>NC_136429.1:460491855-461965189 GCF_052849685.1 Lactuca virosa | reverse complement strand
ATCTCCAAGATATTCTCACATGTCGACGTCATCTTTCTAAATCGAAATCTATTTGGTTACCAACGTACACATACACCAATTTAAGGGGAGGGGTGTCTAGAAACTCATCACTTTGTATCAATATATTTTTTTCTTGAGAGACAACCTTAATTCCTAGTACTTAAAGTTGAACCTACATTATCTCAATCAAGTGCCGAAGCGAAATATCCTGATGTCACAAATGTTTTATCTAAAGCATGTTAGTTACATTATCTCTTGATTGAGCTTTATTTCCCACTCTCAACTTCAACGATTGTTTATTAGTCTGCCTCATGCGCTCCGAGAAACCCTAATTGTATTTAGCTTAGGCACTCTCTCATTTTTAAGGTGTAGAGAACAGAAATCACAACCCTTTTCATTTCTCACAACCATATATGTATAACGTGGGTTAAAGATTAAAAATCACCTAAAACTTCATCTCATGCATGCGGTTATAAAGTACACATATCCACTACCAAAGGAGATATTGTACCAAAAACACCATGAATGAGTTCAAATTCCTATAACACGTCATAGATTTGTTTCAATGAGAATTTTCCTATTCTCTCTCATCGATTTGTTCTTTTTCCAACTTGCTATCGGTTTTTGTTTTGCTTTGTTGTTATCTTGATTTTTTGCATTTCATTTCTCATGAATTGCAGTAAAATACGAATTTATTGTTGGGTTTTGTTTGACTGTGTTGGGTGTTTTTTGATTGATTTTCTTTATTTTACATCATAAAATAAAGCTCAAGATGTTTGTATTCGATCTCTCTCGAAAAAGATATCAGGTAACATGCTTTTTATTTTCTTCCTTAGATCTGTTAATTTCTGGTCTTTTGTTTTATATTAATGAGATCATTTTTAATGAATTTATTTTCATATAGTTTGGAATGCAGAAGAGGATCAAGAAATGGAAGCTACAAAGGAGAAGAATAATAGCAACTTTGTAAAACATTGATCATGTAGTATATAGTTACCTTTCCCTCCTTAGATATGTTTCATCCTCACCATTTTGGCTTATACTACCATAATCCATTTTTTCACGAGTTTTTCTCATGTATGGTAGATGGGTGTTTGTCGGATATAGCCACTATTTACTCCCTTTCATTCCTTTGACCTAATGAACGGACTCATTTTTTTGTTAAATATTTGCTTTCAGTCTATTTTTATTTCATCGACCAAAGGGAATGTACAACTTTGATTCAAGAAATAACAAATAGATAAAAGGACAATGATCTAACATTACAAGAATTGAAAGTAAGAGGCTTTTTGGGTATGAAATGAAAGTAGTTTTCTATTATGGTTAAAAATAAATGTAGGTTGTCATATCTGTAAAGAAATGAGTACATTGCTATTATAGGCAATGTCAATCATACTTTACCTATAATACTAATGAACTTATAGTATTTATACATAATAGAAACATATTTAGATTTCTATAATGGAAATAGTAATTGACTTCCTTTTTTATTACATGTAATAGGATTATTGTTATATTCTTCTTTATCGATAACAATAATGTACGTACTATTTAATAATTTTAAGAAATGTGATGGTTTTTTTGTTTGTTTGGCACCTTTTTGTAATGATGAATGAACAAGTAGGGGAAAACTTTTGTAGATTTGTTAATATTAAATTTTCTTCATATTCTTTCCACTCTCGGTACATTATTATTAATCATTTGATTATTAATAATAAGGTGCTCATGAGAATATCTAGAAACCATTAGGTGTTGCACCAGTTTTATCATGTTTGATTTCTTTAGGAAGTTTATATAACCAGTTTCTACTGAATACAATACATAGTGGTTGTGGTACCCTATGTATGCTAGGTAGTACCTTAATGTTTATTGTCTACTTGTGAAACTGTGATTGTTGAAAATTACCATGTTTTCTTGTGTTATTATTTTTCATAGTTAAATTAGAGTTTTCAACCGTTTGTAAGATATTTTCCTTTAGACAAGTGCATTTTTAAATCTCACTTTTCTTAACACAAAAGGGTGAATTTTGACCATGGTGGTGCGAGTGTCATAATGGTAATGAAGAGCAAATTGATGGGATTTGAGAAAAACAAACAATCCTATGTGCGCATGCAACCCTAATAAGATCTATGTTTTCTCTAATTGAACATACAATATGAACAACATCATGAAAACCCTAGATCTATAGACAATAATCGAAAATTATGATATGAAGGGTTATAAAACATACCTTTGATTGTTATATTGTAATAACAATCCAAAACCTTGTAGATCTTGAAGCTTGAGAACAAGTATCACAAGTGTAATACCTCTAATGAATCACAAACACACTTAGCAAGAGGATGAGATATGAGAGGGAGGAGGAAGCTTCAATTTTCGGCTATAACTCTCTAGGGTTTCTAGTCGCCGAAAATACCAAGGGTTAGGCTCCTTATATAGTGAGGTGACTTAGAGCCAAAGCTAGGGTTTTAGGAGGAAACCCTAATTCCTTAGCTTAAGGACTAAGAAGCTCAAGAACTCCATACAAGAGGCCCTTGGAAGAAATTTCTAGGGCATTCCTAGAAGATTTTGTCCAACCCATATAGAAGGGTTCAAGAGCTTCTTTCCTACACTATCAATAAGTTGCCAAACAGCCCCTGCATATTTAATTAATTCAATTCATCCTAAAACTAATTCCAATTAATTTCTGATTAGCTATTAATTATAATATGATTTCCAATTAATATATTATTTCCATACTACATTAATAAATTGTGACATCCCCAAATTCACAGTCATTTAAAAGTTTTATTTATGCTTATTTGAAAATCAGAGTATTCATTTTAAAGAATAATATTGCGAAATTTGTTCCCATAAACATGATAAATATATAATCAACGCATTTCCGAAGAAATGTAATTTGTTTATATTAAAACCTTGGGATGTCATCGTCAATACAAAAACATAAGCATAAACAGACCTTACATTCATTTACACTAGTGATTTATATCTCCTTTAATCTCACAGTGTAATGTACCTTTGTATCGACACCTATGATACAAATAAACTGAGTGGGTCAGGTTGGAAAACATGTTGAGTACATAGGGTTGTCAACCCACAATAATAAATTTATTATGTTTCATCATCAAACAATTATCTCAATTACCCATCCCCATTATCTTCTTTATTTCTTAAGGAAATACCCTAAGAATCATCTATCATTCACTAATTCATTCCTAAGGACTGTCCTAAGGAATAGGCACAAAGTCCATCGCTGCCAATGGCACAACTGCCAGTATTATCCTTTAGGCGCAACTGCCAGGATTATGTTGTATCTATTAGGCACAGCTGCCAATATTATCCATTAGGCGCAGCTGTCACAATTATAATGTTCTCTACTAGGCGCAGCTGCCAATATTATCCTTTAGGCGCAACTGCCATGATATTAAGAGTACATCGTAGTTCAGAAACATTTACAGGTTGTGGCGCAGCTGCCAATGTTCATCTATAGGGTACTAAGTCCATAGCTGCCAATGTTCATCTATATCATCTTTCATCTCTCATCATTCATCTCATCTTTCATCTCTCATCACATCTTATCTTTAATCTACCCATCTTTACCCATCATAATTATAGGTATAAAATACGTATACAGTTTAAATCAAATAAAACATGTATATTTTGTTCGCCCACCATAGATATCAAGAACATAGATAATATGCACACATAGCACGTAATTTATATTAAATACTTCATATCTATGTGTAATATTAAATTAACTATGCACTCACTTGTTAAAGTGATGATTCCAAACTCAGGCAGTGCTTCGCTTCTAACGATTCTATTTTCCTTCGGCGAAACCTAATATCATTACCACTAGATTTTAGTCTAATATTTATAGCGACTATTTACGAGTGATATTGTTTTATAAGTGTTAAACAATACTTTTCAACCACTATGTACAGAAAGGGGTCAGACATCAAACACCGGAGGGCAGGACCATTTTGGCATTATAACACTTCTGAAATCCAAAAACCCTATGCGGCCCTTCAAACCAGATTCTTCATACCGTGAGTAGTTAAAAGATATTATAATAACACTTTATATATTATATTTTATCATATATATATTTTTTATAAGTTCATAATAACGATAATAAATTTAAACCTAAGCTATACTTAAAGTAGGGTAAGCATATCTCAATTACCTGGAGGTTTGGCTAGGAACCGGGCTCTATGGGAGCAGAACTTCCGAGCTGAAAGCTCTTTTTCTTGGATCCTTCTGGCACTCCGGGACTCGCCTCTTAGCACTTGGGAAGTACTAGAGGTTGGGGGAGGTTTAGAGAGAAGTCAGAGAGAGAGAGAGAGAAGGGTTAAGGTGTGAGGAAAATGAGTGAGCTTCGCATGGTATTTATAGGCTGAAAATGGCTCAACTCGGTGAGTTTTGATCGTCCAACTCGTCGAGTTGGGTGCCAGGTGTCACCATCTGGTGGCAAGGCGTGGGGAGGAAGGAATGGCTCCGATCGCGCCACGTCACCCACTTCGCATAAGCTTATCCCGACTTCTAAATTCCATAACTTTTGCATAAGAGCTCTGTTTTGAATTTTCTTTATATCCACGCGTAGGTATTGACAAGATCTACAACTCTCATTTTGACTCCATCGGCTAATTGTCGGTCGATTTTAAAGTTAACAATATGAGAAGATTACACTATTTAACGACCGTGTAAAATTCATAACTTCTACATACGGACTCCGTTTTCGACTATCTTTTTATCGTTGAGCTCCTATTGATGAGATCTTCAATTCTCATTTAGGTTGTTTCGGCTAAAAATTGATCGATCTAAAATTCGAATTCAGGGCTATGCACTATTATGCTAAATCTTAGAAAAATCAAAACTTCCTCATACGAAATCAGATTTGGACGTTCTTTTTATGCACGCTCTTGGTTTAACGTATACTATGACTTTCGTTTAGATCGCTAAGGCTAAAAAGTATTTTATCACAAACTCACTTTTTGTGATTCCCGATGTCGTGTCGGTTTTGCCATAAAACTTCAACATGTCATAACTTCCTCATTATAACTCGGATTTCAGCGTTCTTTATATGTACAGAACCCTTGTGACATATACTATAACTTAGTTAAGATTATTTATTCTACCTAGTCTTTTTTAAAAAAATTCATCTTTGACACTTATTGTCTCTAAATTCACTAGCCCGAATCTACGGGCGTTACATAAATCATTCATTTCAATTTATTAATCAAATAATAAATTTCTCCTCTCTCTCAATAGGTCATCCTATCTAATTGCTAGTATGATGGCAACCCAAAAGGATTGTGCTACCATCAATTCAAGTACATACCAGTTATAGTTATGGGCTTAGACACCTAATCCAACAGTCTCCCACTTGGATAAGTCTAATAACTATAGTTTCTAGTATAACTTCAAAAACTGATTATCAAATTGTAGCTCTTATAGCCGCTGATGAACTTTAACCTAGTCAGATATGTGTCCTAAGATAAGTGATCAAATATTCCTCCATTCTACAAGATATCGTATGGACATGAGACATGGATTATGATTAATCTCTTCGTCCAAGATTTGTTATCCAATTTCTGCTTTTTGGCGACTGAAATCAAACTTACTAATTGAACACATCAATTTAGTCCAAGCTTAGCCAAGCGCTTTATATGTCATCACCAAATCATCGAGGGGCCTACATATTTCGCTTTTCCCATTAGGGAGAAAGTAATGGATAAACTTCGACTTATATGCTTTCACTATTCACTCATCAAATCAAATTACTCGTGATAAAATCCATCAAGTTAGTGATGCGTTTACATATTATCAATGCACAACCAACTCGTAAATAACAACTCATATATCTCCATTTCAATAATATAAGATATTATCGTCTCAAAATTACTCGTGATAAAATCAATGAAATAATTCTCTGAGTGTGGGTTTATCCAATACTCAAAATCCCATTTTTCTAAGTACTTGTGAACATTGCAGCAAACATTTGTTATGTCTAATCCCCATAGACAATCCACAATTCAATTAATGACAGTCTTAATTCACTACTTACTTCCAAAAGTACGAGCGACTGTGGATGTTTGAATAATCCAATTATTCGGGAAGTAAAACATGCAAAGTGAAACACAATAATAACCTAGTTAACTATGATCTCCAAACTATTGAATATAAATAAAAGTCTTATTATTTAATCACAATATTAATTAGACTTTATTTATTGTATAATGTTTCGAGTAATCAACTAAACACTTGAATTAAACATCAGTCATGCCATGTTATAAACATGCATATTATGTCTCTCTATGGTCCTTCCTTTGTGAACATATCGATTTGACACTATTCCCATGATGGTCATTTCACAATTTCAAAAAAAAAATTATTTTTTTATTTTTTATTATTTTATTATTTATTATTTTTGTTTTTTTTACTACTAGGATGTGTTAGAGTTCAACCTTTCATGCAATGATCTTCTATACTGTCGAGGCTTCAAAGTCACATAGACTCAGCCAACGATGTCACAGAATATTTTATTGGAAATTTGTTACTTAAAACAATTTCATGGTAATGAAGTCTCAAATTCAAGATACGCTTCTTGAACACCTTCCTTGCATTAAATTCTCTAACTCACATGTAGATTCTAATCATCAACTCCCATTATGGAAACATTTCCATATTACGATATGACTATTAATTCTGAACAAGAGTTACCTTCACTCAAAATTATGTCAATATGGTATGTCCAAATACTATACTATACTTCCAACTGTCCACAACCAACCAATCTTCAGTAAACCTCAGACTGTTCTTGACAGTTGTTTAACAACTTTAGTCACACCAAGTTCTAGTCCTTTTTCCCTCTCAATACCCAAGGAATTTGGAAAAATCAGAACAAGTGAATATTATAGCATATGTAAATGATCCTATATCTGAAGCATATGGGACTCGATACATAATGTCTTATATAAAGACATGATATATGTTCAGTCTCTTACCATAATATTTCCATATATTGAATTTCCTATGTTGAATCATTTCAACATGATATTCATATATGTCCAAGACTAAGTTTTATTAAAACTTCAATATAAACTTTTAGATTTGAAAAAAGTATGAATGCCCTCTCCCCTAAAACTTTCTGAAACAATTCCCAAACTTTGCAATTTGTAAATTTGAAATCTTTGTTTCCTACAACTAGTATTGCCAACTTGCAACACTTAACATAACAATTATGCTCCCAATAGCATAACACTTATGTTCTTACTATATTTGACATATATCCAGAAATCAACTGGACTTCTAGAAATCAATACTTTTTGACTTTCTTACTAGAGTGCAGATTTCTGATACGTAGTGCTTCGATAAGTCTTCAGCCAGACTTCTCAAGCTCATACACCTTTCATTAGATAACAGTTGTGCGTGTTTAAACCCTTTCGGAACTTATAGCTATAAGTCTTGAACGTTTAAACTATTTCTTGCCATTTCTCACAATTCGAACTATGAAAAGGGATTCCGTAATCATATTACGAATTTGAGAATGCAATTATCACAACTGCTGGCCATAATGATATTAATCAGATTTAAAATCTACTACCGAAAATGTTTCCTCATAATCATTTTCATGAATTAGAGCGAAACGTTTTTCCACCTAGATTTTTTGGTGTATGTGTTCCCATCCATGTGAATTTATCATTACCAACCTACAAACATAAGATAAGGTTAAAGACAAAACCAAAATCAAATCTAGTTTTCCTTTTATGGACTGAACTTTGCTTATTCTTAATTTCTTGCCTTCTGGTAGCACAAGGGCCTACCAGTGCTTCCATGTTGTTCAAGCAGCTCACCCATATTGATCAATGTGCTTTCACTGACCAACGTGCCCTGCCTTTAGCAGTCAAATGAGAACCATAGAACTCACAATAATTGCCAAATCAACTGGAAAATGCACGAAAACAAGAATGTGTCAACTTAACACAATAGATTATCAACCTCAGGTCGTGTGCTAGTGATAACTAAAAGATTTATTCTTGATTGACTCCTGAAACTCTTCAAGATCAATAAGACTCCCAGTGACTTCTTGACATATAAGTTTCTCTCTCAAGGAACATTCCCTGACGAGCAAAACAAATATTTAAAAGTTAGTGTGGATTCTCGACAAGAAACACTTCATGGAATTGGCCTTAGTTCATCCTTTGTTTTAACCAAAACATCACAACTTCCAATTCCAATATGCTAGAGTAAGAAAACATTATTACTCCACATTTCGTGAGGTGTTATAAACCTAGTTAGTATGAAAAACAAGTTTCAAGATACGATTTGTAGTTACTATAGCATGACTCTAAAATTTTAATTGGATACCAAGTATGACTCATCTCATCTGTCACACCCCCAAACCAAGGATGGCGGAAACATCCGGGGGTGGGAATGACTTCATGTATAGTATCACAACAACGAGTATAATAGTGCTCAAAGTAAATACAACCAACATAAATATAATTGAAAAAGTTATACCATAGTATGAGTTTACATGTTTCAAAATCAATTACACTATGATGACAAAAATGAAATGTTTGACGATTTAACGTCCCATCCTCAAAAGCTGTTGATTTCCTGTTTCACTGATTTCCTGAGAATACAAGTAATTTCGAAAAAGTGTCAGCAATTAAGTTGGTGAGTTCATAAGCTTTTGGATGTAGTGTTAGAAAACCCTTGTTTGTAAATGTAATGTATACACAAGAAAAATCCAATATTTTCCTTATAAAATGTTATGTAGTCTTAAATCCCAAGACCGAATGTATGAGTGTGTTTCGTAATTGTAACGAAGAATGCAGTTTTAAATAGATAAAACCCTTTTTTAAAGTAGAATTTCCTGTAAACTTTAAGTGTTGTTAACTCCCTATGTGAGTCTCTATAACCATACTACAACTGGATGACCTGCTACAACGTTTTTCAAACATTAGGATTGTTATGACTTTTGTCACCCGTAGACCTGTAGGTCCCGTTGTAGCTAGCAGGAAGGTGTGGGGTGTCAATCCCAATATAGATCTATATACAATTATCACGTTCTCCCTACAAAAGACTCGGGTTATAACTTACAGGAATTTTAACCCGTACTCTAAGAGTACAATGAAGACGTGTCTCACAATTTACGATAACGAGTTTACGTGTAGTATGTGAGTAAAACCTTTTGTATGGTGGAATTGAAAGCCCCTTTTGTGTAGTATGTTTAGCAAAGCATAACTATACTTCTTATGTTTCATCTTCTATGTTTGTAATAATAAAGGACTCTTACATTCAGTGAGTAACTTCTATTATTTAAATGTAACTTAACAGAAAACACATGTAAAATATGAAGTCACCAAAGATAAACACTTTGCTCAACATGTTACAAAGTGTTATGAAAGTTGTAAGCTGTTAACTAGTTTTTAACCTTTCTGCACTGTTTTAGAAAAATTATACGGAGTCGAAAACTGAATCCGTAAACTCTGAGAGTTTAGAAAATGTGTCTAGTTTATTCATAATTTTTATTATGATTTTTAAAATTATCTAACTTGTGTGAAAGTGTTCATATTCACAGACTGATCCGAATTCGTTTCTGAAATGATAGACAGTTTTATAAAAATCACCATAAATTGTAGAAAAATCGTATGGAGATTTGCAAGTAGTCATTAGAAAGGTATAAACCTGAACTACTTGCATATCAAACAGTTTTGAAAGATATTAAGTTTAAGATGGTCAAAACAGTCCGTGAATAGGACTCAACTTTTCTGTGAAAAGCTGAAGTATGAGTTTGAGTTATATTAAGTTGTGTTAACTTGTATCCCCCCCCATAAAACTTGAAGAAAATATGAAAATGTAGGGGTATGAACTCACCTTGAGTGATTCCCTGATATGGATGTTGGAGAAAAGAGGTTTCCAAGTCAAGAATACTTGGAGAAAGCTTGAGGATTTGAAGATCCTAAGAACCATTAGGACGATATTTGAATAAGAAATCCGAGGATTGAATGTAGGAGTGAAGAATATTCAAGAGTAATGATAAAGAACTTACCAAGAGTAAAGTATGAACAATTGCTTCCTGGGAAAAAAAATCTCGAGTTCTAGAGAGAAAAGTGGAAGGAGACAAAGTGTGCTTTTGGAGGATATGGGTGGGGTTTTATAGGTGAAGATTGAAGATCTAATCAGTGGATTTGAGTAAGAAAATCTAGTGGTGTGTTGGAAGAAAGATATGGATTTGACTAGGTACTTTGGGAATAATGACATAAAGTTGTCATAGAGTGGGTGATTACCTCCTGAATAAAGTCATGAGTCTTAGATATTTTGTAATAAAAAGGTGTTCTAACTCTTCAAGGTTGGCATAAAATAGGAGTTTGGAGAGTTTAAGTGATGAAAACTGCAAGTATGAGGAAATTTCCGACGTCAAAATCACTTAAAATCACTAAAAAGTCCGAAATGGTTGAAGATCTGGAGTGGGGTTCGGATTTGCGAGGGTTCCGGAGTCAATATGCCAATTACGGAGCCAAATGTGCAAATTCTGAAGCTATCTCTAAGTTTCCGGAGTGGGTCTCCAGCTTCCGGAGTGGATCTATGGCTTTCGAGATGCGAGGCTGTCCGGGGCGAAGTCTTCCTATCGCGTGCGAGATGGTCCGAAGCAGAGCATTCCGGAGCTACTTTCCGGAGTGAAGGAGTTCCGAAGCTGAGGGAGGTCCGAAGATGCGAAATTGCCCGGTTCTTAAGAGGGTTCCGGACCAAGAGGGTCCTTTTGGTTTTTCTCCTTCCGTTTTGAGCTGTTTTTAAAAAAGGAAAGTATTGGGTTGGTACGGATGTTTATAAAAGTTTGAGGGAGATATGAGAGAGATTTGGGAGAGATTTGAGATAGAGAGAGATATTTAGGAGAGATTTGGGAGAGAGAGAGAGAGAGAGAGAGATAGAGTGGGAGAGATTTAGAGAGATTTTGCCGGGGGCCTTTATTAGTGTTTTTCTTCGTAGTGCAAGGACCATAGGCTTCGTTAAGCCTTGTTATGAGTGTTATACGCCCCCGTAGGGTATGTAATAGTATTTTATCGAATAGTTACATCATTTACCCTGATTAGGGTTTAGATTTTTCCAACCAAGGGAGAACCCTAAGTGATACTTTGCATTAAGATAGTGAGTTGTACAATAGTAAGCATAATGTAAACCCTAATATACGAAGGTTACTTGAGTTGACCGGTTTGACTTGTTGACTTTATTTGACTTTGACTTGACCAAAAATTGACAGTTGTTACATCATGATTTAACCATTTCAACAATATATGATTCCTCTTCTTAGTCAGACAATTGCAACAATATGTTCTTCGAGGATCAATTTATGACATGGTTCCACAATCATTAAGATGATCATAAAACACGATACTAAAGTACTCTCTTTTCCTTTCAGATTGGAGAAACCTTTATCTTCCTGCCTAGTACATTCTTTCATATTCGTTCTGCCACTCTTTGAAACTTTTCAAAGTATCAGAATTATGCTTAATCTTATAAGCACAACCATGTTTACTGAAGCATCATTAAATCATGACGAATAAAGTTATTATCCTTTGTGGCGGATCTGAATAGTCCACATCAATGTGTACTAGATCCTTTAGTCCTTCACTTGACTCACATAAACATGTGATAAATGAATTAGTCATAATTTTCCAATGGTCAAGATTCTCACACATCACACTATTCCAATTGCATGACTCTAAGTTTCTATCCAACTGAAACTTGAGTGATGAGAATTCTTTATTCACTTGGTCAATCATGACACTACCACAAACGATATAACTAAGAATCAAATCCATGTTTACCATTGCTAATATTAGAAATGTAACAACCAATTTTGATAAATTCATTGCAAGGAAATATAAAGTAAACTAGATAAATCAAAATTCACTTTATTGATAATAAGCGGAAAAATTTTGTACTTACAATGAAAAAATATGAAAACTATGTTTCTAAACATCTCCTAAGCAATTTATTAAGTTATCATAACTCCTAAGAGTTACTTCCAAAATCTGATCATCGAACCATGCGACCAAAATCCATCTCTCACGATCAGATTTAACTTACTCTTCTTAAGCTTCCTTATTTATCTTAGATCCTTCAAAACATCAAAATGTGATCATCACATCATGTATTAAGCATCTACGAATAGGAACTTATTAAAATAATGGAGTTAGATAATGGACGTGCCTGAAGTGGAGTCATACGACTTGACTTTACCATCTCTAAGATATTTCAGGTAGTCTAGGCAGCTTCGCATCCAATACCCCTTAAATTGGCAATAGAAACATATCGACCTTTCAGGAATAGCACATGGGACTATCTCAGAACTAGCATTTCTCTTTACCATATGGTCAAATGGTTTGACCTTGTCCGATCCCTTTCCATTGGGAAGAGAAACCTTTTATGGACTACCCTTGTCAAGGTCCATGGAAATTTAGGAGACAGATCCTTCAAAAACTTTTGTGTAACTTATGATCTTAAGCATTTTTGCTTCAGCAGCAATCAACATGTGTGTTAGACCAATTAGGGTCATGTCGTGATCCCTCAAATAGTATTCTTTAATGAACTGACTATATGACTCAGGAAGCGAAAGTAGAACCATGTCAATGGCCAGATCCCTTGGGAAAACGACATCCAACATCCGCAATCTGTCAATGTGTGATTTCATTTTTAGAACATGCGCACACACAAAATTTCCATCTTGATGTTTGCATGCCAACAGGGCTTGAGTAACTTCGTATTTTTCAGATTTAAGGAAACATGACTTGGGGAGAGTCATTGGTGGAGGTGGAGGAAGAGTTGGAGAATAATGATTTCTAGTTCCACAATTGCTTGAATAAGGGAACATTCTTTCACCTTGATCAACATGTGGAAGATCATCTTCAGATTAATAAGAAAAAACATTTTCAGAAGGATGTGAAAGACCATTGTTGTCTGAACTTGACATCTCTAATAGGAGAAAAGAGAATTCAATTTAGTTGATTTAATCCTTAATTATTAACCCAAAAAAATTAAAATAAGGCTAGGATCCATATTTTCGATTCGAACTTTGAAGAGGGATGTCGTAATCAAATTTGAATCTATTTTAGGTAGGTAAAACATTCACCAATTTCAATCTTATGAAACTCCTAGAACTTTGAGATTCATTGAACTATTCAATGACATGTTTAATCTCGATTATGCTCTCACATTGTGACTGGGATGCCGAGGATCACAAACGAGATGTGAATAACCATGCAAATTAGCTTGGTGCTCTCGATGTCATTTATCATCTAATCAATGTGTCGGTTAGCCACACACGTTCCATTAATCAACGATAATTTGCGAGACACCCATTGCCATCCTTTATTAGTCCATATTAGTGTGCCGGTCAACCACACACACTCCACTAACGACTTATATAAAGTGCAATGTGCAATTTCATGGATTAGCATCAAATTCACAATTTTCCTAAAGTAAACAAGATTGAGAATTTTTAAAAAAAATATTAAGTTACTTTATAATTTCATTATACTTATTAATGAGAATTAATTGTCCTATCAAAACCATTCGGCTAACGACCCTCCACCAATCAAGGGAGCGGTGAGTAAGAGTGAATACCCGATGACAATCATTTTATAGACCGCTTCCTTAAACTCCCCTTATAGACTGGCTTCGTGAATGAGGCGTACTAGCGGTTCGACTGACTTGTCTTATATATATATATATATATATATATATATATATATATATATATATATATATATATATATATATATAGTAATATTAAACTTTTAATGTTACATATAATATATAAGGGTGTATTTTAAAACATTTTAAAATATCAAGGGTTTAATCTTTTAATAAATTAAACCTTTAATTTAATTAAATTTAAACCATATGTGGATTTATTAATTATCCTTTAATTAATCATTTAATTAAATTATTAATAAAATCCATAAGGATGTATTTTAAACTTTTTCAAAATACTAGGGTTTATACTAAATTCGAAAATTAAAAATAATTTATATTTAAGATAAACCAAATATCTAATTATCGAGTTCCATTAATATCCAATTGATTAATTAAAAACTTAAAAATCAATTATACTAACCACAAAATAATTAAATATGCCAAATACCAATCTCCTAACATCTAGGACTTTAATTTATCATGCAAGACATACCAAAAACAGATTTGGGATAAAATATGGCAACAATATATCAATAAAAACCCGATAAGGCAGATTAGGCATAAAATTCCAGATCTTACAGACCACCACGTCGTGGTAAACATTACCATGTCGTGGAAGGATAAAACCAAAGATCGCCACGCCGTGGTGAAGGTCACCACGTCGTAGTGTCAGAACAGAATGACGATTATGTTATACTTCTCCTTGTTCAAGTTCATATTAGTATGAATTAAATAGAAAACTAAACCAAGGCTCTGATACCACAGATGGGATTTGAGCATAACAAACAATCCTATGTGCGCATGCAACCCTAATAAGCTCTATGTCTTCTCTAATTGAACATACAATATTAACAACATCATGCAAACCCTAGATCTATAGACAATAATCGAAAATTATGATATTAAGGGTTATGAAACATACCTTTGATTGTTACATTGTAATAACAATCCAAAACCTTGTAAATCTTGAAGCTCAAGACCAAGTATCACAAGTGTAATACCTCTAATGAATCACGAACACACTTAGCAAGAGGAGGAGATATGAGAGGGAGAAGGAAGCTTCAATTTTCGGCTATAACTCTCTAGGGTTTCTAGTCGCCAAAAATACCAAGGGTTAGGCTCCTTATATAGTGAGGTGACTTAGAGCCAAAGCTAGGGTTTTAGGAGGAAACCGTAATTCCTTAGCTTAAGGCCTAAGCATCCCAAGAACTCCATACAAGAGGCCCTTGGACGAAATTTCTAGGGAATTCCTAGAAGATTTCGTCCAACCCATCTAAGAGGGTTCAAGAGATTCTTTCCTCAACTATCAATAAATTGCCAAACAGCCCCTGCACATTTAATTACCTCAATTAATCCCAAAAGTAATTCCAATTAATTTCTGATCAACTATTAATTAAATAATATGATTTCCAATTAAAATATGATTTCCATAATACATTAATAAATCATTCATTTCAATATATTAATCAAATAATAAATTATTCCTCTTTCCCAATAGGTCATCCTGTCTAGTTGCTAGTATGAAGGCAACCCAAAAGGACTATGTTATCATCAATTCAAGTACATACCAATTATAGTTATGGTCTTAGACACTTAATCCAACACAAATACCATTGCTCCCAACTCCAAATCATGCATCAGATAATTAGCCTTATCAGGATTCAACTGTATCGAGGCATATGCAATCACTCGTCATTGATGCATCTAAAACTGCACCCAATCCTAAAATGGATGCATCGTAGTACACCAACATATCATCAATCCCCTCCGACAAAGTCAATATTGGAGTCACATACAATTTATGTCTCAAGTTTTCAAAAGTCGACTGTTGATCTTCACCCCCATTTGAAAACAACATTCTTTTTAGTTAACCGAGTCAATGGCACCACAATCTTGGAGAATTCCTAAGATAGTACCCTGGCTAACCTAAGAAAACTCTGAATCTCATAGGGAGTCTTCAGGACCTCCCACTGCAGCACTGCATCTACCTTGGCCGGATTGACCATTATATCATCCTGATGGACGACATGCATGAAGAACTGAACCTCTCGCAACCAAAAATCACACTTGGAGAACTTGGCATATAGTATTTTCTTCCTCAATATTTCTAATACCTCCTACAGATAAGTCACGCGCATCTCCTTCGTCTTCAAAATGACCAAGATATCGTCAATAAACACAATAACAGACCAGTACAACGTAGGCGTACAACACCATCAATCACATCCATGAACACTGTTAGATCACTAGTGATCCCAACGACATCATCATGAACTCATAATGTACGTATCTCATCGTGAAGGTCGTCTTCTGCACAACCTTTCTCTCACCATCATCTGATGATAACCAGAATGCATACATTATCAGATATATATGCTCAAGAATCATTATTGAAGTGATATTGGTAATGAAACATGATCTTATTGGGTCACACCTTAATCAAGTTATTACTTATTAAATATTTATTAAGTAATTTATTATTAATAAATAAATTCAACTCTTGTATTTAATTTGAAAATAATTATTGTTTTATGAGATTAATAACAAAAGAAAGAACAAAATAGTAATTATACCATATATTATGATTAATATGTCATGTATAAAGTTTTGGACACTTTAACTAAGCATGGTTTAGTTAGTTAATTGGTCTTTGGTTAAAAGAACTAGACAACACTTTTTTTTCTTCTTCTTTTGACCTAGTCGTCGGAAGTTGCAAGAGTGTATGGAGGTTTCTTGTCAACATCCATGTCTTGCATCCATGCCTTGTCTCCCTTACCTTTATGATTTATAATAGTTTATAGTATTAGATTAATTAGACCTTACTTTTCATGGGACTATATAAGAGAGAGTTGTGCATGAGAAATGAGCTAGTTTTTTTGAAGTCTTTTCTTTCTTCCTCTAGCATCAAAATTCGTAGCTATTTTGCTCTTCTCAGTCTCTTCTTTTGATGTTTGTTTTGTGAAGAATTGGTGCTTACTTTGTGTCTTTCTTTAGTGCTTAATTGTTTAACCAATTAAAGGATTAAAGGACAAAGCATACAAGAAGGAATCTAGCAATTCTTGGTACCATACACTTGGTGGTGGATTACGTGTAGAAAATTTCAAGCTATTTGTTCTTGCCATCTACTTCAACACCCCAAAACTAAGTGGGTTCAAAAGTTCCAAAGGTTGTCATTACTAGAAATTTTACAGCTTTCGTTGCCGTTTTTGTGAAAAACTCTCTTATTTTTGTATCAAAACCCTTCAGTGGTATCAGATCCATATTTTATATGTTAGAACGGTTTTTCATGTTTGATAATCTTTGGTTTTTGGAAAACAAGCATGGATTTCTTTTTGGCTAAAGAAATATCCATATTTTTTTTCTTTGGCAACTTGTTGTTTAAAAGTGTTTATTTTTTATATAACTATTTTTCCATGCATTTTGGTTATATAAAAGTTTCCTTACAAAAACAAAGAGTTGTTTATTGATATGTTTGATATGTTTGTTTTGTATAAACAAGCCATTATGATATTTGTGGTTGTTATTTATTTATTCATATGATGATGTAATAGATAAATAGGTATTATTTCATTTGTTCATTTTTATATGTAATAAATTAGTTTTTAGACTAGTATTTTATTTTATAAAAAAATATAATAATATGGAGCATGAAGATCTTATGAAGACATGGAGCCTTTTGAATACCTTGATGTATCCTATAAAGTCCTTTAGGAAATGGCTTAATATTTGTTGTGATGACTCACAATAAATATTACTAAAAATGACTTTGTTTACACATTTTAAAATGCATGTGTGTGATGTTTATTTTTTATTGCTATAAAATGTTGTATGTATGTAAACGTGCTTTCCATGCTAAAAACATTTTGACAAAAATATAACATCAATTTGGGGTTTAGAGTATTAAATAAAAGTTTCCAACATAAGATGTTAAAAATTCAATTTTTGTTAAAAAGAGTTTTAATTTTTTAGAACTCTTACATAGCCAAACTTTTGAAGATTTAAAAATGTTTAAAATATTTTTTTAAAACTCAATCTAAACTCCATAAATCTATAATAAAATGATGTTTTATTAAAAAGTTAAAAATCTGTTCCAATCGTTATAACGTCAAATTAAAATTGAATATATAAAATTTAACCGGTAAAATTGTATATGAAATAAATTCAACTTTATAATTTTTGGGAACACTTTAAAATGTACCATGAAATATTTTATGCATGAAATATTCATGATAAAAAATGTTTTAAAATGCTAGAATAATAAAACATTTAGTCTTTAAAAATTATTCACTAGCTTACGCAACATATAAAGCATACATTATGATTTACTAGTTGATTTTTTCTCTTTGAAAATATTATTTCCATAAATAATAATTATTCCTTAATTAATTATAAGAGTCAAATTTATTTATTAATAATCAAATTACTAATAAATATTCAGTAAGTGACAAATTTCTAAAGGTGTGACCATATAGGATCATATGTTACTGGTAAACATCATTGTAAAATGATTCTTGAGCACATAGATCCAACAATCTCCCACTTGCACAAGATTCATTACAGACTGACATAGACATTCATTGACGTCTAGCAAAAGACCAATGCAACCAACAACACACGAGGAGGCGCCATCTAGCAACTTACCAATTTCCAAATGCTCCAAAGCCACAATTGGTTCTAAGGTGTGGTATTAGTTATTCCTTTGTCTCTGACATCATGTTGAACATGAGACATGGATCACAGTCAATCTCATATAATTAAGTCCTTAGATGTCTAACTCTCAATGAATAAGAGGGACAAATACCATCTTTACTACATAAGCCAATCATGTAGTTCATGACATACCCAACGATGGCCCCTATAACTGCCTTTTACGGAACATCATTAAACCATGTCAAAGCACAAAAATCATTACACTCAATTCCCAAACATGTATCTCAGGTCGAAGAATACAAAGATACTATATTTATCAAAACATCACTCATAACTACAATCTATAAAGTGATTTTGATATGGGTCATGTCCAATACTTATTCTCTAATAAAGTACCTATGAAGTTGGTAGCAACTCTTTGATATTTTCATCTCCATAAAAATCAGCCAATCTATTCATATTAGTCTTACCTCATAGATGATCACACAACTATTAATGACTATGAACATGCTAATATAGAACACAAAGATTATTTAATGACAAGACTATATCCAATATATAAAGCCATTACAATATATGTTGCTTATAATATTCCAATATCCAAATAATAATATTCAATAAAATCCAATCACTTATAACAAGGTTCTATAGCTTCAGTGTGACTTTCATGATTTAGCTAATGAAGGAACTTAGTTAAGTCGATTAGACAAACTTGATTTGTATAAAATTTGCGAATACTAATATTTCCGGGTTTATTTATATCTCATATATAGAGAAAACTCTTGAGAATGTTTTAGATGCTTAAATATGACTTAGATACCAATGTTTGCATAATGGGATTACTCATAGTCATAAATGAACTTAATCATTTAAGCATCTTCATATGTGGTTCCCCGAACAACAATGTATTCTGACTCTGTAGTGTAACTGCAATTAAGAATCAACACGGAACGCTTATCCTTGTAACTTTTACTTCATTCATAATTAGGACACACCTAATAGTGATAGGGGATCATTTCAATCTACCAGTATTTATCCGTCATGCTCCAAGCATACAATATATATGGCCTTCGTGTGTTACATGACACATATGATGAATCCACTTGCAGCAGCAAATAGAATCCAATCATACTAACTAGTTCAACAATTATACTAGGATTTTGAGTCATGCTTAAAATCATGTCATGTGGCATTGACAAGATAAAATCTCTTAGAATCTTATATATTTAACCCTTCAAGATCTTTGACAATTAATGCAATTATACTTAACCCTTTAAGTTGCCATGATCTATCCTTAGATCTTTATTCCAAGAATTATTATGTCTCACTCACATACAGGAATGTCAGGGTGATCCCATTAGCTTTCTAGAAAATACAAGAGTCATCTTAATTTATAAAGAAATCATATTGTGCATTTTTCTTATAAGAAAAAAGATTCTTACTTTGAGATGTTGGCTTAAATCTGAAAAGATTTCCATCTATGTATGTTTTTTTCTTTGAAATTTCACTTACTCTTTATAGTCATACTATATCGACAAAGATTAATCAAGCCCATATTTGATTACCATACATGAATGCATCTCTATCTATTCTATTAGTGATCAACTATTCGAACAGGTTCAACAATTGTTGAAAAACTTGCTAGTTCCAAATTATGATTCATTTAGTTTATGGTTCTTTAACCTTTAAATTTTCATATTGCTCCCACTTAGAAAAAGAACTTTCTAAGTATATGTCTTCTAGAATGACAATCAATGGGGTTGTAGAAACTTCATCCTTAGTCTATACATTTTAGATAACAATAAACCATTTCATCCTTAGTCTTACAAAGGTAAATAATCTAATTATTTTGTTGGAAATATATATTTCGTGCAGTGAGCATAAATCCAAAAAATTTTAAAGGAAAAAGTTCTTTAAAACATCATATAGCATACTATAGTCTGACTTATTCTCTTCAAAAACTTGTAGTATCGATATATAACCAGTGTTCAGGTGACCCTATCCCACTAGAAAAAAACGAAAAATACCTCGAACAACATAAGACAAAATCCAAGTGACCAGGTAATCATGATCCAAAAAGACCGTACAAATGATGAGTGAGTGCTCTTTGACGGAACGAGTTGTGATCCGATTCCAAAACTGAAAAGATTTTCCAAGAAGAATTGGTTTAAAGACTCATTTTCTTTATCAGAATGAAAAGGTTTATGATTGCCTCATTGAGTTGTATTTCAATCTTCACTATGAAACAGTTTGAGCAATTCAAAATTTTCAACAATAACGAATAAAAGTTATTAGTGAAATTGATCAAGTATCTATCACCAAATCTATTCAGAGGATTGAAAAGCTTTCATACATCACTATGTATAACTCTTTAACAAGCCTTTTGTTCTTTCACTACTAACAAACAAAGATACTTGTGAATCATCTTCCCATATAAATAGGATTCGTATATCAAATGAGTCAGACTCATATGCCTTCAAAATTCCATCTTCTAAAGTTAGTATATGTGTTTCTTGTTTATATAGTTTGGATGATAACGACATAGATAAGATTGAATCAAATATCATTTGATTATATAGGTGTTATCTTTAGAGTTATTAATAAAATGAAAACATATAGATTTACTTCAAAAATAACATTCTGAGAAAATACTCTTTAACACTGAATACATCGTTTTAGAACATGAATGCATGTAAGCATCCATTAAACGATGATTGATTCTATATTTATTCAAAATTTTCAACTGTTACAGGTTCTTACTTACAATAGGTATTAAACATCTATTGTTTAAATACAAACTATCTGGTAAAAGATTCCAGTAGTATCAATAACAGCAATTATCATATCTGCAACATGGAATACCATTTGTGTGTAATCAGTTGCTTATTTTTTCGATCATCTACACATAATATTGAATATTAGTGTTACATGCAGTATTAAATACTCAAATATATGGTAGAAAAATAGATAGTTCTATCATAGAGATACTTGAAGTGTTGGTTATGCTAGTCTTTCTCAGCTTGGTGAGATAAGAGGATCGGTTCCTCTTTTAGTGTCCAGTTTCTCCATAATAGAAACAAAACTAGTCATTTTGTCCTTTTTCTTGATTTCTTGGGTTTATGTTGTATTTTCCTTAAATGAAGTATAGGTCTCTTAAAGTACACAGTCTCTTTGACCTTCCTGTTATCCAATTATTGAACAGGTTTGAACCAGGTTCTAATGTTTCCTATGAATATCTGCTTCACTTAATGAGACATCTGATATGCTTTATAATTCTCCAAGACCTTCTACAGGTTAAGGGTCATTGTTCCAGTATGATGTGAGACACATCCACATCATCACAATAATGTTTCCACAAAGCATCATGTTCAGACTGACTGGTTGGCAGAGGTTGTTCAGGAATGGGATCTTTTAGTATATATAATCTTTTTTGCCCTTGAGGAAAAATCTCAAGGCATTATGCCAGTTATAGAAATCATAACCATTAAATGTTACTATCTCTTGAAACTCAACAAGAGAGATGTTTTATAGGGGCGTATGAGTATTAGCAATTATTTACAGAATTTAACAAAATTTCATTTAGTATTTTTCTATATTAAATTTTTTAAAATCTATACCTTTTATTGTTTCGAAAAAATTAATTTATTAAAGTCTAGGATCCAAGTTACGAAAATGGTTAGGTAACTTTTGTTCTCTCTTAATCCATTTTGGTAGGTATCGATTACCAATTTCATCAAATATAATTCCTAGATAATAGGATCCTAAAAATTTTTTGTTAAGTTTGGCATGTTTGATCTCATCTATGCCTCGGGCTTCTCATGCTTAGGTGACCTTTATCACGCAAGATTCTCGGTCAAATCATCATAATTGAAAAACTGGTAGCATCGACACTTACTAGTGGTTAGGTGACACATTGCCCACCAACAAATCCGAAACCACATTGACCATCATAAGACAAAATCCTAGTGGTTAGGTGCCCATTCGCCCACAAAGACCATACAAATGATGACCAAGTGTTCTTCAAAAATGATGGCATAGAATTTCATTTTAAGAAAAATGTTTTATATATATTTTGCAAATATAGTTATAAAAACATGATCTCATGAATATTGCATGCATCCAAAAATTCATGTATCTTAAGTAAAAATCATATCTCTTGAATAAGGTTCTTTAGGTTCTAAATAAAACTTCATTTTATTAACCGTTAGCCGCAAACATTTATAAACTAAAGTCTGATATTTAAGGTTTAGTCAGAGTGCACTTTAAGAATCGATTACAATCTTAAATAAAATTTCATTTTATAGTTAAGACTTAGAATTTTTGATGAGTTTCAAAATCATAATTTTAAATCTCCCTTTGATTGTAAAAAACTTATGACCTAGTGAATTTGTAGAATAATATTCATTTTATTCATAAACTCATTTTATACATCTTACGATAAAAAATCATATTTTTATAAACAAAAACTAAATGATGATGATTATGTTTTAATTCTCGTTTAGCATTAATAAAACATAATATCAACACTTTGTGTCATATTTTAAAAACTAATATTATATATAAATTTTTGATGAAAAAATAATACCTAGTATTATAGTTTGACGTTATAACGCTATAAACCGACTTTTAGTCCTTTTAATAAAACTCTTATTTATTATAAAACACATGGAGTTTAGATTTAGTATATGTTGAATCTATATGGCCAAGAATAATTATTGAGTGGTATTGTTAATAATATATGATCCAATACGGTCACACCTTTATCAAGTTGGCACGTTTTGTATATTTATTATTAATATGATTATTAATATAATATCAATTCTTGTATTTATTAAGGGATAATTATTATTTTGTGAAAATAATAACTAAAGAGAGTATAACTAGTTAGTATATCATATGGAAAATTTAATAAGTGATGTACAAAGTTTTGGACACTTTGGTTCATCATGATCAAGTTAATGAGTTAGCATACCATGGTTAATAAACTAGTTAGACAATATTTTTTCTTCTTTTAAAGCATGGCCAAAATTATTATTATAAGAAGAGAGGTTGCTTGTCAACTTTCTTCTTATGTCCCTCATGCTTCTAAAAGGCTACCAATATTTTATATTATTATAAGAAAAATGTATGTTTTGCATGTGAGTATATGAGGAAGGCCTTTGCATGAGTTTTTGGCTACTTATTAAAGTTTTTTTCCTCTCTTCCATATGATGGCCGAAATTTCTTCTACTCTCATCATCTCTCGTTTGAAGCTAGTTTTTGGTGATTAGAATTCCTCTTGAGTTGTCTCCTTTAGTGCTTATTTTATTTAAGTACTTAAAGGCTTAAGACACTCAAGAATATAAGAAGGAACTAGCATTCCATGTTCCTTAATCTTCATGGTGGATACTTGTAGAGAAAATCATACTCTTTAATTTTTATATCTTCATTGATGTGTAAATAATTATGAACTAGTTAAACCTACTAATGTAACTAATTATTACTTCCTAAGGCAGTGTACCTTGTTGAAAATAGAATATTACAATAATTAGGTATCGAACACAGGGAACAGAATGTTTAGCTAATTTTATCTACTAACTACCTAAATTACTATTTAATTAAGAAAAAAGGGTTTTCTCTAGTTTTGCAAGACTAGAAACTTAATTAACCAAACTAACTATTATCAACTAGTGAAACAAAAACTAAATTAAAATCAAGAAACACAAAAGACGATTTTAACCAAGGTGATTGAGAGACTTTCGTTTAGCTTCGATATACTTACTATTATGGTTGAATTTTGGAAGTTAAATGGATTAATTCTTTGTTGGTTACCGATTCCTAAGATGACAAAGATAATGTCCACTAACTTAATCCTTTAGCAAATAAGTTCATTCATACGGTGATTAGGAGAATAAACTAGGAAATTCACTAGTGTTCGGTTCGAGTGAAATTAGACTAATAACTGATTGATTAATTTTGTTTATTAAATCAATTCAGTATATGATTGGTCGCCATATACTAGCTCCTACAATTATTTACCCTCTTTTTTATTTAACCCTAGGTTTTGGTTAAAACTCTAGTCCTACATTTTGTAATTCACAAAGATCATAAGATTCAAGTTCAATCAAGGATGATGGTCATGCAAACTTAATTAAACTCGACAATAAACAGAAAAGTAGTTCTCATAAGCATATAAGGTTCTTTAATAAGCTAAAGTAACAAATAACTAACTAGATCATCAAAACCATAAATCAAACCATAAAAAGTCAAGCAATCTAATATAAACGAAAGTCATAGGTTTTCAGCCCATGATTTCAGCAAGTAAACACAGAAAAACAAAATTCAACTTAGGATTCATGACTAAACTTAAGAAGAAAAACATAACCAGACGTTTTATTGCCTCAAATCTCTCGAATCCAAGCTATGATCGATCTTCTGTAACTCCAAGCTTCAAAGGATGTTCTTGGCCTTCAAAAGACGATAATAGCTCCAGCAAAAGTTAAGTTTTTGAAGGATTATGACTTCTATATATAGTTTTCCCGAATCCTGATCACCAAGATGCAGTAAGTCCACCACTCCGTGGCCTTCGTGTTTATCCCGTATTCAACAAGTCTTATAGATCCATTGGGGAAATACAAAACGCCACGACGGCGTGGTAAGTGTATTTTTATTCATTTTAGCCTTGATCCAAATTCCCAGCCTCCAGCTTCCATTACGCTCCAAGCATGAATTTTACCCATACAACACATCATACAACAGATTAAGTAGCTTTTGTTCTATAATGGCATAAAAATAGCTAAAAGTATTAAGATACGATGTAAAATATATGCATAGATATGCACATATGAAAATACCCCACACTTATTCTTTGCTTTCCCCCAAGCCAACTGATTTTTATCTTACCAATATTGCATAATCCATTTCAAACCCAACCATTATCCCAAGACCACAAGGCATGTATTTGTGTCTATGATTCCTAAAAACCTCCTATTCCTAAATACTCACAATTCTTATCAACCTTCACCCCTTAGCTTATACGACATTCATTTTTGCAACCTTCCGAATCCATCCCCGAAAATCTTTCTTAACCTCAAGGTATTTTTGGTTAAACAACCAAGCATACATAAATTCTAGAAAGAATTACAACTTTGATACCATAATGAATCTCTTTGGAATTCATCTCTTATTTGATATTTGCTTTCAATTTCTTTGAATTCACCACCTTCTTGTTTGATTTTTGGTATCTTCAACTTTTTGATTCTTCTGAATTTTTGATCTTTTGATTTCATACCTTCACAGCTCCAAAATTCTTTCAACTTTTGGTAATTTCTCTCTTTTTTTATCTTACTTTTTTTCTCTTTTCACTCAAATCCTACATTCTTAATCAAGGTTCTTAACTTCAACCTTTATTGGTTAGAGGTATTAGTCTAAGTGCAATGACTACATAATCTCTCCTGGATGGATTTCAGGTACACACTGCAAAACTTATTACATCATTTAAACTACCAGATTATCTTTCACATCTCATGGCTTTTCACTAATAATAGGAAGCCACAAACACACTATAAAATGTGTTGGCTCGGGTAAACATTTGGGATCTCATCGGATCATCCCACACAATACTAGCAAAAATCTTTAAGTGGCCAGATTTTCCTAAATTAAACTATTATCTCAAGTTTATATGAATGCATATTTGTAAAAACTAGCAATGCAAATTTTCAAAAATCAAATGCTTTTCTTAATGCAATAAACCCCCTACCCCACACTTATTTGATGCAATGCCCTCATTGCATGCTATGCAAAACATAAAAGTAAAGAGGGAGAAAAGGGAACAGACTCCCCTGGGATAGAAGTTATAGTGTTGATCGTGTTGCTTGTGTGTAGGATTGCTCGCTCATATGTGTAAAAATGGAAGTGGTTAACTGCTATAGAACTTGAATTGAGGACTTGGACATTTATACTTCATAAGGTGTAGGAAAGAGACTCGAAAAGTTGACTTGGAACAGTCACCACGTCGTGGTTTTGACACCACGTCATGGTGTTTTATCGAAATTCATGTCAACGGCTTCTGTAAAGCCACCACATCGTGGTAAATAAAATAATTCTTTTTAGGAAAAGTTTTCATAAAAACTTCCACCCCACACTGATTCCATGCTAGTTCTATCAACAAAATCCATAAAGAGATTCAGAGTGAAAATATCAACAAAATAATGCGGAATAAGCAAATAAACGAAAATAAAACAAATAAAAGAGAAGGGAAAGAAAACGCAAACTCTAAACTACAAGTTGCCTCCTACAAGCGCTTCTTTTTTAGGAGTCGTGAGCCGGACTCCTTCCCACTCTATGTTGATGCGGTTACTGAAAACTTCAAGGTTTCTCCTTTAGTCTCCTCAATTGGCATTCCTTCCTCATAATTCTTTACCCGATGTCCATTAACCTTGAAAGGAGTTCCATCTCTTGCAAGTAACTTTATAGCCCCATGTGGAAATACTTGTTTCACAATAAATGGTCCGACCACTCATTCTTGTTACTACCAACCGATCGTTCAAGAATTCTTTTTAATGCCTGATTGGTGACTTCGGTTTTCCCACTCGTTTACAAATGGTAGGGTGTTGCAAATCTATGATATACACCATATTTTTGTAACAATTTGGCTAGTTGTTCATTTGCAAAATGAGTTCCCATTCCGCCCATTTTGAAACATAGTTAACCGCCACTAGTATGTATTTATTCCCTCGAGAAATCAGAAATGGCCCCATAAAATCAATACCTCAAACATCAAATAATTCACAAACTTTGATGCTATTTTGGGGCATCTCGTTTCGGGAAGAAATGTTACCCGATCGTTGGCATGAATCACATTCCTTGACAAATTTGGTGGCATCTTTGAAAATTGTTGGCCAATAAAATCTAGAATCAAATATCTTCTTTTCCGTGTAATGTGCTCCGTGATGTCCCCCGGTGGGCCCGTTGTGACAATGCTTTAAGATTTCCAAACTTTCCTTCCCGGATATACATCTTCTTATCATTCCATCCACGTAGCTTCTGAAGAGGTATGGTTCATCCCAAAACTAGTACTCGACTTCTGAAAATAGTTTCTTCTTTTGTTGATGAGTCAAACCTTTTGGAAGATAATCACTAGCCAAATAGTTGGCTATATCAGCATACCATGGCACCTCTCCCGCGATAACTATTAGATATTCTTCGGGAAAATCGTGTCCAATCTTGTGTTCTTCTAATTTGTCCATTTCCGGTTTTTCTAGTCTCGAGAGGTGATCGGCCGCCACATTTTCCATACCCTTTTTATCCATTTTCTCGATGTCAAATTCTTGCAAAAGTATCGCCCATCAGATCAATCTTGGCTTGGCATCCTGTTTAGCAAAAAGATACTTAAGGGCAGAATAGTCAGCAAAAGCAATAGTTTTAGATAAAACTAAGTAAGAGCGGAATTTGTCAAAAGCATAAACAACAACAACAAGAAGTTCCTTTTCCATGGTAGTGTAATTCTCTTGAGCCGGATTTAGTGTCTTGATTGCATAATATATAGTTTGAAAATGTTTATCAACCCTTTGTCCAAGAACTGCTCCTACCACATAATCACTTGCATCGCACATAAGCTCAAATGGGAGGTTCCAATTTGGGGTGATCATTATAGGGGTGTTGGTTAATTTCTCTTTCGATAATAGAAAGGCTTCAAGGCATTCGTTTGAGAAATCGAATGTGTCATCTTTCAAAAGAAGTTGGGTTAAAGGCCTTGTAATTTTTAAGAAATCATTTATAAATTGGCGGTAAAATCCCGTATGGCCCAGAAATCTTCTTACTCTTTTAACGTTTGTTGGAGGTGGTAATTTAGCTGTAGTGTCAACCTTTTCCCAGTCCACTTCTATCCCGATTTGGAGAATTTATGTACCAAGACAATTCCTTCCTTGACCATAAAATGACACTTTTCCCAATTTAAGACAAGTTGGTCTTTTCGCATCTTGCAAGCATCAAATCTAGCTTGTACAAGCAATCTTCAAAAGAGGACCCAAAAATCGAAAAATCTTCAATGAAGACTTCCATGAACTCTTCAACCATATCATGAAAAATAGCCATCATGCATCTTTGGAACGTGGTTAGTGCGTTACATAACCCGAATAGCATTCGTCGATAAGCAAAGGTCCCACTTGGGCAAGTGAATGTGGTATTTTCTTGGTCTTGAGGATCAATTGAGATTTGAAAGTATCCTGAAAATCCATCTGAAAAGCAATAATAAAGGTGACCGGATAGTCTTTCGAGCATTTGATCAATAAATGGTAAAGGAAAATGGTCCTTGCATGTGGCATCGTTTAGCTTGCGATAATCAATGCACATACGCCAACCGGTTACCGTTCTTGTTGGAATAAGCTCATTTTCTTCATTTGTTACAACTGTCATGCCTCCTTTTTTAGGTACCACGTGCACCGGACTCAGCCATTGGCTATCTGATATTAAGTAAATGATACCCACATCCAAGAGTTTGACTACCTCCTTTTTCAATACATCTTTCATGTTCGGGTTTAATCTTCGTTGGCGTTGCACCACTGGTTTAGCTCCCTCTTCAGAATTGATATTATGTGAACAATATGAGGGACTAATGCCTTTGATGTCGGTTATCTTCGATGTAATGGCATTCTTTTGTTTCTTGAGTACTTCTACTAGGATTTCCTTCTCGTTTTGTATAAGATCAGTTGCTATGATAACTGGATTTTGTTCATTTTCTTCCAATAATCTATACTCTAGATGTTTGGGAAAATCTTTCAACTAGATTTTTGGTTATTCGTCAGTGACCATGACGTGGGCATCTTGCCACGTCATGGTGTCGCAGTTTTTTACGTCTGATCGAGTTAATTCAGATTGCCATGTCATGGTGTCAGTATCACGTTGTGGTGATTCTTCAATAGCTTTTTTCAACTCGTTGTACTCGCTCTCTTCCAGTAGCTTCTCTAGCTCTTGTATCTCATGTTCAACACCAAAATATCCTTCTTGTAGAGCCATGTACCCCTCGGTTTCCTTTTCCTTTCATCCTCCAAGCTCCTTCTCCAAAATTTCATCGAACACATCTACCGAAAAGGCCATATGAGCACTTATCCTTGAGTGTTTTGTTGCTCTATTAACCCGAAAAGTGACCGCTTCTTCTCCAACTCGAACAGTGAGTTTGGATTCTCTTATATCAACCAAGGCTCGGGCGGTGCTCAAAAAGGTCCTTCCATGAATAATTGGGACTTGTTCATCTTCCTCCATGTCCAAAACAATGAAATCTGTGGGACAAACAAACTTGTCAACTTTAACTAATAAATATTCACAACTTCCTCTTGGAAAGGTCACCGTTTTGTTTGAAAAGTGGATGGCCATGCGGATTGGTCTTGGTTCTGAGAGGTTAAGCTTCTTGAAGAATGAATTGGGCATTAAGTTGACACTAGCTCCCGAACCGGCTAGAGCATGGCTTGTGGCTAGGTTTCCGAATTGGCAAGGAAGTGTTAAGCTTCCCAGATCACCATCTTCTTTGGTAGAATATTCAACATTGCAGTTGAATAGGTTTCATTTAGTACTACCTTAGATATTTCCTCCATCTTCTTTCGGTTTGTTAGGAGATCCTTTAGAAACTTTGCATACTTTGGCATTTGAGCTAAGGCTTAAATGAACGAAATAATGGTTTCAAGGGATTTGATGTGCTCTAGGAACTTCCGGTAGTCTTCAACATTTTTATCTTGTATTGCTCTAATGGGAAAGGGGAGCGATGGGCATTATGGCTTAACGGGTTGAACAGTTTTCTTTTCAGTTGTTCGCCACGTCGTGGTGACTGTTTAGAGTCTTTTTCTTCACTTGGTTCTTGCTTTTCCTACTCATTATCCGAGTCACTTCTGTTAATAGGAGTCAGATGCATAACAATTTTCCCACTTATAGTTGTAATGGCCTGGATGTAAGCTCCTTTCGGGTTTGGTTCGGTGTTTCCTGGAAGTGTGCCCGGTAATCTTTCGTTAAATTTCTTTGATAGTTGCCCAATTTGTTCTTCAGTGTTCTTGATTGCAGCTTGCTGATTTCTAAGTACTGCTTCAGTATCTTCGTGTCTCTTTTCTGATGCGATAGCAAAACGAGAAAGCATTGTCTCAAAATCGGGTTTCTTTTCAGGAGCCGGTTCCTCTCTTTAGTAAAATCCTCTTCCTTTTTGTTCAAACTTCTCTTCCTTGGCTTTCTTGTACTCATCATAAGGAACCACTTCTTTTTGGGATTTCTCCAGTCTTCATCATAACGATCACTTCTCGAATAGCAAGCTTGAGCCTTTCGGTTTCCATTTTCATCAAGATCACAATCTCTAGTTAAATGCGGCCCATTAAAGTTTTCACACCCCACTCGTATAGCATGGATTGTTTGATCCATTTTAGTCATCCTCTTATCCATGTTATGCAACATTGTTTAGACCGCTGCCATGTCATCTAAAGCACAATTCACGATTCCCCTAGTCATATCTTATCGAGGGTTATGATATTCTCTAGAATGTTTGGAGAATTCCTCGATTTGCTCCTTGTGATCACGGCTGGTTATTTCTTTGTGAGTGGCCCTTGAGAATCAAGAATTTGCCTAGTAGTGACGTTTACCCCATCATAGAAAATCGAGACCTCTTGTTGCATATTTAGATCATTTTGAGGACAGTTTCTAAGAAACCCCTTATAACGCTCCCATGCCTCATATAGTGACTCCCCCGCTTGTTGCTCAAAATTTGAAATAACCTTCTTCAACTTGGAAACTTTTGAAGGTGGGAAAAATTGTTGTATGAACTCTTCATGCATTTGTACCCATGTTGTTATTGTTCCTGGTAGGAGTGCCTTCAGCCAATCATTTGTTGCACCCTTAAGAGTAACGAGGAGCATTCTTAGCAAAGCTGTCTCGCATGGTATGTTAGGTATGTTGAAGTAGTCGGCGATGTTATTGACCTCATCAATGTTCTTGTAGGCGTCCTCATGGTGTTTCCCGTAGAAGGGTACGACTTTCAGTTGAGCAAGTATGCGTCCTTTCAATTCAAAGCTGGCTACGTTGGGAATTGTGGGTTGCACAAGTCCCGGTCCATTGTCTTCATCCATCCATCTCTTGTATGCCTCCATCTTCATGTTGGCAATGTTCGTCATGTTGGATTTTGGCTCGCTTTCAGTTTCGCTTACTTTGTCTAATTCTTGTTCGCTTTCTGGCTCGTAACCTGACTCCTTTTTTTAGGAGTCTTCTCAAAACTTTCGAATTCGCTTTCTAGAGTTCGTTTTCTTGATTTTCTGAGTTTGGTCGTCTTCTTCTTATGGAATTCTGACTAAGGATCGTCAAACAATGGTATGATTTGTGTCTTTGATCCTCAGGTCATAAACCACTAAAACTAAAACAAATGAAACGCGTAAAAAGAACAAAACAAAAAAAAAACCGAAACTGTTACGACAACACGACTTGGTGTTTATGACCACGACGTGGTAAGTTAAACAGAATAAAAAAACTAAATGAAAAATTAAAAGAAAACAGACAAAAAATTCCTAATAAAATAGCATATTCAAATTAACTAAGAATGGACCGTTCCCCGGCAACAGCGCCAAAAACATGATGTGTAAATAATTATGCACTAGTTAAACCTACTAATGTAACTAATTATTACTTCCTAAGGCAGTGTACCTTGTTGAAAATAGAATAGCACAATACTCGGGTATCAAGCACAAGGAATGGAATGTTTAGCCAATTTTATCTACTAACTACCTAAATTACTATTTAATTAAGAAAAATGGGTTTTCTCTAGTTTTGCAAGACTAGAAACTTAATTAACCAAACTAACTATTATCAACTAATGAAACAAAAACTAAATTAAAAGCAAGAAACACAAAAGACGATTTTAACCAATGTGATTGAGAGACTTTCGTTTAGCTTCGATATACTTGCTACTATGGTTGATTTATGGAAGTTAAATGGATTAATGCTTTGTTGGTTACCGATTCCTAAGATGACCAAGTTAATGTTCACTAACTTAATCATTTAACAAATAAGTTCATTCATATGGTGATCAGGCGAATAAACTAACAAATTCACTAGTGTTTGGTTCGAGTTAAATTAGGCTTATAACTGATTGATTAATTTGGTTTATCAAATCAATTCAATATATGATTGGTCGTCATATATTAGCTCCTAAAATTATTTACCCACTTTTCTATTTAAACTTAGCAATAAACTATTAAAAGTAGTTCTCATAAGCATAGAATGTTCTTTAATAAGCTAAAGTAACAAATAATCAACTATACATCATCCAAACCATAAATAAAACCATAAAAAGTCAAGCAATCTAATCTAAACGAAAGTCATAGTTTTTTATCCCATGATTTCAGCCAGTAAACACAGAGAAAAACGAAATTCAACTTAGCATTCATGATTAAACTTCAGAAGAAAAACGTAATCGGAAGTTGTATTGCCTCAAATCTCTCAAATCCAAGATATGATCAACCGTCTGCAAGTCCAAGCTTCAAAGGGTGTTCTTGGCCTTCAAAAGACGATAATAGCTCTAGAAAAAGTTGAGTTTTTGGAGGATTATGACTTCTATATATAGTTTTCCCGAATCCTGATCACCACGACGTAGTAATTCCACCACGTTGTGGCCTTTGTGTTTATCCTGTATTCAACAAGTCTTCTAGATCCATTGGGGAAATCCAAAACGCCACGTCATGAGAATGTCACCACGACGCCGTAAGTGTATTTTTCTTCATTTTAGCCTTGATCGAAATTCCTAGCTTCCAACTTGCTTTTCGCTCCGAGCATGTCGTTTACCCCTACAACACATCATGCAATAGATTAAGTACCTTTTGTTCTATAATGGCATAAAATGGCTAAAAGTAATAAGATATGATGTAAAATATATGTATAGGTATGCACATATCATTCATCAACACCCAAAAACCAAGTGGGTTCACAGGCTCCAAAGGTTGTCATTCTAAAACACTTTATGGTTGTTTTTAATATCATTCTAACATCTATAAATATATCCTAGATGGTTTGGTTTTGTTATAAACTCAAAAATAAACTTGTTATTTTTAACGCTTACGTTGACCAATTTTTATGAAAAACACACTTATATTTTGTATCAAAACTCATCAGTGGTATCAAAGTCGTCTTTTATATGTTAGATGATTTTTTATGTTTGATAATCTTTGGGTTTTGGAAAAAAATACATGGATTTCTTTTGATTAAGAAAAATTCATATTTGTCTTCTTTGGCAACTTCTTGGATAAAATCGTTTATTTTTATATATAACCATTTTTCATGCATTTTGGTTATATAAAAGTTGTCTTAGAAAAAACAAAGAGTTGTTTGCTATAATATTTGATATGTTGTTGTGTATAAACAAGTCATTTGGATATTTTTGTTGTGTTCGGTTGATATTTATTTATTCATAAGATGTAATAGATAGATAGGTATTTTTTTCATTTGTTGATTTGTTGGAATAAATTAGTTAGACTATTTGTATTTCTTTTTAAATGTAACAAGATGAAGAAATGAACTCCTTGAACATGGCTTTACCACTTGAGACTATAATCCCAACCATGAGCTTCTACTCTTGGTTTTGGGCTTAATTATAGTCTTAATGATTTAAGTGTTCCAATCTTCACAACATGAAGACTTGAAGTTGTTTTGAAAGCAAGAGTTGACTTGGAAAGTGGGAGCTTGAATACCTTTTGAAGTGTCCCTTAAGTTCTTTAAGAAAGACCTAATAATTCCTGTGATAGCTCACAAGAATTATTACTAGACATGGCTTGGTTTATACATATTTTAATGCATGCATGTGATGTTTATTTTTATGTTATTGTATGTTATTTTTATGTATGAAAATGAGTTTTACATTTCAAATAACATTTTAACATAAGATAATATTAGTTGGAGTTTGAGTAAAAAATATTTAAAAGATAATATAAGATGTTTGTAAATACATATTTATAAAAAGGTTTTTACCGGTTACCGGTTTACCGGTTTTAAATCGAATTTTTTTGTTAAAATAGTTTTATTGTAAAACTTATAAATAGCCAACTTTAAAATATTTAAAATTGTATAAAAGATTTTTAAACATTATATAAACTTCATGTCTTTATAATAAATAAGGAGTTTCTATTCAAAAGACTAAAATCGGTTTATATCATTATAACGGCAAATAATAAAACTAGTGATTGTTTTTGCATCAAAACTTAATATATGAGATTGCTATTTTTTTAAACATAACGCAACATGTTGATATTATTTTTATGCATGCTAAATGAGCTATTACCAAACAACATATAGATATAATTCTGATTTAAATATGTATAAAACCTCATACCCAAACATACCCACCCTAATCGATCCTCACAGACCCTAGTCCACGATTATCAGGAAGATAAATCGTTTAGAAAGGACTTAACTACACCGCTAGGGGCTTCCTTCATTGGTAAAAGTCATAAAGGCACTCATGCCATCAGATTATTTGATGAAATCATGTTCATAAAAAGGGACTATGCACTCACTTGATAAGCGTGGATGCCTCGGAATTTACGCAGAACTTCGCCTTAGTATTTTAGCTTTTCTTTTTATGTGACCTAGGTTCAGATCATTAAATCATAGTTTTATATTTCTGGCGACTAATAATAGTCTAGATTCCTCACTAATCCCAATGTCTAAATCATGATCTGTCAATTAAGGAATAACCAGGTAGGATCATATCGGAGGTAGGGTCTGTTTGGTATACAGAGTATACTGTTTGGAAATCCCACTTTAAACACCTCATTAAATCCAGCCTAGACATCACTCCCGTAAGTAGATCAATCATTATAATCACTTGGAATTACTGATAAATCTTATTTATAGATTCATAATAATGACTATGAATATAAATATAAGTTCCACTAAAAGCGATATAAGTGTAGCTTAAGTTACAGAGATTTTCTTGCAGAAGTCCGGAAATTGCACTGGCAGAATCCCGACTCGAGAGCTTCCACTTGTCAGGCTCTCACGGAGTCTAGAGCTTTGCTAAATTACCCTCAACACTAAGAAATTTCGGAACTAAAACTCAGAGAATCATGATGGGAGGTTTGGAGAGGTGTGAGGAACAAATTAGGCATTCAACCTATTTATAGCAAGTGTGCACGCCGTGCACCATAGATGTGCGTCATGCATCTTGTCGAGGGTGGTGATGGGGCTTCAGTTGGAGGGTGACACGTGGCAAAAACCTTATGGGCCATGTCTTCTTGTCAGTGCACATCGTGCGCCGCACGTGCTTAGGCGCGCCCGAAATTTAAATATTTTGAGAAATCGTATCTTCTTCATACGAACTTCGTTGTCGACGTTCTTTATATCCACGCGTAGCTATCGACGAGATCTGCAACTTTCATTTAGACTCCGTCGGATAATGCTCACTTTATTTTTAATGTTATATTGTTAACGGTCTTAGACCGACTCTCTTATACTATATCCGTTCTCGACTGTCATTATATCGACAGATAGTATTGACGAGATCTTCGACTCTTGTCTAGATTGTTTTTCTTAACAATCGACCGATTTGAACTTCGGTTTATGTGCTAACACAGCTACGTTAAAAACTTCAAAAAATCATAACTTCCTCATATGAACTCAGATTTAGGCTTTCTCTATATGCACGAGTTTGCTTTTACGATTACTACTACTTTTGTGTAGATTATCTTCCCTAAAAAAAATCTTCCATTGAAAGCATCTATTTATCGCCATGAGGAATAATTATCCTATTATCTTTTAATCACCTAGCTCTATCTTGCGGGTGTTACAATAATTAAGCCTAAAACCAAGAGTAAAAGCTCAAGGCTGGGATTATAGTCTCAAGTGGTTAAGACATCCTCAAAGGTGGTCATTTATTCAACTTGTTACATTTAATGAAAATAGGATAAAACTAGTCTAACTAATTTATTACATGCAAAATAAACAAATGAAAAAAAAATACTTATTTATCTATTACATCTTATGAATAAATAGATATTAACCAAACACAACGCAATGGTCATAATTGCTTGTTTATGCACAACATCATATGAAATATACAAACAAACACTTTGTTTTTCTAAGACAACTTTATGCAACCGAAGGCATGAAAAACTTGGTTACATAAAAAATAACAATTATAAAAAACTACAAGCTGCCATAGAAAATATATTTGGTGATTTCTTTGCCAAAAGAAATACCAAACATCTTTTCCAAAAACAAAGGATGTCATACATTTAAATAAATCTTTCTAACATGTGAAAACACTTTTAACGACAAACTAAAGACTTTTAAAACAACTAGTTTATTTTTAGATCATTTTGACAAAACAACCAAGAGGATCCAATTACATAAACTAGAAATATTATGACAACCATAGGATGTTAAGAACTACAACCTTTGAAGACTTTGGTCCCACTTGTATTTGGGAATTTGATGAAGATGGCAAACACTCAAGATAGAGTTTCTCTATAATATATCCACCAACAAGATTAAGCCACTAAGAATGCTAGTTCTCTATTTAAAAAGTACTTCTTAAGCATTTAAGTACTTATCACAAATAAGAACTAAAGGATAAGCGTTTCTAAGAACCAAATTATTCACTTAACTTTAAAAGACAAGAAGAGATGGAGAGGGAATGAACCTACGGCTCATGAGGAGAAAGAGATAAAGAAATTTCCAAAAACTAGCCTTAAATGAAAGCCCTGGGTCTCCTTTTATAGTTATATGCAAGTATCATGCACCATACTCTCATAAATGAAAGAATTAGCTAAAGGAAAGAGTCTTGGATGTGTAAGAGGTTTCTTTACAAGAAACATCACCATCATCATGACAACCTATGACTTTGACAAGAGAAAGTCAAAGAATTGGTGTCTTGCACTCTTTATTTTATATAAGCATGTATATCTTTTATTTATAAAAACTAGCTTTATATAAATGGACTCCAAAGGGTCCAAAAAGATGTGCACAACATATAAATCATACATTATGCGTTACTAGTTTGTTTTCTCACTTAGAAAATATTATTTCCATAAATAATAATTATTTGTTAGTTAATTACAAGAGTTGAATTTATTTATTAATAATCAAATTACTAACAAATATTCAATAAGTGACAACTTGCTAAAGATGTGACCCTATAGGATCATATTTTATTGGCAAACATCATTTGAAAATGATTCTTGAGCATATAGATCCAATATTTTCCACACTTGAAGCACCAAAATGCACGACATGCACCCTTGTGCGTCTTCCTACAATTTTCACAACAACCATGGCTCCTTTGTCCTTGTTCGATCTCCACCGACGGCACATACTCTTCCTTTTATCTATTATTGAACTCCTCCCACGTCACGACCTCCAGCTCGGCCACAACAATAGACTGATCAATCAAGACCCAACAATCCTTTGTTATATGGTGTAGAAGGTTAAGAGTGAACCAGACCTTTTTTCATATGGGTGACATACAGACATGTCATAGTAAGTGATATCCCTATCCCTCAGTTGTCCAGCTCCACCAGCAGTTTCATACTTGTCGTCGAAAACCTCGATTAACTCCTCCTTCAATATCGCAACCAAAACTGGTACCACCTCTAATAATTCCCATGAGACCTCCAAAGCAATCAAATCATGCAGGTCTGAATCACCTTGACCTGATTCCCTTTGCCCAAACAGGCTTGATCCTGAACCACTCCCTGCTTGTCTGGCACTTTGCAACCGCATAAATAAATGAAACTTATTACAATGACTGCATAGTGTTATCCTACACTATTCATCTATCTACAGGCTCCTTAGTGATGGGTTTTGATACATAAAAATAGTTCATAAAAACCGGGCAACGGAAGCTATAAAATTTACTATAAATTTTCGAGTATATTTTCAAAACAAAACCACCAAGGATCCTTTTAAAGAGGTTAGAATGATATCAAAACCAACCGTATGGTGTTTTAGAATGACACCATTTGGAGCCTTTGGACCCTCTTGGATTTGGGGTGTTGAAGATGGGAAGAACATGAAGGTTAAACTTCTCTACAAGTATCCACCACTAAGATTAAGGTGCCAAGAATTGCTAGATTCATTCTTGTATGCTTAGTTCTTTAAGCCTTAAGTTCTTAACAAATAAGCACTAAAGGAAGACACAAAGTAAGCACCAACTCCTCATACTTGAATTAAAAAGATGAGAGGAAGATGATGCATGACAAGTTACTGCTTTTGGAGAATTTTTAGAGCAAAAAGAACTAGCAACTTTCATCTAAGAGAGTCCCTTATGTATTCCATGCTAGGTAAAGTCAACCCCAATATAATATTGCAAAGTATTATAAATCATAAAGGTAAGGGAGACAAAGCATGGAGGTTGAAAAGCAACCTCCACACTCTCTTAAACTTATGCCCATAAGTCCTATAATGAAACAAAATATATTTGCTAGTTTCTATATTCAACAAACCTAATTAACCACTTAAGTCATGGTTAGCCAAAGTATCAAAAAACTTTGTAAAATACTTGTTTATCATACCATATGATATAATTAATAACTATTTTTTCTGTTTCTTTTATTATTATTTTCATAAACAAATTCTCCAACTAAATACAAGATTCGAATTTATTCATTAATAATCAAATACTTAATAAATATTCGATAAGTACCAACTTGATTAAGATGGGACCATATAGGATCATAAGTTATTAGCAATATCAGTCAATAATGATTCTTAAGCATATAGAACCAAAACTTAAAACCCTTATGACCCTTCCTGGTTCAAGTTGATGGGTTTTAGGCATAACAAAACAAACTTAAAACTCTTAAGTGTGCATGCAACCTAAAACAAGATCTATGTTTTCACTATTGAAACTATAACTATGAACATCCAAATAAGAACCCTAGAAACCCTAGGTAATTTTCGAAAATTACTAAAGAGAAGGATTAGGGTTACATACCTTTTAGTTGTTATAGCAAACAACTAGAAATCCTCTTGTTGATCTTTTGGAATCAAGCACCACAGGCGTCCTGCCTTTAATGGTTCACACCCAACACAAACAATAAGGAGATTATGGAGAGAGGAGGAAGGAGGATGAAATTTCGGCCTAGCTCTCTAAGAGTATGAGTGGCTGAAATTGCAAGGCATATGGTCCTTTATATAATGGTACAAGGATGTCCTGGATAAACCTAATCTGAATATAATAATAGTATTTCAAATTGGTAATTATCCAACTTCATATTTATCCACATGGGATAATCTAGAAGCCCTATATTATCCCCTAGAAACCGTCCACCCTCTTGGTGGAAGGTTTTGGAGCCTTTTTCTCAACTATTAAAAAATTGCACTTCAGACCATGCACTTTTAATTAATTCCATTAACCCCGAAATTAATTCCAGTTAATTTCTGATTAATTATTAATTAAATATTACTATTTCTAATTAATATATTATTCTCATAATATATTAATAAATTATTTATTTGAATTTATTAATCAAATAATAAATCAACTCTCTCTCCAAAAATCATATTGTCCGGTTGCTAGATTTGAGGGCAACCCAAAAGGATTGTGCTACTATCAATTCAAGGTTATACCAATTATAGTTATGGGCTTAGACACCTAATCCAACACAAGTTTGTATCATATGCTTCAGGTAGTATGGACCCATACTACCTTTCACACCTATCGGTACTTGTCGCAAGAATTGCCCCAAAGTTCCCAAGTTTCTCCCTTATGGCCACTATCAGGCATTTTATCATACATCTACGTGTCTACACACATACCACTAATCTTCCTGGACACTCTATAATTCCCCATCACTCTCATGGCAAACAAAATTTCTGCTAATATCGATGGGTCGTCTCATGAATGCACAGTCGTACGTAGTCAAGAACAAGATATACATTTGAATAAATCACCTTACCCTAAGGTAACAACCAAACAATGAACATGCAATAAGTCCAAATCAAGAATTTTATGGCTATCTAATTCTAACTATATAAAACCTTTAAAGCATTCACTTAACAACCTATTAATATTAACATAAACCTCAATTAGAAAATAACAACCAATACATAAGCCAGGGGATTATCCGTAAGATTCAGCTTTGCGAGGTGTGTTTTCCTTTGTGTGAACGGCTCTAAGGCACCAATGTCGGCTCATATATGTATGCATGTATGATTGTATGTTCCGGACTACAGTTCGATATCGGGCGGTGCCCGAGGAATATTTATATGTATGTTTCCGGACTATGGTCCGATGTCGGGCGGTGCCCGAGGAAGGTATGCATTTTTAGTTATACTTGTTGTCTTTGTGATACTTGTATGTGCCTGGTAGGGAGGTGAGTGTGGGCGGGGTCTCGTATCTCATCACTAGCTGAGTGTGGACGAGGTTCCATATCTCATCATTAGCAGAGTAGGGGCGGGGCCCATGACAGGCGAGGCCTTAGGACTGGAGCATATAGTACTGTGTATGATTCTTTATGTGCTAGTAGGATTATATGATATTGTTTGTATGTGTATAGCGGGCGAGGCCCAGAGATAGGCGGGGCTTGGAAGAAACATATATGTATACCGAGCGGGGCTTGATGCCAGACAAGGCCTGATGCCAGGCGGGGCCTGATGTCGGACACTGTCCGATGCCGGGAGGGGCTCGATGTAGGGGCGGCGGCCCAGTATATGCCATTATGTGTATGGTATGTGGTATGTTGGGGAACTCACTAAGCTTCATGCTTACAGTTTTCAGTTTTGGTTTCAGGTACTTCCAGTTGCAAAGGGAAGAGCTCGGGATGACTGCATTGCACACACCATGATGTTTAGCCTGGGATGTTTACTATGATGTTTTGATTTGGAAACTCTCATAATAATGTTTTGAAATACTTTGACTCGTGTTTTGATGAAATGGTTTGATAACTATGGTTTTATTAAATAATTAAAAATGAAATTTTTGGACCGTATTTTTGGGATGTTTCAAGTTGGTATCAGAGCCTTGGTTTGATGGATTCGGACATACTCTCGGGTGTGTCTGGACTCAAACTGAGGACTTGGTATAAAAATTTTCAAAAAAAAAAAGAAAGAAAAGAAAAGAAAACCATTTTTATAAAAGGATTTTGAAAACAGAAAAAGGGTGTGGTGCATGCAATTAGTCGAGCTCAAGTAAGTTCTCCCAAATTACCCATACAAGTTTGTTATGTTATGATATGATTATGAGAACTGCATGCTAGATTAGGGCTAAGGATCTAGGAATGATGCCTTGTATGTCTATTATATGTGTATGAGAACTGCATGCTAGATTAGGGCTAAGGATCTAGGAATGATGCCTTATATGCCTATCGTATGAGCTTATTGAACTATATGCTAGTACTGGTTAGTCAGTAATATGATGGCCTGATTTGGATATTCTTGGTTTTGGTTACTCAATGCTCGAATGCTGCTTGCTTTGTGCTTTTAGGAGTTCTAGTTATCTTTAACTAACTAGTAAACGAATATGTTAAGTTACATATTACGAGGACTAAATAATTTCAGAAGGTTAGGTTAGCCCTATTTCGCAGCTCTCGTTTGAGTCTAACCGTTGTAGGGAGAGACCTCTCATTCAAAGAATAATCTGGTCTTAGTGATATGTAATGGTATTCGCGAGCTAGTTAAGGAGAAATAGCAGGGACTTCTTATGCAGCTGATGGCGGAGAGAGGGTCAGGGGTTACCCTAGGGCAAGCCTACGATGATATTAGTGATGGGAACAGTAGTAGTGAAAGGGATTTGGTGGAGTGAAGGCAATTCTTGAGGAAAGTACGGATAGATGTGGAAGGTAGTATGGGCCCGTACTACTGAAAGCAGAGGATCCGTACTCGATTCAAGAAGGGCTGAGATAAAGCCAGGAAACTTGTAGTGTGTGTGTGTGATCTCTCAATAGTGACGAGTATTATGATGGTTGTTATGATATGTTGCAGCATGGTGACGCTACGTACTAGACTAGTTGGTGGTTATGGCGCCGGCGAGGGATCAGGCTCGGGTTCAGGAGTCGGGCAGCTCGATGAGCAGATGAGAGAGATTATTTCAGCTGAGGTTACATGCAGTATCTTTGACCAGACTCCTGTGATTTTCGGTACGGTCAAGGAGGGTATCTTAGAGATTTTAGACGAGAGATTGGGTGCATTCCGCACTGAGATGGCGGCCATGATTGGGACGCACACGTCGACATTCAGGGAGTTTAGAGCTTGTGGAGCTCCGGGACTATCATGGGGCTAGGGACCCCATTGCTAGCAGTCGGTGGTTTGCAGATATCGCCAACGCTTTTCGTACTAGCCGGTGTCCCGAGGGGGATAAGGTCCGACTCGCCTCCTGTCTTCTGAAGGACAGAGCACGTTATTGGTGGGAGGAGGTTGGACATGATATTGGACATGATGAAGTTATTGGTGCGATGACATGGATTGACTTCTCGGACAGGTTCAGGGCCGAGTTTGCACCAGTGATTGAGGTGCAGCAGCTGGCACGGGAGTTCCAGGACCTCCAGCAGACTACTGAGACGGTGGCTGATATCACCGCTAAGTTCATGGAGAGGACTATTCCTGTTCTGCAGTATGTGGTGGACGAGGAGATGAAGAAGGCTCGGTACCACAAGATACTGAGGAGCGACATCAAACAGTTTTGAGTCGGTCCGGCTGCAAGACGCTGGAGGATATGATCACTCAAGCCAGGGAGAAGGAGATCGACTTGTAGGCGGAGAGGAAGAGGAAGCCAGATGACGTTCAGACATCGACATGATCGGGCAAGAGGGCCAAGACATCGGATTCTAGATTGAGGGGTCGTTAGGACCGTAGCCGTTGTGGCAAGTGCGGCAGGACACACGAGGGTGCGTGTAGGAGTGGCAATGGTGGTGATTCGGGCTGCTTCAAGTGCGGTCGGATCGGTCATTATAGCAGGGATTGTACTGCTACCACCACCTAGGGATCAGACCTGGTCTGCTTTGATTGCAGTCAGCGGGGCTACAAGAAGGCCCAATGTCCGAGTTTGGCTACAGTGGGACAGGTGATGGCACCTGCCCCGCGACATTGAGGATCACCGACGGTCGGTAGGGCCAGGCAGAGGCGCCTGCGGCGAGGAGCAGGGCTTTCCAGCTGACTACAGAGGAGGCGCGAGCGACTTCCGATATTGCAGATGTGTATCGTTTACCTTCTTATCAGTTTTTATTTATGATTTTATTGCTATTGTCTTGCATCGGTATGAGTAAGTGTATCTTAGAGTTATATTTTCTGCTTATGTTCGGATTATATGCCATTTGCATACCATGAAACTTAGAGTAGTAATTCCTGGTCGCCTCCGTATATAGTAGGTTCCCATGATGCGGTAGCTGTAGCAAGTGTAATTGGAACTCGGGCAGTGTTCCGTTATGGTTGTACTGCTTTAATGATCGGATAGTATTGGAACACTAACAGTGGTAAGCGTTGATTTCCAGCAGATTGGTCATTGGATGGTAAGAAGGATTGGGAATCCTTTCTAGTCTTGTGTGTTGTGAAATGTTAGTTGAATCAAAGTGGGGGAGAATCATTGGGTATTCAGGAACAGGATTAGGTATGAAACTAGGATGAGTTCGCATTCCCACTGGGGAGGAAGACGGCCCAAGTGGCTGTTAGGATTGAGGAGTGGTGAGTTGAGAGTTTGGGAAACTTCCCAACGTTGGGTTCGTGTATTCTGGGTGTGATAGCTGGTATTGGGAAACCAGGTTGGGGAATTCTCGTTAGGACGTGAGTTCGGTCAGGATGTTAGGTCATGTGTGCTCGATAAGGATGTGTTCGGGTTGGTAATTAGCAGATGAGAAAGTATGGGAAGTGTTGTAAGACTGCTGAATAGCCGTAGCATACACTAGCGGTCAGATAGCGGGGGGAAAAGTATAGTACGACTGCGGGGCAATCGTAGCATTCTTCATGTGGTCAGATAGTGTGAGGAAGTGTTGTTAGATACGGAATAAGCCGTAGCATTCACAGATTCAGTCAGATAAGCTAGGCCCAGTTGGGTCAGATCGTAGGGTCGTGGACAGATCACAACATGATAGGAATCAGGAAAGGATAGGTCGATGGGATTCGAGGTGGAGTTGGACCGGTGTAGCCCTAGATAGGTGAGACCTGTGGGCAAGGCCACTCCGTAGTATGGTTTTGGTGAGACCCGTGGGCGAGGCCCGTGTGCTTATAGCAATGCAGGTGAGACCTCGCAAAGACTATTGGGTCAAGGTATGGGATCGAGGATCCTAGGATTTATAGAGCCAAGAGTGGCAATGTAGATATGGTGGTTTTGATAGCTGAAGTTTTCTTTGGAAGTCGTTGACAACAGCTGAGAGGTTGTTCATTGGTTTAGTAACCGGTTGGAATCCGGTATTTCCAGATTGTGGATAGAGAATTTGGGACCTGGGAGGTCTCGGCTCATTCGGACAGTGGATAAGAGGCACCGAGATGTTCGAGCAGTAGTGATGTGAGGATTTTTGTGTGTGTGGGAGTAGCATGTGGATCGAAAGTGATAAGACACTTGCAGCGGGATTAATAATCTCAGAGTAATTGATTTGACCCTGTTGCGCAGCTCTCTTCCGAGTCTAACCATTTCAGGGATGAATCTTCTACTCGAAGGATTATCTGAGCCTTCTGTCAAGTATAATTATCCTTCATATGGTTATGCGTGGGCAGTCTGTCAGGGAGACAGATCAGTATGGGATTCAGACTCTAAGGAGGAAAAAGTAGTTCGCGGAAGCTCGAAGTTCGCTTTCTTTAGGATGGAGGTTTGGTTTGGTTCTCGGTTGTTTTTAGAAGATTGTTTTACACGTAGAATCATCGGTTGCATTCCTCAGATCATTGTTGGGATATGGGTGTTAGTAAGGAGAGATTTCGAGGATGAAATCTAATTTAAGTGGGGGAAAGTTGTAATACCTGGTTCTACAAGTGCTTCGTTGCTAGGGGCTGCTGCCCAATCATCAGTTGTCATAGGGTTAGGGCCTTGGGAAAGGAATTATTTGGCCCATTTTGGATGCGAGTGTTAAGGTATACGTGATCCAGGTGTCTGATTGGGTATTCGGAGGCCAAGGGTATAATTGTAATTTATCATCTCAGTGTTCTAGGGATTTGGGTTCTTGTTCTGGAATTTTTAGGTAGTGAGGAGTTGTTAGAAGCGTACGTCTTCTCGACACCTTTTCGTGGATATAAAGTTCGTCGGAAACGGACTTAGAACGAAGAAGTTATAGCACTTTGAAGTTATTGACAATTTTAGCCCCTAATGGGAATGTTTGGCAGATAAGTCCCATGCATGCAAGGGATGCATGCACGTGTCTGGCTGGGAACGCCCAGCGTAAGCTGGTTTACACCCAGCGTATAAAGTAAAATGGTCGCGGGTGCTTTGTGAGTACATCGGGCGTACTAAGAGGTGTACTCCCTTCAGACTAAAACCCTAAATTTTAAGGTATGCCAATATAAAAGGAATAAGATGCCTCAATGGTCAGCCTCCCTTTCACCCTAAATCTACTACCACGAAACCCTAATCCTTCCTTGAGTGATTTTGGAGCTTCGAAGGCCATTAGAAGAGCATTTTAGAGCTTTAGAAGAAGGTGTTCATTCTTGAAGACTTACTGGAGAAGATAGAGTTTTTGATCCAGAACTACACCAGCTTTTGGCTCTCATTTGAGGTATAAAGTTCTAAACTTAATGGTTATTCTCTTAGATTTCTTTTAGGATGAGTTTATGGACTCATTTGGTCCCATGGGTGAAGTCCCTTGTATCCATGTCGTTTTTGGAACCTAGAGTTGTCACTCTCAGTGTTATTTGAGTTCTAGAATCAGAAAGTTGTCATCTTGAAGGTCTTAATGGGTTCATAGATGAGTTAAGGTCACTTTCATGGAACTAGAATACCATTTTTGGAGTTTGGGCTCATTTGGGGCATGTAAGTCACCAAGTCAGTGACTGTATGGATTTAGACGTTAAGATGAACTCAGATCTTTAGATCTGTGTTTTGGACCATTGACTAGAAGCATTAAGTGCTTTATAGAAAAAAGGGCTTGACAGGGGAGTACGTTGGGTGTACAAGCCGGTACACGCAACGTACAAGTCACAAACCCAGTACGCGCTGTGTACAGCTGAGTACGCCTCGCGTACTCAGTCAGAGTGGGGTTCGCACAAGTGGGCCTCGGTTTGGGCCATTCATTGGACTTGGATACTTTGGGCCTTAGTGGGACATCTAGGATTTAACGTTTGGACTTGAGAAGCATTAGTGGGCCATTGGTTGGGGCCCATATGAAGGGATTGGGCCCAATTGGAAATTGGGCCAAATATTGGGCCTTGTAAGAGTGTTTACCTTTTTGGCCAAGGGTTGAGTAGAGTCCATCTTTGAACAAGAGTATGTAAGGGGTAGAATGGTCTTTTAGCCCAGTAAGGACTTATGGGTAAGTTATGAGAATCCCGAACTTAATTGTTTATATGATGACTAGCAGCTCGGGGAGCCGCAAGATCAACAGTTCGGGGATTTTCCAGCTAGCAGCCAGGGGATTATCCATAAGATTCAGCTTTGCGAGGTGAGTTTTCCTTTGTGTGAACAGCTCTAAGGCACCAATGTCGGCTCATATATGTATGCATGTATGATTGTATGTTCCAGACTACGGTCCGATGTTGGGCGGTGCCCGAGGAATGTTTATATGTATGTTTCCGGACTACGGTCCGGTGTTGGGCGGTGCCCGAGGAAGGTATGCATTTTTAGTTATACTTGTTGTCTTTGTGATACTTGTATGTGCCTGGTAGGGAGGTGAGTGTGGGCGGGGTCCCGTATCTCATCACTAGCTGAGTGTGGACGGGGTTCCATATCTCATCATTAGCAGAGTAGGGGCAGTGGCCCATGACAGGCGAGGCCTTAGGACTGGAGCATATAGTACTGTGTATGATTCTTTATGTGCTAGTAGGATTATATGATATTGTTTGTATGTGTATAGCGGGCGAGGCCCAGAGATAGGCGGGGCCTGGAAGAAACATATCTGTATACTGAGCGGGGCTCGATGCCAGGCGAGGCCTGATGCCAGGCGGGGCCTGATGTCGGACACTGTCTGATGTCGGGCGGGGCCCGATGTAGGGGTGGGGGCCCAGTATATGCGATTATGTGTATGGTATGTGGTAGGTTGGGGAACTCACTAAGCTTCGTGCTTACAGTTTTCAATTTTGGTTTCAGGTACTTCCAGTTGCAAAGGGAAGAGCTCGGGATGACTGCATTGCACACACCATGATGTTTAGCCTGCGATGTTTACTCTGATGTTTTGATTTGGAAACTCTGATAATAATGTTTGGAAATACTTTGACTTATGTTTTGATGAAATGGTTTGATAACTATGGTTTTATTAAATAATTAAAAATGAAATTTTTGGACCGAATTTTTGGGATGTTTCACATAAAATCAACAAAAGTCTCAAAGCTTAGTGAGTTCCCGAATTTTTGGGACGTTTCACATAAAATCAGCATAAGTCTCGGGATGACTGCATTGCACCCTTTCCTTTCTCACCAAAGCTACCTGAAAAACATTTAACCTTAAAATGTAAGCACAAAGCTTAGTGAGTTCCCGAATATATGACATATTTCATCACACATACAATGAAAACCACATATGCGATCTTGGCCTAACGTCGAACACCTATAGGCTCACGGTCTAGCGTCGATTCGCCATATCACTTGTAGACTTATATCCTAGCGTTGATCCATTATATCACTTGTAGACTCACAGATTAGTGTCGATCCCTTATATCACCTAATTAACATACAAAATACTATTGTAGTCTAATCACATTTTCATATACTAACAATACATATACATCCTATCACACAAAGTACATATAATGTCACACATATTGTTGTGAGAAAACTCACCTGAATCTAGCAACCACAATCTCCAATTAGTATCCACAAACGAAACAACTAGCATAAACCTCCTAATATCAAATAGAGTTCAATCCTTAGTCTAATACTCATAACCATCAAAGTTTGACCAAAAGTCAAACTAGTCAAAAATTCAACGCTTAACAACCAGACACACCACGACCAACTCTGGACGCATTGTGTCCACTACAAGATAAAATAGTCACAATTGAACCCTGCTCGACACGCTACAACCATCAAATGAACGCGCCGCATCTTCTGGCTTAACAATCTCCTTTTTAAGTCTTTAATCCTTTAAGAAAAAAGCCCTAACTTTTCAGAAAACATCATATGAGGTTCTTACTGAATAAGGTTTACAACTTTATATAGATCCAGGTCTCTAACAAGGCCAACACTAACCTTAGATTCATAAAGAGGCTAAAAAGGTTGGAATCTTCATGCTCAAATCCAACTTTCTTAAGTCTTCAAAACAATAACTTGGTAAATGAAACTTATCCAAAAAAACTAGACGTTACTGTAAAAATAAATCTTTTATACTAAGTAATGTTCATTTTATTCCTAAGTTTCACAACCCTCTATTGTCCATGGGTTAATTCTCTAAGGATAATAATTGTTTCTTTAAACTTGACTCATTTGGTTTTCGTTTTAAGGAAATTCAAACGTGGAAGATCCTTCTTTCTAGCATAATCCCTAGAGGTCTTTATCAACTATCATTTAATCCAAACATATCTCATCGCCTAGTTATTCTCTTAGGCGAACGGTTAACCCCTAATACTTGGCATGATGGCTCAAACATCATTCTCAGAATATCCTTAGAGTTGGCCCAAAAAACTCAGAAATGCTATGACTTTCGAGAGGCGTTATGCGCCTGACACGCAATCCACTCGTCGCGCATTACATGATTTTCCGCCATTTACTTAAACAAAATCAAAAACTTGGCAGTTAGAAACATACCGGAAACAAGTTCTTACATGCCCTGTGAGAAAATCGGCCAAATTAGCATTTTATTCCTAGGAATTTTAATGTTTTACATCTTCTTTACATGCTTCACCTCAATGTTTGGGTCATGCCCAATTTGTTGACTTTATTCTATGAAAGATCATTGTTTTTTATTTATCTATAGTTGATGATTTCTCTCATTATGTATGGGTTTCACATTATTTCATAAGCGTGATGTTATTAATGTTTTTCCACATTCGAAACTCAAACTAAAAATCAATTATCTAGGAAAATTTTAGAGGTTCACTCTGTTAAAGACGGCCAATGATGGTGGTTGTGAATTCAATACTCATCATTTTACAAAATTTTATGTCAAAATGTGTACTTAAAACCAACTCACTTGTCCCCTACACACCACAACAAAATGGTGTTGTAGAACGAAAACATAGATACATCGTTCAATGGGTTTATTTTGTATGTAAAAATCAAATACAACTTTTAAGTTTTGCCTCAAAGCTTTTAACCATGTTGTTGATCATGCCATTTTTGTTTAAAGTACAACATTATAATACTTTCGAATTAATAATTGTTAGTGAAAGAATGACCCTACGTTACAAGAATTGTTCAATATACATGAAGATGGCAATAAATGGAAGAAATGGTTGAAAAACACATATATTGGGAAAACAAGAGCTGACAAACATATGGAACGAATCGCACGAGTAATGAAGAAAATATGTTGTTGAGCAGATTGATGACGCCAAAATATGTTGTGTACTTAAAACCAACTTACTTGTCCCCTACACACCACAACAAAATGGTGTTGTAGAACAAAAACATAGATACATCGTTCAATGGGTTTATTTCGTATGTAAAAATCAAATACACCTTTTAAGTTTTGCCTTAAAGCTTTTAACCATGTTGTTGATCATGGCATTTTTGTTTAAAGTATAACATTAGAATACTTTTCGAATCAATAGTTGTTAGTGCAAGAATGGCCTTACATTACAAGAATTGTTCAATATACATGAAGATGGCAATAAATGGAAGAAATTGTTGAAAAACACATCTATTGGGAAAACAAGAGTTGAAAAACATACGGAACGAATCACACGAGTAATGAAGAAAATATGTTGTTGAGCGGATTGACGATGCCTAAATGTTTTAATCATATATTACACTCTGGTGTTTCGGTTGACGTTCTTAAAGATGTTTCAGAAAGAAACACATAATTGTCTATAGCTTTGGTGATTTGAGCTTCGGTTAATTTTGTCATTTTTTTCACCAAATTTAGCTCAGGTGTTGGGCATCCTAGAAAGCATCCTAAGACGTCATGGTCAGTTCTAGTAAGATTGCATGGTCAAAGTCAACAAGAAGATCCAAGGAAAATTTTGGAACCCCAACAACATCCCAAGGGTAGCCTAGGACGTCATGTAGGATCTCCCAGTGTCATGTGGTGTTTTTTTTTTTTTTTTGGGGGGGGGTGGTCTTTAGGAGAACAAACATTCTTTATGTAAAAACCTCAACTCTCAATTTCCTAAGTATCTTCTCAAGACGCCATACACACCCGTAAGAACTTTTGGAGTCGTTTCAGGACGCCATGTCTTGAACTACTTGCATTATTTGATAAGTACTATAAGAAAGAATCTTTAGTATTTAGCTCGTACTTTTTCATCAATACTCGCATGATTTTTCTAACTTTTATAGCCTCCAAGGGTTCCAAACAATCCCTAGAACACTTCCGGTACATCCCTCTTGAAGATCAAATCCTCATTCCATCAATATTAAAGAATTATTTGACGATAAAGTCATCACCGGAAGCATGTTCATCATCAACATTATGCCTTCATATTCACCTACCATAAGCGGCTAATTCTTCCCACGATCGCAATCGAGATTAGGTTCCATATTATTTTTTTCATATAGTTTTTGGTTTTGAACGTTTTGGATTAGTTTGCAACTTTGTGAAATGTTTATGTTTATTTGATATCTTCTAGTTACTTGTTTCTATTAAACTGATCATCCTTTTAAGTGTAATGCCAAATCATCTATAACAATGTGTATGACTTTCTATTAAACTGATCATCCTTCTAAGTGTAATGCCAAATCATCTATAACAATGTGTATGACGGCAGGTACGTAAAAACTTTGTTTATACATAGATTTAGAGATAATTGGTAATTGTTATGTTATGTAACTCGAGCAAATTTAAGATCTAGCAATTACCCAAAATGAATTAGACATAGGAAAAAAAACATAAAATATCAACTTTTACCATATTGAATCAAACCCTTTATAATTACTGTTTTTAGTGAATTATTCGTTTTATAATATTTTCAAACAATTTGAGAACTACTAGCTAACCATAAGCTACTCATGGATTCGACTATTTTTTACCCTAGTTATTTAGTTCTTTTAAGGTTATTTTTCTATTGTGTGACCATGACTATCATTTCATACGAGAATTGGTTACTCGTGGATTTGTATCTCTACACTACATTTCAATAGATGATCCACTAGGGCATAGGGTGGCATACCACACTCACCACACTATTACATTGTCACGTCATTGGCACATCAATTTTTCTCTCACCCCATAAAACTAGTGGGTGACATACCACACATTACCACATACAACACACACACACATAGACAACATACATACACCCACTCCAACGGTCAAAAAGAAAGAAAAATGATGTGGTAAGGTTTTAGGTTGTCATCACACACGATAAGGTTTTAGGTTGCGGTAAGGGGGGGGGGGGTCGGAGCTATGTTCGCCGCACACTGCGGCGCCAAATCAGTGCCCATAGTGTGTGGTAGACGGTGCACCGACCGGTCTTAGTGGATTTCTTAAAAAAGGGCTTCATAAAGTTACGTTCAACGCGACTTGCTGACATCTTACTTGAGGGTGTGTAAACGTAAATATCAATGTTTTAAAAACCGGTTTGAACCGGCCGGTCGAACCGGTTGGACCGGAATTTGTAGAAATGAGCGGTTCAACTAGCACCGATTTTATGTCTATTTTTGAACCGGAATGAACCGGCCGGTTTTTACAAAAATCTGGTTTAACCGGTTAAAGTAAACTAGTTGAACCGGTTAAATTAAATAAAAACACATGGAAATAAATTATTTTCATAACAAACTTTGGTTTTTTTTCACATCTATTTAGATTTCTTTGAATAAAAACGCACGATAAATGTTATAAAGTTTTTTAATAAGTTTGTATTTATCTAAAATTATATTTTGTTTCCGTATTTTATTTCATTTTATTTTTGATGTACGTGGATTGGTATAAAATTTATGGTTATGTGTTTTTAATTTTCTGGATTGATATTCAACTTGTATTTATGTTTATTTTTAATGTTTAAACTTGTGGATGTTTATATGTGTGTATGAAAATAAGAAAAAGATAAAAAAAAAATTATAGATATCGGTTGTACCGACGGTCAAACCAGTTAAATCGGGTGAACCGTGAACCGATCATCATATCAGTTCAACTAAAAAATCGGTTTTTAAAACATTGATAAATATAGTAAGCAAATATCAAGTTAGACATTTTTTTTTAATTTTACGGATTAGGCCTCGTCAATAGCCAATCTAGGCCTTGTATTTAAGGCATAATTTTAGGTGCTATTTGTTTTTTTATAAAAAACATCTTCAAACCATTTATTGTTGCGCGGCGCAGCACACGCGCAGCACTTTCCCTCTCGCAGCAGTTTGTTTTTTGGAAGGCTTCAGACTACAAAACCTCTGCGCGTGTGCTGCGTGGCGCAGCACTTGACTTGCCTCTTCTAACCTCTTCAGCTTTCATTTTTTCCAAGTGTTTTTTTAAGAATTTTTGTATAACTTATTTTTTTTAAACTTTGATTTTCTTAAATTTTTATTTACGGATGTGATACAATTTATTTTTATAGTTTCCACGATTTTTTTTTAACTTGATTTTTTTAATTTTTTTTACTGTTTCTATTAATAATATTTTCAATTTCAGTTGAATCTTTTTTAACATTTATAATTTTTTACGAACTATGTAGACATCGTTTGCAATATTTTCTTAATTTTTTTTATTATTTTCTTTTTTAATGTTTTTTAAAATTAGTTTTTTTTCTAGAATAAAACTATTAGCTTCTTTTACATTTTTTTAAGTTTTGTTTTTTAAAAAGTTTTATATTTTTGTTTTTTTACATGTTCCTTTTATTATTATTTCAATGTTTTATGACTAGAATTATTAAATTTCAGTGTTGAAAACTATTTTCAGTTTATAAAATTAGTTTATTTAAATTTCAGTTTACTGTAGCAGTCTGCAAATGTTAAAAAACAAACATGCTTCTTATTATAGGCTGCAGCCGTTTGTTCCACCTCTTCTGCTACAGAGGATTGCAGAGGTGATCTGCAGACTTCATGAATTTTCGCTTTGAAAAAACAAATAACACCTTAGAATCTAAAATGTAAAATGTATAATTTTTTATAAAAAAAAAAATACATTTATGGTGTCCAAAATGACTTATTCCTAATTTGTTCGTCATTTATCCAAAATAATAGATTGGGTTATTTCCTATAATATTAACTTAAAATATAGGTAGTTTAGTAAAATATCTTAGTTTTTAAAACTAGTTAGATTAACAATTAGATTAACATAGAAGTTCCACATAAATTTTGATTAAAGAAATACTATAAGATAATAATTAATAGATTTATCAATAAAACCAAAATGCAGTGCTGGGCAAATATTAAAAATATACAAATTATAGTAAGGGAGGAGGGAGTTATTCCCTCCCAACCCACTGTCACATCACTTTTTCTCTTTTATTTTTCTTCATCTTTTCGAACCCACAACACACGGAAACCCTATCTTTTTGAAGCCACTCAACCCACTCAATTAAAAAAAAAATACAAAACAATCAAATGTAAAATCTTAATTAGCAATAGAGTTATCGGCAGAACCACTCTCGCTTCAACGAGTGGGTTGATTGGTTTCACTAACCCACTTCATCATCTCTCTCTACTTTCTCTTTCTTATTTTCTCTTGTACCATGTGTTTTAAAACGTGTACCTTGTTTTGTATTTTTTTCAATTGAGTGGGTTGAATGAGTTCAAAAAGATAGGATTTCCGTGTGTTGTGGGTTGGGAAAGATGAAAAAAATGAATAGACAAAAATTGATGTAACAGTGGGTTCGGTGGGTTGGGAGGGAACAACTCCCTCCTCCCTAATAAACAGTTATTTGTTAATAAGATGTAATTATAATTTAGAACTAAAAAAATTTTCTTTACAAAAAAGGTCTAAATAAAGTTGGGTAGAGTGTTTGATATTTTGGTGGCGCTAAAATGAACGTGTATGTCCTATACCATGCGTCTAGTAGGAGGGTTTCATTTAATTAAAATACACCAAAGAAAATATCTATTATAATACACGAAGATAATTTTACCACATGTCAATTTCTAATGAGTTTTAACACTTGTCATTTTTATGATATTTTTTAAATAAATAATATCCATGTCAATTTATGGTTTTTTTAAATTTTTAAAATTAAAAAACCACATAATACTTATACTTATATATGTAAAGTATCAAATATAATAAATATTATACTAAATTGTAATTAATATGTTTCTTTATTCCTTATTTTAAAATTTTATTTTAAAAAATATTTATTATTTAAATTTTAATATTTCATTTTCTTTAATCAATTCACGGGTTTTACATCTAGTAACCCAATATATGAAACGAACTCGATGAAATGAAATTTATAACTTTGAACGATAAAAAAGAAAACCAAATTGACTTTATTTAACCAGCCCAAAACTTCTTGATCTTGCTATTTGCTTATGTTACCCAATTTAAATTTAATGACTTTTTATTCACACTAATTATAATTTTTAATGAATATTATTTATTTACGATTTTGTAGGATAAACATTTACTATATTTGAATTTTCAAATCCTTTTGTCATATTGTTTTTTTCGAAGCGAGGTTGATTTATTGTATTGAATTAGTGTTACTATTATTTATGTCCCTATACGTATGAAATTAGAGTTACTTGTTGTTTGACAGATGTTAATTAAGTCGATTTGTTGAGTAAAGGTCTAACTTAGACACAATCTTAAATCTGATTGGATAAGAGACATCAATCTTAAACCTGACTGAATAAGAGGCATATCAATCTTAACAGTGGCAATTTTACTATGGTACCCGTAGTGATACCAGCAACGTCTGATTTTTCAGACGTAATACAAAAAATTTCGAAATTTGTTTTTTCTACTATCATGACACTACTAAAATTTTCCGTAACACCCTACTATGAAATCATACGTCCACCAGAATAAAAGAGATATCAGAGAGACATGACCGAATCAAAAGGTTTAGAAATGAAACATAATTCTAAACCTCTAAACAACAATATTATGTTTTTTTTAAGTAAAACAACAATTTACTCTTATTTTCAGCTCAAAATAACAATATGCTTATTTTTAAATCATGTCAACTACTTATATTTATTCCATCACCCCTCCCTAAACCTCAGACACTAATAGCAAAAAAAAAAAAAAAAAAAAAAGCCTATTCACTAATCGTTGCTCGAAAACTAGGGGTGTTCAAAACCGGATATCCGAAAATTCGGATATCCGTATTTCGGATATCCGAAAATTCGGATAGTGAATTTTTGATATCCGTATCCGTATTCGAAATTTCGGATATCCGAATTTTCGGATACGGATACGGATATTAAATCGGATATCCGTAAATCAAAGGTTTCCAAAAAATGAAAGTTTATGCAATTTATGTTTTGTGTTTACGTGGGCACTTGGCAAAAAAATTAACGCTACAATTAACTTGGTAACGAAACTAATAAACAAAAAACTAGAGAAGCATTGTATTTCCGTATCAATTCATCCTCGTTGTGCCTCTATGTTATGTGAGTGCTTTTATAAGTGACATATATTTTCTTATTGCAAATTGCTTATACATACAGTGCTACTAGCCTACTAATTTCTAGTATATACTTTTCAAACAAACTACAATCACAATAACAAATTCAAATATATATAATAGAGAAAGACAAACTACCCGATTAACAAATTCAAATATATATAATAGAGAAAGACAAACTACCCGATTATTTGATGACAACTTCTCAAGTCGTTATTAACTTTATAAATAAAATTTAACTTAACACCACATTTCACTATGGAGATACCTATGACGAAGATGAACATATTTCATCAAAAAATCTCCATAGTTTTGGCATAAGAAAACATAAAACAAAATATTAGTGAAAATAAGTTACTAAATTTATCAGCATAACACTTTCGATCGAATGTTAACAATCAAACTCGAGACTATATATTACTACTTTCCACTTTTCCATATTAAAATAGTAAATATAATAAGAAAAAAAAAAGATTTGGGATATCGGATATCCGAAATATCCGAAAAGTTACAAAATACTATCCGTATCCGGATCTGAAAACATGGATATCCGAATTTCGGATATCCGAAAATTTGGATATTTTCGGATACTGATTTCGGATATTTCGGATCGGAATTTCGGATACGGATATTTTTGAACACCCCTATCGAAAACCATTTGTTGTGTGTGTGTGTTTTTTTTTAAATTTTTATTATATGAAGTATAAATTATCATATAATATGATACTAAAATTTTAAGCTTTTTTATATGGTGGTCTAAAATATGAATCACCTCAACATGATAAAGAAAAGAAGAAGGTTGTGAACAGATCAGCATCTCCAACATTATCTGCCTCCCACTTACAAAAAATTATTTATGTTCATGTTTGACTCACTCTTCCAACAATCCCTCACCAACTGGGATTTTATCAACAATCATAATATTCTATGGAAGAGGGTAGTTACACATTGTTGTACTTTTTAGGTAGTATAGATGTGATTTCTGATTTTCATATGCTATTTAATTTTTTTATTAGCTTAATTTTAGATTCAATGTAAATATAAAATTGTCGATATTAACATACTAAACTGTAACGCATTCTTAAGATAGGATATCTAAGAAAGGCAAATGGATATATAACAGATTGTTAAGGTAGGATACCAAAAGGATAATATGGGTAGATCACAAACTATTAAGGTTGGATACGTAAAAGGGCAATATGGAAATATTGGGAAGTGCCATAAGCCTAATCAGAGGGAAAGGCCAAGAACAGATAAAGTAGGCTAACAACTCTATTTAAAGAAAAAGGTGTCACAATTTATATGGTAAGAAATATATTTACAACGTTCAAACAAAAAAGGGACTCATATCACATAAAAGAATCTTGTATATCATATTAATTCCATCTATATCAAGTTTTATCGTTTAACAGTCAGTGGACCACCTCATGATTAAAAGACCATAGAATTAAAAAAATATAACTTTTTTTTGTAGTGCTACAAGATCGAGTACTTATGTAGAATTTGCCTATTTGGTATTATAACATAAATAGAATATTTTCCTTTTGCGGTGTAGCAATTGAATTAAAAAATGTTCTATAAATTAGGTTTGTTGGTTGCAAAATCCTCGAAACAGTTTTTATTTATTTTTGCTCCAGCTTCTTGTTAGTGCTTTGTCTTTTTTTTTTTTAATATATGGTTAGCTTGTTTAAAAAAAAATAATAAAGAGCATTATGAATCATTACATAGATTTGAAAAAGGTCAAAGTCTTATAAGGGTAAATAACTTAATCTATTTTGTGTATATATTCGTCGCTTGTGTTTTTACACATTCTACCATTGAACTTGTTTATGGTGTTCAAAATATATCATTATGACAGACTATTATAGGTTTATCCGTCTTCCGACGACTTTAGCTTCTCGTTTCAAAGATCAGATGTTCGTAGATGGCATCTGCAAAGACGTTATTTTTCAGTCAATTTTTTTGCTGAGCAATGTCATTTTCACAGATGATATATGCGAAAATGGGTTTTCCCAGCAAAAATCTATAAGGAGAAAAGACTACACCTACGAATTTGCTAATAAAAATGTCGTAATTATGTTGTTACCAAATCAAGAAAAATTAGTTTCTGCAAGCCGCTACAAACATAGCGGTTGCACAAGTGGGGATGAGTCGGAAACCTCGGGGTAGTTCCAAATTTATACGTAAAAAATGCATTACTCAAACCCCTCAACAAATATGAAGCAAATACGCTCTTTCAACCTTTATCATAGATGGTCTGATAATAGATAAATAGGGTTAGGAAAATTGAGTATATGTGTGTAATTTTTAAATTATAATGCAATTAGTGTATGTATACTGGAATGAGTAAATATTTATTAGTTTGGTAACAATTCTGGTGGAAATATTTTGAAAATTAATTCTTTTTACGTGAGTTGTTGTCGACTAAGAAATACATATTTATTCTTGTATTTTTTTAGTAACAATTATAGCGTCTATATGTAAAAATATAAAACTATATCTATATAAAAATTGACAGTTATTTGTTATATATATTTGCTATGTTAGAAACTCGTGTATTACACGTGTCGAATTTAAGAAATATTAAATAGTTAGTGACGAAGATTAAGGAATTATAAACCGATAATATGACGATCTATGTTTTGACGAAGATTAAGGAATTATAAACCGATAAATGGGCATTGTTTCAATTTTTTGGAAAAAGGATATACTTTTAAGTGTTGTACCTTTAAAGTACAATGTTATAATGTGATAGTGTGCATATTTTTAAGCTGTCATATTAATTGAGTGTAATATGAAAACTAAAAACAAATAGAGTAACACAACCATATACATAGAAAAAATTAAAATTAGTTAACCAAGTAAGAGAGACCAATTATAGCTTCATATAACATCAGGTAATACAACCACGACTTAAACATGTTCCAAACCAGATGATGTACTAAACTAACCCAAATGTTGCCAATCTTCTATGTGTTTTAAACACAATGTCTTACTAATAAAAAAGTCAAAACTACAACTTGTAATATAATAAAATTAAAATAGGAAGGACTCTTTTCCCTTCCATAGTCTTGCTATAATTGGGCAACCTAGATGGCAATGTCATATTTCATTGTTTTATCGATATATATTAGAGTAATAATGAAGACTTCTTTTATAAAAAGATACTCACCTTAAGTTGTCTATAAATAATCATATCATATATACTAATAAATATAAAGAACAAGAAACTTATTGTTTTTCTTTTGAGAGAAAATCGTAAATATAGACACAAAATACAAAGCCTCCTACCAGGCCGGCTCAACCAATTTGGGGCTCTAAACGAACCAAAAAATTGGGGCCCTTTGACATTACTATACTTAATATTATAAACTCTCCTCATTTATCCGGGCTTGGGACCGGCAATAATAAACTAAAAAGTTTACAAATGGCGGAGTTAATTTTTTTTTTTATGTATATGTTTTTTGTGAATATATTTTATGACATAAAGTTAATTTTTCTAGCCTTTTTAGATGCAAATTCTTTAATGAAATTTCCATAATTAATTTCTTTTACTAAATGTTTTTCAGTTGACAAAATAGCTAATCCATTTAATCTTTCTTGTGACATTGTAGATCTTAAATAATTTTTTAACAGTTTTAATTTCGAAAAACTTCTTTCTGCAGAGGCAACGGTTACAGGAATAGTTAACATAATCCTATAGGCAACATATGCATTTGGAAAAGAACTAAACTTTTTAAGGTAATTAAGTATATTAATAATTGTATCACGTTCTAAATGTACAATATGTCTTAAAAGTTTTAGTTCATGAAATAAATCTAAACCATCAATATCTAAGCTATCATCATGCTTTAAATATTTTTCAACATTTAAACAATGTTCTTTTAAAGTATTTTCATCAAATGATTTTAATTTTGCTATACTAAATAGAAAACCAAAAATATTTTTGAACTCGTTAAATTGCTCAAATCTACTTTTAAGTGAAGTAATGGCTGTATCTACTATATATAAAAAGTAATCAGTTTTAAATAACTGAATAGGAGTTTTAATAGTTTCATTAGCAACATTTTCATCATATCGTCTATTTCTTTGAATGATACGTTTTTCACGAAATTCAGGTTTTATGTTCATTTCTAAAGCCAATTCTTTTGCATAATCTAAAGCCTTTTCAAATCCGTTTTCTCTATATTCTTCAAAGAAACACAAAAGTCCATTTAATTGATCTATAGCATCATCGATACACATATCATTTGATTGCAAACTTTTACTAATAGTGTTAATAGCAAACAAAACATCATACCAAATAATCATTCCTAATAAAAATTCATAGTTTTCAAGTTCATATGTTGCTAAACATTTAGCCTCACTTTTAATTTTTTGATCTCTACAATTTTTGGATAATTGTAAAAGTGTGTTTCTTAATTGTGGTGCTTGGAATCTAATTGCTTTTACACTTTCTACCCTACTTTCCCAACGAGTTTGCGATAATGATTTAAGTGTTAGGTTTGATATATTATCTTGTAATATTTTCCACCTTTGAGTTAATGAAGCAAATATCGAATATATACGTTGTATAACTCCAAAAAATTCACTAGTTTTATCACACGAATTAGCCACATCACAAATTACTAAATTTAAACTATGACAACCACAAGGAGTGTAGAATGCTCTAGGGTTAATATCTAACAATTGTTTCTGTACACCTTGATGTTTTCCTTTCATATTTGATCCATTGTCATAACATTGACCCCTAACATCATTTATATCTAGTCCTATATTTTTAATTTCATCAACTATAGCATCATATAAGCCTTTACCGGTTGTATTATCTACAATTAAAAATCCTAGAAAGTACTCCTTAACTTCAATTGGAGTTGTTGAAAGATCTAAACATCGTAAGATAATTGACATTTGTTCTTTATGACTTGTATCGGGAGTACAATCAAGTATTATTGAAAAGTATTTAGCCTCTTTTATTTTTTTAATAATTTTACTTTTAACTTCTTCTCCTGATAAACTAATAAGTTCATTTTGCATATTGTGTCCAAGATAATGATTATGAATTTCTTTGTCATTAATTCTCCCAATATGTTCTTGCATAATAAGATCAAATTCTGCAATCATTTCAATTATAGTTAAAAAAATTACCATTATTTTCTTCATAAATCTTTTCATTTGTTCCACGAAATGCTAAATTATTTTTTCCTAAAGTTTTTACTACAACAATGATTCTTATTAAAACATTTTTCCAATGTTCTTTTTCTTTATTTATTTGTTCTTGGATTTGTTTGTCAATTGTTTATTATTTGCTAATCTAGTTTCTAAGTCAATCCATGACCTCATATTAAGAATGTGTCTGTTACTTGATTCGTGTCTTTTTAGTATACTAGAAATATTGTTTCAATCATTATTACATTTATGTGCTAATGAACATGTGGATGTATTCACATTAAATAATTTACAACAAAAACAAAAAACTCTATCTATATCTATGGAATAAACCAACCATGTTCGTTCGTATTTTTCTCCATTTGGTATTTTTTGCATATAAAGAGATGTACTAAAACTTCTTAAATGTTAATCTTTTGGAAATTTAAAATCATAAATCTTATAGGACCTTTTTCTACGATTAAATCTCTTAAATTAGTACTAATATTATTCCATCTACTTTGATCATATATGTTTAAAGGCATGTTATCTTTTTTAATACCAGTTTGTTCGTTATCATTTTCAATATTAGTTTGTTCGTTATCATTTTCACTATTAGTTTGTTCGTTATCAATATCAATATTAATTTGTTCATTATCATTTTCACTATTAGTTTGGTCGTTACTTTCACTATTAGTTTGTTCGTTATCAATATCAATATTAGTTTGTTCATTATCATTCTCGATATTAGTTTGTTCATGATCATTATTATCAACATTAGTTTGTTCTTGTTCATTATCAAAATTAGTTTGTTCTTGTTCATTATTAACATTTTTGTTTGATGTTAAAATTTTTAAAAATGATCCTTTTTGTGATTCAATAAAAGCTTCTTGTTGCATTTTCCTTTTCCTTTTTAAAGCCCCGGATTCGTATTTTCTCTTTGACATTATTATATATATATATATATATATATATATATATATATATATATATATATATATATATATATATATATTAAAGTTGTGAAAAGTTTTAACAGTAAACCTGAGACATTTTGGCCAATTTTGGTCCCTTAAATTACATTTCCGGTCCCTCTATTTTTGTTTGTGTCACTTTACCGCTATAGATGACACTCCCGGTTTCTTCCTCGCTTTACCACCGCTCGAAGGCCAGAAGATTCGTCAGCAACAACCGTTGGCTTCTTGCGTAGCCTTCCCAGTTCCCACCGCCTCTCTTATCAGGTTCGCCTCCATACACCTTTCCTTCCCCCTTTCTCTGCAATCGACCGAGACCCTAGGAACGACAATTGTGAGGTAGCGTCACATGTTCTCATTCCGATTCTCCACTCACTGCCTCAACTGCAGGTAAACACTTTAATATAACACCGTACTACCGTCTGAGCGCCATCTCCATCTTCACCAACAATCACAGCAACAGAAGAAGGACCTCTTTCTTCCATATGTTCGGTGGTGGTGAGTAGGGCTGTGGAGGAGGACACCGCTGAGGCCGGAACAGAAGGTTATTGGCTTCGAATCAAGTCAGATTCTCCACCGATATCAACTATACAAAAAGAGAAGCAGCAAGAACGAAGTTAGCTCCTTCAAGCAGCAAACAATTCCAGGTTTGAACTTTTTTTTTTCCAAATTAACGATTCTGAAGTCGATCGCTATGGAAATCATTTGCAAAACTGATTTTATTTCTTCACTCTACAGTTCCGTGAAATTAATTTTATGTATTCACTTCTACTGAGAGGGTTACCACAGGTGGTATTCACTGCAATAGATGGTATCAATTTTTTCTTATGCTCTTATCTCTTTTGGGCGATGTTTATTTGGAGTTTGTTCTTCCTGATGTTTGTGTTTGTTAACTTAAGCCCTAATTACAATGTGCGAAGGAAGACTGCATGTAGCTATATCTATAATCCAATGTTTGGATCCGTGTTCATGTAACTATTATGAAGTTGGACCAAAGGCGATTCATTGATTGGCAAGGTCGAGCAGTTGCATTAAGTACTGGTAAAAAGTGTTTAAGCGCCTCAATAACTTGTCTAACCTGTAGAATGAGTAAGTACAATATGTACTTATTCTCATTTACAGGTGATATCATGACTGTAAAAAATAGACTTCACAACTTTCTTTATTTGGGTTTCCCATGGATTGTAATCTTAGTTTTTGTATGTATTTACTATTTAGGATGATGATGGCGGTGAAATTTGTAGAAGAGACTTGAATATCTCCAGGATTTCTGCCGATATTTAAAAAAAAATCTATTCTGGAACTAACTTATTTTTTGTTAGGAGTTTACTAAGTTTTTATGCTTTTACAATGTTGAGTTTACTAAGTTTTTTCCTGTCGGGTTCTTATTTGCTCCTATGGTCGTTTTATTGCTCTTATGCATCAGTTCAATCAGGTTACACAATATTTTTCATTGGAATTCTCACATTTATAAGGTTTTATCTCCGTTTCACATGTATAGATTCCTCAAAAAAACGCAAACCGGGGGTTGGAAATCTTTAGGGGGTATCTTATTATGCATCACAGGTAAGCGTTTTTTATATAAATTCAAAATTGTCCTTCTTTTGTCTAAAGTGTCGATTTTTAATATAAAATTTTTGTTGTTTTACTTTTATTTCTAGGGTCGGTGGCCATGTTTGCTGATCTTGGGCACTTTTCTCAGTTGGCTATCCAGGTTTGCTGATCTTTACTTCTTTTTAAGGCTAAATAGTTGATACAGATATAACAATTGAGGTAATAACAATTCCGTTGGAATTGGAATCCGAGATTCCATTCCGTCGCCTAATAAACAGAATTCAATTTCGTCTTTTATATGTTATATACTGTTTTTTTAGTTACAGAACTATTTACCAAAATGTATCTGAAAGCTGCTGCTACATACTATTTTTATGGTTACAAATTTTTGATTCTAACATTTTTGGACCAAACTTCCCCTGGATACTGTTTCTATAGTTAAAAATTTTGATTTTAAGATTTTTGGACGAAACTGTCCCTACATATTGTTTTTAAACTATAAAAAAATTGTTTTCAACAGTTTTAGACCAAACTGCCCCTGCATACTAATTTTATAGTTAATTTTTTTTATTTTAACAGTTTTGGACGAAAATGCCCTTGCATAATGTTTTTATACTTAAAAAATTTGAATTTAACAATTTTGGATGACATAACTCTTGCATATCGTTTTTATAGTTAATCTTTTTTTGATTTCAACGGTTTTGAACTCAGATTGATGTTGAATATATTTAAGTAGTAAATTGAGTAAATTGCGATATACTTTGCATTTTGTTTTTATTCCTTTACCAAAAAACAAAGTACATAGTCATTTTTTGTTTAATATACTATGTTTAATATACTATGTTTAAGTAAATTGCGATATACTATGTTTAATATATAGATTGGTAATAAAATGAATGAACATTAATAGATCATAAATTTGGGAAATTGAATTTATGAAAATACTTTTTTTTTCAGGGGTAGCTGTTGCCTGGAAAGCTACAAATGTGAAAACTGGAACTACAGTGGTCGTATTTGGACTAGGTGCAATTAGGCAAGTTGTATGATTATATAAAGATACAACTTTAAAAGGGCCCATAACAGTAAAATGTGCAATTAGGCAAGCTGTATGATTATATAAAGATACAACTTTAAAAGGGCTCATAACAGTAAAATGGGACAGTGTATGTTTTCTAAATTGACTTGCCCCATAACAATAGTTCATCAAATGACATTTACAAATAACAAACAACGGAAAAAAATTGTCGCATCCGACCCCCGCAACGTGGGGGTCCCCACCTAGTTATTATTAAGTATTTTATTAATAATAACAATGAACAATCACCAAGACAACTACTATAAGTATAGAAGATATGGATTAGAAGTATACCGCCCCTGAGATAATGAAAATCTCAAATCTGGAAAACTGAAAACTCAAATTCGTTCCAAGTTCCAACCTGATTCACTGATTGTATATTTTGTAATCTGTTGTAATCAATGAACAATTCAATAAAAAAATTAGATAACCAAACAAATAAGAAACTGAAATCTGAAAAGTATTAACTAATAAGTAATAACTATTAACCCTAACTAGCTTTAGTTATCAACATGATCCATTAGCTAATGATTAGTTATCAACATGTTTATTTAACTCTTCTCATAATTAAAAAAATGAAAAATAACTTATAATACAAACTAAAATAACTTATAATACATCCACACTAAATGTAATATATCTCAAAGCTAGTCATTCAAATATGTGAAGTTCGTGGTTAGGTCATCAAATTAAATAAACATCATAAAGTATACTATATGATTATTACGTACTTAGTTGAATTTTAAATCTGAAAACATTATATTATGCTAGATTTGTCTCATTCTTGCGTATGGTTTGAAACTTTGGATCTTGTTTTCGGATCTCAAATGTAAGTAAAAAGCAAACACAAGGGACGAAAAGGTAATTTACTTAATTTTTATTATACAATGTACAATAAGCATCACTAGTTGTACCAGCTTATAACATGAACAATGCTTATTGTAATGTACAATAAGTCCAAAATTTGATGGTTGTTATCAAGGAGATATAACTTAGAAAATCACGTACATGAATAATGCTTATTGTAATGTACATGTATCTCTTGCTTGAAATAATTTTCTCATCATCTATGACACAGAACAGATGGATCAATATCAAATAACATGAAAAAATAATTTTCTCTCATCATCTAAACTAAACAAACTACATGTCTACACTCTACAGTCTACAATACAATCAATATCATATGACATGAAAACAAGTTAACAAGATTAGAAGAAGAACAGATGGATCATGGAACTTGGAAGAAGTCGTTTATTACCGTTTATGGAGATTGGAGAAGGCAAGCTTCAATGGAGAAGGAAGAAACTGTATGCAGTGCAGCAGTGGAGAACTAGAAGGAAGAAACTGTATGCAGTTGTGTGGCAAAACTTGTGTTGTGAATCAGAACTCAGAAGTCAGAAGAAGAAGAAGATCGAGAAGAGCAGGGCAGCAGGCAATGAGGGCGCAAACACAGAAATCGTATAACTTATGCAGTGGAAGAAGAAACGTCGTTTTTTTAGCCGTTTAGAGCCTTAGCCGGATTAGTGATATAATACATGGACTAACCCTAACTTTGATTTACTATGCATTAAGCCGGCTGTAACGCCCGTGTTTCTAGACTAGACATTAATATTTACGTAATAGTCTAGGTTAACCTTTGTGACTCATCTTGACGAAATGAAAAGGAATTATGTGATTATTATGTGAATTATGTGTTTTATGTTTAATTATTAGGATTTAATTAATTAAGAATAAAAATGAGCGTCGAAAATAAATATTAGATAAATTCGATATCTATTAAGAAAGTTGTAGTGGTCGTGACAAGGATTCCGGATATATATAAAGAATACCGAAATCCGAGTTATAACGAAGAAGTTATGACCTGTCGAAGTTCCGCGACAAAACCGGCACGGTGCTGAATGACGTAAAAAGTGAGTTTTTGATAAACTACTTTTTAGCCTTGGTGATCTAAATGAAAGTCGTAGTGTTCGTTAAACCGAGAGTATGTATAAAAAGAACGCCCAAATCTGACTTCGTATGAGGAAGTTATTATTTTTCTAAGTTTTAGCTTAGCAGTAGACAACTAAAAACTCGAATTTTAGATCGAGTGATTTTTAGCCGACACAACCTAAACGAGAATCGAAGGTAGGGATGGCAATTTGGCCCGACCCGGTGGGGAACCCGGTTGACTCGTCCCGATTGGGGATGGGTATTCCCCGCAAAAACGGGTCTCGGGTATGGGGTCGGGGATCCCCGCTAGACTAAAACCGGGGAAGGGGCCGGGTTTGGATATATCAATCCCAACCCGCCCCGCACCCGCTTTGATTTTATATATATATATATATATATATATATATATATATATATATATATATATATATATATATATATATATATATATATATATATATATATATATATATAGGGGAGGGTTAATGCGAAAATGCAAATAATTTACAAAAACAAGAAAACAAGAAAAACCTATGATATTGTGTCACCTCAACATTATATTTTGGAAAATAATTCATCCAAACTTTGAAATACATGATGATAATCGATGATAGATGAGAAATTGTTTCATATTAGCAAAATATGATTTTTAACATTTTTATTATGAAAACATGAATTTAAAAATGATTAAGCATGTGAAAAAAAAATTATTAAAACCGTCTTTAAATATATATTACCATAACACCATCCAATGTAAACTTACTATCTTTAATTTATTGCTCATAAATTTATTTTTTTATAGTAGTACATATGTTTGATTTTTATAAGATAAAGTCTGTTTTCGCGTTTTCGCAAGATATTTATGTTTTCGCATGAACCTACTTATATATATATATATATATATATATATATATATATATATATATATATATATATATATATATATATATATAGGGAAAAGGGAATATACATTACAGCCCCACCTAAGCTTAGGTACTAAACCTCTTGAAAATACATTGTTTTACTATATAAAGCTTATGGTTAATGGATTCACGATTAATACTTCAAGATGTAAATTCAAGATCGACACAATAGGATTTAGGGTTTAGGGTTTAGGGTTTAGGTTTAGGGTTTAGGGTTTAGGGTTTAGGTTTAGGTTTAGGTTTAGGGTTTAGGGTTTAGGGTTAGGGTATAGGGTTTAAGGTTTAGGGTTTAGGGTTTAGGTCTAGGGTTTAGGGTTTAGGGTTTAGGTTTAGGGTTTAGGGTTTAGGTTTAGGGTTTAGGTTTAGGGTTTATTAATGTTCACTTGGGTGAAGTAATAAACGATAATGGAGGAAAGAAAACAGAGATGGTAAAACGATAATGAAAGAAATAAATGTTATGGAGGATGATATATTTACCAAGTGAAACCAAACCGAGTATATTTAGCAAGTTAAAACGACATATTTTAGAGGTTTAGTACCTAAGCTTAGGTGGGGCTGTAATGTATATTCCCTATCCCCATATATATATATATATATATATATATATATATATATATATATATATATATATATATATATATATATTGGTAATTGATTATTATGTAGCCCATAATTTCATTCGTCAGAGTGTTACAATCCATAGTTCATATAGAGTCCATTATTGATAAGTGATTTCCCATTCCAATTAATGTTTTAATCCTAAATTCCCAACTCCTTTTTCGCTGGCGCTGCTATTTCACTTCGTTTCTGGTTTTCTGCCTTCATCTCACTCGTGTCGTCGTGCATCCCTATCAGCGACTCCCAAGTAGGTATGTGTGGAAGTTTCCTTCAAACTTCAACATTGGATGATTTCTAGAATACCATTCTACACATGTGGTTTTAATTTATCAAGAATGGGTGGTAGCATGTTTGTCAAGAATTGATGGTAGCATGTTTGTCAAGCTTGGATGGTAATAGACAATTGAATTCATACATTCATTTGCCTATAAAAGGAAATGAAACCAAGCTTATTAAAAAAAAACAACACACCTCAAATTACATCTTCATTTTTCTCTCATATTCATACAAATATATATTTGATATATTTGTTTTTCTTTCCTCTATCTCTGTAAACACTGAATATTATAGTAAATTGGTTCTCGGCTTCCTCCGCCCGTGGTTTTTCCCGATTTGGGTTTCCACGTAAATATCGCGTGTTTTTTCTTTTTATCGTTCGATTTATTCTTGGTTGATTATTCAAATAGTTTTATATTCCGTTGAATCGCTATCGTGATATTTGGGTTTTATACTTCGATCTTGAAGTTATCGATTATTTATTGTAGTCGATTTGTCTAAAATTGGTATCAGAGCTATCCGGGTTTTCCGATAACGATTCGTAAAAAACTATTTTCAACCATGTCATCGATAAAGTACGATATTCCTTTACTTGACAGAAACACAAGATTCCCTCTCTGGCAAGTAAAGATGAAAGATGTGTTGATCCAAATGGATCTCCACAAAGCACTATTAGGAATGGAGAAAATGCCGGCAACTTGGTCGACTGAGGAAAAAGAGATGAAAGATCTGAAGGCGTCGTCGCAGATCCGTCTGCATCTTTCTAACGACGTTCTCCAAGATGTGTTGAAAGAGACATCCGCAGCGGCTCTCTGGCTAAAACTCGAGCAGCTACTTATGACGAAAAGCTTGCCCAACAAGCTACACTTGAAGCAACGACTTTTTAACCTAAAGATGGGTGAAGGTAGTTCTTTGTCTGATCACCTCTCTACCTTTAAAGAGCTTGTAGGAAATCTGGAGAATATGGACGTCAAATACGAAGATGAAGACTTGGCGTTATTTTTATTATCTTCTCTCCCAGACTCCTACGATCACTTTCGTGACACCATTATCTATTCTCGGGACACTCTTGTCCTTGACGAGGTAATGACTCCTCTTGATTCAAAGGAAAAGATGAAGCAGATAGTTGGGAACAGTAGCAGCGATTCTAAAGCCGAAGGTCTCAACATCAGAGGGAGACCTAACGAGAGAGGTAGCTCTTCACAAAACCGATCTAGATCTAAGTCCAAAGCCAATCGCAAGTATTGCAATTATTGCCACAAGAAGGGACATCTGATCGATGAATGTTTCAAGTTAAAGAACAAGGAGAAAGCAAAGGCAATCGCAAAGGGAAAAACAACCAATAACACCGTTGAAGCCGATGTTGCCGAAACTGGTTCCGATGGCAAGCTTCTATCCGTTTCAGACTACGGTTTAATGACCACGAGTGAGTGGGTACTTGATTCAGCGTGTACTTTTCATATGAGCTCCAACCGAAGCGTTTTTCATTCATATGAAAAGGTTAACGAAGGCCACGTTCTAATGGGTAACGACACTTCGTGTCGTATTATTGGACGGGGTACACTCAGGTTCCGCATGTTCGATGGCGTTGTTCGAACGATTCAAGATGTGAAGCACGTATCCGGTCTTAGGCGAAATTTACTAAGTCTCGGTACTTTCGAGAAGAAAGGTTACGAGTTTGTTGGCAAAGACGGGAAACTCCATATTTTCAAGGAAGGTTCTGTGGTCATCCGAGGAGTTAGAAAATCCGCAAACCTTTACATTATGGATGGGCAAGTTATCTCCGGCGAAGTCTCGGTATGTTCTAAATCCCTCTCCAACGCTGATCGCTCTCGTCTATGGCACCTCAGGCTCGCTCACATGTCATACCATGGTATGAATGAACTAAGTCGAAGGGGGTTGCTCGGGGAGCACAAATCAATCGAACTTGAATTCTGTGAAGATTGTGTATTTGGAAAGCAGAAGCGAGTGAGTTTTATCGGTGGCAAACATACGACGAAAGGGCCACTTGACTACATACACTCTGATTTATGGGGACCAGCGAAGGTTACATCGAAAGGTGGAGCCTCTTATATGCTCACGATCATTGACGATTTCTCAAGAAAGGTATGGTCGTTCTTCTTGAAGTCAAAGGGAGAAGTACTCCAAACTTTTAGAGATTGGAAAGTATTGGTTGAAAAGCAATCAGGTTTTGAAGTGAAATACCTTCGTACTGATAATGGACTGAAATTTTGTTCTGAAGAATTCAACTCCTATTGCCGTAGGGAAGGAATTACGAGGCATCGCACCGTAGTTCATACACCACAGCAGAACGGCGTAGCGGAACGTATGAACCGCACCATCATGGAGAAGGTCCGATGCATGTTATCTCATTCGAAGTTGCCGAAGTCTTTTTGGGCCGAGGCCGCTTCAACCGCATGCTACATTATCAACTGTTCCCCTTCTCGTGCTATTCAAAAGAAGACCCCATTTGAGCTTTGGTCCGGCCAACCTGCTGATTACACGAAATTGATTCCATTTGGATGTCCAGCATATGCCCGAGTTGATAATGGTAAATTGGAACCGAGGGCAATTAAATGCGTCTTTCTCGGATATCCGACAGGTGTTAAAGGGTTCAAATTATGGAGCCCGGAGCTAAGCAAGGTTTTGACATCTAAAGATGTGACCTTCGATGAAAAAGCCATGCTTCATCCTGTCTCCAACATTCAGACCAGAGAAAATGAAAATTCGGAAAAAGACAAAGTTCGAGTGGAGGTGGAGTTTCCTTTAAATTCATCTTTCGAGGACCAGTCTCATGAAGGTGTTGAGGTTTCTCAACCCTCGAATAATCAACATTCCTCTTCTCATGAGCCAGCCGAAGCTCCAATCCAACCTCACAGTCCCTCCATTGCAAGAGATAGACCTCGCAGACAGATTGTACCTCCAAAGAGATATGTTCAAGCCAATTCTGTCGCTTATGCACTTACAGTTGCCAATGAAGTTGAGTCTGTTCTGGAGCCCACAAGCTACAACGAGGCCATTCAATCCAAACATTCTAATAAGTGGATGGTTGTCATGCACGAGGAGATGGAATCTCTTCAGAAAAATGGCACATGGGATCTCGTTCCAGCTCCAAAGGGTAAGAAGACAGTTAAGTGCAAATGGGTCTACAAGTTGAAGGAGGCTATCCACCCTGGTGACAAACCAAGATATAAAGCTCGTTTGGTAGCCAAAGGCTACAGTCAAATCGCAGGTATCGATTATACCGACATTTTCTCTCCGGTTGTGAAACACACGTCAATACGTGTCTTGTTGGGATTAGTTGCCTCTCATGACTATGAATTAGAGCAACTTGATGTTACTACAACATTCTTAAATGGTGTGCTTGAGGAAGAGATATATATGCAACAACCTGAAGGTTTTGTAGCTCCTGGCAAGGAAAGCTACGTGTGCAAATTGAAGAAGTCTCTTTATGGCCTCAAGCAATCTCCTCGACAATGGTATAAAAGGTTTGACTCATTTATGACCAGTCACAAGCTGAAAAGGTGCACCTACGACAGCTGCGTTTACTACAAAAAGTGTGACGATGGTTCAATGGTCTATCTACTTTTATACGTGGATGACATGTTAATTGCAGCGAAGAATATAAAGGAGATTCAAAAGATAAAAGACCAGTTGAATGCTGAGTTCGATATGAAGGACTTGGGTGCTGCCAAGAAAATTCTAGGAATGGAAATAGTGCGAGACAGTAGTGCAAGAACTCTATACCTTTCTCAACAAAGCTACATTGAGAAGGTTCTGCGCTGTTTCAATATGCATGACGCAAAAGAAGTCAGCACTCCTTTCGCAGCCCACTTCAAGCTATCATCCGCCTTAAGTCCTACCACCGAAGAAGATATAGCATACATGGCAAAGGTACCATACTCCAGCGCTGTAGGATCTCTTATGTATGCTATGATTTGTACACGTCCAGATTTGTCATATGCGGTAAGCATGGTGAGCAGATACATGGCGAATCCAGGAAAGGAGCATTGGGTTGCTGTTAAATGGATTTTTCGCTACTTGCGAGGTACTTCCTCTTTATGTCTGCGGTTTGGAAAAACCGATAATGGAGTACTTGGTTATGTGGATTCCGATTATGCAAAGGACTTGGATAAAAGACGATCGATTGCAGGGTACGTGTTTACTTTGGGTGATTGCGCAGTTAGCTGGAAAGCGCAGTTACAATCTACTGTAGCGTTATCCACCACTGAAGCCGAATACATGGCTGCTACGGAAGCAGTGAAGGAAGCCCTCTGGTTGAAACGGTTGATAGGTGAGCTTTCAAACAAGTTATCTGTTAACACTGTTTTTTGTGACAATCAAAGTGCAATATTTCTGACGAAGGATCAAATGTTCCATGATCGAACGAAGCATATTGATGTTCGTTATCACTTCATCAGAGATGTTATTGCTAAAGGCGATATTACAGTAAACAAGATCAGCACCAATGATAATCCTGCTGATATGTTCACTAAAAGTCTTCCAATAGCCAAATTCAAAGCATGTTTGGATTTGGTGGGTGTTTCAGATCGTATTTGAGCCTGATAGGCTCGTGGTGGAGGAAGTATATTTACTTTTCGAAATCAATTTTTTCTCATATGGTGTTTGCAGATTCTTATAGAGATTTGGAGTATGATGAGCTGTTGATAAACTGTTTTGCATGATCATTGTACAAGTTAAAGTTTTTTCATCCTGTCTCATTTGAAGTCAAGGTGGAGATTGTGGAAGTTTCCTTCAAACTTCAACATTGGATGATTTCTAGAATACCATTCTACACATGTGGTTTTAATTTGTCAAGAATGGGTGGTAGCATGTTTGTCAAGAATGGATGGTAGCATGTTTGTCAAGCTTGGATGGTAATAGACAATTGAATTCATACATTCATTTGCCTATAAAAGGAAATGAAACCAAGCTTATTAAAAAAAAAAAAAAACACACCTCAAATTACATCTTCATTTTTCTCTCATATTCATACAAATATATATTTGATATATTTGTTTTTCTTTCCTCTATCTCTGTAAACACTGAATATTATAGTAAATTGGTTCTCGGCTTCCTCCGCCCGTGGTTTTTCCCGATTTGGGTTTCCACGTAAATATCGCGTGTTTTTTCTTTTTATCGTTCGATTTATTCTTGGTTGATTATTCAAATAGTTTTATATTCCGTTGAATCGCTATCGTGATATTTGGGTTTTATACTTCGATCTTGAAGTTATCGATTATTTATTGTAGTCGATTTGTCTAAAGTATGCTTTCTGTGTTTCGTTTGCACATTGTTGATTATTATTGTGGTATTTTCTTGTGATTATTATGATTAATATTTAATGCACGACTTCATCAAATTCTTGTGATTATTTCGAATAATTAATAAAACCTACTAGGCTACTATCAATATTGAGACAAAATATTACATTATTGGAACATAAATTGAAAACGTCATTATCCCATATATATTCTTGTTTACTTCTCCATCATTATTCAATCATTCATGAATGTGGTTAACTGGTTATAGAATACCTTTTTTTATATATACCAGAGAGTTATTTAGATTGTTTTTTTTTTGTTTGAATATTTATTTAATATGGTTATATAATACATAATGACAACAGCCTATTCAAACAATTATTTTTTGTTTGATAAAGTGATGCACTAATACGAATTGTGTGTGTGTTTTTTTATAGATGGCTACTTCAGAAAATGATAAACAACCAACCATGAATGATGAACATGAAGATGATAATGAACCGGACCTGTAGAAAACGATACAACTACTGAGCATCCAAATAAAAGGTTGAAATCCGCTGCTTGGAACCATTTTATTCCAATTTATATTGATGGTTTTCGCAGATGGGCAAAGTGCAAATACTGCCAAAAACAATTGACTGGTAGATCTAATGATGGAACAACACATTTGAAAGATCATTACAGGATATGCTTTAGGAAAAATACAAGGGACATTAGGCAACATATATTAGTTCAAGGGCAAAAAACTATTGATGGTAAAGCTTATATGAGTAAATATTCCTTTGATGCTGAAGTATCTAGAGATGAACTAGCAAAGATGATTATAATTCATGATTATCCGCTCTCCATTGTTGAACATTATGGTGTTCGAAAGTATACTGAAAGTCTTCAACCTTTATTTAAGGTGCCTTGTCGTAATACAGTCAAGGGCGATATAATGAAGGTATACGAGGATAAAAAATTTCAAATCTTGAAATGTTTTGAAGAGAATGATAGTAGGATTGTTCTCACGTCTGATATGTGGACTGCAAGTAACCAAAAAAAAGGTTACATGGCAATCACAGCACATTATATAGATGACAACTGGAAGTTACAAAATCAAATTATGAGTTATTTACTATAATTAATGTTATTATTTGTAATTTATATTGGATGAAGTTTTGAAGTGTTATATTTTGTTTAATGCAGCTTTATACATGTGCCATCTCCACACACTGCTGATGCATTATCACAAGCTATGATGGAATGTTTTTTGGAGTGGAACATTAACAACAAATGATGTCAACATTAACACTTGACAATTGTTAAACAAATGATGCCATCGTCGACAAGCTTCTAGGTACGCTTACTACTTCATCGCTAATTTTGAAAGGGAGAATATTTCATATGCGATGTTGTGCACACATAATTAATCTTATTGTACAAGATGGATTTTCTGTGATTGCCAATGCAATTGAGAATGTTAGGAATAGTGTCTCCTTTTGGACAAGTTCTCCTAAAAGAATACAAGATTTTAGACTTTTTGCTCGGCAAGTAGGTGTTAATTGCCAAAAGGAGTTACTTCTTGATTGCAAAACAAGGTGGAATTCCATTTATATGATGTTGAGTATTGCTTTGGAGTATAGAGAAGTTTTTAATCGTTTGAGCAAAAAAGATAAACATGATGTTTGCTTGCCTAGTGAAGATGAATGGAATATGGCATCGAATGTTTGTGAAAAATTGAAATTGTTCTATCAAGTGACTGGAAAATTTTCTGGTACCAAATATCCCACGTCAAACATTTTCTTCCCTTTGATTTGTGATATGAAACTATCATTGCTGAGTTGGAAAGTATCTCATAAGTCATAATAGTGTTATTAAGTCTATGGCATCAACTATGTTGATCAAATTTGAGGAGTATTGGGATGTAATACATAATGTTATGAGTGTAGCAATTGTCTTGGATCCTAGGTATAAGTTAAAGTTGATCAATTATTTCTTTCTAAAGTTATATGGGGAAGAAGCAAGAAGTGAGATTATGCAAATACGTAACATAATTACTGAGTTATTTGAAGAGTATAAAAAGAAACATGATGATAAACGAGGAGCTTCTTGGAAACGACAATGTGCAACAAACGTCTCTGAGGGAGGGGGTTCTACTTTAAGCAAATCAACACGGGAGTTGGATTTCGAGAATATGCTTTCTGAGGATGATGGATTTGAAAAAACTGAGTTGGATGATTATTTAGCTGAGAAGTTGTTACCGAATGAGAAAGGTTTTGATATATTAATGTGGTGGAAGTGCAATGGTTCTAAGTTTCCTATATTACAAAAGATTGCTAGAGATATCTTAGCGATTCCAATTTCTACAGTTGCTTCAGAATCAACTTTTAGCATGAGCGGGAATAAGGTGACGAAACAACGTAACCGACTCAAACCGGAAACAGTCGGGGCATTAATGTGTAGCCAAAGTTGGTTACGGAAGGAACTTCAAGGTAAATTTTTAATAAATATATCAATTGTTATATCATACATGTGTATAAATATTAGTTTTTCTAAAACTTAGTTTTATATGTTTCAGGTAAAAAGCAAGGAGAACCAAAGGCTTTTGATCATACGGTTGCATATGATGATGATGTTGAGTAATTTTTCAAGCAAACAAATAGAACCAAAGATTGAAATTTCTTTTTGTGTAATCATATTTTCATTTTGATGGTTGTTAGACTTTATGATTGATGTAAACACAATCTAATAATGACATCTGGTTTTGATAGCTTACTTAAGTTGAAGTTATTTTTTGTGTAAGTTGATTTATTATGAAAATAGAACGAGGATGAACCGGGGATGGGTCGACGATAAGCCCAAAATTTAAAGGGGAGAGGATTAAATTCCCCACATCCATTGCGGATGGGGATGGGGATGGGGATGAGGTTACGGACTCGGGGATGGGGACAAGGATGGTGAGCCCCGCCCCATCCCCACCCCATTGCCATCCGTAATTGAAGGTCTCGTCAATAGTAGTACAACGGTAAAAAGACAGACGAAAACAGACGTCGGATGAAGAAATTATGAATTTTTAACGGATTTTCCTGTCCCGATCTGTTAAAAATATAATAATAATAATTAAGTCAAAATTAACTGACGAAGTCTAAATGAAAGCTGTAGAGCATAATTTCACCTACGCGTGGATATAAAGAACGTCAAAAACGGAGTTTGTATGCAAAAGATATGAATTTTTAAAGTTCAGGTCACAAACTTCGAGACCTTCACGAGGTGAACATTGAAATTCACGAGGTGAATTCGTTACATGACACCTTTCGAGCCTAGAAGATACACGGCAAGCCTAGGAGATGATCAGGATCGAATTCACGAGGTGAACCTCAAAATTTCACCCTATAAATAAGAACCAAGGGGCAGCCGATTTTGGTTGCTACTTTACTCATCTTTCACCCCTTTTCTCTCTTCTACTCTGCGAGAAATATCCCCGAAGTCCCGGTATCATCCCGACACCTGAAGCAAGTCCCGACGCCCCGAAGATCCCGAGAAAAAGAGTTTTCGAGCCGAAACTCTGCCCCCGTGAAGCCCGGTTTTTTGGGAAAACATCCCGATTTTATCGGAAACGATTGTTTTAAGAGACGAAGTGTTGTCCAACCATCGTCTTATCATGTGAGTGTATAGTCACTTTCATCTTACACATAGATATGAAGTATTTTATATAAAATACGTGCTATGTGATTATATATTGTTTATTTATTTGAGATAGATGATGAATGAATGATTTATACAGATTTTTAAATAAATTAAACTGTATATGTATTTTTATCTACAAATATGTTGGGTAAAACATGGGTAGATAGTTGATGTGTGATGAAATAAAATGATGAGAGGCCTCGATGTTATTGTGATCCAGTCATCTAGCGGAGTATGGATGACGACCACAGACTTTTCTAGATAGTCCTGTGGAACGCTGGCAGGCTCGCAACCTGTAGGTGTTAATGAGCTTGGGTGTTCATTTGTTGTACTCCATCCCCCACATGGTTGCCTTATTTGACATAAATTGCTGGGAAACCCCCAAAGCAGTGTTGTCGCCCCGATGAAAATCCTTGGACTAGGTCCCTTGTGATAGTTGTTTTAGGGACGTAAAGTGAGGATAACGGGAATGGGTAATCGGGTTATTGTTGTTTGATGAAATTAATAAATTTATTTATTGTGGGTTGAAAACCCTATATGCTCACCAGGCTCCCAAGCCTGACCCACTCAGTTTTCTTTGCATTACAGGTAGTGGCGCGAGAGCATAAGTTGAACGACTTATCAAGATATTTTGATTATAGGCATGTAGTGTATATAACTGTTGTAAGGCTTATAATGTGCCGTTTATGCTTTTGGTCTGTATCGGAACATGATATCCCGAGTTTTGTTATATAATGAAAATACATTTCTTTAAGAAATGCTTTGGTAATCTTATTTTATCATATTTCGTTTTGGGAACAAATTCCGTAACTCTTTTAAACAAAGGATTACTCTGAAATTATTTTAAAAGCATAAATTAAATCGGTCTTTTCTGGCCGTGAATTTGGGGATGCCACAGTTGGTATCAGAGCATTAGTTTAAGCGAACTAGGAATTTGTAGGATTTCTAGACTTAAACTTAGAATGCTAAGTGATGATCGTGAGATGAGTGTCTACCCTATTTTAGACACGAGCACTAGTATATTTTAGGAAAGTTGCCTAAAATACTTTTATGTACTAAATGTTATATGTTTGCCATATAGGATGTTATTTGTTCGGATCTATGGTCTGTTGCCGACCAGATCTGGAAACTTTATGTGTTTAGGATCCTAAGCGTACGACTACGATATTAGAACTAGCATGTAAACGTTTTGGAGTGATAAGGAGAATTTAAAATATCGATCGTGGATAAAGATCTAAATTCGCCTTATTTGGTATATAGATTATAATGGCAAGAACTCGCAGTGGAGTTGGAAATGCAAACGGAAGCAGGAATCAACAACCTCAACCCCAAGTACTTGATCAAGTACCTGTTGTAGCAGTTGCACCTGAGCCAATGACAATGGTTGGAGTACAAACAATGATGCAGATAATGTTGGATCGCCAAATGGAAGAGACAAGGCGATTACTACAACAGAATAGGGAAGAAACTACAATGCCCGTTGAACAGCCTGAAATAAATGAAGGGCATTCGGATGGAGGAAACTTCAGTGGGGTTGTTGGTCAATCCAACCCACCAATAATTAGACAAAACGACCAAGAGGGAGGAAATGGTGGACTTGGATGAAAGTACAGAGATTTTCTGACTTGTAAACCATCGACATTCACTGGAAAGGAAGATCCAATCGGAGTTATGGATTGGATCTCGGAGATGGAGCTAGCCTTCATGACGTATGGTTGCAGAGGCAAGTTACAGACCACGTTTGCACTACGTCAGTTCAGAGGTGGCGCTGTTCGTTGGTGGAACACTCTGGGGAAGACCCTAAGCCCTAATGAGCCACTGCAACTGACTTGGGCAGAGTTCTTGGTGCAATTCAAGCGCAAGTTCTGCTCGGCCCAAAATCTGCTAGAGTTGGAGAACAAATTTCTGACATTGAAGAAAGACAGTGTGTCAGTTGATGAATACACTAATGCCTTTACAGACAAAATGGAGTTTTCTTTGCGCATCGTCCCAGACGAGCTGACAAAAGTTGACCGGTACGCAAAGGGACTCCCATGGGAGTACGCAGTGCTAGTACGACAGGCACCTACTCTGGAGGCCAGCTATTTGGGCTGCCAAGTCTGTTGAGTATATGATCAAGGGGAGAACCGCCAGCAAGGTTGAAGTTGGCGAAAAGAGAAAGTTTGAACGAACTTCAGGTTCCAACAAGAAAAGCAAATTTTCAAAGTCTAAGAAGTTTGGAGGAAGAGGAGGAGGCGAAGCGAAATGGTGTGAAAAGTGCAAGAAAAAGCACTTTGGGAAATGTAGTGAGGAGGTGACTTGCTACAAATATGGAAAGACTGGGCATTATGCCAATGAGTGTCCGTCCAACAAGAGGGTATGCTTTGGATGTAACGAGGAAGGGCACGTTTTGAAAGACTGTCCAAAAAAGAAGGACGCATCAAAACCCAACATTCCACCAAAACCGAAGGCGAGAGCCTTTCAGATGACACTTGAAGCTGCGAAAGAAGAAGCTGATGTCGCTTCAGGTACCTTTCTCGTAAACAAATTGCCTGACCAAATTTTATTTGATTCTGGAGCCAACTACTCCTTTATTTCGCATGAATTTGGTAGAAAACTAGCTTTGCCTGTCGATAGACTAGATAATGCTTTATTAGTCGAAGTTGCTAGTGGTAAGTTTGTACCTGTTAGCCATCGCATGAAAAACATCTTCATTGATTTGAATGGGAATAAGTTCCACGAGGAATTATTGCCTATCGAGCTAAATGGTTTTGACATTGTGTTGGGAATAGATTGGCTTAGCACCAGTGATGCCGAAATATTGTGCAGATAGAAGATAGTAAAAGTAAACCCGCCAGGGAAAGAGTCATTTATGGTGTATGGGGACAAACGCAGAGTAAATTCTGGAATCATTTCCACAATGAAAGCCAGAAAGTGTTTGGCTAATGGATGTACATCATATTTGGCATTCGTGATCGATGCAAAGAAGGAGAAAAAAGAGGTGCAGAGTATACCAGTGGTGTGTGATTATCCAGAAGTATTTCCTGAAGATCTTCCTGGATTACCGCCTGATAGACAAGTGGAGTTCAGAATAGACTTGTTACCAGGAACGATGCCAATAGCAAAAGCACCGTACCAATTAGCACCAACGGAGATGAAGGAGCTTATGACACAACTTCAGGAATTATTGGACAAAGGTTTCATTAGACCTAGTTCGTCACCCTGGGGAGCTCCGGTGTTATTAGTAAAGAAGAAGGATGGGAGTATGAGAATGTGCATAGATTACGGAGAGCTAAATAAGGCAACGATAAAGAATAAATATCCACTGCCAAGGATTGATGACCTGTTCGATCAGCTGCAAGGCTCAAGCTATTTTTCAAAGATCGACCTAAGGTCAGGATATCATCAGCTAAAGGTGAGAGAGCAGGATATCGAGAAGACTGCATTCAGAACACGATATAGACACTACGAGTTTTTGGTTATGTCGTTTGGACTAACCAATGCTCCAACAGCATTCTTGGATTTGATGAATAGGGTTTGTAAACCCTTCCTCGATAAATCTGTGATAGTGTTCATAGATGACATTCTGATTTACTCGAAAAGCCAAGAGGAGCATGGCAAACACTTGCGAGAAGTGTTAGAAGTCTTAAAGAAGGAGAAGTTGTATGCAAAGTTCTCCAAATGTGATTTTGGATTCAAGAAGTCCAATTCTTGGGTCACGTGGTCAACCAAGAAGGGATAATTGTTGATCCAGCAAAGATTGAAGTTGTGATGAAGTGAGAGCAACCAAAAAGTCTCACGGAGATCCGAAGCTTTCTAGGATTAGCTGGATATTACCGAAGGTTTATCCAAGGCTTTTCTTCGATCGCTACTCCATTAACAGCTTTGACCCACAAAGGAGCTATTTATACTTGGAATAATAAGCACAAACAAGCATTCGAGTTGCTAAAGAAGAAATTATGTGAAGCACCGATTCTTTCTCTACCCGACGGAGTTGAAGACTTCGCTGTCTATAGCGATGCATCTGGTGTTGGGTTGGGTTGTGTTTTAACCCAAAGAGAAAAGGTGATAGCGTATGCATCTCGACAGTTGAAAGAGCATGAAAAGAACTACCCTACTCATGATATGGAGTTGGCAGCGGTAGTATTTGCTCTAAAGATATGGAGGCATTACCTCTATGGCACGAAGTGAAAACTTTTCACTGATCATAAGAGTCTCCAATATCTCTTTAATCAGAAAGAATTGAATATGAGGCAAAGACGTTGGCTAGAGTTACTCAAGGACTACGACTGTGAGATACTTTACCACCCCGGTTAAGCCAATGTTGTTGCTGATGCTCTCAGTCGGAAAGTCAATCTTGAAAGAAAAAGGCCAAGGGCGTTGAGAATAGAAGTTGTCTCGACAATTGTGGAAAGTATAAAGAAAGCTCAAGAAGAAGCTTCAGAGAAGAATGGCCGAAAGGAAGAACGTTTGGGCAAAACGTTAAAGGTATTCCAAGATTGGATTTGGGTACCTAATACAGGAGGATAAAGAGATCTTCTGATGGAAGAAGCTCAGAAAACCTTGTACTCAATTCATCCCGGCAGCACTAAAATGTATAAGGACCTAAAACCCTATTACTGGTGGCCGACGATGAAGCTTGATGTTGCAAAGTATGTGGTCGAGTGTGTGACATGTGGGAGAGTGAAGGCACAACATCAGAAACCATATGGGAGTTTAGAACCTTTACCTGTACCCATGGGTAAATGGGAATACATCACTATGGATTTTGTCACTAAACTGCCCAGAACAAAGAACGGTCACGACATGATTTGGGTGGTCGTGGATCGCTTCACTAAGAGTACGCATTTCATAGCTGCCAATGAGAAATGGTCTATGGATAAGCTTGCGAATTCTTATGTGAAGGAAATTGTGAGGCTTCACGGTGTTCCCTTAACGATTGTATCGGATCGTGACAGCCGTTTCACCTCAAGATTTTGGAGAAGTCTACAAGAGGAATTAGGTACCAAGTTGTGTTTGAGTACAGCTTACCATCCACAGACTGATGGTCAGAGCGAACGAACGATACAAACACTTGAAGATATTCTGAGAGCATGTACCCTGGAATTCCAAGGTAACTGGGATGAACATTTACCTCTGGTAGAATTTTCCTATAATAATAGTTTCCACTCAAGCATCAAGATGGCACCTTACCAAGCTTTGTATGGAGAAAAGTGTCGAACGCTGTCATGTTGGCTGGAAGCTGGGGAAAAGCAGTTTATGGGACCTGAGATAATCCATCAGACTGCTGAAAAGTTGAAAGTGATTAGGGAGAGAATGTTAGCAGCTCAGGATCGTCAAAAGAGCTATGCTGACAAGAAAAGACGACCGATAACTTTTGAAGTTGGAGATTCGGTTTTGCTTAAAGTCTCGCCGTGGAAGGGACTTATAAGATTTGGAAAAAGGGGAAAGTTAAGTCCAAGGTTTATTAGATCGTTTAAAGTTCTTCAGAGGATTTGGAATCAAGCTTACAAGCTAGAATTACCAGAAGAACTAGAGGGTATTCATAACACCTTCCATGTGTGTTATTTGAGGAAGTTCACGGGAGATGTACCCGACATAATTCCAATTTCTGAATTAAGGTTGGATGAAAACAAGAGGTTAATTGAAGAACCAGAGGCAATCGTTGACCGTAAGACAAAGAAGTTGCGACGCAAGATGGTTGATTTAGTGCTTGTGCGTTGGAAACATACGAATGGGCCAAATCTCACCTGGGAAACGGAGAGTAACATGATGAGTCGTTATCCGCATTTGTTTGCTAACGTGTGATTCCGGGGACGGAATCATCCTAAGGGGGAGAGAATTGTAACGCCCGTGTTTCTAGGCTAGGCATTAATATTGACGTAAAAGTCTAAGTTAACCTTTGTGACTCATTTTGAAGAAATAAAAAGGAATTATGTGATTATTATGTGAATTATGTGTTTTATGCTTAATTATTAGGATTTAATAAATTAAGAATAAAAATGAGCGTCGAAAATAAATATTAGATAAAGCCGATATCTATTAATAAATTTGTAGTGGTCGTGACAAGGATTCCGGATATATATAAAGAATACCGAAATCCGAGTTATAACGAAGAAGTTATGACCTGTCGAAGTTCCGCGACAAAACCGGCACGGTGTCGAATGAAGTAAAAAGTGAGTTTTTGATAAACTACTTTTTAGCCTTGGTGATCTAAATTAAAGTCGTAGTGTTCGTTAAACCGAGAGTATGCATAAAAAGAACGCCCAAATCTGACTTCGTATGAGGAAGTTATGATTTTTTTAAGTTTTAGCTTAGCAGTAGACAGCTAAAAACTCGAATTTTAGATCGAGTGATTTTTAGCCGACACAACCTAAACGAGAATTGAAGGTCTCGTCAATAGTAGTACAACGGTAAAAAGACAGATGAAAACAGACGTCGGATGAAGAAGTTATGAATTTTTAACGGTTTTTCCTGTCCTGGTCTGTTAAAAATATAATAATAAAAATGAACTCAAAATTAGCCGACGGAGTCTAAATAAACGTTGTAGAGCATAATTTCACCTACGCGTGGATATAAAGAATGTCAACAACGGAGTTTGTATGCAAAAGATATGAATTTTTAAAGTTCGGGGCACAAACTTCGAGACCTTCACGAGGTGAACATTGAAATTCACGAGGTGAATTCGTTGCATGACACCTTTCGAGCCTAGAAGATACACGACAAGCCTAGGAGATGATCAGGATAGAATTCACGAGGTGAACATACTTGGTTCACGAGGTGAACGTCAAATTTTCACCCTATATATAAGAACCAAGGGGCAGCCGGTTTTGGTTGCTACTTTACTCATCTTTCACCCCTTTTCTCTCTTCTACTCTGCGAGAAATACCCCCGAAGTCCCGGTATAATCCCGACACCTGAAGCAAGTCCCGACGCCCCGAAGATCCCGAGAAAAAGAGTTTTCGAGCCGAAACTCTGCCCGCATGAAGCGCGATTTTTGGGAAAACATCCCGATTTTATCGGAAACGATTGTTTTAAGAGACGAAGTGTTGTCCAACCATCGTCTTATCATGTGAGTGTATAGTCACTTTCATCTTACACATAGATATGAAGTATTTTATATAAAATACGTGCTATGTGATTATATATTGTTTATTTATTTGAGATGGATGATGAATGAATGATTTATACAGATTTTTAAATAAATTAAACTGTATATATGTATTTTTATCTACAAATATGTTGGGTAAAACATGGGTAGATAGTTGATGTGTGATGAAATAAAATGATGAGAGGCCTCGATGTTATTGTGATCCAGTCATCTAGCGGAGTATGGATGACGACCACAGACTTTTCTAGATAGTCCTGTGGAACGCTGGCAGGCTCGCAATCTGTAGGTGTTAATGAGATTGGGTGTTCATTTGCTGTACTCCATCCCCCACATGGTTGCCTGATTTGACATAAATTGTTGGGAAACCCCCAAAGCAGTGTTGTCGCCCCGATGAAAATCCTTGGACTAGGTCCCTTGTGATAGTTGTTTTAGGGACGTAAAGTGAGGATAACGGGAATGGGTAATCGGGTTATTGTTGTTTGATGAAATTAATAAATTTATTTATTGTGGGTTGAAAACCCTATATGCTCACCAGGCTCCCAAGCCTGACCCACTCAGTTTTCTTTGCATTACAGGTAGTGGCGCGAGAGCATAAGTTGAACGACTTATCAAGATATTTTGATTATAGTCCTGTAGTGTATATAATTGTTGTAAGGCTTATAATGTGTCGTTTATGCTTTTGGTCTGTATCGGAACATGACATCCCGAGTTTTGTTATATAATGAAAATACATTTCTTTAAGAAATGCTTTGGTAAATCTTATTTTATCATATTTCGTTTTGGGAACAAATTCCGCAACTCTTTTAATCAAAGGATTACTCTGAAATTATTTTAAAAGCATAAATTAAATCGATCTTTTCTGTCCGTGAATTTGGGGATGTCACACCGGCCTTGCCTCCTACAGTTGTATTATAGCAAATAGATTTGCAATTTACTTTTCATTATATCTAGCAAACACACTAACACAGACATATTGTACACATATAGAGAATACACAAACAAAAATCAAAGAGACATACACTTGGTTCGAATAACAATACAAATGGATGCAGGAAGATAAACAAATGATTAAGAAAGTGAAAAGAACAATAAAAACCGATGGACTTGAAATCGTATAAATACTAACATTGAGCAATCAAATTAGTTCCTACCATTTTGGGATTTTTATAATCAAGTGATAAAATTTGGATGATTGCATCCTCGATTTCTTATTTCTTAGGCAACAGATATAGGACGTGTTTGGCACGAAGCGTTTGGGAGCTTCTAGCTTTTAGTTTGTGACAAAACACTCTAGTTTAAACAAAAAACTTTGTTTGGCAGTACGTACGTTTAGCTTTTAGTTTAAACAAAACGCTCGAAATCTAAAACTACTTCATGTAGCGTTTAACAAAACGTTACTGAACTTTTGAAATCAATTTCCATAATTACCCTTAAAAATATATTTATATATTTATTTATTTTTAATCAATTGTCCTTTTATGTAATTTTATATATTTCAAAAGCTTCCAGCTACTTTTGTCAAACACTCGTATAACAAATAAAAGCTACAGTTTCTCGCTATCAGCTACCTGATACACGCTACACGCTACCAGCTACCCGCTTTCAGCTAATAGTTACTTTTGTCAAACACGCCCATAAAATCTTATCAATTCCATTTTTGTATACCTGATTTGTTAAGTTGAAAATCGATTCTTTTGTTTAGCCAACAAACATTAATATCCAAGTCTATAAATCAATAAATAAAACAAGGTTAGATAGATTATAATTATCTAATTTTATATTTTAAAATTATTGAAAATCAATCAAATTAAATTCAAAAATCAATAAAAAATATCCAGACTTTTAGTTGTAACAAATCAAATTACATTATCATTATGAAAATTCGTATTCCTGATTTAAAATAATTCAAAAATCTATCATTAAATTAAAATCATTGAAAATCAATCATATTAAATTAAAAAATAAAAAGTTATTCAATGTTTTGGAGTTTTTAGTTATAATCAATCACGTTATAACTATTATTATGTAAAATCATATTTCTAACTTAAAATAATTCAAATCATAATCATTAAATTAAATTAAATGAAAATCGATTTCTTTCTTTAGTCAGACATATATTTAAATTTAAAGCTATAAATTAAGAACTAAACTAGGGTTATATAGATATAATTATCTAATTTTAGATTTTTAAATCAATAAATATAAATTTGTTAACTTTCAAAAAAATTAAGGAGGAATGAATATGAGCAATGAAACGGTTCATCGTTAGAATTAAAGGGAAAAAAGCTTTAAGGCTATGACAAATGTATATTAGTTATTTTTATTTATTATATAGGATAGATCTAAGTTGTTGGTTTCTATAAAATCTTTACTATATTATTAAACATATTGCCTCTTTCTTGAAAATTAAGAGGTACAACATGTATTACCTCATGTACAATAATATTAAGCATATAACCAATCATATACGTATTACACTACACGGATCATATACGTATTACACTACACGGACCTTACCCTAATCTCCTAAACACACAACAACCGCTATCAAACCAATTTTCATCCGTCAACACCAAAGATGCAGTCCACCTTTTCCGTCACACACAAGTAGCCCTAACCCTAGAAAACTTAGATCAACCACGATCAACCAAGATTCTCGGGGAAGTTAAGGAAGATCATCAAGAAAGAAAAGAGAAAATCCCAGATCAGAAAAACTGGAATCGAGATCAATGATTTCCCTGGTGGGTCAGATGGGTTTGAAACCAATGTCCTTACTTCTTCATCCGTCTCCACCAACATCTCCCACCGAAGGTCCACGGCTGCCGACCTCCCCCACCGAAGACGTCCCATCATCAAACCAAAGAAGATCGAAAAATTCTTAAGAGCTCAGGGCCTGAAAGGAAACTCCTACAGATTCCTCTTCGGAGACCTAAAAGAGATGACACAGATGTCTCAACGCCTATGGGTTTACTTATCCCTCTCTCTCTCTCTCGCCTCTCTTTCTTTCTCTCTCTCTCTCTCTCTCTCTCTCTCTCTCTCTCTCTCTCTCGATCGCCATCAGAAGGAAATGGAAACCCTCTTCTTTCTGTCTCCTTCCTAATCAACTTGACATACATTTCTACTCATGCCTTTCTGTTGATCCCATCCATTTCGGAGAGTCGGATTGAGAGGGCTCTGCCGAAACCCTAGATTCAAATTATCAGCGATGGCTAAGCGCAAATTGTCAAGCACATTGAAGAACTTGAAGGTAATTATTAGCCGATTCTTGATTTTTTCAGATAATTTTCAGTCTTTACTATGCATAACTTTTTTCTCAATCCCCGAATTTTGAGTTAGGGCTCAATTACGTTGTTCGTTTTTCAAAATTTTAAAAATACTTTCCTTTTTTGATTTTCACTGTGAAATTTGAGGTGTTGTTCTTATTGAAACTTTGTGTATGTGTATCTGCAGCATCTGAAGCTGTTGGACAGCTTTTTGGTCAACTCGATAAGTTACATGGATGCTATGTGGTTGGAAGCACTGGAAAATGCCTTCGGTTACAATCCTGGCATCAAATGCGACTGTAATTTCCCCAATTCTCACCCTTCAAATCATCAGAAAGGTTATTGGAATGGATGTTGTGGGTCCAATCCCAGAAGGACTCTGGACTTTGACTTACCTTACAAATTTGTATGTATGCGGCTATTTCTGCACTATACTATTAACTACTATTGGAAGTTAAAACATAAAAATATATATTCGTTTTATGAATATTTATGTGTGTATTATGTTAAATTATCAAGTGTTTGCTACAGTCAGTTGGCCCAGAATTATTTGACAGGTCCCTTGTGACCTTCCATTGGCAATTTAACTCGGATGTAGATCATGTAAGCCATCCCTTTTTGATACTTTAAACTCAATTAATAATTTTAACCTCTATATATTTAAGAATACATCTGAAATTCAGATATATGATGATAATCTCAACTTTTTTATAGGAGTTTTTGTATCAATGCGTTATCAGGGCAGGTTCCACGAGAGCTAGCACAACTTACTGATCTTAGATCACTGTATGTCTCTTCCTATTTTGTTTGTGTTTCTGCCATCAAGCAATAACTTTTTCTATTTAATTCTTTGTTGTTTATAATTTTACAATCTATATATATTTTCTATGTTGCATGAGTTTGAGCACAAACAGTTTCACTGGTTCCCTGCCATATGAACTTTACCAAACGGTTTTGAAATTATTTAAAATTATGTAAAATATACTCCAACGTTTACATATTCTTCAAATATTATTAAAATAATAAGCATGTTGTTGAAAAGAAAATTAAAACAAATCTAAGTTGAATAATATAACTTAAAGTAAGTGAGAAGTGGTTTGAAGATGATGGTCCAGTGATGCGTCACGCAACACACGGCAACAGTTTTTAAGTTAGAAGTCATCTAAAAAACAAACAACTGCGAAAAGCCAAGTGTTGCGCGCGTGCTGCGTGGCGCGGCAAGAAGTGGTTTTCTTAAAAAAAAACAAACAACACCTAACTCTTTGTATGTTTGGACGTAATAATATATATGATAGGCTTTGATAGGCATTTCGGAACAATCATCATGTCTTAAATACTTAAGACACATGCCCATACGATAAGCTAGAAAGCTGGCACTTTAGGCATGTACAAGTTTTTTATTGAAATCAACAATGTTGTTAGTGTCGATGTGTGACAACCCGAAATTTTCGTCTGTATAATTTCTATAGTCAAACACTTCAAATAATAGTCAAAAACATTTTCGTACATTTTTGGCCGGATTTAAGCCCGTTTGGAATTTTATTTTATTTTTCGTCAAACGATTTAATAAAATAAATTGTCGTTATTAATAAGGTGTAACAAACCGAGCAACCAACACTTTAGCTAGGAGTTTACGGCCAAACAAATGGTGTTTGGGCCGTAAACACCTATTTCTCAAGAACTCATGCGTATAGCATGAGTTTACACATCTTTTGCTCATTTCCCACTTTCCACCTCAAGAACACAAAGTTTTTTTCTCTCAAGTATCATAAGTCCATTCTTCCAAATCCGCCAAAAGTGTAAGTTTTCTTGCCTAGATTCTTTCCTACAACACTTAATCTAGTGTTTTTACATCCTTTCATCCATGAAATTTCGATTTTTGTTTAGATCTTCAAGTGATCTTCAAAACACCAAGAACACCAAGAACACACACTAGTGTTCTTGGGTCCTAAACACTCCTACAAGCTTCCTAGAAGTAAGTATACTCTTCTTAACTAGTTGTTTACTTAGTGTGCTTGATAAATCCATGGAATGAACATCAAAACCCCCAAGAACATGTGTTTACGGTTTGGGAATCTCCCAAAACCGTAAACACCCAAAACCGTAAACACCCCAAAGGGTGTTTTGGTGCCCCTAACTCCTTCCCTAGCATGTTTAATGGACTAGAAACTTGTATGAATGAGCTTAGGACCACAAAACACGAAATGGATGAAGTGGCCAGGGTTTACGGCCGTAAACTCTTGAGGGTTTACGACCGTAAACTCCCAAGGAGTGGTCCAAGGACCGCAAACTCCAAGGGAGTACCATTTCGAGTCCCAACCACTTCCAAGGCCTTTGAATCAACCCTAGGACACTTCTTTGTGAAACATGAAGCCTTATATCACTCAAACACACCATTCCCATGAGTTTACGGCCGTAAAATCATGGGGGGAATGGTCCTCCAACCGTAAACACCCTTAGGGGTGATCATTTGAAGTGTAAACCCCATAGGGAGACCATACACTCCTTAGATGCAACCCTTAGCACTTCTAGCACCCGAATCAAAGTGTTTTCATACATTAGAATGCCTTTATTTACTTAATTAGTAATTAAATAACTAATTAGATACATTTATGTATCACTACATGTTACATAGGATCTGTGTGTGTGTGTTCAAGTCCTCACTCGACACCTAGCATTCTAACCGGCACTTCCATCCGATCCACTCGCTACAGGTGAGTTCATACCCCTTAATTAACCTTTTAAATGTTTTCAAATGCTTTTATGGGGGGGGGGGGAATACAAGTTGAATCATGCTAGTTATCATATCAATCACATGTGATTAATAACCAGCATGCAAATGGATTTACTACACTTTTAGCTGTTTTACTAAAAATATTACTTCAAATGACTTTCCAAAAACGTTTTTACTTGTTTAAATTCCTTTATCAAACTATCTTGCGTGCTGTATGTTTCCTTTCAAAATCTGTACAGCAATGTTTTAAACAAAGGTTTTTCTTACACTTAAATTGTCTTATCAAACTGTTTTCAAAATCGTTTTATAAATTGACATCAAGTCATCTTTCTTAGTTATTAAACTTTTCAAAGGTTTTACAAAATTTCTTTTATACTTTTATACTGTCAAATGCATGCCTATATATGTATATTTATATAAGTAATGTTTAAAGGACTTAGAACGGCTAGCTCGCCTTGTTTCCTTTTCCTCGTTGGGATGTGGCTTTAGGGTATCGGTTATCCGTCCGAAGGTCGTCTAAATATTAGTTATACATCATATATACATATATAGTCATAAAAGTTCCATCAATCAATTCAGTACCTTTGGGTAGCAAAGGTATACTTCCGATTATACTCGTACATTACTAGTAACTATAATAGGTATAGTTAGGAGATACTACTTGCCATTCCTAGTACAAGGAATCACACATGAGTCGGTTCATTCATGAGTCTATACGAATACATGCTATTTGTAGAAATACTATTACATGGATACTTTTACATAGATACGATTACATATATGATGTATGTAGAGATACGATTACATAGATACTACATGATGAGATTCTATTACATATTATATGAGTAAATACTATTATATATTATATGAGTAGATACTATTATATTACTTTCTTGATGACCTTACTGTGTGACACATTCACATAGTTACGGTTATACTGTTCGGCGAGTTTCCACGTCGTGAATATCCTAGTGCAAAAGGATACACTTACCTTACTGTGTGACACATTCACATAGTTACGGTTATACTGTTCAGCGAGTTTCCACGCCGTGAATATCCTAGTGCAAAAGGATACACTCTCTGTTATTATATTATTTTTCCTTATTTCCTTTACTTTGTGTCACATTCGTATAATCGATGTGGTAGATTAGGTTTGAATAATAATAGTTGTACAAGGTAAAACCTTCCCTTACGTAGAGGTTCATACTTTCAAAAACACTTGAGTCTTGGTAGAAGACTACTTTTCATACTAGTAGGAAATATGGGATTTTCTAGGGTTTTTCACACTTATACAAAACTGCTTTCTCAAACTTTTACGAATCTTTCATAACAACTTTTCACAAAGAAATGACACTAAAATACTTATGAATTCACCAGCTTTATTGCTGATACTCGCTTTCAAAATAACTTGTATTCTCAGGTCACAAATAGACAGGTACGATGTAAGGTTTAGAGAAGACGGAGCAGTCAAGTCTCCTCTTTTATTTTGAATATTCATTATGATGTTTTATGCTATGAAAGAACACACTTGTAATTAAAATTATACAATTAATGCAATGGATGATGTTGTTGCTTGTTTACTACTTTACATTGTTGTGATACATTACATGACGTCCTCCACCCCAGAACGTTTCCGCCGTTCTCGGTTTTGGGGTGTGACACGATGTCTAGGACCCCAAATTTGAAATTGAAATCAGAAAGATCATCTAGTTAGTAATTTTTATTTTCTCTTCTTCTAAAAAAATTATTACCTTATGGGGTAATTCTTGTTGTTTCTTATGACCAAATAACATTGTTAAGTCCAACGTATTCTAAATGTAAGAATTCAATAAACATTGTCAATTCATCTAAGTTGTGCATGCTTTAATCCGACATTGAAAATATCAATATTACGTCGTCGTGCAAAAGATATCTATAAGCATCATCATCGTCATCTTCCATGCATATCTTAATAACACATTGTTGGATTATACGTTGTTTGGTGTCATAAGATTATAATGAATACCATAGAAATATTCCCTTGATTATTTTTAGATTAGCAGCTTTTAAGTATTCCCATTCAGTGCTTCTTATGCTACGTAGCACTTCAAAATAATAGTCAAAATCTAACACTTTGTATGCTTTAGCTTCCTTCCAATACACTTTTTTATTTTCTAACTTTCCTTGAACTTACCTCATAAGTTTGATAAATATGATACATACAAACACCATGATGCGTGTATAGGAATATATTTGCAATGGCCCCAAAAATCATTGAATCCCTATGATAAATGAAGGTTAAATGTTCCGAGCCACCAATGTAATCATGTGGTTTATTTATAGGAACAATGATCATGTCTTTTGTGCACTCACTCTTGAATATTCCAAACAAAAAGGCAAAATTTGGCTGTGTTCGTTCATCGCAACGACAAATAACATGGTTCCCTTAAAGTCACTCTTTAGGTGGGCTACGTGTAACATCCAAAAAATCAAGGATAAAATTTTCATTTTTATTATAATCAAAACATAGTTGTAACTTGATTCAAACATTTAAAAACATTTCTAAGTAACACAATTATCATAGTTGAATCCCAAAATCACGTATTGCGGAAAACACGGGTGTATGCGCTGCGATCGCCCCGAGCTCTTTATTTTGAAAACTGGAGTACCTGAAACATAAACTGAAAACCGTAAGCACAAAGCTTAGTGAGCTCCCCAAATACCACATATGATGCAAACTTACTGTCAGGCATATCTGAGTGCCCGACCTACCCCTTTGGTCTATTTCAACCAGTTACTACCGAACATATGTGGGTGCTCGACCTACCCTTGTCAGGCATATATGGGTGCCCGACCTACCCTTGTCAGGCATATCTGGGTGTCTGACCTACCCTCCGGTTTATTCCAACTGATTACGGGGTCTATCTCACCCCTTACCACTACCATATAAAATCATGCATATCTCACATAAACATCAAACAATACATACCACCTTACTATTGTCACAAATAGAATCATTAATCTATATCAATACTAATGGGCCGGCCTTGGTGCCTTCGACCCACAATATCTACGAAGGGAGACTCACCTCGAATGTAGAAGCTCACTGAAAGAAATCCCTAGCTGCTGCTCTGACGCCTTCCCGAGCTATCAATACTAAAATAACACCTAATTAGAAATTGGGTTCTCAAACCGAGATCCATAATCCATACTTGGGGTAAAATGACCATTTTACCCCTGACCAAAACTGAAGCCCAAACCCAACACCAAAAAGGTCCAAAACTACAAAATTCATAAAAGCCCACTAATGGCCCAATTTTCCAAATTGGGCCCAACCCCGTGTGGGCCTTATCCTAAAGCCCAACAATCTTTAGTCCAATAATAAATCTCCGATGGCCCAAAGACCCAAGCTCATTGGGCTCACTAAAGTCCAAAACCATTGGGCCCATCGAGGCCCAATACAAAACCTTGGCACAGCTAGACATGCCCAATCAAGAGTTCAAGACTATAAAATTCCTCTGACCAATAAGCCCAACACACAAAGCCCAAACCCAAGCCTGAAGCCCAAACGAGAACAAACCCAAAAGTCCACAGTTGAACGTACGCGGGGGGTACCCCTGTACGCTCAGCGTACTCGAAGATACAGATCGGGGCCTCAAGTTAGTACGCGGTGCGTATATGAAATTACGCAGGGCGTACCCGCTATTTCTCCAAAACTCATATTAGGACTTAATCTGTTAAGTCTTTCCGTCAAAACCTCAGGATACCTTCCAACTAAGCTCTTAATGCATAAAGTCGGCAACTTTATGCATTTACATGACTCAATGGGACCTAACAACCATTTTAATCCATTAAAACCCAAAAAGAACATGCATGGACCATATCTAAGCATCAAACAAGCATTTTTATGAACTTATGACCTTAGAACTGCTAAGAGTGGCAACTCAAAGCTCCTGGAGTGGTGTTCAACTGTCACACCCCCGAACCGTCAGAAATAACGGCGGAAACGTTCGGAGGCGGGTGACGTCATGCGTAGTATCACAACAGTTGTATCATAGTAAGCATAGTAAACACAATCACACATTGAATACATACATGAAAGAGGTTTACATAGTCTTAGTACATAGTTTTATACATATAAAAGTAAAATGAAAAGACGAGATTCTATCGCGCAGACTTCTCCAAAATCCTGGAAGTACCTGTCTACAAATTCCTGAGAATACAAGCAATTTGAAAGAGTATCAGCATAAAGTTGGTGAGTTCATAAGCGTTTATGTTTTAGAAAACTATTCTTTATTGTTTCAAAAAAAATACGTTATGTTTCTCCTGAAAACCTTATATTTTCTGGTGTAAAGAATGTTAGGTAAAAATGATTCTTTGATGTCTTTGAAAAGTGTTTCCCAAGAAAATCCTATATTTTCTTATGAAAGATGTTTGATTATCCATTAGTTATTTGTTAAACAGTCCGTTTATGAAAGGTTGAGTTATTCCAGGAAAATCCTATATTTTCCTTAAGGTTGATGGTTGGTTATCTGTTTCTAGTTTGAAGTGTACAAGTATCTATCATACTTATATCGTTAGACGTAGTTTTCTTGAAGAACCCTTTTCGCTCCTGGTGAGGTGTATTAGTCTTATTACATAAATAAAACTAAAGAATACGAGATGAACTAAAATCCTAAGAGTATTACTACTACTATTAGTAGTCAAATCGATTATTACTTTGAAATTAGTTTACTTGTTTCATTATTACAAATGTAAATTACTGTTATCTAGGTTGTGAGTGTCATAACCGTACTTAGACTTGATATGACACGTAACGGGGTCAGTATCTTTTTATGAATTTGTCACCCTTGGCCTTATCGGTCCAATTGTAGCTAGCAGCCAGGTGCGGGATAGTCAGTCCCGTATAGATCTATACACAATAGTCACGTTCTCCCTACAAGAGATTCTGGTTACAAGTGCTAATCCTACACCCAGTTTCTGTGGGGGTGTTACCAATGACGTGTCTCCAACTTTAGACTAACAATTTGTATGTAATAATACTGATAATCCTATTTAAGATTTGTATGAATCCTTTATAAAATAACACATTTTACGATATGATTCACGAATTCGTTGCTTTAGTTTTGAAAACTGTTTCTACGAGTTGATTTCTTAATCGTTTGGCAAAACTGTTTTCTGTGTTAAAAGCATTCTAAACATATAGTTATCTTTAGCAAAATAATATATTTTGAGCACAAGTTTCCTTGTAATTTTTCTTGTATCCCCCCCCCCTGAAAACATGGAAAACTCGGAAAAAGCGCAGGGGTATGAACTCACCGTTTGATGTGGGATTCGAAAGTAAGTTGCTAGGAACTGCTGAGTGTCAAATAAAGCCTCGGGCACAAACGGATCCTATTTAGCATGTAGAAGTACATATATGTATTAGGAGAGAGCATAACACTATTTGTTATGGAAGGAAATCATCCTAGGGTCTAGGAAACACTTGAAACTAAGTGTTGGAATCGCATGTGATTTAAAAAATGGGGAGTTTGCGGCCGTAAAAGGAGTGTACGGTCAAGGGTTTGCGGCCCAACAGAGTTTACGGCCCATGGGTTTACGGCCCATGAGTTTACGGCCGTAAACACTCGAGGAAAATGTGACTCGTGGCATTTCTAAGTCCTTTCTAGCCTCTTGGAAGTGTTCTAAGTCCCATGCATGGCTCAAAGTAGGGTTTAAAGGCCAATAATCGACCAAAAATGGAGTTTACGGCCATTGAAGGGAGTACGGCCGTAAACCCATTTCGTGTTCATGATTTGGGTCGATTTTTAGGTGATAATCAATGATTTCTAGTAGATATCAAGCATAGGGGGTAGATACTTACTCTTAGGAGGCTTGAAATGAGGTTTTTAGCCACCAAGAACTAGTGTGTGTTCTTGGTGTTCTTGGTGAGAGAGAAAATCTAGAAAAAGATGAAATTTATGAGATGAAACATGGATTCATCACTAGAAAAGGGATTGAAACACAATAGAAGTGAAGAATCACTTACATTTTGAAGATCCTTAAGCAAAAACTCGAAAATTATAGAGAGAGAGAGTAGAGAGAGAAAGTCTCTTGAGTGCTTAAAGTGTGGAATGAAGGCCACTCATCCCTTATATAGGGGTGAGTTTCCGGCCATGGGGTGGGGTGGGGGGTGTACGGCCGTAAACTCGAGTTTGCGGCCGTACACTCCTCTCGAAGGGGTGTTTGGCCCGTATGCTATGCTTTGACTTTGAAACCTCGTTTTTGAATCCAAAACTCGATTGAACTGAGCTTAGAATATTCCGTTATTAGACCAAAAATAATACTAATGTGAACGGAAATAAATCCGAATTGATTTATTTATTTTTAACGGTATAAACGGAAGAAATTTCGGGTTGTCACATCAACCACTAGATCTCACTCTTGAGGTCAAAATGGAACCAAAACCTACATAATCTTATATCTCAATTTCTAATGAGCAAGTTAAGAACTTTTTACCTTTTATGAGCTGAGAATGTAGCAAATAGTCCAGATCCACAAGCCTTCTCCTTGATTCACCACCTTGCACAACACTTCCACTCTTGAATGTACACCAGAAACCACCAAAGATGCACATAAAAAGGCTCACAACACTCTTGGATGAGGCTACAGCTCGAAATTAGGGTTTATGACAATGGAGGATGAAAGAGAGGCTCACACCTGGGACTTAAGGTGTTTAAATAGTGAGCCAACCCTAAAAAATTTAGGGTTTTGGATCCTGTACGTACGATGGGCGTACAGCTCCGAACCTCCTGCGTCCACTTTTCCATCATTACGTTGGGCGTACTCACGCGCATGCCACTTTTGCATGCATGGGACCGGAATGCAAACTTTTTCCATCAAGGGCCAAATCTGCCAATAACTTCAAAATACCATAACTCCCTCATCCTAGGTCCGTTTCCAACGAACCTTATATCCACGAAAAGGTGGAGAGAAACCCTACGCTTCTAACGACACAACCAAGCCTTAAAACGTACCGAACAAAACCAAAAACTCAATATATTGAGATATCACATTACGATTATACCCTTGGCCTCCGAAGACACAATCGAGCACTTGGATCACTTATACCATGCCACCCACATGCGAGATGGACCGAATCCTTCCCTTCCCAAGGCCCTAAGCCTTATGACAATTGATGATTGGGCCGCAACCTCGAGTAATGAAGCAAATCCTGAACCGAGTGTTACCCCACGTCTATCACGAAGGCACGCCTACAGCTCTTTAGGAAAACCCGAAGCTAAAAATTAAAATAAATTAACAAATGTTGTGGAAATATAGTATATAAACATATAAAATCATAACAAGAAAAGAAAAGATTGCTGTGCAACCAATCAAGAGTAAGAAAGAACTTAAAACGGTCGTGACTATCCATTTGAATGTATGTCACTCTTCCAGGTTTGTGCTTCTCCAAGTTGTAACAGTACACAAGGAGTCTAATAAACAATCATTCTTAAGGAAAGTGCATGATGTTTCGCACGCCATGCTTGTTTGTACGCAATATTTCTTTTATTCTTCGAAGTGAAATCCCATTGGATGTCGGTTCCACGGTAGGCTTTGCTATGATAACTATGCAAGACCTTGGCAATTAAATGGCTTGACATTTTTTTTGTTTGCTTGGTAATGGTTTTGGTTCAGTTGTGTTGAATAAAAATTGTGTTCATCCACAAGTTTTATGGTCTGGAACTTGCTAGTATTCTATAGCCGCATAACTGAAATTCGCTAAGTACAATTTGACCAGTAACAATTTATCAGTTTTGTACTGAAATCCATCATGAACACTTTTCAATCCTAGTGCTAGTTAAAAAAGCTTCTTTGTCCTTGAATGTTTGTGGATTTTTTATCCTTTGTGATGGCTTTAGGCTGTGTGATGGAGTAAGCAGATATAATTGGTCTGGACAACACGGTCCATCCATTCATTTTTAGTGTCACTTTTCTCAAGGTCAGATAAGCATATACAATAATATATTGGCTCGCCATAAAGAAATAGATTAGTATTATCTACCAACAGAAATACTTCTCTCGGTAATTTGTATCCTCGTCTTGACCAACATATGTATGAATGTATCATCTTCGTTCCCAACATATGTATTGTCATCTTCACCAACATCATCGTGAGGTGTATAAACAACATTGTTACATATAGAAACATCATCATCGCCAAAGTACTTATAAATTTCTAGATCGATATAATGAATTTTTTGTTGTACTAGTTTTTCATATACAAGATATCCAGCGGGATATTGATGACCACTTTAAGAGATAAAATTACTTTATTGATTGTTGTTATCTCTTCCACTAGATCAGTTCTTTCTTACTGGAGCGTTTTCAGTTGGATCAGTTGCAACACAACATTTGATTGATGTGTTGCATTGTATTGAATAGTTGAAGTGTGTTCCACCAAAGCAATTATCTACCAAATACAGATGAACAACATTTGAGAATTCCTGAATAACATTTTTAAGTGTTTCACGTTGCTACTATCGATTATTTAACATATGATGTTGAAAGGACAAACCGTCTCTTTTCCAAACTTATCTTTAATTTCACCAAATTTAATAAATTAATGAAATTTTATATATGTCCGAAATTCTACACTATAATTTTAACAAAATGCCTAACGTATTTGCATTCATCATTTTTCGGTTGTCATAAACCACCAACACAAGCAACAACAAAATAATCTGAAAATTTTGAAGCCATGTTTTTTTTCATAGAAATGATATTAGATAGACAAATTTACCTTGAATATCTTAATTTTTCGAAAGTAGATTTTATAAAATAATCATTACTTATTTCTCTTAAATTCACTTGTCATATTTCAGATTTTGCAATACGGATGTCAAATTTCACATTCCAAATATCATATTTTGCAGTACGTTGGTTAGATTTAGTAGTATGGATGACAGAAAAAAAAATACAGGCTTAAAAAAACAATCTTTTCGAAGCCGCCATCTGTGAAATCACATATAGAAATCAATTTCTCAGATGATTTTGCATACGGACATCAATCTTTGCGCATCTAAAAAAAATCAAGTCTTCCCACTTAAATATTTACCCGCTTTTCGTAGATGAAATCATCTTCACAATTTGCAAATGTTATATGCAAAATTGATAAATTGATAGTTATTTAGTTTATTTGGAAACTATTGATTATCTCCTGAAAAGTGGTAAATAGGAATAGAAATTCGTATTTTCATCAAATAATATAGGCAAAATTAATTTTCACCATTAATTCCTGCTTTTTAGGCTATCAGATGTACCCGTAACACTATAACACATTAAAAACAAAAAAAACAAAATGTCACATCAACACCACTTCCCACCGTTACCCTAGAAAATACCTATCACCTAACCACCCCCAAAATTTTGTTGCACTTCATGCAAGTGGACTTATACATTGAAGAATGCTTCTTGAGTTAGGCTTCGTTACCATATCAACGAAACACCACCCCACATCACCACCACGCGTAAGGGGGCGGTGTTCCTGCGTTACTACGCAACCCACATCAGCTTAATGCGGTGTATGTACACCGCATTAGCCTTACAAGTTAGCCCTTGTTTATTTTTACTTTCGTATTCTTATATATTTTTAAAATTCATTTATACAAACAAAAGTTAATGAAGAAATAAAGGTCCCCCCTTTGTTTGTCAAGAAATTGTCAATTATTCTCTAATCACTACATGAACATGTCAACAAGCCCAACTATTCATAATCCTTCATTATCATCCAAAGTTGTCACAAGAGACCAAAATTGACTTGAAGAATTGATAGCAACCAATACCATATTGTAAAAGAAAAATTACAAGAAATTGAACAAATCGATTACGATGGGTCAAAAATCTTTTCATTAACATTCAGAAAACAACATCATTACAAGAAAATGTAACATATATTAACATCAGAACCCATTACGAATTGTGGCTACATTTGCCCTTTTTCTGCTACAAGTTACAGTGTTTTTTAATCAATAATCAGAAATTGAGAAGAAGAAGAAGAAAGAAATAGAAACAGGTGTTGAATGTTGATCGATTCAAATGTTGTTTAGAAAGTGAGATACAGTTTATGAGCAACCATTAGAACTGGTATTATTAGTATTACCATTTGAGAACCTTCTAAACGTAGAAGTTACAATACCTCTTGCACCAAAAAACCCGAATCTTGTCTTGAATATGGATCCTCGAACACTATTGCTAGTAGCTAGAGGATGAGGATGAGCAACTGCCACGTGGGTTATTTCCATGTCTTCTTGAACACCATTATCACTAGCACTTGCATCCATAGCTTCAGCTTCAACTGCACAAACGTCTAAATTGACTACTAATGATCCTCGTCTAGCTCTTAGCCAATCACCAACTTCATATGTTACGTTTCTGCATTTCTTCACCTTGATTTTGACCAAATTAGGGCAACCCCATGCGAAAGCTTCGATCCCTTCATCGGATACAGGACACCCTTTGATGCATAGCTTTTTTAAAGCAACGCATTTTGATGCAATACAAGAAATCTCGGTGTCTGCTATTGTTTCACTTCCACATAAGGCTAATCTTTCAAGCTTCTGACAGTTTGTAGCAATGGCTTCCAGGCTTATTGAGCTGGGATTAACTCCGATTAGAACAAGTTCTTGAAGGTTTGCACTGTTTTTTGCAATGGCGATTAGCGCTTCGTTTCCTATTCTGTTTGTCTTCCAGCCATCGATGTGAAGTTTTCTTAAGTACTTACAGTGTGAAGCGATTGAAATAACTCCGACATTAGTGCAATCTGGAGTCTTGACGATATGGAGGATTTCGAGTTTTGAACAGTTTGATAACGCCGAGAGACCGATATCGCTCACCTGAAGCCTCTCGAGATGAACTTCAACAAGAGAATTTTCTGGAACAGCGATCATTTCCATCAAGCTATCCCAGTCGCCTAAGCATCGGAGCAGTTTCAAGGTTTTGAGATTCTTAGCACCGCTAATCAACGGGCCAAAAAACTGGCCGTTGTAAAGCTCCTTGAGACATACGGTTTTGAGCGACTTAGCAGCGGCACCAGGACCAATCGGCTCCGCCGTTACACCGTCGTTGATGCCGCGTAAACGCTTCACCGAGAGCTCTTCAAGAGATGAACAGTTATCGAGGAGCGCATTCATTCCTTTAGCACCAAACATACAAGATCCACAAGAGAATTTCTTCAATCCCTTGCAGTTCTTAGCTAACGCCGCCATACCTACATCGGTTATTTCACGGCATCCACGGAGCTTAAGCCGCGTTAGGTTAAGACACCGGAGAGATATCATAATCAATCCGTTGTCGTCAATACTAACAGATCTACGATCACATCGGAGCGAGAGTTTGGTAACAGAATCAAACCTAGAAAAAACTGACGGAATAAAAGGAACGAGTCCCGAATTAGCGTCTATAGCAAGGCGGTGGCGACTCTGGCCTTCGACGAGCAGCCATCTTCGCGATACAAGGGAGCAACGCTTCCGGTCGCCGGCACCAAGAAACTGGAAAACTACGGCTAAACAATCATCGGGAATTTCAGATGTATAGTCGATAAAAGAAGTGGTTGCATCCGGGAAATCGAAACACACCTCCTCTTTGGAGTACCTAAAACCAAGAATCTCCGATCGGGCAGAGGAAGAAGACGATGACCTAGTGATGGACCGCTGGTGGTGGTGGGTTGACCCCGCCGGCGACGGCGAGTGGGAGGAAGAAGATTGGCCCATCCAGATGGAAGTAATATGGTTAATTATTGTTGTTGCTTCTTCGATTTAGGAAGTTTAATACATAATGGATTTTGAAAAAGGGGGTTCGTGGAAAACGGGTTGGGACAAGACCCGTCAAACGGGTTAATGGGTTTGAACGGCGACGGCTTTTGGTCTCATACGGCCGACCCGAACTATCATGGACGGTGGGGTTAGTTTCATTATCCCATATGGTAACCTTTTAGAAGACTTGGATGATTCACTTGGACTATATGCTAATATATGCTAACATGTAAATTGTAAAATGCCAAAGTTTATCTTATTTAAAACTTTATATTTAATGTTAAGAAATGCTAGTAGTGTAAGTTTTATTCCAATATTTTTTAGATATATTTTCATTTATATTAAACCAGGTAATTGGAATATGTTCGTGTGAGTCGTCAAGCATTAAACAATAAACATGACAATGTATTTAAAACACTTTTATTAAATAATAATAAATTTCAGGTTTGTTCCACCTAATAAATTTTAGTTTAGAAACTTTGGATATCACATTACATCCAAAACAAACTTTGTAAATACAAAGGTAAAAACCAGGGGCTTCTGGTAACCGGCTAAGTAAATTACATGCAAAAATATGCCAATATAAATAATTTGTCAATTAATAGCATCTTCATTCCAACATTAAAGCCTATATTAATTCATTTTCTTACACTAAAATCTATATTATAATATTTTAACTTTACAATAAACTTAACATTATATATATAGTGTAACATCAAATATAATGTCATACTCTTCGCCAATATTATATTTAGTGTTCAAGTTTCCATAGTACATATTAGTCTTTGAAGTCACTTTTGGTTCAAATTTTAAATTTTGTTACAAATTTGGTCCAAAATTTATCATTTTTGCCTAAATTTTAGAATTTTATTATGAATTCATCCTAACTTTAGTCTTTTTACTACTTTTTTTCTCAAAAATTTGTTTCTATAATGTTTTTTCTTTAGAAACTCATAGTTATACAAAAAAAAAAAAACGTATTTTCACATAAAAATCTTATATGAAATATCTACTTATAAAAATAGGTTTGGATTATTTGTGTGATTTCTCTAAAAAAATCAATTAAGAAATCAAAAGTAACCATAAATTAAACTATTAAGTTATAGTTTGTCAAAAACTAGTTACACTCATTTTAATATTATTTATTTGTTCTTTAATCACATTTATAGGACAAATAATGTCAGTTCTTAATTGTAGTTCATAGAAAAAAAAAACATTTTATTAAAAAATTTCCACATTAAAAAAGAAAAGAAATACAAGATTATAAACCATCCAAGTAAGAAAAGGTTAATTCGCAATAAAAAATCACAACATAGATCGGACACGTGCCATGGATATGTTTTATTTAGATAATATATTTATTAAAAAGTTATAAAAAAATATATCAAAGTTATGATTTTAACTATTTGCTTAAAAAAATTCTTACTAATAAAATATAATATTAATATATTAATATATATTTTAACTTTCATATATAATGTAATTTTAGTTTTTAGGTTGTTGATAAATGGTAAAACAAATTTTATTTAATTCAAAACAAATAAAAAGGTTAAAATGATATATAATGTAATGAAACATATTTATTGTTCATTGAATATCTACAAATTCCACATTCTTAGAAATAAAATGAAAATTTCTATGAACTACAATTAAGAACTAACATCATTTGTCCTATAAATGTGATTAAAGAACAAATAAATAATATTAAAATGAGTGTAACTAGTTTTTCACAAACTATAATTTAATGGGATATCTCCAGAAAAATCCTAATATTTTGGGCAAATTTTTAATAAAGCCCTAAATTTTATTTTTTGAATAAAAAAGTCCTGACATTTTCACCTTTTAAATAAAAAAAGCCCAAGAAACCGGCTAATTTATTCATTTTAGCCTTTTTGACCTATTCAGCAGGTCATGAGACCAAATTGTTAATTTTTCGAAAATAATGAGACTTTTTTTGCAGATTTCGTCAAAATTTTTATATAATGTATAAACATATTTTTTACATATCTATATCTATTTTTACGTATTTGTGTATTTTTTATGTTTTTATATGTATATATTTACGTATTGTTATGTATATTAAATATATAAACGTATTTTTTTTTTACTTATTTATATGTATTTTTAACCATTTTACATATTTTTTTATGTATTTTTATGTGTATTTTTATGTATTATGTATTTATATGTAATTCTATGTATTTTTACGTATTTATGTACTTTATAAAGCTTTTTATATAGATGTTTATGTATTTTAAATATATAAACGTATTTTTTACATATTTATATCTATTTTTAAGTATTTTACATATTTTTTATGTATTATGTATTTATGTATTTTTTAAGTGTTTTATATAGATGTTTTTTCTATATTTATGTATTTTAAATGTATAGACATATTGTTTTACGAATTTATATGTATTTTTTAAGTATTTTACGTATGTTTGTGTGTTTTTATGTATTATGTATTTATATGTATTTTTACGTATTTATGTATTTTTTTAGTTTTCATATATAGATGTTTATGTATTTTTATGTATATTAAATGATTAATTGTATTATTTTTACGTGATTAAACATTTAATATACATAAAAATACATAAACATCTATATAAGAAAACTAAAAAAATTACATAAATACGCAAATATATATATATATATATATATATATATACATAATACATAAAAAAACACATAAAAACACATAAAAATTATGTAAAATACTTAAAAAAATACATATAAATACGTAAAACAATACGTTTATACATTTAAAATACATAAATATACAAAAACATCTATATAAAAAACTTTTAAAAAATACATAAATACGTAATACAAAAAAAATATGTAAAATACTTAAAAATAGATATAAATACGTAAAAAAATACGTTTATACACCTAAAATACATAAACATCTATATAAAAAGCTTAAAAAATATATAAAAATACATAATACATAAAAAATAACACATAAAAATACATAAAAAAATATGTAAAATGGTTAAAAATACATATAAATAAGTAAAAAAAAATACGTTTATACATTAAAAATACATAAAAATACGTAAATATATACATATAAAAACATAAAAAATACAAAAATACGTAAAAATAGATATAAATATGTAAAAAATATGTTTATACATTATATAAAAATTTTGACGAAATCTGAAAAAAAGTCCCATTATTTTCGAAAAATTAACAATTTGGTCCCATGACCTGCTGAACAGGTCAAAAAAGGCTAAAGTAAATAATATAGCCGGTTTCCTGGGCTTTTTTATTCAAAAGGTGAAAATGTCAGGACTTTTTTATTCAAAAAATAAAATTTAGGACTTTATTAAAAATTTGTCCAAAATATTGGGACTTTTCTGGAGATATCCCATAATTTAATAGTATAATTTAGGGTTACTTTTAATTTCTTAATTGATTTTTTAAGAGAAATCACACAAATAATCCAAATCTATTTTTATAAGTATATATTTCATATAAGATTTTTATGTGAAAATATGTTTTTTTGTATAAATATGAGTTTATAAAGAATAAACATATTACAAACAATTTTTTAGAGAAAAAAAGTTGTAAAAAAAACTAAAGTTAGTATGAATTCATAATAAAATTCTAAAATTTGGGCAAAAGGGTAAATTTTGGACCAAATTTGTAACAAAATTTAAAATCTGGGCAAAAGTGTAAATTTTGGACCAAATTTGTAATAAATTTTTTAATATGGGCCAAAAATATAATTTTTAAAAGTTGGATGATCTGTTGACTGAGTCAAATGGTTAAATTGAATACGATTACCGGTATTTGGGACTTAATTGAATAAAAAAAATATAATGACTAAATCGATTATGAGGTCAATATGTAAGGACTTTATTGCAATTTTTTCTACTTTATATGTAATATTTTTACCTGTAATATTTTATTTAGTTATTTAAAATGCAGTATAAAATTTATATAAAACACATAATGATATATATATTATAATCCTAGTAGTATAAAAAAATACAAATGATTACATGTGTTATTTTTTATAACATGATAATCAATGATAAACGTAATCTTGATGTACCAATTGAAGTTGCAACAGAAATATCACCGATAGATATGGAAACAATGATAAATTATGATAAAAAAATTCCAATATTTTTTTGTTCGGTATACACACAACATGGATAAAAGAAACTAATTTCGATCTACGAAATGCTTTTAACTAACCACTATGAGAAAACATTTCAATGCATAAATATGTAGTATTTATTTAAGTGTATGTGTAATATTTCTAAAATGCATGTGTGATATTTATTTTGATTTGTGTTAAATGTTATTTTGTTCTAGATAGATGGAAATATACTATAATATTCTTTTTAATGTTAGTTATAATGTAATGGGTTGGAGAGGTTTAGTGTTAACACTATCTTTTACACTATAATTATAGGTTTTAGTGTAATAGATAGTATTATGGGTTAAATATGAATATATTTCAAAATTTTGATCGGGAGATTGAGCACGAATGTTCAAATTGTTTCTAAACTCAGTGAAAAGAAAAGTTGGAAGTCTCTTTGTGAATATTATTTAGAACAAATTGGATGTTAATTTGTATACGTCCATTCTTTGATGTTGCACAAGATTGTTGGAAAATTTGACTACACTAACATTGTCGTAATACACAATAGTATCATTAGCAAGAGGAGAGTGTAGCTTGAGAAGAAGATGTCATATCTAACAACTCTAGACAATTGTATTTATCATGCCTCGGTACTCTGCTTCTACATTGGAGCGAGACATGGTTGATTGTTGTTCAGAAGAACAAGAGAGTAAGTTGTCTCCAAGGAATACAGAATACCACTAGCTGAACGATGTGTTGGGGGGACATGCCCATACGACATCAAAATATGCAAGAATACCATAAGTGCTTGAGGCATGAAGCTGGAGGCTGACGTCAAGCTTCATGCACATGTATCACAAAATGCATTTGAATGCATGAAGGTGAGGCTAATACAGGTCATGCATATAAAGGCATATATGTTGCACCACATAAGTGAGGCCTAGTATGGAAAAAGTTAAATATTGTAAGGTCCCTGCAAGGCTATGATAAAGAGTGTGATAGATAACAAGAGTATCGAAACCGTCATGCTTGGATTGAGTGGCAGTAAGAGTACGAAAATGATTACAATTGATCATTTTGGATCGTTCAAGGATATCTAATGCATATTTGTTGGCATAGAAATACCATGTTTTGTACGAGATACAAAGATATCAAGAAAGTAAGAGAGATTACCCAGATCGGTCATAGAAAAATATTTTTCTAGAAATGAGATGATTTGTCAAAGTAAGGATGTAAACGAGGCCATGACAACGATGGCATCCACATATAAAAGAAGATAAATCAGTAACTTCCTTTGCTAAAATATGAAATGGAAGAGGCGGTCTTGCTAAGAACAAAATAAAGTCATGTAATGTAGGCCTTATGTAACATTCGAGATTTTTGGTATGTTTATTTTAACCCTTATTGTAAAATTTATATAATTTAAGTCCCTAGCTAGTACGCGGCACGTACTACATGAGTACGCTTAGCGTACTAGCTCATCGATGGATCGCAGATGCACCCACGTACGCAGGGCCTACGTGGGAGTACACAGGGCGTACGTAACGCAGGAGAAAAACCTAATTTTTAGGGTTTGTGCCCTATTTAAACAACTTAAGACACCCTTGGACCTTCTAATGAACAACCTACATCTCTCTATACCTAATATCGAAACCATTTTTGACATTTGTGAAATTTGAGCTTGAAAATGATTTTTGGTGGTGTTTTTGGTGAAGTAGAAGAAGAAGAACACTTGTAGGTTGCTTGGGAGTGGCTTGATCTTGTAGATCTAGAGTCATCTTCATCTTGGCAAGCCATTTGAGGTAAAAATCTCTCATCTTGATGGTTCTTTATGCTAGATCCAACTTAGGGTGTTATTTGTGCATTTTTGGGCCTTTTAAGCCATATTTAAGATTAGCGTCTACTCCAGAAGCCATGGATGTTAGATCTTAGCACATTTAAGGTTCCTTGTCCATAAAAATGCAACATTTATGAGTTATTTTGGTCCATGCATGTGTTAGGTTCCTTGTTATGGTTCTCTTTGAGTTTTGGGTCTTATTAAGACATGCATGGGAGTAACGTTGCCAACTTTACGTGTTAAGTCACCATTTAGGATCAGATCTGAGAGTTTGGCATAATGGCTTAACCGATTAAGTGCTTAATGGGTTGAATTGATTGTTTGCGGAGTACGCGGGGCGTACCCAGCTCGTACGTTGAGCGTACTGGAACCGGAAGGAGTAGGCTAAGCGTAAGTCTGAGTACGCCTAGCGTACTCAACAGTTTGACTTCGGTTGACTTTGACGGGCGTGGGCTATATTTTGGACTTTTAGGGTTTGGGCCTTGCTAGGCCATGGGACTTCTGACTTTGGGTCATGGATAGACTATGGGCTTTCTTGGAATAGGTCCATGATGGTTTTTGGGCCTAATTAGGAAGTTGGGCCATATTGAGCCTTGGGGTGTCATTTAGGAATTTGGGCCTTTTGAGAAAATAGGTTGGGCCTTGGTTTTGGGCCAAGTAAGAAAAGGGTAAAATGGTCTTTTACCCTGGATGTTGGACAAGTAATTTAGATTCTTAATTATAGGTTGAGATTCAATTATTAATTGGATATTATTTGATTGTGATAGCGCGGGGATTTTCTGGATCAGCAGACCGAGATATTATCTAAGAGTTTCAGCAACTTGAGGTGAGTTTCCTCACTGTTTTAGTGGGTCGAAGGCACCAATGTCGCCCCATGGTTTATTATGATTAGAATGCAAGTTGTCTGCGTGACTCTTCATGTATGTTTTCTGATATATTTATAGGGCGGTGCCCGATGTCGGGCGGGGCCTGATGATTATATTGTATTCTATTTATCTTTGTGATTCTTGAATGTGTTTATGTGTTTGTATGTATACCGGGTGAGGCCTGATGCCAGACGGGGACTAATGACTGACAGATCTGTTTCGAGCAGGGCTCGATGCCGGGCGTGGCTCATAATATGTTTGATATGTATGGTATGTGGTATTTTGGGGAACTCACTAAGCTTTGTACTTATAGTTTCCATTTTATGTTTTAGGTACTTCTGGTTCGAAGGGGAAGAGCTCAGGATGACTGCATTGCACACACCATATTGTTCTGCATTTCACATTACTCTGATGCTTTTGGATGTTATTTGATATACTCTGATTTTTTTATGGTTTTATGATATTGTTATGGATAATGGTTTTATTAATATAAAAATTGAAATTTTTGGTCTTAATTTTTGGGACGTTACAAGTTGGTATCAGAGCCTTAGTTTGAGGGATTCAGGCATACTCTCGGGTGTGTCTGAACTCAAATTGAGGGTTTGGTAGATTTTTTCAAAAAGAAATGTTTTATAAAAAGGGTTTTCTAATAAAAGAAAAAGGGTGTGGTGCACGCAAGCGATCGAGCTCAAGTAAGTTTTCCTAAAATACCCATACATGTTTTATGATATACTTTGATGTGTGAATCTGTGAATCACATGCTAGTTAGGGCTAAGGATCTGCTCAAGATTTGCATGATATAATTCTAGGAGAGATGCCTTTATATGCCTTTTGTGTAACACCCATAAAATTTAAGCCAATTTAAAACTTTTTAAACAATCCAAAAACCATTAGTTATTACAAAACTTGTTTTCAAAAGTTATAATATCAGAGTATCCCAGAAACATAAACATAATTATGAGGAGCTGTACGATCACGCCTTCACCTTGCCGCGATCCCATGATGTACCTGAAACAATAAACTGAAACTGTAAGCCCGATGCTTAGTGAGTTCCCCAAAATACTGATACACTGCACATAATACATATACAAATAACAACATGTACTGGGTCCACAGATTTACAGACTGGAATACACCTGAGCCCACAGTGTGAGTCTGGATTGCCTACCGGGCCCACAACTCACATCTGGATTGCCACCGAGCCCACAGTATGAGTGTGGATTGCCTACCGGGCCCACAGCTCGTATCTGGTATCCTCCCAGGGTTTGTTGTCTACCGCATGGATCGGTACAACCTCAACCCATCCCACATAACATGTCAATATATAACATAGCCACTGAGCATGCAGATAAACATATAACAACACAGGTAGTCCTACAGATCTACCTAACTGGCATAACCACTAGCATGCAACACTAACTCATACTCAACATCTAACAATGTTAGGATAACATATCCAATGGGCCGGCCTTGGTGCCTTAGACCCCTTAGTATAGTGAGGATAACTCACCTCGCAATGCCGGTCTAAACTGAAATACCAACTCCCGAAGTGCTGTCACACCAAAATCCCGAACAGCTGAGCTCTCGACTCCCAAAGCTATCAATACCGAAATATCATTTAGTTCAAAACAATAATCCTCCTTAGGGTAAAATGTCCATTTTACCCCTAGTCCAACTTGGTCAATTTCCAAGGCCCAAAACTGCAATATAAAAAAGCCCAACACTAGGTAAGCTTCCCAAGCCCACTAGTGGCCCAATAATGGCCCAATTTGCTACATTGGGCCCAATCCCCTTAATGGGCCTTGCCCTAAGCTCGAACATATCCTTTGCTCATAATAACTGACTCCGGATGGCCCATCAAAGCCCAAATACCCAAGCATGGCCCAAATCCTGGCCCAAAAGCACAAAGTCCATACTGACAGATTACACGGGGCATACATCTACGTACGCTAAGCGTACAAGCTAGAAGGTGCGTATGCTGGGCGTACCTGCACGTACGCTCAGCATAAATCCCCTGATAAGTCCTTTTCCCATTAAGGGCTTAATACTCCACTTCATAAGCTATAAACACATATCCTGATCCTTTTCCACGTCTTAATCCATAAAGTCACTGACTTGGTGACTTTACTTGGCCCAAACAAGCCCAACTTCAAAAATGATGCATTACTTCCATGAAGAGGGCTAGATCTCATGCATGAACCCATTAAGACATTCAAGATGGAGACTTTACTACTTATGGGACCCTTTTAGCTCTGAGGGTGGCAACCCTAAGCTCAAAAACGAGATTTCATCACAAAGGTCCATTCTTGGGACCAAAATGACTCCAAAACCAAACTACACTAGATCTAAGTATTCTTAGGTAAAGTTATGAACTTTATACCTCCAAAGAGTTCCAAAATGATGATGCTATTCCAGATCTATGAGCTCCAACTTCCCAAGTTCTTCCTTGCCAACTTCTTCTTTTCCTCTTCCAAGCTTACACCACCCAAAATGAGATTCTTGAAGTCAAAATCACCCAAAGATGAAGAAGTGAGGCGTTTTAGGGTTTCTCTGAGGTTGGGGTGGTTGATAAGGAGGCTAGGGTTTGAGCCATAATGTTCTTTATATAGTGGTTAGCCCCAAAATTAGGGTTTAGGGTCTCTTGGGGTATGCTGGGCGTACTTTTCCTACGCTGGGCGTACTCCTCCTACACCCGCGATCAGTTATACTTCTACGCTGGGCGTACCACAGTCTACGATGGGCGTACTCGCCCAGTTGCCAACTTTTCATGCTTGGTCCTTTCTTACCGCTTCCTTCCAACCCAAAGGCCAAAAAGTGACATAATTCGAATCCGAGGGATGAATATGAAGCTACTTGAAAAATGGGATGTTACAACTCTCCCTCACTTAAATTCGATTTCGTCCTTGAAATCATTCCTTACCATCCCCGGCAACATGACATCCTGAGGGCACCTCATACCCATGACATTGGATGATTTCTAAAGGAGACTAAATCGAATGGAAATCTTTTCGTTCCAGAGAAGACGAATCCATAAACCCATGCCACACACAACTTTACTCTGTCTAAACCCGCATTCTGGAAACCTGAGTTCGGTCTGGCTCCCTGACAGACCACTCTTACTAGTCATCGCTAGTTCTCTTCACAACACTACTATCAGACTATTCAATCCTAGAATCCTGAGGTTCCTACCCGAAAATAGAACCATGGATCATTTTCTGCTGCACCCCTGAGCCTACGACTTACCGTCGGCCCACACCGGGTATCTTGGCCTACTGCATATAGCAGGACCGCCTCAACTCGATCAAGCACAACATGCCACCTAATAGACCATCCGGATAAGATGTCCGCATAATACCGACGATAATCATCCATGTCGCTTCTCGTCGTCCACCACATCCATAGAATACAGACCCGCAAGCGATTACCACCATCAACATACCTACCACTACCGGCCAACCAGACAATTCTTGATGATCCAAAATATCGGAAACCCAACTTTCCCTTTTCCTGAAACGGACCCCTTTTGTGCTGACATGATAATGCGTCCTTCAGCTCCCAAAATATCATACAGAATCAATCCGCTAATACACATGAACACTCATGACTGGCCCAATCAGCCTCGGGCTGGGATACCAGGCATGCCTACAACGGGTCCAGTCATCCCTAGGATGGAATACCCTCGATTGGAATACCACTATATACATAACTCGCGTCTAACCCATAACTTGAAATCCAAGGACCTATCCTTTCATCTCATCCAAAATCCTCTGATTTGTCACAACTGAGTAATACTCATCTGAACCTTAACAATGTATCCATTCCAAAAGCGATCCAATAGAAGAAGTGAACTACTAAGATCACTAGGCCCACAGCCTATGACTGGAATACCCCTACGAGGTCCTCAGAATAGGTTTGGATTGCCTCTGATCCCACAGCATGAGTCTGGTATGCCCTCTCCGACCCTCAGCTCATGGTTGGAATGCTCTTGATAACCTATCGACACTGACGTCGTCACTTCAGTTGTCCAGCACTCCATCCCGGAGGTACTCACCTCCTTCATTGCCCAAGAAGGCCTAATCAATGTCCTTCACCACACCAACAAGTGTCACAGTGCTGAAACCTCACCCTATGCTATCCACTTATAGAACAAGTTGCTACCCCATAACACATATATACTCAGAACCTGATCATATAACTAGCAGAACCCATACAAAGTCTTCAGCATACTCCATCACCATGTTCAAAACTTGGGGACAGACCTACTGATTGCTATAGCATAGCAGCATACCCAATACCCGCACACAGATCTACAAACACATACGGAGTCTTCCGCATGACTGGACCGCCTCACCAGGCCTTCAGTCTATCCAGACCGCTCTAAACTGTTGAGCATCTCCCTGGACCACCCCTCCTGGTGATCTTTCCCATGCAGACTGGTATCACCCGCTTGGGGTTCTAAACTCCTAATCCATTCCATGGAATCTAACCCCGGCCTAACTCTAGACCTCATGTTGATCGCCCACCCTCTCGGGAAACCGTGGTCTGATCTCTAACCCGCGTATCTACCACATTCGCGAAATAACCCGCACATCCGTGCTGAATGTACTGCCGAGCCCTAGCAGCTAACAACCCTCCATCTATCAATCCACAAACCCTCAGAGTCGAGCACACCCCCGACCAAGAAAAACTCGAAATGAACTCAATACATGACTAGAATTCCAACTTGATACATATGTTAGGGAGTTTTACCAAACTCCCAACTCACACAACCCCCAAATCAAACAGCCACTTGGGTTGTCTTCCTTCCTGACCACGATGCAAAACTTAACCCATTTATAACACCGCTCCTGCTTCTGTATCTCGGGACGATTCTCCCCCACTTAGATTCGACTAAGTCTTCACAATACATGAAAATTGGAGAATTCCCAATCTTTTTCACTTTCCAACGATCGATCTGATAACATCCAACTCTTCTAAGTAGCGCTCCATTACTAGACAATCCCAATTGACCACACACTTCTAAGAACCAGAAGAACACTTCCCAAATCCTAGTGAAACCGACAATCACTAATGCTTGAATGATCCCACACTCAATTCCTGAGGACCAGAAGACAGATACTCCAACTAATACCTCAACAACGAGCTACTTCGTTTGGCGCCTTCATCTGCCAACCAATAACGGTTACCAAAACCACTGATTCCTGACAATGCCGAATAACCATCATGTGGAACTCTGTCCGCATACCTCCCACGTAATACCCCTTTTCCAAGGTGCTCCCAAACAAGTCTCTCGCCTCGGGCTCCAGAAACCATTTCATTCAGGGTTCGCACCCTAACTCACCTGCCCGCTCAAACGTCTATAACTGAACTACAGTAGCTGAAGCAACCTCTGCCCTAAATCGGGCTACAAACTACTCCCGAGACATAGTCTACAATGCCAAAAGTGCAATAGGCCGCACAATTAATCCTTACCGCCTGATACAAGGGATCCAAGGCAAACCGGACCTCACAAAATACTTATACCACACCGACCCACCTGCGCTCACCGGCGCTGAAATAATATCGCCACTCCCTGCAACCAACTGGCCCCAAGCTGGAAACAGCCTGATCCTGGGACCACAAACCTACTCACTCCTTCGAGCTCAAAAAACTGAAAGGGCACAACCCTTTCCATAGATGATAAAATTCTAAACAACCACTCTACTTCCCATACTTTAATAAATCCCTGAACTCTAATCACCTACCATCCTTTGATAATAAATTTCTCCTGACACCTCCAATGGCCTAACAACTCATGAAACTCCGCAACACATAGATCAGACAAAACAGGCAACTAACCCGAGATTACTGCTTATCCATACACAACAATATTCCAAGACAAAATAAATACCAATCACGGACGATTTGGCCACAATAATATTACAGAATGGGGTTTTCCAATCACATACCAGAGACTTCTTGCGGCTCGACCTTGACCTCCTGAGGAACGATGACCGCTGGAATCTGAATTCTTTCCGCCCTCAACGCAGGACAGCTGGACCTGAAATGACCTGGATGATGACAGTGAAATCATATCTGATCCTTCTTGAAATCCCGTTGCACATGCCCTCTCTCCCCGCACTTGTAGCACCTGAATTTGTGACACGAAAACCCATGGGTCCCCCCACACTTGCCACACACCTCCTGACCCTCCTGACTTCCCGTACTTAGGTTAGCTGTCTCCAACTCTTCGTCCTCTGCTGAACAGTCCCTCCTCATCTTTCCTAGTTGTGACCCCACCACCGGCACTCCCCCAGTGGTCATCCCGGTAGCAACATCTCTCACAGATTGCAACGCTGCAACTTGCTCCTCAAACTTGGCGATCACCCTGGTGGTGACCCGGTCCACGACACCGAACAATTCTTCTCGCAAAATCTGAGAGACCTCCATGGAAATCGTCTCTCGTATCTGATCGACGGAAAATACCAGCCTATCCTAGCCACTCACTCTTGATCCTGATCTGGATCCTGCCTCAAATCGTTTCGCCATCACCATACTGAACATATACCAGGAAGATATCAGATATTTCGAATAAACGACGGGAAGCCTACTCATAACCAAAACCCTAGGGGTTGTGACTTCCTTGCTACGCGTATGGTTCCTGTGCTTTCAGTAGTACGGCCCCATACTACCTTCCACACCTACCCATATTTGTCTCAAGTATCACCACAACGCCCTAACAATATACATGAACATAGCGAGCACTTAATCCTCACTCCTATAGGAATGCTAAATATCTCATAACTGGCCTCCCGGCCTCTCACTACCCACCCATCCACCAACTGCCACGCGACCCTCCATTGGTGCCAATTAACTATTGGATGAATACAATCACATACCGCATGACTTAAACAATCTTAGACTAAAAGATTTAATCCCACAACGGTTGGACTCAGACAAGAGCTGCGCAGCAGGACCAAATCTCTCACCCAAAGACCATTTAACCCATGTAGCATGTGACTTAGAGTATTCACCCAATAGTTAGTTCACACGTGAAAGAGTCACAAACAATAAATTAAGGTACTCTACATAAGATAGGGCATCAAAGATCAAACAATTCTATCATACGATTCCTGAGGATCCCTATCTTATTACTAGCATGCTGTTCTAACATTGCAATATCAAATAACTGTATGGTATTTTGGGATCTACTTGCTGGCTCCGGCTGATCGTACACCCTGCATCCTCCTTTATTATTTTGAAAACCATTTCAAAATTATCTTGAAAACATTTTCCTTAGTTTGAGACTGGATTCACACGAGTATTCCTCCAATTCACTCAAACCAAGGCTCTGATACCAACTTGTAACACCCATAAAATTTAAGCCAATTTAAAACTTTTTAAACAATCCAAAAACCATTAGTTATTACAAAACTTGTTTTCAAAAGGTATAATATCAGAGTATCCCAGAAACATAAACATAATTATGAGGAGCTGTACGATCACGCCTTCGCCTTGCCGCGATCCCATGATGTACCTGAAACAATAAACTGAAACTGTAAGCCTGAGGCTTAGTGAGTTCCCCAAAATACCGATACACTGCACATAGTACATATACAAATAACAGCATGTACTGGGTCCACAAATTTACAGTCTGGAATACCCATGGGCCCACAGTGTGAGTCTGGATTGCCTACCGGGCCCACAGTTCACATCTGGATTGCCACCGAGCCCACAGTACGAGTCTGGATTGCCTACCGGGCCCACAGCTCGTATCTGGTATGCTCCTAGGGTTTGTTGTCTACCGCACGGATCGGTACAACCTCAACTCATCCCACATAACATGTCAATATATAACATAGCCACTGAGCATGCAGATAAACATATAACAACACAGGTAGTCCTACAGATCTACCTAACTGGCATAACCACTAACATGCAACACTAACTCATACTCAACATCTAACACCGCTAGGATAACATATCCAATGGGCCGGCCTTGATGCCTTAGACCCCTTAGTATAGTGAGGATAACTCACCTTGCAATGCTGGTCTAAACTGAAATACCAACACCCGAAGTGCTGTCACACCAAAATCCCGAACATCTGAGCTCTCAACTCCCAAAGCTATCAATACCGAAATATCATTTAGTTCAAAACAATAATCCTCCTTAGGGTAAAATGACCATTTTACCCCTAATCCAACTTGGTCCATTTCCAAGGCCCAAAACTGCAATATAAAAAGCCCAACACTAGGTAAGCTTCCCAAGCCCACTTGTGGCCCACTAATGGCCCAATTTGCTACATTGGGCCCAATCCCCTCATTGGCCCATAATAACTGACTCCTAATGGCCCATCAAAGCCCAAATACCCAAGGATGGCCCAAATCGTGGCCCAAAAGCACAAAGTCCATACTGACAGATTACGCGGTGCGTACATCTACGTACGCTAAGCGTACAAGCTAGAAGGTGTGTACGCTGGGCGTACCTGTACGTACGCTCAGCGTAAATCTCCTGATAAGTACTTTTCCCATTAAGGGCTTAATACTCCACTTCAGAAGCTATAAACACAGATCCTGATCCTTTTCTACGTCTTAATCCATAAAGTCACTGACTTGGTGACTTTACTTGGCCCAAACAAGCCCAACTTTAAAAATGATGCATTACTTTCATAAAAAGGGCTAGATCTCATGCATGAACCCATTAAGACATTCAAGATGGAGACTTTACTGCTTATGAGACCCTTTTAGCTCTGAGGGTGGCAACCCTAAGCTCAAAAATGAGATTTCATCATAAAGGTCCATTCTTGGGACCAAAATGACTCCAAAACCAAACTATACTAGATCTAACTATTCTTATGTAAAGTTATGAACTTTATACCTCCAAAGAGTTCCAAATGATGATGCTATTCCAGATCTATGAGCTCCAACTTCCCAAGTTCTTCCTTGCCAACTTCTTCTTTTACTCTTCCAAGCTTACACCACCCAAAATGAGATTCTTGATGTCAAAATCACCCAAAGATGAAGAAGTGAGGCGTTTTAGGGTTTCTCTGAGGTTGGGGTGGTTGATAAGGAGGCTAGGGTTTGAGCCATAATGTTCTTTATATAGTGGCTAGCCCCAAAATTAGGGTTTAGGGTCTCTGGGAGTACGCTGGGCGTACTTTTCCTACGTTGGGCGTACTCCTCCTACACCCACGATCAGTTATACTTCTACGCTGGGCGTACTCGCCCAGTTGCCAACTTTTCATGCTTGGTCCTTTCTTACCGCTTCCTTCCAACCCAAAGGCAAAAAAGTGACATAATTCGAATCCGAGGGATGAATATGAAGCTACTTGAAAAATGGGATGTTACATTTTGTATGAGCTTGTAGACTTGCATACTAGTACTGATCAGTCAGTGATAGTATGGTATGTTTAGGTTATGCTTGGTCCGATTACTCGATGCTTGAATGATGCTTGTTTTATGATATTAGGAGTTTCCTTTAATCTCAACTAACTAGTAAGTGAGTATACTAAGTTACATATTGTTGAGACTAAATAATTTTAGAAGGTTAGGTTTTAACTCTATTGCGCAGCTGTTGTTTGAGTCCAGTCGTTGTAGTGTGATACCTTTCATTCGAAGAATTATCTGGTGTCAGCGATATGTAATTGTATTCATAAGCTAGTTAGAGGATTTTAGGGAGAGTTCCTTCTACAATTGATGGCGGGGAGTAGTGTGGTGGTTGCCCTAGGAAAATCTAGGAAGAGATTTAGTGCTGGGAGGCTTGTCTTGTTGAGGAATGTATGTATGGATAAGGGGTGACTTGGAGGATTCAAAGCGATCATTGAGGAAAGTGAGGATATATGTGGAAGGTAGTATGGGCTCGTACTACTGGAAGCAGAGGATCCGTACTCGATTCAAGGAGAGCTGCGATGATACCAGGAAGCTTGTAGAGTATGAGACTCCTAGATATATGTTTATGCATTTTCTGATGGTTTTTATGGTCTATTTTCAGTATGGTGACGCTTTGAGGAAAACCGGTTAGTGGTTCTGGTGTTGGTGAGGGTTCAGGTTCGAGTTCTGGAACCAGACAGTTGGATGATCAGATGCGGGAGTTCATTTCGTCAGAGATTACCCGCATCATACTCGAGCAGACTCATGTGATCTTTGGTACGATAAAGGAGGGTATCATGGAGGTTTTATAGGAGCGTTTGGGCTCATTAAGTTCTGAGATGGTAGCGATGATAGGAGCTCGCACTTTGACTTTTCGTGAATTCCGGGTACATGGGCCCCAGGAGTTCTTCGGGAAGAAGGAACCGATCGCGAACAGACGTTGGTTAGAGGATGCCGCCAATTCCTTCTGCACTAGTAGTTTTCCTGATGGGGAAAATTTCATACTTGCTTCCTGTATTTTGAAAGACAGAGCCCGAGACAGGTGGGAGGAGGTAGGACATGCCTTGGGAGGCGAGGCGATTGAGTCCATGACTTGGGAGGATTTTGTGATGAGATTTCAGGCCGAGTTCGTACCTGTGATTGAGGTCCAGCAGTTGGCGCAAGAGTTTCAGGATCTCTTCCAGACTACTGAGAGGGTGGTTGAGATCACCTCTATGTTTCGCGAGAGGGCGTTGCTGGTTCCGCAGTATGTGGCAGAAGAGGAGATGAAGAAGGCGAGATACCATGAGATGTTGAGGAGTGATATCCGACAGTTTGTGAGCCGATCCAGTTACAAGACATTGGATGATTTGATAGCGAGGACCAGGGAGAAAGAGATTGATTTAGAGATGGAGTTGAAGAGAAAGTCAGATCAGGTTCAGGGTTCAGAGAGTTCGGGCAAGTGGCCCAAGGTTTTCGATTCGAGGTCGAGCGGCCAGCAGGTTCGGAGCCACTATGGCAAGTGTGGCAAGACGCACGATGAGACGTGCAGGGTGGGTGGTTCTGGCTACTTCAAGTGCGGCTGGACGGGTCATATTAGCAGGGATTATACTGCTACTACCACCACCACCCCGGCATCTAACCTGATTTGCTTACACTGCAATCATAGGGGCCATAAGAATGCCAAATGTTTGAGTTTGGCAGAAGCAGGACCAGTTGCATCACCCGCTCCAACGAATCTGGGGATTATTGATGGTCGCCAAAGCAATGCGGATGCGCCTGTTGCGAGGAGCAGGGCTTTTCAGCTGACAGCCGAGGGGTTCACGCAACACTTGATGTGGTGACGGGTATGTATCTTCTCCTTATCTCTTTATTTAAATTGATTGTGTACTTATATTTGTGTGTTTTATTTTAGTATCGTTCCTTGTGAACGGTATATTCGCATTGATATTGTTTGATTCGGGGGCTACCCGATCTTTTGTATCGCTTGCGCTTAGCAAGTTGTTTGTTGGAGCTCCGAGGGAGCTAGATTGTCCTTTATAGGTTAAGCTTGCGGATGATTGATATGTTCGGGTATCGATGGTTCATCGGGGTTGTGTTCTTGAGATTTTCAGCGAGCAGGATCCGATTAATTTGGTTCCCATCCTTTTGCGCAGGAACAAGGTTATTGTAGGGATGGACTGGTTGAGCCCCAATGGGGCGGTGATTAATTGCAAGAATCAGTTGGTACGCATTCGGAACCCAAGTGGGGGAGAGTTAGTGGTTCAGGGGGAGAGTGCTTAGCGTGGGATGATTCTATGTTCAGCAGATAGGGCCAAGCGTTAACTTCAACAAGGTTGTTCTGGATATGTTGCCTATGTTATGGATACCCGAGAGAAGGGTAAGGCGACTGTGGACGACGTTCTGGTTGTCTCGGAATACATGGATGTGTTCCCGGAGGACTTGCTTGGGGTGACTCCGGAGAGGCGGGTGAGGTTTAGGATCGACTTGGTTCCGGGTGCGGCTCCGATAGCTAAAGCACTGTATCAGTTAGCTCCCCCAGAGATGCAAGAGTTTTCTACACAGATGTAGGAGCTATTAGACAAGGGGTTCATTCTACTGAGCATTTCGCCATGGGGAGCACCGACCCTATTTATGAAGAAGAAGGATTGGTCGCATCAGATGTGTATTGACTACCGGGAGCTAAATAAGCTAACAGTGAAGAACCGTTATCCACTCCCGATGATTGATGATTTGTTTGACCAGCTTCATGGTGCATCTTGGTTTTCCAAGATTGATCTGCGTTCGGGTTAGCATCAGATGATGGTCAGAGAGGAGGATGTGCTGAAGACGGCCTTTCGCGCTCGTTTTGGTCATTACGAGTTCGTGGTATTTTCAACAACCTCCACGCATTTTACCAATCTCCAAACAACCTTCCACGTGATATTTTGAACAACTACACTAACAGCTTGGGTGGTTACACAACAGAGAATTCGCTATTTTACCAACCATGTAACGACCCAAATTTCCAATAAAATTTTTCATCTCTAAATAACAAAATCATTTCCAATAAACATGAAGTACCAATCACAATTGTTTTCAAATCCACAACATCAACCATTTTATTCATATATCAGAGTGTCCCCAAATAAAATCATTGGAGAGTGCATGCCGCACCATCAATCCTTGCCCTTGCCCTTAGGCTCTGAATTACCTGAAACAACCAACAAACTATAAGCTAATGCTTAGTGAGTTCCCCAGAGCATACCCCTCACAATCCACATAATCACATAATCCGTATTAGCTATAAACAGCTACATAAACCACATAAGCCATGCATACAAACATATAGGTATATCGTGGACTCCTTCCAGGGTCTTACTCCAGGATGTCGTGGGCTCCCCCTAGGTTCTTGTACCTACATGCCATGGGCTCCCCATGGTCTTTACCTAGAATGCCATGGGCTCCCTCCATGGTCTTATATCCGACTGCCACGGGCTCCCCCCGGGGTCTTCCATGCAAATAACACAAAGTCAACTAGCATACCATATATCACAGAAATAACTATCATACTACATAACACATATATAAACATATAGGGACGTCGTAGCCTCCCTCCAGGGTCTTACTCCAGGATGTCGTGGGCTCCTCCCAGGGTCTTATACCTATGTGTCATTGGCTCCCCCATATGGTCTTAACTACTTCACATGGGTTCCCCCCATGGTCTTTACCTCGAATGCCATGGGCTCCCCCACATGGTCTAGTCAATAAAGTACTAGCACATTCACATATACATGCATACCAGACATATCAGTAGTGAACCCACAATAACACTACAACTAACTGAATGGGCCGACCTTGGTGCCTTAGACCCATTGGTATGGTGATGAGACTCACCTTAGTCTACTGAACACAAAAGCTGCTCGCCTAACAGTCCGAAACCACCCGCGCTGAAGAATAATACCATTAACCCAAAATTATAATTAACTATAATCTAATTAAAGAACCCAAGTACCCAAGCCCATGTCCTCTCATAATGGCCCAAGAGTCTTCCATTGCTAATAGGCCCAAAGTCCATGTCCAAAACTATTAATGGGCCACATGGACCAATAAGTCCCAACCGAAAAAATCATGGCCCAGAACAAATTCATCGGACCACTAACCTAAAATATGACTAGGCCCAACACTGGCTAAGGCCCAAAGAGTCTACAAGCCCACACGAAGCCCAAAACCCACTGGGGTGTGTACACCTTGCGTACCACTCTAGTACGCTCAGCGTACTAGCTCCTCAAGCCGTACGCGCTGCGTGCATGCTACTACGCGCGACGTACAAGTAAGGCATGCACAAACAACCCCTTATAACCCATTAAGACCTTTAGATTTGAGTCCATTAAGACGTTCTAAGGTATAAAGTTGGCAACTTTATGCCCTTGCATGCTCCATATGTTCCCAACAACCCCTTATAACCCATTAAGACCTTTCCAAGGGTCTTAACTCATGCATGAGGTCAAAACACTCATCAATACTGCATTTTTATGGTATGAATAAACTAAGGGACCTCAGATCTACTCTTCCTAAGCTCTGGAGTTGCTCAAACTCCCAAGAGGTGATTCATGAACACAAAAGAGGACAATATAGCAAACCCTAGCTCAATCTAATGAATAAGATGGCAAGATTAAGACTTTATACCTGCAAAAGCTCCTCAAGGTGAACTAGATGCAGGATATTGAAGCCCAATGCCACACCAAGGTTGCTCACTAACTTCTTCTTCTTGGATGTAATGCCCGTGTTTCTAGGCTAGGCATTAATATTGACATTATAGTCTAGGTTAACCTTTGTAACTCATTTTGAAGAAATGAAAAGGAATTATGTGAATATTATGTGAATTATGTGTTTTATGCTTAATTATTAGGGTTTAATTAATTAAGAATAAAAATGAGCGTCAAAAATTAAATTTTAGATAAAGCCGATATCTATTAAGAAACTTGTAGTGGGCGTGACAAGGATTACGGATATATAAAGAATGCCGATATCCGAGTTATAACGAAGAAGTTATGACCTGTCGAAGTTTCGCGACAAACCGGCACGGGGCCGAATGTTGTAAAAAGTGAGTTTGCGATAAACTATTTTTTAGCCTTAGTGATCTAAACGAAACTCGTAGTGTTCGTTAAACCGAGAAGTTCGATAAAAAGAACGCCCAAATCTGACTTCGTATGAGGAAGTTATGATTTTTCGAAGTTTCAGCTTAGCAGTAGACAGCTAAAAACTCGAATTTTAGATCGAGTGATTTTTAGCCGACACGACCTAAACGAGAATCGAAGGTCTCATCATTAGTAGCACAACGGTAAAAAGTCTGACGAAAACGGACGTCGGATGAAGAAGTTATGCATTTTTAACGGATTTCCTGTCCCGGTCTGTTAAAAATAATAATATAAAAATTAAAGTCAAAATTAGCCTACGAAGTCTAAACAAAAGTTGTAGAGCGTAATTTTACCTACGCGTGCATATAAAGAACGTCAAAAACGGAGCTCGTATGCGAAAGTTATGGATTTTAGAAGTTTTTGCACAAAAATCGAGAAAATTCGCATAGTCACGTTTTTGCCACGTCACCCTCGCTTAGATCGTGCCACGTGTCCGAAATTGGTGAGTCATGCGAGCCACGTGTCCTCGCCTCGCATGTGCCACATGTCCGAAACGAGGCTGAGTCATCCGAGCTGATGAGCGGTCCAATGCATGTCCAACGCGTGTCCTCCTTCACATGTCCGAAGCCCTCGCAAGAAGCCACGGAACCCTACTTCGGACCAGTAGACCTCGGTCCAATCAGGAGAGGACAGCGAGGCCTTCGCACGTGCAGCCACCTGCGCACCCTCGCCTGCGGACCCCACCACCAGAACCGACTTCGGACCCCTATAAATAGAAGGGTCCTGCGAGCCTTCTCGGGTACTTTTGGGATTTCACCATCTTTCACCCCTTTCTTCATATTTTCTTCATCTTAACATTCCCTAAAGCCCCGATATCGATTATAACCCCCGGAATACGCCACGAAGAGCCCGAGAAGCCCGGAAAATTTATCTTTTCGGTTTCGAAGCCCGACCCTCGCAGAGCCCGGTTTCTGAATAAAACTCCCGGTTTTATTAGAAACGAACGTTTTAGGAAACGAATTGCTACCCGATTTTCATCAAAACATGTGAGTGTATAGTTACTTTCATTTTACACATAGATATGAAGTATTTACCTTATAATACGTGCTATGTGTAAATATATTAATTGTTTATTTGAGGTGACTGTTGAGTTGATGTTTTATACAAGTTTTAAACTGTATAAGTATTTTTATCTACAAATATGTTGGGTAGAACATGGGTAGATAGTTGGTGTGTGATAAACTAAAGTGATGAGAGGTCTCGATGTGATTTGAGGTTCAGTCATCTAGCGGAGTTTGGATGACGACCACGGACTTTCTAGACAGTCCAGTGGGAAACATTAGCAGGCCCGCAACCTGTAGGTGTTAATGAACTTGGGTGTTTATTCGCTGTACTCCATCCCCCTCATGGTTGCCTTTAGGACATGTATGGCTGAGGAAACCCCTTAGCAGTAGTGTCCATCCCGATGATATTCTTTAAGCTAGGTCCCTTGTGAAAAGTGTTTAGGGACGTAAAGTGAGGATAACGGGAACGGGTAATCAGGGTTATTGTTGATTGGTGAACTTAATAAGTTTATTATTACTGTGGGTTGAAAAACCCTATATGCTCACCAGGCTCCCAAGCCTGACCCACTCAGCTTTTTATGTTACAGGTAGTGGACCCCGAGCATAGTCGGAGGACGATGAGAGATTTTTGGATTATAGGCCAGTAGTTGTAAATAACTGTTGAAAGGCTTATAATGTCTTGTTTATGCTTTTGATCTGTATCGGAACATGACATCCCGAGGTTTTGATATGAAATGAAATTATATATTTCTTAAAGAAAGGTTTTGACAAAATTTTATCATATTTTGTTTTGGGGACCAATTCCGCAACATCTTTTAAAAAGATTTCTCTGATTTTAGTTTAAAAAGCATAAATTAAATCGGTCTTTTCTGGCCGAGAAATTAGGGGATGTCACATTGGATAAGCTCTAAAATGGTCACAAATACACTCTTTAAGCTCAAGAACACTCTCACAGGAAACTATGGGGTAAAAGGGCAAAATGAGGTTATGGAGGATGATTAGGGTTGGTCCAAGAGGCTTAAGGATGTTTAAATAGGTTTCAAGTCTGAGAATTAGGGTTTTGCTCTTCTGTCGCGTACGCCCCGCATACCTCTACGTACGCCCCGCGTACGCGGCCACCCTCTGCGATCATTCATCCTTAGTACGCTAAGCCTACTCCTGGAGTACGCCCCGCGTACTAAGGGACCATTATGCTATATTTTTAATTTCAAGGGTTCAAATGGTAATTACCTTGTTTCGAGTGTTACAACTCTCCCCCACTTAAACTAGACTTCATCCTCGAGGTCCGCAGACGCAAACAGATCCGGGTAATGCTCCCGCATCTGATCCTCTGGCTCCCATGTCTATTCGGAGCCTTTTCGGTGCTGCCATTGCACCTTCACTAGCTTCACCTCCTTGTTACGAAGAACCTTAGTCTTCTTATCCAAAACTGCAACGGGTTTCTCAATGTAGTTCAGACTCTCATCTATCTGAATGCCATCCAAAGAGATAACTGCAGCCTCGTCACTGACACACTTCCGAAGCTAGGATACATGGAAGGTGTTATGAATCTGCCTCAGCTCATCCGAAGGTCCAGTCGATAAGCAAACCTGCCGACTCGGGCATAAATCCTGAACGGACCAATAAATCGGGGCCCCAACTTGCCCCTCTTCCGAAACCTAATCACACCCTGCCATGGTGACACTTTCTGCAAAACGAAATATCCCACCTGAAACTCGAGATCCGATCGGCACCGGTCAATATAACTTTTCTGACGACTCTGGGCGACTCGCAGCCTGTTGCGCACCTGTTGAATCAACTCGGTAGTCTTGAGCACCACATCGGTGCTTCCCATGACTCGTTGCCCTACCTCACCCCATCATATGGGAGTCCTGCACCTCCGACCATACAACATCTCAAACGGGGGTCGGTCAATGATATCGTGATAACTATTCTTATTTGAAAACTCTGCGAGTGGGAGGTACGTATCCCAACTCCTTCCAAAATCCAGCATACATGCCCGAAGCATATCCTCGAGTGTCTGGATCGTCCTCTCACTTTGGCCATCTGTCTGGGGGTGGTAAGCAGTGCTAAAATGTAAATGAGTGCCAAACTCTTCGTGGAACTTCCTCCAAAACCTGTATGTAACACGGACATCCCGGTCAGAGACCACCAACACTGGCACCCCGTAAATGACCACCACCTCTTGCACACAAATATCACCCAATTTCTCAGCAGAAATACTCTCAGGGATTAGAATAAAATGGGCACTCTTCGTCAGTCTATCCACGATTAACCAAATGGAGTCCACACCCCTCGCCATCCTCGGTAACTTTGTGATGAAGTCCATGGTGATCTCTTCCCATTTCCACATAGGAATGGGTAACGGCTGAAGCTTTCCGTGAGGCCTCTGATGTTCGGCCTTGATCTTCCTGCAGGTCAAGCACCGCTCCACAAACCACGCGACCTCCCGCTTCATGCAGGTCCACCAATAACTCAATCTTAGGTCTCTATACATATTTGTGGCCCCCGGATGAATAAAGAACTTGGACTTGTGCGCCTCTTCCAAGATCTTCTGTCTCACACCCCCGGATATCGGCACCCACACCCGGCCACATCGTGTCAGTAGACCTCGACTATCCTGAACAAACAAGGGAATTTGACTGTGAATCCACTCTATCTTCCAGTTCTCTTTCTTCAAACCCTCCACCTGAGCCTTCTTGATCATATCCAACAATGGAGAGATCACCGTCATCCTCAAATAAACGTTCCCGATCGGAGCACTTACCGTCTTGCGGCTCAAAGCATCGGCCACCACGTTGGCCTTCACTGGATGGTACAAGATCTCGCAATTGTAATCTTTTAGTACATCCAACCATCTCCTCTGCCGCATGTTAAGGTTCTGCTGATCCATCAAATACTTGTAACTTTTATGGTCGGTAAAGATGGTGCACCGAACTCCATACAAGTAATGCCTCCAGATTTTGAGGGCAAACACCACTGCCCCTAATTCCAGGTCGTGAGTGGGGTAGTTCGCCTCGTGAGGCTTCAACTGCCTCGAGGCGTAGGCGGTCGCATGCCCCTTTTGCATCAAAACTACACCTAATCATGTGATAGACGCATCACAATACACCACCAAATTATCCAACCCATCGGGTAGTGCTAAAATTGGGGCCTCACATAACCTCTTCCTCAAGGTCTCGAAAGCCAACTGCTGGTATGGGCCCCAGCAAAACGTCACATTCTTCTTGGTCAAGCGAGTCAAAGGTGCCACAATCTTGGAGAAATCCTGAATGAATCTCCGATAGTACCCGCTAGACCCAAGAAGCTACGAATATCAGATGCATTCTTTGGTATTTCCCACCGCATCACTGCCTCAATCTTTGCTGGATCAACCAAAATACCCTCTTGGTTGATGATGTGCCCCAAAAACTGCACCTCTCGCAACCAGAAATCACACTTTAAGAACTTGGCATATAGCCTTTCCGTCCTCAGTGTCTCTATTACCTCCCTCAGATGCTGCTCATGCTGCTCCTTGGTCTTATAATAAACCAAGATATCATCGATAAAAACGATCACAGATCGATCCGACATCGGCCTACACACCCTGTTCATGAGGTACAAGAATGCTGTTGGGGCATTGGTAAGCCCGAATGGCATCACCACAAAATCACAGTGACTGTACCGAGTCCTGAAAGCTGTCTTTCGTATATCCTCATCCCTAATCCTCATCTGATGGTACCCCAACCGAAGATCAATGTTGGAAAACCAAGATGCACCCTGCAACTGATCGAACATATCATCAATCCTCGGGAGCGGATAACGGTTTTTCACCGTTAGCTTTTTCAACTCTCGATAATCAATACACATCATGTGTGACCCGTCCTTCTTTTTCACGAACAGGATTGGGGCCCCCCACGGGGAACTGCTCGGACGAATAAACCCTCGGTCTAGCAGCTCCTGAAGCTGTGTAGACTGCTCCTACATTTCGGGCGGAGCTAGCCGATACGGTGCCTTAGCTATCGGAGCGGCACCCGTCACCAAATCAATGCGAAACTCTACTGTCCTCTTCGGAGGCACCCCAGGCAACTCCTCAGGAAAGACATCCCGAAAATCCCGTATAACCGACACACTGCCCAAATCTATCGTGGTCTCAACTCTTGTATCCGAGATATACGCCAAAAATCTCGAACAACCCTGATGGAGAAGTCTCCTAGCCCTCGCAGCTGAACAGAGGGTTGGCCCCTACGAGTCCTTCTCTCCATGAATAACCAGTTCTCCCCCACTTGGGGTTCGAATTCTCACCAGCTAGTGCTTGCAGTTTATCATGGCCCCATTGGCCCCCAACTAGTCCATCCCGACGATCACTTTCAGCCCTCGCAACAGTATCGGAACTAGATCAACACGAAACCTCTCCCCAAGCACATTCAGGACACAATCCCGATATACCCTCGTAGGACTCACAGTACGGTCATCCACAATCTCCACCTACATCGTGGAATCCAATGTCCCTGGAGCATCCCAAAACTTCTTATTAAACGCAAGAGGTACGAACGATCGGGTAGCTCCCAAATAAAAAAGAACATGAGCCGTCATACCATTACCCAAAAAGGACCCTCTACAGGAGCATATATATACACATAAGCAATACAACAAAAATAGCAAGCAGGAAAATAAAATATGTACCAACAATGACGTCTGGCGCTGTCCGAGCCTCCTCGGTAGTCAACTGAAATGAGCGGCTCTTCACTGCAGAAGCATCCGCCTTGGTGGGTGGCCATCAGTGATCCTCATTGTGGCGGGCGTAGGCGCCGCCATTGCTCATCCTCCTCCCCGTAACCTCAGACAATCGGCCTTTTTATGGCCAGTGTGGTTACAGTGAAAACAAATCAAGCCCTTCTTAGGGCAATCCCTGCTCATGTGGCCCGGTTGGCCATACACGTAACATCCCAAGCCCGCTGCTCGACAACCCCCACTGTGCATCTTACCGCACTTGGCACACTGACCACGACCCTGCTGGCCCATACTGGAAGAATCAGAGGTCTTAGGCTTTTTAGCCTGACCTATAGTTGTCTGAACCTGCACTGGCTTCCTCTTGGTGCGAAGCTCCAACTCCATCTCCTGCTCTCGGGCCTTCTCCACCATCACATTCAGGGTTTTGCACCCTGTAAAGCTAACGAAATCATGGATATCATTCCTCAGCATGGAATGATACCTCGTCCTCCTTATATCCTCATCCGCAGCAGACTGCAGGATCAATAGTGCCGGTTCCCGAAACTTGGCGGTGATCTCTGCCACAGTCTCAGTGGTCTGTTGGAGCTCCTGGAACTCCCTCACTAACCGTTTCACCTCAATAGATGGTGCAAACTCCAGATCAAAGCGCCTGCCAAACTCCTCACTTGAAGTCTTAGCCACACCGGCTGATCCCACCTGGCTAGTCACCTCCTCCCACAAATCCCTGGCTCGGTCCCTCGACATACACGAGGCAAACCCCACCTTTGCCGCCTCCGGGAAAAAGCGCTTGCGCTGGGAATTCTCTATGTCTGCCACCCAACGTCGACTAGCTATGGGGTCCCTGACCCCTCAGAACTCAGGCACTCCGCACGCCTTGAACTCCCGGAATGAAAGAGTTCGGGCCCCGACCTGGCCCGCAGCGATCTCGGCTCGGTAAGACCTGAGCCGCTCCTCCATGATCTCTATCATCCCTTCTTTGATTGTCCCAAAAATCACTGGGGTAGCATCAAGGATGCCCCTCGTAACCTCGGTTGCAATAAACTCGCGCAGCCTCTCGTTAGTGGGCTCGGTACCGTTGCCCGACCCAGATCCGGATCTTGATCCTGATCCTGATCCCCCTGCTCCATGTCGTTCCACCACCATTCTGATCTGAAATACCATAAGATAGAATGATCAAGATATCCAAAAAGGGGACCCTACCACACCGATCCTCCTTAGAGCTTCCAGATCTAACATGAGTTCGGGTACAGGTCCTGTGCTTTCAGTAGTACGGGCCCAATACTACCTTCCAAACCTACCTGTACCTTCCCCAAGGCTCTACCTGATAACTCTAATTCGTCCCAGAACAAAACATATCTCACAGGCTACTGCATAACTCAAATCCCAGGCTATCCTAAGATTTGCTCAATCCCATTAAACCATAATCAGAACAGACATAACAGGCTGCCCTATGCATGCAAATTATACACAGAATAAGATCAAATAGACTTTCGAATAACAGACTCTACCCTAGGACCACAAGCTAAGAAGGAATAGAAAATAAGGCCAAATCAATCATTCTAAGGTTATAAGTGTTGGATTAATGTCTAAGTCCATAACTATATTTGGTATGTACTTGACCCGACCCGGCATGGTCCATTTGGGTTGCACTTCACCGACACAATTTATATGGATAGTCTTTTGAGAATAGTATATTTATGATTTATATTAATATATTATAAGTTCTAATATATTAATATATAATCATATTATTTAATTAGTATTGATCAAGAATTAATTTATAATTAATTAAGTGATCAAAAGGAACTAATTAAATATGGACTCTTAGATATATATATGTGTAGTGGGCCAAGTTCATTTAGGTTGGGCTAAGTCTTCATGGATATTCCATGGAGCTTTAACCCATGGATCCTAGGAAATGAAAGGTCATGGGTATTAGGATTTAACCCTAATCCTCCACACTATATAAAGGGTCTTATGGTTCATGAAATTATGCTAGTGGCTAGTGTGGATACACTAAAGAGGGCAATAACCGATTTCATAGTGTGAGCCAAGTATCCATATTCTCTAAAGGTTTTCCAAGGTGTTTTGGTGATTTGTGATTCCACTTGAGGCTTCCACACTATTGGGGCTAAGCTCTTAAAGCTTGAAGACATCAAGCTACATCAAAATGTATGTCATCTAACTAGAACTTTGTAGTATAGGTGCTTCATAATATGCTAGTTAGGATGAAACCTTGGAATATTTAATATTTGCATGTATAATAGAGAAAACATAGATCCAAGGTTTATAGGGTTGCATGTACACCATAGGAGTGTTAGAATGCTCAAAACCCAATAGTGGTATCAGAGCCATGGGTTGTTTTCTGTTATATTCATGCAAATGTTTGATTTTTAAAGTTGGAAAAAAAAAAGAAAAAAAAACATGAAGTTTGTCAAATTTTAAGATAATTACTTGTTTTGTGAAAAACTAATTATTTGTAAAATTTGAATCATTTGCTATATGAGTTGAATTAGGTCAAATTTAGTAAAAGATAAAATGATATGATTATTTTATTAGTTTTAAAAGTTTGATCTAAATGTTTTAAGGAGTTACAAATTTTGTCATAAAATTTTGGAGCTCAAAAGTTTTTTTTTTAAGTTGTGATCTTAAGTGTTTTGAAACTTCCATAAGTTATGGATATGAAAGTTTTTTTTTTTTAAATTTTTTTTTTTTTGATTCAAAGTTTTTATGGAGTGTCAAAATTTGGTGTTAATGTTTTAAAGAATTCCATAACTTGTTCTTAAGTTATGGAACATGGAAAGTTTCATCATAAAACACCATTAATTCCATAAGTTATGGAATCCAAAGGTTTTCAAGAATTACAAAACTTGCCCTCAAGTTTTGGAATTTGAGAAAATTTTTTTATGAAAAAAAGAATTGAATTCTAAAACTCTTGGGTTCATAACTTAAACAATTAATTAAATGGTTTTAATTTTGAGTTTAATAATTGGAATTATGATGTTTTGTTGAATAGTTCAAATTAACTCTTATGGACTTTATTAATAGTTAATTAAAGCGTTTAATTAAAAGAGTATTATTAATCCATAAATATATGGTTTGAGTTTAATTAAATTAGAAGTCTAGTTTAATTAATAGATTAAACCACCAAGTATTTTAAATGTCTAAAATACACCCTTATACTATTATAATATTAAAAGTTTAATATATTATATGTATAAGAGCAAGTCGTCTTACCATTAGTAGGCCTCATTCACGAAGCCGGTCTATAAGGGGGGTATAAGGTTACTGCCTATAAAATGACAGTTTAATGGGTGTCCACTCTCACTCACCGCTTCCTTGACCGGTGGAGGGTCGTTAGCCGAACAAGTAGGACAAGTACTATAATTCTCCCTTCATTATAAGTATAATGATAAATACTAAGTAACTAAACACTTATAAATTCCCAATCTTAGTTACTTAGGAAAATGTAAATAAGGTGCTAATCCATGAAATTACACTTTGCACTTTGTTTAAGCTGTTAGTGGAGCGTGTGTGGTTAACCGACACACTAACCTGGACTTAACAAGGTAGGCAAAGGGTAACTTAATGTTTATCATAGTATCTTTGGAGCGTGTGTGGTTAACCGGCACATCGATTGAGGGGTAAATATTAAGGGTACCAAGTATATTTGCATGGTTACTTCACACCTTGTTTTGTGATCCTCGGCATCCCAGTCACAAAACCTGAAGGGCACACTCGAGATTGAAACATGCCATTGAAAAGTTCAATGAATCTCAAAAGAATCTAGGAGTTTCAAAACCAATTAAAACCTAATAATACATTTCGTTTATCTTGGTGGAAATTGGTGAATCGTCATTCACCTACCTTCAAATATTTTATAGCTTGGATTACGGCATCCCTCTTCCAAGTTATAAAATAGTTTGTTGGGTCCTAGCCTTAATATATCATACTGGGTATTATATTAAGGACTTAAATCAACTTTACGTGAATTTCTCCCATTGTTGATGTCTGGTTTAGACAACAATGATCTTCCCAAACCAAGCTTTCCTAATGAATATGACTTCCCGAGTTTGGCTCATGGAAGTCATACTTCTCTTCCTCCACCTCCTCCAATTATTCTCCTTAACCCACAAGTTCAAGGTCACTCAAGCCCTAATGGCAAGCAAGGTCTATGTATGATCACATCTTAGAGATGAAGTCACATATTGACAAGCCGGGAGAGTTGGGTGTCAAAGTGTTGAGAAAGTTGGATGTTCAATCACTTTCTAAGTCACATAGTGAGTTCCTTTGGGACTACTATGAAACAGACTATGACATGAACCTTAATGATCATATCTATTTGCTTGGTGCTGCTGAATCAGCAATGATTTGGAACGATAGTAAAGCAAATTTTATTAGAAGATCAACTTCCCAAAAACTTCATGGACAGTGACAATGGTGACACTGGAAATCCAGAAAAAGCATTCTCTTCCCAATGGAAAGGGATTGGCCATAGTCAACCCGGTTGACCAAATGGTAAAGAGAAAGGCTAAGTCTGAGATAGTCCCATTACCAAAGGGTCCATATGTTTATTTTGCCAAAGGAAGGGGCGTTGATTGCAAAGCTGCCAAATTTACCTAAGGATGTTAAAGTCAATAAGTTTGACTCTACATCAGGTAGAGCCCATTATCTAACTCTGTTAAGTTCTATTATGAGATCCTCATTACATGATGTGACTGGGTCACATGTTGATGTTTTAAGAATCAAAGAATAGAGAGAAATCTTAAAGGAAGTATATGCTGATTCTGATCGCGAAGGTGGATTTCGATCGCATCAGAATTTTGAGCAGTTGCTTAAGAAGTTATGATATATTGCTAAGGAATAGATAACAACAATTTTCCATGTGGATTGTAAGGATAAGTTTTTCCGCAAAGTTTTAAAATAAAAGAAAATTGTTTAATTTTATTTATTTGAAGTATCCTTGCAATGGCATTTGTGGAAAATTGTTGCTTATATGATTCCACTGACAGCAATATTGGAAAATGGATTTGATTCTTTCATTTGTGGTAGTGTCTAAATTTACCAAATCAGGAAAGTTCCTCATCGCCCAAGTTTCAATTGGACCGAAACTTGGAATCATGCAAGTTGAATAGTATGATTAATGAGAACTTTCAAGCATTGGAAAATCAAGACTAATTACTTGTTCACATGGATGTGTGAGTCAAGTAAAGGATTAAAGGGATTGAGTACACATTCTTGTGCACTGGTCATGTCCACCACAAAGCTCGTTAAGACTATTTGATTTACTAAAGTTTAGTAAATATGGTTATACTTACAAGTTTAAGTATAATTCTGAAACATTGGAAAAGTCTCAATGTATGGTAGAACGAATGGGAAGAATCAAATTAGGCAGAAAGATAAAAGTTTCTCAAATCTGAAAAGATGGGAGAGTACTTTAGTATCATGTTTGTGATCATCTTAATGATTTAGAAATCATAACACAATTAGTCCTCTAAAGGTAATCTTAGTGCATTCTTATGACTAAGAAGAGGAGTCATGCATTGTTGAAATGGTTAGATCAGGAAGATGAGTCATACTTCGTTCCAAAACAATTCTTAGAGTCATACTCCAAGATTGTAACTTGAGTGACATATCTTAAAGAAAGGTTTAAAACACTTGTCAAATGTAAGAGTAAAAGTGTCCTAATCTTGTACATTTGAAATTGGTAAGCTGTGATGTTTTGGATAAAACAAAGACCAACTAAGGCCAATTGTGTGACGTGTTTGTCTTGATAAAGAATCCGCACTATCTCTTGAATATTTGGCAAGATAGTCTTATATGTCAAGAGGATAGTGGGAGTCTTAAAGATCCTAAAAAGAATTTCAAGAACTAATCAAGAATAAAACCTGAGGTTCTTCACTAGCACACGACTTGAGGTTTATAACCTATCGTGTTGACATATTCTGTGCCCATTCCAGTTAAAGTTGGCTTTGCATAGGAGTTCTGAAAGTTCTCAATTGGTTGCATAACAACTTGGAAGCAATGGCAGGCCCTGTACTTCCAGGTGGCAAGAAGTTAAGATTGCATAAGTTCAATCCATATGAGTTTGGATTTGTCATTATCCTTGTCTTGTGACTATGGTTTTCACGATTCACATGGATAAGAACACATACACCATAAAATCTAAGGGTCATAAGGTTTCTCTCTGATTCATGAAAATGATGGTGAGGAAACACTTCCACCAAGTAGATTTGAAGCAGATGGAAAAAGGTCTAAACAATTGAGACTATGATTACGGCATCCCTTTTCATAGTTCTGAAATTGTTTAGACACACATGCATGCTATCTAAGGAAAGGTGTATGATTTTGATAAAGTTTTATCAAAGCATCTCGTATCAGAAATCTGAACTTTGGTAAGAAAGTCAATAAAGTATTGATTTCTAGAAGTCCAGCTGATTTCTGAGTACATGTCAAAGCTAGTGGGAGCATAAGTGTTATGCTAATAATCATCATGTTAGTGGGAACATGATAATTATTGTTAGTGTTGCAAGTTAGCAATGTTAGTTATAGAAAACAAAAGTTTCAATTCGTGAGGCTGCAGGGATGGAAAAAGTTGTTTTGCTATAATTAAGGGAGAGGATATACTTCATTTTAGTTCTAAAGGCTTAGATTGAGACCTTAATCATCTTTAGTCAAGAATATATATATGAATTTCATGTTGGATTGGTTCAACTTAAGGAAATTCTATATATTGCGTTCTCAAAATTCGATTATGATTACGACATCCCTCTTCATAGTCAAATTTTAAAAACATGGCAAATAAAAATATTGTAGCAAAAGACTGGTCTAGAATCATGTCTTTATGTGAGACATCATGAATCGTGTACCATTTGCTTTGGGTACAGGATCGATTGCATGTGCTATAATATTTGTCATTTCTAAATTTTTCCAAATGCCCAGAGGCATTAAGAAGGGAAAAGGTCTAGAATTGGATATGACTAAAATGATTAAGCAATTGTCGATGACAATCTGAGGTTTACCAAAGGTTGGTTGATCAGGGACAGTTGGAAGTATAGTGCTAATTTTGGAAGGACCATATTGACATATTCTGAAAAGAGGCATCTCTTATTCAGAAGTGATAGTCAAAATGAGAATATGGAGTTGTCTCCATAGGTGGAAGTTATCTGTGTAAGATTAGAAAACTTAATGCAAGAAGCATGTCCAAAGCAATGTACTTTGAATATGAGACTTAGTTTCCATGGAGTTGATCTCCATTGGAATACCTTATAATGACTGTTGACAAGTCTTTGTGACTTTGTACATATTCATTACAGGAGGGTCAGTGCATATAAGTTTAAAATCTAAACAGATTTCGATAAATGATAGGAATTTGAAATTCTCACATTTTTCGATAAGGATTTGGGAGTGTGAAATTAGAATCATTGAAATTATGTTCAATTGGTTTATTTCACAAAGTAAGGATCATAGACAAACATAGAGTGCATACTTGGAGTATGGCAAAGCTATTGTTTAAGAAAAACATAGTGTACATGCTTGGAGCATGGGACAACTAGTGTTTTTAATTCAAGTATAAAGTTGATAAAACCGAAACAATGAATAATGAGTAATCAGTATGGTGATAAATAAAAGTGTTTATTTATATTCATAGGGTTTGATACCATATTTGATTCATTTATTCTTGTGTTTCACTTTGCATGTTTTGACTTCCAGAATAACTAAGTCGCTCTTCCTGAATGATTAAGTTATTCAAACCATCCACAGTCGGTCATATGTTGGAAGTAGATATGAATCAAGACTGTCATGGGTTGGTTTGTAGAGGTCCAAGTTGGTGGACAAAGTGGTGCTACAACACTCATGAGTGCTCATAAGTTCTGAGTATTGGATTCAACCCACACTCATTTGAATCACTTCATGGATTTTATCACGAGTGATCATGAGACGATAATATCTTATATTCTTAAAACCTAGAGATATGAGTTGTTACTATGAGTTGGTTATACATTGATTGCACGAAAACGCATTGGTAACTCGATGTTATAAAACGTGCCTTTGTGTATGATTCAACAAGTAGTAGAACAAGCCATATGAGTCGAAGTTTATCCATTCCTTTTACCTTCGGGATAAAAGCGATATCTGTGGGCCCCTCGATGATTTAGCGATGACACATGTGAGTGCTTGGCCAAGCCAGGACTGATTTGATTTGTTCAATCAGTCAGTCAACATAAATCGGAAATCGGGAAACAACAAATGGACAGAGAGAATGATTGATAATCCATGTCTCAGTCCATATGATATCTGGAATGGAGGAATATATGATCCCTTATCTAATGGACAAGTCATTGACAAAGGTCAGAGTTCATTGACAAGATCAGAGTTCGACAGCGGCTTTAAGAGCTACGATTGCCAGTTGGTTTTTTGAAGTCATACTCAATAATAGTTTTAGACTTATCCAAGTGGGAGACTGTTGGATTAATGTCTAAGTCCATAACTATATTTGGTATGTACTTAACCCGACCCAGCATGGTCCATTTGGGTTGCACTTTACCGACACAATTTATATGGATAGTCTTTTGAGAATAGTATATTTATGATTTATATTAATATATTATAAGTTCTAATATATTAATATATAATCATATTATTTAATTAGTATTGATCAAGAATTAATTTATAATTAATTAAGTGATCAAAAGGAACTAATTAAATATGGACTCTTAGATATATATATATATATATATATATATATATATATATATATATATATATATATATATATATATATATATATATATATATATATATATGTGTGTGTAGTGGGCCAAGTTCATTTAGGTTGGGCTAAGTCTTCATGGATAGTCCATGGAGCTTTAACCCATGGATCCTAGGAAATGAAAGGTCATGGGTATTAGGGTTTAACCCTAATCCTCCACACTATATAAAGGGTCTTATGGTTCATGAAATTATGCTAGTGGCTAGTGTGGATACACTAAAGAGGGCAATAACCGATTTCATAGTGTAAGCTTAGTATCCATATTCTCTAAAGGTTTTCCAAGGTGTTTTGGTGATTTGTGATTCCACTTGAGGCTTCCACACTATTGGGGCTAAGCTCTTAAAGCTTGAAGACATCAAGCTACATCAAAAGGTATGTCATCTAACTAGAACTTTGTAGTATAGGTGCTTCATAATATGCTAGTTAGGATGAATCCTTGGAATATTTAATATTTGCATGTATAATAGAGAAAACATAGATCCAAGGTTTATAGGGTTGCATGTACACCATAGGAGTGTTAGAATGCTCAAAACCCAACAATAAGATCCTAACCATATACAATTTTCAAAGCATACACATAGCAAAATCCATCCGACTATCATAATACAAATATTAGTATAACATGGCTAACATATTGGAGAACCACTTACTTGAGCTCGGCCGATTACACACATTGCATTCTCCCTTTTCAGTCTTAAGAAGTTTTAATTTTTGATTTTTGAAAACAATTTTACCATTTCCTTAGTTAGAGTCCTGACATACCCGAGAGTGTGCCCGAATCTCTCAAACCAAGGATCTGATAAAAACTTGTAACGACCCAAATTTCCAATAAAATTTTTCATTTTCAAATAACAAAATCATTTCCAATAAACATGAAGTACCAAGCACAATTGTTTTCAAAATCCACAACATAAAACATTTTATTCATATATCAGAGTGTCCCCAAATAAAATCGTTGGAGAGTGCATGTTGCGCCATCAAACCGTGCCCTTGCCCTTATGCTCTGAAGTACCTGAAACAACCAACAAAATGTAAGCTAATGCTTAGTGAGTTCCCCAGAGCATACCCTACACAATCCATATAATCACATAAACTGTATTAGCTATAACAGCTACATAAACCACATAATCCATGCATACAAACATATAAGGATGCCGTGGACTCCTTCCAGGGTCTTACTCCAGGATGATGTACGCTCCCCCCACCAGGGTCTTATACCTACATGTCATGGGATCCCCTATGGTCTTTACCTAGAATGCCATGGGCTCCCCCCATGGTCTGATATCCGACTGCCACAACCTCCCCCCAGGGTCTTCCATGCAAATAACACAAAGTCAACTAGCATACCATATATCACAGACATAATTATCATACTACATAACACATATATAAACATATATGGATGTCGTGGACTCCCTCCAGGGTCTTACTCCAAGATGTCGTGGGCTCCCCCAGGGTCTTATACCTATGTGCCATTAGATCCCCCACATGGTCTTAACTACATGCCATGGGCCCCCATGGTCTTTACCTGGAATGTCATGGGCTCCCCCACATTGTCTTGTATCCAACCGCCATGGGCTCCCCCCCGGGGTCTTTACATATCTTATCAATAAAGTACTAGCACATTCACATATACATGCATACCAGACATATCAATAGTGAACCCACAATAACACTACAACTAACTGAATGGGCCGGCCTTGGTGGCTTAGACCCATTGGTATGGTAAGGAGACTCACGTCAGTCTGCGGAACACAAAAGCTGCTCGCCTAACAGTCCGAAACCACCCCCGCTGAACAATAATACCATTAACCCAAAATTAGGATTAACTATATTCTTCTTAAAGAACCTAAGTACCCAAGCCCAAGTCCTTTCATAATGGCCCAAGAGTCTTCCTTTGCTAATGGGCCTAAAGTCCATGTCCAAAACTATTAATGGGCCACATGGACCAATAAGGCCCAACTGAAACAACCATGGCCCAAAACAGATTCATCGGACCATTAACCCAAAATATGACTAGGCCCAACACTGGCTAAGGCTCGAAGATGCTACTATGTGCCGCGTACAAGTCAAGCATGCACATACGACCATTAAGCTCTTAATGCTTGGGATATTAACGTCAAACTTTAGATCTAAGTCCATTAAGACGTTCTAAGGCATAAAGTTGGCAACTTTATGCCCTTGTATGCTCTATATGTTCCCAACAACCCCTTATAAGCCATTAAGACCTTTCCAAGGGTCTTAGCTCATGCATGAGGTCAAAACACTCATCAAGACTGCATTTTTATGGTATGAATGAACTAAGGGACCTTAGATCTACTCTTCCTAAGCTCTGGAGTTGCTCAAACTCCCAAGAGGTGATTCATGAAAACAAAAGGGGACAATATAGAAATCCCTAGCTCAATCTAATGAATACGATGGCAAGATTAAGACTTTATATATCCAGAAGCTCCTCAAGGTGAACTAGATGCAGGATCTTGAAGCCCAATGCCACACCAAGCTTGCTCACTAACTTCTTCTTCTTGAATAAGCTCTAAAATGGTCACAAATACAGTCTTTAAGCTCAAGAACACTCTCACAAGGAAACTCTGGGGTAAAAGGGCGAAATGAGGCTATGGAGGCTGATTAAGGTTTGGTCCAAGAGGCTTAAGGATGTTTAAATAGGTGTCAAGTCCGAGAATTAGGGTTTTGCTCTTCTGTCGCGTATGCGGCCACCCTCCACGATCATTCATCCTTAGTATGCTAAGCGTACTCCTAGAGTACGCCTCACGTACTAAGGGACCATTATGCTATATTTTTCATTTCAAGTGTTCAAATGGTAATTACCTGGGTTGGAGTGTTACAACTCCCCCCCACTTGAACTAGACTTCGTCCTCGAAGTCCGCAGACGCAAACAGATCCGGGTAATGCTCCCGTATCTCATGCTCTGGCTCCCATGTCTATTCGAAGCCTTTTCGGTGCTGCCATTGCACCTTCACTAGCTTCACCTCCTTGTTACAAAGAACCTTAGTCTTCTTATCCAAAACTGCAACGGGTTTCTCAATGTAGTTCAGACTCTCATCTATCTGAATGTCGTCCAAAGAGATAATTGCAGACTCGTCAGTGACATACTTCCGAAGCTGGGACATATGGAAGGTGTTATGAATCTGCCTCATCTCATCCGAAGGTCAAATCGATAAGCAACCCTGCCGACTCAGGCAGAAATCTTGAACGAACCAATAAACCGGGGCCCCAACTTGCCCCTCTTCCGAAACCTAACGACACCCTTCCATGGTGACACTTTCAGCAAAACGAAATCTACCACCTGAAACTCGAGATGCGATCGGCGCCGATCAACATAACTTTTCTGATGACTCTGTGCGACTCACAGCCTCTCGTGTACCTGCTGAATCAACTTGGTAGTCTTGAGCACCACCTCGGTGCTTCCCATGACTCGATGCCCTACCTCACCCCAGCATACGGGAGTCCTGCACCTCCGACCATACAACATCTCAAATGGGGGTCGGTCAATACTTGCATGATAACTATTGTTATATGAAAACTCTGCTATTGGGAGGTACGTATCCCCACTCCCTCCAAAATCCAGCACACATGCCCGAAGCATATCCTCGAGTGTCTGGATCGTCCTCTCACTCTGGCCATCTGTATGGGGGTGGTAAGCAGTGCTGAAATGTAACTGAGTTCCCAACTCTTCGTGGAACTTCCTCCAAAACCATTATGTAAAACAGACATCCCGGTCAGAGACCATCGACACTGGCACCCCGTGCCTGACCACCACCTATCGCACATAAATATCTGCCAATTTCTCAGCAGATATACTCTCAGGGATCGGAATAAAAAGGGTACTCTTCGTCAGTCTATCCACGATTACCCAAATAGAGTCCACACCCCTCGCCGTCGTCGGTAACTTCATGATGAAGTCCATGGTGATCTCTTCCCATTTCCACATAGGAATGGGTAGCGACTGAACCTTGCCGTGAGGCCTCTAATGTTCGGCCTTGACCTTCCTGAAGGTCATGCACTGCTCCACAAACCACGCAACCTACCGCTACATGCAGGGCCACCAATAACTCAATCTCAGGTCTCTATACATCTTTGTGGCCCCCGGATGAACAGAGAAACTTGACTTGTGTGCCTCTTCGAAGATCTTCTGTCTGACACCCTCGGATACCGACACCCACACCCGGCCACACTGTGTCAGAATACCTCGACTATCCTAAACAAACAAGGGAATTTGACCCCGAATCCGCTCTATCTTCCAGTTCTCTTTCTTCAAAACCTCCACCTGAGCCTTCTTGATCATGTCCAACAGTGGAGAGATCACTGTCATCCTCAAACAAACATTCCCGATCAGAGCACTTATCGCCTTGCGGACCAAATCATCGACCACCGTGTTGTCCTTCCCTAGAGGGTACAAGATCTCGCAATCGTAATATTTTAGTACATCCAACCATCTCTACTGCCGCATGTTAAGGTTCTGTTGATCCATCAAATACTTCAAACTTTTGTGGTCGGTAAAGATGGTGCTCCGAACTCCGTACAAGTAATGCCTCCAGATTTTGAGGGCAAACACCACTGCCCCAAATTCCAGGTCGTGAGTGCGGTAGTTTGCCTCATGAGGCTTCAAATTCCTCGAGGCGTATGCGATCACATGCCCCCTTTGCATCAAAACTGCCCCTAATCCTGTGATAGACACATCGCAATAAACGACCAAATCATCCAACCCATCGGGTAGTGCTAAAATCGGGGCCTCACATAACCTCTTCCTCAAGGTCTCGAAAGCCAAATGTTGGTACGGGCCCGACCGAAATATCACATTCTTTTTGGTAAAGCGAGTCAAAGGTACCGCAATCTTGGAGAAATCCTGAATGAATCTCCGATAGTACCCCGCTAGACCCAAGAAGCTATGAATCTCAGATGCATTCTTTGGTACTTCCCACCGCATCACTACCTCAATCTTGGCTGGATCAACCAAAATACCCTCTTGGTTGATGATGTGCCCTAAAAACTGCAACTCTCGCAACCAGAAATCACACTTTGAGAACTTGGCATACACCCTTTCCGTCCTCAGTGTCTCCATTACCTCCCTCAGATGCTACTCATGCCGCTCCTTGGTCTTAGAATAGACCAAGATATCATCGATAAAAATGATCACATACTGATCCAACATCGGCCTACACACCCTGTTCATGAGGTCCATGAAAGTTGTCTTCGGTATATCCTCATCCCTAATCCTAATCTGATGGTACCCCGAATGAAGATCAATCTTGGAAAACCAAGATGCACCCTGCAGCTGATCGAACAAATCATCGATCCTCGGGAGCGGATAACGGTTTTTCACCGTTAGCTTGTTTAACTCTCGATAATCAATACACATCATGTGTGACCCGTCATTCTTTTTCACGAACAGGATCGGGGCCCCCCCACGGGGAACTGCCTGTAAGAATAAACCCTCGGTCTAGCAGCTCCTGAAGCTGTGTAGATAGCTCCTACATTTCGAGTGGAGCTAGCCGATACGGTGCCTTAGATATCGGAGCGGCACCCGTCACCAAATCAATGCGAAACTCTACTTGCCTCTCCGGAGGCACCCCAGGCAACTCCTCAGGAAAGACATCCCGAAATCCCGTACAACCGACACACTGCCCAAATATGTCGTGGTCTCAACTCTCGTATCCGAGATATACGCCAAAAATGCAGAACAACCCTGATGGAGAAGTATCCTAGCCCTCACAGCTGAACATAGGGTTGGCCCCTACGAGTCCTTCTCTCCATGAATAACCAGTTCTCCCCCACTTGGGGTTCGAACTCTCACCAGCTGGTGCTTGCAGTTTATCATGGCCCCATTGGCCCCCAACTAGTCCATCCCAACGATCACCTTCAGCCCTTGCAATGGTATCGGAACCAAATCAACATGGAACTTTTCCCCAAACACATTCAGGTCACAGTCCCGATATACCCTCGCACCACTCACGGTGCGATCATCCACAATCTCCACCTCCGACGGGGAATCTAATGCCCCGGAGCATCCCGGAACTTCTTGCTAAGCGCAAAAGATACGAACGATCGGGTAGCTCTCGAATCGAAAAGAACATGAGCCGTCATACCATTGACCAAAAAGGTCCCTATACAGGAGCACATATATACACATAAGCAATACAATTCAATATCAAGAAGTAAAATGAAATATGTACCAGCCACGACGTCTGGCGTTGACCGAGCCTCCTCGGTAGTCAACTGAAATGCAGGGCTCTTCACCGCAGGAGCATCCGCCTTGGCAGGTCGGCTATTAGTGATCCTCATTGTGGCGGGTGCAGGCGCCGACACTACTCCTCCTCCTCCCCGCAACCTCGAACAATCAGCCTTTTTATGGCTAGTCTGGTTGCAGTGAAAACAAATCAAGCAATTCTTGGGGAAATCCCTGCTCATGTGGCCCGGTTGGCCACACGCGTAACATCCCGAGCCTGCTGCTCGACAAGCCCCAATGTGCGGCTTACTGAACTTGGCACACCGGCCACAACCCTGCTGGACCCTACTGGAAGAATCATAGGTCTTAGGCTTTTTAGGCTAACCTACAGCTGTCTGAACCTGCTCTGGCTTCCGCTTGGTGCGATGCTCCAACTCCATATCCTGATCTCGGGCCTTCTCCACCATCTCATTCAGGTTTTTGCACCATGTATAGCTAACGAACTCATGGATATCATCCCTCAACATGGAAGGATACCTCGTCCTCCTCATATCCTCATCCGCAACATACTGCGGGATCAACAGTGCTCGTTCCCAAAACTTGGCGGTGATCTCCGCCACAGTCTCGGTGGTCTGTTGGAGCTCCTGGAACTCCCTTACTAAACGTTGTACCTCAATAGATGGTGCTAACTATAGATCAAAGCGCCTGGCAAACTCTTCCCATGACATCTCAGCCATACCGGCTGATCCCACCTGACTAGTCACCTCCTCCCACGAATCTCTGGCTCGACCCCTCAACATACACGAGGCAAACCCCACCTTTGCCGCCTCGGGGAAAAAGCTTGTGCGCTGGGCATTCTCCATGTCTACCACCCAACATCGACTAGCTATGGGGTCCCTGACCCCGAAGAACTCAGGCGCTCCGCACACCTTGAACTCCCAGAATGAGGGAGTTCGGGCCCCGACCTGGCCCACAACAATCTCGTCATGGAAAGACCTAAGCCGCTCCTCCATGATCTCCATCATCCCTTCCTTGACTGTCCCAAAAATCACTGGGGTGGCGTCAAGGATGCCCCTCGTAACCTCGGCTGCAATAACCTCGCGCAGCCTCTCGTTAATGGGCTCGGTACCGTCGCCCTACCCAAATCCGGATCCGGATCCGGATCCTGATCCTGATCCTGATCCTCCTGCCCCATGTCGTGTCACTACCATTCTGATCTGAAATACCATAAGAAAGAATGATCAAGATATCCAAAAAGGGGATCCTCGCACACCGGTCCTCCTTAGAGCTTCCAGATCAAACATTAGTTCGGGTACAGGTCATGTGCTTTCAGTAGTACGGGCCCAATACTACCTTCCACACCTACATGTACCTTCCCCAAGGCTCTACATAATAACTCTAATTCATTCCAGAACTAAACATATCTCATAGGCTACAACATAACTCAAATCCCAGGCTATCCTAAGATTTGCTCAATCCCGTCAAACCATAATCACAACAGATATAACAGGCTGCCCTATGCATGCAAATTATACACAGAATAGGATCAAATAGACTTTCGAATAACAGACTCTACCCTAGGACCACAACTAGACAATGAACACGAAATAAGGCCAAATCAATCATTCTAAGGCTATAAGATCCTAACCGTATACAATTTTTAAAGCATACACATAGCAAAATCCATCCGACTATCATAATCCAAATATCAGTATAACATGGCTAACATATTGGGGAAGCACTTACTTGAGTACCTGAAACAACCAACAAACTGTAAGCTAATGCTTAGTGAGTTCCCCAGAGCATACCCCACACAATCCACATAATCACATAAACCGAATTAGCTATAACAGCTTCATAAACCACATAAGCCATGCATACAAACATATAGGGATGTCGTTGACTCCTTCTAGGGTCTTACTCTAGGATGCTGTAGCCCCCCCCCAAGGGTCTTATACCTACATGTCATGGGTTCCCCTATGGTCTTTACCTAGAATGCCATGGGATCCCCCCATGGTTTGATATCCGACTGCCATGGGCTCCCCCGGGGTCTTCCATGCAAACAACACAAAGTCAACTAGCATACCATATATCACAGACATAACTATCATACTACATAACACATATATAAACATATAGGGATGTCGTGGACTCCCTCTAGGGTCTTACTCAGGATGTCGTGGGCTCCCCCAGGGTCTTATACCTATGTGCCATTAGCTCCCCCACATGGTCTTAACTACTTGCTATGGGCTCCCCCCATGGTCTTTACCTGGAATGCCATGGGCTCCCCCACATGGTTTTGTATCCAACTGCCACGGGCTCCCCCCAGGGTCTTCACATATCTAATCAATAAAGTACTAGCACATTCATATATACATGCATACCAGACATATCAGTATTGAACCCATAATAACACTACAACTAACTGAATGGGCTGGCCTTGGTGCCTTAGACCCATTGGTATGGTGAGGAGACTCACGTCAGTCTGATGAACACAAAAGTTGCTCGCCTAACAGTCCGAAACCACCGGCGCTGAACAATAATACCATTAACCCAAAATTTGGATTAAATATAATCTAATTAAAGAACCCAAGTACCCATGCCCAAGTCCTTTCATAATGGCCCAAGAGTCTTCCTTTGCTAATGGGCCCAAAGTCCATGTCCAAAACTATTAATGGGCCACATGGACCGATAAGGCCCAACCGAAACAACCATGGCCCAAAACAGATTCATCGGACCACTAACCCAAAATATGACTACGCCTAACACTGGCTAAGGCTCGAAGATTCTACAAGCCCACACGAAGCCTAAAACCCACTGGGGTGTGTACGCCTTACGTACCACTCCAGTACCCTCAGCGTACTAGCTCCTCAAGTCGTACGCGCTCCGTACATGCTACTATGTGCCGCGTACAAGTCAAGCATGCACATACGACCATTAAGCTCTTAATGCTTGGGATATTAACGTCAAACTTTAGATCTAAGTCCATTAAGACGTTCTAAGGCATAAAGTTGGCAACTTTATGCCGTTGCATGCTCCATATGTTCCCAACAACCCCTTATAACCCATTAAGACCTTTCCAAGGGTTTTAACTCATGCATGAGCTCAAAACACTCATGAAGACTGCATTTTTATGGTATGAATGAACTAAGGGACCTCAGATCTACTCTTCCTAAGCTCTGGAGTTTCTCAAACTCCCAAGAGGTGATTCATGAACACAAAAGGGGACCATATAGCAAACCCTATCTCAATCTAATGAATAAGATGGCAAGATTAAGACTTTATACCTCCAGAAGCTCCTCAAGGTGAACTAGATGCAGGATCTTGAAGCCCAATGCCACACCAAGCTTTCTCACTAACTTCTTCTTCTTGAATAAGCTCTAAAATGGTCACAAATACAGTCTTTAAGCTCAAGAACACTCTCACAAGGAAGCTCTAGGTTAAAAGGGGGAAATGAGGATATGGAGGCTTATTAGGGTTTGGTCCAAGAGGCTTAAGGATGTTTAAATAGGTGTCAAGTCTGAGAATTAGAGGTTTTCTCTTCTATCGTGTATGCCCTACGTACCTCTAGGTACGCCCCGTATACGCGGCCACCCTCAGCGATCATTCATCCTTATTACGCTAAGCGTACTCCTGGAGTATGCCCCGCGTACTAAGGGACCATTATGCTATATTTTTCATTTCAAGGGTTCAAATGGTAATTACCTAGTTTGGAGTGTTACAAACCATCGATAGGGCTTATTTGAATGAAATTGGAATTTTTGAGAGACTCAACCCGTACCTTGGAACATTGTTTATGGGGAATCGTGTTTCACTTACTTGAAATGGTTGGAGGAACATGTTTTCCATCAAAGAGTCGGTTTACAAGGAGCTATGTATCGAATTTTTTGCTTCAGTGTCTTTTGAGGAGCATGTGGAGGATCCTCAGTACGCAAGAGCACCAGTGTTCCGACTTGGAGGTCAATATCGGGAGTTCAGTTTGGCTGAGTTAGCATGGATGATGGGTTTCTATGAACTACATGTAGCCATGTCACCAATTTGATATTTTTACGGGCTACTGCATGAGATTATTCTTAAGGGGTTGACAATTATGGCGTTTGGACTACAATTGCATAAGGTAATTTCAAATTGAGTAGCTCTCAAGAGAGTCACATCCGGTCTCCATTTCACCACCTTATCGACCACATTCTTACATTTGTGATAAATCATAAAAAGCATGGCGACAAGGTTACTAGCCTCAATTTGAAACCTTTGGACATATTGGCACTAGAAGTTTTCTGCAACATCCCTTACTTTCTTACAACATATTTGGGGCAGAAAGCAGTTAGTTCTAGAAAAGGAAGCCCAATTGCAGATGGCCATTTCGTGACCTCCTTGGCAAAATCGTATGATATATTTATCCCGGGGTTGGCTCGTGCATTGACATGCATTGAGGACAATGATCTTCCTATGAACTATTTGGAGTCAATGTGTGTTGTAGTAAACTTAGGAGGAGTGTATGGTATACCCCTGGATAATGAGGTGAAACCAATGGAAAATATGGAGGAGCAAGGGCCAATGGGAAGGAGACACGTGCAGGCAAGAAGAGAAAGAGCACAACCGCAACCTCAAGATGTGCCGATAGGAGGACTTCCAACCGACCCATTTCAAAGTTGAGTTGGTTTTTATTTGGATAATATTCGAGGAGGTGTGCGCTATCAAAATCAAGCATTGGACAAGATATATTCACATTTTTACATTGAGCGTCCACCACTTATGCCGCCCTAAGCACCTTACATACCGACTTGGAAAGAGCTTTGGGCGCCCGGTAATTTTGGGGCCGATACTAGCGGAGCACGAGGGGATGAAGTTGAATATTGATTATCCTTTGTAATTTTATTTGGTTATTTTTAGTTTGATTTGTTTATTTTGGTGTGTTTTGTTTTATGTTTGTTTTTCTTATTTTAGTCATATAACAAAATGTTTGATGTATGTTTTCTTATTTCACCTCCAGGATTTCTTTGGTTTATTTTGATCGTAGTGTTATTAAAATTATCGAGAGAAAAAGCCGTGTGAGACTTTAGAGATTACAATTGAAGACCACAACTTTTTATAATTGCGGGATGCCATTCGTGTGAGGGAGAGAGTAGAGAAAAGTTTGAATTTCGACTTAAGCATTAAAGAACTTTAATAAAAGTTTACCACAAGGAGCATTTTTGGCGAAACTACATTTTGAGATGCCTAGTTATCACGATATGACGACCACTATGTCACGTCGTGACGAATATTTATACCACGATTCAGAATTGAAGAGTCTATACTCACATCATGACTACTCCACTGTCACGTCGTGACGAATATTTATACCACAATTCAGAATGGAAGATCTAAGCATTATTTTGAAGATTTTTCTCACCATATTTTTCAAAGTCAAAGTCATTGATTCATTTTTATCCGACACATTCACGAGCAGTAACAAGAGTCCAGTTTCCCACAAATAATCAAGATGTTCACGCTTTCCCACTACAATCAGATTCGATCTCGCCACTACTACCCCAAGGGAGTCTATTCCTTTTTCTCTCTTTTATTGTTTTTATATGCTTTAATTGTTTTATGCATACATTGAGGGAATTGTATGAAATAAGTGTGGGGCAGGGGGTTGGAAAAGGATTTTCAAGCACATAAGTAATTAAAAAAATGCTAGAAATTTAAAAAATTTAATGACTTGCAAAAATAGTCTAATAAATCAAGTCATTTTAGAAATTTCATATTACTGGATTTGGGCTAGTTTGTTAGTGTTATGTGGGATGATTCAATCCGAACTCTAAGATTTAGTTGAGCCAAGATGTTATAGTATGTGGCTTCCTATTCTTAGTAAAATCGTGAGACAAAAACGTAACCTTGTGTAGTTTGAGGGACATAATATGTTTAGCATCATGTACCAAAAATGTATCTAGAAGAACTTATATAGTCATTGCACTTTAGAGTAATACATTTAACCAATAAGGATTGAAGGTAAGTTCCCTTGCTTAAGCATATGTTTTTCTTTTTAATATTTTTAGTTTTGAGTAAAAAAAGTGAGTATGAAAAAAGAAAAAAATAGAAAAGAAAAAGAAAAGAGTTGCAAAAGTGTAAGTGAATAAGATCTTATAAAGTATGAAGATCAAATTATGAAGAAAAGTTTAAAAGTTCCAAATATTGAAGACTCAAGTTGTAGAAAGTGAAGAATAAGGCAAATGTAATTTTTCTTTCTAGGTTATTTTTCCATACGTATGCTTGGGAGTTTAACAAAAACTTATCATGAGGTTAAGAAAGTTTTCTGGGGATGGATTCGGAAGGATACATAAATGAATGTTGTTCAAAATAAGTGGGAAGCGTTTTTGAGAATCATATGTATTTAGGGCTTGGGAGGTACTTAGGATATTTAGACACAAATATGTGCATTGAGGTGACACGTAATTAGTGGGTTTAATTTAGATTGTTTACTGTGATGTTGGTGGACATGGTTATATGTAATATATTAAAGATAAGTTTTGCTTGAGGGCAAGCAAAAGACAAGTGTGGGGTATTTTGATATTGTCATATTTATATATATTTTAGGCATTATTTTAATATATTTAAGCTATAGTTTAGTAAAATGCAAAGATATTTAGTACTTATTAAGTTCAATTCTATTTTGCAGCCAAAAAGGACACTCTTGAAGAAAAATGACCGAAACCAATAAAAGTTGGATACTTGGAGGACTGTAGTTGAAGCTAGGAGCTTAAAGGAGAGAAGATTATGCAACATAGGTCCCACGACGTGGTGTTCTGAAGTGCACGACGTTGCAAATGGAAAAATCTTGATTTCTTACATGAAAATAAAGCTCACGATGTGACATTGTGACTCTCACATCGTGACCACGTGTCCAGAAGATTCCTATGCGTAGAAGCCTAGTTTCCTTGGTAAATATGAGATAGGCATTGAACTCACGTCGTGACACCCTTATGGTCACGACGTGAGTACTGATTTTAAGAAAATTATATATAGATCGTTATATCGACTTGGGAGGATCGGAGGTTTTTGAGATGAATTCTGGACAGAAGACTTGCAAAAATCACCCCTTGGAAGGAGGAGAAGATTTGAGATCAAGAGTTTAGAAAATTATAGTAAGAATTCACATCATACAGTCGGTTTGCTTAGATTTGACTATGTCTAGCTTGAATTCTTAGGTGTTTATGTGTTTCTTTTCTGCAATTATGAGCTAAATCATTAGACTTTTGTTAAGTAATGATGAACCCTAATACTATGCGTCAGTTTCTACTTTTTCATGGATTTATAAAGTTGGTTTAGCTTGTGTTTGATTTATCAATACCTAGCATGTTATTAGTTTTAATCTTGTTTCCTACAGTTCAAGTTATGTGTAGCTGAATGACCACTTTAATTTCATGAACTAGTTTACCTTGTTGTTTATGACCATTAAATTTCTAGAGCTAGTGATTGACCAAATACTAAATTAGGTAATAAAGATAGTAAATTTAACTATACTAGAGAACATAATTTGATCATAATTATGTTTGGTTATTTGTCTTGATCATAGATAATTAATCCTAATTTATCTTATATTACCCAATAAACTCAAATAATCAATTTAGTGTAAACTTGTGTATGATCATTGCGTAGTAGTTCATGAATTGGAAAAAAACGTTAGGAGTTCGGATCAAAACTTCTGATAACTCTTCTATTGGTAACCAACTGAATTAATCCATGTCTTGAAACTAACCATAGAAAAAAGGGGATTTCAAAGCTAAACGGAATTGTCTTAATTCTCTTGAATACAAATCATCTTTAGTTATTTGTTTGCTTAGTTTTTAGTTAATTGAAGTAATTAAGTTAATCTAAACTTGAAAAACCATATACCCCCCCCCCCCCCCCATTTTAGTTATTATTCGTAGATTAATTTTTAGTAGTTATTTTATTAGCTAAATATTATTCCCTGTGATCGATACCTAACTTACTTTTCTATATTATAAACTGACTATGTACACCACCTATAAGTGAATCAGTAGTTAAGTTTAATTATGTAATAAATTTAAAATTGGTAGGTATATATGTGCACATCACCAGCATATAAAAAGATATGTGTTATCCATTTCTCTGTACTTTATCTTTTGTTTAATTAAGGCATGTCCAGATTAGGTATAGTCAATTGTATTATGTACCTTATGATTACTTTTGAATTATCTTAGAACTCGTGCTTCTAAGATCCGATAGGACATGTCATAGTTTTGTTACCTATTAAAGGCAAGTTTTGTTGTTGTGTTAGACACCACTGTTTTCACTAATATTCAATATATCTTTGTTCTCCATCTCCGTGTTCATAATGTATCACTATGAGTTTATTGTTTACTTTAATGTTATTTACTTATTTCATATTTTATTTTTCATGATTGTTGGACTTTAAACTGATCCTAACACTTTCTATAAAGCTCATGCACCACTATACACATATAGGCTTTCACCCAACCTAGAAAATAATCAATCAAACAAACACTTTCAACATATTTAAACATACTATGCTATGTACCCATAAAAATTCAACATGTACTCACCTTATTGGTTAGTTAAGACTAGCCACTTCCTTATCCTTCACATGTATTCCTAGGGTGAGAATACCTTTAATTACTATTCAAATATACATATAAACCCTTATTGTCGTCACTTAATCTATTTAGAGCTTAAATTTTATCTCATATTCTCATATGACTACTGACTACTTATGTGATCATCAAACCTTCAAATACCATTTTTATCAACAAAAGTAATTATACTTCATGTATTTATCATATAATTGGCTTAATTAAACAAGTTCCAAGCTCAATTTCCCAAATCATCAACTTTCACCAAATTAGGGTTTAGGGTTCTTCAAAAGCCTACCCAAAAATTCCATCAATTTAAGCTAAATTAAGCTTGGAAATTATTATTAATTAGTGTTAACTACACTTATGCTAACTTTACAAAACATCAATACACTAAATTCATGGAATTCCTTAGAACTCCACCATGATTATTATAAGGATTGAGTGAGGAATAAGAATAATTACCAAGCTCTTTGTGTAGCTTAAGCTTCATACACCACTTTACCTAGGTTAAGGAATTGAGAGCCCTGGTGCAACTTCTGGAACAAATGAGAGGAAGATATGATGCAAAGTTTTTGAATGAATAGAGTGATATATTATTGTTCTAATGTGAGGGTGTGTCGCACCTTACATATTAACGCGCAGTGTTTTAGTGTTGACCTGTTTTTCGAATTTGACTTTGACCTGGCATGTCGCGTTTTCCTGCATACAGTATAGTGCAAGAATGTAATATGATATTGCTTTTTCCATTTGTACCAAAATTCCAATGTTTATATCTTCTTCGTTTCAAGTTTGATTTCTATGATCTTTAAATGCACTCAAAGGTATAAACAAGCCTAACAATTTTCTCCAGTCACTTTTGACTTAATGCATACATAACTTAATTCACTAAGGCATACAAAACTCAAAATGCTAACTTTTTCCCATTTTAACCCTTTATGCTCATTTACACCATTCTTAGCTAAACTTACTCAATTTAATCTTAAAACTTATCACAAAAATCATTATAACTTGGTTTGGGCATTTTTATGAAGCTAGTTTCTAAAAATTCATGAAATCAACCAAGTTTCCTTTTTTTTTTTTTTGCTAAACTAGTCTTTTAATTCACAACCAAACATTATAACCATTTTACCAATTATTTTTATTACACAAAATTCATGGTCCTTACAATGATGATTCAATAATATGGTTCGATCTAGGGTTTATATATATATATATATATATATATATATATATATATATATATATATATATATATATATATATATATATATATATATATATATATCCATGTCACACCACCTACGAAGGTTCGACCACAAAGCCGCAACCACCTCACACGTAACAAAAGTATAAATTTTTACTTCAATATCGGACTTAGAAATAGGACAAGAACAGAAGCAATGTCAATTCCTCGATTAGCTAAATTAGTGCAATTCGGTAATCTGTCCATACGAATTCTCCAACAAAGGACGTTGACTTTCTTTGGCATGTAAATAACTAAACGAGTTCAATGTTCATTACATTCATCATGTCCATTGGTGAAAGTATTAACTAGGGTTCCCTCTTGTGGACTTTAGTAGTGGGGTTTCATTATGAGACTAATTGTTTTAAAAGTTGTCTCATACAAAATGACAAAAACATAAAAAAAAACACATGCATGGATAATCAACATGTATTTATATCATTCGCTTTTGATATTTTTGTTTTCCTAACACCAGAGGTTATGGAGCTCCTCAATTGAGTATAATGGGTAATGGTAATATTATATCCCCAAGATTTATGATATACCATTAGGTCAATGACCTAGCAATATCAGTATTTGAAACGTGTCTCTCTTGTAAAAGGTTGAATGTTCAAGTCTAGGAGTCGATATAAATGTAGTTTAAGAGTAGTATTTAGAATGTGTGTTAAGCTATTCTAAAAGAAAATAAATTATGGACATAGTTTATTAAAGAGCTAGTTTTTCAATATACAAAGAAGTAACGATGCAACTTCTTGTCCATTTGTCAACCATCTCGGTGTAATTGAGTGGTAATTGAATCGTAAATATAAACTCTTAATTAAACAAAAAATTGAAAATGTCTAACGCGAAGCCAAATATCACATATTCTAAACCGAGCCCCAATTGCAATATTCCGTTATTGTCAATTTGAACCAGTTTTTTCCACCACTAAATGATTTTAATTAACTAGAAGGGTTCAATTGGCCTCACATTCATCAAGTCTTTAGTGAATGTATTGATCTTTGACTTTTGAACACATGCGGACAAGTCCTGATCGTTGACCAGCCTACCAAAATTAAACGAAGAACAAGTCATTTTGAAGTTTCAATTCCATTGTATATTGACCACCATTTTCGTTACGTCCATTTTTTTTAATTATTGTATATTCATCTTTATATTTTTCATATCTAATCGGTCATTTTTAGGAATTAGTTATAGAGATGGCTATAGCATATATTATGTTATAAACAATCAAGATGTTTGTGTGTTTCTTATATGACCAAGCCTATAATATATTGCTGATTGCATCCATAAAAAATGCGCCCTCTGTTTTTTGTCACAACTTCGTCCTCTATCTTCGCTTTAGAACCAAAAAATGAGTACCCGGTTCACTAGCTTTCCCCTCAAATAATGTGATTACACACACGGCAATGATGTGAAGGAACTTTTTGTTGTGTTTCATATGCCCATTTAGATCGCAAAACAATTATTGGTCATGGAAAACCACATTTTATTACCTTTTTCGCAGTTATTCAAATTCTGAGTTACAAATAGCACCCACTTTTCTCAAGGTCACTCAGTAAATGTGTGTACTTTAATAAAAAAAAATCAATGATTGTATGTTACATATTCAATCAATTAACAAATTTCAACGACCGTAAGTTATGGATACAATCAATGTCCTAATTTAATTCCTTTTTTTTGTCATTTCGGATCCGACATGATACTTGTATTAGACTAAATGTTATGGATACCTGTATTTTTTTTAAACAACTAAATGTTAGATATGAAGAATTATCATCAGATCTGAAATTTTTTGGACGGGCCAATTTTTAGGGCTTGTTTTTTTGGTGTTTTGCAGTTAGGTTTGGCATTTTAGATGTTTAGGTCTAATCTTGTCGTTTATATATTTATGAACGGCCGTATTTGTAACATTATAGTAGAAAAACGTGTATGGAATAATCTCTCTCTCTCTCTCTCTCTCTCTCTCTCTCTCTCTCTCTCTCTCTCTCTCTCTCTGGTTCGACGGTGGACGCAGCCTATTGCAAGATAGTGTGAACCACTTAAATCTCTATGTTCTGTGTGCTTGGATTTTATTTCTGATTTCTCGTATTTATCAGATCTGTTTTTCGTTTATCATTGTTCTTTACGTAACAACTGGTATCAGAGCTATGGCTGAAGACGGGAAGGTGAAGATCGATAAATTTGAAGGCCATGATTTTGGATTCTGGAAGATGTAGATTGAGGATTACTTATATCATAAGAAACTACACTTACCGTTATCTGAACAGAAACCTGAGAAGATGGATCTAGCATAATGGAACTTGATGGCCCGACAAGCCTTTAGCGTTGTCAGGCTATCACCTTCTAACCCCGACTAGAGCTTAACCTTTTATGCAACATCCAACATCTCTAATATTTCAATCTCCTTGAGTTTCCTCACCACCATACCCTATTGCCTCATTAGTTATGCATTAGCCTTATCCTGCTCAATTTTTTTGTCAACACAATGAATTTCACCTTCTAAATCATTTCTCACACCTTCCTTCTCAATACACTTATGTTTGATACGCTCTCGAAATACACCTTTAAACCTTCCAATTTTATCCTTAAACCAAACATGTGGGTTTAGAAATATCGACGACAAGCTTTCTTTCCATGATTTCTTCACTAAATCTAAGAATCCCTCACACTCAAGTAATGGCAGTTTAAATATAATCGAACCATAGTCTACCTCCTCTTGTCTAAAAACAATATGACTATGATCAGAAATATTTCTATCTAGAGCATTAGAAATCATATTTAGAAGAAGATCACATAACTCCTCTAACATTAAAAATGCATCCAGTTTACTCATTTTTTTTTAATTTTGACGTCACATATGTAAAGTTGAAAGCACCCATAGGAACATCAAATAAACTTGCATTTGTTATATAACTATTGAAATGACCAACTGTAACCGGAGAGAACACCGACCTAACATGCTCATGTTGGAAATAACTCATTAATGTGGCCATCAGACTATTTTCTAAAGTTTTTATGTGTTGGTTACATTTATATTGTGTACCATAATATTTGTCATATGACACATCAGGTCATATGATTTATTATATATAGTATGATGGATATGATATTTTTCCTTAAGTTGAAGGACTCGTCGAGTAGACAAGACTTTGGACGCGGGTTTTAAGTCACCTACTCGACGAGTCGAGAGCCCGACTCGGCGAGTAGGACTGTCTGGATGAAACCCTAATATTTAGGGTTTGCACCCTATTTAAACGCCTTAACTTGCCCCAACCCAGCCTACATCGTCCCTCCCAGTCCAGAATAGCCCTAACTCGAAACCCTAATCAATTATTGAGTGTTCTTGAGATTCTTAGTGCCTTTTGTGTGTATTTGAAGTTAGAGAAGGAGAAGGAAGCTTGAGAGATCAAGAGGTTTTGGCACATCTCCAACTCATTTGAGGTATAAAGCTGAAACCTTGACCATCTATCTCTTAGATCTCTAGTTAGGGTTCATTTCTACCTTTTCTAAGCCTTAGAAGTGCCATTCTCGGGATTTTGTGGTTATAAAGGGGTATGACTTCAGATCTGGAACCATTGAGGGTTCCTATGGCATAAAGGTGCCAATGTTATTGCCATAAGCACCCCATGCATCTTGTAGACTTCATTCTAGGGCCATTTGGGCCAAATACCTCATGCATGGACGTCAAGATTGGAACTTTACGTATAATATGGACCCTAGGAGGTCAAAACTATGGTTTGGATGCATTAAGACCGATTAAAATCGACTGTATAGTTCTGGACAAAAAGGGACTCGACGAGTCGCTTAGGTGACTCTGCGAGTCGGGTCGTAGTTTCCCCCAAACGCCTTCTGGAGATGGTCTTTGGTTGGGTTGAAGGAAAACTCAGCCTGTTGGGGTTTGTTATGGACTTGAAGATGGAAGGACTCAACGAGTTCAAGGAGGAACTCGGCGAGTTCAAGGCAATGTCCCAACCATATGAAGATGAACTCGACGAGTTCAAGGAGAACTCGACGAGTCATAGACTAAACACCTTCTTACGGATGAAGATGAACTCGACGAGTTCATGGATGAACTCGGCGAGTCAGTTGAAGAAGGTCCCGATGTTTTATGGAAGGAGAACTCGCCGAGCTCTTGCTAGAATCGACGAGTAGGAACGGGGTTGTTGCATTTTGTGGACGTGGGGACTCGACGAGTTGGTGGACCAACTCGGCGAGTCTAGCCAACCAGATGTTGACTTTGACCAAAGTTGACTTTGACCACGGTCTTGACCTTGAATTTGACTTGGACTTGAGTAACCCTTGTAAGGGTTAAGGGTAGGTAATGGTAAATTAAGGAAGGTTGTTACTGTTGGGTTATGAGCATTCTAACACTCCTAAGTGTACATGCAACCCTAAATACCTTGGATCTATGTTTTCTCTATTATACATACAATTATGAACATCCAAGGTATTATCCTAATCTAGCATACAAAATATAACAAGATAGAATACATACCTCTTTGATGTAGAATGTCTTCATGAAGCTTGAGTGCCTAGTGCCCCAAGTGTGACACCTCAAATGGTTCACACAACACCAAATACACTTGGAATAACTTGAGAGAAACTTGAACACTCCTTGAAATCGTCTAGCCCTCACACTCACACATTAGTGCACGATTTCTTGAGCCATGAGATTCTTTTATATGATGGCTATTAGGGTTACACCATGTAACTCATAACTTTACCCATTCCTTATGCTCCATGGATTTTAACCTCCATGGAGTATCCATGGGTCACCCCATGGACTTAGTCCAACATAAGGAATCTTGGATCACAAGCCCACATATATAAGAATGAATGATTTACACAATCAACCCATATATTTAATTAGTCTCCTTTTGATCACTTAATTAATTCCAAATTAATTCTTGATCAATACTAATTAAATAACCTTATTAATATATTAGAACTTATAATATATTAACCAACCTTAAGTGTTATTTCTCTCATTATAGTCTATCCAAATGCATGATGCCATGCAACCCAAATGGACCATGCCGGGTTGGGTCAAGTCTTACCAATTATAGTTATGGACTTAGACATTAATCCAACAGTCTCCCACTTGGATAAGTCTAAAACTATTATTGTGTATGACTTCAGGAACCGATCAACAATCGTAGCTCTCAAAAGCTTCTGTCGAACTCTGACCTTGTCGATGAACTCTGACCTTTGTCAATGACTTGTCCATTAGATAAGGGATCATATATTCCTCCATTCTAGATATCATATGGACTGAGACATGGATTATCAATCATTCTCTCTGTCCATTTGTTGTTTCCCGATTTCCGATTCATGATGACTGACTGATTGAACAAATCAAATCAGTCCTGGCTTGGCCAAGCACTCACATGTATCATCTTTAAATCATCGAGGGGCCCATAGATATCGCTTTTATCCCGAAGGTAAAAGGAATGGATAAACTTCGACTCATATGGCTTGTTCTACTACTTGTTGAATCATACACAAAGGCACGTTTTATAACATCGAGTTACCAATGCGTTTTCGTGCAATCAATGTATAACCAACTCATAGTAACAACTCATATCTCTAGGTTTGAAGAATATAAGATATTATCGTCTCATGATCACTCGTGATAAAATCCATGAAGTGATTCAAATGAGCGCGGGTTGAATCCAATACTCAGAACTTATGAGCACTCATGAGTGTTGTAGCACCACTTTGTCCACCAACTTGGACCTCTACAAACCAACCCATGACAGTCTTGATTCATATCTACTTCCAACATATGACCGACTGTGGATGGTTTGAATAACTTAATCATTCAGGAAGAGCGACTTAGTTATTCTGGAAGTCAAAACATGCAAAGTGAAACACAAGAATAAATGAATCAAATATGGTATCAAACCCTATGAATATAAATAAACACTTTTATTTATCACCATACTGATTACTCATTATTCATTGTTTCGGTTTTATCAACTTTATACTTGAATTTAAAACAATAGTTGTCCCATGCTCCAAGCATGTACACTATGTTTTCTAAACACTAGTCATGCCATACACCAAGTATGCATACTATGTTTGTCTATGATCTTTACTTTGTAAAATAGATCAATTGAACATCACTCCAATGATCCTCTTTTCACAGTCCCAAATCCTTACTGCAAATGCAAGAATTCCAAATTCATGCCATTTACTAAAATCTGTTAGATTCTAAGCTTATATGCATTGATCCTCTTAATGATTATGCACAAAGTCAGAAAGACTTGACAACAATCATTACAGAGCATTCCAAAGGAGATCAGCTCCTTGGAAACATCCTTCTTTCATTAAGTTTCCTAATCTTACACAGATTGAATAATTTCTAACTTTGAAACATTTCCATATTCCATTTTGACTATCACTTCTGAACAAGAGTTGCCTCCTTACAGATTATGTCAATATGGTCCTTCCAGAATTAACATTATACTTCCAACTGTCCTTGAGCAACCAATCTTTGGTAAACCTTAGATTGTCCTCGACAATTGCTTAATCATTTTAGTCATATCCAATTCTAGACCTTTTCCCTTCATAATTCCCCAGGCATTTGGAAAATTTTAGAAAGGATGAATATAACACATGTAATCGATCCTATATCCGAAGCATATGGTACACGATTCATGATGTCTCACATAAAGACTAAACCAGTCTTTTGTTATAATATTTCCATTTCAATTTGCCAAGTTCTCAAAATTCAGATTATGAAAAGGGATGCCGTAATCATAATCGAATTTTAGAACGCAAATAATGGACCCATATATAGAATTTCCTTATGTTGAGCCATTCCAACATGAAATTCATATATATATCCTTGATTAAATACGATTAAAATCTCAATCTAAGCTTTTTAGAATTGAAATGAAGTATAATTTCCTCTCCCTTAATTATAGCAAAACAACTTTTTCAACCCCTGCAACCTCACGAATTGAAACTTTTGTTTTCTATAATTAACATTGCTAACCCACTAACATGATGATTATTAGCATAACACTTATGCTCCCACTAGCTTTGACATGTACTCAGAAATCAGCTGACTTTCTTACCAAAGTTCAGATTTCTGATACTAGATTGTTTTGATAAAACTTTATCAAAATCATACACCTCTCTTAGATAGCTCACATGTGTGTCTAAACAATTTTAGAACTATGAAAAGGGATGCCGTAATCATAGTCTCAATTGTTTAGACATTTGCCACTTCTCACAAGTCCATGTTAGTGTGCCGGTAAACCACACATGCTCCACTAACGACTTTGAGAATGCAAATATCACAATTGCTATCTAGCTAAAATCTACTTAGTGAAAGTGTTTCCTCACCATCATTTTCATGAATCGGAGAGAAACCTTATGACACTTAGATTTAATAGTGTATGTGTTCTTATCCATGTGAATTTGTCAAAACCATAATCACAAGACAAGGTTAGTGACAAATCCAAACTCATATTGATTAAACTTGTGCAATCTTAAGTTCTTTCCAATTGGCAGCTCAGGTGCCTGCCATTGCTTCCAAGTAGTTGTGCAACTAATTGAGAACTCTCAGAACTCCTATGCAAAGCCAACTTGAATAGGCACAAAAATTTCAACACGATAGGTTATAAACCTCAAGTCGTGTGCTAGTGAAGGACTATAGGTTTTATTCTTGATTAAGTCTTGAAACTTTCAAGAGCTTTAAGACTCCCACCGTCCTCTTGACATATAAGACTCCCTTGTCAAATATTCAAGAGATAGTGCGGATTCTTTATCAAGACTAACACTTTACACAATTGGCCTAAGTTGGTCTCTCTTTATCCAAAACATCACAACTTACCAATTTCAAATGTACAAGAGTAGATAACCTTTTACTCTTACATTTGACTAGTGTTAACAAACCCTCTTTAAGATATGTCACTCAAGTTACAATCTTGGAGTATGACTCTAAGAATTGTTTTGGAACGAAGTATGACTCATCTTTTTGATTTAACCATTTCAACAATTCATGACTCCTCTTCTTGACTTTAGAGGACCAATTGTGATATGGTATCTTAATCATTAAGATGATCATAAACATGATACTAAAGTACTCTCCCATCTTTTCAGATTTGAGAAACTTTTATCTTTCTGCCATACTTTGATTCTTCTTATTCGTTCTGTCTCACATTGAAACTTCTCCAATGCTACAGACTTATACTTAAACTTAAGTATAACCATATTTACTGAACTTAAGTAAATCATGACGAATAGTCTTCTTGATCTTTTGTGGTGGACTTGACCAGTTCACAAGAATGTGTACTCGATCCCTTAGTCCTTTCCTTATTCACATAAGGAATTAGTCTTAATTTTCCAAGCTGAAAGTTCTCATTCATCATACTATACAACTTGCATGATTCCAAGTTTCGGTCCAATTGAACCTTGGGTGATGAGAATCTTTCCTTATTTGGTAATATTAGACACTACCACAACCGAAAGAATCAAATCCATTTTTCCAATATTGCTATCAATGGAATCTTATAAGCAACAACTTTTCACAAATGCCATTGTAAGGATACTTAAAATAAATAAAATCAAAACCTTTTTTCTTTTATTTTAAAACTTTGCGGAAAAACTTATCCTTACAATCCATATGAAAACCTTGTTGTTATATATTCCTAAGCAATATAAATATCATAACTCTTAAGTAATAGCCCAAAATTCTGATCACTGAACCATGCGATTGAAATCCATCTTCGCGATCAGAATCAGCATGTACTTAATAGAGTTAGACAATGGACTTTACCTGAAGTAGAGCCAAACTTATTGACTTTAACATCCTTAGGTAAATTTGGCAGCTTCGTAACCAATGCCCCTTCCTTTGGCAATTGTTACCTATGGATCCTTGATAATGGGACTATCTCAGACTTCGCCTCTCTCTTTACCATTGGGTCAACAGAGTTGACTATGGTCGATCCCTTTCCATTGGGAAGAGAGAGCTTTACTGGATATCCAATGGCATCATTGTCAATATCCATAGCGTTTTAGGAAGTTGATCTTAGCAAATAGATAAGATCATTAAGGGTCTTGTCTTAGTCTGTTTAATAGGATTCCCAAAAGAACTCACTATGTGACTTAGAAAGTAGTTGAGCCACCAACTTTCTCAAGACTTTGACACCCAACTCTCCCGGCTTGTCAATATGTGACTACATCTCCAAGATGTGATCACACCTAGACCTTGCCTTGCCAATAGGGCTTGAGTGACCTTAAACTTTTTAGGAACTTGTGGGTTAGGGAGAATAATTGGAGGAGGTGAAAGAAGTATGATATCCATGGGACATCATCTTCATTTAGGAAAGCTTGTTTCAAGAGATTTGGGAAGATTATAAATGTCTAGACCAGACATCTTTTTGGGAGATATTCAAGATATTTGATTTAAAGTCCTTAATATGACACCCAATATGAAATATTAAGGCTAGGACCCAACAAACTATTTTATAACTTAGAAGAGGGATGCCGTAATCCAAGCTATAAAATATTTGAAGGTAGGTGAATGACGATTCACCAATTTCCACCATGAAAAACGAAATAATTTATTAGCTTTTAATTGGATTTGAAAGTCCTAGATCTTTGAGATTCATTGAACTGTTCAAAGGCATGTTTCAATCTCGAGTGTGCCCTTCAGGTTTTGTGACTGGGATGCTGAGGATCACAAAACAAGGTGTGAATAACCATGCAAATATACTTGGTACCCTTAATATTTACCCCTTAATCAGTGTGTCGGTTAACCACACACGCTCCACCGATACTATGATAAATATTAAGTTACCCTTTGCCTACCTTGTTAAGTCCAGGTTAGTGTGTCGGTTAACCACACACGCTCCACTAACGACTTAAACAAAGTGCAAAGTGTAATTTCATGGGTTAGCACCAAATTCACATTTTCCTAAGTAACTAAGATTGGGTATTAATAAGAGTTTAGTTACTTAGTATTTATCATTAATACTTTTAATGAAAGGAGAATTATAGTCCTTGTCCTACCCGTTCGGCTAACGACCCTCCACCAGTCAAGGAAGCGGTGGGTGAGAGTGGACACCCATTAAACTGCCATTTTATAGGCAGTAACCTTATACCCCCCTTATAGACCGGCTTCGTGAATGAGGCCTACTAACGGTAAGACTGACTTTACTCTTATACATATATATAAATATTATTAACTTATAATATTATAAAGTATAAGGGTTGAATTTTAACTTTTAAAATTCTAAGGGCTAACTTGGAATTAAAGTATTCATAAGTGAAAACTTTTCAAATTCCAAAACTTGAGGGCAAGTTTTGAAACTATTCAAAACTAATTAATTCCATAACTTATGAGTTTAAAGTAGTTTTAATTAACAAAAAAAAAAAAAAAAAAAAAAAAAAAAAAAAAAAACTCTTCAAGTTCCATAACTTGAGGACAAGTTATGGAAGACTTTAAACTAATTAATAAAAAAAATAACCTTTTTTTTATTGTAACTTATGGAACTAATTAAGGTTACACTTTTTTTTTTAATTTAATGAAGAGACTCTTCATTTTGTAACCTTTGCCAACTTTTATGAGTTTTATGATTCTTAAATGTGACTTTTCATATAACTTGAGGACAAGTTACAAAAACACACTTTGGAATCAACTTTTAGATTAAAATGGATTGAAAACAACTATTTCACACAACTTTTCTATTAATCTAAGAACCTCATAAGAACAAGATAATTCAAATCATCAATCTTCAAGAAATTAGCATGAACATACAAACTAATACAAATCTTGAAATTATGACAATTATCTTAGAAATTGGATTAACATGAACATTACCACATCAAAAACAAGTTTATAAGTCCAAAAACATCTTAGGGTAATGTTCCTAGTCCAATTCCAGCCAAAACAATCGAATATATGCATCCAACTCGATTTTTCAGCTACTTTTGCAAGTATAACAAGAAAACAAGCCTAGGCTCTGATACCACTGTTGGGTTATGAGCATTCTAACACTCCTAAGTGTACATGCAACCCTAAATACCTTGCATCTATGTTTTCTCTATTATACATACAATTATGAACATCCAAGGTATTATCCTAATCTAGCATACAAAATATAACAAGATAGAATACATACCTCTTTGATGTAGAATGTCTTCATGAAGCTTGAGTGCCTAGTGCCCCAAGTGTGACACCTCAAATGGTTCACACAACACCAAATACACTTGGAATAACTTGAGAGAAACTTGAACACTCCTTGAAATCGTCTAGCCCTCACACTCACACATTAGTGCACGATTTCTTGAGCCATGGGATTCTTTTATATGGTGGCTATTAGGGTTACACCATGTAAGTCATAACTTTACCCATTCCTTATGCTCCATGGATTTTAACCTCCATGGAGTATCCATGGGTCACCCCATGGACTTAGTCCAACATAAGGAATCTTGGATCACAAGCCCACATATATAAGAATGAAAGATTTACACAATCAACCCATATATTTAATTAGTCTCCTTTTGATCACTTAATAAATTCCAAATTAATTCTTGATCAATACTAATTAAATAACCTTATTAATATATTAGAACTTATAATATATTAACCAACCTTAAGTGTTATTTCTCTCATTATAGTCTATCCAAATGCATGATGCCATGCAACCCAAATGGACCATGTCGGGTCGGGTCAAGTCTTACCAATTATAGTTATGGACTTAGACATTAATCCAACAGTTACATGGAGGGATTGAGAGGAGTTGATCCCGGCAACGAGGACAGTTCAGACACTTCACGACATTGAGGTGAGTTACCTTCCGGTAGAAGTGGGTCTACGGCCACAATATCGGTCCACTAGTAGGAGTTGGTTGATAGATGATTGTCTTTGTGATAATTATCTAGGTTTGCTACTACCTGATATGTTTTATGCGATTATCATGTTGTGATATATGCGATAGTGGTAGTAGGGGGGATTAGTCCTGGTTACCGGTTGAAAGATACCGAAGGGGTCGTCAGAACCCATGCATGTCTAGCGGTATGTTTATGATATGTTGTTATGTGGTAGTGGTAGGGGTGAAATAGTACCCAGTTACCAGTTGAAATATATCGAAGGGGAGGATAACTCCCGGTTACCGGTTGAAAGATACCGAAGGGGAGGTTAGCTCCCGGTTACCGGTTGAAAGATACCGAAGGGGAGGTTAGTTCCCGGCTATCGGTTGAAAGATACCAAATGGGAGGTTAGCTCCTGGTTACCGGTTGAAAGATACCAAATGGGAGGTTAGTTCCCGATTACCGGTTGAAAGATACCGAAGGGGAGGTTAGTTCCTGGTTACCGGTTGAAAGATACCGAAGGGGAGTCCAGCTCCCAGTTATGCCAGACAGATACCGGTTGAAAGATACCGAGGGACAAGCATTATGTGTTATGTGGTATGATGGGGGAACTCACTAATCTTTGTGCTTATGGTTTTCAGTATTTGGTTTCAGGTACCTCTTCATCGAAGGGGAAAGAGCCGGCACGGTAGCAGCGCATCGCACACACATGATTTCCGCATTTTGGGATCCATGGGATTTGTACTCTGACATTATTACTACTTTATGTTATCGTTTTTGAGACATGTGAATATGGTTTGATGAATTGAAATGATGATGATGTTGTTTTTTAGTAAATGGTTTTATAAGTTACTTAATTAAAAACAAAATTTTTGGTCTTGAAAATTGGGATGTTACAAGTTGGTATCAGAGCCTTGGTTTGAGGGATTCGGACACACCTCCGAGGGTGTCTGGACTCAAATCGAGGGTTTAAAAGATTTTTTACAAGAAAATAGTTTTCTAAAATTAAAACAAAAAGGTTTTGAGAAAGAACAAGGTGTGTGATGCATGCGACCGGCCGAGCTCAAGTAAGTTTTCCCCAAGATACCCATACATGTTATATGTGTATGAGAACTGAATGCTAGATTAGGGCTAAGGATCTAGAAAGGATGCCTTGTATGCCTGTTGTATGTGTATGAGAACTGCATGCTAGATTAGGGTTAAGGATCTAGGAAGGATGCCTTGTATGCCTGTTATATGTGTATGAGAACTGCATGCTAGATTAGGGCTAAGGATCTAGAAAGATGCCTTATGTGCCTGTTATATGTGCCTATTGAGTTATATGCTAGAACTGATTAGTCAGTAATACGATGGCCTGAATAGAAAATGTTTGGTATGGTTACTCAATGCTCGAATGCTGTTTGCTTTGTGCTTTAGGAGTTCTAGCTATCTTTAACTAACTAGTAAGCGAATACGTTAAGTTACATATTGCAAGGACTAAATAATTTTAGAAGGTTAGGTCTAGCCCTATTTCGCAGCTCTCGTTTGAGTCCAACCGTTGTAGGGTAGTACCTCTCATTCATAGAATTATCTGGTCTTAGTGATATGTAATGGTATTCACAAGCTAGTTAGGTAAAGGTAGCAGGGATTCCTTATGCAGCTGATGGTGGAGAGTAGGTCGGAGAGTTACACTAGGGTAAGCCTAGGATGAGATCAGTGCAGCGAGCAGTAGTAGTGGAAGGGACTTGGTGAAGTCAAGGCAATCCTTGAGGAAAGTACGGATAGATGTGGAAGGTAGTATGGGCCCGTACTACTGAAAGCAGAGGATCCGTACTCGAGTCAAGGAGGGCCGAGATAGAACCGGGAAACTTGTAGTATGTGAGACCTCTCGAGGTTATATACGACCCTGATGATTATGTGTTTTGTTTCAGAATGGTGATGATTATGCGACATGGAGGAGGAGGAGGTTCAGGGTCAGGATCCGGTTCAGGATCAAGTTCGGGATCAGGTGCCGAGCCAGTTAATGAGGGACTATGTCAGTTCATTGCTTCTGAGATCATTAGAGGCATCCTTGAGTCGACCCCGGTGATTTTCAGGTCGATCAAGGAGGGGATCATGGAGCTGATGGAGGATCGCCTTAGGGCGTTTAGGAGTGACTGGGTGGCTAGCCAGTCAGGGTCGCGCACACTGTCCTTTAAGGACTTCAGGGGGAGTGGTGCACCGGACTTCCATGGGGCGAAGGACCCCATCGCGGCCAGGAGATGGATTGCAGACATCGAGTCTGCACAGTTGACGAGCTTCTGCCCTGAGGGGTCGAAGGTTCGATATGATGCAGGTTGTTTGAGGGACAGGGCTAGGGATTGGTGGGAGTCAGTAGGTGATTCCTTGGGAGCCTCAGCCGTTGAGGCTATGACCTGGTCAGACTTTGTGACCAGTTTTAGGGCTGAGTTCGCGCTGGCTGTGGAGCTTCAGCAGCTAGCCAGGGAGTTTCTGGACATGAGACAGACTATAGAGACAGTGGCAGAGATTACCGCCAAGTTCCAGGAGAGGGCCTTGTTGGTGCTTCAGTATGCGGGAGATGAGGAGATGCGGAGGACGCGCTATCATGATATGTTGAGGGCTGATATCCGAGAGCATGTCAGCTACTCGGCATGCCCGAACCTGGATTTCATGATTGACAGGGCAAGGGAGAGGGAGATAGACTTGGAGCACATCAGGAAGAGGAAGGCGGAGGAGGGACATGTTACTAGGGCTTCGGGGAAGAAGCCCAAGGGATTCGACTCTAGGTCGAAGGGCCAGCAGAGCCGGGGCCGTTGTGGGAAATGCGGCCTGTCACATGAGGGAGTTTGCCGCACTGGGTCGGGATCAGGCTGCTATAAGTGCGGCAAGACTGAGCACTTTGGTAGGGATTGTACTGTCCCTGCCCCCACCTTTCAGACGTCAGACCTGATTTGCTTTCATTACAATCAGAAGGGCCATAAAAAGGCCAACTGCTCGAGATTGACAGCAGCAGCACCAGTGACGGCGCCAGCCCCAACGACCCTGCAGCTCACGGATGGCCGGCAGGGCAAGTCAGAGGCTCCAGTGGTGAGGAGCCGAGCCTTCCAGTTGACTACCGAGGAGGCACGCACCGCACCCGATGTGGTGATGGGTATGATTTCTTCTCCCTAGCTTTTATTATATGTTGTTTATGATATTTATGTGCCATGTTATTGATGGGTTTTGAGCATTCTAACACTTCCTAAGTGTACATGCAACCCTAATAACCTTGGATCTATGTTTGTCTAATTATCATGCAAAGTTGAATTCCAAGGTTATATTCCTATCTAGCATACATGGGGAACAAATTTTAACTTGCATGAAAGATAGAATAACTTACCTTGTTGTTGCTTATGATCCTTGAAACCTTGTGAGCCTAGCACCCCAAGTGTGATGCCTCAAATGCTTCACACAACACCAAATGCTTTTGGAATGACTTTAGAGAGAATACACACTTCTAAAATCGGCCTAGCCCTCTTGTTTCTTATGTGTAGCCGATTTTGGTGGAGAATGGGTTTCTTATATAGTGTTGACACATCTAGGGTTACACCATGTAAACCCTAATGTGTCATGACTCTTCATTTCCATGACCCATGGGTTTGTAACTCCCATGGAGCATCCTATGGGTGGAACCCAACTTGATAATCCATGGAGCCTCTTAGCCCACTATATAAGATATGGAAGATTTACATAATCTACCCATATATTTAATTAGTTATCTTTTGATCACTTAATTAATTCTAAATTAATTCTTGATCAAACTAATTAAATAATATTATTAATATATTAGAACTTATAATATATTAATAAACCATAAGTGTTATTTCTCTCATTTTAGTTTATCCAATTGCATGGTGCCATGCAACCCAAATGGACCATGCCGGGTCGGGTCAAGTACATACCAGAAATAGTTATGGACTTAGACACCTTATCCAACAGTTATGTGTTTTGTTTAGGATCGTTCCATGTGAACGATATTCCAGTTCAGGTGTTGTTCGACTCGGGTGCTACCTGATCGTTTGTCTCTCGTGCACTTAGCAAGAGGTTCCCTGAGTCTTCGGGCATGTTGGATTGCCCTCTAAAGGTTGAGATTGCTGACGACCGATCAGTTTGAGCATTAGAGGTTTTCAGAGATTGTGTTTTGAGGTTGTTCGAGGAGTGCTACTTGGTAGACTTGGTTCCCATAGCTTTGCGTGGGAGCAAGGTCTCATCAGTATGGACTGGTTGAGCCCTAATAGGGCTGTGATTGACTGCGCACAACAGTTGGTACGTGTCAGGACCCCAAGTAGGGGAGAGCCGATGATTCAGGGCGAGAGGCCACATTGTGGACCAGCTTTATGCTCATCAGCGAGGGCTAGGCGCTTCCTTCAACAGGGTTGCGCCGGATATGTCACCAACATCATGGATACCCGGGAGGAGGGTTAGGTGACTGTGAGTGATTTGTCGGTAGTGCGAGAGTATCCGGACGCGTTTCCAGAGGAATTACCTGGAATACCTCCGGAGAGACGGGTGGAGTTTAGGATCGACCTGATTCCTGGTGCGGCCCCGATATCCAAGGCACTGTATCAGTTGGCTCCTCCTGAGATGCAGGAGTTGTCTACACAGCTGCAGGAGCTGTTAGATAAAGGATTCATCAGACTGAGCAGTTCACCCTGGGGAACCCCGATTCTGTTCGTGAAGAAGAAGGATGGGTCGCATCGGATGTGTATAGATTACCGGGAGCTGAACAAGGTAACGGTGAAGAACCGTTACCCACTCCCGAGGATTGATGATCTCTTTGACCAGCTACAGGGGGCATCTTGGTTTTCCAAGATTGATTTACGTTCAGGCTACCATCAGATGAGGGTCAGAGACGAGGATGTACAGAAGACCGCGTTCCGGACTCACTATGGCCACTATGAGTTCGTGGTGATGCCCTTCGGGCTCACCAATGCTCCTGTCGCGTTCATGGACTTCATGAACCGCGTATACAGACCGATGCTGGATCGGTCTGTGATAGTTTTCATCGATGACATCTTGGTTTATTCCAAGGCGCAGGAGCAGCACGAGGAGCACTTGCGAGAGGTGTTGCATACCTTGAGGAGGGAGAGCTTGTACGCAAAGTTCTCAAAGTGTGAGTTCTGGTTGCACGAGGTGCAGTTTTTTGGGCACCTTGTCAACCAGAACGATATTTTGGTCGACCCGGCCAAAGTAGAGGCCGTGATGAGATGGGAGGTTCCGAAGTCTCCATCTGAGATTCGGAGTTTCCTGGGATTGGCGGGCTATTACTGGAGATTTTCTTGCGATGACAGTGGTGACTCCGCTTCTGGAGCAGATCCGAGAGGCCCATCAGGAGGCTATGAAGGAGGAACATCGGAAGAGTGAGCGTATTGTATGGTAGGTTTCCTCCTTCGACTATGATAGTCGTGGGTTGTTGATACTACACCGTAGGGTGTGGGTTCCATATCATTGAGGGGTGCGCCAGGTTTTGATGGAGGAGGCGCATAAATCTCGATTCTCGATTCATCTCGGGGCAACAAAGATGTACAAAGATCTTCGTTATGATTACTGGTGGCCCTGCATAAATCGGGATATAGCATGGTATGTTGAGAGGTGCCTGACCTGCAGGAAGGTCAAGGCCGAGCACCAGAGGCCTCATGGAAAGACGCAGCCGTTGGAAATCCCCATGTGGAAATAGGAAGATATTGCCATGGATTTCATCACCAAGCTTCGCAGGACTGCGCGGGGAGTAGATTCGATTTGGGTCATCGTGGATCGGTTGACCAAGAGTGCCCATTTCATACCGATCCAGGAGAGCATCTCGGCCGAGAAGCTGGCCGATATCTACATCCGAGAGGTAGTAGCTCGACACGGAGTGCCAGTCTCTGTGATTTCTGACAGAGATGTGCGGTTCACTTCCAGATTCTGGAAGAAATTCCACGACGAGTTGGGTACTCGTCTGCACGTTAGCACCGCTTTTCACCCGCAGACGGATGGTCAGAGCGAGCGGACCATCCAGACTTTGGAGGACATGCTGCGGGAATGCGTTTTAGACTTTGGTGGTAGCTGGGATACTTATCTTCCATTAGCTGAGTTCTCCTACAACAACTGCTACCACGTGAGTATCGACCGTCCTCCCTTCGAGATGTTATATGGGAGGAAGTGCATGTTGGATTAGATGTCTAAGCCCATAACTATTATTGGTATGTACTCGACCCGAGAGTAGCATGGTCCATTTGGGTTGCACTTCACCGGAACAATTGTATGGATAGTCTTTTGAGAATAGTATGTCTATGGTTTCTTAATATATTATAATTTATAATATATTAATATGAAATCATATTATTTAATTAGTATTTATCAAGAATTAATTTAGAATTAATTTAGCGATCAAAAGGAGACTAATTAAATATGGACTCTTATATATATATATATATATATATATATATATATATATATATATATATATATATATATATATATATATATATATATATATATATATATATATATATATATAGAATAGGCCAAGTTCATTTAGGTTGGGCTAAACTTGCATGGATAGTCCATGGAGTTTTAACCTATGGATCTTATGGAAATGAAAGGTCATGGGTATTAGGGTTTACATGAATGTAACCCTAATCCTCCATACTATATAAATAGGTCTTTGGCACATGAAATGGCACTAGTGTGTGAGTAAACAAGAGTGGGCCGATTTCTAGTGTGACTACTATTCTCTCAAGTTTTCCAAGGTGTTTTGGTGATTTGTGATTCCACTTGAGGCATCCACATTATTTGTGCTAGGCTCTTGAAGCTCCAATCAACCACAAGAAAAGGTATGTCATTCCACTAAGTTTTATATTACAAGTTCCCCATGGTATGTTAGTTAGGATGAGAACCTTAGAAAAATCATAATTGCATGTATAATAGAGAAAACATAGATCCAAGGTTTCTAGGGTTGCATGTACACCATAGGAGTGTTAGAATGCTCAAAACTCATCAGTGGTATCAGAGCCTAGGCTTGTTTTCATTATACTTGATGCAAAATGCTTGAAAAAGTTGAAAAATTGTTCGCTGTTCAGCGGACTCGCCGAGTCCATGGGGGGACTCGACGAGTCCAAGTATAAACTCATCCTACTCGTCGAGTAGGCTCTTGCACTCGGCGAGTAGGACGCTCTGTGTGCAGATTTTCGAGTTTTGCTGCTGGAAATGGACTAGAATCATTACCCTAAACTGTTTTGGACTTATAAAACCTGTTTTTGGTGTGGGAATGGTTATGCTAATCCATTTTCAATGGTTATTATCAAATTTTCAAGTTTTAAATATGCTTATATGATTCTTGAAATTGTTGATATGAATGCTCATACTTATGAGTTTTGGTAGATCATAGGAATTATTTGCAAATTGTTTGTTAGTGTAATTCTTGATCTAAATGCCAATTAATGGACTCCATAACTTGTCCTCAAGTTATGGATTTCCAAAAGTCTTTTCTTTAAAGCCATTAAGACTCATAGGTTATAGAAATGAAAAGTCTTGAATAGTTTCAAAACTTGCCCTCAAGTTTTGGAATTTGTAAAGTCTCACACACACTTTAATTGCAAACCCTAGAGTTTTAAAAGTTAAAATTCAACCCTTATACTTTATAGTATTATAAGTTAATAATATATATATGTATAAGAGCAAGTCAGTCTTACCGTTAGTAGGCCTCATTCACGAAGCCGATCTATAAGGGGGTATAAGGTTGTTGCCTATAAAATGGCAGCTTAATGGGTGTCCACTCTCACCCACCGCTTCCTTGACTGGTGGAGGGTCATTAGCCGAACGGGTAGCACAAGGACTATAATTCTCATTATAAGTATAATGATAAATATAAAGTAACTAAACCTTTTATAAATTCCCAATCTTAGTTACTTTAGGAAAATGTGAAGATGGTGCGAACCCATGAAATTACACTTTGTACCTTACCAAGTCGTTGGTGGAGCGTGTGTGGGTAACCGGCACACTAACATGGATTAATAAGAGTGGCAAAGGATGACTTAATGTTTATCATAGATTGGTGGAGCGCGTGTGGGTAACCTACACATCGATTAGGTGATAAAATTAAGGGTACCAAGTTAATTTTCATGGTTATTCACACCTTGTTTGTGATCCTCGGCATCCCAATCACAAACTTGAGAGGGCACAATCGAGATTTAAACATGTCATTGAAAAGTTCAATGAATCTCAAAAGATCTAGGAGTTTCAATCCAATTAAAACATAATACCTATTTCGTTTTTCATGGTGGAAATTGGTGAATCGTCATTCGCCTACCTTCAAATATTTTATAGCTTGGATTACGACATCCCTCTTCCAAGTTATAAGATATTGTGTTGGGTCCTAGCCTTAATATTTCAGATTGGGTGTCATATTAAGGACTTAAATCAACTAACTTGAATTTCTCCCATTGTAGATGTCTGGTTCAGACAACTATGATCTTCCCAAATCTCTTGGAACAAGCTTTCCTAATGAAGATGATGTCCCACGATTGGATCATGGAAATCATACTTCTCTTCCTCCACCTCCTCCAATTATTATCCTTAACCCACAAGTTCAAGGTCACTCAATCCCTATTGGCAAGCAAAGTTTGTGTGTGCTCACATCTTGGAGATGAAGTCATATATATAGATAGGCCGGGAGAGTTGGGTGTCAAAGTCTTGAGGAAGTTGGTTGTTGACTAGGTTCTTCAATCACATCCTAAGTCACATAGTGAGTTCCTTTGGGACTACTATATGACAGACCATGCCATGACCCTTAATGATCTTACCTATTTGCTTGATGCTGCTGAATCAACAATAATTTGGATCACTGGTAAAGCAAATTTGATTGGAAGATCGACTTCCCAAACTTCCATGGACATTGACAATGGTAACATTGGAAATCCAGAAAAGCTTGCTCTTCCCAATGGAAAGAGATCGGCCATAGAAAAGCTTTTAGGTTTGGTAACATTGGAAGTCCCGTGTATCATTCCCAAAGAGTCCATATGTTTCTATTGCCAAAGAAACGGGCATTGGTTGCGAAGCTGCCCTATTTACCTGAAAGATCATAAGGATGGTAAAGTCAAAAAGGTTTGACTCTACTTCGGGTAAAGTCCACTATCTAACTCTATTAGATTCCTATTTTAAGATTCTTATTACATGATGTGACTAGGTCTCATTTTGACGTTTTAAGAATCAAAGAAAAGAGAGGAAGCTTAAAAGAAGAATATGCTGATTCTGATCGCGAAGATGGATTTCGATCGCATGGTTCGGTGATCAGAATTTTGAGCTGTTGCTTAAGAGTTGGGATAGATTGCCTAGGAATAGACAACAACATTGTTTTCATATGCATTTGCATTGTAAGGATAAGTTTTTTACGCAAGTTTTAAAATAGAAGAAAAGTTTTTATTTTAAATTTCCTTACAATGGCATTTGTGAAAAAATTATTGTTTATGTGATTCCATAGATAGCAATATTGGAAAATAGATTTGATTCTTTCATTTGTGGTATTGTCATAATTTACCAAATGATGAAAGATTCTCATCACCCAAGTTTCAGTTGGATAGAAACTTGGAATCATGCAAGTTGTATTGTATGATGAATGAGAATTTTCATCTTTGGAAAATTAAGACTAATTCCTTGTTCACATGTATATGTGAGTCAAGTGAAGGACTAAGGGATGAAGTACACATTCTTGTGCAATGGTTAAGTCCACCACAAAGATCGATAAGACTATTCGTCATGATTTACTAAAGCTTAGTAAATATGGTTATACTTACAAGTTTAAGTATAATTCTGAAGCATTGGAAAAGTTTCAATGTATGGCAGAACGAATGAGAAGAATCAAATTAGGCAGAAAGATAAAAGTTTCTCAAATCTGGAAAGATGGGAGAGTACTATAGTATCATGTTTTATGATCATCTTAATGATTGTGAAACCATATCACAATTGATCCTCTAAGTACATCTTAGTGCATTCTTATGGCTAAGTCATGAATTTTTGAAATGGTTAAATCAAGAAGATGAGTCATACTTCGTTCCAAAACAATTCTTAGAGTCATACTCCAAGATTGTAACTTGCGTGACATATCTTAAAGAAGGTTTATAACACTTGTCAAATGTAGAGTAAAATGTTTTCTACTCTTGTACACTTGAAATTGGTAAGTTGTGATGTTTTAGATAAAACAAAGACCAACTAAGGCCAATTGTGTGAAGTGTTTGCCTTGAAAAGAATCCGTACTATCTCTTGAATATTTGTTTGTCAAGGAATGGTTCTTGGCAAGAGAGTCTTATATGTCAAGAGGACAATGTGAGTCTTAAAGATCCTGAAAGAGTTTCAAGAACTAATCAAGAATAAAACCTGTAGTTTATCACTAGCACACGACTTGAGGTTTATAACCAATCGTCCTGACATAATTCTTGTTTCTATGCCCATTCAAGTTAAAAGTTGACTATGCATGTGAGTTCTATGAGTGCTTGGTTGCTTGCATAACAACTTGGAAGACATGGTAGTCCCTTGGGCTGCCAGATGGCAAGAAATTAAGATTGAACAAGTTCAGTCCATATGAGTTTGAATTTGTCACTAACCTTGTCTTGTGATTATGGTTTTGAAAAATTCACATGGATAGGAACACATACACCATAAAATCTAAGTGTCATAAGGTTTCTCTCCGATTCATGAAAATGATGGTGAGGAAACGCTTTCGCTAAATAGATTTTAAGTAGATAGCAATTGTGATATTTGCATTCTCAAAGTCGTTAGTGGAGCGTGTGTGGTTAACCGGCACACTAACATGGACTTGTGAGAAATGGCAAAGGTCTAAACAATTGAGACTATGATTACGACATCCCTTTTCATAGTTCTAAAATTGTTTAGACACACATGTGAGCTGTCTAGGAAAGGTGTATGATTTTGATAAAGTCTTATCAAAGCATCTCGTATCAGAAATCTGAACTTTGGTAAGAAAGTCAATAAAGTATTGATTTCTAGAAGTCCAGCTGATTTCTGGATACATGTCAAAGCTAGTGGGAGCATAAGTGTTATGCTAATAATTATCATGTTAGTGGGAGCATGATTATTATGTTAAGTGTTAATTATAGAAAACAAAAGTCTCAATTCGTGACTCTGCATGGTTTGAAAAGTTGTTTTGCTATAATTAAGGGAGAGGAAATTATACTTCATTCCAATTCTAAAAGCTTAGATTGAGATTTTAATCATCTTTAGTCGAGGATATATATATATATATATATATATATATATATATATATATATATATATATATATATATATATATATATATATATATATATATATATATATATATATATATGAATTTTATGTTGGAATGGTTGAACATAAGGAAATTCTATATATATTTCTTTCTCAAAATTCGATTATGATTACGACATCCCTTTTCATAGTCGAATTATGAAAACATGGCAAATACAAAATATTGTAGCAAAAGACTAGTCTAGGATCATGTCCTTATGTGAGACATCATGAATCGTGTCCCATATGCTTCGGGCATAGGATCGATTACATGTGCTATAATATTTATCCTTTCTAAATTTTCCAAATGCTTATGGCATTAAGAGGGGAAAAGGTCTAGAATTGGATATGACTAAAATGATTAAGCAATTGTTGAGGACAATCTGAGGTTTACCAAAGATGGGTTGCTCATGGACAGATGGAAGTATGATGTAAATTTTTGGAAAGGACCATATTGACATATTCTGAAAAGAAGCAACTCTTGTTCAGAAGTGATAGTCAAAATGGGAATATGGAAATGTCTCCATAGGTGGAAGTTATTCAATCTGTGTAAGATTAGAAAACTTAATGCAAGAAGGATGTTCAAAGGAATGTACTTTGAATGTGAGACTTCATTTCCATGGAATTGATCTCCATTGGAATACTCTGTAACGTCTGTTGACAAGTCTTTGTGACTTTGTGCATAGTCATTGCAAGAGGATCAATGCATATAATTTTAGAATCTAACAAATTTCGGTAAATGGCAGGAATTTGGAATTCTTACATTTACGATAAGGATTTGGGATTGTGAAATGAGCATCATTGGAATCATGTTCAATTGATCTATTTTACAAAGTAAGGATCATACACAAACATAGTGTGCATACTTGGAGTATGGCATAACTATTGTTTAGAAAACATAGTGTGCATGCTTGGAGCATGAGACAACTATTGTTTTAATTCAAGTGTTAAGTTGATAAATTGAAACATTATGCAATGAATAATGTGTAATCAATATGGTGATAGATAAAAGGTGTTTTATTTATATTCATAAGTTCTGAGACCATATTAGATTCGACTATTCTTGTGTTTCACTTTGCATGTTTTGACTTCCCGAATAACTAGGTTATTCAAACTCTCCACAGTCAATCATACTTTGGAGGTAGGTATGAATCAAGATTGTCGTGAATTGGGCTTGTAGATGTCTAACGTGTTTAGACATAGCAAAAGTGACTGCAACATTCATGAGTGCTCCTGGAATGAGATTCGAGTATTGGATTAAACCCACGTTCATTTGAATCACTTCATGGATTTTATCACGAGTGATCATGAGACGATAATATCTTATATTCTTCAAACGGAGACATATGAGATGTAGTTGAGCGTCAGTTGCACATTGACATATGTAAACGCAACCAGTAACTTGGTTGTTATAAAACATATCGTTGTGTGTAATTTGATGCGTAAGTACAAGCGAACATTTGGGTCGAAGTTTATCTATTCCTTTTACCCTTGGAGGGATAAAAGCGATATCTGTGGGCCCCTCGATGATTTAGTGATGACACCCTAAGTGCTTGGCCAAGCCTGGACTGATTTGATTTGTTCAATTAGTCAGTTGTCATAAATCGGAAATCGGGAAACAAAAAATGGACAGAGAGAATGATTATAATCCATGTCTCAGTCCATATGATATCTAGAATGTAGGAATATATGATCCCTTATCTAATGGACACGTCATTTGACTAGGTCAAAGTTCGGCAGCAGGTTTAAGAGCTACGATTGCTAGTCGGGATCTTGGAGTCATACTTGAATAATAGTTTTAGACTTATCTAAGTGGGAGACTGTTGGATTAGATGTCTAAGACCATAACTATTATTGGTATGTACTCGACCCGAGAGTAGCATGGTCCATTTGGGTTTCACTTCACCGGAACAATTGTATGGATAGTCTTTTGAGAATAGTATGTCTATGGTTTATTAATATATTATAAGTTATAATATATTAATATGAAATCATATTATTTAATTAGTATTGATCAAGAATTAATTTAGAATTAATTTAGTGATCAAAAGGACACTAATTAAATATGGACTCTTATATATATATATATATATATATATATATATATATATATATATATATATATATATATATATATATATATATATATATATATGTAGAATGGGCCAAGTTCATTTAGGTTGGGCTAAACTTGCATGGATAGTCCATGGAGTTTTAACCCATGGATCCTATGGAAATGAAAGGTCATGGGTATTAGGATTTACATGAATGTAACGCTAATCCTCCATACTATATAAATAGGTCTTTGGCACATGAAATGGCACTAGTGTGTGAGTAAACAAGAGTGGGCCGATTTCTAGTGTGACTACTATTCTCTCAAGTTTTCCAAGGTGTTTTGTTGATTTGTGATTCCGCTTGAGGCATCAACATTATTGGTGTTAGGCTCTTGAAGCTCCAAGGAATCAACCACAAGAAAAGGTATGTCATTCCACTAAGTTTTATATTACAAGTTCCCCATGGTATGTTAGTTAGGATGAGAACCTTGGAAAAATCATATTTGCATGTATAATAGAGAAAACATAGATCCAAGGTTTCTAGGGTTGCACGTACACCATAGGAGTGTTAGAATGCTCAAAACCCATCAGTGCAGGACCCCGATTTGCTGGGGTGAGGTTGGGCAGAGAGTCATGGGGAGTACCGAAGTGGTACTCAAGACTACGGAGAGGATCCAGCAGGTCAGGAGCAGGCTTCAGACTGCTCAAAGTCGGCAGAAAAGTTATGCCGACAAGCGTCGTTCGGACCTGGAATTCCAGGTCGGGGATATGGTCCTCCTGAAAGTGTCACATTGGAAAGGTGTCATCCGGTTCAGGAAACGGGGCAAGTTAGGCCCCAGGTGTTGGGTATTGAGCATTCTAACACTCCTATGGTGTAAATGCAACCCTATAAACCTTGGATCTATGTTTTCTCTATTATACATGCAAATATTAACTATTCCAAGGTTTCATCCTAACTAGCATATTATGAAGCACCTATACTACAAAGTTCTAGTTAGATGACATACCTTTTGATGTAGCTTGATGTCTTCAAGCTTTAAGAGCTTAGCCCCAATAGTGTGGAAGCCTCAAATGGAATCACAAATCACCAAAACACCTTGGAAGAACTTGAGAGAATATGTATGCACACTAAAATCGGCCCACTCTTATTTTCACACACTTGTGCCAATTTTGTGAGCCAAGGACCCCTTTATATATTATGGAGGATTAGGGTTACATCCATGTAAACCCTAATACCCATGACCTTTCATTTACATAGGATCCATGGGTTAAAAGCTCCATGGACCATCCATGAAAGCTTAGCCCAACCTAAATGAACTTGGCCCATTCCATATATATAAGAGTCCATATTTAATTAGTTCTTTTTGATCACTTAATTAATTCTAAATTAATTCTTGATCAATACTAATTAAATAATATGATTCCATATTAATATATTAGAACTTATAATATATTAATATAAATCAAAAATATACTATTCTCAAAAGACTATCCATATAAATTGTGTCGGTGAAGTGCAACCCAAATAGACCATGCCGGGTCGGGTCAAGTACATACCAAATATAGTTATGGACTTAGACATTAAAGCCGCTGTCGAACTCTGACCTTGTCAATGACTTGTCCATTAGATAACGGATCATATATTCCTCCATTCTAGATATCATATGGACTGAGACATGGATTATAATCATTCTCTCTGTCCATTTGTTGTTTCCCGATTTTCGATTTATGATGACTGGCTGATTGAACAAATCAAATCAGTCCTGGCTTGGCCAAGCACTCACATGTGTCATCACTAAATCATCGAGGGGCCCACAAATATCGCTTTTATCCTGAAGGTAAAAGGAATGGATAAACTTCGACTCATATGGCTTGTTCTACTACTTGTTGAATCATACACAAAGGAACGTTTTATAACATCGAGTTACCAAATGCGTTTTCGTGCAATCAATGTATAACCAACTCGTAGTAACAACTCATATCTCTAGGTTTGAAGAATATAAGATATTATCGTCTCATGATCACTCGTGATAAAATCCATGAAGTGATTCAAATGAGCACGGGTTGAATCCAATACTCAGAACTTATGAGCACTCATGAGTGTTGTAGCACCACTTTTCCACCAACTTGGACCTCTACAAACCAACCCATGACAGTCTTGATTCATATCTACTTCCAACATATGACCGACTGTGAATGGTTTGAGTCACTTAATCATTCAGGAAGAGCGACTTAGTTATTCTGGAAGTCAAAACATGCAAAGTGAAACAGAAGAATAAATGAATCAAATATGGTATCAAACCCTATGAATATAAATAAGACACTTTTATTTATCACCATACTGATTACTCATTATTCATTGTTTCGGTTTCATCAACTTTATACTTGAATTAAAAACACTAGTTGTTCCTTGCTCCAAGCAAGTACACTATGTTTTCCAAAACAATAGCTTTGCCATACACCAAGTATGCACTCTATGTTTTCTATGATCCTTACTTTGTGAAATAAACCAATTGAACATAATTTCAATGATTCTAATTTCACACTTCCAAATCCTTATCGAAAAATGTGAGAATTTCAAATTCCTATCATTTATCGAAATCTGTTTAGATTTTAAACTTATATGCACTGACCCTCCTGTAATGAATATGTACAAAGTCACAAAGACTTGTCAACAGTCATTATAAGGTATTCCAATGGAGTTCAACTCCATGGAAACTAAGTCTCATATTTAAAGTACATTGCTTTGAACATGCTTCTTGCATTAAGTTTTCTAATCTTACACAGATAACTTCCACCTATGGAGACAACTCCACATTCTCATTTTGACTATCACTTCTGAACAAGAGATGCCTCTTTTCAGAATATGTCAATATGGTCCTTCCAAAATTAGCACTATATTTCCAACTGTCCCTAAGCGACCAATCTTTGGTAAACCTTAGATTGTCCTCGACAATTGCTTAATCCTTTTAGTCATATCCAATTCTAGACCTTTTCCCTTCTTAATGCCCCTGGCATTTGGAAAATTTTAGAAAGGATGAATATTATAGCACATGCAATCGATCCTATATCTGAAGCATATGGGACATGATTCATGATGTCTCACATAAAGACATGATACTAGACCTGTCCTTTTGCTACAATATTTCTATTTTCCATGTTCTCTACATTTGACTATGAAGAGGGATGTCGTAATCATAATCGAATTTTGAGAACGCAATATATGGAATTTCCTTAATTTGAACCAATCCAACATGAAATTCATATATATATATATATATATATATATATATATATTCTTGACTAAAGATGATTAAGGTTTCAATCTAAGCCTTTAGAACTGAAATGAAGTATATCCTCTCCCTTAATTATAGCAAAACAACTTTTTCAACCCCTGCAACTTCACGAATTGAAACTTTTGTTTTCTATAATTAACATTGCTAACTTGCAACACTAACAATAATTATCATGCTCCCACTAACATGATGATTATTAGCATAACACTTATGCTCCCACTAGCTTTGACATGTATCCAGAAAACAGTTGGACCTCTAGAAGTCAATACTTTATTGACATTCTTACCAAAGTTCAGATTTCTGATACTCGATTGCTTTGATAAGACTTTATCAAAATTATACACCTTTCCTTAGATAGCATGCATGTGTGTCTAAACAATTTCAGAACTATGAAAAGGGATGTCGTAATCATAGTCTCAATTGTTTAGACCTTTTGCCAATTGCTTCAAATCTACTTGGTGGAAGTGTTTTCTCACCATCATTTTCATGAATCGGAGAGAAACCTTATGACCCTTAGATTTTATGGTGTATGTGTTCTTATCCATGTGAATCGTCAAAACCATAGTCACAAGACAAGGATAATGACAAATCCAAACACATACGGACTAAACTTATGCAATCTTAACTTCTTGCCACCTGGCAGTACAGGGCCTGCCATTGCTTCCAAGTTGTTATGCAACCAATTGAGAACTTCCAGAACTCCTATACAAAGATAACTTTAACTGTAATGGGCACAGAATATGTCAACACGATAGGTTATAAACCTCAAGTCGTATGCTAGTGAAGAACCTCAGGTTTTACTCTTGATTAGTTCTTGAGACTTTCAAGACCTTTAAGACTCCCACAGTCCTCTTGACATATAGGACTCTCTTGTCAAATATTCAAGGGATAGTGCGGATTCTTTATCAAGACAAACACTTCACACAATTGGCCTTAGTTGGTCTTTGTTTAATCCAAAACATCACAACTTACCAACTTCAAATGTACAAGAGTAGGACACTTTTACTCTTACATTTTACAAGTGTTTTAACCTTTCTTTAAGATATGTCACTCAACTTATAGTCTTGGAGTATGACTCTAAGACTTGTTTTGAAACGAAGTATGACTCATCTTCTTGATTTAACCATTTCAACAATTCATGACTCCTCTTCTTAGTCATAAGAATGCACTAAGATGTCCTTAGACGATCAATTGTGATGTGGTTCTTTAATCATTAAGATGATCATGATACTAAAGTACTCTCCCATCTTTTCAGATTTGAGAAACTTTAATCTTTCTGCCTAATTTGATTCTTCTCACTCGTTCTGCCATACATCGAGACTTTTCCAATGCTTCAGAATTATACTTAAACTTGTAAGTATAACCATATTTACTAAACTTTAGTAAATCATGACGAATAGTCTTAACGAGCTTTGTGGTGGACATGACCAGTGTACAAGAATGTGTACTCGATCCCTTTAGTCCTTCACTTGATTCACACATCCATGTGAACAAGTCTTAATTTTCCAATGCTTGAAAGTTCTCATTCATCATACTATTCAACTTGCATGATTCCAAGTTTCTATCCAACTGAAGCCTTGGGAATGAGAATCTTTCCTTATTTGGTAAATTATGACACTACCACAAACGAAAGAATCAAGTCCAATTTTTTTTTTCAAATATTGCTATCAATGGAATCATATAAACAACCATTTTTTCCAAATGCCACTTGTAAGGATATTTAAAATAAATATAAAATTAAAACCTTTTATTTTATGTCAAGACTTTGCGGAAAAAACTTATCCTTACAGTGCAAATGCATATGAAAAACTTGTTGTTATCTATTCCTAAGCAATATATCATAACTCCTAAGTAACAGCTTCAAAAATTCTCATCACCGAACCATGCGATCGAAATCCATCTTCGCGATCAGAATCAGCATATACTTCCTTTAAGTTTCTTCACTTTCTTTGATTCTTAAAACATCACCATGTGACCCAGTCACATCATGTAACAAGAATCTCAGAGTAGAAACTTAACAGAGTTAGATAGTGGACTTTACCTGAAGTAGAGTCAAACTTCTTGACTTGATCAACCTTATGATCTTTCAGGTAAATAGGCAGCTTCGCAATCAATGCCCCTTCTTTTGGCAAGAGAAATATATGGAATCTTTGGGAATGGTGTACTAGACTATCACAGACTTGCCTTTCTCTTTACCATTTGGTCAACCGGGTTGACTATGGCCAATCCCATTCCATTGGGAAGCGAAAGCTTTTTCTGGGTATCCAATGTTACCATTGTCAATGTCCATTGAAGGTTTTGTGAAGTTGATCTACTAATCAGATTTGCTCTGCCAGTGCTCCAAATCATTGTTGATTAAGCACCTCAAAGCAAATAGATAAGATCATTATAGGTCATGTCATAGTCCTTTACATAGTAGTCCATAAGGAACTTACTATGTGACTTAGAAAGTGATTGAGCATCCAACATTCTTAAGACTTTGACACCCAACTCTCCCGGCTTGTCAATATGTGACTTTATCTCCAAGATGTGAGCACACATAGACTTTGCTTGCCAATAGGGCTTGAGTGACCTTGAACTTGTGGGTTAGGGAGAATAATTGGAGGAGGTCGAGGAAGTAAAGTTCCAAGAGATTTGGGAAGATCATAGATGTCTGAGCTAGACATCTTTTGGGAGATATTCAAGATAGTTGATATAAAGTCCTTAATATAACACCCATATGAAATATTAAGGCTAGGATCCAACAACCTATTTATAACTGGAAGAGGGATGCCGTAATCCGAGTTATAAAATAGTTGAAGGTAGGTAAATGACGATTTACCAATTTCCACCATGAAAAACGAAATATAATTAAGTTTTAATTGGATTTGAAACTCCTAGATCTTTTGAGATTCATTGAACTGTTCAATGGCATGTTTCAATCTTGAGTGTGCCCTTCAGGTTTTGTGACTGGGATGCCGAGGATCACCAAACAAGGTGTGAAGTAACCATGCAAATATACTTGGTACCCTTAATATTTACTCCGTAATCAATGTGCCGGTTAACCACACGAGCTCCACCGATACTATGATAAATATTAAGTTACCATTTACATACCTTGTTAAATCCAGATTAGTGTGCCGGTTAACCACACACGCTCCACTAACGGTTTAAACAAAGTGCAAAGTGTAATTTCATGGATTAGGACCTTATTCACATTTTCCTAAGTAACTAAGATTGGGAATTAATAAAAGGTTTAGTTACTTAGTATTTATCATTAATACTTTTAATGAAGGGAGAATTATAGTCCTTGTCCTACCTGTTCGGCTAACGACCCTCCACCAGTCAAGGAAGCGGTGGGTGAGAGTGGACACCCATTAAGCTGCCATTTTATAGGCAACAACCTTATACCCCCTTATAGACCGGCTTCGTGAATGAGGCCTACTAATGGTAACACTGACTTGCTCTTATACATATATATATATATATATATATATATATATATATATATATATATATATATATATATATATATATATATTATTAACTTATAATATTATAAAGTATAAGGGTTGAATTTTAACATTTAAAACTCTAAGGGCTTAACTTGGAATTAAAGTATTCTTGAGGGAAACTTTACAAATTCCAAAACTTGAGGGCAAGTTTTGAAACTATTCAAAACTAATTAATTCCATAACTTATGAGTTTAAAGTAGTTTTAAATAAGAAAACTCTTCAAGTTCCATAACTTGAGGACAAGTTATGGAAGACTTTAAACTATTAAAGAATGTAACACTTCTTCTTTTGTAACTTATGGAACTAATTAAGGTTACACATTTTTATTATTTAATGAAGTGACTTTTGAACCTCCATAACTTCAGGACAAGTTATGGAGTCATAAAACCATTTAATGAGGACAAGACTCTTCATTTTGTAACCTTTGCCAAGTTTTATGAGTTTTAAGAAACTTAAATGTGACCTTTCATGTAACTTGAGGACAAGTTACACAAACACATTTTAGAATCAACTCTTAGATTAAAATGGATTGAAAACACATAATCAATTAACTTTTCTATTAATCTAAGCAACTCATAGGAACAAGGATCAAACTTTTTCATGTAATTAGCATAACTTTTAAACTAATACAAAACATGAATCTATTGACAATTATCTTTGAAATTGGATTAGCATGAACATTACCACATCAAAAACAGGTTTATAGGTTCAAAAACAGCTTATGGTAATGTTCTTAGTCCATTTCTAGCCAAAAAACTCGAAGATATGCTGTCAGGGGGTCCAACTCGTCGAGTGCATGAACCAACTCGGCGAGTTGGATCGTTCTGAACACTTTTAAGGCGTGGACTCGTCGAGTCCCTTTATGGACTCGGCGAGTCTGCTATTCAGACTGCAAAAAACTTCGATTTTTAAGCATATTTTGCAAGTATAACAAGAAAACAAACTTGGATCTGATACCACTGTTGGGTTTTGAGCATTCTAACACTCCTATGGTGTACATGCAACCCTATAAACCTTGGATCTATGTTTTCTCTATTATACATGCAAATATTAACTATTCCAAGGTTTCATCCTAACTAGCATATTATGAAGCACCTATACTACAAAGTTCTAGTTAGATGACATACCTTTTGATGTAGCTTGATGTCTTCAAGCTTTAAGAGCTTAGCCCCAATAGTGTGGAAGCCTCAAATGGAATCACAAATCACCAAAACACCTTGGAAGAGCTTGAGAGAATATATATATGCACACTAAAATCGGCCCACTCTTATTTTCATACACTTGTGCCAATTTTGTGAGCCAAGGACCCCTTTATATATTATGGAGGATTAGGGTTACATCCATGTAAACCCTAATACCCATGACCTTTCATTTACATAGGATCCATGGGTTAAAAGCTCCATGGACCATCCATGAAAGCTTAGCCCAACCTAAATGAACTTGGCCCATTCCATATATATAAGAGTCCATATTTAATTAGTTCTTTTTGATCACTTAATTAATTCTAAATTAATTCTTGATCAATACTAATTAAATAATATGATTCCATATTAATATATTAGAACTTATAATATATTAATATAAATCATAAATATACTATTCTCAAAAGACTATCCATATAAATTGTGCCGGTGAAGTGCAACCCAAATGGACCATGCCGGGTCGGGTCAAGTCCATACCAAATATAGTTATGGACTTAGACATTAATCCAACACCAGGTACATTGGCCCTTTTAGAGTTGCAGCCCGGGTGGGCAAGGTGGCGTATAGGCTGGATCTGCCAGCCGAGCTTATCCAGATTCATAGTACCTTTCACGTCTCCCAGCTGCGGAAGTGTCTGGTAGACGACTCTGCAGTGGTACCTTTGGAGGATATTCATGTGGATGACAGCCTGAACTACATTGAGCGACCAGTAGCTATCCTCGACAGGAAGTCGAAGGATCTGAGGAACAAGAGGGTCGAGCTAGTGAAGGTGCAATGGCAGCACCGTAAGGGCTCAGAATGGACGTGGGAGCCGGAGGACGAGATGCGAGAGCACTACCCCGAGCGTTTTCCGGATACAGTAGCAGACTTTGAGGACGAAGTCTGAAATAAGTGGGGGAGATTTGTAACGCCCGGTTCCCGGTACGTATTAAATTTGATTAATTGTATGTTTTTACACTGGGACTCGGCGAGTTGGAGGCCCAACTCGTCGAGTAGACAAGACTTTGGACGCAGGTTGTAAGTGACCTACTCGACGAGTCGAGAGCCCGACTCGGCGAGTAGGACTGTCTGGATGAAACCCTAATATTTAGGGTTTGCACCATATTTAAACTCCTTAACTTGCCCCAACCCAGCCTCCATCGTCCCTCCCAGTCCAGAATAGCCCTAACTCGAAACCCTAATCAATTATTGAGTGTTCTTGAGATTCTTGGTGTCTTTTGTGTGTATTTGAAATTAGAGAAGGAGAAGGAAGCTTGAGAGATCAAGAGCAGGCAAGAAGATCCAGAGGTTTTGGCATATTTCCAACTCATTTGAGGTATAAAGCTGAAACCTTGACCATCTATCTCTTAGATCTCTAGTTAGGGTTCATTTCTACCTTTTCTAAGCCTTAGAAGTGCCATTCTCGGGATTTTGTGGTTATAAAGGGGTATGACTTCAGATCTGGAACCATTGAGGGTTCCTATGGCATAAAGGTGCCAACTTTATTGCCATAAGCACCCCATGCATCTTGTATTCTTCATTCTAGAGCCATGTGGGCCAAATACCTCATGCATGGACGTCAAGATTGGAACTTTACGTATAATATGGACCCTAGGAGGTCAAAACTATGGTTTGGATGCATTAAGACCGATTAAAATCGACTGTATAGTTCTAGACAAAAAGGGACTCGGCGAGTCACTTAGGTGACTCTACGAGTCGGGTCGCAGTTTCCCCCAAACGCCTTCTGGAGATGGTATTTGGTTGGGTTGAAGGACAACTCAGCATGTTGGGGTTTGTTATGGACTTGAAGATCGAAGGACTCGGTGAGTTAAAGGAGGAACTCGGCGAGTTCAAGGCAATGTCCCAACCAAATTGAATATGTCTAACAAAATTATTTATAAGAGAACCTCCACTAAAGTTTATGCTACTTGTACTCTTAAACCGAAACTTCCTTCCATACGTCCTCCCGATGTGCCTGAAAATGATGATGATTTCTCATCTCCTTTCTACAACCAAATCACTATATCTTTTACCACATAGGATTTCAACTACAATTTAATCTCCATAAAATACCATTTATTCTCCTCATGTATTACAAACATTGTATAGGTTTTTGGAGACTTAAACTCCATCCAGACCCACAAACCTCCCACATATGCAATATTAACATCTAGAAAACCTTCTTTAGACATACTATAGACACATTCCTAATTAGACCATCATCACAGACAAACAAAAGTATGATACTTGAAGATTCCAGTATAACCAATCTAAGTAGAATACTTGAAGAATTCGTTATTACCAATTTTATTTATCTCTTTGCTCCCATGTTACCGATTTAACTTGATTTTTCGTTCCAAGCATCTTGCTTCTTTTAAGACCGACACAAACGATCTCTTGACATCCACTTGTGTCTTAACCATCTCTACCTTATTAGTAATAACTCTATTCCTCATTTTTGTTTGTCCATTCGATTTCCCACTATCCATTCTTTTGAAACGATCCATAGAAGTGAAGAGGTGAAAATTTCACATCCACACTGACTTAAGGTTTTTTGATAAGACAGTCCTAATTATTCACTCTTAGGAATCTAATGAACCCAAATCTCTTTCCCTAATTTTATCAATTTCTTCACTACGTAGACATTTGATATTACATTGTATCTCTCACACATCTTCCATAATTCCTTAGAATACACAAAAGTTGGAAAATCTGTAACAAACACTGATGATGACACCAATTCCACACTCTTGACATTAGGTTTCTCACTCGTTTTTTACTTTATCCCAAAGATCCAATGCTAATCTACATGTTGTGTTTTCTTTATATTCTCCATAATCTCTCATGATAATTCCTTCAAAATCGACCTTGTTACCCCCTTCCCATGTTGGGAGATAGTCAATCCCGATTGCCTTCTATCTAAATTTATGCACACTCATAATTCAAAAAAGTTCATTCACTTTGCATAAGAATTACGGATACATATTAAATGCTTGAAAAAGACAAATTGGATTGAAGTCAAATGTATAGTTGTTCCTTGGAATCCATCAAATAAGATGTTTTTTTTATAATCTATATAGCTCTTTTTTTTCTTAGAACTTAGAAGAATAAGCGAGGTCCATTTTCGTCATACAACAAAGATGTCTTTATGGCCCATGTTCGATATAGAACAATGATAGCTTCATGACCCATTTCATGCGATTTCAAAGTCTTAAAAAATAGATAAACGATTTAGGTTATACCTTTTTCATTAGGTAAAATTAATATTGCTTGCCAAAATAGAGGGTCATCGGGTAAACAATCTCCGAAAGTGTTTTTGTTAGCTGTTTTGTTTGTAGTTATAGAGCTTGTTCGCATAAGAGAAAATATGAAAGTTTTGTAGGCTTTACAAGACTTTCTTTCTTCCTATTAATCAAAATGGGCTAAGTGCCTAAAATGGCTTGACATTATATTGGTGGGCTTTGGTTTATTAGTGGACATATAGATTTATCGCCATATTAAATTAGTAAGGGTTAAAAGATCAGATTTGGGTTTCATGAATCAAAAAATCAAATTTTCATTTAATTTTTAATATATATTATGTTAATTTCTAGTAATTCGGTCGTATTTTCAGAATAAAAGCATCATTGGTTCCATTTTGTTTTCAATATATCCATTTAGCATGTTATCAGGTCATTTTCTGGTTGCAAAATATTGCAGATGGCAATAAAGCCAATATAGTTGACCACTTTTTTAATGTTTTGTCGTATTTTTATAGAGAAGTCATCATTGTTTATAATTTTTACTTTTTTCAAAAAAAAAATCATTTAGTTAGTTTCTCTCAAAGTGAATCGAAGTAGTGTACCTCTACGGCTCTACCTTTCTTCCATTTCGTTTGTTACATATGGACCTATTTGTACATATTCTCACTGCTTGTCTCGACGGAAGAAAATATACATTGGCAATCATTGATGAGTTCTCTAGGTATATATGTATTATTTTTCTTCATATTTATCAAAGTGATGATATGGTTGAGTAATATATATGTCCAACAGTTAAATAATGATCATGGTATTAAGTTTAGAATTCATATTGTTAAGGAATTCTACAAAGAGAAGTGTATATACTCTAATAAATAAAAATGGGGTTGCTTAAGCGTTGTAATATACTCTAATAAATAATTTTTTTTTGCCACATGTCATATTTTCATCCATTTTGTCAAATGTTATTTTGTGGTTATTTTAAATTAATTTTTTTCCACATGTCATTTTATGGGTTTTCATATTTTATTAAATTTCACATATAATAATTACAATAAATATAATAATAAATGAATATCAATTTCATTAATAGGCTTAACTTCTAATTTCAGAAATTCTTAAATTAAAGTTCATTAGTTTTTTTTTTTTAATTATTTGTTTAAATTTAAAAGATAAAAAACGTTTCAATTTTAATAATTTATTATTTTTCTTTTTTTCTTATAATTTAAAGTTCTCAAATATTTAGACTTTCATATTTAATTTTTTTAAAAAAATAACCCATGTAATAAATAGGTCTCACAACTAGTAAAGATCTTATGTTTATCACACACTTAAGCAGTAAACGCATTGTCATACACGTCACAAAAAAACTACATCGATATAAACATTTAAGGAGTATCGATATAAACATTTAAGCAGTAAACGCATTGGCAGTTATCGAAAAACCACGTCAAGATGAGAGAAACTAGATAATTGAAGAAGTTTTTAAAAAAATAGAAAAAACAATGGTTATTACCGAAATATAAGATTAAAAACTCAAAAGAATGACCAAAATATAATGATGTTATTGTAATTTATGATAGACAAAATTGCAAAAATGGTCCCTGTGGTATGCATTTTTTTTGGGTTTTGGTCCAAACCCCGACTTTTTTGGATTTGTAGTCCTTTTGGCCATGCTTGTACGTAGATTTGGTCCCTCGTAAAATTGAAATGACTAAATTGCCCTTTTTAGATTTATTTTCCATTTTCTTTTTTATAAGTATTTTTATATATTAAATAAAGATTCTCTCTCTCTCTCTCTCTCTCTCTCTCTCTTATCAGGTTTTAATACCCAGAACACAAAATCGACCACCATCCTCTTCTTCAATCATAGACCTCAATCTATCTTCTCTTCCACCTCATTATTCCACCACCACCTCGTTCATGATTATCTCTCATAAAACCCACCAGCCTGCATTCCTGAATGATCCCTCAGCTCCATAAAGAAGGTCGATTGCCTATATAAAGTATGTACAAAGAAGTCGGATCTCTGTATGTTATTCCCAAATCAAAAGTGAAACAAATAGGTTGTGTTTCTTAGAATTGGGTTTTATCACACAGGTTTCAGTATGGCTTTCATCTCGTGATCAATTGCAAGCATCCAGTTCTCCTTTTTACTTGCCTTTTCGAAGCTTATTAGGTCATAATCAGAGAAAAGAGCAAAATCTGCACATTCATCAAAATTAATCGGTTGTTAAAAAGATTTTCTATGCTCTACTGGTTCGTTCGATTTGATTTCGGGATTATGCAAGATTCAAACAAAAGATATCTCTCAGGTGTCCTTCGTAGAAATCAGGTTTGACTTGTGCTGACTGTTCGTATCTTTCTCCTGCTTTTTCGTATTCTTTTTGGGAGAATTCGAATCCGATTTGCACTTGTTCTGATACTGATTCTTTGCTAGTGTTATCATCTTCTGTAATGACAATCGATTTTCTTGCTTTGTTCATGTGGACGTTACCCTGGTTGAACAAAGCTAAAGTGTTAACTTGTCCGATTTGCACTTGTTCTGATACTAAATCTCCATTGCACTTGTTCTGATACTAAATCTCCGATTTGCACTTGTTCTGATACTAAATCTCCATTCCGAGTTCATGAAGATCTAAATATGGATCTGTATCGAATCCCACATGGCTCTTGAAGAGTCTTGAGAACTGGACAATCCATTCCTCTTTGGAATTCGTGATTCCTTCTGATTTTCCCTCAGAACCAATGGGAAGTTGTTCGTTTTGGAAGAGCTCGTATGTTGGTTCTTTATCTCGAGTAACTTCCACTAGGTAGAGTTTGAACGTACCTTGAGGATCACTTGAAGTTTCTGCAGATCTCAGCTCAGGCGTTGATGGTGATTAGATATCCTTCTCGATCTTTGTACTTGATGAGAGAGAGAGAGAGAGAGGTGGGCCCCAAATTAGGTAATTATTTTATTTTTTATTTAAATTAAATAGAAAAAGCATAAAAAAATATATCATAAGGGCATAATAGTCTTTTCAGTTTACCGTGGGACCAAAAACGCAAAGAAACTAGCTCAAAAGGACCATCAATCCAAAAAAGTCGTGGTTTGAACTAAAACCCCAAAAATTTACATACCACAGGGACCATTTTTGCAATTTTGTCTTTATAATATTCTACAATAAATAAGCGACCATTGTGCATAAATATATAAGTTTAAAAAAGTAGTTGGATATGATAATATCTTTTATGCAAAAAAAAAAGAATATTAGAGTATTAGACCATCCGTTATACCCACCATATATCATATATGTGGTGGGTGCCACATCAGCACCACATTCCCCTACCACTGACATGAGATACCTACCACTAACACACCACTCCACATTATTATTATTATTATTATTATTATTATTATTATTATTATTATTATTATTTAATTCAAAAATACAATGAAATTACATTTTTAATAATTAAAAAACATTCATTTTTTTAACTAGTTTTTCATTAATTATAAAAATAAAATTACAACTTCAAACTACATTACTTAATTAATCTAGAAAAAAAAACATTACATTAATTTAAAAAAAAAAACAAACAAACATACATATAAAAAAACTAATCTTCGTTCATGTTACGTTGGTACAAATGTTCTGCGACATCTTCTCGAAGATTGAAACACGTTTCACCGTTATGAATTCAACAACTCGCTCTAAAAACTCATTCGTTCCGGGTACGAACTCCTCAATTGGAATGACATCGTCGTTCCAATCATACGTGCAAATCGTTCGACATTCATCTTCAATAATCATATTATGCATTATAATAATGCTAGGACCATTCGTTTAATTCTTTCTTTATCCCAGAGTCGTGTAGCATATTTCACTACATGTCATGTCTGCTTGAGGACTCCAAATGCCCTCTCGATATGCTTTCTCGCCGATTCTTGTTTTTTTGTAACCAACTTCGCTTTTTCACTTCGAGGAACCGAGTATGCCTTCATCAATGTAGAATAATCCGGGTATATCCCATCACCAGGGTAGTAACCGTATTTGTATGTGTGCCCGTTCACCGTGAACGTCGTATTAGGTGCTTTGCAGGTCTAAATATCGTTGAAAAGAGGAGACTGACCAAGAACATTAATGTCGTTGTTAGACCCCGCTACACTGAAGAAGGCATGCCATATCCACAAATCTTGAGATGCAACAGCTTCTAGGATGATATTTGGTTCACCTATATCTCCTCGAGTGAAATGACCACGCCATGCATTTGGACATATTTTCCCAAGCCACATGCGTACAATCTAGACTGCCAAGCATACCCGGAAATCCATGCCTCTCTTCATGAGCCGAATATAATCTTTCAATATCACGTTGAGTAGGTTTGCGCAAATATTGTTCGTGAAAAACCTCATACACAGATGCAGAAAACCAGTCTACCATTCAACTGCGGTCCTCTCGGATACTTTCAAGTATTCGTCAGATGCATCAAATGTTATACCGTATCCCAAATACCTAAGAGCAGCCGCACATTTTTGTATACTACTAAAACTCATTCTTCCTCTAGCGTCGGGTTTTTGTTTGAAAAAATCATAACGAGATTCTAAAGCATTACTAATACGTAAAAATATAGCATTATTCAGACGGAAACGACGTTCGAACGAGTCGTCATTATAATGACAATTATCGGCAAAGTAATCACGTACCAATAAGTTGTGTGCGGCTTGGCGATCACGATTGACGACCGCCCTTATACGAGAAACATTCGAACTTTCTTCGTCGTGAATGTGCTTCACAACGTTGAAGAATGTCTCGACAAATTCTACGTCGTCATCCGAGTCAAAAGTTTTTAAGAAATCCATGTGTTTTGTGGAATCCATGTGCATGTGTTTTGTGGTTTTAGAGAATGAAGGTTAGAAAATGAAGGTGTAAGTTTTGGTGAAAATAGAAGGTTTTATTTATATGTATTGAATTGAGTATGAAAAAAAAGCCCAAATAGCTGTTCAACGGTCAAGAAAGCAATCCACCAATCAAGTTTTGCGTTTAGAATCGTCGTCGGCAACATGATGCACAACGACCACGCCCGACCACGATTTGTCGGGGTGGTGTGCACGAATATTTCTCGTGGCCACATTGACCACGGATGCTCTCGTTGAGAGTATACCACATGGCCTTATGGAAAAATCAAAAGTCACCTTACTGTAATTATAACATATTTTTTATTAAGAATTCTTCCGGAACAATTTGAGCCAACACATACTTTAGTGGGATATTTATAAATATTACATTAAACAAATTTGACAATTGGACAATTTAGATTGGATTATTTAGTTTGGATATTTGGATTTTTAGATTGGTTTTCAACAAAGTCGAATTATTATTTTGAATTTTGGGTTGGTTTTGGTTTATAAAATAAAAGTCGAATAGTCTATAAAAACCGAATAACAATTTATTATTTATTTATTTTTAATATATATATATATATATATATATATATATATATATATATATATTGATTCATCTAATTATTCATTTTGTTGGTTCACAAAAAAACTATACATATAAATAATTTCTTACCTTACTACAACAAAAAAATTCTTTTTATTTGATCTATATATATATATATATATATATATATATATATATATGTGTGTGTGTGTGTGTGTGTGTGTGTTGGGGGGGGGGGTCCGTTGAAACTCCGAAAAATATATAGATCTTGTGATTCAACATCAACCCTATATTTTTTATTTGTCGCTCTAACACTTCAGCGTAGCTAAGCGACGAGAAAGTTATATATATATATATATATATATATATATATATATATATATATATATATATATATATATATATATATATATATATATATATTAATTTAGTAACTATAATATATTTTTTTAGTATTTGTTTATAAAATTTAAACCATAAATAAATAATTTATTTTTGTTTCTTCGATAAAGTTGGCTAACATTATAATTATATGTGGTTTAAAATGCTTCGGTTTTTTAAAACCAAATCATGAAAACCGATCTAACCAAACTGTAATTAGGTTGGATCGAATTGGATTTGAATCTAGTTTGAATTATTTGGATCTATATTTTGAAAACCGAAATTAATTGGATTCACCTGTATGGATTGAATCGAACTGATCCATTTAAACGAACACCCCTAAGTATGACCACATTAATATATTAACAATGAGATTTGAAGTGATTCAAAATTTCAAAAAAAAAGGTATTGTATTTAATAATTGTATTTGACATTAAATAAAATTTGTTTTAGAATGTCTCTAATACTCATTTTGAGCTGTGACATCAAAAATATTAAATTTTATATACTAGTTATTTCCTATGGTTCGTATGTAACATCCTAAAATTTAAGACTATGTTCTTAAATTAATCAAGTAATAAATGGAAAATTATTTATATAAATAAATCATCAAGGATTAATTATATCATTAGTGGTATGAAGGTTGGAAAGTTAGAAGTGAAAATAATAATATTTTAAAAGTTAAAGGGCCAAAAGTGCCAAATTAACAAAGTGTGTGGAACAAAAGGGTTGACTCAATGGAAGTGACTACCAAGGTTATAAATGGATAAAGACTGACTTCTTATGTCAAAACTTGAGTATAGTCACAAATATTGATGTTTAGTGAATTTTGGACAAAATGAGCAAACTAGAGGGACCAAATGTGAAAAATCCAAAAATAAATGTGCAATCTCTTCATTTCACCCAAGGGAGAACGTAGAGAGAAGAAATGAGACTATGAAATGGCGATTCAAGCATAATAAAAACCTTAGGATTGGATCTCAAGCTTTCTTGGTTCATTTGTTGCAAGTTGTGAAGAAATCAAGTGGTTCAATGTATATTTTATTCCTCCCTTAGTGTAGTATTCGAGTTTCATCTATAGATTGGGAGTTATATACGATTTTTAGGGTTTGGTTTTCTAACCTCCTTTGAGTTGTTTTGATGATCATAATCTCAAACCAATCGCCCCATTGATGGATTTAAGGATTTTGGTGAAAACCCTCATGAACCCTAGAAATCCAAATTGAGGATTTATTGTTTATATTTTAAATTGGAATGGATTCAATGACCTGGATAATGGGTGATGACAATAAATCCAATTGAAATGCTTAAATTCATCCATGATGTTAGAATCAAGCATTAAATTGGGTTTTAGATGGTTTTAGGAGAAAATGTGATGAAAACTATGGAATTCTTGGTAAGTGAGCATTTGATGAATATATGATACTCATAAACATGAGTTGATACTAATAATATGATTTTAATGCAAAAATATGAGGACTTGAATGATGCTTAGTTGAATTTATTGAATATTTGGCCATAAGGGAATTTTGGGAAATGTATTGATAACTACATAATGACTGAAATCTAAGAAGTGAATGACATTTGTGAACATGAATTTTCATTATAGATATGAAATTGGAACATAAACATGAAGAGAATCTAGTGAAGTTCTAACTCTAGTGATTGTTTTGGTTTAAAGGGTAATCTGGGAACATGGAATGGAAATGAGGATTCGGTAGTTAGATTTGGGTATTTGCAATAAGATTAATTATGGTTTCATGTACTTAACAATATTCTTATGAGTATTTAATAAGTTGGAAACAAAATATGTGAGTTTTAGAATGTGTAATTGGAAACTAGATTAGTTAAACCTTTATTTAAAGCTTAAGGATCATCATATCCTTGAAGGTTTTAATGAGCACTTAATGGATTAAGTGAAATGTTTTAAGATTATAAAACACCTCCTAATCATGTGTGAGAACCTATATAAATGGTAGAAAGTGAATTGGAAAAGCTTATTATGCAAAGTAGAGTGCCATTTTGAGAAAAAACGTGATTGTACCTGTCTGAAATCACCCTATGTCTGAGTAAAAATCGTCATGGTTGATTTTGACAGTTTTAGGAAATGCTCAAAACCTTCTTAACTTTTGCATACAAGTTCAAAATTGTAACATCCCAAAATTCGGAACCAAAAATTTCATTTTAATTTAGGTAATGTATATAAAAATAGTAGTCTGAAAACATCAATAGTATCATCTCGTATCATAATCAAAACCAATATCTCAATAACCAAAACATGTCATAAGAAAACATCATCAGAGTATAACTCCCAAAGATCTCATGTGCGGAAAATCATAGTGTGATGCACTGCGATCATGTCGGCCCCTTTCCTTTCGAAGAAGAAGTACATGAAACCAAAACTGAAAACTGTAAGCACAAAGCTTAGTGAGTTCCCCCATCATACCACATAAACACATACTGTCAGGCATATCTGGGTGCCCGACCTACCCTGTCAGGCATATCTGGGTGTCCGACCTACCCTGCTGAGCATATGTGAGTGCTCAACCTACCCATGTCAGGCATACCTGGGTGCCCGACCTACCCATGCCAAGCATATTTGGGTGCTCGACCTACCATGTCAGGCATATCTGGGTGCCCAACCTACCCTCCGGTCTATTCCAACCGGTTACGGGGTCTATCTCACCCCTACCACTATCACATAATAACATATCATAAACATACTACCAGGCATATCTGGGTGCCCGACCTACCCTCCGGTTTATCTCAACCGGCTACAGGGTCTATTCCACTCCTCCTACCACTACCACATAATAACATAGCATATAAGCACATAAATCTCATCAGATAGTGGCATACCAGACAATTATCACAAAGACAATCATCTCTACTATAAACAACTACTAATGGGCTGGCATTGGTGCCTTCGACTCACTTCTATAGGAAGGTAACTCACCTCGCAAAGCTAAATGCAGAATCTCACGGTAAGGAATCTATAACGGCTGCTCCGACGACTCCCCGAACTATCATTACCACAATAACACTTAGTCAAAAACTAATAATCATTCTTAGGGTAAAAATGACCATTTTACCCCTGATCTAATTTGGCTCATGCCTAAGGCCCAACACCATATCATGAAAGGCCCAAATCTAGATAGCCTTCCCAAGCCCACTAGTGGCCCACCAATGGCCCAATTTTCTAAATTGGGCCTAACTTTTCAAATGGGCCTTCTCATAATCCCAACATACTCTTAGCCCAAAATAACTAATTTCTGATGGCCCACTGTGGCCCAAAGTAACAAATTCCAAGAAATGGCCCAAACCGAAGCCCAATACCATAAATTTCAGTCCTAGGCCCAGAGGCCTTACTCTATAGTGGGCCATGATGCCCAACAAATCCAGGCCCAATCTTCTAAGGCCCAAAAACCCATGTTAACCACTCTGCATGCGTATGCGCGGCGTACCTCGCACGTACGCCCAGCGTACGCTGGTCTTGACCACTTCGGGGAGGTTGACCCAGTTCGCACAGCGTACCAGGGGTACGCCCAGCGTAGTGGACAGTTTCCTTAGAACTCCTTTTGTGACTTAATCCATTATGTCCTAATGTACAAAACATAGATCCAGGTCCTTTAAGACGTCCTAAACCATAAAGTTACAAACTTTATGTCTTTGCATGCATAGATGGGGGTTAAGACATGAATTAAGTCCTTAAACACACTTTGTGACCATCTAACACTTACATGGTTGTGGCTTAACCATCAAGGCTCGATATTTATGACTCTAAATGCTTCCAAGAGCTCAAAAGGACAACTCTTATGGACTGGAACTACCAAAACACAAGAAACCTCATCTATGGAGCAAAATATCCCATAAAACACCCCAGAACTACAACTAAGCATGCAATGGTCAAGTTTGAAGCTTGATACCTCAAATGAGTCAGAAACGATGCTAAACTCCTGGATCTACAAGCCCTTCTAACGTTCTTGCTCCTTCTTCTTACTTCCTCTTCTTCAAAACCACCAAAAACCATCCAAAAGTGCACCAAGTTAGCTCACAAAGCATGCAAGAGGCTTAGGGTTCGATTTCTACTCTTTAGGGATAGTGGAGGCTGAGGGAATGAGATTTGGGACGGAGTTAATGTCTTTATATATCTTGCAAACCCTAAAAATTAGGGTTTGCAACTGGACAAGTTACGCCCAGCGAATGCATGGGTAAGCCCAGCATACGCAAGGCTCCCCCCCCCCACCGCTTCGCGTCTCGATCGCGTATGCCGTACGTACACTATGTACGCCCAACGTACGGTCTTTCTCATAATTACCATATATTATACTTAATTAAATCGAAGGGAAATACCCGGTGACTCGGATGTTACAAAAATCATGCATGGTTTTCACTTATATTCATATTTTCAAATAAGGGATGATTTGAGACAATAAGTTCTAGAAATACAATTCATGAGGGTATTTTGGTCATTATATTGACATGAACTAGTATGATGTAGGAAACGTTTAGAGAATGTTTACTTAGACGAAAGAAGCTTAAAAGGGAGTAGTGAACCTTCTTGTGATTGAGGTGAGTACGTGTTGGCATTTTTCCACTTTGGGATACCTGGCAAAATGATTTTTATGATAATGAAATACTAATGTTTTGATATATGAAACATTTTCAAATGAAAGTGTTAAATGCTTTTGGAAAGAATGTTTTGAAAGAATTCCTTGAAGGCAAGAATGTTTTTGAAAGCAAAGAACGTTTTATAAGAACGAATGTTTTGATTACGTGTTTGAAATGGGTATTTTGATACGAACAGATGAAATATGTAAAGCATGAAAAGTAATGAAAAGAAATAGAAAGTAAAGAAAAGAAATGGAAAGTAATTAAAAGAATTGGAAAGTGATGAAAAGAAAATTGACCGAGCCATGATGCCTCATAAGAGGCACTAGAGGAATCTACTAGGGTGGAACCTTCCTCGTCACGAAGTAGATGTCCTGATGTAAATGATGCCTTGGTGGACTGATTTGTTATTTCCACCTTGTTCTATACTTGGGAGTGGTTCCTTTATTGGACGTAGACCCTAAGTATAAAATTGGCAACGGTTTAACACCAGAATTAGCCCTTAATGAAAGAAGGATTGGAATGTGAAAAAGAAATGTTTTTAAAATTATTGTAACACTCCAAAAAACATAAAAATTTAAAATTTTCAAAAACATCCATTACCCATAATTGTTTACAAAATGGAACCATTGTTTCAAAAGTAAAGTCATATCAGAGTGTCTCCAAAAATCAATATCATGAAAATAGGAGGATGAGCACGGTCAGGCCATCGCTTTCCCACGATCATCAGAAGTACCTGAAATAATAAAGTGGAACTGTAAGCCAAATATTAGTGAGTTCCCCCAAAGTACCACCACACAACATATAATATACATAAAATTTAGCATGTTGGGTCCACAACCTACCGGTTTGATTACCCTGGCCCATAACCTCACGGTTGGATTGCCCTGCATACCACATACTGGGCCCACAACCTCCCGGTTGGATTATCCTAGCCCATAACCTCCCGGTTGGAATATCTTGAACCACAACCTCCAGGTTATAATGCCCCGGTCTATTAACTGACAGCACAAAGCAGTAGTCTCAACCCACATAACCTGTCGACAAATAATAGACAACAAGCATACTCAGCAAATATATAATCATACAGCCAATAATCACAAGTAGTCCTACAGGTCTACCAATTTAATACCTATCAAGAGCTATCATATAGTCATACAGATCTACCGCATGCTCAACATATCAACAAACAATATGAAACAGGTCATCAAACCAATGGGTCGGTATTGGTGCCTTCGACCTACAAGTGTAGTGACGAAAACTCACCTCTCATTCGGAACCGTTTGATCTCCCAGAAGCGGAAGCTGAATCAGTTGTAGGCTATAATGTAGAATATGCGCGGGATGCGATCTTTTCCATTCATAGAGAGATCCAATCGAAAAGTTGAATAAATATATGCTCTGAATATCAGCTCTACCCGTCACTTATTATTCAAATCAATGCCAAACTTAAATTTATTATCAAATTATCCAAATACCCTTTGGTCAAAATTTGTCAAAGGTCAAAGTCAACAAACTAGTCGATTCAACCCAACCGAGTCAACCCATCCGAGTCAACCCATCCGAGTTAACCCAGTCGAGTCAACCCAGCCGAGTCAACCCATTCGAGTTAACCCAGTCAGGTCAACCCAGCCGAGTATGTTGGGCGTTCCCAGCTAAACGTGGGGCATACTCGATCATTGACCAGATACGGGGGCTCGACTATGTAAGCACAACGTACCACTTGGTACGCCCAACGTACGCATCTGGATTCCTTCCCAACTCATTAAGTGCTTAATACTTAAGCCCTTACATCCAAATTACAGATCCAATCCCCAAATGTTGTCCTTGACATAGAGTTTCCAACTTTATGGTCTTGCATGGTCATTAAGTGCTTAATGCTAAAAACCCCAACATCTTAAGCCATTAAGACAACCAAACTCATGCATGGGGAAGAACTAAGAGCCAATATCAAATTTTTTTATGCTTCTATACCTCTCAAAACGTCTGACATGACATCTTAAGTGGGCTAGAGTATACCATACTCATAAAGGTCAAGATTTTGGATCAAAATGCTTCATGAAACAAGAACTAACAAGATCTAAAGGAATACAAGCCAAGTCTAGAACTGTATACCTCCAAATGATGCCAAAAGATGATGTTATTATGGATCTAAAGAGTCCCCCTCCTCTAAGGTTATCTTCTCTTCTTCCTCTCTCCTTCAGTATTACCAAAATACACACAAAACGATCAAGAAGGCTCAAAATGGATTAGGGTTTGCTTGGGAGACGAAAGTAGCTTGGAGGCTGATGAGGGAATGAGCCATGGGGAAATAATGACACTTATAAAGGGTCCAAACCCTAAAAATTAGGGTTTGTGGATCAGGCACGTACGCCCAACGTACGTGAGCTCGGCCCCAAAATTACAAAAATGCCACTATGGGCGATTTTGCAACATTTTTTTTACATAAGGGCTAAAATGCAATTAGTCTTCATACTTAGGGTTAAAAATGAAAATGTCCCATCATCGGAATGTTACAATTCTCCACCACTTGAACTAGAATTCGTCCTCGGAGTCCGCTATTGTGAACAACTTCAGGTAGGGGTGTTCGCGGTGCGGTTTGGTGCGGTTTAGAGTTGAAACCGAACATGCGGTTTGAGTTTTTTGGAAACTGCACCGCGAATGCTCTAAACCGCATTATACGGTGCCGTTTCATGTGGGCGGTTTGTGCGGTCTGTGTGCGGTTGGATAAGTTGTTCCGATTTATAACTTTTGTTGTTAATCATTCCATTTAAACACTTCCAAAATTTATTAATTATATTGCATACCCTTTAAAAGGCATAGATATTGCAAACAAGAAAACCACATAATGTTTTGCTAAGTTGTTCTAACTTATGAAATTTTATATCATAGCTTTTAAGTCTTTAATTACCATATTTAACCATCATGATATATAATAAGTTATTTGAAAAAATGAAGTATTTGGTAATCGGAAACTTTGATATATATATATATATATATATATATATATATATATATATATATATATATATATATATATATATATATATATATATATATATATATATATATATATAATTTTTATTAATACGATGTGGTGCGGTTTGAACCGCTGTTTGATAACTATGAACTGCAAACCGCACCGCATAGTGCGGGTTGACAAAATTACGAACCGCAAACCGCACCGTGAAATTCTAAACCGCATTATGTGGTGTGGTTTGGTGCGGTATGGGTGGTTTATGCGGTTTTTTGCACACCCCTAACTCCAGGTAGTGCTCCCTCATCTCAGACTCAGGTTCTCATGTCCATTTGGAACCCTTCCGATGCTTCCACTGAACTTTGACTAACAGCACCACCTTGTTGCGCAAGGCCTTCAACTTCCGGTCCAAAATCGCCACTGGTCTCTCCACATAATTCAGACGATCATCAACCTGAATATCCTTTAAGGGAACAATCGGTGTATCATCAACCACACACTTATGAAGCTATGAGACGTGGAAGGTGTTGTGGATCTGGCTGAGCTCCTCAGGCAAATCCAATCTGTATGTTACCATGCCAACCCTAACGATCACCCGAAATGGACCAATATACCGGGGCCCCAACTTGCCCCTCTTCCTGAAGCGTATTACAATCTTCCAGGGTGATAACTTCAGTAAGACCATGTCCCAGACCTGGAACTCCAACTCAGATCAACGTCTGTCGGCATAACTCTTCCGGCGACTCTGAGCTGTCTGAAGTTTATGCCTAATCTGTTGAACGAGCTTTGTCGTCTGAAGGACTACCTCAGTCCTTCATATGACTCTATGACCCACATCTCCCCAACATACCGGGGTGCGACACTTCCTCCTATAAAGGAGCTCTAAAGGCGACGCAACGATACTGGAGTGATAACTTTTGTGGTACGAAAACTCATCTAAGGGAAGGTAGGAGTCCCAAATCCCACCAAAATCAATGACAGAAGCTCTCGACATCTCCTCAAGCATCTGAATGGTCTGCCCACTTTGACCGTCCGTCTGCGGATGAAAAGCAGTGTTGAGATGCAACCTCGTACCCAGTTCCTTATGGATATTCCGCCAGAAACAAGATGTGAACCTAACATCCTCATCAGATACAATGGAGACTGAAATACCATTTCGATCCACGATCTCGTGCACATATAAATTGGCTATTTGCTCGGCCGATGAGCTCTCGCGGATAGCTATGTAGTGGTCGCTCTTAGTCAAACGTTCCACGATAACCCAAATTACGTTGAATCCTTTAGCTGTCCGAGGTAACTTAGTGATGAAATCCATAGTAATATGTTCCCATTTCCACATGGGAATCTCCAATGGCTGCAACTTTTCGTAAGGCCTCTGGTGCTCAGCCTTGACCATCCGACAGGTCAAACATATCTCGACATACCAGGGTATCTCTTTCTTCATACACATCCACCAATAATTAAGTCTCAAATACCGATACATCTTGGTGGCTCTAGGGTGTATCAAAAGCTTGGACTTGTGTGCCTACTCCAATACAGTCAGCCTGATCCCGCCAAAATCTAGAACCCAAACTTGTCCATACCGGGTCAATAATTTGTGACTGTCAGTAGTAAACCTGTCAATCTCTCCCTTGAGCCTCTCCTGCTTCCAACTTTCCTACTTGACTCCCTCAGCCTGAGCCTCTCTAATTAAATCCAACAATGGTGAATCAATCAAAATCCTCATACATAGGCCCCCAATAGCAGAACTAGCCGTCTTGTGGCTCAAAGCATCAGCCACCAGATTGGGTTTCCCGGGATGATTCAGAATCTCGCAGTCATAATCCTTGACTACGTCAAGCCACCTACGTTGTCTCATATTCAGATTCAGCTGGTCTATGAGATATGTCAAACTATTGTGATTCGTGTAGATAGTACACTGAACCCCATATAAGTAATGCCGCCAAATCTTGAGAGCCAACACCACTGCCCCCAACTCCAAATCATGAGTCGGATAACGGACCTCATGCGGCTTCAGCTGCCGAGAAGCATAAGCAATAACTCTCCCATATTGCATAAGCATTGCGCCCAAACTAGTGATGGATGCATCACAAAATACCACAAAATCCTCAACACCCTCGGGGAGGGTCAACACTAGGGCCTCACATAATTTTTGTCTTAGAGTCTCGAATGCCACCTGCTGCTCAGGGCCCCAGTAGAAATCCACACCCTTCCTTGTCAGACGAGTGAGGGGTACCTCAATCTTGGAGAAGTCCTGAATAAATCTTAGATAATACCCTACTAAACCCAAGAAACTCCTGATCTCCGAGGGAGACTTCAAAACATCTCACTGCATCATGGCCTCAATCTTCGTCGGATCGACCAAAATCCCATTTTGGTTAACAAGATGTCCTAAGAACTGGACCTCTCATAACCAAAACTCACACCTCGAGAACTTTGCATACAACCGTTCTCGCCTCAAGACTCCCAAAAGCTCTCGAATGTGCTCCTCATGCTGCTCCCTGGTCTTGGAATACACCAAGATATCATCGATAAACACAATAACTAATCGATCGAGCATCGGCCGGCAAACCCGATTCATTAAATCCATAAACGCTGCAGGCGCATTGATGAGCCCAAACAGCATCACCACAAACTTATAATGACCGTAGCAAGACCGAAGTACGGTCTTCTCCACGTCCTCCTCTTTAACCCTCATCCGATGATATTGTAACGTCTGGTTCCTGGTATGTATTTAAGTTACTAATTATTCAATTTATATGAGCAATTCGACGAGTTGGAAGCCCCAAACTCTTCGAGTAGAAATCATATGGGTCGCGTAGTTTAAGTAACCTACTCGACGAGTTGAGAGGCCTCAACTCGACGAGTAGGCTGGCAGAGGTGAAACCCTAATTTCCGGGGTTTGCACCCTATTTAAGCACCTTAAACCTTCCATGTTGGCCTCATTTCCAGCATCTAAGTCCCAAACCCTAAATCTCGAAACCCTAATGCTATTGTGAGTGTTTGTGAGCTATTTCAAGCGTTTTAGTGTGCGTTTTGAAGCCATTGGAAGAAGTAGAAGCTTGAGGATACAATCAGGAGTTTATAGATCTAGAACCCTTGTTTCATCCACGACATTTTGCTGGTATAAAGCTTGAACCTTGCTTTGTGGTCATTTAGATCTCCATTATTGAAGTTCCTTGCTTATTTTGGTCCAAATGATATGATTCTTGGGATTTGGATGTCCCAAGTGGAGAACACTTCAGATTTACGGTCTTGAAGGGTTTTCATGGCATAAAGGTGCCAACTTTATGGCCATGGAAGCCCCATGCAACCTCTAGACCATAATTTTGGTCTTTTGAAGCTTTTATGGCCATGCATGTGGATAAAGTTTAAGACTTTACGTGATCATCTAGTCCCTAGAGTCTAGATCTATGACCTCATGGTCCATCTTGTAATTTTGGTGAAGTTGGGATTAAGACTTTGGCCTTTTTGGGTTAGGGTTTGAGCTTAATTCATTTAGGAAAGGTATTAATGGGTAAAGTTGAAAACTTTACCCTTCTAGAGGCATTTACAGTCGAGATCTGAAGTTTAGGGTTCAAATCTGAAGGATAATGGCTTAATAAGTTAAGAAGGGGCTAACAGACTGCGGAACTCGACGCGTTCAAGGATGGACTCGATGAGTTGAAGTGAAGTGTCCCGATTCTGTTGAAAGGAAGAACTCGACGAGTTCAAGGATGGACTCGACGATTTGAATCGCAAAATCACGATTCTGTGATTTATGGGAACTCGGCGAGTTGAGGAGTAAACTCGATGAGTTGAGTCAACTCGGAGCGTTGACTTTGACTTGACTTTGACTTTGACTTTGACCACAGTTGACCCAAAAAGGGGTATGGGTATAAATGGTATCTAAGGGGTTGTTTTGATTCAGGGAGTTGGTAGAGATGATTCCGAGACAGAGATGTTTCAGCTATTATTCGACATTGGAGGTGAGTTTCCTCCTGTATGAACGGGTTGCAGGCACCAATGTCGGCCCGTATATATATGTTTGTATATAAGGTCTGATGCCGGGCGGTGCCCGATAAATGTTTATATGCTTTCCGGACTACGTTCCGATGTCGGGCGATGCCCGAGGAATGTTTGTATGCTTGATATCTTAGTGATTCTTGCATTTGTCTATATTTGTATGTTTCCGGATTACGGTCCGATGCCGAGCAATGTCCGAGGAATGTTAGTATGCTTCTGAATTTCGGTCCGATGTCGGGCGGGGCCCGAGGAATGTTTATATGTTTATGTTATGTGAATATTTTATGTGTATTTGTTGATATGTTATTATGTATACCGAGCTTTGCTCGCTGCCGGGCGGGGCCCGATGCTGGACAAAAGTCCGATGCCGGGCGGGGCCCGATTCCGGACATTGTCCGATGCCGGGCGGGGCCCGATAAAGGGGTGGGGCCTACAATATGTTTTTATGTGATTATGTGATTATGTGTATGGTATGTGGTAGTTTGGGGAGACTCACTAAGCTTCGTGGTTACAATTTTTAGTTTTGGTTTTAGATACTTCCGGTAGCAAAGGGAAGAGCTCGGGATGACTGTGTTGCACACACCATGATGTTTAGCCTTGGATGTTTTACTCTGATATATTCACATGTGTTTTTGACATAATGTTTTGAGGAAATTACAGATAGATGTGGAAGGTAGTATGGGCATGTACTACTGAAAGCATAGGATTCGTACTCGAGTCAAGGAGGGCTGAGATGAATCCAGGGAACTTGTAGTGTATGTGATCCCTCGAGTTATGATGAGTATTCTGATGTTGTTATGGTGTATTTTCAGTATGGTGACGCTACGCACTAGACTAGTTGGTAGTTCAGGTGCCGGCGAGGGATCAGGCTCGGGCTCTGGAGCCGGGCAACTCGATGACCAGATGAGAGAGTTTATTTCATCTGAGATTACACGCAGTATTATGGACCAGACTCCTGTGATCTTCGGTACGGCAAGGGAGGGCATTTTGGAGATTCTTGACGAGAGGTTGGGTGCATTCTGCACCGAGATGGCGGCCATGATAGGGGCGCGCACGATGACATTCAGGGAGTTCCGAGCTTGTGGAGCTCCAGACTATCATAGAGCTCGGGACCCTGGTTCTATCAGCAGGTGGTTGGCTGATGTCGCCAACGCCTTCCGTACTAGTCGATGTCCCGAGGGGGACAAGGTCCGACTTGCTTCCTGTCTCTTGAAGGACAGAGCACGTTACTGGTGGGAGGAGGTTGGACATGCTATTGGAGATGATGTCTCTCTTGATGCGAGGACCTAGAGCGATTTCTCAGCCAGGTTTAGTGCCGAGTTTGCACCTGTGATCGAGGTGCAACAGCTTGCGAGGGAGTTCCAGGATCTCCAGCAGACTACTGAGACGGTGACTGAGATCACCTGAAGGGTCCAGTTAATGGTTTGGTCTAGGCTTTCATTGTAATAGTTCAGTATGAGTATTTAATGCATTTTGTGGTTTGTTTTGCTTTTTACGGTCGGTGAGTGAGTTTACGGCCGTAAACCCAGTTTGCGGCCCAGTCGAGTATATATAGTGGAGGTGTAGGTCTTTGTCTAGTTGTTGATACCAGAGAGTTTACGGTGTACTGTGTCGAGTTGTACCAGACGTTTTTATGCTATAAACGTGTGCAAGCTTGATCTCTTTTCTTCTTCTACTTCTATTTGTGATTGTTTGTTGCTTGATCAGTGGTAAAGATCCTTTTCAGGACCTTACAATTGGTGTCAAAGCTTCATTCAATCGAGTTTTCGGCTGTTTAGACTGACATTCCTTATTGTTCAAGATTGGTTTTAGTGTTTTCGTGGTTAAAGGGACTGAATCTACACCAAAAATGCGTTTTTGAAGATCTTCTGGGAGTTTACTGCCGACCGTAAACTCAGTTTACGACTGTAACTCAAGAACCTTAAACAACCGTAAACTGTGAATCTTCATTAACCGTAAACTAAGCTTCAATAACCGTAAACGCTTAAACCGAAAACGTCCAAACCGTAATCATCCAAACCGTAAACTGAGTTTACGGTCGTAAACTCATTAACCGTAAACGAAGTTTACGGTCGTAATCTCATCATCATCAACCGTAAACTCTTTTGTGACTTTGATTTGCTTTAATTTCAAATGGAATCTCAAAGTCAAACTCATTTTCACGAACTTGATACTGTCATGGGCACAACTACGCGCATTCCAAGATTAATGTCTGCAGATGATTTTCCTGAGTGGAAATACAGGATTGAAAAATACATTAAAATGAAGGACTTTAAAGTCTGGAGAAGCATTCTTAGAGGCCCTGTTAGAATCACTATGACAGTTGGAGGACAAGTGATTGATAAAGCTGTTGAGAATTACACAGATGAAGAGTTTGAGAAAGTTGAAGAGCAGGAAAGGGCTTTAGCCACTCTAACCATGGCATTATCTCCTGATATTGCTCAAGGTTTCCGAGAGTATACTTCAGCTAAATATTTGTGGGAAGCCCTAATTGAGGTATATGAAGGAAATGAAGATATGAAGGAGGGTCGTCAGGATATGTTGCGACAAAAGTTCAACATGTTCAACTACATTCCCGGAGAGACTCTTGAGGCATAGCTGCAGCGGTTCACAACTCTCACCACTGACATGAATGTATCTGGGATTTTCTTGACCAAGTCGGAGATTAACAAGAAGCTTCTGAATGCTCTTCCTAGGTCATGGGACATGAATGTTGCTGTGATTAAGAAGACCAAGGATCTGAATCGCCTCACTCTTGTTGAAATCATGGCGATCATCAAAGCTTGTGATATTGATGACAAACAGAGAGAGATTAACCATGTGAACTCGTACTCAACTGCAAATCTTGGAATCTCATCCAACAATGCTCTCTCATCAATCATGTCTTCCTCAGGTCAAGCTTTTGCTGCTCAACAATCTCAGATTCAGACCTTCGCTGCTGCATCATCCATTCCTCATTCTCAAAGCCAGCCATTTGTCACTCCACAAGCTGTTCCCCCTCCAAATGTGCCAGTTGTAGCTATTTCCTCAAACACGAAAGACACTGATGAAAATCTGGCTCTAGCCACTGGGCTTGTTAACTGCTACAATGCCTTTGTAGCTGGAGAGCTTCCAATTCAGCTATCATTTGCAGATCTGGATCAGATTCATCCAGAAGACGTGGAAGAGATGGACATTACATGGCAGATTGCTATGGCTGTTTTCAGGGCCAAGCAGTTTGCTAAGAAGACAGGGAAGAACAACTGGGGCATGAATGCAGACAAGAAGGTGGGATTCAACAAGGGCATGCTGCGATGTTTCAACTGTCACGAGCCGGGTCACTTTGCTCGTGAGTGTCCAAAACCAGATCGTAGGACGAACAACAACAGGACAATGGTTGTAGTGGGAAACAACCGTGCAGGTGCTGCGGTTAATGGTGAGACTGCTATGGTTGCTCAGTCCTTTGACTGGGAGGACCAGATTTAGGCTTTGAATATTTCAGGGCCAGAAAACGCTCACCTAGCTCAAATTGATGATGATCCCCTGAAGAATGATGCAGCTGATCCTGAAGCAGAAATGAATGAGCTGCAGTTTGCTATGATGGTGTCTTCTACTTCCGAGCCCAGGAAGAATGAGGTAAATCTACCTTCTTGCTCTCAGGCATGTAATGAATATGTTAAACTTCTTCATGATGAAATTCAATTATTACGTAGAGAAGTAGAGGACCTTAGATATGAGGGCTATCAGCTTAGGAAAGGACAAAAACCCCTTAAGGCCCAGTTAGAGATAAAAATAAAAGATTTTAAAAGAATTCAGACAGAATACAGTGAAAAATGTGAGCTTTATGATTATGTTAAGAGACAAAATGATGAGTTAATTACCGAGCTTGATACATTAAAAAGACAATTTGAAACTGCAAATTTTGATTTTAGAAAATTTGATGGATCAAGCGAGGTAGTTGCCAACATGATTGATCATTGCATGCAGTTCAAACGAAACCAACAAAAGGGTTTAGGATATGATAGTGTACCTCCTCCTTATAATCATACATATCAGTATCAACCGCTATCCAAGGATGAGATTGCCAACGAACCATTTATGGTTTATGGCAAGCCATCTGGTTTCATTTCAGGAGGATTTATTAATGTTGAAAGTACTAACATTTCTACTTCCCCTGCAGATCAACCCTTAGATCAGGCAAAGCGTGAAGCTGGAGAATATGTTTCTGTTTCTGTTTCTGATTCTGATATTTTTGTTTCAAATGAAAAAGTTTTTGTTTATGATGTTATAACTGAGAATATTTCGTGTGATGTTTCCACATCTGCTACTGTTGAACTTAATTTCTTTGATATGTTTGATGAACTGTTTGGTAATTCTGATGCTTGTGATTCTCATGAAAACCCATCAATTCCACAAGTCACACCATCTGAGGCACCCTCACTTATCTCACAACCTATTTCTCATGCATGTTCTTCTGAGAAGAGTAAGAGTGTCTGTCAAGAAAATAAATCTAAAAAATGTAGTACAAGTTCAAATAATAAACATATTTGTTTTAATTGTGGTGTTGGTGGTCATATAGCTAGGAATTGTCAAAATAGGATCTTTGTGAATTATATGTCACCAAGAGGAGAGAACGAATCTCGAGGAAGGTCTTTAATTAGAAAATCCTCAAGAACTCGTTCTCGGAATGATGATTGGAAAGATGATCGAAGCAGAAAAGGGTTGTTTCTCAAAGAATAAAAAGGTTTTTAATAACAAAGCTCCAAATAGTTTGCCGAAACCGAACAAGGCTCCGCCAAGATCGGTTTCGTCAAAAAGCAATTCTGGATCTTCAACTACTTCTAGTAGAACATCCAGAAGCTCAGTGCAAACTAATAAGAAACCTATTTCAAAACCACCTGAGAATGTTATAAAACCTAAATATCATTGGATGCCCAAATCAATTTCCAATCCATCATCATCATCCTCTGAAGTGATTAGAAATGAGGATCCTAATTTGAAAACATTAAAGGATAAATCAGAGAAAACGAAAAGGAAACCCAGGACAGTGATGACCTGGGTTCCCAAATCTAAATGATCCCGCTCATTTTGCAGGGACAGTTGCGGAGGAATGTCGTTCGTCCTTGGTACGTCGACAACGGCTGCTCCCGGCATATGACAGGAGGCATCTCCCAATTGAGCGACATTCAATCTTTTAGTGGGGGGTATGTTTCCTTTGCGGGCGGAGATGGTGACAAGATCACTCAGAGAGGAACCGTTACAAATGGAGTGCTAAGCTTTGAAAATGTCAACTTTGCTCCCGAGTTAAAGCATAGCTTGTTGAGTGTTTCCCAAATTTGCGACAAAGGCTATTCTACCCATTTTACCGATAAAGAATGCATGATTCTCAAGCCAGGCATTGTCATCCCGGAAGAGTGGATTCTCGTCAAATCTAAGCGGGATGGGAATGCTTACATTATTGACATGAAAAGTATGTCACCACCATGTTCAAGGAGAGGGCCTTTCTTGTTCCGCAGTACGTGGCCGACGAGGAGATGAAAAAGGCCTGGTACCATGAGATGCTGCAGAGTGATATCCGCCAGTTTGTGAACCGATCCAGCTACAAGGCACTGGAGGATATGATAGCGAGGGATCGGGAAAGGGAGCTGGATTTAGAGATGGAGAGGAAGAGGAAACCAGAAGGGGTTCAGACAGGGATTTCGGGCAAAAGCCCAAGGTATCGGATCACAGATCGAGGAGCCAGCAAGGCCGCAACCATTGTGGCAAGTGCGGCAAGATGCACGAGGGGGCGTGCAGGGCAGGTAGTTCGTGCTGCTTTAAGCGAGGAAGAACTGGTCATGTCAGCAGGGACTGTACTGCTACCACCACCACCACGATAGTATCTGATCTTATTTGTTTTCAGTGCAATCAGTGGGGCCACAAGAGTTCCCAGTGTCCGAGTTTAGCAACAGCAGGACAAGTGGCGGCACCCGCTCCTGCTACATTGAGGATTACCGTCGGTCGTCAGGGCCGGACAGAGGCATCTATGGCGAAGAGCAAAGCCTTCCAACTGACAGCAAAGGAGGCACGTGCAGCTCCCGATGTTGTGATGGGTATGTATCTTCTCCTTATCTCTTTATTTATATTGATTGTTGCTTATGTTTATGTGTTTCATTATAGGATCGTTCCTTGTGAACGATATATATGCTATGGTATTATTTGAATCGGGGGCTACCTGATCTTTTCAGCTTCAGGAGAGTTGGATTGTTTACTTGATGTAGAGATAGCGGATGATAGGACCGTTCGGGTTGCGAGGGTTCACCAGGGATGTACACTGCAGTTGTTTGATGAGTAGTTTTCCGTGGATTTAGTCCCTATTCCCCAACGAGGGAATAAGGTTATCGTGGGTATGGACTGGTTGAGCCCCAATGGGGAAATGATCGATTGCGAGCAGAAGCTTGTGCAAGTTCGGACCCCAAGTGGGGGAGGGTTGGTGATTCAAGGCGAGAGGCCGCAGTATGGACCGACTTTATGTTCAGCAGCGAGGGCTAGGCGCTACCTTCAGCAGCGTTGCGTAGGTTATGTCACCTATGTTATGGATACCCGGCATAAGGGTAAGGTGACTATGCACGATGTATCGATCGTGTGCGAGAGTATCTGGACGATTTCCCTGAGGATTTGGCTGGAGTGCCTCCGGAGAGGCAGGTAGAGTTCAGTATTGACCAAGTTCCTGGTGCAGCTCCGATAGTCAAGGCACCATATCGGTTGACGATTTATTTGACCAGCTTCATGGTGCATCTTGGTTTTCCAAGATTGACCTGCGATCAGGCTACCATCAGATGAGATTTAGAGACGAGGATGAATAGAAGACAACCTTTTCGGACTCGATATGGTCATTACGAGTTCGTGGTGATGCCGTTTAGGCTCACCAATGCTCCTGTCGCGTTCATGGATCTCATGAACCGCGTGTGCAGACCGATGCTGGACTACTATATGATAGTTTTTATCGATGACATATTGGTGTATTCCAAGGCTCAGGAGCAGCACGAGGAGCACCTGAGGGAGGTGCTGGAGACACTGAGGAGAGAGAGAATTTTCGCAAAGTTCTCCAAGTGCGAGTTTTGGTTGCGCGAGGTGCAGTTTCTGGGACACCTCATCAACCAGAACGGGATACTGGTCGATCCGGTTAAGGTAGAGGCTGTGATGCAGTGGGAGGTTCCGAGGTCTCCAACTGAGATTCAGAGTTTTCTTGGTTTAGCGGGTTATTATCGGAGATTCATCCAGGATTTCTCCAAGATTGTTGTTCCACTGACCCGACTGACCAAGAAGTCGGTGACATTCCGCTGGGGGCCTGAGCAGCAAGCAACCTTCGAGACTCTCAGACAGCGGTTGTGTGATGCACCGATTCTGACTTTGCCGGAGGGCGTCGACGATTTCGTGGTTTACTGTGACGCTTCGATCACGGGTATGGATGCAGTGCTGAGGCAGCGGGGTCGCGTGATTGCGTACGTGTCGAGGCAGTTGAAGCCTCATGAGGCGAAATATGCGACGCATGATCTGGAGCTGGGGGCTGTGGTTTTCACCCTCAAGATTTGGCAACATTACCTCTATGGACCATTTACACGGACCACAAGAGCTTGAGGTATCTGATGGACCAACCGAATCTGAACATGAGGCAGTGTCTTTGGTTGGACGTGGTGAAGGATTATGACTGTGAGATCCTTTATCAACCGGGGAAGGCCAATGTGGTGGTCGATACTCTCAGCCGCAAGGCGGTAGCTACTCTGATTCGGGTTATATGCTTGAGGATGATAGTGATCACTCCATTATTGGAGCAGATGCGAGAGGCACAGGTAGAGGCTATGAGGGAAGAGCAGCGGAAGAGTGATTGCATTGTGGGACAGGTGGCTTCCTTTGATTATGATAGTCGTGGGTTATTGACCCTGCATCGGAGGGTCTGGGTGCCGTATTAGGGAAGCGTACGACAGGTTCTGATGGAGGAGGCCCTCAAGTCTAGGTTCTCTATCCATCCCGGGGCGACGAAGATGTATCGGGATCTTCGCCTTGATTATTGGTGGCCCTGCATGAAGTGGGACATAGAATGGTATGTGGAGCGGTGCTTGAATTGTAGGATTTCATCACGAAGCTTCCCAGGACCGCACGTGGAGTGGATTCGATTTGGGTCATCGTAGATCGGTTGACCAAGAGTGCTCATTTCATCCCGATCCAGAAGAGTATATCGGCTGAGAAGCTAGCTGAGATCTACGTCCGCAAGGTGGTAGCACGTCATGGTGTGCCGGTATCGGTTGTGTCAGACCAAGTTGTTCGCTTTACTTCCAGATTCTGGAAGCGGTTTCCTGACGAGATGGGTACTCGTCTCCACTTTAGTACCGCTTTTCACCCTCAGATGGATGGGCAGAGTGAGAGGACGATTCAAACTCTAGAGTATAGGCTACGTGCATGTGTACTAGATTTTGGTGGGAGTTGGGATACGTATCTTCCGTTAGCGTTTTCGTAAAACAACAGTTACCACGCTAGCATAGATCGACCTCCCTTCGAGATGCTCTACGGGAGGAAATGTAGGACCCCAATTTGTTGGGGTGAGGTCGGTCAGAGAGTCAAGGGGAGTACCGAAGTGGTACTCAAGACTACTGAGATGATCCACCAGGTCCGGAACAGGCTCCAGACTTCTCAAAGTCAGCAAAAGAGTTACGCCAACAAGCGCCGATCAGACCTAGAGTTCCAGGTGGGAGACATGGTTCTCCTGAGGTTGTCACCTTGGAAAGGTGTCATCCGGTTCAGGAAGCGGGGCAAGCTGGCCCCCAGGTACATCGGTCCGTTCAGGGTTTTGGCTCGGGTGGGCCGGGTTGCTTATCGTTTGGATCTTCCGGCAAAGCTCAGTCAGATTCACAGTACTTTTCATGTCTCCCAGCTGCGGAAGTGCTTAGTGGATGATTCCGCAGTTGTGCCTTTGGAGGATATTCAAGTGGATGACCGCCTGAACTACATTGAGAGACCATTGACGATCTTGGATCAGAAGACGAAAACCTTGAGGAACAAGGTGGTACAGCTGGTGAAAGTGCACCCGATGCACCGCAAGGGGTCAGAGTGGACTTGGGAGCCAGAGGAGGAGATAAGAGAGCATTATCCAGAGTTATTTGAGACAACGTACTTCAAGGACGAAGTCTGAGACAAGTGGGGGAGAATTGTAACGCCTGGTTCCTGGTATGTATTTAAGTTACTAATTATTCAATTTATAAGAGCAACTCGACGAGTTGGAAGCCCCAAACTCGTCGAGTAGAGATCATATGGGCCGTGTAGTTTAAGTAACCTACTTGACGAGTTGAGAGGCCTCAACTCGACGAGTAGGCTGGTAGAGGTGAAACCCTAATTTCCAGGGTTTGCAGCCTATTTAAGCACCTTAAACTTTCCATGTTGGCCTCATTTCCAACCTCCAAGTCCCAAACCCTAAATCTCGAAACCCTAATGCTATTGTGAGTGTTTGTGAGCTATTTTAAGTGTTTTAGTGTGCGTTTTGAAGCCATTGGAAGAAGTAGAAGCTTGAGGATATAAGAAGGAGTTTATAGATCTAGAACCCTTGTTTCATCCACGACATTTTGCTGGTATAAAGCTTGAACCTTGGTTTGTGGTCATTTAGATCTCCATTTTTGAAGTTCCTTGCTTATTTTGGTCCAAATGATATGATTCTTGGGATTTGGATGTCCCAAGTGGAGAACACTTCAGATTTACGGTCTTGAAGGATTTTCATGGCATAAAGGTGCCAACTTTATGGCCATGGAAGCCCCATGCAACCTCTAGACCATCATTTTGGTCTTTTGAAGCTTTTATGGCCATGCATGTGGATAAAGTTTAAGACTTTACGTGATCATCTAGTCCCTAGAGTCTAGATCTATGACCTCATGGTCTATCTTGTAATTTTGGTGAAGTTGGGATTAAGACTTTGGCCTTTATGGGTTAGGGTTTGAGCTTAATTCATTTAGGAAAGGTATTAATGGGTAAAGTTGGAAACTTTACCCTTCTAGAGGCATTTACAGTCGAGATCTGAAGTTTAGGGTTCAGATCTGAAGGATAATGGATTAATGAGTTAAGAAGGGGCTAACAGACTGCGGAACTCGACGCGTTCAAGGATGAACTCGACGAGTTGAAGTGAAGTGTCCCGATTCTGTTGAAAGGAAGAATTCGGCGAGTTCAAGGATGGACTCGACGATATGAATCGCAAAATCACGATTCTGTGATTTATGAGAACTCAGCGAGTTAAGTAGTAAACTCGACGAGTTGAGTCAACTCGAAGCGTTCACTTTGACTTGACTTTGACTTTGACTTTTGAGCACAGTTGACCCAAAAAGGGGTATGATTATAAATGATATCTAAGGGGTTGTTTTGATTCAGGGAGTGGGTAGAGATGATTCCAAGACAGAGACATTTAAGCTATCATTCGACATTTGAGGTGAGTTTCCTCCTGTATGAACGGGTCGAAGGCACCAATATCGGCCTGTATATATATGTTTGTATGTTCCGGACTAAGAACCGATGTTGGGCGGTGCCCGATGAATGTTTATATGCTTTCCAGACTACGGTCCGATGTCGGGCGATGCCCGTGGAATGTTTGTATGCTCGATGTCTTCATGATTCTTGCATGTGTCTGAATTTTTATGTTTTTGGATTACGGTCCGATGTCGGGCAATGCGCGAGGAATGTTAATATGCTTCCGGATTTCGGTCTGATGTTGGGCGGGGACCGAGGAAGGTTTATATGTTTATGTTATGTGAATATTTTATGTGTATTTGTTGATATGTTATTATGTATACCGATCTTTGCTCGATGCCGGGCGGGGCCCGATGCCGGACATTGTCCGATGCCGGGCGGGGCCTGATGAAGAGGTGGGGCCCACGATATGTTTATATGTGATTATGTGTATGGTATGTGGTAGTTTGGGGAGACTCACTAAGCTTCATGCTTACAGTTTTCAGTTTTGGTTTCAGGTACTTCCGGTAGAAAAGGGAAGAGCTTGGGATGACTGCATTGCACACACCATGATGTTTAGCATGGGATGTTTTACTCTGATATATTGACATGTGTTTTTGACATGATGTTTTGAGATACTATGACTTTTATTTTGATGAGATGATTTTGATAACTATGGTTTATTCATGATTTTAAAAACAAAATTTTTGGTCTTGAATTTTAGGATATTTCAGATACCCTGACCTCAATTCGATCTTAGAGAACCAAGATGCACCCTCCAACTGATCGAAGAGGTCATCAATCCGCGGAAGGGGATAACGGTTCTTCATTGTCAACTTGTTCAACTCCCAGTATTCAATGCACATCTGGTGTGAACCATCATTCTTCTTGACAAACAAAATTGATGTTCCCTATGGGGAACTGCTCGGTCTAATAAACTTCTTTCCCAACAACTCCTGAAGCTGAGAGGACAACTCTTGCATCTCAGTCGGTGCCAACCGGTACGACGCCTTGGCAATCAGGGCTGCATCGGGAACCAAATCAATCCTCAACTCAATCTGACTCTCGGGAGGCACACCGGGTAACTCCTATGGGAACACATCAGCAAACTCTCTAACAACTGGTACATCCAAAACCAAAACCTCTGACCCGACCCAGGTGTCAATCACATATGCAAGATAATTCATACATCCACGCTGCAGATACTGTCGGGCCCTGTCAGCAGAACAAAAAGTTGTCAAACCTGGTACCCTCCCGGTAGATAACCAATTCTCCCCTACTTGGGTTTCGTATTACTACTCGCTGACCTTTGCAGTCAATCATATCCCCAGACCTGCTCATCCAATCCATCCCTACTATCACGCATGCGTCCCTCATGGGAATATGAATCAGATGAATCGGATAGGGCCTCCAAAAATCTCCAGAACGCAACCCTGCTAGACGATCGATGCAGAAACCCCATGTTCGTTGGTGATAGAAACCCACAACAGACACTCCAACTCTCCAAGAGTCATATCAAAACTCCTACTAAAATACTGAGATACAAAGGACCGACTCGCACCGGAGTCAAAAATCACAAGAACAGGCAAGGAATTCACTGAGAAGGTACCTAGAAGAAACATAATAAGCATATCATAGAATAACTGACAAAATAATAAATGGAAACATACCAGTAACAACGTATGGCGCCGCCCTAGCCACCTCTGTAGTGAGCTGGAAACCCTGACCTCGAGCCCTCGGCGGCTCCGCCCTACCCCGTCGTCCATCCGTAATCCTCGGGGTAGCAGTAGCTGACGCCTGAACTAGCCTGGCGGCAAGTAAGGAACATTGGGTCTTCACTTGGCCTACCTGCTCACAATGATAGCAGATCCTACTGCTTAGCGAAGGAGCCTGCTGATGACAGTCCTTCGTAAAATGTCCCTCCTGACCGCAATTGCGCCATGCATAAGAAGAAGAACGACAAACACCCTAATGAACCTTACCGCACTTGCCACAAGTGTGGCCCCTCTGTCCCCCAGATCTCGAATCAGCGGGCTAGAACCGCTTTGCCGCAGGATGTGACTGCACAAGAGCCTACCTCAACTCCCTCGCTTGGAGCTCCATCTCAATCTTCCGCCTCCTTGCGACCTCCTATAGCTCAAGGAGAGTACCATAACGTTAGGTGGACACAAATTGGCGGATATCCGTCTTGAGCATGCTCATGTATCGGGTCATCTGAGCTTGCTTAGAAGCAGAAAATTCAAGACAGAAAAGAGCCCTCTTTGTAAATATCTTGGTGATCACAATCACCGTCTCAGTCCCCTGCCTCAGATCCAGATACTCCTGAGCCAGTCTCTCCCTCTCAACCAACAGAACATACCTCATGTGAAACATCTCAGAGAACTACTCCTCTGAGTCCCTGAATTCGGATCTATTAAAGTATCAATGAAATCGTTTGATTTAATGCAGAATCTTAATCAAACAATGATACGAAACAATCAATTAGATATATCAAGAACACGTTTCAATAACATGAATGCACACAATTCTATTGAATAACTATCAAGTACATTCAGTCACGCTTCATCCATGAATCACTAGTATTCCCCAAAAACGCATTCTACAAGAACGGCTATACACAGACCATATATATACTAAACCGATAACCTAAAGCCCATACATAACAAGCCCACCATGAACACACTAAGCCCACTGAAATCACTAGGTTATTTCGGTCCAAAACCAAGAACAACATAATACATTGAAAACAAAGCATAAACCACTAAATATAGCCCAACAATCTCCCCCTTGGTTTATTGCTTTCTGTTCTCTTCAAGGTTTCTCTACAAGATGTACATCTGCTTAGTCAAATTCCCCTGCCCATAGCTTCTTGTCGATAATTGTAGCTACCATTCCAGTGAAAGCTTTCGCGGCAGCTTCAAATAGTTCATTCTCTATGATAATCTGAAAGTTTGTTAAAGTGTGGATATCATGTTCTCCAAACTTCAATAAATCTTTGGGATCAACAATACGAAACTGGTTTTTCTTCAGCTTGATCACCACCGTTGCAGTAGCCTCATCATAAACTCATAATTGTATTGTATCCAAAGTGCCTTCAGTTAAGCGCTTGGGAAGAGGAATCCTTTTGGCTTGCTTTGTGGGTGGCCTGATGTGTGTGGAACGAACTAGTTTTAATCCTACTAACTTAGACACAGAAACAAACACACGAAAGGCAGTGTACCTATCGATTAGCAGCTTAGTTCAGGTAAGTAGGGTATCGAACACAGGGAACGGTAAACAATTACGATTATTACTAATATTATCTAATTAATTAAAATGGGGGTTTCTCTAGTTTTACAAGACTAGAAACTTAAACAAATACTTAAACTCTTTAACAAAGGACAATTAACAACTAAGGAGAAACAAAAGACAACTAGATTCAATCAATTTAAAGAGACTTCTGTTTAGATTCGATTCACTTATTCCTATGGCTGGTTTTATGGCAAGTGCAATGGATTAATTGGCATTGGCTACCGATTAGTGTGATTAGGTTCACGTTCGCTATTACTAATCCTTAGAAAACTAATTAATTTAAGCAGTGATCAAGTGATTAAACTAATAAATTTCCTAGTTTATTGATTCGGGTTAAGTAAGACTTGTAGTTGGCTAATCAAATTACTAATTTAATTAACCTCTTGTTGATGGTTCGTCACACAAGCTCACACATTAACTTACCTATTTTCTAGTAAACCCTAGTTTCATGTTCGCTATTCCTAGGCATATAACAATATTTTCACATAAATCATATGAGATAAGCAATTAAGAGATATTCATGCAACTTAATATGCTGGTTAATTAACAGAAAATAGTTGTAATTAACACATAAGGTTCTTTAACAAGCTTAACAAAACAAAATTCACCAATTTAGATTAATCCAACCATAAAAATCAACACATAGTCATAAATTCATCCACCCTAAACAGAAGATATGAGTTTTAGCTCATGATTACAGCAGAAAGTAGCTCAAAAACAAAATCAATTGATGCAAACATAGTTTAAGCAAAATATTAAGCAAATAGTAAACCTAACATGCCTTTGATCTTCTCAAAATTGAAAGCTAGGGTTGTTCCATGAGTTCCAGAGCTTCCAGCTGCACCTCCAGTCACAAATTAATCCCCAAGGGTTTCCCCCATTAGTTAGGGTTCAAATGAGAAGCGTTTATATATATATATATATATATATATATATATATATATATATATATATATATATATATATATATATATATATATATTGAAAACAGGGGCGACTCGGCGAGTCCAGTGGCCGACTCGACGAGTCCATCACTTAAAATCTATGGACGGCAAGTCAGCGTCAAGAATCGCGAACTTTCTGATCAATTCGTCGATTTGATGGCCAACTTGTCGAGTCCGTTTGGAATCAGAATTTTCTCAAAACACGAAAGTCGTCCGAAATTGTGTCTAGTTTTTAGACCACTTTGAATCTCGTCAATCGGATTTACGGTTCATGAGATATGGCCAAAACACTGATGAGGGGTCAAGCTATCCAGCAACATCTTTCTTTCTTCAAAATCCAAGATCCAAGCTACCAATCTTCAATTCCGCTTCCTTTTGCTTCCGAGCTCATCTTTTACGCTACAAATACATTTTAAACATATTTAAATATATTTTGTTCATAATTTTCAATAAAATAGCCAAAAAGTATTTAGATTTAACACAAAATATATGACTAATTATGCACATATCATGGCCACATGACATTCACCATTGTTTTGTTTATGCGAAGATCAATGACACACTTGGCCTTCTTAGTAAACGATGAAGCAGTCTTTAAGTCTTTAAAGTTATTTTTCACTTTAATCTAAGAAAATTCTTAAAGGACCATGCCATGGTATCATTGGTTGGATTGTGGAAAGGTGCGTGGATTAGTTCTGAAAGATCAACTTTTGTCCAGGACAAGAAGTCGACTTTCCTCTCATAATATTCAATTCTTCCACTTTTTCGCTTCACAATCCACATATTCTTTTCATCATCGTATCCCCACATGATGATGCCAGAACGACCACCATATTGGTCTATGAACTTCTTCCCAGTTTCCCTGAAGAACATTTCAGGGTGATCACCCGGAACATTTTGATCTGAATTCTTCATCAAGAGCATTTTCCCTTTCAGCTGCTCAAACCTAATTTGCTTCTCTCTTCTTTCTTGAGCAGAAAGAGAACCAGAAGATAGGAATGTATCAAGGTTAGCATCTGGAGCAGGTCTTGCAGCTCTTTCACTTGAAGATTGTGAAGTTTGATTGACGGGACCTGAAATAGAAGCAGTGATCTTTTCTCCTTCAGCGCTCAATGGTTGAAATTTATCACCAAACTTCTGAAATAGGAATTGTTTCAGATCAAAGAATAGAACAGTTAAACCATCGAGATTCGCTTGAAGCTCTAAGATCTTTGAATCTTTATCGGAGTTCTCTTTCTCAAGCTCGCTGATTCGAATATCATGCTTTCCAATTACCAAATCTTTTTCAGCAGAGTTTTGTTCCAGATCAAAGACTTTGTTCTGAAGCTGAACAACATCAACCAATTCAGATTCAGGCAACTTGCTTTTTCCTTTGGAGATGTCCAACTCGGGTGTTTCAAATGATCTTCCTGAAGTTTGAGCTCCTTCTGAAGGTATGACTTCTTCTTCAACAATTGGGCTTTGAAAATCCTGATCCATAGGAATGGGCTCAGGGATCTGGCTTGGTATTTCTTGAATCACTGGAGAGGTCTCAGTGAATGTGCTTTGTATGTTTTGAGCCATAGAACCAGGCTCAATCGGTGTAGATTTATTTTGAACTGGGTCCGTGATAAACACTCCCGGCCTTGGATCTCTTCTTGTTCGCTTCCTTGGGAGTAAAGTGTAGGCTGAGTCTTCTGGATCACTTTCAGATGGAGGTTCAGTAGCGACAGAAATTATTTGTGGAGGCTTCGTTGCAGTTTGCTGTAATTCTGCTATGAGAGCATCCATATGTTCAGGTGTCGATATGGAAGATTGCATTGATGTATCACTTACCCTTTCAGTCACAACAGGAGGTGTGACAGCTGCATCCTTCTCTGGGTTAGAGATACTTTGTTGAGTAAAGACATCAAACTCTTTTTCTGCAAATTCATTTTCTTCATCCTCTTGATCTTCTTCATCATCAGATAATTCAATCTCTTCAATGGCAAATTGAAACTTTGGTTTGGGCGCCACGTGTTCGTCAGCAACCTCAACATTTATTGAACCAACAGCAGGAGTGTCTTCAATCTCAGCAAACTTTCCAAATTTAACTAACTCCTTTAATCCTTGATAAGCAACTTTGGCAGACTTTCTCGATTGCTTCATGAGTCCGAAAGTGTTGGGACCCAAAGCTTTCATATCCAATGTATCGGGCGTCCTTTCGATTTGGGGATATTTTTCATTAAAATCATTTGAAGGAACCTGGGGTACATCAAAAATAGGTCCTTTTTCTTTCCCAGGAGGTTGCTCTTCATTTCTTCGAAGACGAACTTTGAGAAGATGTAATCCCAATCCATAGCTAGAGCAACAATGGCTGAGGTCACAGTCTAACTGATTTCGTCATAGCCTCCCTTTCTTCCGGAAATGCAACTCACGAAGGAGTGTGCCAGGAACCTCCCAGTGGGTGGCAGTAGCTTCTTGATATTGGGAGGATAGTTTCCTTCATAACATATTTTCTCCAGAACTTCCTTGACACGATCACCAGAGTACTCAATTAGGAATGCGGATGCATCACCAAATTCGAGTGCCTCTCGGATAATTTGTTCAGAGATAATCACTTGTGTTCCTTTCACCATAGATTCCACTGTACCATCTCCATTTGCTCCTAGCTTGCTGATCGAAGAATTTTTCTAGAAATCAGTTTTCAGGTCTTTGTGAATGACTGGATTGACACGAAAGGCTTGAGAGATCCTGCAGTTGTTCAAACCCACCATCATGGATTTGAATTCTAGATGAGCAGCAGGAGGATCCATGAGATATCCACCAATGTTGTGAGAGTCTACGAATTTAAGTTGTTCTGCCATTTATCTGCACCAAACTAGCCAAGCGAGAACTACTTTAAAATTAATTAAATTAAGTCTGAAATTTGATTTCGGTCAAAGTCAAGGTCAAAGTCAAAATTCCAGTCGATTTCGGACAAAGATGATCGATTTCGGTCGAAATCACTTGATTTCGGTGTTGACCAGACGATTTCGGTCAACGTTGGTTGATTTCGGCCGAGAACCCAGATTTCGGTCAGATTGGGTCGGATCTTCATCGGATCTCGGTCGAATCCGGGTTGAACTGAAAACACGAAATCTCATCGGAAACTGTTCCAAGGCAGTTCGTCGGAAACCTCGTAAAATTCATTTGAAAACCTGCAAATCTGTAAAACCGAGTACACCAAAAACAACGTAAATACCATTGCCATGATCGAAAACCAAGAAGCTACCTGATTCACTGAACAATTTGCAACAGAAACAACGAATGGGTAGATTTTAGCTGAAAATCTCGAAGATATTGGAAAGAAAACACTGACGGTTGTCTGGGGGTTTTGTGGTGAGAAACCCTAACCAGCTGAAAACAATATATATATATATATATATATATATATATATATATATATATATATATATATATATATATATATATATATATATATATGACCGAGAAATCGGCTCAGATGGCTCACCTAAACGATTTCGGCCCAAAGAAAAATACCCGTTTTTAATAAAATGATTTCTTTCGATTTTACGTTTCAAAAACCAAATATGAAAATAAAATTAAAATTAAACATTTTTTTATTTTTTATAATAGTTTTTTTATTTTTTTTATTTTTTTATTACTATAATTTCTCCACCTAAATTTGTGCATAACAGTGAAAATATGTACAAATTTAAATAAAACAAAAATGTAATAAATAGATTCTAATAAAAGAAAAACTTTTGGGATCAAACGTGATGAAGCAAATTAATGAGGTTTATCAGCACACACGTTCATGAAAAACTCTGGTCAATCATTGATATTGTAACCCACTTAAGCACAAAGGACATTTTTAAGGACAGATCATGAGTGACGATATATAGCTACGATATTCCTAAATAGACCATTTTGTCTGACGATGACCAGGGATATTGTTGTCCACTTAAATTTAGTCAGCAAAATCTACTAGTCAGCCTTCAGTTATGGGTGCAATTAATGTTAGTACACTGGAACATGTTCCCCACTTCATGACATACCCCAGTAATCAAGGAAATTTCTTCGGAATCCTTTACTTTAGGTGAGTAAATAATTATTGTGGAATGCATATTTTGTGTCCTAGTTCGGATCTACCGATCAAGCAGAGGGGACAACATATGACTAACATAGAGAGTAGGATATATGTAGGACACAATATACTAACATAAAAGTAGTGAACATCATCTGAGTGCATATGTTGTGTCCCAGGTCGGATCTTCCGATCATATAGAGGGGACAACATATGGCTGACTAAGAGAGAGAGAAAGAATACTATCCGTGTGCACATGTTGTCCCAGGTCGGATCTTCCGATCACGCAGAGGGGACAACATATGGCTGACTAAGAAAGAAAGAATAACGATTTTAAACAGACCCAATTTATCAGAACCCCTTAGTCACCCCCTGTCAATACAAGAATTAAGGACACAAGTCCATACGCCAATGAAGTGTTGAGCCACAGATCTAGATGATAGTTAACTTCAATTTATGTCATAGGCCTCCTTGTCTATTTTACTGTTAAATCTATCCAAACGTCGTATTGTCAGTCCAAATGAGGTTTTCTTAGTCCAAATGAGTCTTTCTTAGTCCAAATGAGTCCACATTGTCTATTCCATTACTCTTAGTCCTTTATGCCTACCAACACATTGAACACAGAGTTTAGACAATTCAGCTTTAGTGCATTACACGTATTTTGTTTGCCCTTTATCATTAACTCATATCACTTCCTAAAAGATTGTCACAAAATTCTTTTTCTAAAGGTAAAACAAAATGAAAGAAAATAAGAAATACTAAATAAAAATGAAAAGAAATTTCAGTCTTCGAAACGTATAATCTTAAGAAATCCTACAAGCACGAGCTTGGTTTTAGAAAAAATAGGTTTTTGGACGATTGAAAATCAGCATTATTATCACAAACAATAGAAGAGTCAGAAAATTCAAACCGTAATTCAGCAATTTATGTAATCCCCATTTGTGATCTTTCCTTTTCCTTTCCTGCAAAGGACACATGCTCTCCATTAAAATTCTGAATGTCATGCAAATGAGAGATGTCTCCTTTCATGTGTATGGAACAGCCACTATCAACATACCGATGTCTGATGATATTCCTCCATAGCTGCTCCGGCATAGAGTGCGGGATTAATTGGTTTTGGGAACCCAATCCATTTTGAAATTGGGTTGACCTTTGCCATCTACGCGTGATACGCGTTCCCAAGTCATATCCTGTTTATCAAACACTAGAAAACGAAGAGATGTTAGAATTTTTAGGGGATTTAGGAGTGGGAAATTTTGGTACCCATCTGAAGTCAGGTTTAACCATTTTCTTGTTTAATCGGATGGATGCTTCAACACTTGTTTTGGAGCTTGAGACCGATCACCGAGATGACTTCGACCTTACCGATCTTGGTTTGACTGAACTATTTCTAAAATCAGATCTCCTGTCAGACATGACCTTTTTGTTCTTGAGAGTCTGATTTTTGGTCTTGGTATTTATCCAGTCACCATCACGTGATCTTGAGGAGTTTCTCTTGAAAGATCTTCCTCGAGATATGTTCTGCCTACCTTGGGCATAATAGGGAATATATGCACGATTTGGACAATTTTTGGCAATGTGACCAGGAACTCCACAGTTAAAGCAGGTTTGTCTTTTAAAAGGAATACGTTCAGAACTTGGTCCCTGTCCAACTAAATTTCCATAAGTACAAGCACATTTAACAAATTGTTTCACAACTTTATGTGGCTTAAAATTGTTAGCAGTGTTATCACAAGCTTTTGAAGCAACATAAGATAAAGTGTTAGTTTTTGAAGAGTTTTCATTAAAACTAGAATTATCTTTGTTTTTCTCGCACCCGTCTTGCACTGTTACTTTCTCTGCACATGAAGTAGAAATATTAGTATCGTTCACCTCAATATTCTCAGTTTTTCCATATTGTTCAGTCTTAATTGAAACAGTTACAGTAGGCTGACCATGTTGAACTGAAAGGTCCAGTTAATGTGGTTTGGTCTAGGCTTTCAATGTAATAGTTCAGTATGAGTTTGTAATACATTTTGAGAGTTGTTTAGGTGTTTACTGTTGGAAAGTGTGTTTACGAACGTAAACCCAGTTTACGGTCATAAACCCTATTTGCGGTCCTGTCCAGTATAAATAGCGGAGGTATAGGTTTATGTGAAGTTGTTGATGCCATTGCGTTTACAGAGTGTTCCATCGAGTTGTACCTGACATTTTTCTGAATATAAACGTGTGCAAGCTCAATTTCTTTTCTTCTTCCTAATCTATTGTGATTGTTTGTTGCTTGATCATTGGTAAAGATCCTTTTCAGGACCTTACAATTGGTATCAAAGCAAAAACCGGTGTCAAAGCTTCATTCAATCGATTTTTGGGCTGTTTGAACTGATATTCTTATTGTTCGAGCCTGGCTTTAGTGTTTTCGTGGTTAAAGGAACTGAATCTACTGCAAAAACGTGTATCTGAAGGTTTTCTGGGAGTTTAGTGCCAAACGTAAACCCTGTTTACGGTTGTAAACTCAAGATCTTCAACAACCATAAACTGTGAATCTTCAAAAACCGTAAACCAAGCTTCATTAACAGTAAACTCATCAACCGTAAACGTAGTTTACGGTCGTAAACAGCTCAACCATAAACCCAGTTTACGGTCGTAATCACTTAAACCGTAAACCAAGTTTACGGTCGTAAACTCTTCAAACGTAAACCCAGTTTACGGTCGTAATCATCATCAACCGTAAACTATTTTGTGACTTTAATTTGCTTTAATTTCAAATGGAATCTCAAAGTCAAAATCATTTTCACGAACTTGATACTGTCATGGGCACTACTACGCGTATTCCAAGATTAATGTCTGCAGATGGTTTTCCTGAGTGGAAGTACAGAATTGAAAAATACATTAAAATGAAGGATTTCAAAGTCTGGAGAAGCATTCTCAGAGGCCCTGCTAGAATCACTATGACAGTCGGAGGCCAAGTGATTGACAAGGCTGTTGAAAACTACACTGATGAGGAGTTTGAGAAAGTTGAAGAGCAGGAAAGGGCTTTAGCCACTCTAACCATGGCATTATCTCCTGATATTGCTCAAGGGTTCCGAGAGTACACTTCAGCTAAAGATTAAAAAATCAGAAAAATCAAAAATATTGTCGCTTTCAGTTTTGCTTGTTGATATAGTACTGGGAAGTGATATTATCAAGTGATAACATGCAATCTGAGTCTGCGTAACGTACCCAAAGTTAAAGGGCCTATGCTCTGCGTTTGATGCGTTGGTAGGCACGAAAGATTCTAAATGGACATGACCAGGCAGAGTTGAACTTAAGGAATTCATAGACTTGACAAATCTTGACCCAGTTAGATCCGTTTAGCCTGACAATACGACGCTTGGATAGGTTGAGCAGGGAGATATATATAGGAATCTACTGGTCACATTAAAGAACCAGTACTTGGAACCGTGGATTAACTTTTCCTCGATGTGCGGATTCTGTCCTTAAATCCGGTATTGATGGGGTGACTAGTGAATTCCGATAAAGTAGGTCTGTAGAAAATTATTTTCTTGCTTTCCTTCTGTTAGTCATATATTGCCTCCTCTGCGTGATTGAAATACATCCGACCTGGACTGCAACATATGCAACTTTATTTCTATGCATCTTCCATCTATGCAATTCTTTCTATCTGTTAGCCATATATTGTCTCCTTTGCGTGACTCACAATCCGACCTGGTACACAGTATATGCATCATTCTTCAAGGAAGCATCATCAATCTGAGCTAGGTGAGCATTTTCTGGCCCTGAGATATTCAAAGCCTAAATCTAGTCCTCCCAGTCAAAGGACTGAGGAACCATAGCAGTTTCATCATTTACCTCAGCACCTGCACGATTATTTCCCACTGCAACCATTGTCCTGTTGTTGTTTATCCTGCGATCTGGCTTTGGACACTCACGAGCAAAATGACTCGGCTTGTGGCATTTGAAACATCACAGCATGCCCTTGTTGAAACCCACCTTCCTGTCAGCATTCATGCCCCAGTTGCTCTTCCCTGTCTTCTTAGCAAACTGCTTGGCCCTGAAAACAGCCATAGCAATCTGCCAGGTAATGTCCATCTCCTCCACATCTTCAGGATGAATCTGATCCAGGTCGGCAAATGACAGCTAAGGTGGAAGCTCTCCAGCTACAAAGGCATTGTAAAAGTTAACAAGCCCAGTGGCTAGAGCCAGATTTTCATCAGTGTCTTTAGTGTTTGATGAAGAGGCTACAACAGGCACATTTGGAAAGGGAACAACTTGTGGAGTGATAAATGGCTGACTTTGTGGAATGGATGATGCAGCAACAAAGGTTTGAATCTGAGGTTCTTGAGCAGCAAACACTTGGCCTGAGGAAGTCATGATTGATGAGAGAGCATTGTTGGATGAGATTCCAAGATTCGCAGTAGAGTACGAGTTCACATGGTTTATTTCTCTCTGTTTGTCATCAATATCACAAGCTTTGATGATCGCCATGATTTCAGCAAGAGTGAGGCGATTTAGATCCTTGGTCTTCTTAATCACAGCAACATTCATGTCCCATGATCTAGGAAGAGCATTTAGAAGCTTCTTGTTAATCTCTGACTTGTTCAAGAAAATCCCAGATATGTTCATGTCAGTGGTGAGAGTTGTGAACCGCTGCAGCTGAGCCTCAAGAGTCTCTCCTGGAATGTAGTTGAACATATTGAACTTTTGTCTCAACATGTCCTGGCGACTCTCCTTCATATATTCATTGCCCTCATATACCTCAATTAGGGCTTCCCATAAATCTTTAGCTGAAGTGTACTCTCGGAACCCTTGAGCAATATCAGGAGATAATGCCATGGTTAGAGTCGCTAAAGCCCTTTCCTGCTCTTCAACTTTCTCAAACTCCTCATCAGTGTAGTTTTCAACAGCCTTGTCAATCACTTGGCCTCCGACTGTCATAGTGATTCTAACAGGGCCTCTGAGAATGCTTCTCCAGACTTCGAAATCCTTCATTTTAATGTATTTTTGAATTCTGTACTTCCACTCAGGAAAACCATCTGCAGAACTTAATCTTGGAATACGCGTAGTAGTGCCCATGACAATATCAAGTTCGTGAAAATGATTCGTTTTGAGGATTAAATTTTTGTTATTCATTAGGTTAGTTTAAATTTGCGCATTTTAGTGTTTTCATTCTCACCCATGCACAAATTTAGGGGGAGAAATAAACAAAAACTAAAAAAAAAAACATTAAAAATTCAGAAAAATCAAAAATATTGTCGCTTTCAGTTTTGCTTGTTGATATAGTACTGGGAAGTGATATTATCAAGTGATAACAGGCCATCTGAGTCTGTGTAACGTACCCAAAGTTGAAGGGTCTATGCTCTGCGTTTGATGCATTGGTAGGCACGAAAGATTCTAAATGGACATGACTAGGCAGAGTTGAACTTAAGGAATTCATAGACTTGACAAAACTGACCCAGTTAGATCCGTTTAGCCTGACAATATGACGCTTGGATAGGTTGAGCAGGGAGATATATATAGGAATCTACTGGTCACATTAAAGAACCTGTACTTGGAACCGTGGATTAACTTTTCCTCGATGTGCGGATTCTGTCCTTAAATCTGGTATTGATGGGGTGACTAGTGAATTCCGATAAAGTAGGTATGTAGAAAATTATTTTCTTGCTTTCCTTCTGTTAGTCATATGTTGCCTCCTCTGCGTGATTGAAATACATCCGACCTGGACTGCAACATATGCAACTCTATTTCTATGCATCTTCCATCTATGCAATTCTTTCTATCTGTTAGCCATATAATGTCTCCTTTGCGTGACTCACAATCCGACCTGGTACACAGTATATGCATCATTCTTTTTCTTAATCCCTCTAAAACTTCAGTTAGTCATATGTTTCACCCTCTGCGTGATTGGAAGAGATCCGACCTGGGTGTATAGCATATGCATTCTAAATCTGACTTCTCTCTTAATAATTGTCTGCTCACCCGATGTAAGGAGTATTCTGGAAGTCCTTGATTACTGGAGCATATTAGGAAGCGGGAACCATGTTCTAGTACAATTAAAAATTGAACACTCACAGATTGTCTATAGATCTCGCTGCTAAATTTAGGTGGACAACAATATCCCTAGTCGTCGTCAGCTGAATGGTCTTTAAGATATAGTATCTAGGAACTTAGAATCACTTTGTCTTGTAACTAATAGTATGTCCTAAATCTGTCACAATTTTTAGTGTTTAAGTGGACCACAATACCGGCAATCAACCAGACAAAGACGTGAAGATTGATGGTACCGACAAGTGGAGTAAGGCTGTCTAACAACTTTGATCCCAGTATCACAAGGAAAATTTTTAGTAAAATTTAAGATAATACTTTGTCTGTGTTTATTCTTATTTTATTTTTATTTTTTATTTTAATTTTATTTTATTTTTATAATTGTCAAAATTTAATTTTTAAATTCTTTAATTCTTAAATTTTAGAAATTAGTTTATTTTATTTTTAGTTTAATTTTAATTTTACTTTTATTTTAAATATCCTCAAAAGTTTTATTTTTAAAAAAAAAAAAAATTTAATCGGGATTTGGACTGTGCATTATACTGTGTGGGAGACAGGTAATCTCGAAGGAAGTATAAAAGGTGGGGCTTACTACCGTAAACCCTGTATCACCTTCCATTTCTCCCTTTTATAGCCGCAAGCTCTTTCTCTCTCTACTCTCTCTCCTCGAAAAAAAAATTTGTGAGTTTTTGCGAAATCAACTAGTCCACTTCGAAGGTATGCTAAAACCGACTGGGAAAATGCTGTTTGTTCTTCGATTCGACTGAAACTGAAGGAGTAATCGGGGTTTAAGTGTTCGTCGGCGTTTACGGTTTGGGGAGGGTTTACGGTTTGGGGAGATTCAAGAACTGTAAACTCCTTTTGGCCTTACGACCGTAAACTCATTTTGGGCTTACGACCGTAAACTCTGTTTACGGTCAGGTGACCATTGCTATGGGTTTACGGTCGTAAACCCAATTTGGACCGTAAACTCTGTTTGACCACTTTGAACCGTAAACTCAATGTTCGACCAATATTGACCGTAAACTCCAATTTTTGTGGTCAAAATAATTTTTAAGGCCAAATTAAAATTGTTTAATTAAGAAAACTTAAAGCTTTAAATTGTTAAAAACTTTGTTTTCTTACTTGGCCTGTTTTAGTGCAGATCAATGGCGAATCTTAAGTTTGCTGACATGCATAACCTGGCGATTGTGTTGGATGAACCTCCTGTTGCTCATGGAGATTTTAGATCAATGATCAACAGATTAAGAGAATGCTGCCTGGCTTGTGCCATCACTGTGAATCTGGTCATTTATCAGAACATTGTCTGGGAGTTCTGCCAGACGGCCAAGATGTCAAAAGAAAATGGTGCGATTGCTGTTAAAGCTGTGGTTAAAGGATGCAAGATCATAATCACTGAGCAGTATATCAGAGAAACATTGCTGATCAATGATCAACCCGATTTTCCTACTGAAATTGGGATTGATGATGTTTAAAAGGTTCTCAAAAGGATGGGATATGAGGGTATCTACCCTCCCACGGTGAAGAAGCTTCTGCCTCCCTACTGGAGATTTTTGGGGCATGTGTTCGTGAGCTGTATCTCGGGAAGGAGATCAGGAGCTGATGAAATCTCTCTCAGGAACACAGGGGCTATCGTTTCACTGGCTGCTGGCATCAAATTCAACTTCTCGAAATTCAATTTGGATGAGTTCTTGGTAAATATCAACGCTATAAGCCGGGAGACCAGAGATGCATTCTTGCTATATCCGAGATTTATTCAGACGTTCATCGACAACTAATTCCCAGAGATGATCAAAGATGGTGACAAGCTGGATATAAAGTCATTAGGCCCGCACACGATTGGTCTCATTAAGCAGAATCGAAAGGGCAAAGTCGTCTTCCAATGCTTACATCCTCTCGTGAAATTCGGGAAATTTGCTGAAATAGATGAATCTTCCGAATCTCATGGAACGTCTGACAAGATGTCTTCTGAGCCCACTTCCTCCGAGAGAGTTGTTTCTGAAGATGTCATCATAGTTTCAGATCCTGATGAAGAAGAAACTCCAACTGCTAATGCTCAAGTAGCTGAGGAACACGAATTGACATATGTTCAGGTACAAGGAAATTACAATGAGGGGTCTGGAATGGAGACTGATTTGTACGAAGGCCTCGACCTCACAGGATTTGATAACGATGAAATTCCTCTCAACTTCGGTAGCAATGAAGATTTCATGACCGGTGTAAACCTCAACAAACTGCTTGAAAATATCGATGAAGTTGCTCATCCAGCAACAAAGATAAGGGAAAAAGAAGACGTTCTCGAAGCCACGCCTCCTCCTACCAATCCAACGGCGGAAATAGCAATTCCTATGGTGACAGTATCAGGGATTCCTCCCCTTGATATTGTTTTACCTACTTCTGAGCCATTGGAAAGTGATCATACAACTACACAAGCCTCTCACCCTCCATCAAAAAGACGAAGACTTGACCCTGGACAGGGAATTCTTGATTCGAGTTCACTTCAAAGTTTTACAGCTCCACCAACAACTGTTGGATTAATGTCTAAGTCCATAACTATAATTGGTAAGACTTAACCCGACCCGGCATGGTCCATTTGGGTTGCATGGCATCATGCATTTGGATAGACTATAATGAGAGAAATAACACTTAAGGTTGGTTAATATATTATAAGTTCTAATATATTAATAAGGTTATTTAATTAGTATTGATCAAGAATTAATTTGGAATTAATTAAGTGATCAAAAGGAGACTAATTAAATATATGGGTTGATTGTGTAAATCATTCATTCTTATATATGTGGGCTTGTGATCCAAGATTCCTTATGTTGGACTAAGTCCATGGGGTGACCCATGGATACTCCATGGAGGTTAAAATCCATGGAGCATAAGGAATGGGTAAAGTTATGAGTTACATGGTGTAACCCTAATAGCCACCATATAAAAGAATCCCATGGCTCAAGAAATCGTGCACTAATGTGTGAGTGTGAGGGCTAGACGATTTCAAGGAGTGTTCAAGTTTCTCTCAAGTTATTCCAAGTGTATTTGGTGTTGTGTGAACCATTTGAGGTGTCACACTTGGGGCACTAGGCACTCAAGCTTCATGAAGACATTCTACATCAAAGAGGTATGTATTCTATCTTGTTATATTTATTATTTTGTATGCTAGCTTAGGATAATACCTTGGATGTTCATAATTGTATGTATAATAGAGAAAACATAGATCCAAGGTATTTAGGGTTGCATGTACACTTAGGAGTGTTAGAATGCTCATAACCCAACAGTGGTATCAGAGCCTAGGCTTGTTTTCTTGTTATACTTGCAAAAGTAGATGAAAAATCGAGTTGGATGCATATATTCGATTGTTTTGGCTGGAATTGGACTAGGAACATTACCCTAAGATGTTTTTGGACTTATAAACTTGTTTTTGATGTGGTAATGTTCATGCTAATCCAATTTCTAAGATAATTGTCATAATTTCAAGATTTGTATTAGTTTGTATGTTCATGCTAATTTCTTGAAGATTGATGATTTGAATTATCTTGTTCTTATGAGGTTCTTAGATTAATAGAAATAGTTGTTTTCAATCCATTTTAATCTAAGAGTTGATTCCAAAGTGTGTTTTTGTAACTTGTCCTCAAGTTATATGAAAAGTCACATTTAAGAATCATAAAACTCATAAAAGTTGGCAAAGGTTACAAAATGAAGAGTCTAGTTCTAATTAAATGGTTTTATGACTCCATAACTTGTCCTCATGTTATGGAGGTTCAAGAGTCTCTTCATTAAATTAAAAAAAAAGTGTAACCTTAATTAGTTCCATAAGTTACAATAAAAAAAAGTTATTTTTTTTTATTAATTAGTTTAAAGTCTTCCATAACTTGTCCTCAAGTTATGGAACTTGAAGAGTTTTTTTTTTTTTTTTAATTAAAACTACTTTAAACTCATAAGTTATGGAATTAATTAGTTTTGAATAGTTTCAAAACTTGCCCTCAAGTTTTGGAATTTGAAAAGTTTTCACTTATGAATACTTTAATTCCAAGTTAGCCCTTAGAATTTTAAAAGTTAAAATTCAACCCTTATACTTTATAATATTATAAGTTAATAATATTTATATATATGTATAAGAGTAAAGTCAGTCTTACCGTTAGTAGGCCTCATTCACGAAGCCGGTCTATAAGGGGGGTATAAGGTTACTGCCTAGAAAATGGCAGTTTAATGGGTGTCCACTCTCACCCACCGCTTCCTTGACTGGTGGAGGGTCGTTAGCCGAACGGGTAGGACAAGGACTATAATTTTCCTTTCATTAAAAGTATTAATGATAAATACTAAGTAACTAAACTCTTATTAATACCCAATCTTAGTTACTTAGGAAAATGTGAATTTGGTGCTAACCCATGAAATTACACTTTGCACTTTGCTTAAGTCGTTAGTGGAGCGTGTGCGGTTAACCGGCACACTAACCTGGACTTAACAAGGTAGGCAAATTGTAACTTAATATTTATCATAGTATCGGTGGAGCGTGTGTGGTTAACCGACACACTGATTAAGGGGTAAATATTAAGGGTACCAAGTAAAACCTAATAAATTATTTCGTTCAATGAATTATTTCGGCATCCCAGTCACAAAACCTGAAGGGCACACTCGAGATTGAAACATGCCTTTGAACAGTTCAATGAATCTCAAAGATCTAGGACTTTCAAATCCAATTAAAACCTAATAAATTATTTCGTTTTTCATGGTGGAAATTGGTGAATCGTCATTCACCTACCTTCAAATATTTTATAGCTTGGATTACGGCATCCCTCTTCTAAGTTATAAAATAGTTTGTTGGGTCCTAGCCTTAATATTTCATATTGGGTGTCATATTAAGGACTTTAAATCAACTATCTTGAATATCTCCCAAAAAGATGTCTGGTCTAGACATTTATGATCTTCCCAAATCTCTTGAAACAAGCTTTCCTAAATGAAGATGATGTCCCATGGATATCATACTTCTTTCACCTCCTCCAATTATTCTCCCGAACCCACAAGTTCCTAAAAAGTTTAAGGTCACTCAAGCCCTATTGGCAAGGCAAGGTCTAGGTGTGATCACATCTTGGAGATGTAGTCACATATTGACAAGCCGGGAGAGTTGGGTGTCAAAGTCTTGAGAAAGTTGGTGGCTCAACTACTTTCTAAGTCACATAGTGAGTTCTTTTGGGAATCCTATGAAACAGACTAAGACAAGACCCTTAATGATCTTATCTATTTGCTAAGATCAACTTCCTAAAACGCTATGGACATTGACAATGATGACATTGGATATCCAGTAAAGCTCTCTCTTCCCAATGGAAAGGGATCGGCCATAGTCAACTTGGTTGACCCAATGGTAAAGAGAGAGGCGAAGTCTGAGATAGTCCCATTATCAAGGGTCCATAGGTAACTATTGCCAAAGGAAGGGGCATTGGTTACGAAGCTGCCAAATTTACCTAAGGATGTTAAAGTCAATAAGTTTGGCTCTACTTCAGGTAAAGTCCATTGTCTAACTCTATTAAGTACATGCTGATTCTGATCGCGAAGATGGATTTCAATCGCATGGTTCGGTGATCAGAATTTTGGGCTATTACTTAAGAGTTATGATATTTATATTGCTTAGGAATAGATAACAACAAGGTTTTCATATGGATTGTAAGGATAAGTTTTTCCGCAAAGTTTTAAAATAAAAGAAAAAGGTTTTGATTTTATTTATTTTAAGTATCCTTACAATGGCATTTGTGAAAAGTTGTTGCTTATAAGATTCCATTGATAGCAATATTGGAAAAATGGATTTGATTCTTTCGGTTGTGGTAGTGTCTAATATTACCAAATAAGGAAAGATTCTCATCACCCAAGGTTCAATTGGACCGAAACTTGGAATCATGCAAGTTGTATAGTATGATGAATGAGAACTTTCAGCTTGGAAAATTAAGACTAATTCCTTATGTGAATAAGGAAAGGACTAAGGGATCGAGTACACATTCTTGTGCACTGGTCAAGTCCACCACAAAAGATCAAGAAGACTATTCGTCATGATTTACTTAAGTTCAGTAAATATGGTTATACTTATAAGTTTAAGTATAAGTCTGTAGCATTGGAGAAGTTTCAATGTGAGACAGAACGAATAAGAAGAATCAAAGTATGGCAGAAAGATAAAAGTTTCTCAAATCTGAAAAGATGGGAGAGTACTTTAGTATCATGTTTATGATCATCTTAATGATTAAGATACCATATCACAATTGGTCCTCTAAAGTCATCTTAGTGCATTCTTATGACTAAGAAGAGGAGTCATGAATTGTTGAAATGGTTAAATCAAAAAGATGAGTCATACTTCGTTCCAAAACAATTCTTAGAGTCATACTCCAAGATTGTAACTTGAGTGACATATCTTAAAGAGGGTTTGTTAACACTAGTCAAATGTAAGAGTAAAAGGTTATCTACTCTTGTACATTTGAAATTGGTAAGTTGTGATGTTTTGGATAAAACAGAGACCAACTTAGGCCAATTGTGTAAAGTGTTAGTCTTGATAAAGAATCCGCACTATCTCTTGAATATTTGACAAGGGAGTCTTATATGTCAAGACGACAGTGGGAGTCTTAAAGCTCTTGAAAGTTTCAAGACTTAATCAAGAATAAAACCTAAAGTCCTTCAATAGCACACGACTTGAGGTTCATAACCTATCGTGTTGAAATTTTTGTGCCTATTCAAGTTGGCTTTGCATAGGAGTTCTGAGACTTCTCAATTGGTTGCACAACTACTTGGAAGCAATGGCAGGCACCTGAGCTGCCAAATGGCAAGAATTTAAGATTGCACAAGTTTAATCAATATGAGTTTGGATTTGTCACTAACCTTGTCTTGTGACTATGGTTTTGACAAATTCACATGGATAAGAACACATACACTATTAAATCTAAGTGTCATACGGTTTCTCTCCGATTCATGAAAATGATGGTGAGGAAACACTTTCACTAAGTAGATTTTAGCTAGATAGCAATTGTGATATTTGCATTCTCAAAGTCGTTAGTGGAGCGTGTGTGGTTTACCGGCACACTAACATGGACTTGTGAGAAGTGGCAAAGGTCTAAACAATTGAGACTATGATTACGGCATCCCTTTTCATAGTTCTAAAATTGTTTAGACACACATGTAAGCTATCTACGAGAGGTGTATGATTTTGATAAAGTTTTATCAAAACAATCTAGTATCAGAAAACTGAACTTTGGTAAGAAAGTCAGCTGATTTCTGAGTACATGTCAAAGCTAGTGGGAGCATAAGTGTTATGCTAATAATCATCATGTTAGTGGGAGCATGATAATTATGACAAAGGTTGCAAGTTAGCAATGTTAATTATAGAAAACAAAAGTTTCAATTCGTGAGGTTGCAGGGGTTGAAAAAGTTGTTTTGCTATAATTAAGGGAGAGGAAATTATACTTCATTTCAATTCTAAAAGCTTAGATTGAGATTTAGACTTATCCAAGTGGGAGACTGTTGGATTAATGTCTAAGTCCATAACTATAATTGGTAAGACTTGACCCGACCCGGCATGGTCCATTTGGGTTGCATGGCAACATGCATTTGGATAGACTATAATGAGAGAAATAACACTTAAGGTTGGTTAATATATTATAAGTTCTAATATATTAATAAGGTTATTTAATTAGTATTGATCAAGAATTAATTTGGAATTAATTAAGTGATCAAAAGGAGACTAATTAAATATATGGGTTGATTGTGTAAATCATTCATTCTTATATATGTGGGCTTGTGATCCAAGATTCCTTATGTTGGACTAAGTCCATGGGGTGACCCATGGATACTCCATGGAGGTTAAAATCCATGGAGCATAAGGAATGGGTAAAGTTATGAGTTACATGGTGTAACCCTAATAGCCACCATATAAAAGAATCCCATGGCTCAAGAAATCGTGCACTAATGTGTGAGTGTGAGGGCTAGACGATTTCAAGGAGTGTTCAAGTTTCTCTCAAGTTATTCCAAGTGTATTTGGTGTTGTGTGAACCATTTGAGGTGTCACACTTGGGGCACTAGGCACTCAAGCTTCATGAAGACATTCTACATCAAAGAGGTATGTATTCTATCTTGTTATATTTATTATTTTGTATGCTAGATTAGGATAATACCTTGGATGTTCATAATTGTATGTATAATAGAGAAAACATAGATCCAAGGTATTTAGGGTTGCATGTACACTTAGGAGTGTTAGAATGCTCATAACCCAACAACAACAACTCCAGTTATCATCTCATCTGAACCTATCAGTGAAGGTCCTAGTACCTTCTATGAAGCTGGTGGATCTTCATTCCCCACAGATTTCTCTCCTCCCAGGCCAGAGCATGATGCTGCCTCCGTTAAGTTAGCCAGGTTTTTGGCCAGAGAACAACTCACAACGCCTCCCTCACATGGCAAAGGAATTTCTATTGGGGGTGGCAGCTCAGGAGAAGAGAATCCTTCACTTCTTGGACTCCAGAAAGAGATCGATGCTCTGAATCAGAAAAATGTTGATTTAGATCAGAGAAATATTAAGCTGGATATCAAGGTCGCAGACCTTCAGACTGAAAATACAAAGCTCAATATTCAAGTCGCTGAACTTATTGAAGACAAAGCTCTGAAGTCAAAGCAAATTACGGATCTTCAGACACATTTTGGCTTACTGACCTCCAGCTACTACGATCTAAAGAAGAAGCTGGAAGAAGAATTTGGCGACAAATTCAAATCATCCGTTGACGAGCCAAAGATCTATCTTCCCGACCAAGATGCTCCCATAGCTCCACGACCTACAAGAACAACCACCGTTGTTGACCGTTTTGAAAAAGAACCGGCTCAGGCTCCAAGTGTAATGGCATTAAAACGCGCTAAATTGGCCAAGTCAGCTGAAAAGGGTCAACTTTTATTCAAAAGGAGCTCAGAACATAATGCCCCCTGGGATCAACAAAAGATCATCGTTACGGATCTGGGCGAACATCGTTTCAGAGACGTTTATGGTGATAGGTCAGGAATCATCTCGTGGGGATTCCATGACACCATGAATATGTTTATGGTGAGAAGAAAGAGCGGCAACACTGAATTATACAAAGATGCTCACGATTTTCATTCCTTTACTAGGATTGATCTTACGGAGCTGTCTAAAGCTCCTTTCTCAAATCCATCAAACAATCCCAGGGCGACTCAGTTTAAATCATTTTTGGAAGATCAAGTAGCTAAGGGTTTCCCTTCAATGAAGACTGCAGAGTCTATTATCAAGATTTATCCTAGCGTCATTGATCCCAAAACAAGTCAGCCACTTCGATCAGTGATGTGGCCCGCTACTGCTCAAGTAAAGCAGGTTCCCGTTCTTCAAAATTATCCAGATGGATCTCTCGCATCCATGCAATACTGGGTGTTTGATGAATCTGCTGCTGCTGCTGTCATCAAGCTTAAAGACGATTGTATCCGCTTGTATGACAAGAGGGATTTGCTTCAATTTGGCAAGTGGGACATACATCAGCTCTCCATTCATCAGATCACGGTGGCTGAAGACATTTTTGAGCTCGTTGCAAAGGAATACACTTCGATGGTTGTTGATATTATCGAGAAGGAGATGTGGAACGGAGCTATGGGAAAATCTGATGTGCTGGTGGTCGACAAAAGCTGAGTCCAAGCTAGTACCAAACCAAGGGGGAGATTGAAAGGTCCAGTTAATGTGGTTTGGTCTAGGCTTTCAATGTAATAGTTCAGTATGAGTCTGTAATACATTTTGAGAGTTGTTTAGGTGTTTACTGTTGGAAAGTGTGTTTACGACCGTAAACAGAGTTTACGGCCGTAAACACGTTTACGGCCGTAAACCCAGTTTACGGTCGTAAACCCTGTTTGCGGTCTTGTCCAGTATAAATAGCAGAGGTATAGGTTTATGTGAAGTTGTTGATGCCATTGCGTTTACAGAGTGTTCCATCGAGTTGTACCTGACGTTTTTCTGAATATAAACGTGTGAAAGCTCGATTTCTTTTCTTCTTCCTCTTCTATTTTTATTGTTTGTTGCTTGATCATTGGTAAAGATCCTTTTCAGGACCTTACATGAACAAATTTTTCTGTCTCTATGGTTTCAGAAGCCGAAGTATAGTTATCATTGAAAGGAGGTGGTACACTGTGATACCCCAAACCCTCTTTCTGGTTACTCTTCCACTTTAACTGTTTTTCAGTCATAGACTCAACTATCTCACTTGACGCATCGAATTTCTTAATATTAAAGTCAACATCCTTAAATTTAGCCTTTAATGCATCAAGTTCGGTAGTTAAGTTTGCAATTTTCTCTTTGGCAAAACGATAGTGAACACATTTGGTGCTATATTCTTCTTTAATCCTGCTTAAATCTTTAGTTTGTGCTTCTAGTTTTACTTTAAGCATTTTATTGACTTTCTTAATGTCATATATTTCATTTTTAAGGTCAAAAACCTCTCTAACTAATAATTCATTTTGTTCACGGTATTTATTTATTTTATCTTCACAGGACTGAGAACATGAGGTTTCACTTGCCTCCTTGGTACTAAAAGTGGTGATTGAACTGTTGTAGGAGCTCATTATTTACCAACGGTAAAAATTTGATTGTGCAATTTGATTTTGACCGAAGACCAAGATAAATGTCCTTTGACCGAAAACCTTGAAAGTCAACCAGTTTGACCGAGATCCCTAAAAGTCAACTGTTTGACCGAAAACAGTTGACCGAGAACGATATTTCTTGGCCGAAAACTCCTCTGTACCGAGAACCCCAAGTCTTTTTACCGAAAACACCAAGTAGCCGCCAAAAACACTAAGACCTAGCCGAAATCAAAGTATTTGCTCGAGTTTCTTTATCCAAAGAGTCCTAAATTCGGTAATTTACCAAAAATGATCTCAAACAAAATATCCTCCAAATTTAGTGAAGAACACTAAGAACACGATGAACAGCAACATGATGAACAGCAAAATCCTTTTTCCCAAAACAACCCAAAAACATCACAAACAAATTAATGTTTCGAAAGAAATTGATACCGAAACGGCCTTAAGTCGGTTTTAAGGCTCTGATACCACTTGTAAGTCCCTGAATTCAGATCTATCAAAGTATCAGTGCAATCGTTTGATTTAATGTGGAATCTTAATCAAACAATCATATGAAACAATCAATTAGATATATCAAGAACACGTTTCAATAACATGAATGCACATAATTCTATTGAATAACTGTCAAGTACATTCAGTCACACTTCAGTCGTGAATCACTAGTATTCCCCAAAAACGCATTCTACAAGAATGGCTATACACAGACCATATATATACTAAACTGATAACCTAGAGCCCATACATAACAAGCCCACCGTGAACACACTAAGCCCACCGAAATCACTAGGTGATTTCGGTCCAAAACCGAGAACAACATAATACATTCAAAACAAAGCATAAACCACTAAATATAGCCCAACAACTCCCATGTCACAACAGCCCTCTGCTCAGGAGTGTACGAGCCAGTCACCAATCTCCACCAATCCTTCGCGTCTGACCGAAGAAGGTTCGGGGTGCACTTGACCTTCTGTTCAGCAGGGCAAGAGCATGTGACTAAACAACCCTCCACGTCATATAGCCACCTCATCGCCACAATCGGGTCCTGAACTCCATCGAACACCAGGAGCTTCCTATTGTCGAAGTCCCGATACTGAAAAACTCTCTCCCCACGAATCCCCATGGCAGCAACAGTCACGGTAGCTGCAGCAGCGGAAGCCTTAGAAAGTGCAACATAACGATCATAAAAGAGCTCAATCATAGCGGTCTTGATAGGCCCAAATGTCTCAGTGGCAATGATCTCCCAAATCTGATCATTAGTTAAACCTGGCCTATCCTGGCCACCTGCTCCAGACAGGAACCAGATCCTCTCGTAAGCACTATACTAAAAACAAACCAGAATATATCATAAATCTCACAATTCACATAGTTATAAACACGATACGAGACTAAACCCTTGGAGTTTGTGACTTCCTTGCTACGCATACGGGTCTTGTGCTTTCAGTATGATGCACACACTAAGAAACTACAATAATGATGTAATTCCATAAAAGAAATAACCCTAGGCTATCAGGCATCATATATCAGGCAATTCTATCATGCAATTCCTGAAGATCCCTAGCCTACCACTAGCATGGTATTATACCATAAACATAATATCAAATGACAGTGTGGGTAACTTGGGGGATACTTTCTTGCTCTGGCTGATCATACACATCGCATCCTTCCTTGGTTACTTTTGAAAACCATTTTAAAAACTTTTGCAGTTCCTTAGTTTGAGTCTGAATTCACACGAATGTTCATGCATGTAACATCCCCAAAAAGGAGGTATAACTTCTCAGACCTTAACCTTTTATATATATATATATATATATATATATATATATATATATATATATATATATATATATATATATATATATATATATATATATATATATATATGTCAAGATTGGTCCATATGTTGAAAAAGGTGGAATTTGAGTACGTGGGGCGTACGCATGTGTATGCACAACGTACTTATGTACTTAGCTTGATCGTGGAGGACACCTAGTACGTTGGGCGTACCAGAGGGTATGTTGGGCGTACTAGGCTAAGAATGAAACCCTAATACCTTCTTGTGTCCCTATTTAAAGAACATGATGGCCTCATTTCTAGCCACCATTATCAGCCGCCAACCTCCTCCAAACCCTAATCCCGTTCCTCTAGCTTGTGTGAGTGTTTGTGACTCATTTGAGTGTTCTTGTGAAGCTTTTGGTGGAGAAGGAGCCTTGAAGGAAGGATAGTTTATGCTTCTAGCTCTTGGATCTGAGTTCTACTTCAGTTGATGCATCTTCCAGAGGTATCAAGTTTAAAACTTGTTAATTGTTTGTTCTAGTTCTTGTTTTGGGTCCTTTTTAGGGTATTATGTCCCAAGTATGGAACTTTGTGAGTTTGTTGAACTCCAGAGCTATTCTTCTATCCTTTTAGGTGCGTTAGAGTATCCCAATCCATAAAAATGAGTGCTTGGACGTTGTAATCTTTTCATGCATGAGTTGTATGGTCTTTTGTGTTGATAAATTTAGAGTTTTTGGGATTGGGTCTTGACCATCCATGCAAAGGCTTAAAGTCAGCAACTTTATGTATCAAGAGGCCTTATTTAGCTCAGATCTATAGTTGGAATGATTGTCTTAACGGATTAATACCAAGTGAAGTGGAAAAAAGGAGTCTGAGGAGTACGTCGTGTGTACTCCCAGCTACGCGCAGTGTAGCGCTGAGAACACTCGCCGCATTCTTAGGCAGTAGTACGCCCAACGTAGAGGGTTGTACGCCCAATGTACTCGTTGGGCATTGACTTTTGTTGACTTTCGAGTTTTTGGTCAATTTGTGGACTTTTGGCCAAGGAGGGGCAAAATGGTCTTTTTACCCTCCAGAGATTTAGTAGAGAGGCTCGGTCTAGCATTTTGGGGTTATTAATATTAATTATTAATTAGAGTTAAATGTAATATATTTTAGGCGGAGTCTAGACCGGCAGTTTGGGTGCGAGATTTATTGTTTTCTGCGTGAGGTGAGTCTTCTCACTATACGTACCTGTGTGGTGATGTATGTATTGACCGGAGGGTCTTATTTGCTTATACTAGGAAATGTGTTTTATTGACCGGAGGGTCTTATTTGCTTATACTGAGAAATGTGTTTTATGCATTCTGTCTTTGTGACTTATGCTGTTATATTATTCTGTGTATATATTGAGTTATGACCGGAGGGTCCATACCGAGACGTGAGACCGGAGGGTCTTCACTGAGACACATGACCGGAGGGCCTTATCGTGATATAGCCATGAGAGGCTAGTTATTTGTATATGTGGTATTTTGGGAACTCACTAAGCTTCGTGCTTACAATGTTGATCTAAATGTGTTTCAGGCACATCTCAGGATCGAGGGAAGGCACCTGCATGATTGTACACACTCGTCTGTTAATGGGGATATTTGTTGATTTTGGGATATCCTGACTTTTTTTTATGATGTTATGTATTTGACAATTTTTTTTCGCATGAGATGGTGTTAAAAACTATGTTTTTGGGAATCTTAAAAATGAAAATTTTGTTTGAAAATTTTGAGTGTTACAAGTTGGTATCAGAGCCTTGGATTTAGGGATTCGGGTACACCCTCAGGTTTGTCTGGACTCAAACCAAGGAGTTGATTAAACTTTTCAAAAAGAAATGATTTTTCCTAAAAAGATTTTTCCAAAAGAGTAAAGAACTTTTAAGAGAAAAGCAGGACGAAGCAGTATGTACAATCAGCCAGAGCCCGAGCGGTGATTTCCCAAAATACCCTTACTTGATTATATTATGAGATGAGTTATTCTTGCATTACTAGAACTTCATTCTAGATGGTAGGCTAGGTATCTCCAGGAATTATGAGCTAGAGTTGCCTGATTCGTGATGTTTTAGCCTAGAAGGTCGTTTCCTTGATTGAACCTATTCTTTCTATTTGCTATGTGTATGTTGCTTAGTTGTACATGGTTAAGACTTTATAGCCTTAGAGTGCATGATTAAGCCTTTCTTCCTGTTCCTTTTTTGGTTTTGGACTTGAGGAAGAATCATTTATTCGACTGTCTATCGAGCCCTGTATCATGTACGATTGGTGTGCGTGGAGCGGACAGCGAGAATGGCAGAGATCCTTGCGAGGCAGTTTGGCGTTGGGGAGTAGTCTAGGATGAGTGCCTAGATATTCAGTTTGAGAAGTCTGCTAAGAGAATAGTTATATATCCATGTGGGATAGAGTACTTGTGACTTAGGGTCTTAAGAGGACGACTTGGGACAAATACTAGTTGGTGTTGAAAGTAGTATTGGACCCGTACTACTGAAAGCACCGAATCCGTACACGACTCAAGAAGGAATCTTAGGATGCTAAGGAGCTTGCAGGGATGTATAAGTGTTGTGCGTGCATTTTAGCATGTCCCTGATGATTACCGTGTTTATGTTTCATAGAATATGGTGGTTACCCGAGGTTCAGGTTCCAGCAACCCCGAGAGGCCGAGTAGCAGTAACGGTGAGATCCGCATGATCATTGCTGATGAGGTGGCCGCAGATATCAGGGAGGCCATCCTAGAGATGTTTGGGTATATTAAGACCACGTTGATCGAGACTTTTGACGAGCGTTATGCTTCCGTCACTGAGTCTTCTGTTGCCGCTGCCGCCGCAGCCCTTGCAGCTGCGAGGCCTCAGGGGGTGATTGTTTGATGTTCCGAGAGTTCAGCAACACGAAGCCACCAGAGTTTGACGGGACCCAGGACCGGATCACTGCGATGAGATGGATCTCTGGTGTTGAGGGATGTTTTTATACGTGTTCATTCCCTGAGAACCTGAAGGTTAGATTCGTGCTGAACCAGCTTCGCTTGGGGGCGAAGGACTGGTGGAAGTTTGTGACGACTGATTATTCTCCGGCAGAGCATGCTGCAGTGACTTTGGAGAGGTTTACCGAGCTGTTCCGAGATGAGTTCTTTACCCGGGTGGAAAGGGAACGGTTGGCCCCAGAGTTTCTGTATCTCAAGCAGAAGAGAGAGACGATCACTGAGATCACGAGGATGTTCCATGAGAGGCCATTATTCTGCCCTGAGCACATGTCTACAGAGCAGGAACGTGTGAGACGGTACTTGAGCTTTTTGAGGAGAGATATTTGGGATTTCGTGGCGAACTCATATCGGACATTGGCTGAGCTGCAGACCAATGCCATGAGGAGGGACATCGATTTGGAGACTCAGACGATGGAAGAGAAAGAGTCTCAGGGGAGAGACAGGAGACCAGTACAGTCGCAGTTGGTGACCAACCTAATGGGTTTTATGTACAACAAATAAACTAGAAACAATTCCTAAGTTCACATGCAACCTACTTTGGATCTATGTTTTAACTATTGAACATACAACTTTGAATTGCAAAACAAGAACCCTAGAGGAGAGAGGCTAATTTCGAAATTAACAAACTAGGGTTTAGGGTTTACATACCTTTCAATTGTTATAGCAAACAATTGATAATCCCTTGATCTTGATCTTGATCTTCTTGGAAGCTTTAGCACCACAAGTGTAATGCCTCTAATGGAATCACACCCAAACTAGCAAGAAGGAAAGTAGAAGAGAGAGGGGAGAGGGAGTATGCAAAATCTCGGCCTTAGGGTTTCTTCAAAAACAAAGAGTGACCAAAAACATGAACCAGGAGGCTCCTTATATAGCTGAGGGATCTAGGGTTTAAGGGAAACCCTAGTTATCCTTTGCTTAGGGCCTAAGCAAACCCAAGGGCCTTATCCAAGCCCCTATGGACGAAATTATTAGGGTTTCCCCTAAAGATTTCGTCCACCCTCTTTCAAGGGGGTTCTAGAGCCTTCCACTCAACTATTAGATAATTGCAAACTAGTCCCTGCACCTTATAATTAATTCTTTTAACCCCAAAATCAATTCTGATTAATTTCTGGCTAACAGTTAATTAAACATAATGATTTCTAATTAATATATTAATCCATTAACATATTAATAAATCATTTATATATATATTAATTTATTAATCTTATAAATTAATATCTCTCCTTTCATAATTTCCTTGTCCAGTTGCTAGGTTGAGGGCAACCCAAAAGGACTGTGCTGCTATCAATTCAAGTACATACCAATTATAGTTATGAGCTTAGACACCTAATCCAACAGTCTCCCACTTGGATAAGTCTGTAACTATAATTGCTAGTATGCCTTCTAAATTTGACCAGCAAATTGTAGCTTCCAAAAAACTGCTGCCGAACTCTGACCCAGTCAGTTACGTGTCCTAAGATAAGTGATCATATAACCCTTCGTTCTGCTTGATATCCCCAGACAAAAGACATGGAATGTAATCAATTTGTTTGTCCAGAATCTATGTTTCCCGATTCCTGATTTGTGATGATGTAGGACTTCTAATCGAACACATCAATTTAGTCCTGGCTAGGCCCAGCACATAAGTCAACACCAAATCATCGAGGGGCCCACAGATATCGCTTTTCCTGTTAGGGCAAAAGGAACGAATAAACGTTGACTCATATGCTTGTATCTTTTACTCTTCAAATTATACATGATAATACGTTTTATAACACCAAGTTACTGATGCGGTTTCGTATCACCAATGTATTACCGACTTTGTAAATTACAACTCATATATCTTCGTTTCAAAATTATAAGATATTATCGTCTCAGTATTACTCGTGATGAATTCCATGAAGTGATACTCTGAGCGAGGGTTTATCCAATACTCAAATCTCAATTTCTGAGTACTCATGAACATTGCAGCAATTCTATTGCCATGTCTATCCTTAGACAATCTGCAATCCAATTCATGACAGTCTTAATTCACTACTTACTTCCAAGAGTACGAGCGACTGTGGAGTTTGAATGATCTCATTATTCAGGAAGTAAAACATGCGAAAATGAAACACAATAATAAACAATTTGACAAAAGGCAGAAACCAAACTTATAAATAATACTTTATTATTTAATCACCAAAAGTCAATTACATTTACTTTGTTACAAGTTTCAGAATAAAACTAATCTAACTACTAAAACTAATATCATCTTTCAGTCCTATGCTCCGAGCATGCTGAATATGCTTAGCCCTACTCAGACCCTTTGTGAGGGGATCTGCTGGGTTATCTTCAGATGACACCCTCTTTACTATAAGATGGCCTTCTTCAACTCTATGTCTGATGAAATGGTACTTTCTGTCGATATGTCTGGTCTTACCATGATCTCTCGGTTCCTTTGTCAAGGCAACCGCTCCTTCATTATCGCAGAACAGTTCCATAGGCTCCTGGATGGTTGGAACAACTCCGAGATCCCCGATGAAGTTCCTCAACCAAGCTGCTTCTTTCGACGCTTCACTTGCTGCTATGTACTCTGATTCACAAGTAGAATCAGCCACCGTATTTTGCTTGGAACTCTTCCAAGTAACTGCTCCTCCATTCAGTAAAAACACCCAGCCCGACTGAGAACGGAAGTTATCTCTATCCGTCTGAAAGCTGGCATCACTGTAACCATCTACTCTCAAAGTATCACTGCCACCAAGCACAAGGACCCAGTCCTTTGTCCTTCGCAAATACTTGAGTATATTCTTAACTGCTATCCAATGAGCTCTACCTGGGTTTCCCTGATAGCGACTGACCATGCTCAAAGCAAATGCCACATCAGGGCGAGTACATGTCATAGCGTACATGATCGATCCGACAGCGGAAGCATAAGGTACACGACTCATGTCATCTATTTCAACATCTGTACTCGGGCATTGAGTCTTACTCAATTTGGTATTGCTCTGGATAGGTAGCTCTCCCTTCTTGGAGTTTTCCATACTAAACCTCTTTAGTACCTTATCCAAGTATGTGCTCTGACTAAGTCCAATTAGTCTCTTCTTTCTATCTCTCAATATTCTAATCCCAAGAATATAGGCAGCTTCTCCAAGGTCTTTCATGGCAAAACACTTTCCAAGCCAAGACTTAACTTCTTTCAAGGTTGGAACATCGTTACCAATGAGTAATATGTCATCGACATATAACACCAGAAAAGTTACTATACTCCCACTAGCCTTGATATACACACAAAACTCATCTTCACTTCTAGAGAAACCAAACTCTTTGACTTTCTCATGGAAGCAAAGATTCCAACTGCGAGATGCTTGTTTCAATCCATAAATGGATTTTTCAAGCTTGCACACTCTATTGGGGAACTTTGCATCAACAAAACCCTCTGGCTGACTCATGTAAACATCTTCAGCCAACTTCCCATTAAGGAAAGCAGTTTTGACATCCATCTGCCAGATTTCATAATCATGGAAGGCAGCTATGGCGAGCAATATCCTAATAGATTTAATCTTAGCTACTGGTGAGAAGGTCTCATCATAGTCAACCCCTGGGGTTTGAGTGAAACCTTTTGCAACCAGTCGAGCTTTGAATGTGTGCACATTCCCATCCATGTCTGTCTTCTTCTTGAAGATCCATTTGCACCCAACTGTCTTGCGACCTGGTGCACTATCAACCAAATTCCAAACTTGGTTGTCATACATGGACTTAATCTCGCTGTCCATTGCCTCTTTCCACTTGGAAGCCTCTGGGCCTGCCATTGCTTCCTTATAAGTGACTGGTTCATCTAAGTTTACCAGTGTTCTGTCACTTATGAATGTGTCACCATCTGAAGTAATATGAAAACCATACAACTCAGGTGGCACACTCACCCTAGTGGATCTTCTAAGAGGTAATGAGTTATCAATTGGTTCAACAGGAACTGTTTCCTCTGGTTGAATGCTAGTGTCATCTAAGGTTCCTTCATTGGCTGACTCTTGAATTTCTTCAAGGTCAATAGTGCTCCCACTGTCCTCTTTGAATATGAGCTCTCTTTCAAGAAAGACTCCTCTTCGTGCTACAAAGACCACGTTCTCACTAGGCCTGTAGAACAAATATCCAAAAGACTGCTTTGGGTAACCAATGAAAACACATTTCTCACTTCTAGCTGCTAGCTTGTCGTGAGTCTCTCGTCTTACGAAAGCTTCACAACCCCAGACTTTAATATGTGCTAACGAGGGAACTTTCCCTGTCCACATTTCATGAGGTGTTTTGGCAACCTTCTTTGTAGGGACAAGATTGAGGATGTGGGCGGCTGTCTCTAAGGCATACCCCCAGAAGTGAATAGGAAGCGAAGCCCGACTCATCATAGAACGAACCATGTCTAACAAGGTTCGATTGCGCCTCTCAGCTACACCATTTAATTATGGTGTCCTAGGAGGAGTCAATTGTGAGACTATCCCACATTCTTTCAGATAGTCGTTGAACTCGATACTAAGATACTCCCCGCCTCTATCGGATCTAAGTATCTTTATCTTTCTGCCCAATTGATTTTCGACTTCATGCTTAAACTCTTTGAACTTTTCAAAAGTTTCTGACTTATGCTTGATCAAGTAGATATATCCATATCTGCTATAATCGTCAGTGAAAGTCACATAGAATCGATTAGCATCTCTTGTAGTTGATCTGAAGGGCCCACACACATCTGTGTGTATGAGATCCAACAGACCTTCACCTCTTTCACAAGACCCTGTGAATGGTGATTTTGTCATCTTTCCCAAAAGACAAGATTCACACATATCATCTGACTTTAGGTCAAATGATTCCAACACTCCATCCTTTTGGAGTTGGGCTATGCGTTTCTTGTTAATGTGTCCAAGACGACAATGCCACAAGCATGCCTTGTCTACACTATTAGACAAGTCAATATTAAGTACACTATTTCCTAGGCTATCAACACAAGTCACTGTTTCATACACACCATTACAAGGCAAAGCTTCAAACATAAAAACACCATTCTTATAAACAGAAATTGAACCATTCAAATCATTAAAAGAATATGTAAAACCTTGTCTGAACAATGCATGAAATGAAATAATGTTTCTCGTCATCTCAGACGAATAGCAACAATTTATTAAATCTAATCTAACATCATTACTAAGCAGAAGCTGATAAACTCCGATCTTGGTTACTGGTGAAGACTTTCTGTTTCCCATGATCAGGTTTATCCTTCCTCGCTCTATCTCCTCACTTTCCTTTAGACCCTGCAAATCAGAACAGATATGAAAACCACATCCTGTATCAAGGACCCATGAACGAGAAGATAATGAGTTATTAGCAGAAATAGTGTAAATACCTGCCGAAGATGGCTTCACTTTGCCATCCTTGATATCTTGCAGATATTGTGGGCAAGATCTCTTCCAATGCCCTTTTTGGTTGCAGTAAAAGCAAACTGCCTCTTTTGGATCAGAAACATGGGGAGTGGAACCATTGGGCTTAGCCTTTGGGCCATTACTAGATGACCCAGCTTGAGCCTTGCTCTTCCAGTTTTGTTTGGGAGGACCTTTCCTCTTTTTCCCCTTTCCCTGTCCAATAGCCAAAACAGGGGCACTCGTAGGTGTGGAGGGTATACTTTTACCCTTCATCCCTGCCTCAGCTGTCTGCAACAAGTTGTGCAATTGGGCCAAGGTCTGCTCAGTATTGTTCAAATGGTAAGTTAGAATAAACTGACCATAACATTCAGGAAGTGAGTTCAAAACCATGTCAATGGCCAATTCCTCATCAAAGTGAATATTAAGCTTGACCAAACGCTCTATGTAGCGTTGCATTCTTTGCACATGTGACACAACTGACTCCCCATCTTTCATCTTGCAAGCCATGAGTGACTTGACTACTTCGAACTTTTCTTGACGAGCTCGCTTATGGTACTTTTCCATAAGGTCCTTGTTCATCTCGAAAGGCCAGTAGTCCTCATAGTACCTCTGCAGTTCTGGGGACATAGTTGCCACCATGATGCATTCCACTTTGGTAGCATCATCGTAATGTTTCTTGTAGGCAGCAAGATCTTCAGGAGTAGCTTCATTCTCATCAAGCTCTTTGAGCTCCTTTTCAAGAACATATTCTTTGTTCTCGAAACGAAGAGCCATCTTGATGTTGCGCATCCAATCGTTATAGTTTGAGCCATCCATAACGACTTTGGAGCATATATTGAGCAAGGAGAAGTTCTGGTTGGAGGAGGATGAAGTAGAAGTGTTTCCAGGAGTAGACATCTGAAAAGAAAGAAAGTTTTAGTTAGATTTCAAGATACCTTAATAGAATAACCCAAAGATATAATATCAAGGTTAGGATCCAACTATGAAGATTCACAACTCAGAAATGGGATGCCGAGATCCAAGTGCAAATTTCATAAAGGTAGGCGAATGACGATTCACCAATTCCACCATTAGACGAAACAAACGAAGTGAAATTCCTAATTCTTTTGAGATACATTGAAACTATTCAATGGCATGTTTTAATCTCAGATTATGCTCTTCTATTTGTGACTGGGATGCCGAGGATCACAAACAAGATGTGAATAACCATGCAAATGTGCTTGGTAACCTCATTGTCTTTATCATTAACTATTGATGTGCTGGTAAACCACACACGCTCCATCAAAATGAAAATTATGAGATACCCATTACTACTCTTTATTGGTGCCTTTTAGTGTGCTGGTTAACCACACACGCTCCACTAACGACCAATAAAGCATAATGTGCAATTTCATGGATTAGCATACTTTTCACATTTTTCCTAAAGTAACTAGAGTTGGGATTTTGAAAACAATGTTCTAGTACTTTTAATATCATTATACTTTTAATGAGAAGTAGTTGTCCTATCAAATCCGTTCTGCTAACGACCCTCCACTAATCAAGGAAGCGGTGGGTGAGAGTGGACACCCATTCAACTACCATTTTATAGGCAGTTTCCTTATACCCCCCTTATAGATTAGCTTCGTGAATGAGGCATACTAGCGATTTGACTGACCATATTCTTATACATATAATATTAAACCTTTAATTATAATATATATATATATATATATATATATATATATATATATATATATATATATATATATATATATATAAGGTGTGTTTTAAAACCTTTTAAAACTTCAAGGGTTTATATAAATTTCGAAATTTAAGCTATTAAATTCAAATTTAAATAAACCAATTAACTAGATTTAATATTTATCTATTAATTAACTATTAATCAAATTATTAAATCTTGTAAGGATTATCTAATTAAATTAATCAATTAATTTAATCCTAATCCTTATCCCTCTAATTTCGAAAAATAGGGTAAGGATAATTATCCAATTAATCTAATTAAGTAACAATTATCCAAAAACAAGAAACCCTAGTTATCCTCTTAGCATATTTCGAAATTCATAAGGGAGGAGGCTAGGGTTTTCAAAACCCTAACCCTAATTTCGATTAGGGTTCTTTGGAGGCTAGGGTTTTCGAAAAAACCCTTTGATCCAAAACCCTAGAAATCGAAAGATTGGCCTTTAGGGTTTAATAGCTATAAACCCTAATTTGCAATTCAACAATTGTAGCAATTCAATTTAAAACAACAATGGCTCTGATACCACTAATGGGTTTTATGTACAACAAATAAACTAGAAACAATTCCTAAGTTCACATGCAACCTACTTTGGATCTATGTTTTAACTATTGAACATACAACTTTGAATTGCAAAACAAGAACCCTAGAGGAGAGAGGCTAATTTCGAAATTAACAAACTAGGGTTTAGGGTTTACATACCTTTCAATTGTTATAGCAAACAATTGATAATCCCTTGATCTTGATCTTGATCTTCTTGGAAGCTTTAGCACCACAAGTGTAATGCCTCTAATGGAATCACACCCAAACTAGCAAGAAGGAAAGTAGAAGAGAGAGGGGAGAGGGAGTATGCAAAATCTCGGCCTTAGGGTTTCTTCAAAAACAAAGAGTGACCAAAAACATGAACCAGGAGGCTCCTTATATAGCTGAGGGATCTAGGGTTTAAGGGAAACCCTAGTTATCCTTTGCTTAGGGCCTAAGCAAACCCAAGGGCCTTATCCAAGCCCCTATGGACGAAATTATTAGGGTTTCCCCTAAAGATTTCGTCCACCCTCTTCCAAGGGGGTTCTAGAGCCTTCCACTCAACTATTAGATAATTGCAAACTAGTCCCTGCACCTTATAATTAATTCTTTTAACCCCAAAATCAATTCTGATTAATTTCTGGCTAACAATTAATTAAACATAATGATTTCTAATTAATATATTAATCCATTAACATATTAATAAATCATTTATATATATATTAATTTATTAATCTTATAAATTAATATCTCTCCTTTCATAATTTCCTTGTCCAGTTGCTAGGTTGAGGGCAACCCAAAAGGATTGTGCTGCTATCAATTCAAGTACATACCAATTATAGTTATGAGCTTAGACACCTAATCCAACACAACCGGGCCAAGCCCGCTGATTCTAGAGCAAGAGGCCAGAAGGGCCGCACTTGTGGCAAGTGTGGTAAGAGTCGCGAGGGATCTTGCCGATGGGGGTTTATTTCAAATGAGGCAAGGAGGGCCATATGGCGAAGGATTTCCCCAAGGGATTTTCGGTTTGCTTTCATTGCAACCATACCGGCCACAGGAAGGCTGAGTCTCCTCAGCTCACTCAGGGTTCAGCTCAGGACCCTGCTCCTGCTACCTTGCGTATTACTGATGGTCGGACAGGGAAGGTCGAGGCTCCGAGAGCTCGTGGGAGAGCTCTTTAGCAAACTGCTGAGGAGGTCCGAGCGACACCTGATGTTGTTGCTGGTATGCATCTCCTTATTTATGTTGTTGATTTGATCTGTTTATGTTTATCTTGTGTTTCATGTAGGTACTTTTCTTGTAAATTATGTGCCTACTTTAGTGCTATCTGACTCGGGTGCGAGTCGATCCTTTGTGTCCTTATCCTTTAGTCGTTGTTTTAGCACCAGGCGTGAGGCTTTAAGTCGGCCATTGAGGGTTTCCATAGCCGACGAGCACGTGGTTTTTGCTACCGATGTCTTTCGTGGCTGTGTTTTGGAGATTTTTGGTGTCGAGTTTCCGATTGATCTGGTGTCGATAGCGATGGGGGATGTATGTGTTATAGTGGGTATGGATTGGTTGAGCCGATTTGGAGCTTTGACTGATTGCAAGCGGCAGCTGGTGACGGTTCAGACTCCAGTGGTGGAGTGCTTACTATTTATAACGATGGTACTAGATCGGGATCAACTTTCTGTTCTGCCGACAGGGCAAGATAGAGTTTGCAACATGGGTGTATGGATTTTCTGGCCTATGTGCTGGATACTCGGGTTGTGAAGAAGGGGTTGATTTATGTTTCCGATGTTCCGGTGGTATGTGACTTTCCTAATGTTTTCCCTGAGGAGTTACCAGGTGTATCTCCTGAGAGGCAGGTGGAGTTCTGGATCGATCTGATTCCGGGGGTGGTGCCTATCGCCAAGGCACCGTATCGTCTTGTGCCGCCCGAGATGCAGGAGTTATGCTCTCAGCTTCAGAAGCTGTTAGGGAAGGGGTTCATACGACTGAGTAGTTCTCCGTGGGGAGCCCTGATCCTTTTTGTCAAGAAAAAGGATGGTTCACATCGGATGTGCATTGATTAACGGGAGGTGAACAAGTTAACGGTGAAGAACCGCTATCTGTTGCCCATGATTGATGATCTCTTTGACTAGTTGTAGGGGGCATCTTGGTTTATCAAGATTTATTTAAGATCTGGATATCATCATATGAGGGTTCTAAGGGAGGATATTCCGAAGACGGCCTTTTGGACCCGTTATGGGCATTACGAGTTCGTGGTGATGCCTTTTGGCTCACCAACTCACTGGCAGTGTTCATGGATCTCATGAACCGGGTGTGTAGGCCCCTGTTGGATTGATCGGTGATCGTTTTCATTGATGAAATTTTGATATATTCGAAGACCAGGGAACAACATGAGGAGCATCTCTGGGAGATTCTTGGGGTGTCGAGGATGGAGAGGCTGTATGCCAAATTCTCCAAGTGAGATTTCTGGTCACGAGAGGTCCAGTTCTTGGGACATCTCGTCAATCAGAATGGCATTTTGGTTGACCCAACCAAAATTGAGGCAGTAATGCAGTGGGAGGTGCGAAGATCCCCATCCGAGATTAGAAGTTTCCTTGGCCTGGCAGGTTATTATCGGAGGTTTATCAGTGATTTCTGTTACAACCCGGAACTTCAATCTTGTACCATTAATCAATTCAATCAATATTTAACTTGTTTTGTCGATCTCTAGTTATATTTAAGGGCTCATTCAAGTGTTCTAAGCTTGAGCTTGACCAAGGTTGAGATTAGGAATGAGTCATCATGCCATATAGTGAGGAAACCGGGCCATACACACCTCTTAGAGGAGTGTACGGCCGTACACCTGGGTGTGCGGCCGCACACCAACTCCCTTGGCAGCACACTCACTTTTGGGCAGCACCCTTACCCCTATATAAAGGGTAGCCTCCTTCCTTTCATTCCTTTAACACGTTGGCAGCACACAACTCTATTATCTCAAGTTTCTCCAACTTTCACTCTTCCAAAGCTTAAAGAACGTGAGTACTTCTTCCTCCAGCTTACAATCCATGAAAGACCCCTCTATCTAAGCCTTAAGTGTGCCAAAAATGGACATGTTCTTCGTGTTGGAAGTGAGTGCGGCCGCACACCCTCTTAGGGTGGCCGCACACCCTTAAAACACCCTCCAAAGTGAGAGTTTGACTTCCATATTCGAGATAGACATGCCCCTAGCCTTGTTGCACCTTGGAAATGACATTTTTGGACATTTTGGTGTGTGGTGTACGACCGCACACACCTGTGTACGGCCGCACACACACCTGTACGGCAGCACACTCCAAGTGTGCGGCCGCACACTCAAGTGTGCGACCACACACTCACCATAGGGCCGCAAACCCACTTCTAAGACCCCTATCTTGCACTACAATTGAGTATAGACCTAGAACACTTCGTAGATGTGAGTATGGACCTTGAGAACACTTCGAAGGCACCGCATTTCATGAGTGTACGGCCACACACCCATTGGGCCGCACACCCATGGCCGCACACACACTCAAGATGGCCATACACCCCCTATACTCAATCCTACAAGGTCCTATCCCTTGGTGCACTTAGTTTCAAGTATCTAGAGTGAATTCCAATGGTATCTAGTAGTGAAAAACCTTCATTTGACTCCTATGTGTGTGGCATTACATGTATTAGGATCAAGTTGAGTTCAAGGTTTCACTAGACACTCAACATCTCGTACCGGACTTTCGTGAAAACCACTCGCTCAAGGTGAGTTCATACCCCTACATTTCCCATGTTTTTGATGTTTTCAGGGGGGGAATACAAGCTAAACATAAATGTTTTCAAAACTCATGCAATTCTCATACTTTAACCCTTTTGTACTGTGTTGAGCATAAGGGACGTTTTCACAAAAATTGCATAGTTTTCCGGACTCGCTATTCACTACGTTATACATGCAAACTATAATTGGTATAGTTTGGGATTTTCTAAACATAACAAGTACAGAAACTTTCACTACTAAACATATGCTCTAAGACAGAAACAGTTTACAGTATACATCACTACTTTATCATGGTATTCATAACTGTAATTATCACTACATACGGTATACATACGGATTTTCACTATGGTAGAACGCTACTACACTACATGTAAACTAGATTGTGTGATACTGTGAGGCGCTACTTCAATACTGTACCCTTAGGTGTATAGGGATAAATCCTATCATAGTATAACCAGAGTCTCCTGGAGGGAGAGCGTGAGATTTGTGAATAGATCTATTCGGGACTGACAATCCCACACCCGAACTGCTAGCTATAGTTGGGCAGGCATGCCTAGGGTGACAAATGTCATTTAACTCAACGCCTGAAGAACGTTGGAAATGTCTCTAGTCATATTAAGCATGGTTATATGACTCACATTATGTATAAATCACCTTTAGTTTACAACCTGGCACTCTTCAACAGTTTTATTTATACTAAATAGAACTAATACACACTATAACTGGAGAACTTTCAGGGTTTTCAAACAGAACCAAACATACAAGGGTTTCACGCACGAAATACGTATACATCATGATTAGCATCAGCTAGTCACATGAAGTATTATTTTCGCATATCACTACATTTTTCAGTAATGAACATTCATGGTTTTATACAGGATTGATAACACTACATTTTCACTAAAGAAAATATCGGATTTTCTTGAAACTATAAAAACACTTTTACAAGCTCATCAACAAGTTTTTATTACAAACTACCGCTTATGAACTCACCAGCTTTATTCTGATATTTTCAAACTGCTTGTATTCTCAGGAAATCAGTAGACAGGTACCAGCTGGGTTTTTAAGAAGCTGGAGCAATAAGAGTCTTCTGTTTATTTTTTTTATATATATACTATCTGATGTAATTCAAACAAGTTTTCAAACTGATGTAAACATTTTCCTATATATATACACTGTGATGGTTGTGTTGCTATGGTTGCTATTATACATTGGTTGTGATGCTATACATGACGTCCTCCGCCCCGGAACGTTTCCGCCATCGGTTTCGGGGTGTGACAGATTGGTATCAGAGCCCTTGTTTATAGCGAACTAGTATACCGCGCCTTACATGGTATACAACTATAAACACTAAGGGGCCTAAGTGCTCTACACTAAAAGTATACTTTCAAAAATATAAGTATTTTTTTATAGAAAGTATACGAGCATGCATACATAACAGAATTCGTGTCATTAGTAGAACAAAACAAAAAGTATTTGGATGTTGGGGCACTGCGGTTAAACCTGGGCAGTTATGTAATCATGTCTAGGGTCAATATAGCATGATCAACTATATTCATTCGAGACATTACCAACATGTGCTTGGAAGTGACTGTGGTGTTACAGCAGGCCTAAAACTTACCAAAAACATTCATCATAAAATACTATAGGAGTATTTTGTTAGAGCCAAATTCAGTGGGGAGATTCATTCCTATTGTTGCTACCTCCTCTTTCTTAAGCAATAACTTACTTGCGTTAGTAACTTTTCTTTGCTTATCGCTTCGTAGAACACTTTATTATCAGGATGAGATATGTTTTGTTTCATATATCTTGAGGACTTACCATCCTCTTCTTCCTGGTTGTTTCTAGAACAAGATGCCTCCCCGACCAAGACCCATCAGAAGAAACGACAACACTCCGCCACCACCACCACCCCCACAGTTCGACCCATCATGTTTCAGGCAGCAGTTACAGCCGCCGTGATGGCAGCAATGGCACAAGTGAATGTTAGTGGGGCTGGAGGTGGAACCGACCCATAGAGACAAGATGGAAGTCAGGGACATCAAAAGGAGTGTTCCTACAAGGACTTCATGACTGCAAAACCCAAGTCCTTCGACGGGAATGGAGGTGTCATCGCTCTGACTCGATGGTTCGAGAAGATCGAATCGATCTTTGAAATTTGCGTCTGTTCCGAAACAAACAAGGTGAAGTTCGCCGCCTGCACCTTCACCGACAGAGCCTTGACCTGGTGGAATGTTCGAGTCAAAACCCTAACTCTGCCAGTGGCTAATGACATGGGTTGGGCAAGACTGAAGGAACTCATGCTTGCGGAATACTGCCCGAGGGGCAAAGTACAAAAGTTGGAGCATGAACTCTGGAACTTAAAGATGAAGGGTTCCGACATCGCTGCCTACACCGCGAGATTCTGTGATCTGGCTCTCCTCTGTCCGGGAATGGTCACCCCGGAAGGCAAGAAAATCGAGAGGTACATTTGGGGATTGACGCAACCAACCAAGGGGAATGTCTTGGCTGCTAGACCGGTTACATTTGAGAGCGCCAAGGATCTGGCTCAGACTCTGATCGATCATGGAATCGATCTGGATGAGGTGGCAGTCGTCTCCGAGCCACAAAAGGAAAGTGGTGGGAAGAAGAAGAAATCATGGAACAAGCGGAAGGGTCAGTCTCCGCAGGAACCCTCCAAGAAACAACAAATAGTGGCAGTTCATGCTGTTACTGCTCCTGCTGCTGCTCCAGCTACTGTTCCAACCACCCAAGCTCCTAACGGTGTTTATGCTGGGAAACTACCTTTGTGCAACAAGTGCAACTTCCATCATCACGGACCCTGCCATGAGCTGAGTTGAAATAGTTGTGGAAAGAAGGGAAACACAGCTCGGTACTGCAAGGTGCCAACCCAACCAACCAACCAGGCTGCGGGAGCAGGTGCTGGTCAAGCTTGTTATGGATGTGGAGAGGTTGGGCACTTCAGGAGAAACTGCCCCAAGGCAGCAACTGGTGGCAATACAGGAAGAGTTTTGGCGATGGGCCAGGAGGAAGCGGTCGCTGATCCTACCGTTTTTACGGGTATGTTCCTCCTTGACAACTCTCATGCATGCATTCTTTTCGATCCTGGTGCGGAGAGGAGTTTTGTTAGCAATGCATTCAAACATCTAATCAAATGTAAATCCCAACCTTTAACCGAAACGTTCACCGTCGAGATGGCTAATGGAGAGAAAGAGAGCGTGAACGATATATTCATAGGTTGTACTCTTACCTTAGGAAATCATTCCTTTCCTATCGATCTTATGCCTGTATCTATTAAGAGTTTCGATGTCATTATCGGTATGGATTGGTTGAGCCCCAATCGTGCTGATATCCTTTGTTTCGAAAAAGCTATTTGCCTCAACCTTCCCTCTGGCGAAGCCCTCATGATTTATGGTGATAAGCTCAGTTCAAACCTCCGTATCATTTCGTGCATCAAAGCTCAGAAGTACCTGCGAAAGGAATGTCATACGTTTCTAGCTCATGTTGTTGATGAGGCGCAAAAGGGTAAAGACCTCGGGAGCATCCCCGAAGTCTGCAACTTTCCTGATGTCTTCCCTAAAGACCTCCCAGGAATTCCTCCCGAGCGTCAAGTCGATTTTCGTATCGACTTGATCCCTGGAGCTACTCCTGTAGCTAAGTCTCCTTACCGTTTAGCGCCAGCGGAGATGCAAGAGTTATCCAGCCAGCTCAATGAGCTAATCAGCAAAGGGTTTATAAGGTCGAGTTCCTCACCTTGGGGAGCTCCGATCTTGTTCGTGAAAAAGAAAGATGGATCCTTTCGGATGTGCATTGACTACCGAGAACTGAACAAGCTGACCATCAAGAACCGATATCCCTTACCCAGAATCGATGATCTCTTCGACCAACTTCAGGGAGCCAGTTATTTCTCAAAGATAGATCTAAGATCAGGGTACCATCAGTTGCGAGTTCACGAGAATGATGTGCCCAAGACAGCATTCCGAACTCGCTATGGACACTACGAATTTGTAGTGATGCCCTTTGGTCTGACCAACGCACCAGCAATATTCATGGACCTGATGAATCGAGTGTGTCGCCCTTTCTTGGACAAGTTCGTGATCGTATTCATCGACGATATACTCATCTATTCTCAGAGTGAGGATGATTATAAACAGCACTTGAGACAGGTGCTGGAAACATTAAGGGCGGAGAAGCTATTTGCAAAATTTTCAAAGTGTGAGTTCTGGATCAGGAAGGTGAATTTCCTTGGTCACGTGGTTAGAAAGGAAGGTATACACGTGGACCCTTCCAAAATCACAGCGATAGAGAATTGGTATGCACCAAAGACACCCACAGAAATCCGGCAATTCCTGGGTCTCGCGGGCTATTATCGCAGGTTATCCAAAATTTCTCCAGAATCGCTAAGCCTTTAACTACCCTGACGCAAAAAGGGGTAGCCTTTAGTTGGGGAGTCAAGCAAGACACTGCGTTTCAAACATTGAAGTAGGTCCTATGCAGCGCACCTATCTTGTCCCTGCCCGAAGGGACGGAAGACTTCGTGGTCTATTGTGATGCGTCCAATCAGGGCCTAGGCTGCGTGCTCATGCAGCGAGGAAAGGTCATCGCCTATGCCTCGAGGCAGTTGAAAACACACGAAGTCAATTACACAACTCACGATTTAGAGTTGGGAGTGGTGGTCTTTGCGTTAAAGATCTGGAGACATTATCTCTACGGAACCAAGTGCACTATCTTCACCGACCATAAGAGCTTGCAGCATATCTTTGATCAGAAGGAGTTAAACATGAGACAGCGATGATGGGTAGAGCTACTCAGTGACTACGAGTGTGAAATTCGTTACCATCCCGGCAAGGCCAATGTGGTAGCAGATGCCCTCAGCCGAAAGGAGTATTTAGGGCGTAAGGTGAAGGCACTAACAATGACCATCCATTCCCATCTGTCCGCGCAAATCAGAGAGGCTCAGTTGGAAGCCTTAAAACCCGAGAACATGACAGATGAAGCTTTGCGGGGAATGGACAAGAACTTGGAGGTCAAAGGAGACGGAGTGTACTATTTCATGAATCGGATCTGGACCCCAAAGTTCGGCGGGTACAGAGAGGTTGTCATGAATGAGGCTCACAAGATGAAATACTCCGTTCACCCAGGTTCAGATAAGATGTATATGGATCTCAAACAGCTCTATTGGTGGCCAAACATGAAAGCAGAGATTGCAACCTTCGTGGGCAAGTGCTTGACTTGCGCCAAGGTGAAGGTGGAATATCAGAAGCCCTCAGGTTTACTTCAGCAGCCAGAAATACCTGAGTGGAAGTGGGAAAGGATAACCATGGATTTTATCACCAAATTACCCAGATCTCCGAGTGGGCACGATGCCATCTGGGTAATCGTCGATCGGTTGACGAAGTCCGCCCACTTCCTGCCAATCAAAGAAAACTTCAAGATGGAGAGACTCACACGTATCTACATTCAAGAGATAGTTCGCCTTCATGGGGTACCTATATCCATTATCTCCGACCGAGATAGCAGGTTTACCTCGAGATTCTGGCAATCACTACAGAAGGCTCTTGGAACTAAATTGGATATGAGCACGACTTATCATCCGCAGACTGATTGACAGAGTGAGAGAACAATTTAGACATTGGAAGATATGTTGAGAGCCTGCATCATCGACTTCGGCGCGTTATGGGACACTCATCTTCCTTTGGTCGAATTTTCCTACAACAACAGCTACCATACCAGCATCAAGGTTGCGCCATTTGAAGCCCTCTATGGCCGCAAGTGCAGATCCCCTCTGTGCTGGGCTGAAGTGGGTGACACGCAGCTAGTCAAGGGTCAAGTCCCTGACAGTACTCTCACTGGTCCTGAGATTATCCGAGAGACGACTGAAAAGATCGTGCAAATCCGAGAACGACTGAAAGCCTCACGAGATAGACAAAAGAGCTACGCTGATAAGAGACGAAAACCCTTGGAATTCCAGGTCGGTGACCGCGTCCTTCTGAAGGTCTCGCCCTGGAAAGGCATGATACGTTTCGGAAAACGTGGAAAGCTAAACCCAAGGTACATGGGACCATTTGAGATCCTTGCTAGGATTGGTCCCGTAGCATACAAACTCCAGTTACCACGAGAGCTCAGCAACATCCATCCTGTCTTCCACGTGTCGAACCTAAAGAAGTGTCTGTCCGATGAGACACTTGTGATTCCTCTCGACGAGATCGAATTAGGCGATGGTCTACACTTCGTGGAAGAACCTGTCGAAATCATGGATCGGGAACTCAAACGTACGAAACAGAGTCGCATCCCGATAGTTAAGGTCCACTAGAATGCCAAGCGGGGTCCTGAATTCACTTGGGAGCACGAGGATTCAATGAAGCAGAAGTAACCCTATCTCTTTCCAAGTTCATGATTGTGCTTTATTCTTGAATTTCGGGACGAAATTCCCTCTATCGGGGGGATGATGTGACAACCCGGAACTTCAATCTTTTACCATTAATCAATTCAATCAATATTTAACTTGTTTTGTCGATTTCTAGTTCTATTTAAGGGCTCATTCAAGTGTTCTAAGCTTGAGCTTGACCAAGGTTGAGATTAGGAATGAGTCATCATTCCATATAGTGAGGAAACCGGGCCATACACACCTCTTGGAGGAGTGTACGGCCGTACACCTGGGTGTGCGGCCCCTTGGCAGCACACTCACTTTTGGGCAGCACCCTTACCCCTATATAAAGGGTAGCCTCCTTCCTTTCATTCTTTTAGCACCTTGGCAGCACACACCTTTATTCTCTCAAGTTTCTCCAACTTTGAACCTTCCAAAGCTTCAACAACGTGAGTACTTCTTCCTCTAGCTTACAATCCATGAAAGACCCCTCTATCTAAGCCTTAAGTGTGCCAAAAATGGACATGGTCTTCGTGTTGGAAGTGAGTGCGGCCGCACACCCTCTTAGGGTAGCCGCACACCCTTAAAACACCCTCCAAAGTGAGAGTTTGACTTCCATATTCGAGATAGACATGCCCCAAGGCTTGTTGCACCTTGGAAATGGCATTTTTGGACATTTTGGTATGGGGTGTACGACCGCACACACACCTGTATCGCAGCACACTCCAAGTGTGCACCGCACACTCAAGTGTGCGACCACATACTCACCATAGGGCCGCAAACCTACTTCTCAGACCCCTATCTTGCACTACAATTGAGTATAGACCTAGAACACTTCGTAGATGTGAGTATGGACCTTGAGAACACTTTGAAGGCACCTCATTTCATGAGTGTACGACCGCACTGTTGGATATAGTGTCTAAGTCCATAACTATATTTGGTATGTACTTGACCCGACCCGGCATGGTCCATTTGGGTTGCACTTCACCCGAACAATTTATGGATAATCGTTTGAGAATAGTATAAGTTATGATTTATTAATATATTATAAGTCCTAATATATTAATATAAAATCATATTATTTAATTAGTATTGATCTATAGTTAATTTAGAATTAATTTAGAGATCAAAAGTATGACTAATTAAATATGGGCTCTTGTATTTATATAGTGTGGGCTAATGCTTATTTGGATTGGGCTAGGCTTGCATGGAAAGTCCATGGATACTCCATGGAGCTTTAACCCATGGATCTCATGGAAATGAAAAGACATGGGTATTAGGGTTTACATGGATGTAACCCTAATCCACCACACTATATAAAGGAGGCTTTGGTTCTTGAAATTGCACTAGTTGATGTGTGTAAACTAAGAGGGCCGATTTCAAGAAGTTTGTGACTATTCTCTCAAGTTTCCAAGTTTGTGGTGATTTGTGACTTCCATTTGAGGCATCCACATTATTGGTGCTAGGCTCTCAAACTCCAAGCAATCAACTACTACTACAAGGTAAGTAATTCTACTAGTTTTATTTGATTCAAGTACCCCATGCCATGCTAGTTAGGATAAGAACCTTGGAAAAATAATTATTTGCATGTATCTTAGTCAAACATAGATCCAAGGTTTCTAGGGTTGCATGTACACCATAGGAGTGTTAGAATGCTCAAAACTCATCAGTGGTATCAGAGCCTGGTTTGTTTGTTTGATACTTGATGCAAAAAAAAAAAAAAAAAAAAAAAAAAAAAAAAACTTGAAAATCGAAGTTTTGTTCAAAAGCTCGTATCAAAATTTCAAATTTTGTATATGTTTTTACGATTCTTGAAATTTTTGATATGAACATTCATAAACATATGAGTTTAGAAGATCATAGAAATTATGTGCTAATAATTGATTAGATTAATTCTTGATCTTTATGTGTTTTAATGGAGTCCATAACTAGTTCTTAAGTTATGGATAACCATTAAAAGAACACATAGGTTACAAAAAAAATGAAGAGTCTTCATTTTTAATAACCATTAACTCATAAGTTATGAGAAATGAAAAGTTTTGAAAGTTTACAAAACTTGCCCTCAAGTTTTGGAACATGTAAAGTCATATTAAAAACTTTAGTTCCAATCCCTAGAATTTTAAAAGTTAAAATTCAACCCTTATACTTTATAATATTATAAGTTTAATAATATTTATATATGTATAAGATCAAGTCGTCTTACCGCTAGTACGCCTCATTCACGAAGCCGGTCTATAAGGGGGGTATAAGATTGTTGCCTATAAAATGGCAACTTAATGGGTGTCCACTCTCACCCACCGCTTCCTTGATCGGTGGAGGGTCGTTAGCCGAACAGGTAGGACAAGGACTTATAAATTCTCACTAAAAGTATAATGATAATACTAAAGTAACTAAACTTTATTGAATTCCCAATCTTAGTTATTTTAGGAAAATGTGAATAAGGTGCTAATCCATGAAATTACACTTTACACTTTTTTTAAGTCGTTAGTGGAGCGTGTGTGGTTACCCGACACACTAACTTGAACTTAACAAGGTAGGTAAAGGGTGACTTAATGTTTATCATAGTATCGATGGAGCGTGTGTGGTTAACCGGCACATCGATTGAGGGGTAATACATTAAGGGTACCAAGTAATTTGCATGGTTACTTCACACCTTGTTTTGTGATCCTCGGCATCCCAGTCACAAAACTTGAAGGGCACACTCGAGATTGAAACATGCCATTGAAGAAAGTTCAATGAATCTCAAAGAATCTAGGAGTTTCTAAACCAATTAAAACCTAATTAAATATTTCGTTTTTCATGCTGGAAATTGGTGAATCGTCATTCACCTACCTTCAAATATCTTATAGCTTAGATTACGGCATCCCTATTCTAAGTTATAAAATATTGTGTTGGGTCGTAGCCTTAATATTACATTTGGGTGTTTTGTTAAGGACTATCTCTATATCTAATCTAATCTATTCCCTCTTCTTTTCAGATGTCTTCCAATAACAATGCTTCTGGCTCAAACCCTACTAGCTCCTTCTCTCTCATGAATCTTTGTGGGAGAGTCATCTTTGATGGGTCCAACTTTACAGATTGGATCAGAAACATCAGGATGGTCACCCGGTATGAGAACAAAGAATATGTTCTCGACAAGGAGCTGAAGGTACCCGAGCCAACTGCTACTCCTGAAGAGCTTGCTGAATATGAGGTACATGAAAGAGTGTTGGGTTTTAGTATAATACAACATCCTATGGTGCACATACAACCCTAAATACCTTGGATCTATGTTTTCTCTATTATACATGCAATTATGAACTTTCCAAGGTATTACCCTATCTAGCATACAATACTTGATACTTGGGTAATCAAATGGATAGAATACATACCTTTGTTTGATGTAGCTTGTCTCCATGAAGCTTGAGTGCCTAGTGCCCCAAGTGTGACACCTCAAATGGTTCACACAACACCAAATGCACATGGAATGACTTGAGAGAAATGGAACTCTCCTTGAAATCGTCTAGCCCTCATATTCACACATTAGTGCACGATTTCTTGAGCCATGGGATTCTTTTATATGGTGGCTATTAGGGTTACACCATGTAACTCATAACTTTACCCATTCCTTATGCTCCATGGATTTTAACCTCCATGGAGTATCCATGGTCACCCCATGGACTTAGTCCAACATAAGAAATCTTGGATCACAAGCCCACATATATAAGAATGAATGATTTACACAATCAACCCATATATTTAATTAGTCTCCTTTTGATCACTTAATTAATTCCAAATTAATTCTTGATCAATACTAATTAAATAACCTTATTAATATATTAGAACTTATAATATATTAACCAACCTTAAGTGTTATTTCTCTCATTATAGTCTATCCAAATGCATGATGCCATGCAACCCAAATGGACCATGCCGGGTCGGGTCAAGTCTTACCAATTATAGTTATGGACTTAGACATTAATCCAACAGTCTTCTACTTGGATAAGTCTAAAACTATTATTGCGTATGACTTCAGGAACCGATCAGCAATCGTAGCTCTCAAAAGCTTCTATCGAACTCTGACCTTGTCGATGAACTCTGACCTTTGTCAATGACTTGTCCATTAGATAAGGGATCATATATTCCTCCATTCTAGATATCATATGGACTGAGACATGGATTATCAATCATTCTCTCTGTCCATTTGTTGTTTCCCGATTTCCGATTCATGATGACTGACTGATTGAACAAATCAAATCAGTCCTGGCTTGGCCAAGCACTCACATGTATCATCTTTAAATCATCTTTAACTTCGACTCATATGACTTGTTCTACTACTTGTTGAATCATACACAAAGGCACGTTTTATAACATCGAGTTACCGAATGCGTTTTCGTGCAATCAATGTACAACCAACTCATAGTAACAACTCATATCTCTAGGTTTGAAGAATATAAGATATTATCGTCTCATGATCACTCGTGATAAAATCCATGAAGTGATTCAAATGAGCGTGGGTTGAATCCAATACTCAGAACTTATGACCACTCATGAGTGTTGTAGCACCACTTTGCCCACCAACTTGGACCTCTACAAACCAACCCATGACAGTCTTGATTCATATCTACTTCCGACATATGACCGACTGTGGATGGTTTGAATAACTTAATCATTCAGGAAGAGCGACTTAGTTATTCTGGAAGTCAAAACATGCAAAGTGAAACACAAGAATAAATGAATCAAATATGGTATCAAACCCTATGAATATAAATAAACACTTTTATTTATCACCATACTGATTACTCATTATTCATTGTTTCGGTTTTATCAACTTTATACTTGAATTAAAAACACTAGTTGTCCCATGCTCCAAGCATGTACACTATGTTTTTCTTAAACAATATCTTTGCCATACACCAAGTATGCACTCTATGTTTGTCTATGATCCTTACTTTGCGAAATAAACCAATTGAACATAATTTCAATGATTCTAATTTCACACTCCCAAATCCTTATCGAAAAATGTGAGAATTTCAAATTCCTATCATTTATCGAAATCTGTTTAGATTTTAAACTTATATGCACTGACCCTCCTGTAATGAATATGTACAAAGTCACAAAGACTTGTCAACAATTATTATAAGGTATTCCAATGGAGATCAACTCCATGGAAACTAAGTCTCATATTCAAAGTACATTGCTTTGGACATGCTTCTTGCATTAAGTTTTCTAATCTTACACAGATAACTTCCACCTATGGACACAACTCCATATTCTCATTTTGACTATCACTTCTGAATAAGAGATGCCTCTTTTCAGAATATGTCAATATGGTCCTTCCAAAATTAGCACTATACTTCAAACTGTCCCTGAGCAACCAATCTTTGGTAAACCACAGATTGTCCTCGACAATTGCTTAATCATTTTAGTCATATCCAATTCTAGACCTTTTCCCTTCTTAATGCCTCTGGGCATTTGGAAAAATTTAGAAATGACAAATATTATAGCACATGCAATCGATCCTGTACCCAAAGCAAATGGTACACGATTCATGATGTCTCACATAAAGACATGATTCTAGACCAGTCTTTTGCTACAATATTTTTATTTGCCATGTTTTCAAAATTTGACTATGAAGAGGGATGCCGTAATCATAATCGAATTTTGAGAACGCAATATATAGAATTTCCTTAAGTTGAACCAATCCAACATGAAATTCATATATATATTCTTGACTAAAGATGATTAAGGTCTCAATCTAAGCCTTTAGAACTGAAATGAAGTATATCCTCTCCCTTAATTATAGCAAAACAACTTTTTCAATCCCTGCAGCCTCACGAATTGAAACTTTTGTTTTCTATAATTAACATTGCTAACTTGCAACACTAACAATAATTATCATGCTCCCACTAACATGATGATTATTAGCATAACACTTATGCTCCCACTAGCTTTGACATGTACTCAGAAATCAGCTGGACTTCTAGAAATCAATACTTTATTGACTTTCTTACCAAAGTTCAGATTTCTGATATGAGATGCTTTGATAAAACTTTATCAAAATCATACACCTTTCCTTAGATAGCATGCATGTGTGGCTAAACAATTTCAGAACTATGAAAAGGGATGCCGTAATCATAGTCTCAATTGTTTAGACCTTTTGCCATCTGCTTCAAATCTACTTGGTGGAAGTGTTTCCTCACCATCATTTTCATGAATCGGAGAGAAACCTTATGACCCTTAGATTTTATGGTGTATGTGTTCTTATCCATATGAATCGTCAAAACAATAGTCATAAGACAAGGATAATGACAAATCCAAACCCATATGGACTGAACTTATGCAATCTTAACTTCTTGCCACCTGGCAGTACAGGGCCTGCCATTGCTTCCAAGTTGTTATGCAACCAATTGAGAACTTTCAGAACTCCTATGCAAAGCCAACTTTAACTGGAATGGGCACAGAATATGTCAACATGATAGGTTATAAACCTCAAGTCGTGTGCTAGTGAAGAACCTCAGGTTTTATTCTTGATTAGTTCTTGAAATTCTTTTTAGGATCTTTAAGACTCCCACTGTCCTCTTGACATATAAGACTATCTTGCCAAATATTCAAGAGATAGTGCGGATTCTTTATCAAGACAAACACTTCACACAATTGGCCTTAGTTGGTCTTTGTTTAATCCAAAACATCACAACTTACCAACTTCAAATGTACAAGAGTAGGACACTTTTACTCTTACATTTGACAAGTGTTATAAACCTTTCTTTAAGATATGTCACTCAACTTATAGTCTTGGAGTATGACTCTAAGACTTGTTTTGAAACGAAGTATGACTCATCTTCTTGATTTAACCATTTCAACAATTCATGACTCCTCTTCTTAGTCATAAGAATGCACTAAGATGTCCTTAGAAGACCAATTGTGATGTGGTTCTTTAATCATTAAGATGATCACAAAACATGATACTAAAGTACTCTCCCATCTTTTCAGATTTGAGAAACTTTTATCTGTCTGCCTAATTTGATTCTTCCCATTCGTTCTGCCACACATTGAGACTTTTCCAATGTTTCAGAATTATACTTAAACTTGTAAGTATAACCATATTTACTAAAATTTAGTAAATCATGACGAATAGTCTTAACGAGCTTTGTGGTGGACTTGACCAGTGCACAAGAATGTGTACTCGATCCCTTTAGTCCTTAACTTGACTCACACATCCATGTGAACAAGTCTTAATTTTCCAATGCTTGAAAGTTCTCATTCATCATACTATTCAACTTGCATGATTCCAAGTTTCTATCCAACTGAAGCCTTGGGAATGAGAATCTTTCCTTATTTGGTAAATTATGACACTACCACAAATGAAAGAATCAAATCCATTTTCCAATATTGCTATCAATGGAAACATGTAAACAACAATTTTTCACAAATGCCATTGTAAGGATACTTAAAATAAATAAATCAAAACTGTTTTTTATTTTAAAACTTTTCGGAAAAACTTATCCTTACAATGCAAATGCATATGAAAAACTTGTTGTTATCTATTCCTAAGCAATATATCATAACTCCTAAGTAACAGCTTCAAAAATTCTGATCACAAAACCATGCGATCGAAATCCATCTTCGTGATCAAAATCAGCATGTACTTCCTTTAAGTTTCTTCACTTTTCTTTGATTCTTAAAGCATCAACATGTGACCCAATCACATCATGTAATGAGAATATCATAATAGAAACTTAACAGAGTTAGATAATGGACTTTTACCTGAAGAAGAGTCAAACTTCTTGAATTGATCAACCTTATGATCTTTCAGGTAAATAGGCAGCTTCGCAATCAATGCCCCTTCCTTTGGAAAGAGAAACATATGGACTCTTTGGGAATGGTGTACTGGACTATCACAGACTTGCCTTTCTCTTTACCATTTGGTCAACCGAGTTGACTATGGCCAATCCCTTTCCATTGGGAAGCGAAAGATTTTCTGGATATCCAATGTTACCATTTTCAAAGTCCATAGAAGTTTGGGAAGTTGATCTTCTAATCAAATTTGCTTTACTGGTCCTCCAAATCATTGCTGATTCAGTAGCACCAAGCAAATAGATATGATCATTAAGGTTCATGTCATAGTCTGTTTCATAGTAGTCCCAAAGGAACTCACTATGTGACTTAGAAAGTGATTGAACATCTAACTTTCTCAAGACTTTGACACCCAACTCTCCCGGCTTGTCAATATGTGACTTCATCTCTAAGATGTGATCACACATAGACCTTGCTTGCCATTAGGGCTTGAGTGACCTTGAACTTGTGGGTTAGGGAGAATAATTGGAGGAGGTGGAGGAAGAGAAGTATGACTTCCATGAGCCAAACTCGGGAAGTCATATTCATTAGGAAAGCTTGGTTTGGGAAGATCATTGTTGTCTAAACCAGACATCAACAATGGGAGAAATTCACGTAAAGTTGATTTAAGTCCTTAATATAACACCCAATATGATATATTAAGGCTAGGACCCAACAAACTATTTTATAATTTGGAAGAGGGATGTCGTAATCCAAGCTATAAAATATTTGAAGGTAGGTGAATGACGATTCACCAATTTCCACCAAGATAAACGAAATGTATTATTAGGTTTTAATTGGTTTTGAAACTCCTAGATTCTTTTGAGATTCATTGAACTTTTCAATGGCATGTTTCAATCTCGAGTGTGACCTTCAGGTTTTGTCACTGGGATGCCGAGGATCACAAAACAAGGTGTGAAGTAACCATGCAAATATACTTGGTACCCTTAATATTTACCCCTCAATCGATGTGCCGGTTAACCACACGAGCTCCACCGATACTATGATAAATATTAAGTTACTCTTTGCCTACTTTGTTAAATCCAGGTTAGTGTGCCGGTTAACCACACACGCTTCACTAACGGTTTAAACAAAGTGCAAAGTGTAATTTCATGGATTAGCACCTTATTCACATTTTCCTAAGTAACTAAGATTGGGAATTTATAAAAAGTTTAGTTACTTAGTATTTATCATTAATACTTTTAATGAAGGGAGAATTATAGTCCTTGTCCTACCCGTTCGGCTAACGACCCTCCACCAGTCAAGGAAGCGGTGGGTGAGAGTGGACACCCATTAAACTGCCATTTTATAGGCAGTAACCTTATACCCCCCTTATAGACCGGCTTCGTGAATGAGGCCTACTAACGGTAAGACTGACTTGCTCTTATACATATATTTATTATTAACTTATAATACTATAAAGTATAAGGGTTGAATTTTAACTTTTAAAATTCTAAGGGGTAACTTGGAATTAAAGTATTCATGGGGAAAACTTTACAAATTCCAAAACTTGAGGGCAAGTTTTTGAAAATATTCAAAACTAATTAATTCCATAACTTATGTGTTTAAATTAGTTTTAATTAAAAAAAAACACTTTAAGTTCCATAACTTGAGGACAAGTTATGGAAGACTTTAAACTAATAAAAGAATGTAACTTTTCTTTATTTTTGTAACTTATGGAAGTAATTAAGGTTACACATTTTATCATTTAATGAAGTGACTCTTGAACCTCCATAACTTGAGGACAAGTTATGGAGTCATAAAACCATTTAATGAGGACAAGACTCTTCATTTTTGTAACCATTGCCAACTTTTTATGAGTTTTATGAAACTTAAATGTGACTTTTCATATAACTTGAGGACAAGTTACAAAAACACATTTTAAAATCAACTCTTAGATTAAAATGGACTGAAAACACATTATCAATTAACTTTTCTATTAATCTAATAAACTCATATGAACAAAGATAATTCACAGCAGATTTTTTTTCAAGTAATTAGCATAACTTTTAAACTAATACAATTCGATTTTTCAGCTAATTTTGCAAGTATAACAAGAAAACAAGCCTTGGCTCTGATACCACTATTGGGTTTTAGTATACTACAACATCCTATGGTGCACATACAACCCTAAATACCTTGGATCTATGTTTTCTCTATTATACATGCAATTATGAACTTTCCAAGGTATTACCCTATCTAGCATACAATACTTGATACTTGGGTAATCAAATGGATAGAATACATACCTTTGTTTGATGTAGCTTGTCTCCATGAAGCTTGAGTGCCTAGTGCCCCAAGTGTGACACCTCAAATGGTTCACACAACACCAAATGCACATGGAATGACTTGAGAGAAATGGAACACTCCTTGAAATCGTCTAGCCCTCATATTCACACATTAGTGCACGATTTCTTGAGCCACGGGATTCTTTTATATGGTGGCTATTAGGGTTACACCATGTAACTCATAACTTTACCCATTCCTTATGCTCCATGGATTTTAACCTCCATGGAGTATCCATGGGTCACCCCATGGTCTTAGTCCAACATAAGAAATCTTGGATCACAAGCCCACATATATAAGAATGAATGATTTACACAATCAACCCATATATTTAATTAGTCTCCTTTTGATCACTTAATTAATTCCAAATTAATTCTTGATCTATACTAATTAAATAACCTTATTAATATATTAGAACTTATAATATATTAACCAACCTTAAGTGTTATTTCTCTCATTATAGTCTATCCAAATGCATGATGCCATGCAACCCAAATGGACCATGCCGGGTCGGGTCAAGTCTTACCAATTATAGTTATGGACTTAGACATTAATCCAACAAAGAGATGCTACAAAAGTGGCATGCATCATGATGGCCACCATGACAGCCGAGCTCCAAAAGTCCTATGAGGACTATTATCCTTTTGAGATGCACCAGGACTTGATGGACCGCTACCATCAAAGTGCTCGTCAAGAGCGATATGAAATAATCTCCTCCATGATAACAACCCGAATGAAGGATGGTGAACCCATCACGGGCCACATGAAGAAAATGTAAAGGTATGTGGACCGTTTACTGAAGCTGAATGTGAACTTCCCTGAGGAGTTAGCAATAGACATCATTTTGCACTCCTTGCCATCGTGTTATGATCAATTCCGCATGACATATCACATGAACAAGGAAGAAGTCACCCTCAGCAAACTTCAAGGACTCTTGAAGACCTCCGAAAGTGGTCTAAAGAGTAAGTCGGTTGTTACTACTCCTACTCCTACTCCAACTACGGCCAATGTCTTGGCAATCGGGCATGGCAAAGGGAAGAAGAGAAAGAACCCTTCTAAGGGTACCAAGGGTAAGACCCTTGAAGGCTCCTCTTCAAGCAAAATCAAGAAAGGTTTTGTCACTCCTTCTACTAACCCTAATGAGGCTGAATGCTTCTATTGCCATGAAAAGTCGCACTGGAAGCGAAACTGCCCAAAGTACCAGCAAGATTTGAAGGATGGGAAAGTAAAACCCAACCATGCAGGTATATACACTATATTGTCTAATAACTCACCTCATTCTAAGTCTTGGGTCCTTGATACAGGTTGTGGTATTCACATATGTTGTGATTTGCAGGGACTAAAAAGAAGTGAGAATGTGGAGCAGGGAAAGATAAACTTGATCATGGGAAAACAGGAAAGCTTCACCTGTCACCAAGATAGGAGTTTATTCCTTAGTGCTAAATAGTGGGTTTACATTAGATTTGAATAAATTTTATTATTCGCCAGAAATGGCAAGAAATGTTATTTCCTTTCATGCATTGTATAAACAAGGTTTTACCTTTTATTTTGATAATAATAATGGTAGTATTGATGCTTTCTTTAATAATGTTCTTTATTTTAAAACATTACCTTGTGATGGCGTGTATGAAACTGTATCTGTTGTAGATAATCTAGGAAATAATGTATTGTGTATTAACTCTTCCACTAGCTTAGATAAAGCATCTTTATGGCATTGTCGTCTTGGACATGTATTGTGAATCTTGTTTGCTTGGTAAAATGACAAAGTCACCTTTTACTGGCACTTGTGCTAGGGGTGAAGGTTTGTTGGACCTCATACACACGGATGTGTGTGGACCCTTCAGAACCGCCACAAGAGATGCTAATCGGTTCTATGTGACTTTTACTGATGATTTTAGTAGATATGGATATGTCTACCTAATCAAGCATAAGTCAGAAACCTTTGAGAAATTCAAAGAGTTTAAGCAAGAAGAATCAGTTGGGCAGGAACATTAAGATGCTTCGATCCGATCGTGGTGGTGAGTATCTTAATACTGAGTTCCTTGACTATCTTAAGGAATGTAGGGTTGTCTCACAATTGACACCTCCTAGGACACCACAGTTGAATGGTGTAGCTGAGAGGCGCAATCGGACCTTGTTGGACATGGTTCGTTCCATGATGAGTCGAGCTTCGCTACCAATCTCATTTTGGGGGTATGCCTTAGAGACTGCCGCCCATATCCTTAATCTAGTCCCTACAAAGAAGGTTGCCAAAACACCTCACGAGGTGTGGACTGGAAAAGTTCCCAATCTAGACCACATCAAGATTTGGGGTTGCGAGGCTTTCGTGAGACGCGAGACTCGCGATAAGCTCGAACCCCGAAGCGAAAGGTGTATTTTCATCGGCTACCCACAGAAATCCTTTGGTTACATCTTCTACAGACCCAGTGATAATGTGGTCTTTGTAGCAAGAAGAGGATTCTTTCGAGAGAGAGAGAATTCATGAGCCAAGGAGACAGTGGGAGGCAAATTGACCTTGAGGAAATTCAAGAGTCAAGTGGTGAAGGAACCTCAAACCCTAGCCCTCAACCTGAGGAGGAAACTCCTGTTGAGCCGACTGAAGAATCTATACCTCTGAGGCGTTCCACCAGAGTTAGGAATGCACCTGAGCATTATTATGGTTTTCATATTACTGCAGAAGGTGAGACACTTATCAGTGATAACACACTGGTAAATCGGGATGAGCCTAACAGCTACACGAAAGCCATGGCAGGCCCTGAGGCTGCTAAATGGAAAGAGGCTATGGATAGCGAGATACAGTCCATGTATGACAATCAAGTTTGGAACTTGGTTGACAATGTACCTGATCGTAAGATAGTTGGGTGCAAATGGATCTTCAAGAAGAAGACCGACATGGATGGTAATGTACACACTTATAAGGCACGACTGGTTGCAAAGGGTTATTCTCAAACTCCGGGAGTTGATTATGATGAGACCTTTTCACCAGTGGCCAAGATTAAGTCTATTAGGGTTCTGTTAGCCATTGCTGCATTTCATGATTATGAAATATGGCAAATGGATGTCAAAACCGCTTTCCTTAATGGAAAGTTGGCTGAAGATGTTTACATGGTTCAGCCAGAGGGTTTTGTCAGTACAGAGTACCCCAGTAGAGTGTGTAAGCTCAAGAAATCCATTTATGGATTAAAACAGGCACCTCGCAGATGGAATATTTGCTTTGATGAGAAAGTCAAAGAATTTGGCTTTTCAAGGAGTGAAGATGAATCTTGTGTCTATATCAAGGCTAGTGGGAGTATAGTCAGCTTTTTGGTACTGTATGTGGATGACATACTACTCATAGGAAATGACATCCCAACCCTGCAGGAAGTAAAGTCCTGGCTTGGGAAGTGTTTCGCTGTGAAGGACCTTGGAGAAGCTGCCTATATCCTAGGGATAAGGATTTTGAGAAACAGGAGTAAAAGACTAATTGGACTTAGTCAAAGCACCTATGTGGACAAAGTGTTGAAAAGGTTCAACATGCATAACTCCAAGAAAGGAGAGTTACCCATCCAGAGTAACGCCAGATTGAGTAAGACACAAAGCCCTAGTACTGAGGCTGAGATAGCAGAAATGAGTCGAATACCTTATGCTTCAGCTGTAGGATCGATCATGTATGCTATAACGTGTACTCGACCTGATGTAGCCTTTGCTTTGAGCATGGTTAGCAGGTATCAGGGGAACCCTGGCAAGGCACACTGGACTGCGGTAAAGAATATCCTCAAGTACCTACGGAGGACTAAGGACTGGGTCCTTACCCTCGGTGGCAGTGAGGAGTTGAGAGTTGTAGGGTACAGTGATGCTAGCTTTCAGACTGACAGGGATAATTTCCGCTCTCAGTCGGGCTGGGTCTTTACTCTAAACGGAGGGGCAATTACTTGGAAAAGTTCCAAGCAGGAGACAGTGGCTGATTCCACTTGTGAATCAGAGTATATAGCAGCAAGCGAGGCAGCAAAGGAGGCTATATGGCTAAAGAACTTCATCGGAGACCTTGGAGTTGTACCAGCTATAAAGGAGCCAATGGAGATTTTCTGTGACAGCAATAGTGCGGTTGCCTTAGCCAAGGAACCAAGAGATCATGGGAGATCCAGACACATTGACAGAAAATATCACTTCATCAGACATCGAATAGAAGAAGGAATCCTCGTGGCAAAGAGGGTATCATCGGATGAGAACCCAGCAGATCCCCTCACGAAGGGACTGACTCGGGCTAAGCATCTCCAGCATGCTCGGAGCATAGGGCTGAAGGATGATATTAGTTTTAGTAGTTAGATAATCTTGAAATTTGTAAAATATAATTGACATTTGATGATAAATAAAAGCTGTTATTTATGAGTAAAGTGTTGCTATTTCTTGTCAATCGTTTACTATTATTTCTTTTTGCATGTTTTGACTTCCAGAATAATTATGTTATGGTTTATATCATATTATTCAAACTCTCCACAGTCGGTCATATGTTGGAAGTAGATATGAATCAAGACTGTCATGGGTTGGCTTGTAGAGGTCTAAGATGTTAGACAAAGCGGGGCTACAGCACTCATGAGTGCTCATAAGTTCTGAGTATTGGATTCAACCCACGCTCACTTGTATCACTTCATGGAATTTATCTCGAGTGATCGTGAGACGGTAATATCATATAAGTCTTCAAACCTAGAGATATGATTTGTTGCCTATGAGTTGGTTATGCATTGATTGCACGAAAACGCATTGGTAACTCGATGTTATAAACCGTGCCTTTGTGTGTAGTTCAACAAGTAGTAGAGCAAACATATGAGTCGAAGTTTATCTGTTCCTTCTAGGATTAGAAGCGATATTTGGGCCCCTCGATGATTTTGTTTTGACCTATGTATCGGGCCCGGTCAGAACTAAATTGATGTGTTCAGTTAAGTTCTATGTCAAACAAATCGGAAATCGGGAAACAAATGTTGGACAATAAGCAAGACCATGTTCCATGTATTTGTCCGGCTGATATCTAGAACAGAGGATTATATGATCACTTATCTAAAATGGCGCTTCATAGTTCAACAGAGTTTAAAGAGCTACGATTGTTGATCGGTTCCTGAAGTCATACTTGCAACTATAGTTATTAGACTTATCCAAGTGGGAGACTGTTGGATATAGTGTCTAAGTCCATAACTATATTTGGTATGTACTTGACCCGACCCGGCATGGTCCATTTGGGTTGCACTTCACCTGAACAATTTATGGATAATCGTTTGAGAATAGTATAAGTTATGATTTATTAATATATTATAAGTCCTAATATATTAATATAAAATCATATTATTTAATTAGTATTGATCTATAATTAATTTAGAATTAATTTAGAGATCAAAAGTATGACTAATTAAATATGGGCTCTTGTATTTATATAGTGTGGGCTAATGCTTATTTGGAATGGGCTAGGCTTGCATGGAAAGTCCATGGATACTCCATGGAGCTTTAACCCATGGATCTCATGGAAATGAAAAGACATGGGTATTAGGGTTTACATGGATGTAACCCTAATCCACCACACTATATAAAGGAGGCTTTGGTTCTTGAAATTGCACTAGTTGATGTGTGTAAACTAAGAGGGCCGATTTCAAGAAGTTTGTGACTATTCTCTCAAGTTTCCAAGTTTGTGGTGATTTGTGACTTCCATTTGAGGCATCCACATTATTGGTGCTAGGCTCTCAAACTCCAAGCAATCAACTACTACTACAAGGTAAGTAATTCTACTAGTTTTATTTGATTTAAGTACCCCATGCCATGCTAGTTAGGATAAGAACCTTGGAAAAATAATTATTTGCATGTATCTTAGTCAAAAATAGATCCAAGGTTTCTAGGGTTGCATGTACACCATAGGAGTGTTAGAATGCTCAAAACCCATCACGCACACCCATGGCCGCACACACACTCAAGGTGGCCATACACCCCTATACTCAATCCTACAAGGTCCTATCACTTGGTGCACTTAGTTTCAAGTATCTAGAGTGAATTCCAATGGTATCTAGTCGTGAAAAACCTTCATTTGACTCCTATGTGTGTGGCATTACATGTATTAGGATCAAGTTGAGTTCGAGGTTTCACTAGACACTCAACATCTCGTACCGGACTTTCGTGAAAACCACTCGCTCAAGGTGAGTTCATACCCCAACATTTCCCATGTTTTTGATGTTTTCAGGGGAGGAATACAAGCTAAACATAAATGTTTTCAAAACTCATGCAATTCTCATACTTTAACCCTTTTGTACTGTGTTGAGCATAAGGGACGTTTTCACAAAAATTGCATAGTTTTCCGGACTCGCTATTCACTACGTTATACATGCAAACTATAATCAGTATAGTTTGGGATTTTCTAAACATAACAAGTACAGAAACTTTCACTACTAAACATATGCTCTAAGACAGAAACAGTTTACAGTATACATCACTACTTTATCATGGTATTCATAACTGTAATTATCACTACATACGGTATACATACGGATTTTCACTATGGTAGAACGCTACTACACTACATGTAAACTAGATTGTGCGATACTGTGAGGCGCTACTTCAATACTGTACCCTTAGGTGTACAGGGATAAATCCTATCATAGTATAACCAGAGTCTCCTGGAGGGAGAGCATGAGATTTGTGAATAGATCTATTTGGGACTGACAATCCCACACCCGAACTGCTAGCTACAGTTGGGCAGGCATGCCTAGGGTGACAAATGTCATTTAACTCAACGCCTGAAGAACGTTGGAAATATCTCTAGTCATATCAATCATGGTTATACGACTCATATTATGTATAAATCACCTTTAGTTTACAACCTGGCACTCTTCAACAGTTTTATTTATACAAAATAGAACTAATACACACTGTAACTGGAGAACTTTCAGGGTTTTCAAACAGAACCAAACATACAAGGGTTTCACGCACGAAATACGTATACATCATGATTAGCATCAGCTAGTCATGAAGTATTATTTTCGCATATCACTACATTTTTCAGTAATGAACATTCATGGTTTTATACAGGATTGATAACACTACATTTTCACTAAAGAAAATATCGGATTTTCTTGAAACTATACAAACACTTTTACAAGCTCATCAACAAGTTTTCATTACAAACTACCGCTTATGAACTCACCAGCTTTATGCTGATATTTTCAAACTGCTTGTATTCTCAAGAAATCAGTAGACAGGTACCTGCTGGGTTTTTGAGAAGCTGGAGCAATAAGAGTCTTATGTTTATTTTTTTTTATATATATACTCTCTGATGTAATTCAAACAAGTTTTCAAACTGATGTAAACATTTTCCTATATGTATACACTGTGATGGTTGTGTTGTTATGGTTGCTATTATACATTGGTTGTGATGCTATACATGACGTCCTCCGCCCCGAAACGTTTCCGCCATCGGTTTCGGGGTGTGACAATTTCTCCAAGATTGTTGTTCCTCTCACCAGGCTAACCAGAAAGGATGTTGTTTTTATTTAGGGGCCTAAGTAGCAGGCATCATTCGATACTCTCCGCCAGAGATTGTGTGACGCTCCAGTTCTAGCCCTCCCGGAGGGGGTGGAGGACTTCGTGGTTTATTATGATGCATTGATATCAGGATTGGGTGTTGTGTTCATGTAGAGAGGGCATGTGATCACATATGCATCGAGATGAAGCCTCATGAGACGAGGTATCCCACCCATGATTTGGAGCTGGGGGCGGTGGTATTCGCCCTCAAGATTTGGCGCCATTTTCTCTATGGTGTCCGTTGTACCATTTACACGGACTATAAGAGCTTGAGGTACCTTATGGATCAACCCAACCTGAATATGAGGCAAGAGAGGTGGTTGGATGTAGTTAAGGACTACGATTGTGAAATCTTGTATCATCCAGGCAAGGCTAATGTGGTAGCCGATGCCCTGAGTCACAAAGCAGTGAGTGCCTCGATACGAGATGTGTGTATGAGGATGACAGTGATGACTCTAGTTTTAGATGTCATCAGGGAGGCCCAAGCGGTGGCCATAAAAGCAAAAACCGCAAGAGGGAGTTGGTGATCGGCCAGGTTTCGGCATTTGAGACAGATAGTGGGGGGCTTTTGACTATTCATGGGTGAGTATGGTGCCATATACTGGTGGAGCCCGATGGATTTTGATGGAGGATGCCCTTAAGTCGAGGTTTTCTATCCACCTGGTGGCCACAAAGATGTATCTAGATCTAAAGCACAATTAGTGGTAGCCCTGCATGAAGAGAGATGTAGCATGGTTTGTAGAAATATGTTTGATGTAACACCCTGGGTTTCAGGTATTTTTCAAATCCTTCCTTTGGTTTTAAATTATGGCATTTTGGTCACTTGATTGTGGGAAAGTAGCCCTAAGGAGCCCTAGTGGCAAAATGGTGATTTTGGAAGGAAGGGGTGTACGCTAAGCGTACATGTGAGTACGTTGGGCGTGCACATATATACGTTGGGCGTACGTGTGTCCGGGTGAAACCCTAATTTTTAGGGTTTGTGGAGTATTTAAGCATCTTTATGGACCATTTACTCCCATCTTTCCAGCCTCCAATTCCTTGAGTCGTTTTTGGCAAACCCTAACTTCATAAGTGTGTGTGTTGAGCTAAGAGTGTGTTTCTTGTGTGTTTAAAGAAAAATGAGTTGCATCAAGGTGATTGGGGATTGAAGCAAGCTAGTAGATCTTGGATCATCACTTCATTTAGAAGCTCCAGAAGGTAAAAAGTTGCCACCTTTATGCTTGGTTTGTTTGGATCTCATCTTGGTAGCTTTTTGGTGTTCTTTTTGTCCCAGGAGTTCCATTGTTATGCATGCTTTGTTTTGGACATGTTGGGATGTCCTTTCAGACCCTAGGATGGGTTCTAAGGCATAAAAACGAGGTCCCTTTAGCTAGTTTGGCTCCATGTTCCTTGTAGGAGGTTTTAATGGATTAATACCATGTATTAAGGACTTTTTAGACGTCTAAAGTCTTGAAGTTTGAGACTTTATGATTCTAGAATACATTTGAGTCATGGATCTAAAGTTTGGGCTTAAGTGCTTAAGCCATTAAGCACTTATCAAGGTTTTGGGATCTGTGAGGGTACGCCTCGCGTAGGAGGAAGTACGCCCCACGTACTTGGTCAATGTCCTCGTATGCAGTCTATGCGAGGCTCGCGTACGCCCTGCATACCTTCGGGGTACGCCCATCGTACGCCATCTGTTGGGCTTTCGGAAATGGACTTTGAGTTTTGGTCCATCTTTTGGGCTTAAATGCTTGGGCCCTGATGGACTATCTGAGTGGGTGTGTTTTGGACTAATCAGAGAATTGGACCTTAGGATAAGGCCTAATAAGGAGTTGGGCCCAATTTGGAAAATTGGGCCAATTATAGGACTTGTATAATTTTGGGCCTTTTGGATCAAGGATTTGGCTTGGGTCTTGTCCCAATTTAGGGAAGGTTAGAAGTGACATTTATCCTATGTATGGGCTATTAGTCAAGGATGGTAATCCAATTATTAATTGGATGTTTATTTTGTTGTAATAGTTCGGGATTTTTTGTGAGTCGGCAGCCGGAGGTTTTCAGAGTGATACGGCGGTGTGAGGTGAGTGTTCCTCACTGTACTTGTTGGGTCGAAGGCACCAAGGCCGGCCCTTTTGGATTGTTATCCTGATTATTGCATGATTGAGTATCGTAGTGATCTGTTAGATCTGTATCCTGGTTGATAGGATGATGATATGCTTAATGATCTGTAAGATCTATCTGTTTGTTATTGGCTGGTTAATTGTAGGATTATCTATTATATATGTTTATGTGTCGACACGTTGTATGAGTGGTTGGGTTGAGGCGGACCTGCTTTGTGCTGAAGGCCAACAGACCTAGGGCGTCCTGGATAGACTGAAGGCCAATAGGGCGTACCAGTCAGGCCGAAGGCCCGGAGAACGGTCCAGATGGGCTGAAGGACCGATGTGGCGTACCAGTCATGCTGAAGGTTCTGTGAGCGTACCAGGTAGACTATAGGCCAGTGGGGCATTCCAATCAGACTGAAGGGTCCGTATGAATGTTGTTATTGTATTATTCTGGTTTTGTGTTGTGTGGGTACTTTGGGGGAAACTCGCTAAGCTTTGGGCTTACAGTTTTGGATTATGTTTCAGGTACCTCAGAGGATTGCGGAAAGGCGAAGGCATGATCGTGCACCTCCTCATGTTATGTTTTGGGATTTTGGGAAAAACTCTGATGATAAACATGTTTTGAAAACTATTATGTAAACAATTATGGTTTTTGGTTGGTTTGGAAAAATTTAAATTTTTATGAATTTTTTTGAATATTACAAGTTGGTATCAGAGCCTTGGTTTGAGTGAATTGGATGAACACTCGTGCAAATCCAGTCTCAAACTAAGTAAAAGATTTTTAAAATGTTTTTCAATTTTTTTTAAATAATAGAGGAGGGTGCAAGGTGTACGATCAGCCAAAGCCAGTAAGTGACCCCAAATTATCACACAAGTTATTCGAGATTATGTTATGTTATGATTTGAGCGGCACGCTAGTGATAGGCTAGGGATCTTCAGGAATTTCATGATAGAATTGCCTGATTATATGATGCTTGATAGCCTAGGACCTTTCTTTTATGGAAATGACATCATTACTGTAGTTGCTTAGTGTATGCATCATGGTTATACATAACTAAGATCTTATAGCCTGAGAATGTTTGGTTTGGCCTTATTTCATGTTCTTTTCTGATGAAGGGCTTAGGGTAGGATCATATATTCGAATGTCTATAGGGTCCAGCGTTATGTATGGCTATCATACACGAGTGTTGCAGGGTTGGTGGAAGTTTCATGGATGAGTCGTGTGGGGTCAGCCAGTCGATTTTGAGATGTTTAGCCTTTCCTCTAGGGAGTGAGGATTGAGTGTATGGTTGTACTTGTGAGTTTTTTTAGGGTGTTGTGATGATCCTCTGAGACAAATACGGGTAGGTGTGGAAGGTAGTATGGGCCCGTACTACTGAAAGCACATGACCCGTACGCGTAGCAAGGAAGTCACAACCCCTAGGGATATGTTGGGAGTTGGTTCCCCGTTATGGCCATATGTGATGTATGATATCTTCTGGTGTATTTCAGTATGGTGACTACGAGGCGATTTGAGACCGGATCTAGGTCGGAATCAGGAGCTGGCAGGCAGATTGGAGCGTGAGAGGTTGGCCCAATAGTTTTTTGGATCTGAGGCAGGGATTGACATTGGTGACGAAGATCACCCGGATGTTTACTAAGTGGGCCATGTTTTGCCCTGAGTTTGCTTCGGAGCAGGCTCAAATGACCCGTTACTTGAGCATGCTTAAGATGGATATCAGGCAGTTTATCTCCAACCAGCGGTATAATTCTTTTCTGGAGTAGCAGGAGGCCGCCAGGCGGCGTGAGCTTGAGATAGATCTTCAGTTGAGGGAGCAGAGACCGGCCCCGACACAGTCTCAGCCGGTGCCGAAGCAGTTCAAAGCCACTGATTCTAGGTTTGGGGGTCAGCGAGGCCGCACTTGTGGGAAGTGCGGAAAGGTTCATGGTGGGGCTTGTCGATCAGGAGGGGTATGTTACAAGTGTGGCAGGGAGGGCACTATGCGAGGGATTGCCGCCAGTTAGCCCTAGTTCAGAGTACGAGGATTTGATATCAATGTGATCAGGTTGGCCACGTGAAGGTCAATTGTCCGTTGCTCGCCGCCAAGTCGGCACAGGCCCCCGCGCCAGCTACCTTGAGGATCACAGATGGGCGCCAGGGGAAGGCGGAGCCCCCGAGGGCTCGAGGTCGCGCTTTTCAGATCACTGTTGAGGAGGTCAGAGCAGCTCCAGATGTTGTGACTGGTATGCCTCTATCCGTTATCCTGTTGATTATGTTTGTATTATGCTTATATATATATATATATATATATATATATATATATATATATATATATATATATATATATATTTGTACTTTTGTTAGGTACATTCCTAGTGAACTCTTTACCTGCTTTAGTGTTGTTTGACTCGGATGCGAGTCGGTCCTTTGTTTCTAGGTCATGTAGTAGGGAGTTTTCTATGCCCTTAGGAGAGTTGGAGTGTCCGTTGTGAGTTTCTATCGCCAACGAACACGGGGTTTCTGCTTCTTCTATGTATCAGGGTTGTGTTCTGGAGATCTTCGGGGTATCCTTTCCGATCGATTTGATCCCTATCCCCATGGGGGTGTCTGTGTGATTGTGGGTATGGACTGGCTGAGCCGTTTTGGCGCGATGATTGATTGTGAGGGTTATCACGTGGTGGTTCGAACCCCAAGTGGGGAGAACTGGTTATCTATGGAGAGGGCACCAGGATCGGTTCAGGGTTTTGTTCTGCAGCCAGGGCTCGGTAGTATATTCAGCACGGGTATGCGGGTTATTTGGCTTATGTGGTGGATACGCGAGTTGGGGTTCAAGTTTCGGTTCGAACGCCTCCTCTAAGGTGATCTTCTCTTCTTCCTCTCTCCTTCAAGATTACCAAAATACACACACAATGATCAAGAAGGCTCAAAATAGATTAGGTGTTTTCTTGGGAGACGAAAGTGGGTTGGAGGTTGATGAAGGAATGAGCCTTAGGGAGATAATGATGCTTATAAAGGGTCCAAACCCTAAAAATTAGGGTTTGTGGATCAGGCACGTACGCCCAGCGTATGCTAGGTACGCCCAATATACGTGAGCTCGGCCCCAAAATTACAAAAATGCCACTCTGGGCCATTTTGCAACATTTTTCATACACAAGGGATAAAAGGCAATTAGTCTTCATACTTATGGGTTAAATTGAAAATACCTCATCATCGGAATGTTACAATTAGGTTATAAATAATGAAATGTTTTGATATGGAACGAATTGTGGAAAATGTCTATTTGAAATATGTTTTGCAAAGATGAAATGTTTTTAATGAAAATGTGATAAATGTTTTGGGTCACAAACCCGCGTAGCTCACGAGAGATTTTGTCTTACGTATCTCTTTTTAATGTCATGTATCCAGGTTGCAAAGAGAAAAGATGATAGATGTAAGATAGAAGTTAAGAGATAGAGAATGGAGTAGAACTTCTTAAGTTCCTTTTTAAATGATATTTATGTAATTCTTATTTGTTTGCTATAGTTTGTATGATGCTTAATGGCAACACTCAATGTTTTAATCATAAATGTTTTTGTGGGACCGGTTTTTGTTAAATGTGAGTTAAAACCCGTAATGATTTTGTTCAAACCATAACATTTTAAAGTTTGAGAATTTAAAAATTTTGGGGTGTTACATCGTACATTTCACACTTCCTCTTTTTGACATGTTTCCATATCAAAGTCATTTTATTTGACACCTCATAGTTCTCAATCTGAAATTTCGGAGTTCAAAATTATAAGAACGTATTTGAAATACGAAGAATCGAAATACAACATTTTGGACACCGAAATGTTGCGTTTTAATTAGATTTTAATACAAAGACACAAAATATATCATTTAGTTAAAAAAAAAACTAATTGTAAACATTTCAGAGTCAAGGGCAATAAATAAACTTTTGCAACTGTTTGGAAAACATTTCACAAACTACTAAGGATGTGTTTGGCAAAACTAGCTAGTAGTTGGTGGCCAGTAGTTGGTAGCTAGAAGCTAGTAACTGGTAGGAGGTAGCTGATAGCTAAAATCTATAGCTTTTATTTGTTACATGAGTGTCGGGTCAAACACGATTTCTAAAATTTTCATGTTTTTTTTTCTTATTTTCATGTACATAAAAATAAGTTCAATCCTTAAAAATACACATAAAAACAAGTTGTAAATCACTCCAAATACATTTAAAAAAAATACATAACCATAAGTTTACATCAATCCACATACACCAAAAAGAAAATAAATTATAATATTGAAACAAAATATAGATTTAGATGAATAAACACACTTTAAAAAGTTTCGTAACATTTACCATATGTTTTTATTCAATTTGTGAGAAATTTAAATAGATATGAAAATGTCACATTTGTTATGCAAAATGTTTTATTTCCATGTGTTTATATTCAATTTAGCTGGTTCAGCCGGTTTTTTTTATAAAAATCAGCATGTTCATTCCGATCTAGAAATAGACATAAAATCGGTGCTAGTTGAACTGGTTGTTTTTCTAGTTTTCAGTTCAACCGATTCGACCGGCTGGTTTGAACCTATTTCTAAAACATCGCATCTTAATGCCTGTAGTGAAAATTAGAATAGAAATAATATAATAAATATGTCATCTAAATATAGATATGTATATTAATAAATTACATTTTGAACATATATAAGTATAAGTTTACTTTTATGATTTTATTTGAAAAGATTCCAAAGGTGTATGATAGATGACCCCTTTTATTTTTACCATAAAGTTACTGTGTAAAGCAGGAAAACAACGGCGGTAAAAAAAAAGAAAAAAAAAAGAAATGGGAACACAAGACAAAAAGCGTACGACACGAGTAACGAGAGAAGAGCGCAGCACGCAAACACACAAGGACCGGGGTTCTCACGGCGTTCTATTTTCGAAGAAACCAACACCAAAATACTACAAAGTTTGGTTCAATTTTAACGAGTATTAAAAGATTGTTTGTGGATAACTTTGTCCCATTTTTATCCATATTAATATACTATTTATTTTTATCCATGTTAAAATACCATTTTTTATACATATTAAAATACTTATTTTAATTTTAGATTCTTCTTAAAGATTGTTTGTGGATAACTTCGACCCAATTTTATCCATTTTAAAATACTACTTATTTTTATCCATGTTAAAATACCATTTTTATAAATATTAAAATACTTATTTTAATTTTAGTTTCTTCACCGTAATTATTAAATGTAAGTATTCATTGTTTTAATGAAACTTATTGATATCTAAATATTGGTAATCTTTTTAAATCAATTTTCTATTTACAAAATAAAACCTGATAGTATTCAATGGGTTTTTAAAATTAAAAATCTAAGTCGATATTTGAGGATGATACGATATTTCACAGGAGACATATGTTGGTCAAACTCATCTATAGAGATAGCTAGAATAAAATCTTGAGCATGTGGTGCACGTAAACACAAAAAAACTGCTTTCTGTCGAGCCGTCATGTTGAAATGCACTTCCATATCTTGGACAATTTTACTAAAAAGGGCACTCGTCAGTGTATTTTGGGATTTAGGGGAGGGGGTGTCCTTAGTAGTAAAACTGCTAAGGTCAATATCCGGAAGTTTGTTACGAAGAGAAGCTAAGACACAAGCATAATCAAAATTCATACCATATATGTCGTTGTCCCGTAAGATGTGGTCTTGCAATGCCCAAAATTGGGTCATTGAGGCAACAAAAGCATATGAGGTAGCCTCTACTGCCGAGTATAAAGAACTCTCGGGTTTCAAATACAAGCACGATATGTGATGTTTTGGTCGACATATTTAAGCGTGCCAGGGTTTCTGCCAAGAAAGAGGCTCCTATGAATTTCTTAACTGACCCAACAGAAGGAATATCAACCCTTACACCGACTGACATTTTGATTTTTGGATGGGTTGGAGGGAAACACACATGTGTTGACCTTACACGGGTATCCCCTCGTAGGCTTGAGGGTCAGGGGTTTCATGGCGGGACAAGCTGCATTCTCATTCATTGTACGATGATAACTAAGTTTTATTAATAATAAAAAAAGATATTCTAATAAACGAAACTATTTGAAGGTATTGTGACATATATCCTACTTACCATTTGATATAACGCGGTTCTTTGTTTTATCGGTAAACTAATCATCTATATCTTATATAATTTAAGTTGATTTTTGTTGATTTGTCACAAACACCACGTTTTAAGACAACATGGCGTGTCATATTAAACTTAATTTAAGAATAATGGCTTTATAAGGCATTCATTTTACATGTGACGTTCAATTGTGAATGACTATTTGTTGGTTGTGGTTATAGATTGTATTTAGTTATTTAACGACAACTTTTGATCTTCTATTCTTATTAAATATTAAGTTTCTATATACTGACAATTGTTGTGTGTATAAATGAGTCATGAACACCATTTTTGTTTATCATTTAAGTCTTTGTTATATTTATCATTAAGAAAAGAAAAATTATTTTTTGTTAATGATCTACATAATTTTGAGCATATTATTTTTTGTTTGTTTGTTGTTTAAGGGTGACGAATAAGATAAAGGTTGAAAGTCTGGCAATAAGTTGCTTCGGAGATCCTATATATAAAGGTGTTCCGGACACATGAGATGTTGATAAAGAAATCATAAGAACTCTATTTTTGGAATAACTTTAACAAGAAGTATGGAATGAACCAGAAGTACAAAAATCATGTATTTTATATGCTTGGAAGGCTTTGGATGTGTAGTTTCTAACTGAAAATCGGCAAGTCGTATGGAATTATGTAGAGGAAGTTGTGACATTTTTTCCACAGACTATCTAGTGGATAGATTACAACCGAAATTTACGAAACTTTTGGGTTCCTAAGTCACAGGATATCTTTTATGCATGTATTGAATTATTTTATGTTAATAAGTTATTTATGAATTATTTTAGTGTTTTAGGTCGTTTAAATAGTTTAGGTTTTGTTTAAAATCATCAATTTTAATAACGTTCATTTTTTCTCTCCTAATTCTGTGTGTGTTTTTTGACCAACTTCAACAAGAAATTTGGAACAATCTAGTAGTCACAAAATCATGTATCTTATGTATTATTCGAAAGCTTTGGATGTATAGCTTCTAATGAAACAAACGACAATGTAGATGACGTTATAAAGTTTTTTCCATAAGCTATTCACCGGATAGAAAACAATAGAAATTGACCAAGCTTTTGGGTTTACCAATTCTTTTGAGATCTCCTAAGCATGTACTAAAGTATTTGATGTTTTTAAGTTTTTTATGAAGCCTTTTAGTGTTTTAGGTCACATAAATATCGAGGTTTTGTGCAGATTCATTAACTTTAAGAAAGAAAAAATCTCTCTCCAAATTTTATGTGATTTTTAGACCAACTTCCATGACAAGTCTGGAATGATCTACAAGTCCAAAATTGTGTATCTTATATGTTTGGAAAGCTCTGGATGTGTGGTTTCTAATGAAAAAACAGCAAGTCTTTTAGATTTTTATAAAGGGGGTTGCGATTTATTTGCCACAGGATGTATAGTGTACAGAAAAAAATTGGTGATCTGAAAAACATATATTTAGACCAACTCAAGAAGAAGTCTGGAGTGATCTATAAGTAAAAAAATCATGTATCTTGTATGCTTGGAAATTTCTATATGTGTAGTTTCCAAAGAATAATAGAAAGTCTTTTGTAATTTTATAGAAGGGGTAATGATGTTTTTGCTACAGGATATTCAGTATACAAAAATATGTTTGGTGGTCCGAAAATATATTTTTGGACCAACTTCAACAAGAAGTATGGAATGATCCATAAGTTAAACTATCTTGTATTTTGTATGCTTGAAAATATCTTGATGTGTAGCTTCCAATGAAAAAATAGAAAGTATTTTGGAGTTTTGTAAAGAGAGTTATAACGTTTTTGTCACATGATGTTCAGTGTACAAAAAAAATATTCGTTGGACCAACTTCAACGTGAAATCTGGAACGATCTAGAAGTCATATATAATGTATTTTATATGTTTGAAATTCTCTAGATGTGTGGTTTTCATTGGAAAAAACAGAAAGTATTTTGGAGTTTTGTAGAGGGAGTAATGATGTTTTTGACATAGGATGTTCAGTATACAAAAAAATGTTCGATGGTCTAGAAAAAAATTGACCAACTTCAACGAGAAGTGTGGAATGATCTATAAGATAAAAAAATCGTGTATTTTATATGCTTGGAAGTGCTTGATGTGTAGTGTTTCAATGAAAAAACGACAAGTATTTTGGAAGTTTGTAGAGGGAGTAATGACGTTTTTGCCACAAGATGTCCGGTGTAAAAAAAAATATTTGTTGGTCTGAAAATATATTTTTGAACCAACTTCAACATCAAATCCGGAACGATCCATAAGTCAAAAACTTGTGTATGTTATATGCGTGGAAAGCTGTGGATGTGAATTTCACTGAAAAAAAAACGAAATTTTTTGGAGTTTGTAGAAGAATTTATAGCAGTTTTTCGATAGGATGCCCGGTGTATAAAAAATGTTCGGTGGTCTAAAAAAATATTTTTGGACCAACTTCAACGAGAACAATGGAACCATCTCTAAGTCAAATATAATTTGTCGAGTCTCAAGAAGGTTACAAATAAACCCTTAATTTCGCCTAGAAGAGATAAAATACCTTCAAAAAGTAATAAAAAAAAGAGTCAGAGAAGGATGAAGAATCGCAACTAGGAGGCTCACAAAAGGAGAACTTGTTTGTTGTATATTAGATTTCTTTAGTTTTTCTTATCTCTTTCTTGTTTATGGGCCAACTCCTATTACTTTTTTTATATGTAAATAATTAGATACGATTATGATTTGATTCATTTGAGAAGAATATTGGCAGTTATTCAATTTATTATGAATGGTTAATTAAAGATACATGCATATTAATAATAATAGTTTTATATTTATGTAACTAAGTGCGTAATCTAAGATTAAGTTCGGGTTATGTATCTTGTATCATATTGTGGCTGACAACTTACTGTTCCTCTATGGTTGAGGTGTGTAATGGTGACTGACGACCTTAGGTTAAATATAGAAATAATGATTTAATATTCTTAATTTTTCTATTGATTTAGTCAATTTGAGAAGTCACCACTACACATGCGACTGATAATACCAATTAAGTCTTTCATAATACGGATTAACAGAATGAATCTAGGAAAGCTATCCATACCGGTAGATAACCTTGAAACATATGATTAAGGAAATTGAGTTTAAATTTATTAATTTAGGAATTGGTTGGTTTCCTCTAGTTTCCATTTCACTTTATATGAACCAATCATAATCATTAGGTGATTAGAAATCTAAGAAAATGTACTTTTAATTATTATTTAGTTGATTATATTGTTTGGAGTAGTTATATCAAATTCCCTTTTAGTTAGTTTGGATCTGAATTATTGGTACATTTACGTTCCTATTGAGTTCAACACCCTTTCTTATCCCATGTATATTATTCAGGATCAGGTACAATGCATGGTGACCGATAAGTCTTAGTTTGGATAGTTATGTTTTATACATTTTTAATGGGTTTCCATGCAATCTATACACACTAGTTTGGCAGCAGAAACATTATATAAACCCTATGTGTAAATGCACCCTAATAGATCTAGGTTTATTCTAGTATAGCAAGCTACTTTCATAAAGTGTAAATTTACTAAGCTCTTGATCTTGATCTTCTTGTTGATTCCTTGATTGGGATCTTGTAACAACCATATTTGCTTGGCTGAAAAGGACCCAGTAATACGAATACCTTTTTTTCTCCAAATAATATATTAATTCATAATAAGTTAATAAACTTATTTTCTTCTAGTTCCTTATTTCTCAAATGGGTCATGAGGGCAACCCAAAAGGACCCTGCTATTATTAGAATATTACTAATATTTTTAATGAACTTGGACATTCCTTCCAACGGTCTCTCACTTGGACAAGTCATCAACTACATAAGGTCCAATGCTTCTCTAATAATCAACAGAGAGTATGCCACACAATGCAACTACTAAACTTTGATCTAATCAAGATTCAGTTCTTAGAGAAGTGATCAGTTATTCCTTTGTTCTAAATATCTGTATGAACTTGATACATGGATAAGGGCGATATCAGTGTTCAAGATTATGTTTCCTGATAAAGATTTGTGATGACTACATCATACCACTAAATTGAACACAACAAATTTGTAAAGCAAAGCCCTATATGTATATTCGTTTGAAGAATAAAAGATATTATCATCTTAGAATTACTCGTGACTTGATTCGTGAAATAATATCTAAGTTCATGTTGTTCCAATACTTTTATTAATGACCCATGAGTGTTAGCACAATATCTATGATATGTCCAATATCTATGGACAGTCCACTAACGCTCATGAAAATCTTAAATCACTACTTACTTCCAAGAGTATAACCGACTGTGAGGGTTTTGAATAAATTAATACTGAGAAATGGGTTCCAAACATGTAAAAGTAAAACACAAATATAAATGAGCACAAAAATGGTAGCATAACAAGCTTTTTATTAAGTCACCACAAAATAAACACCAAATTGGCTACAATTCATACTATTATATGTTTCAAAATTATACAAAATTACAACTAAACCTTTATACCATATCACTAGTGATGTGTAATTGATAGTCTTTAAACTTGAAATAACTTGAAAACCATTCCATCTGATAACGGAGCCAAAAACTTATGACATAAAAGATAGACTTGAAAATACAAATCTAGTTTTATATTTACAAATCCTAACAAACCAAACTGACTATCTACACCATGTAGTGGACCTGATCAATGACAGTATAGCTTAACTAAGTAAGGATGTTGAACACATAGGGAACATGAGTGTACTGATATATCAGTATCTTCTTATTAATCAGTCTTAAAAGAAAGAATTTAATGGGGAATAATTGTCACTAAAATAAATGGCAAACAAATAAGCAAATAAATAATCAAATAACAACCATGGATAACTGCATAGATAACATAATTTGAAGGTAATCATATTGGTATTCAATCCATCCTAGTTCAATTAATTAATATCCTTTAAATGATATTGATAAGTTATCCATTGATTCCTAAATTGATCAACTCCATGCTAATTTCATTAATCTTATGATTCTAAGTTGTCTACCACTAAGGAAATCTCCCATATACTCAGTCTATTATGCCGTATTATGAAAGACTCAGTTGGTATGATCAATCCTAGGGCTAGTGACAACTTCTTAAATTGTCCAAGTTATTGGATCAATCATGAATATTAAATCAATTTTACTATATTTAACATAGGGACATAACTTTCCACTAGTCACCACTGCCTACGCTCTTGACTTCGTTTTCTAGCTTGGACAAGTTAATAATCAATGTGATTCAAGATACATAATTTGAACCTAATCATAATTCATGCACTCAGGTACATAAACATAACAATATCAATATAATTACGCATGGATCCTTTATTGGGCAAACATAATAAATTAAACAACTCTCAATACCAAATATCAATCGATCAAAAAAACTAGGGTTTCACAAATAACAGATAATAATAAAGGGGTTAATCCTAAATCTTGAAAAAAAAACATATAGGAAATCAAAAAGCTCACTATGTAACACCTAGTTTTGAAAGTGCTTCGCTGCTCGGGATTGCTGCCCAATCATCAGTTGTCATAAGGTTTAGGGACTTGGGAAAAGAAGGATTTGGCCTATTTCGGATGTGGGTGTTATGTTATAAGTAATCCAAGTGTTAGATTGTGACTTCGGAGGCTAAGGGTATAATCGTAATTTGATAAATCGGCCTTTTATGGATTTTGGGTTTTGTTCGGTAAGTTTTAAGGCCATGGTGAGTTGTTAGGAGTGTAGGCCTTCTCGCCACCTTTTCGTGGATATAAAGAACGTCAAAAACGGAGTTGAAACGAAGAGGTTATGGTCGTTTGAAGTTTGAGTGGTTCGGGTGAGTGATCGTTGACTTGTTGACCAAGCTCATTTAAGGCTCACGACGTGAGCAAGGAGTGCTCACGATGTGAGGAGCGTCTGATGCACTAAAACCCTAATGTTCGGGTATTTAAAGGTATGAGATGATTAGGGTTGCTTCTCCTCATCCTTTTTCACTCCCAACTCATTGAAAACCCTAAATTCGACCCTTTTGAGCCCTTGATCCATTGTTGGTGGTTTTGGTGTTGATGGTGTTTTTATTTCTTTGAAGAACAAGAAGAAGAAGCTCTTGTGATGACTCATTTTGGCAAGATAAGCTCATCTTTGTGGACTAGCTGAACTTGTGAGCTTCTATAAGGTATAAAGATCCTATCTTTTTCATTTAAGGTTGCTAGATCTAGGCTATGGTTGCCTTTTTTGCATGGGAGCTTGGATTGTCATGCATGAAGTCCATAAAGTTAGCAACTTTATGGACCATTGAGTCATTTGCTGTGTTAGAACCCTTAGATCTGGATTTTGGTGCAAGTTTTGGACTCCAAGTTTGAGTCTTGGACCTTTTTACTTCTTTTTGACCCAAGTTGGTGTTTAAGTCATGTATTGGACATATGTAACTGAAAAGGTTCGATTTTTATGATCCTTGGGGTCAAGGAAGACCCTCTAGACTGTCACATGTTAAGGCTTAATGAATTACGAGCGTAATGCTCATTTTTGGTCAGATTTGGAATCACGGCGTGACAAATGAAGCTTCACGACGTGAGAACATATTCGAGGAAGTTTCTGGGCCAAAGTCACGACCACACGACGTGAGCATAAGGTTCTCACGACGTTAGCATCACCTGTGCAAGTTTTGGGCTCTTTGATTGTGGGCTGGCTTGGTATTGGACTTATCTTTTGGTTTGGGCTCATAATGGACCAAGGATTTTAGAGTAATGGACTTCTGGTTGGGCTTGCCATACTGGGCTTTCACTAATGGGCCTTGGATGATGAATTGGGCCTTAGCGGGCCCAATATAGTTAGGCCTTGATTGGGGCCAATGGGCTTGGACTTTTGGGCCATCGGAAAATCATTGGTTCAGAAAAGCAATTGGCCTTTAGGGAAAGGCCCATGTAAGGGTTTGGGCCCAATTTGGAAAATTGGGCCATTGATGGATTTTTATGGATTTGATAGTTTTGGGCCTTGGTTGTGAATCTTGCTGGGCCAGGGGTAGAATGGTCATTTTACCCCATGCATGGTTTAAGGATTATGGTATGGCACCCAATTGCTAATTGGGTATATTGATCGGTATTGATAGCTCAGGAAGTGGACAGGGTAGCAACTAAGGATTTCTTTCAGGAAGTTTCTGCATTCGAGGTGAGTCTCCTCACCATACCAATGGGTTGAAGGCACCAAGGCCGGCCCATTTTTGTGATATGTGGTACACTAGTTGGTTATATGCTAGGTGGTATGTTAGTTGGATATATGTTATGTGGTATGCTAGTTGTTGTTGTGTTATTTGCAGGAAAGACCATGGGGGTGTCCATGGCATTCCAGGTAAAGACCATGGGGGTGCCCATGACACTTGGTTGTAAGACCATGTGGGGGTTCCCATGGCATTCCAGGTAAAGACCATGGGGGTGCCCATGACACTTGGTTGTAAGACCATGTGGGGGTGCCCATGGCCTTCCAAGTAAGACCATGGGGGTGCCCATGGCACATAGGTGTAAGACCATGTGGGGGTGCCCATGGATTCCTGGAGTAAGACCCTTGAGGGTGTCCAGGGCATCCTTATTTGTTTATATGCATGACTTATATGGATTGTATAGCTGATGTAGCTAATATGGCTTATGTGATTTATATGGTTTATGTAGCTTTTATAGCTAATATGGATTATGTGGTTATGTGGATTGTGTGGGGTATGCTCTGGGGAACTCACTAAGCTTCATCCTTACAGTTTTGTTTATTGTTTCAGGTATCATTGGTTTGGAAAGAAAGGGCACGACTTGATCGCAGTGCATACACCCATGTTTTCTGCAATGAATATTTTGGGATGAACTCTGATAAATGTTTTAACTAACGATGTTTTGGAATGTTTGGAATAAATGATATCTATGTTTTGGCTATATTAAAAATGAAATTTTTACCCTTGATTTTTGGGTCGTTACACACTATTTATAGACAGAAAAGTAAACAGACTAATAGCCTAATGATTTATTCTCTTGATCTTCATATTTCCGCATCTATATCAGCCTGTCGGCTGATATAGCCTTCTAGACTCTCAAAATGGACTCCTTGTATGTATGGTAAGAATTGTTGAACATGAATAATGGCTATTCATAAACACAAATTGTTAGCATATATGGCAGGAATCATCTATAACATGATAAATATAGAATCTCTCATTGATGAGTTCTTCTTGATGGTTTATCACAAATCCATCAACTGCCAAAATGATATATCTGACTTTGAACCTGATTTATTACTTAGAGTCATGAACACTAAGATGTAATCCATGTCTAATAATCAAGTATGGGCTTGATTAATCTTCCTCTCTATAGCAAGGCTAGAATAAATAAATAATTCTTTTAGAAAGAATAGAAACATGGAGATCTATACACATTTAGCAAGACTTGTTAAAGGCTTTAAATGCAATCATGGCAATGACTATGATCAAACCTTTTCTCAAGTAGCTATGATTAGATTAATAAGGATATTATTTACCATAACTACATATTTTAATTATGAGATATGGCAAATAGATTTCAAGAAAAACTGCTTTTCTTAATAGACACATACTTGAAAATGACTATATAGCTTAGCCTGGAGGTTCTCTTAATCCAAATTATCCTAATAAAATGTTAAAGTCTTTAGATCCATTTGTAGATACAGATCAAAAATCTCAAGGTTGGAATCATTATTTTAATATGAAAACACAAGGTATGCTTTTATATCAAAATGAAGATAACATATGTGTTTACTAAGAACTAGTGGGAGCATAGTGATATTCCAAACCTTGTATGAAAGAGACATACTTAATCATGAAAGATTACATTCCAACTATGCAGAGATCTTTCGCTTTGACTTGGAAAGTGTTTTTAAGATGAAAGACTTAGAAAAAACAAAATAGATTTATGGACTGTATAATCTATGGAGATAGATAAATATGAATGTTAGAAGTTTTAAATCCTTATGCATATGTAGACAATATCTTGAAAGAGATCAAGATACAAGATTCCTTTGGAGGACTCTTGGCATTGCCACATGACACTATTTTGAGCTTGCCTCAAAAGGACCTAACACATAGGTTTGAGCTAGACAAAATTAATTTATATTTTATTTGCTTGAAAAATGAATTTATCATTTATGCCATATTATACACAAGAGCAAGTATATGATCATGATATGAACATATCATAAGATACAAACTAGATACATGAGAAATTCATTAGATGACTATAAGAACATTGTAAAAGTACTTAAGAAGAACTAAGAGAGTGTATATGAGTTATTCATTTTAAAAGTGACGGGTTTTGAGCCTCATTAGAACAAACAAAATGGCAGCAGAAACAATAAACAATTTTATCTAACACTCGAAACAAATGGATCTAAACTCAACTAATCTATGAAACTTATTAGAAGTCAATAGAACGAAAAAATATACCTTTGACTTCTTCGTAGGTTTCTTCTTTTGATGAGCAAGTTGATTGGACTAGAGAACCCAACAGAGAGTTCCTCTCTTGTAATCACACCTAAGATGCAAAACTCTAGCAGATCTAAATATTCATCGAGACTAATTTGGGCTAATTGAAACAAAGATGAACAATGATTAACAACTTTGGACTCAAAATGGATTGAAAGAACATAAAATGTCATAAGATTTGAGTTGAATCAAATGAAATCTAATCTCAATGAATATGGGCTTGATATTGGCTCGATTGATTGAAAAAATATCCATTGATCAACAAATTCGGCATGAAAAGAAAATAGATCCAATGGAGAGACTCACCAAATATTTTTTGTCGATTACGCAAAAATGTTGTCATCGAGGATCATTGTTCTTGAAATAGTTGTTTATACCTACAAGATTAAGCTCTGATACCACATGTAGGATCCCATGTAAATGACAATTATGGAATTAAGAACATGCATAATCAAAAAGACACGAATTAACTTTTAAGCACAAATTGTATAGATAATGGAGTAGTACAAAATTTGTATAAGCATGTGCATGCTTGTATAAAATACTCTCTATCTAACTAAACTACTCATCTATACACAATGGGATATCTCTCAACCTATAGAGAATACTAAACTAGTATTTATAGGCTAGCTCAACCCATAATGCCTTCAACATGAGAGTCCTTCCACCTTTTCTAAGACCTTCACAATCATCTTCTACATCGAATAGGGGAAAGCCTTCTACATCATCATCTTATGGATAGCTTTGCACCCCAACACATAGACTTAACATTAAGAGAACAAATCATCTGATGATCCTAAGGACAGTAAAGAAACTCAAATCGATGTCCTTGATCATAATCACTTCTTTATGTTATAGTCTGCAGATTCTTGCAAATGTCAGTACTCATTCTTTAGTTAAACACTCAAGGATTTGAAGTAACATACTAATGATGCTATGGATTCATTATTCTAATTATAGGCTAAACACTTAGAAGAACGAGTTGACTCTTGATCCTTTAAAAATTATTGTGGGTCCTCGTTATCGATGATTAATCAACTCTTCTTTAGGTTTTAGTATGCATTATATTACTTTGGGCATTTGTGCTTTTCTTAGTCCTTTTATTAGTAATCAATTTAGCCTATCATAATGATGGGTTTTTAACATAACATACAATCCTATGTGTGCATGCAACCCTAATAAGAATTAATGTCTTCTCTAATTGAACATACAATATGAACAACATCATGTAAACCCTAGATCTATGATAAATAATAGAAATTCACATAATAAAGAGTTATCATACATACCTTTTATTGTTATGTAGTAATAACAATCCAATAACCTTGAAGATCTTGAAGATTGAGAGCAAGTGTCACAAGTGTAACACTTCTAATGAATCGCAAACACACTTAGCATGAGGAAGCTTCAGTTTTTGGCTATAACTCTCTAGGGTTTCTCGTGGCTGAAAATACCAAGGGTTAGGGTCTTTATATAGTGAGGTGACTTAGAGCCAAAGCTAGGGTTAGAAGTAGGAAACCCTAATTGCTTTGCTTAAGGACCAAGCAAACCTTAAACCTTCCATCCATAAGCCCTTGGACGAAAATTTTAGGGCTTCCCTAGAAGATTTCGTCCAAGCCTATTTAGAAGGGTTCTAGAACTTCTTTCCTCAACTATCAATAAATTGCCAACCAGCCCCTGCACTTTTAATTAATTCAATTAATCCCAAAATTAATTCCAATTAAATTCCCGATTAACTATTAATTAAATAATATGATTTCCAATTAATATATTATTTCCATAATATATTAATAAATCATTCATTCAATTTATTAATCAAATAATAAATTCTTCCTCTTCCTCAATAGGTCATCTTGTCTAGTTGCTAGTATGAAGGCAACCCAAAAGGATTGTGCTACTATCAATTCATGTATATACCAATTATAGTTATCGGCTTAGACACCTAATCCAACAGTCTCCCACTTGGATAAGTCTAATAACTATAGTTGCTAGTATAACTTCAAAATTTGATTAGCAATTTGTAGCTCTCAAAGCCGTTGTCGAACTCTGACCTAGTCAGATATGTGTCCTAAGATAAGTGATCATATAATCCTCCGTTCTCCAAGGTATCATGTGGACAAACGGCATGGAATTGAGTCAATATCATTGTCCAATACTTTGTTTCCCGGTTTTTGATTTGTAATGACAAAGAACTACAATTGAACCCATCAATTCAGCCCTGGTCGGTCCCGACACATAAGTCAACACCAAATCATCGAAGGGCCCAAGATATCACTTTTCCCGTTTTAGGGCAAAAGGAATAGATAAACTTTGACTTATATGCTTGCACTATTTAATCGTCAAATCACGCACACCAATACATTTTATAACATCAAGTTATCGATGCGTTTACGTATCATCAAAGCACAACCAATTCGAAAACAACAACTCATATATCTCTGTTTAAAGATTATAAGATATTATCGTCTCAGAATTACTCGTGATAAATTCCATTAAGTATATCTCTGAGCGTGGGTTAATCCAATACTTAAAATCCCTATTTTCAAGTACTCATGAATGTTGCAGCAAACCATTGTTATGTCTAAACCCTTAGACAATCTACAACCCAATTCATGACAGTCTTGATTCACTACTTACTTCCAAAGTATGATCGACTATGGATGTTTGAATAATCTAATTATTCGGGAAGTAAAACATGCAAAAATGAAACACAATAATAAACAATTGACAAAAGATAGTAAGCAATACTCATCAATAAATCTCCATTATTTATTCATCAGCTGTCAATTACATCTATTCTGTTACAAGTTTCTAAATACTTATCTAACTGCTAAAACTAATATCATCTATCAGACCAATGCTCCTTGCATGCTGAACGTGCTTAACCCTACTCAGACCCTTTGTGAGGGGATCCGCAAGATTCTCTTCTGATGATACCCTCTTCACGACGAGGTGTCCTTCTTCTACCCTATGTCTGATAAAGTGGTATTTTCTGTCGATATGTCTAGATCTGCCATGATCTATTGGTTCCTAAGTTAAGGCAACCGCTCCTTCATTATCACAAAAAATCTCCATTGGCTCCTTTATAGCAGGCACAACTCCAAGGTCTCCGATGAAGTTCTTTAACCATATAGCCTCCTTTGATGATTCGCTTGCAGCTATGTACTCTAATTCACATGTAGAATCATCCACGGTTTCCTGTTTGGAACTTTTCCAAGTTACTGCTCCTCCATTAAGGGTAAACACCCAGCCAGAATGAGAACGAAAGATGTATCTGCCTGTCTGAAAGTTAGCGTCACCATATCCAGTAACTCTTAAGTCATCACTGCCACCAAGCACAAGGACCCAGTCCTTAGTTCTTCGCAGATACTTACGAATGTTCTTGACCGCTATCAAATGAGATTTACCTGGTTTTCCGTGATATCGACTAACCATGCTCAAAGCAAAATCCACATCAGGGAGAGTACATGTCATAGCATGCATGATCGATCCAACGGCGGAAGCATATGGACTCGACTTATTTCTGCTATCTCAGTATTAGTACTCGGACTCTGAGTCTTACTCAGTTTGGTATTACTCTGGATAGGCAACTCTCCTTTCTTGGAATTCTCCATGCTAAAACTTTTTAACACTTTATCCAAATATGTACTTTGACTAAGTCCAATTAGTCTTTTACTCCTATTTCTCAAAATCCTTATCCCTAGGATATAGGCAGGCTCTCCCAGATCCTTCATAACGAAACACTTTCCAAGCCAAGACTTAACTTCCTGCAAGGTTGGAATGTCGTTTCTTATAAGGAGTATGTCAGGAACATACTAAAATAGGAAGGTTACAATACTGCCACTGGCTTTGACATATACACAAGATTCATCTTCATTTCTAGAGAAGCCAAACTCTTTAACTTTCTCGTCAAAACAAAGATTCCATCTACTAGAAGCTTGTTTCAATCCATAGATTGATTTCTCAAGCTTACACACTCTATTGGGGTACATAGCATCCACGAAACCCTCTGGCTGATTCATGTAAACATCCTCAGCCAGCTTCCCAATAAGGAAAGCGGTTTTGACATCCATCTGCCAAATTTCATAGTCATGAAACGCAACTATAACTAACATTCCTTAATAGATTTAATCTTAGCTACTGGCGAGAAGGTCTCATCATAGTCAACGCCTGGGGTTTGAGTAAAGCCCTTCGCAACCAGTCGAGCCTTGAAAGTGTGCACCTTTCCATCCATGTCGGTCTTCTTCTTGAAGATCCATTTGCACCCAACTCTCTTATGACTTGGTACATTTTCAACCAAATTCCAAACTTGGTTGTCATACATGGGCTTGATCTTGCTGTCAATTGCCTCTTTCCACTTGGCAGAATTAGGGCCCGCCATAGCTTCCTTGTAGTTAGAAGGTTCATCCAAATTTATCAGTGTACTATCACTGATAAACGCATCACCATCTATAGTAATATGGAAACCATAGAACTCAGGTGACATTCTAACTCTACTGGAACGTATAAGAGGTAACGAATCGTCAATTGGTTCAACTGGAATTTCTTCCTCGGATTGAGCCATAGCACGTTCAGAGGTTACTTCATCGTTTGAATCTTGAATTTCTTCAACATCAATTGTACTCCCACTGTCCTCTTTGGATATGAGCTCTCTCTCGCGAAAGGCTGCCCTTCGTGCTACGAAGACCACGTTTTCACTAGGTCTGTAGAATAAATATCCAAAAGACTTTTGTGGGTAGCCAATGAAAATACATCTCTCACTTCGAGGTTCAAGCTTGTCGTGAGTCTCTCGTCTAACGAAAGCTTCACAACCCCAAACCTTGATATGTGCCAACGAGGGAGCCTTCCATGTCCACATCTCGTGAGGTGTTTTGGCAACCTTCTTTGTTGGGACAAGATTAAGAATGTGGGTGGCAATATCTAAGGCATACCCTTAGAATGAGATTGGAAGTGATGCTCGACTCATCATGGAACGAACCATATCCAACAAGGTTTGATTACGCTTCTCATCCACACCATTAAGTTGTGGTGTCCTAGGAGGTGTCAACTGTGAAACTATTCCACATTCCTTGAGGTATTCGTGGAACTCGATACTAAGATACTCACCACCTCTATCATATCTGAGCATCTTGATCTTCCTACCCAATTGATTCTCGACTTCTTGTTTGAACTCTTTGAACTTTTCAAAGGTTCCTGAATTATGCTTGATTAAGTAGATATAGACATATCTTCTATAATCATCAGTAAAAGTCACATAGAATCGATTTTCATCCCTTGTGGTGGATCTGAAGGGTCCCCATACATCTGTATGTATGAGATCCAACAATCCTTCACCTCTTTCACAAGAACCAGTGAAAGGTGATTTAGTCATCTTTCCAATTAAACAAGACTCGCATGTATCATCTGACCTTAATTCAAATGATTCCAACACTCCATCCTTTTGGAGTTGGGAAATACGTTTCTTGTTGACATGTCCAAGACGACAATGCCACATGCATGCTTTGTCTAAACCATTAGACGAATCAATTTGAAGAACACTATTACCTAAATTGTCTACAACCATCACAATTTCATACACACCATCACAAGGTAATGCTTCAAAATAAAATACACCATTTTTATAAGCATAAATAGATCCATCCTCATTATGAAAAGAATATCTAAAACCTTGTCTATATAAAGCATGAAATGAAATGATGTTTCTAGTCACCGCTGATGAGTAGCAACAATTGTTCAAATCTAAACATAACCCACTACTAAGAACTAAAGAATAAAGACCAATCTTGGTAACAGGTGACGATCTCCTATTTCCCATGACCAGTTTCATTCTCCCATTCTCTACATCCTCACTTCTTTTATCCCCTGCAAATCAGAACAAATGTGAAAACCACATCCTGTATCAAGGACCCAAGAATGAGAATATGATGAGTTTTTAGATAAGATAATGTAAATACCTGCTGAGGTTGGCTTCACCTTGCCATCCTTTATGTCTTGAAAGTATTTGGGGAAACTTTGTTTCGAACTCCCTTTCTCATGGCAATAGAAGCAAGTAGCCTCCTTAGGATCAGAGGTGGGGGGGAGCTTCAGAATTGGTCTTTCCTTTGGATCCATTACTTGAGGACTTTGTTTGAGACTTTCCCTTCCAATTCTGCTTAGGAGGAGCTTTCCTCTTCTGCCCCTTTCCTTTCCCTATGGCCAAGATAGGATTAGTAGTAAGAGTGGAGGCAACACCTTTTCCCTTCATTCCACTTTCAACAGTTCGCAGCAGATTCTGAAGTTGAGCCAATGTGGTCACTTGGTTGTTCAAATGATAAGTTATGATGAACTGATCATAACAACTGGGCAATGAGTGCAAGACTATATCAATAGCCAATTCATCATCAAAGCTCACATTGAGATTCACCAAGCGTTCCACATATATTTGCATTCTTTACAAGTGGCTACTGACAGACTCTCCGTCTTTCATTTTGTTGGTGATGAGGAACTTTACTACTTCATACTTTTCCTGATGATCTCGTTGGTGTTACTTTTCCACCAAGTCCTTATTCATCTCGTATGGCCAGTAATCCTCATAGAACCTTTGAAGCTCAAGAGCCATAGTAGCCAACATGATGCATGCCACTTTAGTATCATCATTGTAATGTCTTCTATACTCAGCTTATTCTTCATGAGTAGATTTAGTTTCATCAATCTCAAAGAGTTCCTTTTCGAGCACATACTCTTTGTCCTCGAAGCGTAGAGTCATCTTGATGTTTCGCATCCAATCATTGTAGTTGGCGCCATCAAAGGTAACCCTCGAGCAGATGTTCAGGAGTGAGAAGTTATTGGAGGAGGAACCAAAAGCATCATTGGGAGTTGACATCTGAAAAGGAAGAAGGACAAGTTTTTAGTTAGATAAGAAGAATCCTCAATATAACATCCAAATGAAATATGAAGGCTAGAATCCAACTAGATATTTTCACAACATAGAAAAGGGACGCCATAATCTATTTATGAAATAAATAAAGGTAGGTAAATGACGATTTACCAATTTCACCACGAAAACGAAATTTTAAACAAATTAGGTTTTAAATGAAATTCCTAGATCTTTTGAGATTCATCGAACTATTCAATGACATATTTAATCTCTATTATGCTCTTCCATTTGTGACTGGGATACCGAGGATCACAAACAAGATGTGAATAACCATGCAAATTAGCTTGGTACTCTCGATGTCATTTATCATCTAATCAATGTGCCGGTTAGCCATACGCGCTCCATCAATCTATGATAGTTTACGAGACACCCATTGACACCCTTTATTAGCCCATATTAGTGTGTCGGTTAACCACGCACACTGTACTAACGAATTATATAAAGTGCAATGTGCAGTTTCATGGAATGACATTAATTTCACATTTTTCCTAAAGTAACTAAGATTGGGAATTTATGAAAAACATTTAGTTACTTTATTAATTTCATTATACTTATTAATGAGAATTAAGTGTCCTATTGAACCCGTTCGGCTAATGAACCTCCACCAATAAAGGGAGCGGTGGGTAAGAGTGAATACCCAGTGTCGGTCATTTTATAGGTCACTTCCTTAAACTCTCCTTATAGTCCGACTTCGTGAATGAGGCGTACTAGCGGTTCGACTGACTTGTCTTATATATATATATATATATATATATATATATATATATATATATATATATTAGACTTTTGATGTTACATATAATATAAGGGTGTTAAGGGTGTATTTTTAAAAATTTTCAAAAATACTAAGGTCATATTTTAAAATTTCAAAATTAATATCCAATTAATTAAATTAAAATATAACCAATTATCAATTTTAGATAAGGATATCAAATTACAATTTAAAGTATTCAGGTTTATACAATTAAACAATATTATAAAAGGTAATTATCCTAATCAATTTAAAAACATATCAAAACCCAAAAAATTTGCATATGATAGCTTACCACGTCGTGATAAACAATTACCACATCGTGGAAAGGCAAAATCGCAGGCACCACGTCGTAGTGAAGAACACCACGTCGTGGTGGCGGAACAGAAAACATATTCTAAATTTTTTACTTGTTCAAGTTCATATTAGTATCAATTCACTAGAAAACGAAACCTAAGCTCTGATACCACTGATGGGTTTTTAACATAACATACAATCATATGTGTGCATGCACCCTAATAAGATCTATGTCTTCTCTAATTGAACATACACTATGAACAACATCATGCAAACCCTAGATCTATGATAAATAATCGAAATTTACATAATAAAGAGTTATCATACATACATTTTATTGTTATGTAGTAATAACAATCCAATAACCTTGAAGATCTTGAAGCTTGAGAGCAAGTGTCACAAGTGTAACACCTCTAATGAATCACAAACACACTTAGCAAGAGGATGAGATATGAGAGGGAGGAGGAAGCTTCAGTTTTCGACTATGAATCTCTAGGGTTTCTAGTGGCTGAAAATACCAAGGGTTAGGGTCTTTATATAGTGAGGTGACTTAGAGCCAAAGCTAAGGTGAGAAGTAGGAAACCCTAATTGCTTTTCTTAAGGAACAAGCAAAACCTAAACCTTCCATCCATAAGCCCTTGGACGAAAAATTCTAGGGCTTCCCTAGAAGATTTCGTCCAAGCCTCTTTAGGAGGGTTCTAGAGCTTCTTTCCTCAACTATCAATAAATTGCCAACCATCCCCTACACTTTTAATTAATTCAATTAATCCCAAAATTAATTCCAGTTAATTTCTGATTAACTATTAATTAAATAATATGATTTCCAATTAATATATTATTTCCATAATATATTAATAAATCATTCATTTCAATTTATTAATCAAATAATAAATTCTTCATCTTCCTTAATAGGTCATCCTGTCTAGTTGTTGGTATGAAGGCAACCCAAAAGGACTGTGTTACTATCAATTCAAGTATTTATCAATTATTATGGGCTTAGACACGTAATCCACCACATAATACATCTCAGAATGGGTCTACCTATTGTTCTTTGCATTTGATGTTGCGATTGGATACACCAATTAAGAACATCCTTTTGCCTTTGGACAATTGGCTTTCTTCTTCTTTACACTTCTTTCATGATAGCTAACCATAAGAGCATTTGAAACTATGACATCTCAGAATTTAGGGCAAAAATTATAGCCGGCCAATTCATCGTGAATCTCATGATAATCTGACTCATTGAGTTTTAGTGCATCTAAAATAAAATAAATAATTTTATTTCAATTATTATATGATGTTAGATGATACATTACTTCCAAATGTGTAAACTGTCAACCAAATCAAACCGCTTAAACGACAACGCTAATTAATGCGTTTGAAAAACTGAAATTTTGCATTAATTAGTTTTGAGCAAAACAAACATTAAAATATTATAGTACATGTTCCCCCGTTTCCGAAAATATAATAAACATCCAAAACAAAGTTCATATGCAAAAGATACGACAGTTTTAAGAAAACAGACAATAAAACACTATTTTTATTTAATCGCGTAAAACCGAATCGATCCGTAGCTACACCTACGCTTTGCCGACGGGATTTTCATAAACATTTTTGGAATCAGACTATAGTCTATTATTTAATTCCGTACTCAAAATATTTTAACAAAAATATTTACAAAAGTCGCGAAAAAACGGACGTTACGGCTATTTAGACGCAAAACTTCGAACGTAATTTTCCGGAGTTCCGTAACTCCAAAAATTAATCTGTTTGATGTTCCAGAATCCTTGAATTAAACTCTATCTAACGGTACTTTCGGAAAATTTTGGATACACCAAAAATGAGTGGTTTTGGGGAATTTAATGGGCTAGACCCCACGTGGGGCCCACATGTTGCTCATGGGGCTAAAAATCTGATTTTTTTCCTTTGATTGGAGTCTTCCCCACATTTTCTTCTCCCCCTCTATTCTTATTTGTGTGCAATCTTCACCAAAAGGTACAAGAATGAGTTGGAAGCATGGAACTTCAAAGCTTGTGTGTGTGCATTCTTGGTTATAAAAGGAAGCTCATATCACTTCAATTAACACACAACAATCCCAACTTTCATCACTAAAGCTCTCACTCTCCCCCTATCACAGTTACAACAACACCACCATTACTCTACACCACAAAACCACCACAAATCACCATAACTCCACCATTCCTCCACCAAGAAGCCAACTTACACCCTCCATTATCATTATCTAATCCCCCTAAGCCACCCTCTATCGGATTCAGCTCCAAACAGAAGGTAAAAACACCCCCGTAACCACCACTCCACCACCCACTGCCACCACCATAAAACACCATCTTCAAGCTTGGTTAGCTACTGATTTCGATCCCCAAAGGCTCCTCCACACTCCTTGCATCGAAACCTAATAAAAATAAGCAAGAAAAGGCAGCAGAAGACCATCGGAGTGACCTCCTGTCACCTTTCGCCGCCTTCCCTGTTTCCTGCTGTGATCGCCGGCCACCACCTCCATCCACCACCTCCACCATCGTAAGTCCTTCCTCACTCCACCTCTTTGCTCGATTTGTGCTCATTTGTGCGTTACCGAAGCCACATAACCGTTTATATATTTTTGTTTAGCGATCGTCGAAGGAACCGAAGACAGGAGGTATACCCTCCTGTGTAACTCAACTGTACAAACATATATACAATTTAAATACATGCACTCCCTCTACTTCGAATTTGCCCAAGTTTAGTCCCTCTCCCTTAAAATTATTTTCAAAACTAATCATAAACTAATAAAACTCCAATTGAAAGTTTCAAAATCCACCCTATTTTGGAAAAACCTTTTCAATTAAACCCAAAGTTTTAATATAAATCTATTTTTTATTAATTTAATTTAATTTAACCTTAGATTAAATAACTTTTTAGAAATTATTAATTTCATTTTAATTTAAATAAAATTTTGGATTTATTTACAAATTTTGGAAAATATTAAATTAAATTTATGGATAAAATTTATTTAGACAAATGATTATTTAAATAAATTTTGAATTAACAAAACTTGGGAAATTATTCAATAAATCATTATACTTAGTCAAAATACCAAATCACGTCTAAATATTAATTTGTATCCAAATTTTCTAGGAAAATGAATTAATCCCGGGGATTATGACTTCACGACAATACACCCCGGTTTTCAAAACGACACGATAACCGCTCATTAAGGTGAGTGTTACGGCCCCACTTTTACATATTTTCGGGGGGGGGGGGGGGGGGGGGGATACATGTACTACTTGTACTATATTATATATACATGTGCCTAAATGTTTTGTTTATACAAACAACATTATCATTTTTATGCAATATAAATCATACAAAAGTATTATTTACTACTCTACTGCCTACGGTACGGAGAATCTGGTTTGAAGGGTCGCATAATGTTGTTGGATTTCAGAACGGCTTAATTGCTAAAATGATTTTGCCCTCCAGTGTTTCATGTCTGGCCCTCGTCTGTACATGGTAGTACATGTACTAAGTAATATTTATTTTATAAAATACACATGAATTATCATTATTTTGTGTAAACACATTTCTAGCTTATGAAATATTTGTTTAAATACTTATATGTTATAAGTAAACAAATTCGTTTTAAAAATCAATATTTACATATGTTATGTTGTTAAAACAATACAATTAATAAAAATAATATATACATTCTGACTACAAATGTGCTATGACTGTATAGACGGTTATCAACTTGGTAGTTTCAATATACCTTATACACACACAAAAATATATAGATTTATATATTTATACAAGTTATAGAACTTGTATCTTAGGCTCATACATGTGCTTGTGTACACTACCCTAAGTTTTATCAACTGTTTGAACAAGTATCGTACACTTTTACGTTTACGCTTATCAAATATACTTGTTATTCATCCGTTTATCCGTATATGCGGTTGCTAAGTACAACCTTGGAGATAACTTTATCTGTATATCCGTATGTCTGTTTATCCGTTATCCGTACAACTTTGTCACTATAAACCTTATCTAGAAACCACATTTTAGATTTCTATCTTTATCAAACATTTCCAAACACGATTTTACTTACAACAAAGGAAATACTTTTTAGATCATATTAAAAGTGTCATTATTTTAGAAAACCTGTGACACTCATCAACCTTTGTGTTGACCCTCAAACTTACATGTATTCTCAGGAGATCATTAGACAAGCGTTTAGACAGAAGATTGGTCATGGATTACAGATGACCTAGCTATCTAGCTTTTGTTATCTGCTTACTTGTTTAAGGCAACTACTGTACTATTATTATCTGTAAGAACCATGTATTCAAACTTAATGATGGAATACAAATGTTGTTTTGTTTATCGTTGTACTAGTGCTATATATTAAGTTTATATGTGATCCATGAACTTATTCGCACTCCCGGCATGTCCCGCCTCGGCAGGGGGTGTGACATAAACTTTGAGTTCTATGCTTAGCCATGTTGTCCCAAAAGGTTCTCAACATGATATGCAACTCCATGATGGACCTTTTCAAGTTGTCCATGCTAAGTCAGAATCACCCAACCATAGCCAATTCCAACAGGTGAAATTCCATGTTTCTTTAATCTGATCATTGTACTTAGTTATTTGAAGCTTGGAGTCTCTCTGTTATGTCATGTTAGTTCCAAAGGTTTCAACATGAAATGTAGTTCCACATTGGATCTTTCCATATAGCTCATACCAGAATCATTTGATTATATGCACTAGCTGACTCGTTGGTTATGTAACCATAGTCAACTCTCAACACGATGGAATTCCTTGTTGCTTCAGTTTGTACACTTAATATTTGCTAAGATGGATCTTTACAAGTTTCTCATATAAAATCAGAATCATCTTATTATATTCACATGTTAGCGAGTTGATTATGTTTCCATAGTCAATTCCTATCATGATGGAATTGTTGGATTAGTGTCTAAGCCCGTAACTATATTTGGTATGCACTTGACCCGGTTGTGCATGATCCTTTTGGGTTGCCTTCACCGGAGCAACTTGACAGGATGATTTATGAAGAGAGAGATTATTATGGTTTATTAATATATTATATGAATAATATATTAAAAGAGAAATCATACAGTTTAATTAATATTAGACAGGAATTAATTAGGAATTAATTCTGTGGCTAAAAGACATTAATTAAATAAAGGGGACTTAAATTGTCAAATGTGTGATAGTTGAATATTGTGCTGAGAAGCCTTATGGACTAGGCATGGACGAAATTAGGGATGTGTCCATCCTAATTTCGGCCATAAGGGCCCTATTCCAGAAGCTTCCTTGGACTGCTTAAGCCCTAAGCTGTCCATTAGGGTTTTGACTGAAACCCTAGTAGCACAAGTATATATAGAACCCCTAGGACATCAATTTTCGGCCACTCGAAACCCTAGAAGAGTTCATAGCCAAAAATTGTGCCTCTCCCCTCTCTCCAATATCATCCTCTTGCTTGTGTGGTGTTTGTAAGCCATTAGAGGAGTGACATTTGTTACTCTAAGCTCCAAGACAAGAAGATTAAAGCCATTGTTGAAGAGGTAATCATCTAGATCTGTTTTCATATGTTATTTTCGAAATATACATGCTAGATCTAGGGTTCTTAAGTCTTGGATGAATTGCATGTACAATAGAGAAACCTAGATCCAAGCTTTAGGGTTTGCATGAGCACATAGGATGTTCTTTTGTATAAAACCCATCAGTGGTATCAGAGACTTGATTGGTTTCTATTGTATTGATGCTTTGTGTTTTCATTCTTGCTTTAAAATCGATTTTTTGGCCCCCTGACTGACAGACTCGGCGAGTCCCAAAGTGGGCTCGACGAGTAGGATTAACTCGACGAGTCCATAACGGGACTCGGCGAGTCGGGCCGTCAGACAGAGGGATTCTCAGGATTTCTTGTTGTTTTGCTGAAGGATAATTACCAAAACTGTTTTTGACTTATAAAATCCGAATTTTATTATTATTATGTGATTATCCTTACCAAAACAAAAGAAAATTACCAATTATTTGAATAATAAATTCCTTATATGATAAAATTTGATTATTTGAATTATTTGTTGAATTATCTTGTGAATAAAATGGAACAGGTCAAATTTAGATAATCATTTAATTAAATGTTTAATTTATATTATTTGCGATTTGATCCTATATGTTTTGAAAAGTTCAAAACTTGCCCTCAAGTTTTGAAATTTAAATTTGTAATTAAAAGTTTAATTTGAATTATTTAAATTTCAAACCCTAGAATTTTACAAGTTTAAAATTCAAACTTATACTTTATAATATTATGAGAATAATTATTATATATGTATAACTTAAATGCTAGTCTTACCGTTAGTAGGCCTCATTCACGATGCTGGTCTATAAGGGGTGTTTAAGGAAGCGGCCTGTAAAATGACCGCCATTGGGTATCCACTCTTACCCACCGCACCCTTGACTAGTGGAGGGTCGTTAGCCGAATGGGTAGGATAGGGCAACCCTTTCCTCATTAAAAGTATAATGAATTAATAAAGTAACTAAATGTTTTTTACAAAAAATTCCCAATCTTAGTTACTTTAGGCAAAAGTGAATTGATGCAATTCCATGAAATTACATTTTGTACCCTTGCTAATACGTTAGTGGAGCGTGTGTGGTTAACCGGCACACTAATTGGGCTCTAAGCAAAGGTGGCAAAGGGTGACTCAATGTTTGTCATAGTTCGATGGAGCGTGTGTGGTTAACCGGCACGTCGAATAGGTGACTGTAACACTGAGGGCACCATGTACATTTGCATGGTTATTCACACCCGCTTTGTGATCCTCGACATCCCAGTTACAAACTTGAGGGGCATATCAAGATTTAAACATGCCATTGAAAAGTTCAATGAATCTCAAAAGATCTAGGAGTTTTCAACACATTTAAAACTTAGCTTTAATTTGTTTTTCATGGTGGAAATTAGTGAATCATCATTCACTTACCTTCAAATTATTTAAATGTTACATTACGACATCCCTCTTCTAGTTTGTAAATAATGTTGTTGGATCCTAGCCCTAATTTCTCATTTGGGTGTTTAATTGGGGATTCATTTCTAATCAAACTTGTCTCTTTTCTATTTCAGATGTCGAACGTCAACAACAACGCTTCCGACTCAAATTCCTCTGGCTCGTTCTCACTCATGAACTTGTGTGGGAGAGTGATCTTTGACGGGTCCAATTTCAATGATTGGATCCGCAACATCCGAATGGTCACTCGTTACGAGGAAAAAGAGTATGTCCTCGATGAGAAGCTAAAGGAAATCAACATCAAAACTGCCTCTGCTGAAGAGATCGCTGCCTTTGAGGCCCATGAGCGTGATGCCACGAAAGTCCATTGCATCATGCTGGTGACTATGACTGCAGAACTCCAGAAGTCCTATGAGGACATGTATCTCTATGAGATGCATCAAGATCTGTTGGACCGGTACCACCAAAGCGCTAGGCAAGAAAGGTATGAGATCATCACTTCGATGATCACTACCAAGATGGGTAATGGAGAGTCCCTTACTGCTCATCTGCAAAAGATGCGGAGATATGTCGATCGCCTGCTAAAGTTGAATGTGAACTTTGATGAAGAGCTGGCAATTGACATCATCCTTCACTCCTTGCCTCCCTGCTACAACCAGTTCTGCATGACCTAACACATGAACAAGGAGGAGGTCACTTTGAGCAAGCTCAAGGCTTGCTGAGGACTGCTGAGAGCAACCTCAAAGACAAATCTGTTGCATCAACTCCTACTCCTACTGCTGCCCCAGTCTTGGTAATTGGGCAAGGGAAGCGTAAGAAGAGGAAGGCTCCCTCAAAGAGCCACCATAAGGGAAAGTCCCATGATGACACCTCTTCTAGTGGAACCAATGCTGGTTCTGCTAAACCCAACTCCAACCACAAGGAGGCAGAGTGCCACCACTGCCACGAAATAGGGCATTGGAAATGAAGCTGCCCGAAATATCTGCAAGATATCAAGGATCCGAAGATCAAGCCGTCCTACGCAGGTATTTACACTATTAAATCTAATGATTCATCACATGCTATTTCTTGGGTACTTGATACAGGATGTGGTTTTCACATTTGTTCTGATTTGCAGGGCCTAAGAAGAAATAGGGATGTGGAGCATGGGAAGATAAACTTGATCATGGGGAACAGAAGATCGTCGCCTGTTACCAAGATTGGAGTTTACTCTTTAGTGCTTACTAATGGATTAGGATTAGATTTAAATAATTGTTGCTATTCGCCAGATATGGCAAGAAACATCATTTCTTTTCATGGTTTGTATAGACAAGGGTTTATATAATCATTTGATAATGAAAAGGGTTCTATTAATGCTTATCTTAATTGTGTTTTCTATTTTGAAGCGTTGCCTTGTAATGGAATATATGAAACTGTGATGGTTGTAGCCAATTTAGGAAATGATGTGTTGTGTATTGATTCTTCCAATGATTTGGATAAAGCATGCTTGTGGCATTGTCGTCTTGGACATGTCAACAAGAAACGCATAGCCCAACTCCAAAAGGATAGAGTATTGGAGTTATTCGACCTTAGGGACGATGACGTGTGCGAGTCTTGTTTTCTTGGAAAGATGACCAAGTCACCCTTCACTGGCACTTGTGCGAGGGGTGAGGGTTGATTGGATCTCATTCATACAGATGTATATGGACCCTTTAGATCCACCACAAGGGATGCAAGCCGCTTCTATGTGACTTTCACCGATGATTATAGCAGATATGGGTATATCTACTTAATCAAGAACAAGTCAAAAACCTTTGAAAAGTTCAAAGAGTTTAAACAAGAAGTGGAGAATCATTTGGGTAGGAAAATGAAGATGCTTCGATCCGATCGAGGTGGAGAGTACCTACGTCTTGAATTCCACGACTACCTCAAGGAATGCAGAATCGTTTCGCAATTGACGCCACCTAGGACACCGCAGTTGAATAGTGTGGCTGAGAGGCGTAATTGAACCTTGCTAGACATGGTTCGTTCCATGATGAGTCGTGCTTCGCTACCTATCTCATTCTGGGGGTATGCCTTAGATACTGCCGCCCATATCCTTAACTTAGTCCCTACGAAGAAGGTTGCCAAAACACCTCACGAGATGTGGACAGGGAAAGCTCCCTCGTTGGCACACATCAAGGTTTGGGGTTGCGAGGCTTTCGTAAGACGAGAGACTCACGACAAGCTCGAACCTCGTAGTGAGCGATGTATTTTCATCGGCTACCTGCAGAAGTCCTTTGGATATCTCTTCTATAGACCGAGTGACAATGTTGTCTTCATTGCGAGGAGAGGGGTTTTCCGAGAACGAGAACTCATAATCCAAGGGGACAGTGGGAGACAAATCGATCTTGAAGAGCTTCAAGAGTTGAGCGATGAAGGAACCTCTAACACTGGCGCTCAACCCGAGGAGGAAACTCCGGTTGAACCGATTGACGAATCCCTACCTCTTAGACGTTCCAGTAGAGTTAGTGTTCTGCCCGTGTTGTATGGTTTTCATATAACAAGTGAGGGTGATACGTTTATTAGTGATAGTACACTAATAAATTTGGATGAACCTAACAGCTACAAGGAAGCCATGACAGGCCCGGAGTCTGCAAAATGGAAAGAGGCTATGGACAACGAGATTCAGTCCATGTATGACAACCAAGTTTGGAATTTGGTTGACAATGTACCAGGTCGTAAGACGGTCAGGTGCAAGTGGATCTTCAAGAAGAAGACCGACGTGGATGGGAAGGTACACACCTATAAGGCGGGATTGGTTGCGAAGGGTTTTACTCAAACTCCCGGAGTTGACTATGATGAGACCTTCTCACTAGTTGCGAAGATAAAGTCTATCAGGGTGATGCTAGCCATTGCTACATTTCATGACTATGAAATATGGCAAATGGATGTCAAGACCGCTTTCCTTAACGGGAAGTTGGCTGAGGATGTTTATATGAGTCAACCAGAGGGTTTTGTCAATGCGAAGCATCCCAATAGAGTGTGTAAGCTTGAGAAGTCCATTTATGGACTAAAACAAGCATCTCGCAGATGGAATCTTTGTTTCGATGAGAAAGTCAAAGAGTTTGGTTTTCTGCGAAGCGAGGATGAATCATGTGTATATGTCAAAGCCAGTGGGAGTATAGTAAGCTTCCTCGTATTGTATGTCAATGACATACTACTCATAGGAAACGGCATCCCAACCCTGAAGGAAGTTAAATCCTGGCTTGGGAATTGCTTCGCTAGGAAAGACCTCGGAGAGGCTGCCTATATTTTGGGTATAAGGATAGTGAGGAACAGAAGTAAGAGACTAATAGGACTTAGTCAGAATACTTACTTGGACAAGGTACTAAAGCGTTTTAGTATGGAGAATTCTAAGAAGGGGGAGTTACCGATCCAAAGTAATGCCAAGTTGAGTAAGACTCATAGTCCGAGTACCGAAGTCGAGATAGCATAAATGAGCCGAGTACCATACGCTTCCGCAGTTGGCTCGATTATGTATGCTATGACTTGTACTCGCCCTGATGTGGCCTTTGCTTTGAGCATGGTCAGTAGATATCTGGGGAACCCTGGCAAAGCATATTGGACCGTAGTCAAGAATATTCTTAAGTACCTTCGGAGGACCAAGGAATGGTTTCTAGTCCTCGGTGGGAGTGATGACTTAAGGGTGCAAGGGTATAGTGACACCAGTTTTCAAACCGACAGGGACAACTACCGTTCATAGTCGAGCTAAGTCTTTACTCTAAATGGAGGAGCAGCGACTTGGAAAAGTTCCAAGCAGGAGACCGTAGCTGATTCAACGTGCGGATCAGAGTATATAGCGGCGAGCGAAGCGTCAAAGGAGGCGATATGGTTGAAGAACTTCATTGGAGACCTTGGAGTTGTGCCATCCATAAAGGAGCCCATGGAAATTTTCTGTGATAATGAAGGAGCGGTGTCCTTGACCAAGGAACCAAGGGATCATGGCAGATCTCGACATATCGACATAAAATATCATTTTATTAGACATCGGGTGGAAGAAGGACTCCTCGTAGTGAAGAGGGTATCGTCGGAGGATAACCCAGCAGATCCCCTTACGAAGGGACTGAGTAGGGTTAAGCACTTGCAGCACGCTAGGAGCATTGGGCTGAAGGACGATATTAGTTTAGATTAGATAGTTTAGAAAAGTGTAATAGATAAATGTAATTGACATTTGATGATTAAATAAAAGAGTATTATTTATAAGTAAAGTTACTGTCTTGTGTTGATTGTTTACCTATTGTTTCATTTTGCATGTTTTGACTTCCTGAATAATAAGATTATTCGAACACTCCACAGTTACTCATACTTTGGGAGTAGGTATGAAAGAATATTGTCATGAATTGGTTTGTAGATTGTCTAAAGTGTATTAGACATAGCAAAGGTTTGCTGCAACGTTCATGAGTGCTTACGAATAAGATTTGAGCATTGGATTAAACCCGCGCTTGCTGGAATCACTTCATGGAATTTATCCCGAGTGATCGCAAGACGATAATATCATATGGTCTTAAAACCCAGATATATGGTTTATTGTTTGCAAGTTGGTTGTGCATTGATAATGCGTAAACGCATCAGTAACTTGATGTTATAAAACTCATTGTTGTGCATGATTTAATGAGTAAATGGTAAATGCATATAAGTCGAAGTTTATTTGTTCCTTTTATCCTAAGAGGGTAAAAGCGATATCTAGGCCCCTCGATGATTTGGTTTGACTTATGTGACGGGCCCGGTCAGGACTAAATTGATGTGTTCAATTAAGTTCTATGTCAGACGAATCAGAGATCGAGAAACAAACTGTTGGACAATAAGTATGACTATGTTCCATGTATTTGTCCGCACGATATCTAGAACGGAGGACTATACGATCCTTTATCTAAAGGACAGGTTACTGATATGATCAGAGTTCGACAGCGTCTTTGAGAGCTACGATTGCTAATCAGATTGTGCTTGCATTTATAGTTACTAGACTTATCCAAGTGGGAGACTGTTGGATTAGTGTCTAAGCCCATAACTATATTTGCTATGTACTTGACCCGGTTGTGCATGGTCCTTTTGGGTTGCCTTCACCAGAGCAACTTGACAGGATGATTTATGAAGAGAGAGATTATTATGGTTTATTAATATATTATATGAATAATATATTAAAGGAGAAATCATATAGTTTAATTAATATTAGACAAGAATTAATTAGGAATTAATTATGTGGCTAAAAGACATTAATTAAATAAAGGGGACTTAAACTGTCAAATGTGTGATAGTTGAATATTGGGCTGAGAAGCCTTATAGACTAGGCATGGACGAAATTAGGGATGTGTCCATCCTAATTTCGGCCATAAGGGCCCTATTCCAGAAGCTTCCTTGGACTGCTTAAGCCCTAAGCTGTCCATTAGGGTTTTGATTGAAACCCTAGCAGCACAAGTATATATAGAACCCCTAGGGCATCAATTTTCGGCCACTTGAAACCCTAGAAGAGTTCATAGCCGAAAATTGTGCCTCTCCCCTCTCTCCAATATCATCCTCTTGCTTGTGTGGTGTTTGTAAGCTATTAGAGGAGTGACATTTGTGACTCAAAGCTCCAAGACAAGAAGATTAAAGCCATTGTTGAAGAGGTAATCATCTAGATCTGTTTTCATATGTTATTGTCGAAATATACATGCTAGATCTAGGGTTCTTAAGTCTTGGATGAATTACATATACAATAGAGAAACCTAGATCCAAGCTTTAGGGTTTGCATGGGCACATAGGATGTTCTTTTGTATAAAACCCATCAGGAATTCCATATAGCATCAATGTTACCGATGTACTAATTATATTTGATACTTGCTATTTTCTATAGCTAAGGTATGGTCTTTCTTTCTGTTTAAAAGAGCTATTCTCGACCCATGAATAAGATTGACCCTCCCTTCTAGCTTATGCTTTTAGAGGATTTTATAGCAGTTAACTATTCGTGAATACTTTTAAGACATCATTCAATTAATGATTAGACATAGTTTGTTTTATTGATCCTTAATGAAAAATTACCTAATTACCAAACAAGTCTAGGATCCATATTTCACTCCATGATGTGAAGTGGATTAGCCGAAAATCACACCAAGAAGTTATTTAGGTAGACAAACAATTGTCAATCTCAATCTTTATGAGATTCCCGGATCTTTCAAGATTTATTGACACTATGTCAATATCATGTTAATCTCTTGTTATGCTCATTTAGCACTCATGAATGGATTAGCCGAGGATCATGAATCCAAATGGTGAATCGACCATGCGAAACTACATGATATTCGACTCAAGTAACGCTTGAGAATCACGATTACCATATACCTTACTTCGATAATATTCTTATTTGACGTGTCGGTAAACCACCCACATATAATGCCGAGAAGAACATATGACAAGGCGTAGTTTCCATGGGAAGCATAAGATTCACATTATTAATATAAAATAGGATTTTGTTTTATTACTTTATTTAGCTAATACTTTTAACTTTGCACAATTGTCCTATCAAACTCTTTCGGTAACTCCATTGAAAATGCAAGAAGGCGGTAAGGGTGGCGAGAAATGAATGTCACTTAAAATCCAACCTCAATAGAAATCAAAGAGACCTACCTTAAACCTCCCTTATATCAATAAAGTGGATGAGCCTAGTCGTGGTAAAACTAACAATGCACATTAAGAAACATGCGAGAACGTAATGTTTACTTTAGTGTTATACATATAAATACTATTTTACTATGTATACACATTTTTTGATTATATGTCTTTTAATTCTATTGAATAAAAGGTCAACAATTAAATTATATAAGTTCTAATCTTTTGTCTTTTAATTAATCTTATAATTAAATCAAACATAACTTTATCTTTTAGTATAAATGCTAGTTTGTATGTGATTAAGATTGAAAAGAATGAGCAACCAAAAATAAAAAAATAAACAAATTTAGAAGAATCTGGAACTTCAGGTTCCACGACGTGGGAAAGGAACAAACATGTTGTGGCACACAGAAAACACATGATTTTATTAAATTATTATTTTAGTTCTCAACAGCTAGCCACAATGTGGACAAGAAGGGACCACGACGTAGCGACGAAGATAGTCGCGATCCATGTAGATACCACGATGTGGTGGAGGACCATCCATATTGTGGCGAAGAGGTAGAACGACTAAAACGTCGTTTTCAAGCATAAACAGATTCAATTTCAATCAAGGCAAATTTCTAGACTTTTAAAACGATTTAAAATAGAAACCCTACACATAAAAACCCTAACATACTCAAAGGACAAAAATGCAATGGAATTGAGTTAGCCTCACTTTGATATCACTAATAGGTTTTGAGCCTCATTAGAACAACCAAAATGGCATCGGAAACAATAAACAATTTGATTTAACACTCGAAACAAATGGATCTAAACTCAACTGATCTATGCAACTTATTAGAACTTAATAGAACAAAAAACATACCTTTGACTTCTCGTAGGTTTCTTCTTTTGACGAGCAAGTTGATTGGACTAGAGAAACTAACAGAGAGTTCTGTTGGATTAGGTGTCTAAGCTTTAATTGGTATGAACTTGATTTGATAGTAGCATGGTCCTTTTGGGTTGCCTTCACTTTAGCAACTTGACAGGATGACTTATGGAGAGAGAGGTTAATAAATGATTTATTAAAATATTATGAGAATAATATATTAATTAGAATTCATATTATTTAATTAGTACTTAATTAGAAATTAATTTGGAATTAATTTTGGGATTAAATGAACCGATTAAAAGAACGGAGACTGTTTTTCAAATCATTGATAGTTGCAAAACTGGGCTACTGGACTCCTTTAGAATGGAGTGGACGAAATCTATAGGGAGGCCCTATAGAATTCGTCCAAGGCTTCTAGTAGAGGGGGTCCATGGACTGCTTAAGGTCTAAGCAGGAAATTAGGGTTTCCACCTGAAAACCCTGGCAACCTCAGCTATTTAAAGACCCCTTCACATAGGGTTTTCGTCCAATGCTTAGATCATAGAAATCCTAGCCGATTTTCTGCATATTCCCTCCTCTCTCCTCTCATCCTCTTGCTATAAGTGTTTGTGAGCCATTAGAGGTGCAACATTTGAGGCACTAAGCTTTCAAGAGTCAAGATCAATCAAGGAATCCTTGTTATTTCTACATAACAAGCAAGGTAATCTTCTTAACCCTTTTATATATGAATTTTGAATTATATATGATAGATCTAGGGTTATTGCTTTGGAATTTCTTTTGCATGTTCAATTAGCGAAAAACTTAGATTCAAAGCAATTAGGGTTGCATGATCACATAAGATGTTGTTATGCTCAAAACCCATCAGTGGTATCAGAGACTAGGATGTTTTTCTATTGAATTTGATGCAATTGTGGACTGTCCACAGCAGAAGCAAAACAGATTCGCAATCTGTTTGCAGAACTCGACGAGTTCAATGAGGAACTCGAGGAGTAGGGTCGACTCGACAAGTTCATAGACTGACTCGACGAGTTGACTCGTCAGATGCCTGATTTTTCGATTTTCAGATCTTGTTTGGATTAGGATTATTACCATAATTCGTTTTTAATACCTTAAATTGAATTTTCTGAATAATAATCTGATTTCCTTATCAAATAAGATTGATTTGGTCAAATTTTAAGATAATGATAAAATTATTTTATTAATTTAATTATTTAAAATTTGATCTAGTAATTTTGAAAAGTTTCAAATTACACCCTTTAGTTTTGGAATTTAAAATTTAATTAAAAATTATAATTTTAAAATCTTAAATTCTAGAACCCTAGTATTTTAAAATTTTAAAATACACCCTTATACTATTGTAAAATTAAAAGTTTAATTTATATATATGTATAAGAAAAGTCAGTCTTATCGTTAGTAGGCCTCATTCACGAAGCTGATCTATAAGGGGTGTTTAAGGAAGCGACCTATAAAATAACCGCCATTGGGTATCCATTCTTACCCACCGCACTCTTGACTAGTGGAGGGTCGTTAGCGAAACGGGTAGGATAGGACATTAATCTCTCATTAATAAGTATAATGATAAATATAAAGTAACTAAATGTTTTTATAAATTCCCAATCTTAGTTACTTTAGGAAAATGTGAATTTGATGCTAATCCATGAAATTGCACATTGCACTTTGTCAAGTCGTTAGTGGAGCGTGTGTGGTTAACCGGCACACTAACTTGGACTAACAAAGGGTGGAAATGGGTAGCTAATAAATTATCATTGATCAATGGAGCGTGCGTGGTTAACCGACACATTGATTCGGTGGTAAATAACATCGAGAGTACCAAGCTAATTTGCATGGTTATTCACTCCTTGTTTGTGATCTTTGGTATCCCAGTCACAAACTTGAAGGGAATAATCGAGATTAAACATGTCAGTGAATAGTTCAATGAATCTCAAAGGATCTAGGAATTTCATTTCATTCAAAACCTAATTCATTTAAAATTTCGTTTTCATGGTGGAATTGGTAAATCGTCATTTACCTACCTTCAAATAATTTACAATTAGATTACGACATCCCTTTCCTGAATTGTGAATTATTGTGTTGGGTCCTAACCTTAATATTTAATTTGGTGTTATATTAAGGATTTTTCATATCTAATCAAAACTTGTCTTTCTTCTTTTTTAGATGTCTACCTCAAACAACGCTTCTGGCTCCAACAACAACAACTCCTCCAACTCCTTCTCACTCTTGAGCATTTTTGCCAAGGTGACATTCGATGGAACCAATTTTAATGATTGGATTTGTAACATCAGAATGGCCTTGCGATTCAAGGACAAGGAATACATCCTCGACAAACAGCTGAACGAGATAGACGAAACTAAAGCTACTCCTGCAGAAATAGGTGAGTATAGGGCCCAATACAAGGATGCCACTAAGGTGTCGTGCATTATGGTGGCAACTATGAATCCTGATCTACAACGGTTTTATAAAGACTATTGGCCTTATGATATGTACCAGGACTTGATGGATAAGTACCATCAAAGAGCACGCCAAGAAAGGTATGAGATAGTCAGGTCATTCATAACTGCCAAGATGAAGGATGGAGAGTCCATCACGACCCACCTGCAATGCATGCAGAGATATGTGGATCGTTTGCTCAAACTGAATGTGAACTTTGATGAGGAGCTGGCTATTGACATAGTCATGCACTCATTGCCTCCTTGCTATGATCAGTTCAAAATAACTTATCATCTGAGCACATAGGAAGTCACCTTGAGCAAACTTCATGGCTTGCTGAGAACTGCTGAAAGTGGATTAAAAGGAAAAGTTGTTGAATCCACTCCTACTACTGCTGCTCCAATCCTGGCTATTGGACAAGGAAAGGGGAAAAGAGGAAAGCTCCCTCTAAGCAAAATTAGAAGGGAAAGTCTCATGATGGTTCTTCCAGTAATGGACCCAAAGGAAAAACCAATTCTGCTCCCCCTGCCTCAGATCCAAAGTATGCAACGTGCTTCTACTACCAAGACAAGGGGAATTGGAAACGAAGCTTCCCCAAGTACCTGCAACACATAAAGGATAACAAGATCAAGCCTACCTCGGCAGGTATTTACATTATTTTGTCTAAGAATTCACCGCATTCTAATTCTTGGGTCCTTTATACAGGATGTGGTTTTCACATTTTCTCTGACTTGCAGGGGCTAAGAGAAAGTAGGAATGTGGAGCTTGGGAAGATGAACCTGATAATAGGCAATAGGAGATCGTCACCTGTTACCAAGATCGGCGTTTATTCTTTAAAGATTAGTAGTGGATTATGTTTAGACTTGAATAATTGTTGCTACTCGGCAGAAATGACGAGGAATATTATTTTCTTTCATGGTTTGTATATACAAGGTTTCAGATATTCTTTTGATAATGAGAATGGATCTATTAATGCTTATTATAATGGTGTATTTTATTTTAATGCATTGCCTTGTGATGGTGTATATGAAACTGTGATGGTTGTAGACAATTTAGGAAATAGTGTGTTACAAATTAATGCGTCTAATGATTTAGACAAAGCATGCTTGTGGCATCGTCGTCTTGGGTATGTCAACAAGAAGCGCATTTCCCAACTCCAAAATGATGGAGTGTTCGAATCATTTGACCTTAGGTCAGATGATACATGCGAATCTTGTTTGCTTGGAAAGATGACTAAATCACATTTCACTGGTTCTTATGAAAGAGGTGAAGGATTGCTGGATCTCATACACACAGATGTGTGTGGGCCTTTCAGATCCACCACAAGGGATGCGAATCGATTTTATGTGACTTTTACTGATGATTATAGCAGATATGGATATAACTACTTAATCAAGCACAAGTCAGAAACCTTTGAAAAGTTCAAAGAGTTTAAACATGAAGTCGAAAATCAATTGGACAGGAATATCAAGATGCTCAAATCCGATAGGGGTGGTGAGAATCTTAGTATCGAGTTCCACGACTATCTCAAGGAATCTAGAATTGTTTCACAATTGACACCTCCTAGGACACCACAACTTAATGGTGTGGCTGAGAGGCGTAATCAAACCTTGTTAGACATGGTTCATTCCATGATGAGTCGAGCTTCGCTACCAATCTCATTCTGGGGGAATGCCTTAGAGACTGCCGCCCATATCCTTAATCTAGTCCCAACAAAGAAGGTTGCCAAAACACCTCACGAGATGTGGACATGGAAGGTTCCCTCGTTGACACATATCAAGGTTTGGGGTTGTGAAGCTTTCGTTAGACGAGAGACTTACAACAAGCTTGAACCTCGAAGTGAGCGATGTATTTTCATCGGTTACCCACAGAAATCTGTTGGTTACTTGTTCTACAGACCTAGTGAGAACGTGGTCTTCGTAGCACGAAGGGGAGTCTTCCACGAGATGGAACTCATATGCAAAGGGGACAGTGGGAGTACAATTGATCTTGAAGAAATTCAAGAGTCAAGCGATGAAAGAACCTCTAACACTAACGATCAACCTGATGAAGAAATTCATGTTGAACCTATTGATGAGTCATTACCTCTTAGACGTTCCAATCGAGTTAGAATGGCACCTGAGTTTTATGGTTTCCATATTACTACAAATGGTGATATGTTTATCAGTGATAGCACACTGGTAAATTTGGATGAGCCTTCTAGCTACAAGGATGCCATGGAGGGCCCTGAGTCTGTTAAATGGAAAGAGGCAATGGTAGGCGAGATTCAGTCCATGTATTACAATCAAGTTTGGAACTTGGTTGACAATGTGCCATGTCGTAAGACAGTTGGGTGCAAATGGATCTTCAAGATGAAGACAGACATGGATGGAAAGGTGCACACGTTCAAGGCATGACTGGTTGCGAAGGGGTTTACTCAAACACAAGGGGTTGACAATGATGAGACCTTCTCACCAGTGGCCAAAATCAAATCTATTAGGGTTATGTTAGCCATAGCTGCGTTTCATGATTATGAAATTTGGCAGATGGATGTCAAAACCGCTTTCCTTAATGGGAAGTTGGCTGAAGATGTTTACATGTGTCGGTCAGAGGGTTTTGTGAATGCTAAATACCCCAATAGAGTGTGTAAGCTTGAGAAATTAATCTACGGATTGAAGCAAGCTTATCGCAGATGAAATCTTTGCTCTGATGAGAAGGTCAAAGAATTTGGCTTCTCTAGGAGTGAAGATGAGTCTTGTGTATATGTCAAAGCTAGTGGGAGTATAGTTAGTTTTCTAGTATTGTATGTTGATGACATACAACTTATAGGAAACAACATACCAACCCTGCAGGAAGTTAAGTCCTGGCTTGGAAAGTGTTTCACTATGAAGGATCTAGGAGAAGCTGCTTATATTATGGGAATAAGGATTTTGAGAAACAGGAGTAGAAGACTAATTGGACTTAGTCAAAGTACTTACTTGGATAAAGTGCTAAAGCGTTTTAGCATGGAGAATTCCAAGAAAGGAGAATTGCCTATCCAGAGCAATACTAAGCTGAGTAAGATTCAGAGTCCGAGTGCCGATGTGGAGATAGTAGAAATGAGTCGAGTACCATATGCTTCCGTTGTTGGATCGATCTTGTACGCTATGACATGTACTCGCCCTGATGTGGCCTTTGCTTTAAGCATGATCATTCGATATCAAGGGAACCCGGGTAAAGCTCATTGGATAGCAGCCAAGAACATTCTTAAGTATCTACAAAGAAGAAAGGACTGGGTCCTTGTACTTGGTGGCAATGATGAATTGAGAGTTACTGGTTATAGTGACGCCAGTTTTCAGACAGACCGAGACAACTTCCGTTCTCAATCTGGTTGTGTCTTTACACTCAATGGATGAGCAGTGACCTGGAAAAGTTCCAAGCAGGAGACCGTGGCTGATTCAACATGTGAGTCAGAGTATATAGCCGCGAGCGAAGCATCAAAGGAGGCTATATGGTTGAAGAACTTCATTAGAGACCTTGGAGTTGTGCCAGCCATAAAGGAGCCCATGGAGATTTTCTACGATAATGAAGGAGCGGTTGCCTTGACCAAGGAACCAAGGGATCATGGAAGATCCAGACATATAGACAAAAAATACCACTTTATCAAACATTGGGTAGAAGAAGGACTCCTCGTCGTCAAGAGGGTATCATCAGAAGAGAATCCTACAGATCCCCTCACAAAAGGGTCTGAATAGGATTAGACACGTTCATCATGAGAGGAGCATTGGTCTGAAGGATGACATTAGTTGTAGTGATTAGATAGATATTTTAGAAACTTGTAATAGATAAATGTAATTGACATTTGATGATTAATTAATGGATATTTATTTATGAGTATTGTTTACTATCTCTTGTCAATTGTTTATTTGTGTTTCACTTTGCATGTTTTACTTCCTGAATAATTGGATTATTCAAATTATCCACAGTCGATCATACTTTGGAAGTAAGTATTGAATTAATATTGTCATTAATTGGCTTGTAGATTGTCCAAGTGTTTAGACATAACAATTGTTTGCTGCAACGTTCATGAGTACTCCCAAAATGGGGATTTGAGTATTGGATTAAATCCACGCTCCTTTGAATTACTTCATGGAATTTATCACGAGTAATTATGAGACAATAATATCGTATAATCTTTAAACCGAGATATATGAGTTGTTGTTTATGAGTTGGTTGTGCATTGATAATGTGTAAACGCATCAGTAACTTGATGTCATAAAACGTATTGTAGTGTACGATTAGATGAGTAAATAGTACAAGCATATAAGTCAAAGTTTATCTGTTCCTTTTATCCCAAGGGGTAAAAGCGATATCTTAGGCACCTCGATGATTTTGTGTTGACTTATGTGTCGGGCCCGGTCAGGACTGAATTGATGTGTTCAATTAACTTCTTTGTCATACAAATCAGAAATCAGGAAACAAATTTTTGGACAATGAGAATGATTTTGTTCCATGTCTTTGTCCACATGATATCTTGCAGAACGGAGGATTATATGATCCCTTATCTTAAGGACACACAACTGACTAGGTCAGAGTTCGACAACGGCTTTTGAGAGCTACGATTGCTAATCAGATTCTGAAGTCGTACTTGCAATTATATTTATTAGACTTATCCAAGTGGGAGACTGTTGGATTAGGTGTCTAAGCCTATAACTATAATTGGTATGAACTTGATTTGATAGTAGCATGATCCTTTTGGGTTGCCTTCACTTTAGCAACTTGTCAGGATGACTTATGGAGAGAGAGGTTAATAAATGTTTTTATTAATATATTATAAGAATAATATATTAATTATAAATCATATTATTAAATTAGTACTTGATCAGAAATTAATTTGGAATTAATTTTGGGATTAAATGAACTGATTAAAAGAACGGAGACTGTTTTTCAAATCATTGATAGTTGAAAAACTGGGCTACTGGACTCCTTTAGAATGGAGTGGACAAAATCTATAGGGAGGCCCTATAGAATTCGTCTAAGGCTTCTAGTAGAGGGCGTCCATGGACTGCTTAAGGTCTAAGCAGGAAATTAGGGTTTCCACCTGAAAACCCTGGCAACCTCAGCTATTTAAAGACCCCTTCACATAGGGTTTTCGGTCAATGCTTAGAGCATAGAAACCCTAGCCGATTTTCTGCATATTCCCTCCTCTCTCCTCTCATCCTCTTGCTACAAGTGTTTGTGAGCCATTAGAGGTGCAACATTTGAGGCACTAAGCTTTCAAGAGTCATTATCAATCAAGGAATCCTTGTTATTGCTACATAGAAAGCAAGGTAATCTTCTTAACCCTTTTATATATGAATTTCGAATTATATATGCTAGATCTAGGGTTATTGCTTTGGAATTTCTTTTGCATGTTCAATTAGTGAAAAACTTAGATCCAAAGCAATTAGGGTTGCATTATCACATAGGATGTTGTTATGCTCAAAACCCATCAAGTTCCTCTCTTGTAATCATACCCAATACACAAAACTCTAGTAGACCTGCACAAACCACCACGAAACAAGCTCAAATCGACGATTCTGATCATCTCCACGTCATGACATATAAGGTGCCACGTCGTGGCATCGAGCCTTCAGGGTTTTCTAGGTTTTCTCAAGGGTTCTGACTTTTTGAGTAAAGATGCTAAGTTTTTCATCCATCCAAAAACCAGGATATGACCCCTTTATTTATAGGGATGTGTTTTGAAACTCTAAAGATAATTACCAAATATGATAGTAATTATCTATAGTATTCAAATCATTCTGGAATATTCCATATTCATTTATTTACTATTAATTAATTGAACTATTAAATAATTAACAAAATAAGTCCCTCAAATAAATATATTTTTAGTTCTTACGTGTAACCTAAAAGGACACTACTATTTATAGTAATATTACCAATCTTGTTATGACTATGTGCACTATTCTCCATCAAAAAGAAGATCTTTATGTAATGAGATACACAAAATGCTAACTTCGAAAACATATATATATATATATATATATATATATATATATATATATATATATATATATATATATATATATATATTCACTTTCCTCTTTGAGAAAGTCCATTAATTCTCAAACATTGAAGCCGATATTGGTGTTGGATCAAATTCATTATGAAAAGGTCAACATTCTATCCTCGCTTTCTTGTAATGGAAAATTCCTAACCATGGCGTACTTGCGTACTTTAGGCATTGACTCGAACATCTCTTGTCGTATCTATGGTTGGCCTCCTGATACCGAGTCACACTTTTTTCTTGATTGTCAGATTGCAACTAATGTTTGGTCAAGTGTGGTGCGATGGAATTCCCTAGTTTTTTTGTTGTTAAATCATGGGAAAGATTTCTTTCTGCCATTGTGTCTATGCAAGTTGGTGCCATAACCACGAAGTGCTAAAACCAAAGTTCTTTGCTCCGTTCGGGTATTTTGGTGCTAAAGGAACCATACAATCTACTCAAGTACTGATGTAAACAAGCCGCGCTAGTCGGCATCGAATCGTTAAAAGCTTGACTCGATCTTGAGTAAAACGATCCTAAGCCAAACTTAGACTTATTTTCAGGTTCATTTATTAAATGAGCTCAAGCACGAGCTTCACCTACCGAAATCAATTAGGATAGCGAGCCTAAATGACTATTTTTATTTTTATATAATATAATTTTTTTATTTTATATAGTATATTATTAATAAATATTAAATATCAAATACTTTCATATACAAAGTTGTAAATAAAATATCAAACGAACTTTTTAACTAGTTGATCACGAGCTGAGCTTAGGATCATTTAGGGCGACTTGACAAACGAGTCGAGTCCAAACCAAACCCGGTCATGTTAAATCCTCAATGATCAGATTTTGAGCTTTGAAAATTAGGCTCGAAATGAGTTGAACTCAAGCGCGAGCCATATAAATCTAATCAAGTTGAGCTCGAACTTGACTTGTTTGCACCCCAACAGTTAAGTGAGATTAAGTCCCACTCGAACCTAGCAAATGAAGTTCAAATTCTATCCTTACTTTGGGTAAACAATTGGTTGAAAAGAGTAACCGTATATTTTTGTTAGAATGGTGCTGTAATCCCATTAGGCCATCCGGAGTGCTCAACATGTTAAGGTGTAAAAATAGGTTGCTACCTCATCACAACACCATTCCACCAACACTTGGGGTGGTATTTACGTGTGGAGAGAGAGAGAGAGAGAGAGAGAGAGAGAGAGAGAGAGACACCACCATACACCTAAGTTTGCCCAGAAATGGTATCCACGCGTGAAGAGAGTGTCGAATCATCCTTATGGATGGTGTTAAACTACTATTCTGCATGGTCTTATAGCTTATCATGTCTTGTAATATTTAGGGGTGAGCAAAAACCGAACCGCAAACCAAAAAAACCGAAAAAACCGCATAAACCGAAACCGAAATGAAAACCAATGGTGCGGTTTTTAGTTATGCAAAAACCGAAAATACTCGGTGCGGTGTGGTTTCTAGTCTCGCAAAAACCGCAAAAAACCGAACCGCACCGCATATATATATATATATATATATATATATATATATATATATATATATATATATATATATATATTAAGTGTTGATATTTGTAAGAACCAAGAACTTATGACAATTAAAATTTCTATAAATATAAACTAGCTGGGAAACCCCGCTCCGCGGGGTTCGGTTAAGACCAGTAAAGTATGTTGCTATTGTCTACACTCCGCGGGGTTTGGTTTTGACCATAGTTTTTGTGTTTTGATAACCGAATCAGCCAAGCCATCTTTAAAATCACATACAGACCAAAGCTAAAAGGACCCAAGCTAAAATTCAAAATTTTATATAATCCATATAAAATTTACAATTTAGTTCCTCTATAGAATCAACTTGGTAGGATTTGAATTTGAAGGCACTAAATGAACCTCCCAAATTCACAGGTCAACGTACGCTTGAGTTGGTGCGCACATCTGTTCCAGAAGGTCTAATCCTGTTTAAAAATGTCAAAAATGAAACTGAATAAGCAAAGGAAAAGCCTAAAGAGTGTATAAATAGGGCATAAACTACAAAAACTCCAATCCTCCAACACCAAACCATCCACTCCAGCCGCCTCAGACCCAGGTGGGCCACCGGAGTCTCCCCCATCCAGAGGCCCCAAAACCCAATTTTTATCACTGAAATATATAAACGAAAGGTAATTTACAACCCAATAAAGAAAACCCTTTGAAAGCAGGAAACAGAAATAAAACTTACTGCAAAATTTCTTATCAGGACTCTGTCATTTCAGATTCCAAATCTTGCCAGAAAGTTGTTTCAGGTTCATGCATATCCAATTTCCAGCACCTGTTACAATTACAAATCTACAAAGGAAGTTATATTTCCTTTTTTATATTGAAATCAAGATACCTTTATTAAGATAGGAAAATTACCTTTCGCTCTTCTTTGAGGTAAAAAAAACCTTCAAGTTTGGCATAAACCTTTTTAACTATCTTCGTTGCTTCATCATCGTGTGGTGGGGCTGCAGACACAAAGGCAATAAACCATACCCGCTGATCATTTTATACGATAAATTTGAAACATTAGGGATACTTTTGTCAAAAACTGTTAAAATCAAAAAACATTAATTATAAAAACAGTATGCAAGAGCAGTTTCATCTAAAATTGTTAAATTCAAAATTTTTAAGTATAAAAATATTATGCAGGGGCATTTTCGTCCAAAAATGTTAAAATCAAATTTTTTTAACTATAAAAATAGTATGCAGGGGCAGTTTGGTCCAAAATTGTTGAAACCATTTTTTTTAAGTTTAAAAACAGTGTGCAGGGGCAGTTTGGTCAAAAAAAAGTATGTATGATGAAGTTATAAACCTAGATTCTTCATAATCAATATATTTTGATGATATGAAATCATAAATTTACCTATTTGCATACATGATACATACACACAACAAATAACTCGGCATTCAACATTCTACCATATTAGATTATTGACTAAACATGGTTGACCATGTTTCCTGAAACTACAAAAAAAAATTAGTATTTATAGAAAGTTAGAAACTTTATATGTTTGTTAAAAAAAAGAAAAAGAAAAAGTTTGCACACCTTTTATATCCTGAAATTGATTATGAAGCTTTCTTCCCCTGATTTGTTCTTTGTTGTATTTGACTTTAAGATGCTCACACTGTGCAAGTAAAAGTAATGATAGAAAATGTTAAAACTTACAATAGGGTGAAAATTTAATCATTTGCTTGAACTGCAGAAACCATGTTATTGAGATCAGGAAGGAACTGAGTTAGCACAGTGGTGTGCTTGAAGAGAGAGCTGAGAGTGGTCTGGTTTCAATACCTACTTCCTAGATTGCAGCCACCCAAACTTTCCTGTCATGTTCATATCTACCTGATATGCCCCTCAATTCTTCAGATTGTTTCTCCATTTTTTGGTCTAAAAATAAACAAAATTAAGAATTTCTAACATCTATAACAAAATTATTATTTATATCTACAAATGAAAACAGGATAACAAAACGATAACAGTAATTTCATAAGGAAAAAAGCCACAAACATGCATATACATATATACATAAAGAGACTATTAAAGATTTCATTAAAGCGTTTATAAACATGAAAACAGGAAAAACTCATTTAAAAGTATAGCGTTGTTCTACCTACATTAAGTAGAAAAAACAATAATAATAGAGAGACTAACATGGAGTTCGTCTTCACCAATGGACATTACTGAAACGGAAATAGAAGTAGGATGTTATATCGATCAAAAAAATAAAGCAATAAATAAACAAATTAACTGAAAAAAAATTGAACTTACTACATGATGCTAGAGTAGGAGTACCTTCAGCTGTCTCGTTCAATTGTGATAATGCTGAATCCCTACAAAAAAAAATCATAATTTTCAAATTCAAAAACCACTGAATAGAAACCGAAAGCTGTAGTTTTTGAGTTTAGAGAGGAGAGGAGATTAACCATTTGATTAAAATTGAAAACATTTACCTGCAACCCCTTCACTACCAGCTTGGGATTTTTCACAGAAAAAAAGTCTTTCGTCATCCACCTTCAATACTTCCTCAATTTATACCTATAGATATTGATATTCTGATTGTCAATTGACTGTTCCATACATTCAGCACATGAAAGGGTTGAGACATTCAATCTTAGCAATTTCAAATTGAAAACTAATATATCAATATGTATTTTGCAATGGAATCAATGAAAATGTTTAATGATGGAAACATGATCAATCAACTACCTTGGCAGAGCCCATATCGTTTCATCTAGCAGCTTTTCTGCTTTGTTAACGTTTTTCTCTTATCCCTATATAACCAATAAAAATCTCCAAAGTAAGCCCTCAACAAAACATCAAATATATTTCTGAAAAACCAACTTTCAACATGAAATGTAATGTATTCGACTTCTATAAAGGCAAACCAACAATCAACAACTTTGAAAACAGGTAACAATTAAAGTTGCAGTGATATGAAAAAAATAAGCTTATCGATCAGCAAAATCCAATAGTAATAGATGAACTTAATAGAGTTGTTAATCAAAATTACGAAGCAAAATTTACTTACAAAAGCATAGGGTGATGGCCAGAGTAGATCAACAACTATTGCTCATGCGGTCGAGGAAGAAAGGAAGAAGTATATGCCAAATTTTCTGGAAAAAAAAGTCGACATCTTAAACATTTTTCCCCAAACAAACATACAAATGATACCAAATTGTTGATTGCGAAAACATAAAACAGAAGCAGTCACCTGTGATGAGTCTGTCTTTCTTTCTGAAATGAAAACGTTATCACTTTTCACTCAATTCTGCAACTGTACCTTTAGATATTTGGTTAATATCTTACATTACAATTAACAATACAACAACAAAACAATTTCATTAATCACTGCTCAAACAAAGTAGGATTGAACTTCCGAGATACAAACACAAAAAATTAACAGCCAAGTAATAGTGTTGAACTTTACCTGCTTCGCTAAGCAACCCATGTGTGACCTGAACAAAAGCAACAAAATGCCAATCCCAGTTACCAGTTTCAAAAGCAACAAAATGCCAAACGGTTATAATTGTTTAACCAAAACTGATTCAATGAAAACACCGATTAACCCCAAAATTAAACCTGATGTGATGATGGTCGTGGGTTGCAAACCGACAGTGGTGGATTTCGAAGCAACAAATATATGTGTGTGTGAGTGTTTCAGTTGTCGTCTAAGTCAAGGAGCCACCCTACCCTCCGCCTTGCTCACGTACCTGTCGCTTCTGCTTGTGTCGCACAAGAAACACACGTAAGCGATGACGGAGTGATACATCGCATTGCCAAACAACTCCGTTTGTCGGTCTTCCTCTGCACCTAAGTCGATGTCGGTACAGAAAAGCAAAGCAATTAGAGGTGGGGATGGAGAAAAGCGAAGCAATTAGAGGTGGGGACGGGTTCGTCTGATGTTGAAGATCGATGAATCGGTGGGTCTGGCCGGAAGAAGCATGGCGACAACGAAGAGACAACGGAGTGAAGACCCAGAAGAAGTGGGGAATGTCACCGACTCAGATCGTTTTGATCAGGAGGATACGAAGCAGAAATATGAGAAGAATCGAGAAGATGTCGATCTGATGGAGGATCGTCAACACGTGCACATTGAATACAGTGGGGAAAGATAAAAGATGCGGTGGATTGCTAACACGTATACACAAAGAATATACCTAATGTCAAAATATGCCCCCTTACAAAAAATATACTTAAGGGACCATTTTTGTCAAATTGTTCACCAGTTCACTATTCATCTTTTAGGATAAGTTTAATATATATATAATAATATTTATCTTATCTATCGGATGATGATTGTATATTTTTAAGCATACAGTCAATAGTATTTACAATAATAAATAATGCTTATGATATTTTTTAACATTTAAATATGAAGAGTACTAGTGATGATAGTATCATTTTTATGAATATATTAATTGATATTATTGCATGTACATGTGAAACAAATATTATATTAAATTCGTATTATGTTCAAGCATTAGAAACATGTTGGATGAGTGGTTATGTAATTTGATTTCAAACTAAGAGGTGGTGGTATCAGTTCATCTCCAAAAAATGATTAGCACTCCTCATCTGAGTCAAAGTAACTCGCCGAGTTACTTGAGTTTTAGTAAAAAGACAAAATGAAAACAAAAAAAAAAACTAACAAAAAACCGCAAAAAAAACCGAACTGCAAAAAACCGCAAAAACCGAACCGCATAAAAACCGAACGGTGCGGTTTCTAAATTTCAAAAAACCGAAGTTGCGGTTTTCGGTTCGGTTTTGGCCAAAAACCGCACCGAACCGCACCATACTCACCCCAAGTAATATTATCCGAACCCAACTAAAATTTTCTTTTAATATAACTCACCTGTTCCAAGAAAAACCTATTAATATATAAAAAGATTTGTTTGTGATTCACATATTTAATTCATGCAATCATCATAAAAGAAGTGGTTTAATTTCAAACATACTATTTTTTATCGATATTTGTTTCCTAGGAAATTTTACTACAAGGTTCAACACCGAACTAAATTGGTTTCAAAGGGTCATTTTGTGAAGAACGAGGAAACTACAAGACTAAAGTGCAAAAACCATATAGAGAATAGGGACAGAATAGCAAAATAAACCTATAAAATCCTACCATACACACACATCAAACACACCCGGTATATACGATTGGATGCTGCCATTACATCAATTCTCGAGAGCCAAACAACCCCTAAATTCTTTAAAGAAACCCTTCGTTAATCAAATGAAATATGTAAATTAACAGAGAGTGGGTGATGAGTGTGTGATAGCAAGAATAAAGAAAGGAGGACAAGCGTGAAAGCTCTTTCAGATAAATCAAAATTCCCCTCTCTTTGCTTACTGATTTTGGGTTTCTCTCTCTAAAATTGCAGAGAGACTAGTCTAGAGAGAGAGAAGGAGATTGTGACAACAAACACGAAGATATGTTACAGACACTCTTCTTCTTCATCTTCATCTTCATGTCTTCTTGAAGATAATGAATAGAGCCTCTTATATCTTCTTCTCACAAGAAGAAGAGGATGGTGTCAAAACAGCAAAATGTGTGTCCCCAAAACCCTATCTTTGCTATTGATGATGCCCTTTTGTGTGACGAACAAGAAAACGATTTCGATTTTGGATGTGGGTTTGGTTCATCAGAGCACGAAAATGAAATCGTGAAGGAAAAAGATCCAACCTTTACTCATTTTCAACAGGGGCTTTTGTGGGAAGAAGATGAGCTTTCTACTCGTTTATCCAAAGAGAAAACTACCTATTTGATCTGCGATGAGTCGTTAATGGTTTTGCGAAAGGAATCTGTCGATTGGATGATTAGAATCAGTACCCATTACGGGTTTGTTGCTTTGACGACGATTTTGGCTGTTAATTACTTCGATAGGTTCTTGATTAGCACTTCTTTCCAAAGGGATAAGCCATGGATGAATCAGTTAGTTGCTGTCGCTTGCCTTTCTGTAGCTTCTAAAGTTGAAGAGATCCAAGCCCCTCTTCTCATGGATTTGCAGGTAAGCATTGTTTATACCTTTAATGTAATTAACCTGCATTCCAAGTGTTTGTGAAAATGCTTTCGATGTTATCTAGTCTCACTGATGTGAAATTGGGCGATTTCTCATTTCTTTTTTCAGATGGAAGGAACAAAATTTGTGTTTGAATCCAAAACAATCATGAAGATGGAACTTTTGGTGTTATCTTCTCTTGATTGGAAGATGAATCCTGTAACTCCTCTCGCGTTCTTTGATTACATCATGCGTCGACTTAATTTAACGACTCATAATCTACATTACGAGTTCCTTCGTAGGTGTGAGCGGATTCTTCTCTCAGTCATCAATGGTAGTAACCTCCCAAATTCAATCTCAATTTCACGAAAATTCATCCATTTTTTCTCAACCAAAGTCGTCAATCTTTCTAAATTCTAACAACCAATGCAGATTCAAGATTTCTAGGGTTTCTTCCATCTGTAATGTCCGCTGCTATAATGTGCATTGTTAGCAAGGAGATTGAGCCTGATAACGCATCGGATTACCAAAATCAGCTTATGAATCTTCTCAAAATTAGCAAGGTATGCGACGTTGTTCTTCATTTACTAATTCAAAACCCTTTTCACATGAATGTATACGCTAATTTCTATAAATAATAACAGGACAACATCGATGATTGTTCTAAATTCATCATGGAGGTATCGATATCATCAAATAATCATGGAACAATCTTCTCCCAAACTCACAAACGAAAATACTCATCAGTTCCAGGAAGTCCAAGTGGTGTATTTGATGCGTATTTTAGCAGCGATAATTCTAACAATTCATGGATGATTGGATCATCAGTTTCATCATCACCAGAAGCTCCATTAAAGAAGAATCGAGTTCAAGAACAGCAAATGAGATTGACTCCAGTCAACCGTGTTTCCATCAGTGTTCTTAGCAACAATCATTAAGCTTCCAATTCCCAATTAATCTGCAATCTTTTAAGTATGGTATTTACTATTTACTATTTTTACTATTTTACTATTTTAATCTTTTACAATTCTCATCTTTGGATATTTAATTTTATAACTATGTTTCTGGTCAAACCCATGTGATGGAAAACATATATTCTACATTTGCTTCAACTATGAAGTATGAAGTATGAACAAACATATGTTTGATTTTAGAAATGTGGAGTCACATTAAATTGAGAAATTTGTGTTGCTTTCTCTTAAATTTGCTACATTTTAATCTGGGCATTCAGTACTTTCTGTGTAAGGGCAGAATTGTCTATTTGTTATTAATGCAATGCATACTTTTCATGTTATATCTTTGAATCATGCAACTTGTTGAATATCATAATTCAATAAGTTACAGGTGGGTAGGATCATAAATACATACATACCAATATATATATTTTATATATTCTCAACATGCTAACAAAAGGGTATATGTTCTTGTTTGTTTGACTTTATAGTTTCTTGAACTAAGGCCTTGTACTTTTTCTTTTTTAATTAAGGATTAAACTTTCAAGATACTTAATGTATTTATAAATTATATCATGTATCCACATAATTAACAAAATCAAGAAAAGTGTTTGTGATATTGGAGATTGAATTTTGGTTCTTGTTTCTTGACTTTTATCTTTGTTGAACTAACACTCTTAGTGTCTGAAGGAAAAAAAAGTTATTATTCCTACAACCCCTAAACTGGCACATACTGTCTGGTTTTAAAAGCATCGTATAAGATATAAATCAGGTAAACAAAAGTTATTATTCTTGTAACCCCTAAACTGGTACATACTGTCCAGTTTTAAAAGCATCATATAAGATATAAATCAGGTAAACAACGACTTACACATAAGAGTAAACATCTTAGTTTAGAACGATTAGATTATCAAGGTTCTTAATTTATTAAAATTTTTGCCATGTATTTACATTATTAACAAGATGAAATAACTTCTTGAAGATAAGATTTTGATTATTTTTGTCGACTATTATTTTTCTTGAACTTAAATTATGCAAAAGAAAGTTAGCAATCTAGCAACCCTAACAAAGCAATATTATATGAGATATAAATCAGATACACAGTAAAACAGCCGGTTAGTTGACATAAGAGTAAACGTTTTAGTTTAAGATTCTAAAGGACTAGATTTTCAAGATTCTTAATATACCAACCATAACGTGAATATTTTGATGAATCAAAGAAAACCATTTAAAAAATTTCTAGGAAAAAACAATGTGATGATTGAGGATAATGTAAGGGAAAATCTTCAAAAGATGAAAAGTAAAGAGTGGTATGAATGTTTGGGAGTATTTGACTTGAAAAGAAAAGATATGGGGAACCTATTGAGTTAGTGGGGTAGTCTTTGTCCCAAAGGACACTTCCTATTCATTATATTCAAAATGCTTTTCTCTACTTTAAGGTTGTTTAATTTATGGTTTGACATTAGTTGTAAAACGAACAATAATTTCATATGATAATAATTCTGAGGTGAAAGAGAGATTTCGGAGTACTTAATTGGGCCCACCAAATAATTTTGGAATGATATATGATGAGTGCTCTCTTCCCCCTCTCATGTCAATGTTTGACTTGGTCAACTTTTTCATTATTCACTCGCTCAAAGTAAAAAAATCTTGGTGGGAATTCACTTTTTGTTACCTTTTTGTTGTGTCTTGGTAAAATAATTTTAAAGATCTGGTTTTTGTGAATGAGATTAACCCTTTTTACTGTTTTATCCTTTGTTTCTGATCCATGAGAAAGCAAACTCAAATATATGAATTAGAGGGTTACTATGTCAAAGATTCAAGATTTATGAATTAATTTTCTTGAATTTTTGTTTTTTGAAAACCCTTTTTAATGTTTCGTTATTTCTTTATGATCAAAGAGAAAGCAGACTGAAATATGAAAATTAGTCAATTATTATCTTAAAGATTCAATATTTATGAAGGAAAACATGAAAATTAGACATTTATCTTCTTAATGATTTGATATTTAAGAATTAACACATGAGAATCAGTCAATTATTATCTTAAAGATTAAGAGTTTTTAATAAAAAATAGAAAAATTGGACACTAGCATCTTAAAGATTCAAGATTTAATTAAAACATGAAAATTAGACAATTATTATCTTAAAGATTCAAGATTTTTGAATAAAAAATAGAAAAATCAGACACTCATCATCTTAAAGATTCAAGATTTAACTACAACATGAAAACTTAGACAATTATTATCTTAAAGATTCAGGATTTAAAAATAAAAGATAGAAAACTCCACACTCATCATCTTAAAGATTCAAGATTTATGAATGAAAGCATGAAAAATTAGACATTTATTATCTTAAAGATTCAAGATTTATAAATAAAAAATAGAAAAATTAGACACTCATCCTTTTTAAGATTCAAGATTTATGAATGAAAACACGAAAATTAAAAATTTATTAGCTTAATGATTCGATATATATGAATGAAAACATGAAAATCAGACGCTTATCATTTTAAAGATACAAGATTTATGAATGAAAACATGAAAAATTAGACTCTCAACATCTTAAAGATTCAAGATTTATGAATGAAAACATGGAAACTAAGATCGAATATTTATAATTGAAAACATGAAAATTAGACATCATCTTAAATATTCTAAGGTTTATGAACGAATTTTCTTGAACTTCTTAAACCCTTTATGGTTAGAGAAACCCCAAACATTAACATTCAAACAAGATATTTAGCATCTAAATGGTTCAAGATTTATGGATGAATTTTCTTGAAATTTTATTACTATCTTTTGCTTCTAGTCAAAGAGAAAGGAAACTGAATCATACAAATAAGTCCATTTGTTGCTCTTTGATTTTCCTTTTTGTCAGAGAAAGAAACAAAAGTTTGAATACACGTATATTTGGGACCAAATTTGCAGTGGCATAGGCACAGCAGATTCTTATCATGCCTTTTGTTTTTGTGTGTATATGTGAAAGAAGGAATATAATTCACATATCTCTATCTACAATTCCATATTTATTGAATTATAAGATGGGTTTTTACTTTTTAGTTTGGTTTATCAAAACAAAAGCTACTAAGATGACTTGTACTTTGTGCAAAAAGAGTTGTTTATTATGGCTTCTTTTTGTTTGCAAGGTTTGATTTTTATTTGTGAAAGACCCAACTCAAATTATTTTTAAAGTGCATATACAGAGGTGAGTTGTTGTAAACATTGTTTTTTTTGTATTATTTATAAAACCCATTAAAAGTTTTTTTTTTATTATTGGAAAATCATGTTTTTTTAAGTTATTTCTTTTATTTATTAATTATATATAACCTCTTATATGTAATAACAATTCATTTTGTATGGTGATTATATTTACACATTTAATATTTATTATTTTTCGTGTAGTTAATAATTTTTTATTAAATATAAAATCTAAATATATTTTTTAGAAATATATTTAAAAACACATTTGTCAAAATAATCAAAATGATACAAACATCAAATATTAAGAAAAGAACTTAGTTATCATATAATATTTTTATGTTTTTTAATTATTGTAACTATATAGAGATGGGAGATAGTTAAAAAAATAGAAAATAAAAGAAAAATGAGATGGGAGATAGTTAAAAGAAATTAAAAAAAAAACTAAAAAATGTTTGACTGAAGATTTATTTATAATATCTTTTAGTAAATAAATGTTAAAATAAAGTATTATATTAAAATATTTTCAAAATTGTATTTATATGATTAGAAAAGACTAAATATATATCATCGCTGATTTCATCGTATATCTTGTAAATTTGCACCAATATATCAATCAATTTGATTTATTAGATACTAGATTATGATCCGCGTATAACGCGGGGGACATATAAAAAAATACATATAAATGCAAAACTAATCCTAATAACTAATCAATGTTTTCGCTCTTTCAAAAAAAACTAATCAATATTTTCAAAAAAATTATTAATTTACAAGGATAGATGTTTTATTTGTAAAATTATAATGATTAATTAAAATTAATATATACATTGAAATATCTGATCGACGTTGTGTATGTGTGGATATTTGATATAACATAAGTGTACAATAGTTAATTTAAACTAATCATGCTAAATGTTTCGAAGATACGAACGTTGTTTAAAAATTGTAATCTTAACCATATATATGTGCTAATATTGATTTTTGTAATTGTGATTTGCACGGTATAGACAATATCAACACCAATTTTTTTTGTTTTAATTTTGCTAAGTTTTTTTTTTCATTTAATAGTACTTATTATTTGTGCTACTTTGCCTCTAAAATCTGAAAGAAAATTCTAAGTAAAATAATGACTATAAACAATAATTACTTAAAATTTACATCTAGAGACATTCAAACGATAACCAATTCCAACACTTGAAAAGGCTTCAACATCATCAGCTAAATTGTCGGGTAGAAACTATAAAAAAATAGTCAAAATGTTGAAAAAAAACTAAAAATTAATATTTTTAGCATTCTTTAGAAGATAAGATACTATATAATGGATAACAATAGTATAGAGTGAGTACCTTCTTTGCCAACATTCTCCATAGCGTTAGCAATAAGTTCACCGATCTCCCTTTCTCTACACATACACACTCTTCTTTAAGTTTTTTTTTGTTCATAGACGATAAACGAATGATCGTTTATTGTTTATATAATCTCACTGTCATGAAATATGGATGCAAAACATAGGTTGCTTCCATCATGTTGATTAAATCTACAAATTTGATTCGTATACAAAAGAATGAAAGAAGCATCCCAGTTCTCAGATATTGTTATTTTCGACTTTTAATAAACATTCGAATGAAAGCACATTAATATATTCTGTTAGGGAGGATAGAGTCATGGTAAAATTGGGAGGTACCATTGGTACCTCCAAGATAGGGATGAGATTTAGAACCGGAAAACAGGACCGAAACCGGAATCGAGATATCAAAGCTGCAAGTAGATTAGAGTTTGTACATGATTTTAGACTATAAATTTGCCATTTTTAGTTTTATATTCACTGACTTACAGCCCCCCAAAGTCGAGATATCAAAGCTGCAAGTTTTTAGTTTTTCAGTTTTATTGTATTCTGTGAAAGTTTTAAAACATGCATATCTAATTCGTTTGAAGTCGGATTGACATGTGGTTTTTTCCAACTTGTAGTTTAAAGTTTGTACATGAGTTTAGACTATAATTTTGTTATTTTTGGTTTAATATTCAATGATTTACAGTCCCCCGAAGTCGGGATATCAAAACTAAAAATTTTCAAGTTTTCAACTATTTGTTTTTGTACTTTGTATTCTGTGAAAATGTTAACACATGCATATCTCATTCGTTTATAGTCGGATTGACATGCGGTTTTTTTAAGAGTGTAGCTTAGAGTTTGTACATGATTTTAGACTATATAATTTTGTCAATTTTGGTTTCATATTCAATGAGTTACAGTCCCCCAAAGTCGGGATATCAATATGAAAATTTTCAAAGTTCAACCCACTAAGTAGTAAGTAATTGCTAATAAATTCCGGTTTTTCCGGTTCTAAACCCACTTTATCCGGTTCCAACTTACCCACTTTGATATTTCCGGGTTTTCTGGTTCTAGACCCACTTTACCCGGTACCGTACCCGGAACCGAACCGAAACCGGTTCCTATATACCGGTCCGGTTTCCGGTTCTACAAAATCCCGTTAACCGGTTTCGGGTTTTCCGGGTCCGGGTCTATCCGGTCTGGGTTTGGACCCACTTTCATCCTTACTCCAAGACACCACTCCAGCTTGAGTGGGCTAGTAGGAGTGGGTTGTTTATGTAGCTTCACTAATCCGCTTCATCCTCTTTGTCTCTCTCTCTCTCTCTCTCTCTCTCTCCTCTTATACCATGTGTCTTAAAACTTATACCTTAGTTTTTTTGTATTTTTTTAAAATTGAGTGGGTTGAAAAAGATATGGTTTCCATGTGTTGTGGGTTGGAAAAGATGGAAGAGAGAGGAGAGGAAAAAGCTGATATGGTAGCGGGTTCATGAATGATGGTTTCCATATTGAATGGTAAAGATAATGTTATTAATTTTAAATAAATGTTTCAATATAATAATCAATAATCTAAAAAAACAACCCCCTTTAAGTACACTATCAAATATAATCAAAAGCTTTGATTGTCCATCTAAAGCACTTACAACTCAAAATTTATTGAAATAATCGATGGCATTAAAAATTGAAAATAGTCTCTGACTCTTACAATTCCAGACAATGAAAATCATAAATTTAGATCAAATAAAATATTATGACATATTGAATAATCATAATCAAAAGGTGGTAATTATGTTGTAGACACAGAAGGTAATAAACAATAAAATAAAGAATTTATATTAAAAGGACCATTATACCCTTGCCTCTTTCATAATGAACCAAAAATCAAAAATATTCGTTTGTACTCTTTAATAAAGTGTAATATTTAAAGATTTACCAAATTACCCTTGATCATAGACAGGGCTGATCATACCTTGTAGCCATCACATGTAGAACATTTAAAAAAAATACAAGAAACGTTATACAAAAATAAACTATAGTTCTGATATCTCTTCTAGGGTACATATGATTATTGAAATTAATGCCAACAAAAATCTTCAATATTCAAGTGGTTCTGAATATAACTACCCTCCAGTTTTAGGGCTTTCGACTTCACCCTAAACCCAAGTAGAAACGGTCCCTCAAATACTCTAAAAAACTTGAAAGATTAAAATATACACAAAAAAGATGAAAAGGGGAAAATGAACTTTCAAATATAACAACAATATTTTATAGTCAATACTACAAACAAGCTAGAAACATGCAAATAGAGATGAAAGAACATCATAATTAGATTAACACCATACAGTCATTTAGTCTTATCTTTCTTCTTCCTTTATATGAGTTTATAAAACATTTCTATTTTGTGATGAATTTCAGAATTACTTTTTTTGAGATATGTGAGGTTGCAAAGAATAAAACAACAAAGAAATGGAAATGATAGGTAATCGTAAAAGCTAGATAATAGAATGAGTAATTCCGTTCCAGAAACATGTTTGTGAGGCATGGAATAGATAAATTAGCAATCTGAGTTCTATGTATCTCTCCTTTGAAAAAACAGAATAATATGTAATAGATAAATTAGAAGACAGTTTTTCCCAAAAAAAAAAAGAACCTACTAAGTAACCAAAAGTAATCAATCATAAACATTTTCCAATAAGGTTTATCGAGGTAATCTATTTACATGGTATACTAAAGCTTTGTATTTTCTTTGCTATTGAGTCTAAAAGATGTTTTACAATATTAAAAAGGGATCAGTGAATAACTCCTTTCCGAGAGCCCAATTTGTGTTTTTATAAAAAGATGTTTTTTACAATAAATCAAAACAAATATCACTACTGGGTTTTGCTGAGTTGTAGGATATGTGAATCACTCATTGGTATAAGGGTTTGAATTCCCTCTTCAAATCCAGGAAGGAATCAAATGAGTAAAGCATTATAGACATTGATTCAGGTATATCTTCCATTCACGATTTCGTAAGCCACAAAAAAAAAATCATTGACTAAACACATATACAAAAACGTAAAAAAAAAAATAAAATCGACATATACAAATTCACTACCTAGTGGACATATTTTTCAAATCGAAACAATGGATGAGAGGTAGTGGTGCTATTGTGTCCATCTTTTTGCTCTCAGATACCTATAACTTAAAAAATCAAAATTAACAATACAGATCATAAGAAGAAAAATCGAAGCAGATTTAGAAAACGTAACCATTATCGATCTAAACTGAAATCGAAAGGTTTTATAGATTGGAACTTCATTGTTGAAACAAAATAAAATAAACATAATCTAAAACTTAACAAAAATTGATCTAAACTATGATCAAATTAAAGTAGAATCCAAATAAAATTTATCTCTATATCATTCCTAATTCTTCCATGATGATCGAACACAAGATTGATCAATACAAATCGAAGCCCACAAGTATTCTATTTCTTCTTTCCCCTATTTTCTTCTCCAGTACAAAACTTAAGTTAGATAGATTATGTAAAGAAATTAGGAGAGAGTGTAGGGGTACTGATAATAAGGGGTGCGGTGTGGTATTTTTTTTCATTTTATTTTTGGTGAATTTAATTGTCATTAATAGAATTCCTAATTTAATTCATTTTATTTTTGGTGAGATTTAATTGTCATTAATAGAATTCTTAATTTAATTAATTTTACTTTTGATGAGATTTAATTATTATTAATAAACTTCCTAATTTAAAACGTAATATATGCTATAAATTTGGTGGACAAAAATAAAATGATTGACAAAGATGATGTCAACAAATAATCAAAGGATGGAAAATATAGGATTGAAATGCAATCAATGGCTCTGATTTCTTCAGTTTAGAATTAAAGGTTCTTTCTTAATAATATTTAGAGATTATACAAGTAAAATCGAGTTGGCATACTTGGCATACTGAACATGATGAAAATGAATTAAATATACTGGATAAACTAAATAAGTTATTTATGTAGCATTTACAAACAAAAAAAATAAATTAAATTAACAAATTGTTCTTAATACATGATTCATAAATTCTGGCCATGCATTTATCATATCAGATCTTGAATAAATTGAATACGCAATTTTAATCAAATACTTAATCTCAATCTTATTGTATAACTAATGGATTCCTTCATTCTCTCATTGTATATTTGTTCATATATTTGTTTTCCTTAGTTTCCTCCTATCTGTTATACTTTCCTTTCCTGATGTATATCATGTATATATTTTGATTGTGGTTAATGAGAAAATATAGAACTCTATTATACCAATTCTTTATGGTATCAGAGCAGCCAAAATAAAACTCTAAATCAGAAAACCTTCATTCACCATGACCGACCAACCTAGTGATGCTAGCAAGAAGAATGAAGTCATTCCAGATCACAACTCACCATACTACATCCATGCTTCTGATTATCCCCGACAAATACACGTAAGTGAAGCCAGACCCTACCGCTGCGGAATAAATGATCTGGATATGGTGCGATGCGATGATAAAAGGATGGCTGAACACAGCCATGAAGAAGGAGATAAGAAATAGCGTTAAATACGCTAGCACAACATAAGAGATGTGGAAGGATTTAAAGGAAAGATTTGGAAAACACATTGCTCCAAGAGCATATGAACTCAAGCAAACCCTTACAACCACACGACAAGATGGAAGTTCTGTCTCCACATACTACACAAAGCTTCGTGTACTGTGGGGTGAGCTTGAATATGTTCTTTCCACTCCAAGATGCTCTTGTGGAAATTGCTCATGTGAAATTGGAAGAGGGCTAGTTGAATTGAAAGACAAAGAAAAACTCTATGAGTTTTTACTAGGGCTAGATAATGAATTTTCCACCATTAGAACACAAATCTTGGCCATGAACCCCATACCAACTATTGGCTTAGCATATCATCTTGTGTCAGAAGATGAATAACAAAGGAACATAACGACTGGAAAGAGACCTGTTGCCGATACAACAACCTTTCAGACTTTTGTTCCATCAAAACGGGACACTTATCAGTCGCCGATTAAAGGTAACCAAAAGGAAGGGAAGCGAAGCTTTGGCGACCAAGTTGAACATTACAATTTCTGTGGGAATGATGGTCATAACCGGGAGGGATGCTTCAAACGCACTGGATATCCTGACTGGTGGCCAAGAAAGGGTACAAAGCGGGAAAAGATGACGCCCAAAGTTGCTTGTGTTGAATTAGAAGCAAGTCCTTTACCAGGGCTAACCAACGCGCAATATCAACAATTTCTGAATTTCTTCACTGAAAAGGAGAAGGGAGATTCTGTTGGGTTTTGAGCATTCTAACACTCCTATGGTGTACATGCAACCCTATAAACCTTGGATCTATGTTTTCTCTATTATACATGCAAATATTAACTATTCCAAGGTTTCATCCTAACTAGCATATTATGAAGCACCTATACTACAAAGTTCTAGTTAGATGACATACCTTTTGATGTAGCTTGATGTCTTCAAGCTTTAAGAGCTTAGCCCCAATAGTGTGGAAGCCTCAAATGGAATCACAAATCACCAAAACACCTTGGAAGAACTTGAGAGAATATGTATGCACACTAAAATCGGCCCACTCTTATTTTCACACACTTGTGCCAATTTTGTGAGCCAAGGACCCCTTTATATATTATGGAGGATTAGGGTTACATCCATGTAAACCCTAATACCCATGACCTTTCATTTACATAGGATCCATGGGTTAAAAGCTCCATGGACCATCCATGAAAGCTTAGCCCAACCTAAATGAACTTGGCCCATTCCATATATATAAGAGTCCATATTTAATTAGTTATTTTTGATCACTTAATTAATTCTAAATTAATTCTTGATCAATACTAATTAAATAATATGATTCCATATTAATATATTAGAACTTATAATATATTAATATAAATCAAATATACTATTCTCAAAAGACTATCCATATAAATTGTGCCGGTGAAGTGCAACCCAAATGGATCATGCCGGGTCGGGTCAAGTACATACCAACTATAGTTATGGAATTAGACATTAATCCAACATTCTCCCACTTGGATAAGTCTAAAACTATTATTGAGTATGACTTCAAAACCTAACTGGCAATCGTAGCTCTTAAAGCCGCTGTCGAACTCTGACCTTGTCAATGACTTGTCCATTAGATAAGGGATCATATATTCCTCCATTCTAGATATCATATGGACTGATACATGGATTATAATCATTCTCTCTGTCCATTTGTTGTTTCCCGATTTTCGATTTATGATGACTGACTGATTGAACAAATCAAATCAGTCCTGGCTTGGCTAAGCACTCACATGTGTCATCGCTAAATCATCGAGGGGCCCACAGATATCGCTTTTATCCCGAAGGTAAAAGGAATGGATAAACTTCGACTCATATGGCTTGTTCTACTACTTGTTGAATCATACACAAAGGCACGTTTTATAACATCGAGTTACCAAATGTGTTTTCGTGCAATCAATGTATAACCAACTCATAGTAACAACTCATATCTCTAGGTTTGAAGAATATAAGATATTATCGTCTCATGATCACTCGTGATAAAATCCATGAAGTGATTCAAATGAGCGCGGGTTGAATCCAATACTCAGAACTTATGAGAACTCATGAGTGTTGTAGCACCACTTTGTCGACCAACTTGGACCTCTACAAACCAACCCATGACAGTCTTGATTCATATCTACTTCCAACATATGACCGACTGTGGATGGTTTGAATAACTTAATCATTCAGGAAGAGCGACTTAGTTATTCTGGAAGTCAAAACATGCAAAGTGAAACACAAGAATAAATTAATCAAATATGGTATCAAACCCTATGAATATAAATAAACACTTTTATTTATCACCATACTGATTACTCATTATTCATTGTTTCGGTTTTATCAACTTTATACTTGAATTAAAAACACTAGTTGTGCCATGCTCCAAGCATGTACACTATGTTTTTCTTAAACAATAGCTTTGCCATACACCAAGTATGCACTCTATGTTTGTCTATGATCCTTACTTTGTGAAATAAAACAATTGAACATAATTTCAATGATTCTAATTTCACACTCCCAAATCCTTATCGAAAAATGTGAGAATTTCAAATTCCTATCATTTATTGAAATTTGTTTAGATTTTAAACTTATATGCACTGACCCTCCTGTAATGAATATGTACAAAGTCACAAAGACTTGTCAACAGTCATTATAAGGTATTCCAATGGAGATCAACTCCATGGAAACTAAGTTCATATTCAAAGTACATTGCTTTGGACATGCTTCTTGCATTAAGTTTTCTAATCTTACACAGATAACTTCCACCTATGGAGACAACTCCATATTCTCATTTTGACTATCACTTTTGAATAAGAGATGCCTCTTTTCAGAATATGTCAATATGGTCCTTCTAAAATTAGCACTATACTTCCAACTGTCCCTGAGCAACCAATCTTTGGTAAACCTCAGATTGTCCTCGATAATTGCTTAATCATTTTAGTCATATCCAATTCTAGACCTTTTCCCTTCTTAATGCCTCTGGGCATTTGGAAAAATTTAGAAATAACAAATATTATAGCACATGCAATCGATCCTGTACCCAAAGCAAATGGTACACGATTCATGATGTCTCACATAAAGACATGATTCTAGACCAGTCTTTTGCTACAATATTTTTATTTGCCATGTTTTCAAAATTTGACTATGAAGAGGGATGCCGTAATCATAATCGAATTTTGAGAACGCAATATATAGAATTTCCTTAAGTTGAACCAATCCAACATGAAATTCATATATATATATTCTTGACTAAAGATGATTAAGGTCTCAATCTAAGCCTTTAGAACTGAAATGAAGTATATCCTCTCCCTTAATTATAGCAAAACAACTTTTTCAATCCCTGCAGCCTCACGAATTGAAACTTTTGTTTTCTATAATTAACATTGCTAACTTGCAACACTAACAATAATTATCATGCTCCCACTAACATGATGATTATTAGCATAACACTTATGCTCCCACTAGCTTTGACATGTACTCAGAAATCAGCTGTACTTCTAGAAATCAATACTTTATTGACTTTCTTACCAAAGTTCAGATTTCTGATACGAGATGCTTTGGTAAAACTTTATCAAAATCATACACCTTTCCTTAGATAGCATGCATGTGTGTCTAAACAATTTCAGAACTATGAAATGGGATGCCGTAATCATAGTCTCAATTGTTTAGACCTTTTGCCATCTGCTTCAAATCTACTTGGTGGAAGTGTTTCCTCACCATCATTTTCATGAATCGGAGAGAAACCTTATGACCCTTAGATTTTATGGTGTATGTGTTCTTATCCATGTGAATCGTCAAAACCATAGTCACAAGACAAGGATAATGACAAATCCAAACTCATATGGACTGAACTTATGCAATCTTAACTTCTTGCCACCTGGCAGTACAGGGCCTGCCATTGCTTCCAAGTTGGTATGCAACCAATTGAGAACTTTCAGAACTCCTATGCAAAGCCAACTTTAACTGGAATGGGCACAGAATATGTCAACACGATAGGTTATAAACCTCAAGTCGTGTGCTAGTGAAGAACCTCAGGTTTTAATTCTTGATTAGATCTTGAAATTCTTCCAGGATCTTTAAGACTCCCACTATCCTCTTGACACATAAGACTCACTTGCCAAATATTCAAGAGATAGTTTGGATTCTTTATCAAGACAAACACTTCACACAATTGGTCTTAGTTGGTCTTTGTTTTATCCAAAACATCACAACTTACCAATTGCAAATGTACAAGAGTAGGATACTTCTACTCTTACATTTGACTAGTGTTAAGAAACCTTCCTTTAAGATATGTCACTCAAGTTACAATCTTAGAGTATGACTCTAAGAATTGTTTTTGGAACGAAGCATGACTCATCTTCTTGATTTAATCATTTCAACAATTCAAGATTCCTCTTCTTAGTCATAAGAATACACTAAGATGACTTTAGAGGACTAATTGTGACATGATTTTTAAATCATTAAGATGATCACAAAACATGATGCTAAAGTACTCTCCCATCTTTTCAGATTTAAGAAACTTTTATCTTTCTGCCTAAGTTGATTCTTCTCATTCGTTCTGCCATACATCGAAACTTTTCCAATATTTCAGAATTATACTTTAAACTTGTAAGTATAACCATATTTACTAAGCTTTAGTAAATCATGACGAATAGTCTTATCGATATTTTGTGGTGGACCTGACCAGTGCACAGGAATGTGTACTCGATCCCTTAGTCCTTCACTTGATTCACTTAAACATGTGAACAAGGAATTAGTCTTAATTTTCCAAAGATGAAAATTCTCATTCATCATACAACTTGCATGATTCCAAGTTTCTATCCAATTGAAACTTGGGTGATGAGAATCTTTCCTTGTTTGGTAAATTTAGACACTACCACAAGTGAAAGAATCAAATCCACTTTCTAATATTGCTATCAATGGAATCATATAAACAACAATTTTTCACAAATGCCATTGTAAGGATACTTGGAATAAATAAAACCACAAATTTTATTTTAAAACTTTGCGGAAAACTTATCCTTACAATGCAAAAGCATATGAAAAACTTGTTGTTATCTATTCCTAAGCAATATTACATAACTCCTAAGTAACAGCTCAAAATTTTGATCACCGAACCATGCGATCGAAATTCATCTTCGCGATCAGAATCAGCATATACTTCCTTCTTCACTTTTTCTTTGATTCTTAAAAAAAATCAATATGTCACCCAGTCACATCAAGTAATAAGAATCTCAGAATAGAAACTTAATAGAGTTTGATAGTGGACTTTACCTGAAGATCTTTCAGGTAAATTTGGCAGCTTCGTAACCAATGCCCCTTACCATGTACCATTTTCAATGTCCATGGAAGTTTGGGAAGTTGATCTTCTAATCAAATTTGCTTTACTAGTCCTCCTAATCATTGCTGATTTAGAAGCACCAAGCAAATAGATAAGATCATTAAGGGTCATGTCATAGTCTGTTCCATAGTAGTCCCAAAGGAACTCACTATGTGACATGGAAAGTGATTAGACATCCAACTTTCTCAAGACTTTGACACCCAACTCTCCCGGCTTGTCAATATGTGACTTTATCTCCAAGATGCGATCACACATAGACCTTGCTTGCCAATAGGGCTTGAGTGACCTTGAACTTGTGGGTTAGGGAGAATAATTGGAGGAGGTGGAGGAAGAGAAGTATGACTTCCATGAGCCAAACTCGGGAAGTCATATTCATTAGGAAATCTTAGTTTGGGAAGATCATTGTTGTCTAAACCAGACATCAACAATGGGAGAAATTCACGTAAAGTTGATTTAAGTCCTTAATATAACACCCAATATGATATATTAAGGCTAGGACCCAACAAACTATTTTATAACTTGGAAGAGGGATGCCGTAATCCAAGCTATAAAATATTTGAAGGTAGGTGAATGACGATTCACCAATTTCCACCAAGATAAACGAAATATATTATTAGGTTTTAATTGGTTTTGAAACTCCTAGATTCTTTTGAGATTCATTGAACTTTTCAATGGCATGTTTCAATCTCGAGTGTGCCCTTCAGGTTTTGTGACTGGGATGCCGAGGATCACAAAACAAGGTGTGAAGTAACCATGCAAATATACTTGGTACCCTTAATATTTACCCCTCAATCGATGTGCCGGTTAACCACACACGCTCCAACGATACTATGATAAACATTAAGTTACCCTTTGCCTACCTTGTTAAGTCTAGGTTAGTGTGCCGGTTAACCACACACGCTCCACTAACAGCTTAAACAAAGTGCAAAGTGTAATTTCATGGATTAGCACCTTATTCACATTTTCCTAAGTAACTAAGATTGAGAATTTATAAAAAGTTTAGTTACTTAGTATTTATCATTAATACTTTTAATGAAGGGAGAATTATAGTCATTGTCCTACCTGTTCGGCTAACGACCCTCCACCGGTCAAGGAAGCGGTGAGTGAGAGTGGACACCCATTAAACTGCCATTTTATAGGCAGTAACTTTATACCCCCCTTATAGACCGGCTTCGTGAATGAGGCCTACTAATGGTAAGACGACTTGCTCTTATACATATAATATATTAAACTTTTAATATTATAATAGTATAAGGGTGTATTTTAGACATTTAAAATACTTGGTGGTTTAATCTATTAATTAAACTATACTCTTAATTTAATTAAATTTAAACCATGTCATTATGGAATTATTAATTCTCTTTTAATTAAACACTTTAATTATCTATTAAAAAAGTCCATAAGAGTTAATTGAATTATTCAATAAAAACATCATAATTCCAATTATTAAATTCAAAATTAAAACCATTTAATTAATTGTTTAAGTTATGAACCCAAGAGTTTTAGAATTCAATTCTTTTTTTTTTATCATAAAAAAACTTTTTCCAAATTCCAAAACTTGAGGGCAAGTTTTGTAACTCTTGAAAACTTTTGGATTCCATAACTTATGGAGTTAAATACTTGTTTTATGACGAAACTTTTCATGTTCCATAACTTAAGAACAAGTTATGGAATTCTTTAAAACATTAAGACCAAGTTTTGTAACTCCATAAAAACTTTGAATCAAATTTTTTTTTTTAAAAAAAAAAACTTTCATATCCATAACTTATGGAAGTTTCAAAAACCTTTAAGATCACAACTTTAAAAAAAACTTTTGAGCTCCAAAATTTTATGACAAAATATGTAACTCCTTAAAACATTTAGATCAAACTTTTAAAACTAATAAAATAATCATATCATTTTATCTTTTACTAAATTTGACCTAATTCAACTCATATAGCAAATGATTCAAATTTTACAAATAATTAGTTTTTCACAAAAACAAGTAATTATCTTAAAATTTGACAAACGTCATGTTTTTTTCCTTTTTTTTCAACTTTGAAAATAAAACATTTGCATCAATATAACAGAAAACAACCCATGGCTCTGATACCACTGTTGGGTTTTGAGCATTCTAACACTCATATGGTGTACATGCAACCCTATAAACCTTGGATCTATGTTTTCTCTATTATACATGCAAATATTAACTATTCCAAGGTTTCATCCTAACTAGCATATTATGAAGCACATATAGTACAAAGTTCTACTTAGATGACATACCTTTTGATGTAGCTTGATGTCTTCAAGCTTTAAGAGCTTAGCCCCAATAGTATGGAAGCCTCAAATGGAATCACAAATCACCAAAACACCTTGGAAGAACTTGAGAGAATATGTATGCACACTAAAATCGGCCCACTCTTATTTTCACACACTTGTGCCAATTTTGTGAGCCAAGGACCCCTTTATATATTATGGAGGATTAGGGTTACATCCATGTAAACCCTAATACCCATGACCTTTCATTTACATAGGATCCATGGGTTAAAAGCTCCATGGACCATCCATGAAAGCTTAGCCCAACCTAAATGAACTTGGCCCATTCCATATATATAAGAGTCCATATTTAATTAGTTATTTTTGATCACTTAATTAATTCTAAATTAATTCTTGATCAATACTAATTAAATAATATGATTCCATATTAATATATTAGAACTTATAATATATTAATATAAATCATAAATATACTATTCTCAAAAGACTATCCATATAAATTGTGCCGGTGAAGTGCAACCCAAATGGACCATGCCGGGTCGGGTCAAGTACATACCAAATATAGTTATGGACTTAGACATTAATCCAACAGATTCTCCATTTGTTGCCAATATGGCATCCAATGTACCTGTTGCTCACACAACATGTAACTTTTATGAGAAATGTAATTGGATCGTTGACATAGTGTAACACCCAGGATTCAGAAGGGTAATTATGGAAATAAAACATCAATTCTAAAGGTCAACTCGCCGAGTTTAAGGCAAAAAACTCGACGAGTAGGAAATATGGGACATGCTCGTTTTGGAAGATCAAATCGACGAGTTGGGGAGGTCCAACGCGACGAGTTGGCGCTAGAAAATGAAACCCTAATTTTAAGGGTTTTGCACCCTATTTAAACACTTTAACCTCCATAGACTGGCCTCATTTCCAGCCTCCAAGCCCCAAACCCTAGGTCTCGAAACCCTAATGCATTGTGTGAGCTTGTGAGTCATTTTTGAGAGAAATATTGTGTTTGTGAAGCTTATGGAAGAAGGAGAAGCTTGAGGACTCAAGAAGGAGATTATAGATCCAGAAACTTCTCTCCATTTGCAGCATTTTCTGGTAAGCAAGTCTCAAACTTGCTTAATGATTACTTAGATCTCTTCATTTTCACTTTTATTAGGTTTTGGTCTAAGTAGCATGGTCCTTAGGAAATGGACGTCCCAAGCGAGTGTACTTCCAGATCTAGGACCTTGAACGACTTTCATGGAAAAAGGCCATGCATGGAGAGAAAGTCAGAGACTTTACGTGTTCATGTAGTGTCCAGGGTCTAGATCTCAGTTTGTATGCCTTATCTTGAAGTATTAATGGCTTTTGGATCAAGATCTAGGTCTTAAAGAGTTAGGGTTTGAGCAAAATCCATTAAGGAAGGGTATTAACGGGTAAAGTTGGAAACTTTACAATTAAAAGGACATTTTCAGTATGAATATGAATTATGGAGCTTAGATCTGAAGGATAGGAGCTTAATCCATTAAGAAGGGCTTAACAGACTGAAGAACTCGGCGAGTTCATGAGAGAACTCGACGAGTTGTTCTTGAAATGTCCCGATTCTTAAAAGGAAAAACTCGACGAGTTGAGGGAGGACTCGACGAGTTGATGCGAAAAGTCACGATTTTGAGATTCATGAGAACTCGACGAGTTGAAGAGCAAACTCGACGAGTTCATTTAACTCGAAGCATTGACTTCGACTTGGACCTTTTGGACTAGAGAAGCATTATTGGGCCCTAGATCGAGGCCCATGCGAAGGGATGGGGCCTAATTGGAAATTGGGCCATATATTGGGCTTTTATGGATCTTATGGTTTTGGACCTTATTGGTTTTGGGATTGGGCCTTAGTTATGGGTCTTGTTGGGCCAGGGGTAAAATGGTCATTTTACCCCAAGATTTGATTATGGTTCATGGTTTAGAACTTAGTTGCTAATTGGATATTGTGTTGGAAATTGTTGGTTTAGGAAGCCGTCAGGGCAACAGCTAGGGAGTTCGGGCAGCAAGATTCATCATTCGAGGTGAGTTATCTTCCAGTAAAAGTGGGTCTAAGGCACCAAGGCCAGCCCACTAGTAGGAGTTTGTTGTTAGATGATTGTCTTTGTGATAATTGTTTGGTATGCCACTATTTGTTATGATTTATGTGTCAATATGATATGCTATTATGTGATAGTAGTAGAAGGGGTGAGATAGACCCCGCAGTCGGTTGAGATAAACCGGAGGGTAGGTCGGGCACCCAGATATGCCTGACAGTATGTTTATGATAAATTACTATGTGGTAGTGGTAGGGGTGAAATAGTCCTCGTAACTGGTTGAAATAAACCGGAGGGTAGGTAGGGCACCCAGATATGCCTGACAAGGTAGGTCGAGCACCCATATATGCTTGACAGGGGTAGGTCAGGGCACCCATATATGCCTGACAGGGTAGGTGTCACACCCCCGAACCAGACGGCGGAAACGTCCGGAGGCGGGTGACTTCATCTTGTAATATCATCATAGTGTATATAAATGAATCACAGACAACATCATCAACCATACATTCACTAATACAACATACAGGGTTTACATCATTGTATTTGTTCACAAAAATTACATGCCAAAATATTAAATGTATGATGGAAGCAAAAATACGACAAAAGTCCACATGTTCTTGATGACCGACCTGCTTAACGAGTCCCTGACAATACACGTTATTTTGAAAACGTCAACATATATAATGTTGGTGAGTTCATAAGCATGTTTGTATGAAAACTTTGTATCATTTTGTAAACACCAGAAAATCCGATATTTTATGTAAAAACGGTTTGTAAGTTTTGTTTCAAATCTTGTATTAGAGCATGCGTATTCTTGTTTGATAATGTATAAAGAGAGTTTCCCAGAAAATCCTATATTTCCTGTATAATGAAAAAGTGTGGTCTTAACACCAAGACCTGGGAAATGAAAATGTATAGTACGTACTTTGTATCACGAAGGAGCATATGTATTCCGTAAATTTATTTGTTTGTTATTCTCTATGTGAGTCTCTATAACCATGCTTGATATGACTGATATGCCTGTCATGAAGTTCTTCAAGCGTCGCGTTAGGTAAGACATTTGTCACCCTAGACTGGCCCGTCTAGCTGTAGCGAACAGCTCAGGTGCGGGGGTGTCAACCCCGTATAGATCTATACATAAATTCTCGCTCTCCCTCCAGGTGACTATGGTTATAACTACAGGACTTATCATGTACACTAGGTAGGTACGAATGAAGGCGTGTCTCACAAGAGCCTTAACTAAATGTACGCGAATAATGTGTCTCGTTGTTTAACGCTTTAAGTAATGTTTCAAGTATGTATTTTTGATTACAAACCATTGGTGATAACAATACCATTTGTTTTTATAAAAATGTCAAGTATTTATTGTTATCAGCCCGATTAACATAGAATGTGTCGTGAGACTCAATAAACATGAAATTGAGTATACCATGCCCAATAAACATGTAATGAGTATGTAAGGCCCAATAATCATGAAATAAGTATATAAGGCCCAATAAACATGTAAATGGGTATTTGAGGCCCATTTTTTTAAAATGACATTTTTGGCCCATTAAGCCGAAAATTTACAATAAATGCCCATTTTTGTTAAAAATGACATTTTTAGCCCATTAAAGCCGAGAATTTACAATCAAGGTCCATTTTGTTAAAAATGACGTTTTAGGCCCATTATGGCCGAAAATTACAATTAAGGCCCATTTTTGTTAAAAATGACAATTTAAATCCATTAAGGCCAAAAATTATATTTTAGGCCCATGAAACCGTGAATTTCCAAATAAGGCCTATTTTTATTAAAAATGGCAATTTTAGCCCATTAAAACCGAGAAGGCCCAAAAGAAACCCATTTTGTCCAAAAATGACTCTTTTGGCCCCTCTAAAACCGCGAGTATCATTAAAAGGGCTCACTTTTGCTTATTTGTCAAATACGGCCCCTCATTGGGTTTTCTTTAGTTTTATAGTATCCTTTAACATGTTTAATCTTTTTCAACATCATAATGAGTTACATAAAGTAACTTGTTTTCCTAATATCTTCAATACTTGGAAGATATAACGAGTTCATGAGTGTTAAACATAGTTTCATAACATATTTACACAACATATCATGAAAATACACACAAGCATGCATAAATACTTAGATTTAACACAAAACCAACTTGTATTCTCCCCCAAAAGTTAGTAAATAACGAAAAAGGAGGGGTATGAAGCTCACCTTGGTGTTAGTTCGGTTTTGAAGAGAATATTGAAGGAGTTTTCGGCCTTAAATGCTTCTTAGGAAGAGTTTTCGAAACTTAGATGTTTCTAGGAATCTAGACACGAAATGGAGTGTTTATGAGTGAGAATCTTTGCATGAAATGGAAACAAATCATTTGAGAGTGATAATAACTTACTTAGTGGATGATACTTGATGCAAAGCTCTTGAAATCACACACACAACTCACGAATTCTTGAAGAGGGAATAGGGAGTTCTTGGTGTTCCTAGAGAGATAAGGAGTTGATAGAGTTTTATGATTGAAAAAAATGGATGAAGTGAGGGGGGGGGGGGTGTGGGGGTCTTTGGCCGTAAGTAGAGGGAGAGAGAAGAGAGTGGGTTAAATGGTTATTACATGAAGGTTAGACTCTAAGTGCATAGATGTTTGATGGTTAAATTGCATGGATAACCTCTAAACAACAATGAGGTGTCACTAATTTAAACTAATTCAATTTCTCTTTTTTTATTAAAACCGAGAATTGGAGAGGGAAGGAAAGAAAAGAATAAACATTGGGCTTGAATTGGATAGCAACCGAAAATATGTAGCCCAACCAGAAATTTTTCGGCCCATTGGGCCCACATACAAGTTTACGGCCCAAAAGAGTAAAAGAAATGGGTTTTCGGCCCAATGTGATTAAATAAGTGGGTTTTCGGCCCATAGAGATAAGTTGAGTGGTTTTCGGCCCAATAAGGCCCATGAAGAGTCTTATGGCCCAAAATACTATTGCTTAATGAATGTGGGTCCAATTAGGGCCCAAATGAGGATTCTTGGCCCAAAAGAACCAAGTTGAGGGGTTACTGGCCCATTAGGCCCAATAAGTGAATCCTGGTCCAAGAATAGGTTTGAACCGGGAAGTTAGGGTTACAAGCCCAAAGTCGAGTGAATGTAGTGTATGGAATTAGGTTTAGAGCTTGCACGAGTGAGTTTTCATTCGAATTGTCGTTTTTGAATGAATAATTGTATAACATCATACTTAGGGTTTCAAGATACACCAAAATTTAATTACACATGGACAGAATTTCCTAGCCTTAAAATACTAGTTGTGACATCATCCCCCCGTTAGAGGGAATTTCGTCCTGAAATTCTTTGAAAGCTGATCTTAAGAGATAGAGAAAATGTGAGGGTACTTTTGCGTCATTTGATATTCACGTTCCCATGTGAATTCCGGTCCGCGCTTAGCATTCCATCGAACCTTCACAATCGGAATGCGGCTTTGTTCTGTACGCTTCACTTCCCTGTCCATGATTTCAACTGGTTCTTTGATGAATAGGAGATTCTCATTCACATCGATTTAATCCAAGGGAACAACGAGGGTTTCATCTAATAGGCACTTTTTCAGATTTGACACGTGAAACACGGGGTGTATCTTGCTGAGCTCCGCGGGTAGCTGCAGCTTATAGGCCACCGGACCGATCCGGGCAAGAATCTCGAATGGTCCGATGTATCGTGGGTTTAGTTTTCCTTGCTTCCCGAAACGTACCATCCCCTTCCAGGGAGAGAGTTTTAGCAGCACGCAATCCCCTACTTGGAATTCCAGTGGCTTTCGTCTTTTGTCTGCGTAGCTCTTCTGTCTATCCCGGGATGCTTGGAGTCGTGCCCTGATTTGAACTATTTTCTCCGTTGTTTCCCGAATGATCTCAGGCCCTATGAGTGTGCTGTTCGGTACCTGTCCCCTTGCCAACTGGGTGTCTCCTACCTTAGCCCAACAGAGGGGTGATCTACATTTCCGACCGTACAAGGCTTCGAAAGGAGTGACTTTAATGCTTGTGCGGTTGCTGTTGTTGTATGAGAATTTAATTAATGGAAAGTGAGTATCCCCTTCCTTACCAAAATCTATCATACAAGCTCAAAGCATATCTTCCAGTGTTTGAATGGTTCGCTCGCTTTGACCGTCGGTCTGGAGGTGGTAGGCAGTACTCATATCAAGTTGGGTCCCCATTGCTTTCTGGAGTGACTGCCAGGATCGTGAGGTGAATCTACTATCTCGGTCAGAGATAATAGATATCGGCACTCCATGAAGTATCACTACCTCCCTGATGTAGATTCGGGTTAGCTTCTCCATTTTGTACGTCTCCTTTATTGGCAGGAAATGGGCGGAATTCTTTAACCTATCGACAATCACCCAAATAACATCCAATCCGTCTGCTGTCTTAGGTAATTTGGTTATGAAATCTATTTTAATTCTTTCCCATTTCCACTCGGGGATTTCGGGTTGTTACAGCAATCCCGAGGGCTTCTGATATTCCACTTTAACCTTGGCGCAAGTGAGGCACTTGTTCACGTAAGTGGCAATTTCTGATTTCATGTTTGGCCACCAATATTGTTGCTTCAGATCCAAGTACATTTTATCAGCACCGGGATGGACTGAATATATTGTTTTGTGCGCTTCCTTCATGACCACGTCTCTGAACCATCCAAACTTTGGGATCCAGATTCGGTTCATGAGGTAATAAGCTCCATCCTCTTTGATTTCGAGATTCTTGTCCATCCCACGTAACGCTTTGGTCACAACGTTTTCTGGCTTCAGTGCCTCCAATTGAGCATCCCTGATTTACGTTGACAAGTGGGATTGGATGGTCAATGTTAGGGTTTTCGTTCGTCGACTCGTGTATTCCTTCCTGCTCAGGGCATCGGCCACCACATTAGCCTTGACCGGATGGTACTTGATCTTGCATTCATAGTCGTTGAGCAGTTCTACCCACCTTCCCTGCCTCATGTTTAACTCTTTTTGATTTAGAATGTGCTGAAGGCTTTTGTGGTCCGTGAAGATGGTGCACTTTTTACCGTAGAGGTAGTGCCTCCAAATCTTCAGGGCAACGACCACAGCTCCCAGCTCGAGATCATGTGTGGTGTAATTTACTTCGTGGGTCTTTAATTGTATGGACGCGTAAGCTATCACTTTTCCACGCTGCATAAGAACACAACCTAACCCTTGATTTGAAGTGTCGCAATATACTACGAAGTCTTTGGTTCCCTCTGGCAAGGATAGTACCGAAGCACTACAGAGGGCTCGCTTCAGGGCTTGCAAAGCAGCTTCTTGCTTGCCAGTCCAGTTTAAGGGTACGCCTTTTTGGATTAGAGTGGTGAGGGGCTTGGCGATCTTAGAGAAATTCTGAATGAATCGTCTATAATATCCGACAAGACCCAAAAATTGCCTGATTTCCGTTGCCGTCTTCGGAATTGCCCAGCCTTCAATAGCCTTGATCTTGGAAGGATCTACATGAATTCCTCCCTCACTGACTACATGACCCATGAAATTCACACTGCAAATCCAGAACTCACATTTGGAGAATTTTGCATATAACTTCTCTGCTCTCAACGTCTCCAGAACCTATCATAAGTGCTGATAGTGTTCTTCCTTATTTCGAGAAAAGACGAGTATGTCATCGATGAAAACAATTACAAAGTTGTCTAGGAATGGGCGGCAAACTCGGTTCATGAGGTCCATAAATGTTGCGGGGGAATTCGTTAGATCGAAGGGCATAACAACGAATTCATAGTGGCCATATCGAGTTCGGAAGGCGGTTTTGGGGATATCTTCTTCCCGGACTCGTAGCTGATGATATCCGGACCTTAGGTCTATTTTTGAAAAGTAACTGGCTCCTTGAAGTTGGTCGAATAGATCATCAATCCGAGGGAGTGGGTATCGATTCTTAACAGTGAGCTTGTTTAATTCCCGATAATCGATACACATTCTGAAAGTCCCATCCTTCTTTTTGACAAACAAGACTGGAGCTCCCCAGGGTGAGAAGCTTGGCCTTATGAATCCTTTGTCCAGAAGTTTGCTTAGTTGACTTGATAACTCCTGCATTTTGGCGGGAGCTAACCTGTAGCGTGATTTGGCAATTGATGTGGCTCCAGGTATTAGGTCAATTCGAAATTCAACCTGTCTTTCAGGAGGTATTCCCGGGTGGTCTTCGGGAAATACGTCTGGAAAGTCACATGCCACTGGGATATCTTTGATGTTTATCTCCTCTTTTGTTTTATCCACAACATGAGCGAGGAAGGCATAATTTTTCTTGTGCGGGCATTTTTGTGCCTTGATGCACGAGATAAGACGAAGATTGGCGCCAGGTTTATCACCATAGATTATTAGGGTTTCGTGGTTGGGGAGGTAAAGGCAAACGGCCTTCTCGTGGCTCATAATATTAGCATGGTGGGGGCTTAACCAATCCATGCCGACTATCACATCAAAACTCCTAATATTAACTGGCATCAAGTCTATTTGAAATGAGTGGTTGTTTAATGTTAATGTGCATCCTACGTAAATGTCCTTGGTTGTTTCAGTTTTCCCATTAGCCATCTCCACCGTGAAGGCTTCACTTAGCTTTTGGGGTTGTTGATTTAGTAGGTGTTTGAATTTATGACTCACGAAACTCCGCTCAGCCCCACTATCATACAAAATGCATGCGTAAGTGTTGTTGAGGGGAAACGTACCAGTAACAACCGTCGGGTCTTGAACAGCTTCTACTTGACCCAATGTCAGGACCCTACCTTATCCTCATGCACCTTGGTTGTTGGCTTTGGGGCAGTTTCGCCTATAATGGCCAGTTCCTCCACATCCATAACAAGTATGACTGGCCCCGACATTGTTGTTGTTGTTGCTGTTGTTGTTGGGCTGTTGGTTTGGTTAGGGTTGAGATCTATAGTACCAAGCGGTATTCCCCTTGCGTTGCAGTTGGTACATTCCATTTCTTGGCACTCGCCATTGTGATGATAGTTACATTTACCACACTTGGGTAGAGTACCGGCGTAAGGCTTTGCAGGAGTTGGTGTGGTTGAGGTTTGAGCAGCGGGGGCTGGTGTGGTTTGAGCGGTAGCAGGATGAACTGCCACTGTTTGCGGTTTCTTGGAAGATCCTGAAGGTTGTCCTCCTTTCATTTTATTTCCCGAAATCTTCTTGCTACCTTCTTCCTTCTTGGCTTCAGTCTCAGTAGTTTGGTACCTTTCTTGTTTCCATGGTCATAGAGCTTCTGAGCTAGGCGTTTTGCACCATCAAAAGTTTCAGGGTTTGCTGCAATCATGTTCCCTTGAATTGGGGGAGTTATCCCCCAAATGAATCGTTCGATCTTCTTTCCCTCTGAGGTGATCATACCCGGGCACAAAAGTGCTAACTCACTGAATCTGGAAATGTAAGCCTCGATGTCTGAGTTTTTCACTGTGAGGTTCCATAACTCTTGTTCTAGTCTTTGTACTTCCCCACGGGGACAATACTCTGCCATCAACATCTCTTTAAGTTCTTCCCAAGGCATAGAGTTTGCGACCATCAAGGTCATGTAGGGCTGTAAATGAACTGAACGTTCAACGAACTGTTCATGAACCGTTCGGCGGGAAGTTCGTTTATGTTCGTTTATTTAATAAACGAACGAACATGAACACAAATTATCGTTCGTTTAGTTAAACGAACGAACATGAAAAATGGTCTTGTTCGTTCAATTATGTTTGTGAACGTTCGTTTATGCTGTTCGTTTATATTCGTTCATATAAGTTCATTTTATGTTCACATATGCCTAATTGTGTTTGATTACATTAGTGTATTATATGTTCATTTATGTTCATATATCTTCAATTATGTTTTTTTTATCTTTGTTCATTTATGTTCGTTTGTTTATGTTCATTTAGCATGTTCACGAACATAAATGAACGAACATGAACAATGTAATTTGTTAAACGAACGAACATGAACAAGAAAACTCATTCGTTTATTAGTTCATGTTCGTTTATTTGTTCGGCTAACTTAAATGAACGAACATGAACAAGCCTCGTTCGTGTTCGTTCGATTCGTTTATAGCCCTAAGGTCATGGCCTTCACATGACCATTCCACCAGGATAGGGCTTGGTCAACAAATGTGCAGACTGCGAACTTCACCTTGCTTTCTTCCGGACATTCGCAGATTTCAAAGATAGACTCGGTCTTTTCAATCCAGTGCTTCAAGGCTATCACGCCGTCGGTTCCATTGAATGTTCGTGGTTTTGTATTAGAGAATTCTTTGTAAGTTCATGCTTTCTTAGTCCCTTGATTCATTCCCTAATTGGAGCTTCCTGTTCCTTGACCATTTCCACCACCATTATTTCCATTATGAATATGAGCCAACGCCGTTGTGACTGCTGCCGAAACTACTGCCTGGAAAGCAGCAGAGTTTACCTCCGGCGGAGGCGGCAGTGGTGGTGGTGCAACCGTGTTGTTATTTTTGTGCACCAGTCTTCGAGGCATCTTCTGTCATTGAACATAAAGATGGTGAGTACATAGCAGTATGGGCTTTCGAGTTCCCTTGGCATATAGTGGTTTCGGTGGTTCGGTTGTGCATATAAGTGAATTCATACAATATTATGAAATATGGAAAATAGAACACATAGCAGATAACAACATCACAAATAAAACATAGAACCATTTCATTAACGATAAACTGCATAGTACTATACATGAAAATTCGCCTTTGAAAGACGTACAGTACATAGAGAAAATATAATCCGTCAGCATAACGGCTCTATGAGTAGTGTAATCACTTAATCATAGAGTCAGTCCTACATATAATGGTAAACAAAGAGAGTCCTATCGATAGTGGCGATGAAGAGAGAAAATCCTACTCGCGGCGAACGACATCTGGTGGTGCTGATGATGAGGTGGATGCGCCTTGAAGCCTGGCCAAATGACGCTCGGTGGCACATAGTCGGGCCTCCAACGCTGTCTGTCTCTCCTGGTAGTCCCTAACCACCTACTGAGTCAGTCTCTCTGCACGCTCCACCGCAGCCCTCATCGTAACCATCCGACCGGCAGTCGCATGTGCCTGCTCACCTATATCTCGCGTCCTCCTGACCATCACTGGTAGGGCTCGATCCGCAGGTCCGCCGTGACTAAGGTCGTAATAGTATCGGTTCATGCCGAATGGGGGACGCACCGCCTGCTGTCTGCTCCATCCTATACGGGGGCACCCTAGCTATGTATGGAGGATTCATGACTTCGGATTCCGCGTCCGAGTCATCTGCATCATCCCCGTCAGACTCCTCCTCCTCTGAGTCCACTACTGGTTCTGCAGGTCCCTCTTTGGGTTCCTCCTCTGGTTCCTCTTTTGGTTCCTCTTCTGGTTCCGAATCCAGCCATCCTCCGTTCCCCTGGTTGGGGAAGTAAGGATCTCCGGGTAGATGAAATCCAGCCATAGAGTCTGCACAGAACTATATGAATGCAAGAAAATGGACAACATGTAAGAATAATCCTATAATATTTTAAATTTTTATGTTTTGGTTCCTTAAAACTTCTTGGATTTAGAATTGGTAAGTTTCTAGATTCATTTCCCACCACGATCACTCCTAAGCACATGTTGGTCGTATTTTGAATAAATATAGATGATCAGGCTATATTTATCTCCAATACGACTACATAACTGCCTGGGTTTAACCGCGATGTTCAATTCCTCCAAAGACTTTTATTGTTTCTTATTGTGACAGTACCCTAAATGCACACATATGTATGTAGTTTATTTTTGTTCAGAGTATTTTAGTCCCAATGTATTTATAGTTGCATATCTGGTATGATTAGATATGCCAGTTCACTATAAACATTGCTCTGATACCAATTTGTCACACCCCGAACCAGACGGCGAAAACGTCCGGGGGCGGGTGATTTCATCTTGTAATATCATCACAGTGTATATAAATGAATCACAGACAACATCATCACCATACATTCAATAATACAACATAGAAGGTTTACATCATTGTATTTGTTCACAAAAATTACATGCCAAAATATTAAATGTATGATGGAAGCAAAAATACGACAAAAGTCCACATGTTCTTGATGACCGACCTGCTTAACGAGTCCCTGAGAATACAAGTTATTTTAAAAACGTCAACATATATAATGTTGGTGAGTTCATAAGCATGTTTGTATGAAAACTTTGTATCATTTAGTAAACACCAGAAAATCCGATATTTTCTGTAAAAAACGGTTTGTAAGTTTTGTTTCAAATATTGTATTAGAGCATGCATGTTCTTTTTTGATAATGTAAAAAGAGAGTTTCCCAAAAAATCCTATATTTCCTGTATAATGAAAAAGTGTGGTCTAAACCCCAAGACCCGGGAAATGAAAATGTTGTTGAATTAGGTGTCTAAGCCCATAACTATTTTGGTGTGTACTTGACCCGATTATGAGCATGGTTCTTTTGGGTTGCCTTCACTCATGCAAGTTGATAGGATGACAAGAGGAGAGAGAGTAGAATTTATTATATGAATAATAAATTCGTACTCAAAATGGTTTTATTAATATATTACAAGATTAATACATTATTTGGAAATCATATTATTTAATTAGTATTGATCAGAAATTAAATTAGTATTAATTTGGTGATCAAGAGAGACTGATTGAATAAAGGGGACTGATATTGCAATTAACTGTTAGTTGCTAGTTGGGCTGATGGACTCCATAGAGTGGAGTGGACAAAATTTATGGGGAAGCCCATAAGATTTCGTCCAAAGAGCTCTAAGGAAGGAGTCTCTGGGCTGCTTAAGGCCTAAACAATCATATTAGGGTTTCCACCTAAAACCCTAGCAGCCACAAGTATAAATAGACCCCATGACTAAGGGATTTTCGGCCAATGCTTCTAAGAGACCCTAAGGGCCGAAAATATTTCCTCTCCTAAAGTCATCATGTTGTTTAAGTATTTGTGACTCCATTAGAGGTGCAACATTTGAGGCACTAGGCTTTTAGAAGTCAAGATCAAGAAGGATTGTGATTTTTATTGCTACATAACAATCAAGGTAAACTTCCTAACCCTAATCATACGTGTTTTTCCAGATTTGTATGCTAGTCTATTAGGGTTTATTGCTTTGGTATTCAATGTTGTATGTTTACTTAGAAAACCTAGATCAAAGCAATTAGGGTTGCATGAACACCATAGGAATGATGTTATGCTGATAACCCAACAGTGGTATCGGAGCCTAGGTCGTTCTTCTAGTTGAATAGATGCAAAAGCGAACTGCTAAAGGATTAAAAAGTCGAATTTTTTGTTGTCTGCGACACCGACTCGGCGAGTCCATCAGTGGACTCGGCGAGTTGCCTGAACTCGGCGAGTCTATCTGTGACAACCCTTAAATTTCTATCTTGTAAGTCAATCCAATCAGCCAAAAGTCAGACTTGTTTCTATTGCCTTTTAACCTTGTTAAGGGTAATTTTAATGAGTTTTAAGCCTAGTAAACTCACGGTTTGTGTGTTAGGAAGTGTTAGCTCGGGTTCTTTGAGTTGCAATTGAGCCGGAAACTCCATCAAAAGGGGTTCACGGCCACATCTAGACTCCTGGCCGTGAACAAGTCCCCTATATATATATGAAGTTGGCTCATTTTATTCACTTTTTCAAATCCTTCAACTCTAGCCGTGAACACACCTCATTCTCTCTTAACTTTCTTCAAACCGTGAACACTCCAAAGGCTTCCATAAAGTAAGTATCTTATCCCTTACTTGTTCATACCTAGAAACACTTTATTCCACACATGAATCAAGCACCAAAATGCAAGATCTTCAAGAGTTCACGACCCTGAACCCTTCATGTGGCCGTGAACCCTTCATAAGATCTTGATATGGCCGTGAACCCTCCTTACTTGGCCGTAAACCCTTCTTAGGATCATAGTTGGGCCGTGAACACATCATGTGTTCTATGGCCGTGAACCCTTCTAAGGTCGTGAACACTTGTTTGTTTGGACGTGAACTCCCTTCAATCAATCATATGTGATTGTAACACTTCATTTCAAGTGTTTCCTAGTTCCTAAGGTTGTTTCCCTTACATGTTAGTTGTTTTAAACACTAATAATATACATATATGTATCAATATATGTCAATTAGGACTCGTTTGTGCCTCGAAACTTCATTCGTGGAACTTCTCATCCTTACTCGAATCTTCAATTGAATCACACACATAAGGTGAGTTAATACCTCTATAATCAATCTTTTAAATGTTTATAAATGCTTTTAAGGGGGGGGGGGATACAAGTTGAGCACAATATTATTGTGTTAATATTTTACCTGTGATAACCATCACATTAAAAGATTTCTTATGCTTTTATAAGTGATCAAATCTATTCAAAAACTCTTTTAAAAGATGTTACATTATTGTTTATAAAACCCCGTTTTTAAAGTACATGCATATCTTAGTAGATAATCAAGTCTTTTCTACAAATCAAGGACAGTTCAAAACATACATACTAGTAAACTATAATAGGTATAGTTTAGGGGTTCAGAACATACTATAACTAGAACAGGATTGAACATACTATAACTAGAACATGAAGGAACATACTATAACTAGAACACGAAGGAACATACTATAACTAGAACATGAAGGAACATACTATAACAAGAACAATATAACAATAATGTGAAACCACTACTTCACGGCTTAGCAATATACTTGTTATGTCGCGTTTTATAACCAGAGTCTCCTGGAGGGAGAGCGTGAATTTGTGTATAGATCTATACGGGATTGACACCCCACACCTTGCTGCTAGCTACAGTGGGACTTGCAAGTCTACGGGTGACAAATGTTATACCATTTTCGACGTTTTTAGATCGTCGTGTTTCATACTAGTCAAATCAAGCATCGTTATAACCTCATCACATTTTAACCTTAATTAAACTTATTGGTTTTAAGGTAGTTAGTGCTTCAGTAGTTATTTTATACAATACCACTGTATACTTTCATTTTCCCATTACATTCATATAGTGATATTCTCACATAAACGGTAATGCAAACTATTTTCTAGTAGAGATAGTCATAAAACTCGGGAAGACATACACTCTTACGAGAAAACAAACAAACAGAACAGTCGGGTCTTGGTACATTCAATTAGAAGGGGGCCTATAATGCTAACTTTATGATTCCTCGGTAGATACATTAGGGATATATATTAATCGGATCCGACAGACAGTAGGATGTGTGCTTTCCGCTTCATTTCCTGTTCCTTGTTTGGTTGTGGGCTTAGAGCAGATTCACACAGTCTACTCTCTATTCGATCTTATATATATATATATATATATATATATATATATATATATATATATATATATCTTGTATACACCTAGAAATCATAGGGAATAACATGTATGGGTCAGGTCATAGCATACAATTTCAGTACACCGCTTTCTAGTACAAAAACATTCTTTTTGGATTGAACATTAAGTAGGCGAAACTAGAAACTTATCTGTAAAAGGTTTGATACACATTATTAAACCAGTATAACTTAAAGGACCTTAGGTGGTTAATTCTATAATACCCTAGCTTATACATCAGGGTTATATATAATTAATATCCGATAGGCAGTTGAATGTGTGACTTCCGCCTCATTTCATGTTCCTTGTTTGGCTGTAGGCTTAGGGTAGATTCACACAGTTATCTGCATGTTCGATATTAGATTATATATAGCTAGTATAAACTAAGTGATTATAGAAGGAACTATTGTGGGTACAATTTTTACTAAAGGAAATATATGATTTTCTTAAAGTATGTTTTCATCAAATATAAAAGAACTATTACAGTTAACTCCGTAAGTACCAAATGAATACGCCAGGGTTATATACAATGAAGATCTAACAAACAATGGGATGTGTGATTTCCGCCTCATTCCCTGTTCCTTGTTTGGTTGTGGGCTTAGGGCAGATTCACACAATCGATTGTCTATTTACTCTAAATTATATATAACTTGTATCCATTTAGTACTCATAGAAGGAATTGTAGAGTCATTTTTACTTATCTTTCATCATATCAGAAAATTTAGGATTTTCTGGAGGAACAGGTGAACTTTTCTAAAGAACTTATAGTTTACTTTTCATCACTAAAATACTTATTAACTCACCAGCTTAAATACTAATTTACTCTTTTGAAATAACTTGTATTCTCAGGGAACTAGTAGACAGGTACGCGCTCAGGGATTCAGAAGATGGAGCATAATAGCTTCATGTCTTGTTTTATTATTTACTTGAAGTCAATCTTTGGTGAATCACATACTTTGTAAACACTTTAATATTAATGCAATGGTTGTTTGTTACTTTGATTACTTTGATGCATGTGTTGTGATACTAAACATGACGTCCTCCGCCCCCGAACGTTTCCGCCGTTCCAGTTTGGGGGTGTGACACTATCACTGGACTCGACGAGTCTAGTGTGCTGTTGCCGGGATTTTCGATTTTTTGAACAGATTTTGTTAAGGATAATTACCAAAACTCATTTTTATTGCCTAAAATGGATTTTTTATGTTTGGAATGATTATCCTTATCAAAATTAATGGATTTGGTTAAATATGGATAATATAGGATTATTATGAGGTAAATATTTGACCTAGTAAGTTTGAATAGTTTCAATTCACACCCTTTAGGTTTTATAGTTTAAATTTGAACTTAAAAGTTTTGTTTTTGAAATTTAAATAGTTAAACCCTAATATTTTGAAAGGTTTCAAAATTTGTCCTCTAAGTTTTGGAATTTAAAATTTAATTAAAAAGTTTTAATTTTGAAATATTAAATTCTAAAACCCTAGTATTTTGAAAAGTTCAAATTACACCCTTATGGCTTTATTAAATTAATTAAATGTGTAATTAAAAGAAAGTTAATAAATCCATAATCATATGGTTTAAGTTTAATTAAATTAAAAGTATAATTTATTAAATTAGACCACCTAGTTTTTTTTAAAGTGTAAAATACACCCTTATACTATATAAAACTAAAAGTTTACTATTATATATGTATGAGTAAATGTCAGTCTTACCGTTAGTAGGCCTCATTCACGAAGTTGGTCTATAAGGGGTGTTTAAGGAAGCGGCCTGTAAAATGACCGCCATTGGGTATCCACTCTTACCCACCGCACCCTTGACAAGTGGAGAGTCGTTAGCCGAATGGGTAGGATAGGACGCAAACCTTCCATTATAAGTATAATGTAATACGAAGTAACTAAACACTTTTATAAATTCCCAAATCTTAGTTACTTTAGGAAAAATGTGAAAATGATGCTATTCCATGAAATTACACTTTGTACCCTTGCCAAGACGTTAGTGGAGCGTGTGTGGTTAACCGGCACACTAATTTGAGTCTAGCGAAGGGGGCAAAGGGTGACTCGATGTTTGTCATAGATCAATGGAGCGTGTGTGGCTAACCGGCACATTGATTAGGTGACTGTAACATTGGGGGCACCAAGTACATTTGCATGGTTATTCACACCTTGTTTGTGATCCTCGGCATCCCAGTCACAAACTTGTAGGGCATAATCGATATTAAGCATACCATTGAAAAGTTCAATGAATCTCAAAAGATCTAGGAGTTTCAATTCATTTAAAACCTAATTTTCAATTTTCGTTTTTCATGGTGGAAATTGGTAAATCGTCATTTACCTACCTTCAAATGTTCTGCAATTTGGATTACGGCATCTCTCTTCCAAATTGTAGAATATTGTGTTGGATCCTAGCCTTGATATTTCATTTGGGTGTTATATCAAGGATTCTTATCAACTAACTTGAATTTCTCCCGTTTTGTAGATGTCAAAATCTAACTATGATCTTCCTGAATCCGTTGGAAAAAGTTTTCCACTTGAAGATGATGTTCCACGATTGGATTGTGGAAACGGAAATCAAGCTTCACTTCCTCCACCTCCTCCAATAATTCTCCTTGACCCACGTGTTCGAAGACTTGAAAAGTTCAAGGTCACTCAAGCCCTATTGGCGTACAAACACGAAGATGGAAAGTCTGTATGTGCTCATGTCTTGGATATGAAGTTGCATAGTGATAGATTGGGAATGTTGGGTGTCGATGTCTCAAGAAAGTTGGCTGTTGACTTGGTTCTTCAGTCACTTCCCGAATCATATAGGGAGTTCATTAGAGAGTACTATATGATGGACCACGACGTGACCCTCATTGATTTGACTTATTTGCTTATTGCTGCTGAATCAGTAATGATTTGGCGCACTGGCCAAGCAAATTTGTCTGGTAAATCAATATCCTAACCTTCTATGGGTAATGGCAACATTGGAAGTCCAGAAAAGTTTTCTCTACGCAAGAGAAAGGCTGAGTCTGAGATAGTCCCGTGTACCATTCCAGAAGAATCCATATGTTTCTACTGCCAAAAGAGGGGGCATTGGTTACGAAGTTTCCCAGACTACCTGAGAGATCTAATAGATGGGAGAGTCAAGATGTATTACTCTGCTTCAGGTAAAATCCACTATCTAACTCTATTAAGTTTTCTATTTTGGATTCTTAATACATGATGTGATAAGATTACATTTTGATGTTTTGTAGGATCGAAGAAAAGAAAGGAAGCTTAAAGGAAGAAGTGAGCTGAGTCTGATCGCGAAGAAATGGATTTCGATCGCATGATTCGATGATCGGATTTTTGAGCTGCTGCTTAGAGTTATGATAGATTGCTTAGGAATTTGTAATATCATAGTTTTCATTTGAATTGCGATTGTAAGGACAAGATTTTCCGCGTTTTTTATAAATAAAATAAATTTTGAGTTTTGTCTTATTTATATCTCCTTGCAATGTCGTTTGTGAAAATTGATGCTTGTGTGTTTCTATTATAAGCAATATTAAGTGGATGTGATTCTTAGTTATGTTATTTATGGTAGTCTCGTATTTTTCTAAATGAGGAAAGATTCCCAGTGCCCAAGTTTCAATTGGACAGAAGCTTGGAATCATATGATTTGAGTCACGTGATGTATGGAAATCTTGGTACTTAGGAAATTAAGACTAATTCCTTGTTTACATAAGTATGTGAGTCAAGTGAAGGAATAAAGGATCTGGTACGCATTGTTGTGCGCTAGGTCAAGTCCGCCACAAAGAACAGTAAGATTATTCGTCATGATTTACTAAAAGTCAAGTAAATGTGGTTATGCTTACAAGATTAAGTGTAATTCTGAATCATTGGAAAAGTTTCAATGAATAGCAGAACGAATAAGAAGAATGAATTAGGCAGAAAGATAAAAGTTTCTCCAATCTGAACAGATGGGAGAGTACTTAAGTATCGTGTTTTGTGATTAACTTAGGGATTATGAAACCGTGTCACAATTGATCCTCTAAGGACATCTTAGTACACTAGTATGGCTAAGAAGAGGAATCAACAATTGTTGAAATGGTTAAATCAAAAGGTGAATCATACTTCGTTCCAGAATCTAGTCTTAGAGTCGTACTCCAAGATTGTGACTTAAGTGACATCATCTTAAGAAAAAGGTTGAACACACTCATCAAATGTGGAGTAGGAAAATGTTTTTCTCTTGTACGTTTGAAATTGGTAAGTTGTGATGTCTTGGATAAGACAAAGACAAAATAAGACCAATTGTGTGTAGTGTTTGTCTTGATAAGGACCCACAATAACTCCTGAGTATTTGTTTTGTCAAGGAATGTTTCTTGACAAGAGAATATTATATGTCAAGAGGTCAGTGGGAGTCTAAATGGTCTTGAAGAGTTTCAAGAACTAATCAAGAGTAGACATATTGTTAATCACTAGCACACGACTTGAGGTTTGCAACCTATCGTGTTGACATAGTGTTGTTTCTGTTCCATTCCAGTTTAAGTCAACTATGCATATGAATTCTATGATTTCTCAATTGATTGCATAGAGGCAAGGCACCCTGATCAATGGAAAGTACATTGATAGGTAGGGGTGAGCTGCTTAAAGATTTGGAAGCAATGGTGGGACCCTTAAAGGCAAGAAATTAAGAATGAACAAGTTCTGTCCATAAGAGTTTGGATTTGTCACAAACATTATCTTATGATTATGGTTATGACAAATTCACATGGATATGAACACATACACCATAAAATCTAAGTGTCATAAGATTTCTCTGCTTCATGAAAATGATTGTGAGGAAACGCTTTCACTAGTAAGATTTTAAAGAGATAGCAATTGTAAGAATTGCATTCTCAAATTCGATTATGATAACGGCATCCCTATTCATAGTTCGAATGCTGAGATTTGGCAATTAGTTTGAACAATTAAGTATTATTGTTGTAAGTTCTGAAATTGTTTAGACACACATGTGAGCTATCTAAGGAAAGGTGTATGAGTTTGAGAAGCTTAGATAAAGGCTTATCATAGCATCTCGTATCAGAAATATGAACTTTCGTTAAGGAAATCAATAAGTATTTATTTCTAGAAGTCCAAATGTTTTCTGAGTACATGTCAAAGCTAGTGGGAGCATAAGTGTTATGCTAGTAAAGTAATAATTATCATGTAAGTGGGAGCATGATTATTATGTTGCAAGTTAGCAATATTAATTATAGAAAACAAAAGTTTCACTTTGCAAAGTTGCAGGGGTTGAAATGTTTTTTTTTACTATAATTAAGGGAGAGAATATTATACTTCATTTCAAATCTAAAAGCTAGATCGAGAAATTTTAATCAAATTTAGTCAAAAAGATATATATGGATGTTATGTTGAAAAGATTCAACATAAGGGAATCCTATATATGGCAATATTATGGCAAGAAACTGGTAAAGTATCACGTTTTTCATGAATCGTTTCCCATACGCTTCAAGTAGAGGATCGATTGCATATGCTGTAATATTCGACCGTTCTAATTTTCCAAATGCTTAGGGCATTAAGAGGGAAAAAGGACCAGAACCAAATATGACTGAAATTAATTAAACAAATGTCAAGAACAATCTGAGGTTCGCCAAGGATTGGTTACTTGTGAGCAGTTGGAAGTAGAGTATTGGATGGAACATATCGACATTATTATGAATAGATATGATTCTATTTAGAATGAGTTGTCATATGGCAAATATGGAAATGTTTCCATAAATGGGAGTTGGATATTAAGAATCTATGTAGATTAGAAACTTTTATGCAAGAAGGATGTTCAAAGAAATGTACTTTGAATGTGAGACTTCATAGAGTACTTTGTAATATCACTGGCAAAGTCTTGGTGGCTGTGCTATGACATTGCGAAAGGAGCATTGCATAAAATGTTAGAATCTAACATATTCTGATAGTGGCTAGAATTTTGAGTTCTTACACTTATAATAAGGATTAGGAGTTGTGAAATGAGTATCATTGGAAATGTGTTCAATTGATCTATTTCACAAAGTAAGGACCATAGGTAAACATAGTATGCATGCTTGGAGCATGGGACACATGTTGTTATAATTCAAGTAATAAGTTGATTAGACATTATATAATGAATAATGTGTAATCAATATGGTGACTAAATAAAAGGTGTTTTATTTATACTCACAAGTTTGAGGCCATATTGGATTCGATTATTCTTGTGTTTCACTTTGCATGTTTTGACTTCCCGAATAATAAGATTATTCAAACTATCCACAGTCGATAAATACTTTGGAAGTTGGTATTGAAGCTAGACTGTCGTGAATTGGTTTGTGGACTGTCTAAAGTGTATTAGACATAGCAAAAGTTGGTACAACATTCATGAGTGCTTATGAATTAAGATTTGAGCATTGGTTTAAACCCACACTCACTTGAATCACTTCATGGATTTTATCACGGGTGATTAGTAAGACGATAATATCTTATATTCTTGAAACCGAGACATGTGAGTTGTAATTTACAAGTCGGTTACACATTGATAATATGTAAATGCACCAGTAACTTGGTGTTATAAAACATATTGTTGTGTGTGATTTGATGAGTAAGTACAAGCGAACATTTGAGTCGAAGTTTATCAGTTCCTTTTACCCAATGTGGGATAAAAGCGATATCTGTGGGCCCCTCGATGATTTAGTGATGACACCCTAAGTGCTTGGCCAAGCCGGGACTAAGTTGATGTGTTCAATTGTAGTCTGTTGTCAGTCGTCATAAATCGGAAATCGGGAAACAACACATGAACAAAGAGTATGATTAAAATCCATGACTCAGTTCATACGATATCTAGAATGGAGGAATATATGATCCCTTATCTAAAGGACGCGTTTCTGATAAGATCAGAGTTGACAGCGACTTTTGAAAGCTACAATAGCTGATCAGGTTCTGAAGTCGTACTTAATAGTTATTAGACTTATCCAAGTGGGAGACTGTTGGATTAGGTGTCTAAGCCCATAACTATTTTGGTATGTACTTGACCCGATTATGAGCATGGTCCTTTTGGGTTGCCTTCACTCATGCAACTTGATAGGATGACAAGAGGAGAGAGAGTAGAATTTATTATATGAATAATAAATTCGTACTCAAAATGGTTTTATTAATATATTACAAGATTAATATATTATTTGGAAATCATATTATTTAATTAGTATTGATCATAAATTAATTTGGTGATCAAAAGAGATTGATTGAATAAAGGGGACTGATATTGCAATTAACTGTTAGTTGCTAGTTGGGCTGATGGACTCCATAGAGTGGAGTGGACGAAATTTATGGGGAAGCCCATAAGATTTCATCCAAAGAGCTCTAAGGAAGGAGTTCATGGGTTGCTTAAGGCCTAAGCAGTCATATTAGGGTTTCCACCTAAAACCCTACCAGCCACAAGTATAAATAGACCCCATGACTAAGGGATTTTCGGCCAATGCTTCTAAGAGACCCTAAGGGCCGAAAATCTTCCCTCTCCTAAAGTCATCCTGTTGTTTGAGTGTTTGTGACTCCATTAGAGGTGCAACATTTGAGGCACTAGGCTTTCAGAAGTCAAGATCAAGAAGGATTATGATTGTTATTGCTACATAACAATCAAGGTAAACTTCCTAACCCTAATCATATGTGTTTTTCCAGATTTGTATGCTAGTCTATTAGGGTTTATTGCTTTGGTATTCAATGTTGTATGTTTACTTAGAAAACCTAGATCAAAGCAATTAGGGTTGCATGAACACCACAGGAATGATGTTATGCTGATAACCCAACAAATGTATAGTACGTACTTTGTATCACGAAGGAGTATACATATTCCGTAAATTTATTTGTTTGTTATTCTCTATGTGAGTCGCTATAACCATGCTTGATATGACTGATATGCCTTTCCTGACGTTCTTCAGGCGTCACGTTTGGTAAGACATTGGTCACCCTAGACTGGCCCGTCTAGCTGTAGCGAACAGCTCAGGTGCGGGGGTGTCAACCCCGTATAGATCTATATACAGAAATTCTCTCTCTCCCTCCAGGAGACTCTGGTTATAACTACATGACTTATGATGTACACTAGGTAGGTACGAATGAAGGCGTGTCTCACAAGAGACTTAACTAAATCTACACGAATAGTGTGTCTCGTTGTTTAACGCTTTAAGTAATGTTTCAAGTATGTATTTTTTATTACAAACCATTGGTGATAACAATACCATTTGTTTTTATCAAAATGTCAAGTATTTATTGTTATCAGCCCGATTAACATAGTGTTGGATTAGATGTCTAAGCCCATAACTATAATTGGTATGTACTTGAATTGATAGCAGCACAGTCCTTTTGGGTTGCCCTCAACCTAGCAACTGGACAAGGAAATTATGAAAGGAGAGATATTAATTTATAAGATTAATAAATTAATATAAATGATTTATTAATATGTTAATGGATTAATATATTAATTAGAAATCATTATGTTTAATTAATTGTTAGCCAAAAATTAATCAGAATTAATTTTGGGGTTAAAAGAATTAATTATAAAGTGCAGGGACTAGTTTGCAATTAACTAATAGTTGAGTGGAAGGTTCCAGAACCCCCTTGGAAGGGGGTGGACGAAAACCCTAGGGGAAACCCTAGAGAATTCGTCCAAGGGCTCCAAGATAAGGCCTTGGGTCTTGCTTAGGCCCTAAGCAAAGGATAACTAGGGTTTTCCCTAAACCCTAGTTCCCTCAACTATTTAAGGAGCCTCCTGGCTCACATTTTGTGTACTGAATTCTTTAGAAGAAACCCTAGTGGCCGAAATTGCATACTCCCTCCCCTCTCTCTTCTTCTACTTTCCTTCTTGCTAGTTTGGGTGTGATTCCATTAGAGGCATTACACTTGTGGTGCTAAAGCTTCCAAGAAGATCAAGATCAAGATCAAGGGAATATCAATTGTTTGCTATAACAATTGAAAGGTATGTAAACCCTAAACCCTAGTTTGTTAATTTCGAAATTAGCCTCTCTCCTCTAGGGTTCTTGTTTTGCAATTCAAAGTTGTATGTTCAATAGTTAAAACATAGATCCAAAGTAGGTTGCATGTGAACTTAGGAATTGTTTCTAGTTTATTTGTTGTACCTAAAACCCATCAGTGGTATCAGAGACATTGTTGTTTTAAATTGAATTGCTACAATTGTTGAATTGCAAATTAGGGTTTATAGCTATTAAACCCTAAAGGCCAAATTTTCGATTTCTAGGGTTTTGGATCAAAGGGTTTTTTCGAAAACCCTAGCCTCCAAAGAACCCTAATCGAAATTAGGGTTAGGGTTTTGAAAACCCTAGCCTCCTCCCTTGTAAATTTCGAAATTTGCTTAGAAGTTTTAGGGTTTCTTGTTTTGGATAATTGTTACTTAATTAGATTAATTGGATAATTATCCTTACCCTATTTTTCGAAATTTAGAGGGATAAGGATTAGGATTAAATTAATGGATTAATTTAATTAGATAATCCTTACAAGATTTAATAATTTGATTAATAGTTAATTAAAAGATAAATATTAAATCTAGTTAATTGGTTTATTTAAATTTAAATTTAATAGCTTAAATTTCGAAATTTATAAACCCTTGAAGTTTTAAAATGTTTTAAAACACACCTTATATATATATATATATATTATAATTAAAAGTTTAATATTATATATGTATAAGAACATGGTCAGTCAAATCGCTAGTATGCCTCATTCACGAAGCTAATCTATAAGGGGGGTATAAGGAAAGTGCCTATAAAATGGTAGTTGAATGGGTGTCCACTCTCACCCACCGCTTCCTTGATTAGTGGAGGGTCGTTAGCAGAACAGATTTGATAGGACAACTACTTCTCATTAAAAGTATAATGATATTAAAGAAAGTACTAGAACATTATTTTCAAAATCCCAACTCTAGTTACTTTAGGAAAAATGTGAAAAGTATGCTAATCCATGAAATTGCACATTATGCTTTATTGGTCGTTAGTGGAGCGTGTGTGGTTAACCAGCACACTAAAAGGCACTAATAAAGAGTAGTAATGGGTATCTCATAATTGTCATTTTGATGGAGCGTGTGTGGTTTACCAGCACATCAATAGTTAATGATAAAGACAATGAGGTTACCAAGCACATTTGCATGGTTATTCACATCTTGTTTGTGATCCTCGGCATCCCAGTCACAAATAGAAGAGCATAATCTGAGATTAAAACATGCCATTGAATAGTTTCAATGTATCTCAAAAGAATTAGGAATTTCACTTCGTTTGTTTCGTCTAATGGTGGAATTGGTGAATCGTCATTCACCTACCTTTATGAAATTTGCACTTGGATCTCGGCATCCCATTTCTAAGTTGTGAATCTTCATAGTTGGATCCTAACCTTGATATTATATCTTTGGGTTATTTTATTAAGGTATCTTGAAATCTAACTAAAACTTTCTTTCTTTTCAGATGTCTACTCCTGGAAACACTTCTGCTTCGTCCTCCTCCAACCAAAACTTCTCTTTGCTCAATATTTGCTCCAAAGTCGTTATGGATGGCTCAAACTATAACGATTGGATGCGCAACATCAAGATGGCTCTTCGTTTCGAGAACAAAGAATATGTTCTTGAAAAGGAGCTCAAAGAGCTTGATGAGAATGAAGCTACTCCTGAAGATCTTGCTGCCTACAAGAAACATTACGATGATACTACCAAAGTGGCATGCATCATGGTGGCAACTATGTCCCCAGAACTGCAGAGGTACTATGAGGACTACTGGCCTTTCGAGATGAACAAGGACCTTATGGAAAAGTACCATAAGCGAGCTCGTCAAGAAAAGTTCGAAGCAGTCAAGTCACTCATGGCTTGCAAGATGAAAGATGGGGAGTCAGTTGTGTCACATGTGCAAAGAATGCAACGCTACATAGAGCGTTTGGTCAAGCTCAATATTCACTTTGATGAGGAATTGGCCATTGACATGGTCTTGAACTCACTTCCTGAATGTTATGGTCAGTTTATTCTAACTTACCATTTGAACAATACTGAGCAGACCTTGGCCCAATTGCACAACTTGTTGCAGACAGCTGAGGCAGGGATGAAGGGTAAAAGTATACCCTCCACACCTGCTAGTGCCCCTGTTTTGGCTATTGGACAGGGAAAGGGGAAAAAGAGGAAAGGTCCTCCCAAGCAAAACTGGAAGAGCAAGGCTCAAGCTGGGTCATCTAGTAATGGCCCAAAGGCTAAGCCCAATGGTTCCACTTCCCATGTTTCTGATCCAAAAGAGGCAGTTTGCTTTTACTGCAACCAAAAGGGGCATTGGAAGAGATCTTGCCCACAATATCTGCAAGATATCAAGGATGGCAAAGTGAAGCCATCTTCGGCAGGTATTTACACTATTTCTGCTAATAACTCATTATCTTCTCGTTCATGGGTCCTTGATACAGGATGTGGTTTTCATATCTGTTCTGATTTGCAGGGTCTAAAGGAAAGTGAGGAGATAGAGCGAGGAAGGATAAACCTGATCATGGGAAACAGAAAGTCTTCACCAGTAACCAAGATCGGAGTTTATCAGCTTCTGCTTAGTAATGATGTTAGATTAGATTTAATAAATTGTTGCTATTCGTCTGAGATGACGAGAAACATTATTTCATTTCATGCATTGTTCAGACAAGGTTTTACATATTCTTTTAATGATTTGAATGGTTCAATTTCTGTTTATAAGAATGGTGTTTTTATGTTTGAAGCTTTGCCTTGTAATGGTGTGTATGAAACAGTGACTTGTGTTGATAGCCTAGGAAATAGTGTACTTAATATTGACTTGTCTAATAGTGTAGACAAGGCATGCTTGTGGCATTGTCGTCTTGGACACATTAACAAGAAACGCATAGCCCAACTCCAAAAGGATGGAGTGTTGGAATCATTTGACCTAAAGTCAGATGATATGTGTGAATCTTGTCTTTTGGGAAAGATGACAAAATCACCATTCACAGGGTCTTGTGAAAGAGGTGAAGGTCTGTTGGATCTCATACACACGGATGTGTGTGGGCCCTTCAGATCAACCACAAGAGATGCTAATCGATTCTATGTGACTTTCACTGACGATTATAGCAGATATGGATATATCTACTTGATCAAGCATAAGTCAGAAACTTTTGAAAAGTTCAAAGAGTTTAAGCATGAAGTCGAAAATCAATTGGGCAGAAAGATAAAGATACTTAGATCCGATAGAGGCGGGGAGTATCTTAGTATCGAGTTTAACGACTATCTGAAAGAATGTGGGATAGTCTCACAATTGACTCCTCCCAGGACACCACAGTTAAATGGTGTAGCTGAGAGGCGCAATCGAACCTTGTTAGACATGGTTCGTTCTATGATGAGTCGGGCTTCGCTTCCTATTCACTTCTGGGGGTATGCCTTAGAGACAGCCGCCCACATCCTCAATCTTGTCCCTACAAAGAAGGTTGCCAAAACACCTCACGAAATGTGGACAGGGAAAGTTCCCTCGTTAGCACACATTAAAGGCTGGGGTTGTGAAGCTTTCGTAAGACGAGAGACTCACGACAAGCTAGCAACTAGAAGTGAGAAATGTGTTTTCATTGGTTACCCAAAGCAGTCTTTTGGATATTTGTTCTACAGGCCTAGTGAGAACGTGGTCTTTGTAGCACGAAGAGGAGTCTTTCTTGAAAGAGAGCTCATATTCAAAGTGGACAGTGGGAGCACTATTGACCTTGAAGAAATTCAAGATTCAGCCAATGAAGGAACCTTAGAAGACACTAGCACTCAACCAGAGGAAACAGTTCCTGTTGAACCAATTGATAACTCATTACCTCTTAGAAGATCCACTAGGGTGAGTGTGCCACCTGAGTTGTATGGTTTTCATATTACTTCAGATGGTGACACATTCATAAGTGACAGAACACTGGTAAACTTAGATGAACCAGTCACTTATAAGGAAGCAATGGCAGGCCCAGAGGCTTCCAAGTGGAAAGAGGCAATGGACAGCGAGATTAAGTCCATGTATGACAATCAAGTTTGGAATTTGGTTGATAGTGCACTAGGTCGTAAGACAGTTGGGTGCAAATGGATCTTCAAGAAGAAGACAGACATGGATGGAAATATGCACACATTCAAGGCTCGACTGGTTGCAAAAGGTTTTACTCAAACCCCAGGGGTTGACTATGATGAGACTTTTTCGCCAGTGGCTAAGATTAAATCTATTAGGATATTGCTCGCCATAGCTGCCTTTCATGATTATGAAATCTGGCAGATGGATGTCAAAACTGCTTTCCTTAATGGGAAGTTGGCTGAAGATGTTTACATGAGTCAGCCAGAGGGTTTTGTTGATGCAAAGTTCCCCAATAGAGTGTGCAAGCTTGAGAAATCCATTTATGGATTGAAACAAGCATCTCGCAGTTGGAATCTTTGCTTCCATGAGAAAGTCAAAGAGTTTGGTTTCTCTAGAAGTGAAGATGAGTTCTGTGTGTATATCAAGGCTAGTGGGAGTATAGTAACTTTTCTGGTGTTGTATGTCGATGACATATTACTCATTGGTAACGACGTTCCAACCTTGAAAGAAGTTAAGTCTTGGCTTGGAAAGTGTTTTGCCATGAAAGACCTTGGAGAAGCTGCCTATATTCTTGGGATTAGAATATTGAGAGATAGAAAGAAGAGACTAATTGGACTTAGTCAGAGCACATACTTGGATAAGGTACTAAAGAGGTTTAGTATGGAAAATTCCAAGAAGGGAGAGCTACCTATCCAGAGCAATACCAAATTGAGTAAGACTCAATGCCCGAGTACAGATGTTGAAATAGATGACATGAGTCGTGTACCTTATGCTTCCGCTGTCGGATCGATCATGTACGCTATGACATGTACTCGCCCTGATGTGGCATTTGCTTTGAGCATGGTCAGTCGCTATCAGGGAAACCCAGGTAGAGCTCATTGGATAGCAGTTAAGAATATACTCAAGTATTTGCGAAGGACAAAGGACTGGGTCCTTGTGCTTGGTGGCAGTGATACTTTGAGAGTAGATGGTTACAGTGATGCCAACTTTCAGACGGATAGAGATAACTTCCGTTCTCAGTCGGGCTGGGTGTTTTTACTGAATGGAGGAGCAGTTACTTGGAAGAGTTCCAAGCAAAATACGGTGGCTGATTCTACTTGTGAATCAGAGTACATAGCAGCAAGTGAAGCGTCGAAAGAAGCAGCTTGGTTGAGGAACTTCATCGGGGATCTCGGAGTTGTTCCAACCATCCAGGAGCCTATGGAACTGTTCTGCGATAATGAAGGAGCGGTTGCCTTGACAAAGGAACCGAGAGATCATGGTAAGACCAGACATATCGACAGAAAGTACCATTTCATCAGACATAGAGTAGAAGAAGGCCATCTTATAGTAAAGAGGGTGTCATCTGAAGATAACCCAGCAGATCCTCTCACAAAGGGTCTGAGTAGGGCTAAGCATATTCAGCATGCTCGGAGCATAGGACTGAAAGATGATATTAGTTTTAGTAGTTAGATTAGTTTTTGAAACTTGTAACAAAGTAAATGTAATTGACTTTTGGTGATTAAATAATAAAGTATTATTTATAAGTTTGGCTACTACCTTTTGTCAATTGTTTATTATTGTGTTTCATTTTTGCATGTTTTACTTCCTGAATAATGAGATTATTCAAACTCCACAGTCGCTCGTACTCTTGGAAGTAAGTAGTGAATTAAGACTGTCATGAATTGGATTGCAGATTGTCTAAGGATAGACATGGCAATAGAATTGCTGCAATGTTCATGAGTACTCAGAAATTGAGATTTGAGTATTGGATAAACCCACGCTCAGAGTATTACTTCATGGAATTCATCACGAGTAATACTGAGACGATAATATCTTATAATCTTGAAACGAAGATATATGAGTTGTAATTTACAAGTCGGTTGTGCATTGGTGATACGAAAACGCATCAGTAACTTGGTGTTATAAAACGTATTGTCATGCATAATTTGATGAGTAAAAGATACAAGCATATGAGTCAACGTTTATTTGTTCCTTTTGCCCTAACAGGAAAAGCGATATCTGTGGGCCCCTCGATGATTTGGTGTTGACTTATGTGCTGGGCCCAGCCAGGACTAAATTGATGTGTTCAATTAGAAGTCCTACATCATCACAAATCAGGAATCGGGAAACATAGATTCTGGACAAAGAGATTGATTATATTCCATGTCTTTTGTCTGGGGATATCAAGCAGAACGAAGGGTTATATGATCACTTATCTTAGGACACGTAACTGACTGGGTCAGAGTTCGGCAGCAGCTTTTTGGAAGCTACAATTTGCTGGTCAAATTTAGAAGGCATACTAGCAATTATAGTTATAGACTTATCCAAGTGGGAGACTGTTGGATTAGATGTCTAAGCCCATAACTATAACTGGTATGTACTTGAATTGATAGCAGCACAGTCCTTTTGGGTTGCCCTCAACCTAGCAACTGGACAAGGAAATTATGAAAGGAGAGATATTAATTTATAAGATTAATAAATTAATATAAATGATTTATTAATATGTTAATGGATTAATATATTAATTAGAAATCATTATGTTTAATTAATTGTTAACCAGAAATTAATCAGAATTAATTTTGGGGTTAAAAGAATTAATTATAAAGTGCAGGGACTAGTTTGCAATTAACTAATAGTTGAGTGGAAGGTTCCAGAACCCCCTTGGAAGGGGGTGGACGAAAACCCTAGGGGAAACCCTAGAGAATTCGTCCAAGGGCTCCAAGATAAGGCCTTGGGTCTTGCTTAGGCCCTAAGCAAAGGATAACTAGGGTTTTCCCTAAACCCTAGTTCCCTCAACTATTTAAGGAGCCTCCTGGCTCACATTTTGTGTACTGAATTCTTTAGAAGAAACCCTAGTGGCCGAAATTGCATACTCCCTCCCCTCTCTCTTCTTCTACTTTCCTTCTTGCTAGTTTGGGTGTGATTCCATTAGAGGCATTACACTTGTGGTGCTAAAGCTTCCAAGAAGATCAAGATCAAGATCAAGGGAATATCAATTGTTTGCTATAACAATTGAAAGGTATGTAAACCCTAAACCCTAGTTTGTTAATTTCGAAATTAGCCTCTCTCCTCTAGGGTTCTTGTTTTGCAATTCAAAGTTGTATGTTCAATAGTTAAAACATAGATCCAAAGTAGGTTGCATGTGAACTTAGGAATTGTTTCTAGTTTATTTGTTGTACCTAAAACCCATCACATAGAATGTGTCATGAGACTCAATAAACATGAAATTGAGTATACCAGACCCAATAAACATGTAATGAGTATGTAAGGCCCAATAATCATGAAATGATTATATAAGGCCCAATAAGCATGTAAATGGGTATTTGAGGCCCATTTTTGTTAAAATGACATTTTTGGCCCATTAAGCCGAAAATTTACCATAAATGCCTTTTTTTGTTAAAAATGACATTTTTGGCCCATTAAAGCCGATAATTTACAATCAAGGCCCATTTTGTTAAAAATGACGTTTTAGGCCCATTATGGCCGAAAATTACAATTAAGGCCCATTTTTGTTAAAAATGACAATTTAAATCCATTAAGGCCAAAAATTACATTTTAGGCCCATGAAACCGTGAATTTCCAAATAAGGCCCATTTTTATGAAAAATGACCATTTTAGCCCATTAAAACCGAGAAGGCCCAAAAGAAACACATTTTGTCCAAAAATGACTCTTTTGGCCCATCTAAAACCGTGAGTATCATTAAAAGGGCTCACTTTTGCTTATTTGTCAAATATGGCCCTTCATTGGGTTTTCTTTAGTTTTATAGTATCCTAAAACATGTTTAATCATTTTCAACATCATAATGAGTTACATAAAGTAATTTGTTTTCCTAATATCTTCAATACTTGGAAGATATATCGAGTTCATAAGTGTTAAACATAGTTTCATAACATATTTACACAACATATCATGAAAATACATACAAGCATGCATAAATACTTAGATTTAACACAAAACCAACTTGTATTCTCCCTCAAAAGTTAGTAAATCACGAAAAAGGAGGGGTATGAAGCTCACCTTGGTGTTAGTTCGGTTTCGAAGAGAAGATTGAAGGAGTTTTCGGCCTTGAATGCTTCTTAGGAAGAGTTTTCGAAACCTAGATGTTTCTAGGAATCTAGACACGAAATGGAGTGTTTATGAGTGAGAATCTTTGCATGAAATGGAAACAAATCATTTCAGAGTGATAATAACTTACTTAGTGGATAATACTTGATGCAAAGCTCTTGAAATCACACACACAACTCACGAATTCTTGAAGAGGGAATACAGAGTTCTTGGTGTACCTAGAGAGATAAGGAGTTGAGAGAGTTTTGTGATTGAAAAAAATGGATGAAGTGAGGGGGGTGTGGGGGTCTTCGGCCGTAAGTAGAGGGAGAGAGAAGAGAGTGGGTTAAATGGTTATTACAGGAAGGTTATACTCTAAGTGCATAGATGTTTGATGGTTAAATTGCATGGATAACCTCTAAACAACAATGAGGTGTCACTAATTTAAACTAATTCAATTTCTCTTTTTTTTGTTAAAACCGAGAATGAGGGAAGGAAAGAAAAGAATAAACATTGGGCTTGAATTGGATAGCAACCGAAAATATGTAGTCCAACAAGAAATTTTTCGGCCCATTGGGCCCACATACAATTTTACGACCCAAAAGAGTAAAAGAAATGGGTTTTCGGCCCAATGTGATTAAATAAGTGGGTTTTCGGCCGATAGAGACAAGTTGAGTGGTTTTCGGCCCAATAAGGCCCATGAAGAGTCTTATGGCCGAAAATACTATTGCTTAATGAATGTGGGTCCAATTAGGGCCCAAATGAGGATTCTTAGCCCAAAAGAACCAAGTTGAGGGGTTACTGGCCCATTAGGCCCAATAAGTGAATCCTGGTCCAACAATAGGTTTGAACCGTGAAGTTAGGGTTACAACCCCAAAGTCGAGTGAATGTAGTGTATGTAATTAGGTTTACAGCTTGCACGAGTGAGTTTTGATTCGAATTGTCGTTTTTGAATGAATAATTTGTATAACATCATACTTAGGGTTTCAAGATAACACCAAAAGTTAATTACACATGGACATAATTTCCTAGCCTTAAAATACTACTTGTGACAGTAGGTCGAACACCCAGATATGCTTGACAGGGGTAGGTCAGGGCACCCTGGTATGCATGACATGGGTAGGTTGAGCACCCAGGTATGCTCAGCAGGGTTGGTCGGGCACCTAGATATGCTTGACAGGGTAGGCCGAGCACCCAGATATGCCTGGCAGTATATGGTTATGTGGTATGATGGGGGAACTCACTAAGCTTCGTGCTTACGGTTTTCAGTTTTGGTTTCAGGTACTTCTTTTTCAAAAGGAAAGGAGCCGGCAGGATCGCAGCACATCACACTATGATTTCCGTATTATAATATCTTTGGGAGTAGTACTCTGATAATACTTTTCTATGACATGTTTTAGTTATTTGAAATACTGGTTTTTGATTATGAAATGAGTTAACACTATGGATGTTTCAGACTACTAGTTTTATACTTAATTAAAAATGAAATTTTTGGCTATGAATTTTGGGATGTTACACATAGGTGCAACAAATCACATCACTCACAAAATTTTGGTCCTTGAAAATCAAACCAATGGTGCTCATGAACCTCCTATTATTATACCAAATGGTGAAAGGATTGTTGTCGAAGGAAAAGGAGATCACACCCTTGAAAGTGGAATTAAGATAAAATGAGTGTTACATGTTCCTAAATTTAACTACAATCTTCTATCTGTTAGTAACTTATCAAGGGATCTCCATTGTGTAGTGACATTTTTTCTGGATTTCTTTGTTATGCAGGACTTAAGTTTGAGGACATTGATTGGAGTGGGCAAGTGTCAAGTTGGTCTATATCAGATGGGGAGGAACGAGAATAAAAGACAAGCTATGATGGTGAGCGTTGATGTATGGCAAAAACATCTAGGTCATGCTTCAAATTCAAGACTTTCTCACATTGATTTTCTTAAGAATGTTTCTGTTAGAAATAAAGAATATTGGTTTTATGATTCTTGTTCCAAAGATAAACACACACGGTTACCTTTTCCTGTTGGTTCTATTAAAACACATGATTGTTTTGAGTTAATACATTGTGATATTTGGGGTCCGTATTGTACTCTTTCAACTTCACATGCAAGTTATTTTCTTACCATTGTAGATGATTATAGTAGGGTTGTTTGGGTTTTTCTCCTTAAACATAAAGATGAAGCCGGTGGGCATTTAATTGATTTTCATTAATGGCTGAAAACACAATTTGAAAAGAGCATCAAGAGACTTAGATGTGAAAATGGTGGCGAATTCACATCAAACTGCATGCTTGAGTTTTATGTTGATCAAAGGATGAATTTGTAGATGACTTGTCCACATACATGTTAAAAAAATGGGTTGTGGAAAGAAAACACAGACATCTACTCGAGACGACACGTGCTTTAAGGTTTGAAGCAAACTTGCCAACGAAATTTTGGGGAGAATGCATATTAACAACTACTTACTTAATTAATCGGCTACCCCCAGAAGTGATAGAAAACAAAACACCCTACGAGATCTTATATCAACAAAAGCCAGATTATGATCTCCTAAGGGTTTTTGGGTTCTTGGCGTATTACAGGAGCACGAAAACAAAAGGGGAAAAATTCGAAGTCAGGGGTGACCAGGAGTTTTCATTGGATACTTGAAAGGAACAAAAGGGTATCAAATTTATTATGCGACGAATGGAAAAATCATTATTTCAAGGGATGTGAAATTTGTGGAAGGTGTGTTCTCTTTCTCCACTGTCAACGAGAATAAGCCCCAGGAGGAGATTTTCAAGTTTCCAAATAATTCTCAAGAAGTGAATGTTGAAAACAAAGAAGAAGGGATTAACAGATCAAATACAAAATATACCAGCCCAACGACAGGAAGTAATGGTCTGGCACAAGAATCCCTTGTAATGACCCAAAATGAAGAAAGTGAGAGCCCCACTCAAGAAACTTCTTCATCAACTCAAACAAATGACAATGTTAACAATAGTTGTTTTTCTTTGGGCCAGAATGAATTCAATGCGAACCAAGATGGAATAAGTGAGGTCGAAAATAGAAATGTTGATGAAGTCGTGGAAGCTAACGAACCAATTAGGGAAAGAAGAAACCGAACACAACTGAGACATTTCTCTGACTATGATGTCCGCCTTCCTCCATCCGTTGACCATGCACGACCTGCTCCCAATCAACGACATCCCACGGTATACCCTGTTGAAAATTTTATTTCCTATGAAATTTTTTCTAACTCTCAAAAAGCTTTTCTAACGGCCATCGATTCCATTGATGAGCCGAAATCCGTTGCTCAAGCTGTCCAGGATGAAAAGTGGAGACATGCCATGGAGAAATAAATTCAGGCTTTTGAAGAAAACGAAACGTAGAGTATCGAGGAGTTACCGAAAGGAAAACCAGCTATAGACTCCAAATGGATCTATAAATTTAAATACAAACCAAATGGAGAAGTTGAACGGTACAAGGCGAGACTAGTCGCTAATGGATTTACTCAAATAGAAGGCAATCGAATTATCATGAAACATTTTCCCTGGTACCCAAGCTCGTCACTGTCAGGAGCTTACTTACTGTGGCTGTAAAGAAAAATTGGATAATACACCAATTAGATGTAAATGATGCTTTTCTACATGGAGAGCTTGATGAAGATGTGTACATGAAGATACCCCAAGGTTTTTGTAAAAAGGAAGAGACGAGAGTGTGCAAACTAAGAAAGTACTTGTATGGCTTGAAGCAAGCCTCATGAAATTGGTATCAAAAGTTCACTGTGGTATTGGTCGAAATGGGTTTTAAGCAAACCAAGATGGATCATTCTCTCTTCATTTAAAAAAATGGTGACACTCATGTAATGGATCTTATATATGTAGATGATGTAATCATTGCAGGAAACAATCTCTGAGAGATTCAAGAAACAAAAGGGTACATTAATGAAAGGTTTACTATTAAAGATCTTGGAACTTTAAAGTATTTTCTGGGAATTGAGGTTGCTCGAACTCGTGAAGGACTTGTTCTCACACAAAGAAAATATATTCTAGACATTCTAGATGATTGTGGGTTACAAGAATGCCGACCATGCAATTTTCCAATGGAACAATGATTACAACTGGATAAAGATAGCGGTGAACCAAAGGTAGATATGAGTCAATACAGAAGGCTGGTGGGTCGATTACTCTATTTACAAGCTACTCGACCCGATGTATCTTATGTAGTTAATGTACCGAGCCAATTCGTAGCTGACCCACGTGAAGCTCATTTGGAGGCTGCCATTCTTGTTTTGCGATATCTAAAGGGTACTATTAGACAAGGAATTTTACTTCCATACGAAGGAGGAAATGACCTGGTTATGTATCGTGACTCAGATTGGTTAGGTTGCCCTTTCACTAGAAAATCAAGAACCGGGTATCTTTTACTTTTGAGTGGAGCACCAATCTCTTGGAAATCCAAGAAGCAATCCGCTGTGTCACGATCATCCGCAGAAGCTGAATACCGATCAGTGGCAACTACGATTAGTGAAATACTATGGATGAGATGGCTCTTAAAGGAATTAGATGTCACACGAAGTGGACCAACACCCTGTTTTGTGACAACCAAGCTGCCCGACACATTGCAAATAATCCTGTCTTCCATGAGCGTACAAAACACGTAGAAATAGATTGTTATTTTGTATGCGAAAGAGTAGAATCAAAGGAAATACAACCATTAAACATCAACACCAAATTCCAAATGCCGATTTGTTCACCAAACCTTTAGGGGCTCAACAGTTCAACTCATTGCTTGGCAAGTTGGGCATTTACAACCTCCATGCTCCAACTTGAGGGGGGAGTAATGGATTCCTTGATTCTCTCGTGTATATTTGTTCATATATGTTTTCCTTATTTTGCTCCTATTTGTTATACTTTCCTTTCCAAATGTATATCATGTATATATTTTGATGGTGGTTAATGAGAAAATATAGAACTCTGTTCTACTAATTCTTTAATAACATCTTCACTTAAATTCTGGAACTTCAATTTTAGTATTATAAACAAAACATATACATTATGCAATTAAATGTACAAAACCTATACCACAGATAAACTAAAACTTATTCAAAACATTGGAGGTAAGATTTCTTCAAATGGCCAACTCAAATTGGGAAAAGAAAAGGCTGATTTTCATCGTTTCTCATTGCTCCATAAATATAATTTTCAGAGCAAAAAGGTTGCCACAAATAAACATGATATGAAGCAATTCACAAAGTGATTCGGTACAATAATTTCACTAAAAAATACAAAATAATTACAATAGTAATTACCATGAATGTGAAACAATGACTTGTTATTTTTCAAAACATCAATGAATGCGGTTCTCACCAAAATATAAAAATTATTTGCATGTGTATAGGTGTAGGAATAGAGAGAAGAACTGAATGGGGATTAGATAATCGATATACGCGAGAGATAACTTGGAATAGGAGATTATTAGATGAGTCGACGCACCAAAGCAGATTAAAAGTAATTTGCTCTATTCTGTTAAGTTGTGTCTCCTATATTAAATCAAAATTATCATTTCTATTTTTACCTTTGAAATCATGAGGAAAAGATTATATTTGAACGAATTATTAAAATTACTTGTGTTTTGTATGATAAAAAAGTTGAATATTAATTTGGATATGTTGATTTAAAGTATAAAAAAATGAATTCTTAAAAAGATTTGACTTTTTATTTCTTGAAAGACCCAAATCACATTGAAATTAAGCTTTCCTTTACTCCACCCATTGGGTCTTGCGAGATGGGAGATACTAAAATAATATTCTTATAATGAATATTTTTATGCAATAAAAACTCTACATTGTCATTGTTTGCTTCTTTCAATTACTGAAAAATGGGTAGTTTGCAAGATTTTATATTTTCCTTAAAAGATTCAAATTACATCAAAACTTTGCATCCCTCCACCCCCTTTTAGACGATGGGTGTTTGTTTTAATGTGAGGTTTTAATAGGACAATTTATGTTTATATATAATTAAAATAATAATGCTATCTTTTACATCATTTGTCATCATGGGAACAATCCAATTAGGTGAAATTTTGACATTGATGAAGCCAAACTGGCTGGTTGTATTATCTAACTACTCTATCAAAGCGCATAATTGACTCTATGATTTGAGGAAAAGTTAAGACAAACTATTTTGATAATTGCATAGAAATTTATGGGTTACTCCTTAACTAATATAGTTGTCAAATGGTCCCATTTACTTATTGATCAATGTATATATCTAGTTTTGACATAAATCTTAATATCCATGTGTGTATAATTCATGTGTGTATGTGAAAGGACGAACCACTTAGTTGCATCTATTATCATGTCAAAGTTAATGTATTAAATTTCGGATGAAAAACATTTAGATATCAATTACTTGAAGGGGCTCATTTCTCAAATGTGTTTGTGGGTGTGTGGGTGGGGGGGGGGGGGGGGGGGGTTCAAATCTCATAAGACCATCACACTATAATACCAAATGCCTTGCAATTCTCTTTTGATCATATTAAGACCATCTGATCATATCATGCATTATTATTGTAAAGTACTAGTTACAATAAATTACTATTCTTGATATATCAAGTATTACAAAGTTGAAAATTGGTTTTTACTCAAAGAAGTAAATATCATGGAAGTCGTGTGAAGCATAATGGTTGGACACCAGCTGGGGCTTGGTGTTTGAGAAGGTGGAATAGTATGCAATTTTAGAGAAATGGTTATTGCCTTTGAAAAGTTAAAGTACAACTTTAGATGCACACTCCAAAATTGGAAAAACTCCAAAGGATAGGTATCATGAAAAAGCAAAGAAGGTTTTCTTCATTGAACATAGTGGTCGCACTGTCAAATATACAACCATATACTGCACAAAAACAAAATGAAAGCAATTATGAATTTGTGATCACTCTTTGCCCTTTTTCCTATAACTCATATTGACATGTCAATTTCATAACCTAACATTTTTATGTAAAATGATCTGATTATATAAAAATACGTCATTGGAGAAAATAGCTACTGAATATTTAATAAGGTTCTTTTTTTTTTTGTTAAATACATGAGACATATAAAATTTGTATCTTCCAAGTTATATGTCACCCTTTTGTCATAACACATTTTTTAGCCAACAGGAAACTTTTTCCATGATAGTTTTAGGGATTTGGTCGATTTAAATGGGGTGGATGGGAAATATTAAAAAAACAAAAAATAATAATGGCAATTGTGTTGTTTTCATGTTGGCGGGTTGCGTTTTGATAGGTCAGAAAGTTAAACCAAGACACGATCCATACACATAATTGCACCATATTTTAAACCTTAAATTGGATCTGACAAACTCAGACACGACCCACGTAACTCGTTTAATTAAACTGGTTCGCGGGTCAAAATCAAGTTTTTTCTGTCATAAACGGGTTCTCGGTCGTTTAATTAGCGAAAATTCCAGAAACAAATAAACTAATAAACACATCCAAATAAAAAGTTAAAACTCGCATCGTTAATTAGAGAAAGACAACGAGACTTACCGTCCTACTGTGAAGATGATCCTACTGAAGTGTGTTGTTTGTGTATAGTCGTATAGTGTGAAGTCACGTTCAAGATTTAGGGTAAAATACAAATAGGTCAAATCTTATAAATGAATTAAAGAAATATTAAAAATTATTATTTTTTAATTCTTTTATAATATTTGAGGTGATGGGTTGACTTGTGAACTCAAGTACTAATCTGAACACGACCCATATAATAAATTGGTTACAGGGGTTCCTGATTCGTGAGTTAGCAGGTCAGAAGACTCAACACAAACTTGTTTATTAGTGTGTCGATTTTGTATCCTGCGTCGTGTTGTTTCAGAAATAGTAACCCTTACAAAATAGGGATATATACACTAAAGTCCTAATATTTTCATCGATTTGACAAGAAAGTCCTAAACTTTATTTTTTTGACAGTAAAGTCCAAATTACCGGCAATTTTTGACACTTTTACCATTTTTTCCCGGTTAGCCGGTTATTAGGATTTTTTTGTCAAAAAAATAAAGTTTAGGATTTTCTTGTCAAATCGTCAATTAGGAGTTTACTGTAAAAAAAAATAAACTTTAGGTTTTTCTTGTCAAATCGTTGAAAATATTGGGACTTTAGTGTATATATCACCATTGTAAAAGTTTCTTCTTGCTTCGCCGCCAAATCTTGAACTAAAAAGTGGGAACAAATTATACAAACACAAACAACACATGCCTAGTCAAAAGGGTGTGAATGTTGAGAAGGGAACGAAGGGCAATTTCGTTTTTTTTTCGGTTTTTTATTTCTCCATTTTTGGGACTACAAAAAGTTAACACAACCCTAGTTCTTTCTTTCTTTCTTGATTATCTCCATTTTTTTCAATGTCGGTTTGTTGAGATTAAAAAAACTATTTAACAAGAAGCAAATGTTAAGGATTTTAATAGGATCTAGCTGATTAGAAAATGTTTCAATAACTCTTACGCTTAAAGAGTATCATACCATTAAATTTCTAACAAAAAAATGATATATACACTAAAGTCCTAATATTTTCAACGATTTGACAAGAAAGTCCTAGACTTTATTTTTTTGACAGTAAAGTCCTAATTGATGATTTAACAAAAAAATCTTAAACTTTATTTTTTTGACAAAAAAGTCCTAATTACCGGCTAACCGGGAAAAAAGGGTAAACGTGTCAAAAATTGCCGGTAATTTGGACTTTACTGACAAAAAAATAAAGTTTAGGACTTTCTTTTCAAATCGATGAAAATATTGGGACTTTAATGTATATATCCCTACAAAATATAAGATAATATGATAACATAGTCAGTTAACTATTACAAATTACTTCATGGACTAAACTTCACCGATCTTTAATTTTTTTATTTGGTTAAAATAATATTGTATTCAAAAACTAGGTGTGAGACCCGTGTACTACACGAGTTTATTAAAAATAAAAACTTAATATCAATATTAAAACATTAAATATTTTATAAAATAACATTTTTACATAACATAATGTAATCTTTTAGAACATTTATGAGACTTTATTATCAAATTAATAGAATGATTCTCTTTCTTTATAAAACTCGTAAGAATTTTGTGGAATTTTATTTAAAAAAATGGAAATTCCTAAAAAATGACAAGTGAAAAATAGTAATTCTAAAACTCCCATAAAATTACATGTGGCAATACTCTTAACAATTTGACAAGTGGAAAAAAAAACTTTCATTTATTAGAGATGATTTTTGAAAAAAGAATTGCAAAATAAACGGTTAATAAAAAATTTAAAAGATGGTTCTTTTTGTAAACTTCACCGATCTTTAAATTTTTATTTTTATTGTTCTTTTTTTTCCTTTTATTCTTTTATTTCTTTTTATTCTCACACACACACATATATATATGGCTAGGTTATTTTGTTTCTTACATTTATTGCGTGCTATAATGCACCAATAGGAATTTAGTAAATTAAATAATTATTCAATTAAATAAATATAGATATTAAATGATTTCCATAATTATATGTATATTAAATGATATCCATAATTATAATTCTCTTTTTATGGAAACTAATTAAATCTGTCATTAATGTCAGCAATAACATTCTTTCAGAATAAATTCGCATCTAGGTTTTTATATATGAATTCGTATTTTGTTTCAGGACTCACTCACTTAAAATAATATAAAGTTGCATGGAATATGAAGAACGAGAGTGTGTTCTACTAGAATACATTCTCATTCTGATGGAATACACTCTCATTCTTGTAGATATGAATTCATTCTGAAAAAATATTATTGTTGACATTAATGATGAATTTAATTAGTTTCCATAAAAATGAGTTATAAGTATGAATAGCATTTAATATACATATAATTAATACTAAATTTTTATTGGTACAATCTAGCACACAATAGATGTGAGAAAACATTTGAACATACCTCTATATATATATATATATATATATATATATATATATATATATATATATATATATATATATATATATATATATATATATATATAGGGTTCGGTTCCGGTGAAGACTTTTTTTTCGGCGAGCACTAGTGAGGACACTTTAAAAAAATTTAAAAGAAAATACAAATCATAAAATCGAGTATAATACTATATTGGAGAGAAAAAAATTGGAAAAAAAGTTTTTAAATCATGGATCATAAAAAGTGAATCATAGATCATAAAAATGATCCATGATTCAATTTTAATTATCCAAAAAAAATTTCAATTTTTTTCTCTCCAATATAGTACTATGCTCGATCTTATGATTTGTATTTTTTTTTAATTTTTTTTAAAATTTTTTTAAGGTGTCATCTTGAGTCCTCACCGAAAAAAAGGTCATCACATGATTCTGTTTCTCTGTCTCTCTCTCTCTCTCCATATATATATATATATATATATATATATATATATATATATATATATATATATATATATATATATATATATATATATATATATATATATAGTCGCAGTTTTAGTACCTAAGTTTAAAAATTGATAGGTTGCATCCCAATGGTTTATGAATATTGTATTTTTGGTCCTTGCTTCATATAAAAAGACTAACTTTCCCTTCATTTTTCTTTGAACAATTTATTATTATTATTATTATTATTATTATTATTGTTATTATTATTATTTTATTTGTTCTTTATTTTAATAGAATTTGTATAGGTTTCTTATAATTTTTTTTTTAAATTAGTTATCTAAATTATATATATATATATATATATATATATATATATATATATATATATATATATATAATATTATTATTTATTCTTAGGTTTATTTATTTATCTTTGTTTTTGTGGTATATTATTTTTTTAATATTTTTGACGTCTTATTCGAATATACAATTTAATATTTTTTTACGTTTTGTTTGTTCAAATTATATAACGTTTTTTTTTGATGTTTTGCTCGAATATACAAATTAAAATAGATACTCGGATAACTATCAAACATCAAATATAACTTTTTTAATGTTGTTTTGTATGTGTTTTTCGTTTACGTCATTCGTTTATGTGCTTTACTTTTTTTTATTCAGTTTTAAGATGTTTTATTATTATTACTTAATGAGAATTAACAAACGATAGATTTTATTTAATATTATATATATACTTTATGTGCCTTACAATTTTTTTATTCAAACAATATATACTTAATGAGTATTAACAAGCGATAAATTTTGTTTAAGATTATTCTTTTGATATATAGTTGTTAAAATATAATTGTTATTTCGATAGTTGTTATGACGGTATGATAGTTGTTTATTCTAATATTTAAAATTATTCGTTTAAAAAGTAACAATAAAACCTCTTAAAACTGAATAAAAAAAAGTAAAGCACATAAACGAATGATGTAAACGAAAAACACATAAAAACAACATTAAATAATTATATTTGATGTTTGATAGTTATACGGGGTTCTTTTATAATTTGTTTATTCGAATAAAACATAAAAAAATGTTATATAATGTGAACGAACAAAACGTGTGTGTATATATATATATATATATATATATATATATATATATATATATATATATATATATATATATATATATATATATATTAAATCGTATATTCGAATAAGACGTCAAAATTATTAAAAGATTTTTAAATCACAAAAACAAAGATAAATAAAAAAACTAAGAATATATATATATATATATATATATATATATATATATATATATATATAATTTAGATAATTAATTTAAAAAAATAAAAATAATGTTATAAAAAAATCTATACAAATTTTATTAAAATAAAGAACAAATAAAATTTTTATATAATAATAATAATAATAATAATAAATTGTTAAAAGAAAATAAAAAAGAAAAAGGAAGGGTAAGTTAGTCTTTTTTTATAAAGCAAGGACCAAAACTGCAATATTCAGAAACCACAGTGATGCAACCTATCAAATTTTAAACTTAGGGACCAAAACTGCGAATCTGACCAAACCATAAGGACCATTTCTATAATTTACTCATATATATATATATATATATATATATATATATATATATATATATATATATATATATATATATATATATATATATAGAGAGAGAGAGAGAGAGAGAGAGAGAGAGAGAGAGAGAATTAACTGCCAAAAAGAATGGAAAAAAAATGAGATTGTGAGAATGATACATATTTTTTCACAAAAGTGTTTAAATTTAAAATTTTGTAACACTCGTAAAAATTACAAGAAATTTAAACTTCAAAACCAACCTAAATTCATAATTTGTTTACAATCATAGTTCTCAAAACATTTTCAAACATCAGAGTCTCCCAAAAATCATAAGTCATGAACAAGAGGATGTGTACGGCCACGCATTCGCCTTCCCGCGATCATCCGAAGTACCTGAAACATAACCCAAAATTTTAAGCCAACGCTTAGTGAGTTCCCCCAAAGTACCACCACATAAACATAAACATAATAACAAACAACATGCACACAGAGCCTTCAGCCTGATTGGAACACCGCACCGGGCTACAGACTATCTGGAACGCTCATAGAACCTTGAGCATGATTGGAGCGCCTCACCGGGCCTGCAACATATCTGGACCGTTCTCTGGGCCTTCAGCCTTACTGGTACGCCTCTCAGGCGTGGAGTCTATCCAGGACGCCCTGGGTCTCTTGGCCTTCAGTCTACATGGGTCCGCCTCAACCCAACCACATACAACATGTCAACATATACATAACAACTAACATACATATAACCAGTCAACTGACAATCAGACAGATCTCGCAGATCACTAAGCATAGCATCATCCTATATACCACGAAACCGATCTAACAGATCACTACAACATGATAGCACACTATCACATAACATGATATCGAGGGGTTAACTGGCATAATTTAGAAGTTGGGGGTTAAGATGTAATTTTCGGATTGATTTGTAAAGAATTTTTATTGTTGAGGGCTGTTTAGTAAATTATTGGTTTAATCTGAAAAGATTTTTGAAGACAGGGGATTTTTTGGTAAGTTTGGACTTAAAATGAAATGAATTTATGGAATCGGGGGCTAAGGAGTAAATTCTGGACTTCTTTTGAAAAGATTTTGAATGGCTGGGGGTAAAAGGGTAACTTATAGACTTATTTTGAAAGAAAAGAGGGAGGGAGGGCTCGATTAGGTTATTATGGAAATATGCTTGAAGGCACCGGGTATATATGTGGTTACCACCCCCGAAACCCTAACCCTAATAGAAGCAATCGGCCGCTACTCCCACTTGTAACTCGAGCCGCCACCTCCACCTTATACCTCCCATCGTCCGATCGTCTCCTCCCTCGAACCACCGCAACCATCTTCCTTCCGACAATGATCAGCACTATAGGGATGCCTCCGAGGCTTGGAGCGACTGCAATTGATCGCCGCCCACATCTCTTCGCCGCCCTATCTCCTTCCTCTTCCAGCCGCCGGACATCACCGTGGAGACCGGAACCACCAGCGACCATCTCATCTGGCGACGAGGGCGTTTACCACCACTGTTCCATTGCTATCTGACCACCGTAACCACCGCCGTGACGAGCGCTGCTGCTGCTGCGGTTCCGACGTCAACTCCAGCCGCTCCTGTCCATAGTTGCCGCCATCTCGCGTCACCACCGCTGCCGGATCTTGCTGCTTTATTGCTGCCGTTCTCGTGATTTCTTCATTCCGACGACGAGAACCGCCGCCACCACCGTGAGGTGGTGGCTGTCATCGCAATTGGTTGCTGTCGCTGCCGTGAACCACCAGTTGGATGGCTGGGATGCATCTTGCAAATTAGAAGCATGTGTGTGTGTGTGTGTTTTGTCCAGCCGGAAAACCGAGAAAAACCACCACCACTACCTTGAGGTGGTGGCTGCCACCTCGTGCCACCGCCGGCCACCACTAGGGTGGATGTGTGTGTTTTTAGCTTAGTGTGTGTGTGGGTTATTTGAGTTTGATCATTGTAAATTGTAACCGGAAAGTAGAATAATGGAAAGAAAGTCGAAACCACCCCCGTAAGGTGGTGGCTACCGCCACCGGCCACCGTGTCGGGTGGCAGTGTGCCTTGTTTGGTTTGTGACTCGTTTGGATGTTTGGGCAAAGGGACTAAAACCCTAATGGGCCTAGTGAAACCCTAGTGGGCCCAATGAAACCCTAATGGGCCCAATGAAGCCTTAATTGACCTACAAGCCCAAACATATGACTAATGGGCCTAATGAACCCTAATCGATCAAAAGACCTAGCTGTTGGGCCTATTGGGCTAAGTTGGGATTGGAAACCCTAATTAGGGTTTAGAAAAACCTAACATTGGATTTATGGGCTTGGACTTATCGCGACCCACATTTGGGCCATTGGGATGGAATTGTGTATTCAGCCCAATCACACCATATGATTTATTTATAAGAATGATGGACTTAATGGATTAATACCTTAATGGGTTAAGTGAGAAACACTTAACCCTAATCGTCTTTTTATGTGAAACCCTAATTTCGCTTGGGTTTATTGTTGGGCCTTTCTATTGGGCTTTGGTAATTGGGTTAATAATGGGCTATCCAAGAGTAATCATATGGACTAATATATGTAGATGGGCTTTAGGGTAAGGCCCATATGAGGGGTTGACCCTAATTTGGAAAATTGGGCCATAGATGGGCCATAATTAGGCCTTTATGATTATATGATATTGGGCCATTAGAATGTTGAATATTAGATTGGACCAAATGGTTGGGCGTTATGGTAAGACCTTGTAAAGGTTTGGGCCCAATGTGGAAAATTGGGCCATGTGTTGGGCTTTGACCCATAGTTGACTTTTGGGCCATTGGATTGGGCCTTGGGCTTGAATCAAGCCAAGATAGGGGTAAAGCAGTCTTTTACCCCCACATGGACTTATGGACATGTGTTGGAACCCAATTATTAATTGGGTGATGTTTGATATTGACAGATCAAGAATCTATCATCCAGCAGCTGGGATTGTGTCTACGGGACTTCAGCAGTGTGAGGTGAGTTACCTTCCGGTAGCAGTGGGTCTACGGCCACAATGCCGACCCACTAGTAGGAGTTTTATGTTAGATGATTGTCTTTGTGATATTCATCTAGGTTTGCTGCTACCTGTTATGTTTTATGTGCTAGCATTATATGATGTTATGTGATAGTGGTAGTAGTAGGGGTGAAATAGTCCCCGGTTACCGGTCGATAGGACCGAAGGGGTAGATTAGTACCCAACTATGCTAGACAGATTATGATATATGTGATATGATATTATGTGGTAGTAGTAGGGGGTGAAATAGTCCCTAGTTACCGGTCGACAGGACCGAAAGGGGTAGGCCAGCACCTAGATATGCTAGGCAATATGTGATTTATGTATATATGCTAGGGTTTTATCTGGTAGTGGTAGGGGTGAAATAGTCCCCGGTTACCGGTTGAAAGATACCGAAGGGGAGGCAAGCTCTCGGTTACCGGTTGAAGGATACCGAAGGGGTAGGTCGGGCACCTAAATATGCCTGACATGGGGTAGGTCGGGCACCCCAGTATGCCTGTCAGTGGGGTAGGTTGAGCACCCCGGTATGCTCAACAGGGTAGGTCGGGCACCCAGATATGATTGGCAATATGTGATTGTATGGTATGTGGTATGATGGAGGAACTCACTAAGCTTCGTGCTTACGGTTTACAGTTTTGGTTTCAGGTACTTCATTTTCAAAGGAAAGGAGCCGGCTCGATCGCAGCGCATCACACTATGGTTTTCCGCACATGAGATGTTTAGGATTATACTCTGATATTGTTTTATGATAACATGTTTTGATTATTTCTACTTTTGTTTTGGCATGACATGATATTATGGATGTTTTATTATTCTGTTGCTTATAATAACGTATTTAAAAATGAAATTTTTGGCTTGTATTTTTGGGATGTTACAAGTTGGTATCAGAGCCTCGGTTTGAGGGATTCAGACATACTTTTGGGTGTGTCTGGACTCAAACTAAGGACTTGGTATGAAAAAAAAATTCAAAAGTAAAACCATTTTATAAAAAGAAGTTTGAAAAGGGAAAAGAACTTTGAAAAGAACAAGGTGTGTGATGCGTGCAATCAGCCGAGCTCAAGTAAGTTTTCCCCAAGATACCCATACATTATAGGTTATGATATGATATGATATGGTTATGAGAACTGTATGCTAGATTAGGGCTGAGGATCTAAGAGGATGCCTTATATTCCTATTGTATGTGCTTGTAGACTTGCATGCTAGTACTGATCAGTCAGTGATAGGGTAGCCTGTTTAGGTTATGCCTGATTGTATGAGCCTTTGAATTGCATGTATAGATTCCTGATTAGAGGATAGAATGGTTTGATTGGATTATGATGGTTATATTTTCCATTGTCTGAATGCTGTTTGCTTTGTGCTTTGTGGGACTCTTTGTGATGTGAGTTAGCTACTCAGTGAATATGCTAAGTCACATGGGACACAGGCCGGATAATATCAGAGTGATGGACTTGACCCTATTGCGCAGCTCTTGTCTGAGTCCAACCGTTCTAGGGATGGGTCTCTTACTCGAAGGATTATCTGATCTCTGTTGCATGTGGCTATATTCATAAGGTAGCTAGTTGACATTACTGGGAATCTTTCAGCAGCTGAGGATTGGGTGAGTTCGGGAACCTAGGAAAGCCTAGGATACGTTTCAGTGGGTTAGTAGTGAGGTTCAGTGAGACTTGGGTGTACCAGTTTGAGGAAGTGACTTGGAGGATTCAGGAGGATTGCTGAGGAAAGTATGGATAGGTGTGGAAGGTAGTATTGGGCCTGTACTACTGAAAGCACAAGATCCATACTCGAATCGGTGAGAGTCTTGGAGAATCTGAGAAGCTTCGGCGAAAAGTTTGTGACCCGGTTTGGGGACAAAGGATGTTCCAGTTATTGCAGCTTAGCCATTGGCAAGTGAGCTAGTGAGCGTGACAGGGTGTCAGACCCTGAAGGATATGACTTCCAAGAGTTGTAGATGCGATATTAGTTGGAGCGCCCTGGGAAGCGAGGGTCGTGCTAGGTGTATATAGTAGAGGGTCCCGGGAAGAGACCCATGATTTCTGATCATCGGGTGAAAGGCCAGCAGGGCCGGAGTCAGTGCAACACGTACGAGAAAGTACACAAGGGAGTTTGTCACTCCAAGGGTTTAGGCTGCTACAGGTGTGGCAGGGTTGATCATGTCAGCTGAAGGTGATCAGTTTTCCTCCAGGTGGTGTGGGTATGTCATCTTCTACTGCTAATAGATGGATTATGGGAATATGTATCACTTTGGAATTGTGAGTGAGTTTGGATAGGTCAGATCTCGGGTCAGTTTTCTGCTAGTGTTTAGGTTATCAAGGATTATATATGCCATCCTGCATGCCGAAAAGTCCTTGATGAACCCACAGAGGGACGCATCTTACGAAGTGGGTTCTGCGTGGACCGTTGTATTTCCGGATCTTTGTCAGGATCTGTGCGGGGTATTATTTAGAAAATATTCGGTCAGGGTTAGAGCGATAGTTCTCCAGTGAAGTCAGCGTTCAGTGGTTCTATCATGGTTCAAATATGGTCGACAATTGTCTATGGATGAACTTTGGAGTTCAAGGCACTACCGTTGCTAGGACAGGACTGGTAACATGAAGAGGGTAGTGTCAGTTGCGAGTGTTAGGTGTGTAAGTGGTCGGTCATCGGATGTGCAAGAGAATTGTATTTTTGCATGGGTTGTGTTCGGTTAGAGTTTAGTGGTGCTGTGAGATTGGAAGTGGGAACGAGGATTCGTCAGCCAGAGTGAAAATTAAGGCCTCTAGTTGTCAGCATGGGAGGTGGACTGAGGTGTCAGACTGGACCAGATTTCAAGAGTACTCGTCAAGATTCCCGAGGATGGGAAATCTCAAGGTTTAACCGGTGATTGACCGTTAGCATTGGTAAGCTCAGATTGTCGACATTCGACTATTAGAAAGTAAGAAGGACTGGGAACCCTTCGACTCTCACGTGAAGTGAAGACTTAGTCAAATCTAAGTGGGGGAGAGACTTTTTGTAAAGTTCTCCAAATGTGAGTTCTGGTTGCGCGAGGTGCAATCTCTTGGGCACCTTGTCAACCATAAGGGTATTCTGGTCGATTCTGTTGGAGATAGTGTCTAAGTCCATAACTATATTTGGTATGTACTTGACCCAACCCAGCATGGTCCATTTGGGTTGCACTTCACCCGAACAATTTACGGATAATCTTTTGAGAATAGTATAAGTTATGATTTATTAATATATTATAAGTTCTAATATATTAATATAAAATCATATTATTTAATTAGTGTTGATCTATAATTAATTTAGAGATCAAAAGTATGACTAATTAAATATGGGCTCTTGTATTTATATAGTGTGGGCTAATGCTTATTTGGAATGGGCTAGGCTTGCATGGAAAGTCCATGGATACTCCATGGAGCTTTAACCCATGGATCTCATGGAAATGAAAAGACATGGGTATTAGGGTTTACATGGATGTAACCCTAATCCACCACACTATATAAAGGAGGCTTTGGTTCTTGAAATTGTACTAGTTGATGTGTGAAAACTAAGAGGGCCGATTTCAAGAAGTTTGTGACTATTCTCTCAAGTTTCCAAGTTTGTGGTGATTTGTGACTTCCATTTGAGGCATCCACATTATTGGTGCTAGGCTCTCAAACTCCAAGCAATCAACTACTACTACAAGGTAAGTAATTCTACTAGTTTTATTTGATTCAAGTACCCCATGCCATGCTAGTTAGGATAAGAACCTTGGAAAAATAATTATTTGCATGTATCTTAGTCAAACATAGATCCAAGGTTTCTAGGGTTGCATGTACACCATAGGAGTGTTAGAATGCTCAAAAACCCATCAGTGGTATCAGAACCAGGTTTGTTTATTTGAGACTTGATGCAAAAAAGAAAAAAAAAAAAAAAAACTTGAAAATCGAAGTTTTGTTCAAAAGCTCGTATCAAAATTTCAAGTTTTGTATATGTACTTACGATTCTTGAAATTTTTGATATGAAAATTCATAAACATATGAGTTTAGAAGATCATAGAAATTATGTGCTAATAATTGATTAGATTAATTCTTGATCTTTATGTGTTTTAATGGAGTCCATAACTAGTTCTTAAGTTATGGATAACCAAAAGTCACATTTATAAATAACCATTAAAAGAACACATAGGTTACAAAAAATGAAGAGTCTTCATTTTTAATAACCATTAACTCATAAGTTATGAGAAATGAAAAGTTTTGAAAGTTTACAAAACTTGCCCTCAAGTTTTAGAACATGTAAAGTCATATTAAAAACTTTAGTTCCAACCCCTAGAATTTTAAAAGTTAAAATTCAACCTTTATACTTTATAATATTATAAGTTTAATAATATTTATATATGTATAAGATCAAGTCGTCTTACCGCTAGTACGCCTCATTCACGAAGCCGGTCTATAAGGGGGGTATAAGGTTGTTGCCTAAAAAATGGCAACTTAATGGGTGTCCACTCTCACCTACCGCTTCCTTGATCGGTGGAGGGTCGTTAGCCGAACGGGTAGGACAAGGACTTATAAATTCTCATTAAAAGTATAATGATAATACTAAAGTAACTAAACTTTATTGAATTCTCAATCTTAGTTATTTTAGGAAAATGTGAATAAGGTGCTAATCCATGAAAGTACACTTTACACTTTGTTTAAGTCGTTAGTGGAGCGTGTGTGGTTAACCGGCACACTAACTTGAACTTAAGAAGGTAGGTAAAGGGTGACTTAATGTTTATCATAGTATCGATGGAGCGTGTGTGGTTAACCGGCACATTGATTGAGGGGTAATACATTAAGGGTACCAAGTAATTTGCATGGTTACTTCACACCTTGTTTTGTGATCCTCGGCATCCCAGTCACAAAACTTGAAGGGCACACTCGAGATTGAAACATGCCATTGAAGAAAGTTCAATGAATCTCAAAGAATCTAGGAGTTTCTAAACCAATTAAAACCTAATTAAATATTTCGTTTTTCATGGTGGAAATTGGTGAATCGTCATTCACCTACCTTCAAATATCTTATAGCTTAGATTACGGCATCCCTATTCTAAGTTATAAAATATTGTGTTGGGTCCTAGCCTTAATATTACATTTGGGTGTTTTGTTAAGGACTATCTCTATATCTAATCTAATCTATTCCCTCTTCTTTTCAGATGTCTTCCAATAACAATGCTTCTGGCTCAAACCCTACTAGCTCCTTCTCTCTCATGAATCTTTGTGGGAGAGTCATCTTTGATGGGTCCAACTTTACAGATTGGATCAGAAACATCAGGATGGTCACTCGGTATGAGAACAAAGAATATGTTCTCGACAAGGAGCTGAAGGTACCCGAGCCAACTGCTACTCCTGAAGAGCTTGCTGAATATGAGGTACATGAAAGAGATGCTACAAAAGTGGCATGCATCATGATGGCCACCATGACAGCCGAGCTCCAAAAGTCCTATGAGGACTATTATCCTTTTGAGATGCACCAGGACTTGATGGACCGCTACCATCAAAGTGCTCGTCAAGAGCGATATGAAATAATCTCCTCCATGATAACAACCCGAATGAAGGATGGTGAACCCATCACGGGCCACATGCAGAAAATGCAAAGGTATGTGGACCGTTTACTGAAGCTGAATGTGAACTTCCCTGAGGAGTTAGCAATAGACATCATTTTGCACTCCTTGCCATCGTGTTATGATCAATTCCGCATGACATATCACATGAACAAGGAAGAAGTCACCCTCAGCAAACTTCAAGGACTCTTGAAGACCGCCGAAAGTGGTCTAAAGGGTAAGTCGGTTGTTACTACTCCTACTCCTACTCCAACTGCGGCCAATGTCTTGGCAATCGGGCATGGCAAAGGGAAGAAGAGAAAGAACCCTTCTAAGGGTACCAAGGGTAAGACCCTTGAAGGCTCATCTTCAAGCAAAACCAAGAAAGGTTTTGTCACTCCTTCTGCTAACCCTAATGAGGCTGAATGCTTCTATTGCCATGAAAAGTCGCACTGGAAGCGAAACTGCCCAAAGTACCAGCAAGATTTGAAGGATGGGAAAGTAAAACCCAACCATGCAGGTATATACACTATATTGTCTAATAACTCACCTCATTCTAAGTCTTGGGTCCTTGATACAGGTTGTGGTATTCACATATGTTGTGATTTGCAGGGACTAAAAAGAAGTGAGAATGTGGAGCAGGGAAAGATAAACTTGATCATGGGAAACATGAAAGCTTCACTTGTCACCAATATAGGAGTTTATTCCGTAGTGCTAAATAGTGGGTTTACATTAGATTTGAATAAATGTTATTATTCGCCAGAAATGGCAAGAAATGTTATTTCCTTTCATGCATTGTATAAACAAGGTTTTACTTTTTATTTTGATAATAATAATGGTAGTATTGATGCTTTCTTTAATAATGTTCTTTATTTTAAAGCATTACCTTGTGATGGCGTGTATGAAACTGTATCTGTTGTAGATAATCTAGGAAATAATGTATTGTGTATTAACTCTTACACTAGATTAGATAAAGCATCCTTATGGCATTGTCGTCTTGGACATGTAAGCAAGAAACGCATAGGCCAACTCCAAAAGGATGGAGTCTTGGAGTCATTTGACCTAAAGTCAGATGATAGTTGTGAATCTTGGTTGCTTGGTAAAATGACAAAGTCACCTTTTACTGGCACTTGTGCTAGGGGTGAAGGTTTGTTGGACCTCATACACACGGATGTGTGTGGACCCTTCAGAACCGCCACAAGAGATGCTAATCGGTTCTGTGTGACTTTTACTGATGATTTTAGTAGATATGGATATGTCTACCTAATCAAGCATAAGTCAGAAACCTTTGAGAAATTCAAAGAGTTTAAGCAAGAAGTGGAGAATCAGTTGGGCAGGAACATTAAGATGCTTCGATCCGATCGTGGTGGTGAGTATCTTAGTACTGCGTTCCTTCACTATCTTAAGGAATGTGGGATTGTCTCATAATTGACACCTCCTAGGACACCACACTTGAATGGTGTAGCTGAGAGGCGGAATCGGACCTTGTTGGACATGGTTCGTTCCATGATGAGTCGAGCTTCGCTACCAATCTCATTTTGGGGGCATGCCTTAGAGACTGCCGCCCATATCCTTAATCTAGTCCCTACAAAGAAGGTTGCCAAAACACCTCACGAAGTGTGGATTGGAAAAGTTCCCAATCTAGACCACATCAAGATTTGGGGTTGTGAGGCTTTCGTGAGACGCGAGACTCACGATAAGCTCGAACCCTGAAGCGAAAGGTGTATTTTCATCGGCTACCCACAGAAATCCTTTGGTTACATCTTCTACAGACCCAGTGATAATGTGGTCTTTGTAGCAAGAAGAGGATTCTTTCGAGAGAGAGAATTCATGAGCCAAGGAGACAGTGGGAGGCAAATTGACCTTGAGGAAATTCAAGAGTCAAGTGGTGAAGGAACCTCAAACCCTAGCCCTCAACCTGAGTAGGAAACTCCTGTTGAGCCGACTGAAGAATCTATACCTCTGAGGCGTTCCACCAGAGTTAGGAATGCACCTGAGCATTATTATGGTTTTCATATTACTGCAGAAGGTGAGACACTTATCAGTGATAACACACTGGTAAATCTGGATGAGCCTAACAGCTACACGGAAGCCATGGCAGGCCCTGAGGTTGCTAAATGGAAAGACGCTATGGATAGCAACATACAGTTCATGTATGACAATCAAGTTTGGAACTTGGATGACAATGTACCTGATCGTAAGATAGTTGGGTGCAAATGGATCTTCAAGAAGAAGAGCGACATGGATGGTAATGTACACACTTATAAGGCACGACTGGTTGCAAAGGGTTATTCTCAAACTCCGGGAGTTGATTATGATGAGACCTTTTCACCAGTGGCCAAGATTAAGTCTATTAGGGTTCTGTTAGCCATTGCTGCATTTCATGATTATGAAATATGGCAAATGGATGTCAAAACCGCTTTCCTTAATGGAAAGTTGGCTGAAGATGTTTACATGGTTCAGCCAGAGGGTTTTGTCAGTACAGAGTACCCCAGTAGAGTGTGTAAGCTCGAGAAATCCATTTATGGATTAAAACAGGCACCTCGCAGATGGAATCTTTGCTTTGATGAGAAAGTCAAAGAATTTGGCTTTTCAAGGAGTGAAGATGAATCTTGTGTCTATATCAAGGCTAGTGGGAGTATAGTCAGCTTTTTGGTACTGTATGTGGATGACATACCACTCATAGGAAATGACATCCCAACCCTGCAGGAAGTAAAGTCCTGGTTTGGGAAGTGTTTCGCTATGAAGGACCTTGGAGAAGCTGCCTATATCCTAGGGATAAGGATTTTGAGAAACAGGAGTAAAAGACTAATTGGACTTAGTCCAAGCACCTATGTGGACAAAGTGTTGAAAAGGTTCAACATGCATAACTCCAAGAAAGGAGAGTTACCCATCCAGAGTAACGCCAGATTGAGTAAGACACAAAGCCCTAGTACTGAGGCTGCGATAGCAGAAATGAGTCGAATACCTTATGCTTCAGCTGTAGGATCGATCATGTATGCTATGACGTGTACTCGACCTAATGTAGCCTTTGCTTTGAGCATGGTTAGTAGGTATCAGGGGAACCCTGGCAAGGCACACTGGACTGCGGTAAAGAATATCCTCAAGTACCTACGGAGGACTAAGGACTGGGTCCTTACCCTCGGTGGCAGTGAGGACTTGAGAGTTGTAGGGTACAGTGATGCTAGCTTTCAGACTGACAGGGATAATTTCCGCTCTCAGTCGGGCTGGGTCTTTACTCTAAACGGAGGGGCAATTACTTGGAAAAGTTCCAAGCAGGAGACAGTGGCTGATTCCACTTGTGAATTAGAGTATATAGCAGCAAGCGAGGCAGCAAAGGAGGCTATATGGCTAAAGAACTTCATCGGAGACCTTGGAGTTGTACCAGCTATAAAGGAGCCAATGGAGATTTTCTATGACAGCAATAGTGCGGTTGCCTTAGCCAAGGAACCAAGAGATCATGGGAGATCCAGACACATTGACAGAAAATATCACTTCATCAGACATCGAATAGAAGAAGGAATCCTCGTGGCAAAGAGGGTATCATCGGATGAGAACCCAGCAGATCCCCTCACGAAGGGACTGACTCGGGCTAAGCATCTCCAGCATGCTCGGAGCATAGGGCTGAAGGATGATATTAGTTTTAGTAGTTAGATAATCTTGAAATTTGTAAAATGTAATTGACATTTGATGATAAATAAAAGCTGTTATTTATGAGTAAAGTGTTGCTATCTCTTGTCAATCGTTTACTATTATTTCTTTTTGCATGTTTTGACTTCCAGAATAATTATGTTATGGTTTATATCATATTATTCAAACTCTCCACAGTCGGTCATATGTTGGAAGTAGATATGAATCAAGACTGTCATGGGTTGGCTTGTAGAGGTCTAAGATTTTAGACAAAGCGGGGCTACAACACTCATGAGTGCTTATAAGTTCTGAGTATTGGATTCAACCCACGCTCACTTGTATCACTTCATGGAATTTATCTCGAGTGATCGTGAGACGGTAATATCATATAAGTCTTCAAACCTAGAGATATGATTTGTTGCCTATGAGTTGGTTATGCATTGATTGCACGAAAACGCATTGGTAACTCGATGTTATAAACCGTGCCTTTGTTTGTAGTTCAACAAGTAGTAGAGCAAACATATGAGTCGAAGTTTATCTGTTCCTTCTAGGATTAGAAGTGATATCTGGGCCCCTCGATGATTTTGTTTTGACCTATGTACCGGGCCCGGTCAGAACTAAATTGATGTGTTCAGTTAAGTTCTATGTCAAACAAATCAGAAATCGGGAAACAAATGCTGGACAATAAGCAAGACCATGTTCCATGTATTTGTCCGGCTGATATCTAGAACAGAGGATTATATGATCACTTATCTAAAATGGCTCTTCATAGTTCAACAGAGTTTTAAGAGCTACGATTGCTGATCGGTTCCTGAAGTCATACTTGCAACTATAGTTATTAGACTTATCCAAGTGGGAGACTGTTGGAGATAGTGTCTAAGTCCATAACTATATTTGGTATGTACTTGACCCGACCCGACATGGTCCATTTGGGTTGCACTTCACCCGAACAATTTACGGATAATCTTTTGAGAATAGTATAAGTTATGATTTATTAATATATTATAAGTTCTAATATATTAATATAAAATCATATTATTTAATTAGTGTTGATCTATAATTAATTTAGAATTAATTTAGAGATCAAAAGTATGACTAATTAAATATGGGCTCTTGTATTTATATAGTGTGGGCTAATGCTTATTTGGAATGGGCTAGGCTTGCATGGAAAGTCCATGGATACTCCATGGAGCTTTAACCCATGGATCTCATGGAAATGAAAAGACATGGGTATTAGGGTTTACATGGATGTAACCCTAATCCACCACACTATATAAAGGCGGCTTTGGTTCTTGAAATTGTACTAGCTGATGTGTGAAAACTAAGAGGGCCGATTTCAAGAAGTTTGTGACTATTCTCTCAAGTTTCCAAGTTTGTGGTGATTTGTGACTTCCATTTGAGGCATCCACATTATTGGTGCTAGGCTCTCAAACTCCAAGCAATCAACTACTACTACAAGGTAAGTAATTCTACTAGTTTTATTTGATTCAAGTACCCCATGCCATGCTAGTTAGGATAAGAACCTTGGAAAAATAATTATTTGCATGTATCTTAGTCAAACATAGATCCAAGGTTTCTAGGGTTGCATGTACACCATAGGAGTGTTAGAATGCTCAAAAACCCATCAGTGGTATCAGAACCAGGTTTGTTTATTTGAGACTTGATGCAAAAAAAAAAAAAAAAAAAAAACTTGAAAATCGAAGTTTTGTTCAAAAGCTCGTATCAAAATTTCAAGTTTTGTATATGTACTTACGATTCTTGAAATTTTTGATATGAAAATTCATAAACATATGAGTTTAGAAGATCATAGAAATTATGTGCTAATAATTGATTAGATTAATTCTTGATCTTTATGTGTTTTAATGGAGTCCATAACTAGTTCTTAAGTTATGGATAACCAAAAGTCACATTTATAAATAACCATTAAAAGAACACATAGGTTACAAAAAATGAAGAGTCTTCATTTTTAATAACCATTAACTCATAAGTTATGAGAAATGAAAAGTTTTGAAAGTTTACAAAACTTGCCCTCAAGTTGTAGAACATGTAAAGTCATATTAAAAACTTTAGTTCCAACCCCTAGAATTTTAAAAGTTAAAATTCAACCCTTATACTTTATAATATTATAAGTTTAATAATATTTATATATGTATAAGATCAAGTCGTCTTACCGCTAGTACGCCTCATTCACGAAGCCGGTCTATAAGGGGGGTATAAGGTTGTTGCCTATAAAATGGCAACTTAATGGGTGTCCACTCTCACCCACCGCTTCCTTGATCGGTGGAGGGTCGTTAGCCGAACGGGTAGGACAAGGACTTATAAATTCTCATTAAAAGTATAATGATAATACTAAAGTAACTAAACTTTATTGAATTCTCAATCTTAGTTATTTTAGGAAAATGTGAATAAGGTGCTAATCCATGAAATTACACTTTACACTTGTTTCAGTCGTTAGTGGAGCGTGTGTGGTTAACCGACACACTAACTTGAACTTAACAAGGTAGGTAAAGGGTGACTTAATTTTTATCATAGTATCGATGGAGCGTGTGTGGTTAACCGGCACATCGATTGAGGGGTAATACATTAAGGGTACCAAGTAATTTGCATGGTTACTTCACACCTTGTTTTGTGATCCTCGGCATCCCAGTCACAAAACTTGAAGGGCACACTCGAGATTGAAACATGCCATTGAAGAAAGTTCAATGAATCTCAAAGAATCTAGGAGTTTCTAAACCAATTAAAACCTAATTAAATATTTCGTTTTTCATGGTGGAAATTGGTGAATCGTCATTCACCTACCTTCAAATATCTTATAGCTTAGATTACGGCATCCCTATTCTAAGTTATAAAATATTGTGTTGGGTCCTAGCCTTAATATTACATTTGGGTGTTTTGTTAAGGACTATCTCTATATCTAATCTAATCTATTCCCTCTTCTTTTCAGATGTCTTCCAATAACAATGCTTCTGGCTCAAACCCTACTAGCTCCTTCTCTGTTATGAATCTTTGTGGGAGAGTCATCTTTGCTGGGTCTAACTTTACAGATTGGATCAGAAACATCAGGATGGTCACTCGGTATGAGAACAAAGAATATGTTCTCGACAAGGAGCTGAAGGTACCCGAGCCAACTGCTACTCCTGAAGAGCTTGCTGAATATGAGGTACATGAAAGAGATGCTACAAAAGTGGCATGCATCATGATGGCCACCATGACAGCCGAGCTCCAAAAGTCCTATGAGGACTATTATCCTTTTGAGATGCACCAGGACTTGATGGACCGCTACCATCAAAGTGCTCGTTAAGAGCGATATGAAATAATCTCCTCCATGATAACAACCCGAATGAAGGATGGTGAACCCATCACGGGCTACATGCAGAAAATGCAAAGGTATGATGACCGTTTACTGAAGCTGAATGTGAACTTCCCTGAGGAGTTAGCAATAGACATCATTTTGCACTCCTTGCCATCGTGTTATGATCAATTCCGCATGACATATCACATGAACAAGGAAGAAGTCACCCTCAGCAAACTTCAAGGACTCTTGAAGACCGCCGAAAGTGGTCTAAAGGGTAAGTCGGTTGTTACTACTCCTACTCCTACTCCAACTGCGGCCAATGTCTTGGCAATCGGGCATGGCAAAGGGAAGAAGAGAAAGAACCCTTCTAAGGGTACCAAGGGTAAGACCCTTGAAGGCTCATCTTCAAGCAAAACCAAGAAAGGTTTTGTCACTCCTTCTGCTAACCCTAATGAGGCTGAATGCTTCTATTGCCATGAAAAGTCGCACTGTAAGCGAAACTGCCCAAAGTACCAGCAAGATTTGAAGGATGGGAAAGTAAAACCCAACCATGCAGGTATATACACTATATTGTCTAATAACTCACCTCATTCTAAGTCTTGGGTCCTTGATACAGGTTGTGGTATTCACATATGTTGTGATTTGCAGGGACTAAAAAGAAGTGAGAATGTGGAGCAGGGAAAGATAAACTTGATCATGGGAAACATGAAAGCTTCACTTGTCACCAGTATAGGAGTTTATTCCGTAGTGCTAAATAGTGGGTTTACATTAGATTTGAATAAATGTTATTATTCGCCAGAAATGGCAAGAAATGTTATTTCCTTTCATGCATTGAATAAACAAGGTTTTACCTTTTATTTTGATAATAATAATGGTAGTATTGATGCTTTCTTTAATAATGTTCTTTATTTTAAAGCATTACCTTGTGATGGCGTGTATGAAACTGTATCTGTTGTAGATAATCTAGGAAATAATGTATTGTGTATTAACTCTTCCACTAGCTTAGATAAAGCATCCTTATGGCATTGTCGTCTTAGACATGTAAGCAAGAAACGCATAGGCCAACTCCAAAAGGATGGAGTCTTGGAGTCATTTGACCTAAAGTCAGATGATAGTTGTGAATCTTGTTTGCTTGGTAAAATGACAAAGTCACCTTTTACTGGCACTTGTGCTAGGGGTGAAGGTTTGTCGGACCTCATACACACGGATGTGTGTAGACCCTTCAGAACCGCCACAAGAGATGCTAATCGGTTCTATGTGACTTTTACTGATGATTTTAGTAGATATGGATATGTCTACCTAATCAAGCATAAGTCAGAAACCTTTGAGAAATTCAAAGAGTTTAAGCAAGAAGTGGAGAATCAGTTGGGCAGGAACATTAAGATGCTTCGATCCGATCGTGGTGGTGAGTATCTTAGTACTGAGTTCCTTGACTATCTTAAGGAATGTGGGATTGTCTCACAATTGACACCTCCTAGGACACCACAGTTGAATGGTGTAGCTGAGAGGCACAATCGGACCTTGTTGGACATGGTTCGTTCCATGATGAGTCGAGCTTCGCTACCAATCTCATTTTGGGGGTATGCCTTAGAGACTGCCGCCCATATCCTTAATCTAGTCCCAACAAAGAAGGTTGCCAAAACACCTCACGAAGTGTGGACTGGAAAAGTTCCCAATCTAGACCACATCAAGATTTGGGGTTGCGAGGCTTTCGTGAGACGCGAGACTCACGATAAGCTCGATCCCCGAAGCGAAAGGTGTATTTTCATCGGCTACCCACAGAAATCCTTTGGTTACATCTTCTACAGACCCAGTGATAATGTGGTCTTTGTAGCAAGAAGAGGATTCTTTCGAGAGATAGAATTCATGAGCCAAGGAGACAGTGGGAGGCAAATTGACCTTGAGGAAATTCAAGAGTCAAGTGGTGAAGGAACCTCAAACCCTAGCCCTCAACCTGAGTAGGAAACTCCTGTTGAGCCGACTGAAGAATCTATACCTCTGATGCGTTCCACCAGAGTTAGGAATGCACCTGAGCATTATTATAGTTTTCATATTACTGCAGAAGGTGAGACACTTATCAGTGATAACACACTGGTAAATCTGGATGAGCCTAACAGCTACACGGAAGCCATGGTAGGCCCTGAGGCTGCTAAATGGAAAGACGCTATGGATAGCAACATACAGTTCATGTATGACAATTAAGTTTGGAACTTGGTTGACAATGTACCTGATCGTAAGATAGTTGGGTGCAAATGGATCTTCAAGAAGAAGACCGACATGGATGGTAATGTACACACTTATAAGGCACGACTGGTTGCAAAGGGTTATTCTCAAACTCCGGGAGTTGATTATGATGAGACCTTTTCACCAGTGGCCAAGATTAAGTCTATTAGGGTTCTGTTAGCCATTGCTGCATTTCATGATTATGAAATATGGCAAATGGATGTCAAAACCGATTTCCTTAATGGAAAGTTGGCTGAAGATGTTTACATGGTTCAACCAGAGGGTTTTGTCAGTACATAGTACCCCAGTAGAGTGTGTAAGCTCGAGAAATCCATTTATGGATTAAAACAGGCACCTCGCAGATGGAATCTTTGCTTTGATGAGAAAGTCAAAGAATTTGGCTTTTCAAGGAGTGAAGATGAATCTTGTGTCTATATCAAGGCTAGTGGGAGTATAGTCAGCTTTTTGGTACTATATGTGGATGACATACTACTCATAGGAAATGACATCCCAACCCTGTAGGAAGTAAAGTCCTGGCTTGGGAAGTGTTTCGCTATGAAGGACCTTGGAGAAGCTGCCTATATCCTAGGGATAAGGATTTTGAGAAACAGGAGTAAAAGACTAATTGGACTTAGTCAAAGCACCTATGTGGACAAAGTGTTGAAAAGGTTCAACATGCATAACTCCAAGAAAGGAGAGTTACCCATCCAGAGTAACGCCAGATTGAGTAAGACACAAAGCCCTAGTACTGAGGCTGAGATAGCAGAAATGAGTCGAATACCTTATGCTTCAGCTGTAGGATCGATCATGTATGCTATGACGTGTACTCGACCTGATGTAGCCTTTACTTTGAGCATGGTTAGTAGGTATCAGGGGAACCCTGGCAAGGCACACTGGACTGCGGTAAAGAATATCCTCAGGTACCTACGGAGGACTAAGGACTGGGTCCTTACCCTCGGTGGCAGTGAGGACTTGAGAGTTGTAGGGTACAGTGATGCTAACTTTTAGACTGACAGGGATAATTTCCGCTCTCAGTCGGGCTGGGTCTTTACTCTAAACGGAGGGGCAATTACTTGGAAAAGTTCCAAGCAGGAGACAGTGGCTGATTCCACTTGTGAATTAGAGTATATAGCAGCAAGCGAGGCAGCAAAGGAGGCTATATGGCTAAAGAACTTCATCGGAGACCTTGGAGTTGTACCAGCTATAAAGGAGCCAATGGAGATTTTCTATGACAGCAATAGTGCGGTTGCCTTAGCCAAGGAACCAAGAGATCATGGGAGATCCAGACACATTGACAGAAAATATCACTTCATCAGACATCGAATAGAAGAAGGAATCCTCGTGGCAAAGAGGGTATCATCGGATGAGAACCCAGCAGATCCCCTCACGAAGGGACTGACTCGGGCTAAGCATCTCCAGCATGCTCGGAGCATAGGGCTGAAGGATGATATTAGTTTTAGTAGTTAGATAATCTTGAAATTTGTAAAATGTAATTGACATTTGATGATAAATAAAAGCTGTTATTTATGAGTAAAGTGTTGCTATCTCTTGTCAATCGTTTACTATTATTTCTTTTTGCATGTTTTGACTTCCAGAATAATTATGTTATGGTTTATATCATATTATTCAAACTCTCCACAGTCGGTCATATGTTGGAAGTAGATATGAATCAAGACTGTCATGGGTTGGCTTGTAGAGGTCTAAGATGTTAGACAAAGCGGGGCTACAACACTCATGAGTGCTCATAAGTTCTGAGTATTGGATTCAACCCGCGCTCACTTGTATCACTTCATGGAATTTATCTCGAGTGATCGTGAGACGGTAATATCATATAAGTCTTCAAACCTAGAGATATGATTTGTTGCCTATGAGTTGGTTATGCATTGATTGCACGAAAACGCATTGGTAACTCGATGTTATAAACCGTGCCTTTGTGTGTAGTTCAACAAGTAGTAGAGCAAACATATGAGTCGAAGTTTATCTGTTCCTTCTAGGATTAGAAGTGATATCTGGGCCCCTCGATGATTTTGTTTTGACCTATGTACCGGGCCCGGTCAGAACTAAATTGATGTGTTCAGTTAAGTTCTATGTCAAACAAATCAGAAATCGGGAAACAAATGCTGGACAATAAGCAAGACCATGTTCCATGTATTTGTCCGGCTGATATCTAGAACAGAGGATTATATGATCACTTATCTAAAATGGCTCTTCATAGTTCAACAGAGTTTTAAGAGCTACGATTGCTGATCGGTTCCTGAAGTCATACTTGCAACTATAGTTATTAGACTTATCCAAGTGGGAGACTGTTGGAGATAGTGTCTAAGTCCATAACTATATTTGGTATGTACTTGACCCGACCCGGCATGGTCCATTTGGGTTGCACTTCACCCGAACAATTTACGGATAATCTTTTGAGAATAGTATAAGTTATGATTTATTAATATATTATAAGTTCTAATATATTAATATAAAATCATATTATTTAATTAGTGTTGATCTATAATTAATTTAGAATTAATTTAGAGATCAAAAGTATGACTAATTAAATATGGGCTCTTGTATTTATATAGTGTGGGCTAATGCTTATTTGGAATGGGCTAGGCTTGCATGGAAAGTCCATGGATACTCCATGGAGCTTTAACCCATGGATCTCATGGAAATGAAAAGACATGGGTATTAGGGTTTACATGGATGTAACCCTAATCCACCACACTATATAAAGGCGGCTTTGGTTCTTGAAATTGTACTAGCTGATGTGTGAAAACTAAGAGGGCCGATTTCAAGAAGTTTGTGACTATTCTCTCAAGTTTCCAAGTTTGTGGTGATTTGTGACTTCCATTTGAGGCATCCACATTATTGGTGCTAGGCTCTCAAACTCCAAGCAATCAACTACTACTACAAGGTAAGTAATTCTACTAGTTTTATTTGATTCAAGTACCCCATGCCATGCTAGTTAGGATAAGAACCTTGGAAAAATAATTATTTGCATGTATCTTAGTCAAACATAGATCCAAGGTTTCTAGGCTTGCATGTACACCATAGGAGTGTTAGAATGCTCAAAAACCCATCAGTGGTATCAGAACCAGGTTTGTTTATTTGAGACTTGATGCAAAAAAAAAAAAAAAAAAAAAAAACTTGAAAGTCGAAGTTTTGTTCAAAAGCTCGTATCAAATTTTCAAGTTTTGTATATGTACTTACGATTCTTGAAATTTTTGATATGAAAATTCATAAACATATGAGTTTAGAAGATCATAGAAATTATGTGCTAATAATTGATTAGATTAATTCTTGATCTTTATGTGTTTTAATGGAGTCCATAACTAGTTCTTAAGTTATGGATAACCAAAAGTCACATTTATAAATAACCATTAAAAGAACACATATGTTACAAAAAATGAAGAGTCTTCATTTTTAATAATCATTAACTCATAAGTTATGAGAAATGAAAAGTTTTGAAAGTTTACAAAACTTGCCCTCAAGTTGTAGAACATGTAAAGTCATATTAAAAACTTTAGTTCCAACCCCTAGAATTTTAAAAGTTAAAATTTAACCCTTATACTTTATAATATTATAAGTTTAATAATATTTATATATGTATAAGATCAAGTTGTCTTACCGCTAGTACGCCTCATTCACGAAGCCGGTCTATAAGGGGGTATAAGGTTGTTGCCTATAAAATGACAACTTAATGGGTGTCCACTCTCACCCACCGCTTCCTTGATCGGTGGAGGGTTGTTAGCCGAACGGGTAGGACAAGGACTTATAATTCTCATTAAAAGTATAATGATAATACTAAAGTAATTAAACTTTATTGAATTCTCAATCTTAGTTATTTTAGGAAAATGTGAATAAGGTGCTAATCCATGAAATTACACTTTACACTTTGTTTAAGTCGTTAGTGGAGCGTGTGTGGTTAACCGGCACATTAACTTGAACTTAACAAGGTAGGTAAAGGGTGACTTAATGTTTATCATAGTATCGATGGAGCGTGTGTGGTTAACCGGCACATCGATTGAGGGGTAATACATTAAGGGTACCAAGTAATTTGCATGGTTACTTCACACCTTGTTTTGTGATCCTCGGCATCCCAGTCACAAAACTTGAAGGGCACACTCGAGATTGAAACATGCCATTGAAGAAAGTTCAATGAATCTCAAAGAATCTAGGAGTTTCTAAACCAATTAAAACCTAATTAAATATTTCGTTTTTCATGGTGGAAATTGGTGAATCGTCATTCACCTACCTTCAAATATCTTATAGCTTAGATTACGGCATCCCTATTCTAAGTTATAAAATATTGTGTTGGGTCCTAGCCTTAATATTACATTTGGGTGTTTTGTTAAGGACTATCTCTATATCTAATCTAATCTATTCCCTCTTCTTTTCAGATGTCTTCCAATAACAATGCTTCTGGCTCAAACCCTACTAGCTCCTTCTCTCTCATGAATCTTTGTGGGAGAGTCATCTTTGATGGGTCCAACTTTACAGATTGGATCAGAAACATCAGGATGGTCACTCGGTATGAGAACAAAGAATATGTTCTCGACAAGGAGCTGAAGGTACCCGAGCCAACTGCTACTCCTGAAGAGCTTGCTGAATATGAGGTACATGAAAGAGATGCTACAAAAGTGGCATGCATCATGATGGCCACCATGACAGCCGAGCTCCAAAAGTCCTATGAGGACTATTATCCTTTTGAGATGCACCAGGACTTGATGGACCGCTACCATCAAAGTGCTCGTCAAGAGCGATATGAAATAATCTCCTCCATGATAACAACCCGAATGAAGGATGGTGAACCCATCACGGGCCACATGCAGAAAATGCAAAGGTATGTGGACCGTTTACTGAAGCTGAATGTGAACTTCCCTGAGGAGTTAGCAATAGACATCATTTTGCACTCCTTGCCATCGTGTTATGATCAATTCCGCATGACATATCACATGAACAAGGAAGAAGTCACCCTCAACAAACTTCAAGGACTCTTGAAGACCGCCGAAAGTGGTCTAAAGGGTAAGTCGGTTGTTACTACTCCTACTCCTACTCCAACTGCGGCCAATGTCTTGGCAATCGGGCATGGCAAAGGGAAGAAGAGAAAGAACCCTTCTAAGGGTACCAAGGGTAAGACCCTTGAAGGCTCATCTTCAAGCAAAACCAAGAAAGGTTTTGTCACTCCTTCTGGTAACCCTAACGAGGCTGAATGCTTCTATTGCCATGAAAAGTCGCACTGGAAGCGAAACTGCCCAAAGTACCAGCAAGATTTGAAGGATGGGAAAGTAAAACCCAACCATGCAGGTATATACACTATATTGTCTAATAACTCACCTCATTCTAAGTCTTGGGTCCTTGATACAGGTTGTGGTATTCACATATGTTGTGATTTGCAGGGACTAAAAAGAAGTGAGAATGTGGAGCAGGGAAAGATAAACTTGATCATGGGAAACATGAAAGCTTCACTTGTCACCAATATATGAGTTTATTCCGTAGTGCTAAATAGTAGGTTTACATTAGATTTGAATAAATGTTATTATTCGCCAGAAATGGCAAGAAATGTTATTTCCTTTCATGCATTGTATAAACAAGGTTTTACCTTTTATTTTGATAATAATAATGGTAGTATTGATGCTTTCTTTAATAATGTTCTTTATTTTAAAGCATTACCTTGTGATGGCGTGTATGAAACTGTATCTGTTGTAGATAATCTAGGAATTAAAATATTGTGTATTAACTCTTCCACTAGCTTAGATAAAGCATCCTTATGGCATTGTCGTCTTAGACATGTAAGCAAGAAACGCATAGGCCAACTCCAAAAGGATGGAGTCTTGGAGTCATTTGACCTAAAGTCAGATGATAGTTGTGAATCTTGTTTGCTTGGTAAAATGACAAAGTCACCTTTTACTGGCACTTGTGCTAGGGGTGAAGGTTTGTTGGACCTCATACACACGGATGTGTGTGGACCCTTCAGAACCACCACAAGAGATGCTAATCGGTTCTATGTGACTTTTACTGATGATTTTAGTAGATATGGATATGTCTACCTAATCAAGCATAAGTCAGAAACCTTTGAGAAATTCAAAGAGTTTAAGCAAGAAGTGGAGAATCAGTTGGGCAGGAACATTAAGATGCTTCGATCCGATCGTGGTGGTGAGTATCTTAGTACTGAGTTCCTTGACTATCTTAAGGAATGTGGGATTGTCTCACAATTGACACCTCCTAGGACACCACAGTTGAATGGTGTAGCTGAGAGGCACAATCAGACCTTGTTGGACATGGTTCGTTCCATGATGAGTCGCGCTTCGCTACCAATCTCATTTTGGGGGTATGCCTTAGAGACTGCCGCCCATATCCTTAATCTAGTCCCTACAAAGAAGGTTGCCAAAACACCTCACGAAGTGTGGACTGGAAAAGTTCCCAATCTAGACCACATCAAGATTTGGGGTTGCGAGGCTTTCGTGAGACGCGAGACTCACGATAAGCTCGAACCTCGAAGCGAAAGGTGTATTTTCATCGGCTACCCACAGAAATCCTTTGGTTACATCTTCTACAGACCCAATGATAATGTGGTCTTTGTAGCAAGAAGAGGATTCTTTCGAGAGAGAGAATTCATGAGCCAAGGAGACAGTGGGAGGCAAATTGACCTTGAGGAAATTCAAGAGTCAAGTGGTGAAGGAACCTCAAACCCTAGCCCTCAACCTGAGTAGGAAACTCCTGTTGAGCCGACTGAAGAATCTATACCTCTGAGGCGTTCCACCAGAGTTAGGAATGCACCTGAGCATTATTATGGTTTTCATATTACTGCAGAAGGTGAGACACTTATCAGTGATAACACACTGGTAAATCTAGATGAGCCTAACAGCTACACGGAAGCCATGGCCGGCCCTGAGGCTGCTAAATGGAAAGACGCTATGGATAGCAACATACAGTTCATGTATGACAATCAAGTTTGGAACTTGGTTGACAATGTACCTGATCGTAAGATAGTTGGGTGCAAATGGATCTTCAAGAAGAAGACCGACATGGATGGTAATGTACACACTTATAAGGCACGACTGGTTGCAAAGGGTTATTCTCAAACTCCGGGAGTTGATTATGATGAGACCTTTTCACCAGTGGCCAAGATTAAGTCTATTAGGGTTCTGTTAGCCATTGCTGCATTTCATGATTATGAAATATGGCAAATGGATGTCCAAACCGCTTTCCTTAATGGAAAGTTGGCTGAAGATGTTTACATGGTTCAGCCAGAGGGTTTTGTCAGTACAGAGTACCCCAGTCGAGTGTGTAAGCTCGAGAAATCCATTTATGGATCAAAACAGGCACCTCGCAGATGGAATCTTTGCTTTGATGAGAAAGTCAAAGAATTTGGCTTTTCAAGGAGTGAAGATGAATCTTGTGTCTATATCAAGGCTAGTGGGAGTATAGTCAGCTTTTTGGTACTGTATGTGGATGACATACCACTCATAGGAAATGACATCCCAACCCTGCAGGAAGTAAAGTCCTGGCTTGGGAAGTGTTTCGCTATGAAGGACCTTGGAGAAGCTGCCTATATCCTAAGGATAAGGATTTTGAGAAACAGGAGTAAAAGACTAATTGGACTTAGTCAAAGCACCTATGTGGACAAAGTGTTGAAAAGGTTCAACATGCATAACTCCAAGAAAGGAGAGTTACCCATCCAGAGTAACGCCAGATTGAGTAAGACACAAAGCCCTAGTACTGAGGCTGAGATAGCAGAAATGAGTCGAATACCTTATGCTTCAGCTGTAGGATCGATCATGTATGCTATGATGTGTACTCGACCTGATGTAGCCTTTGCTTTGAGCATGGTTAGTAGGTATCAGGGGAACCCTGGCAAGGCACACTGGACTGCGGTAAAGAATATCCTCAAGTACCTACGGAGGACTAAGGACTGGGTCCTTACCCTCGGTGGCAGTGAGGACTTGAGAGTTGTAGGGTACAGTGATGCTAGCTTTCAGACTGACAAGGATAATTTCCGCTCTCAGTCGGGCTGGGTCTTTACTCTAAACGGAGGGGCAATTACTTTGAAAAGTTCCAAGCAGGAGACAGTGGCTGATTCCACTTGTGAATTAGAGTATATAGCAGCAAGCGAGGCAGTAAAGGAGGCTATATGGCTAAAGAACTTCATCGGAGACCTTGGAGTTGTACCAGCTATAAAGGAGCCAATAGAGATTTTCTATGACAGCAATAGTGCGGTTGCCTTAGCCAAGGAACCAAGAGATCATGGGAGATCCAGACACATTGACAGAAAATATCACTTCATCAGACATCGAATAGAAGAAGGAATCCTCGTGGCAAAGAGGCTATCATCGGATGAGAACCCAGCAGATCCCCTCACGAAGGGACTGACTCGGGCTAAGCATCTCCAGCATGCTCGGAGCATAGGGCTGAAGGATGATATTAGTTTTAGTAGTTAGATAATCTTGAAATTTGTAAAATGTAATTGACATTTGATGATAAATAAAAGCTGTTATTTATGAGTAAAGTGTTGCTATCTCTTGTCAATCGTTTACTATTATTTCTTTTTGCATGTTTTGACTTCCAGAATAATTATGTTATGGTTTATATCATATTATTCAAACTCTCCACAGTCGGTCATATGTTGGAAGTAGATATGAATCAAGACTGTCATGGGTTGGCTTGTAGAGGTCTAAGATGTTAGACAAAGCGGGGCTACAACACTCATGAGTGCTCATAAGTTCTGAGTATTGGATTCAACCCACGCTCACTTGTATCACTTCATGGAATTTATCTCGAGTGATCGTGAGACGGTAATATCATATAAGTCTTCAAACCTAGAGATATGATTTGTTGCCTATGAGTTGGTTATGCATTGATTGCACGAAAACGCATTGGTAACTCGATGTTATAAACCGTGCCTTTGTGTGTAGTTCAACAAGTAGTAGAGCAAACATATGAGTCGAAGTTTATCTGTTCCTTCTAGGATTAGAATTGATATCTGGGCCCCTCGATGATTTTGTTTTGACCTATGTACCGGGCCCGGTCAGAACTTAATTGATGTGTTCAGTTAAGTTCTATGTCAAACAAATCAGAAATCGGGAAACAAATGCTGGACAATAAGCAAGACCATGTTCCATGTATTTGTCCGGCTGATATCTAGAACAGAGGATTATATGATCACTTATCTAAAATGGCTCTTCATAGTTCAACAGAGTTTTAAGAGCTACGATTGCTGATCGGTTCCTGAAGTCATACTTGCAACTATAGTTATTAGACTTATCCAAGTGGGAGACTGTTGGAGATAGTGTCTAAGTCCATAACTATATTTGGTATGTACTTGACCCGACCCGGCATGGTCCATTTGGGTTGCACTTCACCCGAACAATTTACGGATAATCTTTTGAGAATAGTATAAGTTATGATTTATTAATATATTATAAGTTCTAATATATTAATATAAAATCATATTATTTAATTAGTGTTGATCTATAATTAATTTAGAGATCAAAAGTATGACTAATTAAATATGGGCTCTTGTATTTATATAGTGTGGGCTAATGCTTATTTGGAATGGGCTAGGCTTGCATGGAAAGTCCATGGATACTCCATGGAGCTTTAACCCATGGATCTCATGGAAATGAAAAGACATGGGTATTAGGGTTTACATGGATGTAACCCTAATCCACCACACTATATAACGGCGGCTTTGGTTCTTGAAATTGTACTAGCTGATGTGTGAAAACTAAGAGGGCCGATTTCAAGAAGTTTGTGACTATTCTCTCAAGTTTCCAAGTTTGTGGTGATTTGTGACTTCCATTTGAGGCATCCACATTATTGGTGCTAGGCTCTCAAACTCCAAGCAATCAACTACTACTACAAGGTAAGTAATTCTACTAGTTTTATTTGATTCAAGTACCCCATGCCATGCTAGTTAGGATAAGAACCTTGGAAAAATAATTATTTGCATGTATCTTAGTCAAACATAGATCCAAGGTTTCTAGGGTTGCATGTACACCATAGGAGTGTTAGAGTGCTCAAAAACCCATCAGATTCGACCAAGATAGAGTCCGTGATGTAGCAGGAGATTCTGAGGTCTCCAACTGAGATTTAGAGTTTCCTAGGTCTAGCGGGTTATTACCGGAGATTTATACGGGACTTCTCCGAGATTGCGATTCCTTTGACCCCACTAACCAAGAAGTCGGTGGCCTGAGCAGCAAACAACCTTCGAGACTCTCAGACAGTGGTTGTGCGAGGCACCGATTCTCACCCTGCCAGAGGGTGAAGATGATTTCGTGGTTTACTGTGACGCTTCGATCACGGGAATGGGTGCGGTATTGATGCAGTGGGGTCATGTGATAGCAGGTTTCGGGAACTAGGTTAGAGTTCCGGTTAGGACTCAAGTTCAGAGGTGTGTTAGGTCGAGTGCGTGTTCGACCGGTATGGAAAGTGTTGTAAGACTGCATGGGTAGCCGTAGCATTCACTAGCGATCAGATAGTATGGAAAGTGTTGTAAGACTACGGGGATAGCCGTAGCATTCACTAGCGATCAGATTGTATGGCAAGTGTTGTAAGACTGCGAGGGTACCCGTAGCATTCACTAGCGATCAGATAGTATGGAAAGTGTTGCAAGTCTGCGGGTGTGGCCGTAGAATTCACAAGGGTTAGCAGATAGTGCTAGAGTGTTGTAAGTTTGCGGGTGTAGCCGTAGCATTCACTAGGTTGGTAGATATCATGAGCGCATTGTTAGGACGCGGAAGGAACAGGAGTACCCACCAGTTCGGGTGTAGCAATGAAGATATGGAAATCCACGGATTGGATTTCAGAATTTCCCAGATGGATTAGATCTGGTTGAGCCAGTGATAAGACTGTAGGAACGCCACTACAGTTATGAGATCAGGAAAGCAATGGACCATATGAGGCCATTTGTGATATAAGTCTACCATTGGTTAGGTAGCAATCACTTTTATTCTTGGATTTTGGTAACGTCAGGACTCGATGTATGGACCCGATCGGTTAGATCAGAAAGTTGTTAGAGTCGCAGTGGCATGATAACTAGTGGCAACTAGGTCCAGAGAAGGATTTCGTTTAGAAGTCGTGTGAGTCGACTAAGTAGGGAGTCCTTTGGCTCCGTAGTCGGGCTGGAACCCGATATTTCAGATGATTGGTGAACGAATTGAGACCAGGGAGGTCTCGTTAGATTTTGGAAAGAAGCCATGTGGAAACATACTGCTTCAGGCAGTTCAGTGTTCAGGCAGTTTCAGCGTTTGGGCAGTATTAGTATTTGTGTTCCAGCATGCAAGTTCGGACGGAATAACAGATGGCTTGGGTTATGCTAAATGACCTACATGAATAATTGGGTCTTGATTTCAGTTTTCTAGTGGGACCTACAGGTTAACAGAAGTTGAGTAGTCAGTTGAGGGATAAACAGACTAGATTCAACGATAATGATTCAGTATGAGTGGTCTGTCAGGGATTCAGACCATCTCGAGACATCAGATTTTGGACAGAGTACATGTGATCTTGTTGCGAGGAATTCGTTCATCTGTGGATTTTAGGACCTTGCGAAAGTTGGTCACGACTACCCTGGGAAGACTAGGGTGTGCCCAACATGGTGACCGGGTTACTTGTGTCGTTTGGCATGTAAGGAATGGTAAGGAATGATTTCGAGGACGAAATCTAAAATAAACAAGATTAAATAAATGAATGAATAGTAGCCCTAAAATCCATAATTATATTACAAGGTGTGATTTCGAGGGGTTAACTGACATAATTTAGAAGTTGGGGGTTAAGATGTAATTTTCGGATTGATTTGTAAAGAATTTTTAAGGTTGAGGGCTGTTTAGTAAATTATTGGTTTAATTTGAAAAGATTTTTGAAGACAGGGGCTGTTTGGTAAATTTGGACTTAAAATGAAATGAATTTATGGAATCGCGGGCTAAGAAGTAAATTATGGACTTCTTTTGAAGAGATTTTAAATGGCTGGGGGTAAAAGGGTAACTTATGGACTTATTTTGAAAGAAAAGAGGGAGGGAGGGATCGATTAGGTTATTATGGAAATATGTTTAAGGCACCTGGTATATATATGGTTACCACCCCCGAAAACCCTAACCCTAATAGAAGCAATCAGCCGCCACTCTCACTTGTAACTCTAGCCGCCACCTCCACCTTATACCTCCCATCGTCCGGTCGTCTTCTCCCTCGAACTACCGCAACCATCTTCCTTCCAGCAATGATCAGCACTATAGGGATGCCTCCGAGGCTCGGAGCGACTGCGATCGATTGCCGCCCTATCTCCTTCCTCTTCCAGCCGCCGAACATCACCGTGGAGACCGGAACGACCAGTGATCATCTCATCTGGCGACGAGGGCGTTTACCGCCACTGTTCTATTGCTATCTGACCACCGTAACCACCGCCGTGACGAGCGCTGCTGCTGCTGAGGTTCCGACGTCAACTCCAGCCGCTCCTGTCCACTGTTGCCGCCATCTCGCGTCACCACCGATGCTGGATCTTGCTGCTTTGGTGCTGCCGTTCTCGTGATTTCTTCATTCCGACGACGAGAACCGCTGCCACCACCGTGAGGTGGTGGCTGTCATCACAATTGGTTGCTGTCGTCGCCGTGAACCACCAGGTGGGTGGCTGGGATGCATCTCGCAAATTAGAAGCATGTATGTGTGTGTGTGTTTTGTCCAGCCAGAAAACTAAGAAAAACCACTACCACCACCGTGAGGTAGTGGCTGCCACCTCGTGCCACCGCCGGCCACCACTAGGGTGGATGTGTGTGTGTTTAGCTTAGTGTGTGTGGGTTATTTGAGTTTGAGCATTGTAAATTGTAACCGGAAAGTAGAATAATGGAAAGAAAGTCAAAACCACCACCATGAGGTGGTGGCTGCCGCCTCCTGCCGCCACCGGCCGCCGTGTCGGGTGGCAGTGTGCCTTCTTTTGTTTGTGACTCATTTGGATGTTTGGACAAAGGGACTAAAACCCTAATGGGCCTACTGAAAACCTAGTGGGCCCAATAAAACCCTAATGGGCCCAATGAAGCCCTAATTGACCTAAAAGCCCAAACATGTGACTAATGGGCCTAATGAACCCCAATCGATCAAAAGACCTAGCTATTGCGCCTATTGGGCTAAGATGGGATTGGAAACCCTAATTAGGGTTTAGAAAACCCTAACATTGGATTTATGGGCTTGGACTTATCGGGACCCACATTTGGGCCATTGGGATGGAATTGTGTATTAAGCCCAATCACACCATATGATTTATTTAGAAGAATGATGGACTTAATGGATTAATACCTTAATGGGTTAAGTGAGAAACACTTAACCCTAATCGTCATTTTATGTGAAACCCTAATTTTGCTTGGGTTTATTGTTGGGCCATTCTATTGGGCTTTGGTAATTGGGTTATCAATGGGCTATCCAAGAGTAATCATATGGACTAAAATATGTAGATGGGCTTTAGGGTAAGGCCCATATGTGGGGTTGGGCCTAATTTGGAAAATTGGGCCATAGATGGGCCATAATTGGGCCTTTATGATTATACGATATTGGGCCATTGGAATATTGAATATTGGACTGGACCAAATGGTTGGGCCTTATGGTAAGACCTTATAAAGGTTTGGGCCCAATTTGGAAAATTGGGCCATGTGTTGGGCTTTGACCCATAGTTGACTTTTGGGCCTTTGGATTGGTCCTTGGGCTTGAATCAAGCCAAGATAGGGGTAAAGTAGTCTTTTACCCCAACATGGACTTATGGACATGTGTTGGAACCCAATTATTAATTCGGTGATGTTTGATATTGACAGATCAAGAATCTGTCATCCAGCAGCTGAGATTGTGTCTACGAGACTTCAACAGTGTGAGGTGAGTTACCTTCCAGTAGCGGTGGGTCTACGACCACAATGCCGACCCACTAGTAGGAGTTGTATGTTAGATGATTGTCTTTGTGATATTCATCTAGGTTTGCTGCTACCTGTTATGTTTTATGTGCTAGCATGATATGATGTTATGTGATAGTGGTAGTAGTAGGGGGTGAAATAGTCCCCGGTTACTGGTCGATAGGACCGAAGGGGTAGATTAGTACCCAACTATGCTAGACAGATTATGATATATGCGATATGATATTATATGGTAGTAGTAGGGGGTGAAATAGTCCCGATTTACCGGTCGACAGGACCGAACGGGTAGGCCAACACCCATATATGCTAGGCAATATGTGATTTATGTATATATGCTAGAGTTTTATGTGGTAGTGGTAGGGGTGAAATAGTCCCCGGTTACCGGTTGAAAGATACCGAAGGGGAGGCAAGCTCTCGGTTACCGGTTGAAAGATACCGAAGGGGTAGGTCGGGCACCCAGATATGCCTGACATGGGGTAGGTCGGGCACCCCGGTATGCCTGATAGTGGGGTAGGTTGAGCACCCCGGTATGCTCAGCAGGGTAGGTCGGGCACCTAGATATGCCTGGCAATATCTGATTGTATGGTATGTGGTAAGATGGGGGAACTCAATAAGCTTCGTGCTTACAGTTTACAGTTTTGTTTTCAGGTACTTCATTTTCAAAGGAAAGGAGCCGACTCAATCGCAGCGCATCACACTATGGTTTTCCGCACATGAGATCTTTGGGATTATACTCTGATATTTTTTTATGATAACATGTTTCGATTATTTCTACTTTGGTTTTGTCATGACATGATATTATGGATGTTTTATTATACTATTGGTTTTATAATAACGTATTTAAAATGAAATTTTTGGCTTGTATTTTTGGGATGTTACAAGTTGGTATCAGAGCCTTGGTTTGAGGGATTCAGACATACTTTTGGGTGTGTCTGGACTCCGAAGGTACGTTGGGCGTACTCACATGTTGACCACCATCGGGGTGGTTGACCTCGTACGCTAGACGTACTCCCAGAAGTTCCAAAAACTCATTAATTGCTTAATGGCTTAGGCACTCACGTCCATTTTTCAGATCCATGCCTAAAATGCCCTCAAGAGTCATAAAGTTTCCAACTTTATGACTTTGCATGTCCATTAAGAGCTTAACTCAACTTCTTAATCCATAAGACCTTCTAAATGATGCATGGAGAAAAACCAACCATTTGAAACCCATTTTATGACTCAAAACCCTTCCAAGGGTCTAAAAGGACAACTTAATGGGTCAAGAACATGCTTTGTTCATGAATCATCATTTTGGGACCAAAAAGGTGGCTTAAAGAGAAAAAACTTAGATCTACAAGATATAGTGAGAAAGATGCAAGTTTTATACCTTCAAGATGTTGCAAACCAAGGAGAAACCCTAGATCCAAAGTGCTCTGAACTCCAAGATCTTCTCACCACCTTATTCTTTCTCCAAAACGCACTTAAAAGCTTAAAGTTTACTCTCACTAGTTCTAGGGTTGCGTGAGGGTCGAAATCTCAGATGGAGGTTGGGTAAGAAGAGGGTAAGAGTCTATAAGGTTGCTTAAATATGAGCCAAAGACCTAAAATTAGGGTTTGCATGAAAGCCACGTACGCCCTACGTACGAATGTATGCCGAGCGTACTAAGGCGCACCTTAGTACACTTAGCATACACACACATATGCACGGCGTACTCAATAATTCCCATTTTTACCTAATTGCCACTTTGGGCCCGTTTTCACACTTCCCTACACTCAGGGGCCAAAATGCAGTATAATTCAATTATATGGCCAAATTTAGAAGTACCTCATCATCGGGATGTTATAATTTTTTATTAAAATGAATTACTTTTGTTTTAATTTGTATTAATTTAATAGTTTGTATGTTTTTAATTATTAAAAATACTAATTTGCCAAATGGGTTGGAAAATATCTTATTTCATATGTTATGGTTTCGGAAAATTGAAATAAAGATAAGAGAGAAAAATTGATATGAAGCTAATGTGGTAGTGCATTGAATGGCTTGGGACGAGACCATTCTCTCCTCCCTTGACAAAAATTATGACATGTTGTAGAAATCATCATTTGGTTTATATATATATATATATATATATATATATATATATATATATATATATATATATATATATATATATATATATATATATATATATATATAGTATTGGGTGAGAACTTAAAAATTGGTGAGGACTACGAGGAAAAATCTTTGCCAAAGGATTGAAAAAAATAAAAGGTTAAGATTTAATTTTATTTATCATCAAAATCTTGCGAGATGATATGACGTTTTTGTAATTACCTACGGTATTTTGGTATTTCCCGACAAAGTTCAAGTGTTTGAAGGGTTAAATGGGCAAAAGCAAAAAAATAAAGAAAAGATTTTGAATTATGGAGGCTAGACATGTGTCCAAGAGTTCGTCTCATCCCCCTCTTTCTCTCAGCGCCACAAGTCATCCAATCATTGGATGAACTTTATTTTTTTCCCACCCGTTTCGTTTTTTGACATAATTTTTTAAAAAATCAAAGTTTTTAAAATTTAATTCTCTATAAAATATAACAGGATTTTTTTATTCAAATTTAAGAAAGCAAATAATAGAGTTCTTCGTAATAATATTTTAGTGAGTTTGTTAAAGAAAATTTAAAAAAAATATATATTGTTAAGAATACAAATATTTTGTTCAAATGATTTTAAATTTTTATAAAAAAATAAGCCGTGGAAATTTTCATTCTCCAAATTAAAAATCATTTTAAAGGTTTATCATATATCATATATTATGAAGTTTTTCAAAAGAAATTTTTTTATAAATAAGGTTGTTTAGATAACAAACTTTATTTTAAAAGATTATAAGTTTTTTGTTAAATATTGAGGATCATAAGCAGATAACAAATTTTAAAAACTTTGAAAAATAAAAACAAAAAAGAGTTGGGTGAGATAGGCGAGTCAATGAGTAAAACGCCCTAAAACGGCACTGTGGCCACAAAAGCGGGCTAAAACACGACTTTGCCTTTTTCTATTCCAGACTCTTTTTATTTTTTTTAATGATTTGCCGATCATGATACTGCTTCCATGATAATACTATGTGATATTATCAAGTTAGCCTTGCATTAGGCTTGAAAATAAAATTAAGTTTAAGAAAGTAAACTGACCAGAAAGGTGAATCCAAAATTGCTGTACCGTAATACAACTTTGCTACTCCAAATATATTTCAGACTTTTATTGTAGAAAAGTTTTTTACAGAGGAGGGATTACAAGAGAGAAAGAGGAAAAATGGCTTTTTTTTCTGCCTATCTAAAACATAAGATAGAGGCTCCTTAAATAGATCAGGAGGACTCAAAAACAAACAAAACCTAAATTATTACATTTAGCATTGGCAGACATCTTTAAGAAAAGTAGAAATGACTTTTTGTTTGATTCTTCTGGCTTTAATAATGTCTGACGAGTATTTTCCTCTGTCTTCAATAATTCTTGAAGAATATCTTCTTCTTTAATTTTGGTCCATCCACCTGTCACCTTTAGTCTATTGTGGTGTTGTCTTTTTGTTTTTTGAAAGATTCTTTCTTTGCGTGATTGACTCCTCAATCATGTCAATTATACAATCAATTGGGAGTTCTCCATCTGGAACTTCTTCATCATCTGGCTGGGATTCCCCTGCTAAGCATGGTGATTGGCCTTGGCTTTGGTTATCAACTGACATCTTATCTTGAATATCTTCATTTGAACCTTCATCTGTATCATGTTTTGAAAATCTTTTAAGATTTTCTTTTAATTCAGAACAATATAATCGGAATGACTTGATCATTTCTTCTTTAGTTAAATTAACTTTTTGAGGAGTTGAGGGGGTGACTTCCGTTGAGGAGGCTATTTCCGAAAAAAGTTTCTGGTCTTGGTATTTCTTAATTTGTTGATTGATATGATCAATCGTTTCCTGAGCATTAAGGATTTTTGTTTCTGGATTCTTGTGAAGCATTGTAGGCCAAAATTTGGTAAAGTATGACCTTTGTAAGGAAGGAAATTTAGAGGGAGTATAATCCACATATGGGGACCATTCCAGATCCAAGGAATAGAAAATTCCATGAAAAATGCATAGAAGATATTGCTTCCAATCCTTCTGATTTCAAGGGTATAACTTGGTCTCGGTATCTTGGAGAGACAGGTAACCATTCCCCATATAATTTCCTGAATGGTTCCTCAGGGAGGATATCTATACTCGGGCCGTATGAGATCCACCAATTAGTAAACCAATTTGGTATATCTCTGTTTTGGTTATAAACCTTTTCACATACTTTAAAAAACCAAGTATGCTTTCTCTGAGGATTTTCATATAAAAAGGCTTTATGAAAGCTTTCAATATAATCCCAATATGTAAATTTCATTAGTATTTTTGAAGGAGGGATTAAAAATTCTTTTTCCTTGAGGGTACTTAAACCCCATTCCTCAGGTGATATGATCTTTTTGATAATGGCTTTACTAAAATTGTAAACACTGGTATTACCTCCGGATGTAAAATGAGAAAATTCAACTGATCCGGTTATTTTCAAAATATTTTCATAATATAATCTTTGTTTGTAAGAATATCCAGCGTATGTCGCTGTATCCAAGTATCTGGTCATCAAAAACCATGGATCGTCATTATTCTCAAAATAAAGCATTATATCTTTATGCTCCAAAATAATAATATTATCTCTATGAGAGGATTCTTTATATTCAAAATTATCGTTGATGGTTTCACCATCTGTGATCATTTGAGCGAGAGTGGGAGTATTTTCCCTTTTTGATTCCAAAAATGCTTTAAACTCCTCATATAATGGGCTTCCAGGAACTGGAAGAGATTGATCATTTGTTTGTGATGAATTTCCAGTTCTATAAGAACTGCTTGAAGCCGTAGGATTTCCCCGACCTCTATGATAACCACCTCTATATGAAGGATGGCCTCTTCCCCGATTGGGATTCATCCTGCAAATGGAAATGTTAATTTAAGAGTAATATAAGTTTGTTTTCAAGATTCTTGAGTTGGATCCTTAATCCTATCAATCTTAAATTAATTACTGTCTTACTAAAATATGGTTCATTGGCTAAGTTGGCCAGTTCAACTTCTGCCTCATTAATTAAATTTTTTATATTAGTAATATTATGTGATAATTGTCTTAGCTGGTGATAACTCATTTAGGAATTCTCTAGTTAAAAAATCGGGAAGACTATTATCACTTCCTTTTTTATATTGAATTTCAAAATCAAAACATGCTAATGTAGCTTGCCACCTAGTAAACATTTGTTTAGAAACATCATGTTTAAAGTCTTTATTAAACATGAATTTAGCTGCCTGACAATCTGTTTTGATAATAAAATGTTGATTATATAAATCATCTTGAAATTTAAGAATACATTTTACCAGTGCCAAAATTTCTTTAGCAGTAGTAGAATAATTTTTCTGACTAGGAGTCCATTTTCGAGAATGAAATCTGACTAAGAATTCTTGCTTACTGTTAGGGTGGATTTGTTTTAAAATTCCTCCAAACCCTATTTCAGAGGCATCTGTTTCTACTATTTTTTCCCAATTAGGATTAGCTAAAGATAAACATGGTAGACCTTTAACTTTATCTTTTATTCTTTTAACTGCTTGAGTATGATCATTAGTCCAAGCACAAAGATTCTTTTTCAATCTGTCGTATAAAATTGCACTATCTGCTGATAAATCCTTATAAAAAGGCGATATATAATTTAGGCTACCTAAGAATCTTTGTAGCTGAGTTTTATCTTTTATTTCATCTGGAAATTTCGCAGCAAAGTCTATACTTCTTTGTATAGGAATAATTTGTCCCTTTTCGATATTATGTCCTAAAAATCTTACCTTTGTTTGGAATAAGGACATTTTAGATTGTGATATTACTAAACCATTGTTTACTATTATTTTTTCAAAAGTATGCAAATGATCAAAATGTTCTTGAATATTCTTCGAAAAGACTAAGATATCATCTATATATACAATAATGAAATTGCTATAAGGATTAAATATATCATTCATTATATTTTGGAATTTTGAAGGGGCATTTTTTAGGCCAAATGGCATAACATTCCATTCATATTGTCCAAAAGGAACATTGAAGGCAGTTTTATATCTGTCTTTCTTATCAATCTGTATTTGCCAATATCCTGATTTTAAATCAAATTTTGAAAATATTAAAGAATCATGTAATCGATCTAATAAATCCTTTTTATTAGGAATAGGATACCTGATCCATTTTAAGACTTTATTAAGAGGTTTATAGTTTATAACTAGCTTTGGTATTCCCCTTTCTTGTTCAAAATGTTTATTTACATAAAAGGCAGTGCATGACCATGGAGATTTGGAAGGTTGTATTAGTTTTTTTATCTAATAAGGAAGTTATTTCTTTTTTACATATATTCAAGTATTCGAAATTCATTTGACAAGGTCTTGCCTTGGTAGGAATTTGTTTTTCATTGAAGTCTTTCTCATAAGGAAGCATAACTATATGTTTTTTCCTTTCCCAAAAAGCATTAGGATGATCATTACATATTTTCAAGGAGAATTGATTTGTTAAAATTTTTATCTTTTCCTGTAACTTAGGTTGTTCTAGTTGTTCATCTATTTGAACAATTCTGATCTCTTCTTTTAGAAAATTTATTTGGTTTCTTTTTAAATTCAACTCATTGACCCAGATAGAATAAGGGTCAGAGACAAAATTTAATATAACAGGTTGGTTCTTATAAGATCCTATAATTTTATCTTTATCAATAGTTAGTGGTAATATCATCTCTAAAAAGGGATTTCCTAAGATCATGGTATTACTACTCATGTTTTTAATTACCGTGAAACTAATAGGTATACAAACATTTTCTGTATAAATTTTTGCATCTGTTAATTTATATCTAATATCCAATTTAGAACCTGATACTTCTCTTAACGTATGTGTTGATTTTTGAAAATATTTAGTAGGTACTAGACCTTCTCGTATACAATTTAAATCTGCACTACTGTCTATTAGGGCAACAAAACTTCTTTGGTAATTATAAGTAATAAATAAATTAATTGTGACATGCCATTTTCTAGATATTACTAATTCCATGGACTGAAGGAAATTATTATTAGTATCATTACGGGTACCAATATCTCGTTTATCTTGTAGTTTTTCTAACTTGTTAATTCCTTGATTGCTTATTAGCTGATCATTTTTTATCTTAGATATATCCTGTTTTAGGTTTTGAATTTCAACCTGTAAATCTTGTACTGTAGGTGTATTAGTAGAATTTTTATTTCTTCTTTCTTTTAACATATCATGAACGTTCTTCATGGAATATATCCCTTCTTCTTGTGTACTCTGTTCCTTAGTATTTAGATTTTCTATTATTTTTTGCCTTATTTCTGGATCATTAATTTCTTTTAATAAGTTTGCAATATCATTACTAATTACATTTATGGTTAATTCTTCTTTGAATTGAGACTGTATTAGGTATAATTGATGGTCTATGTTACATGAACATTGTTCTAAATTATCACAATTACATTCAATTTCTTTGGATTTTGACGAATAATCAGAATCATATTCTATTATGTTTATATCAGAATCTTCGTCTGAGAGCTCCTCTTCGTCTGAATTATCTATCAAATTTATTAGTTGTATTTTTATATCTTCACTTATATCCATATTATTAATTTGCTTTTTTATCTTTTTATTCCTGCATTTATTAGCGTAATGTCCCATTTTTCCGCATGAAAAACAAGTATGGGGTTTTTTTATAATCTTTTCTGTTAAACCTTCTTTTAATATGTTTATCTTTTTTATTAGGATCACTATGTCTTTTCTTATAAAATTTTTTCTTTTGTTGAAACTCTTTTTTCTGTTTCCTCTTATTGTTATTAGTTTGTATTCCGAATTGATCACAAAATTCTCCCAATTGTCTTTTTTCATTAAGATGTTGAGTTTTAATTTGGTAATTTAGTTTTATTTCACTACATAAGGCTAAACCTTCCTGTATACAAGTTCCTATCAATTTTCCATACGTATAATCTTCATAAGGAATTGTATTATCTATTCTTAGTTGGTTTTTAACTCTTTCAGCAAAAAGATTTGGTAAACCATCTATGAATTTGGATTTCCAGTAAACGCTATTACAATCATTAAGTTCCATTACTCTACTTAAGAAAGTATCCTTATACCATCGAAAAGATGTAAGAGTTTTACAAAATAATCCATTTAATAAAGTACAGATATTTTCAGAATTATTTGACCATCTTCCTGTAAAATGTTCTATTATGGTACAAGTTAGAGTATAAACTACATTAGGAGTGATTATTCCATTTTCTGTTTTAACTGTATTAAGAATAGCTTGTTGGGTTTTTTCATCCACATAATTGTCCCACCAGCCTTTTAATTGGCCAGTAAATCCGGCAATTAACATATTAGCTACTTGTTTATCACTATTTCCTGTATTTTTAGCAATTGTACTATACATTAACATTCTATGAATCATGTTATATATTTGTCTTTCAGTATAACCATCTAAATTCCATTCATAAACATTTTTACCATTATAACTATTATTAATTTCATATTCTTGTTCCTCATGTAGGACATCTTGGGGGCTCGGTCTTGGATAATAATATAATCTTTGAACAGGTTTTCTAGCAAATTTACTATCATAATTGTTAATTTTGTTTATTTGAATATTATCGATATCTGGATCATCATCTGAGTCTCTATTTATAGTGTTAATTTGTAATTTTTTCATTTGTTCTTGCAGAATATCTAGCATATAATCATAATTTTTAAGTTTATAACCAATAATATTTGGTGGGGGTTGAATAGTAGCATTTATTTGTTGTTTTTTATCTTTTTTCTGTATTATTATATCTTTATTGTTAATGGGTGAATTTATATTTTCTAATTTTTTATGTAAGTCCATTAACTGTTCTCCTAATATTATGGAATATAAATTATGAAAATTTAATTGTTGAATCATACTATTAATATGATTAACATTTATTGTAAGAGTCTTTTTCTTCAAAAAGTTTTTGGTAAGCCGAAAATTTTATAGTAACATTCTTATTTGTAATAGTAAAAGGGACTTGGGGTGGAAATATACTTGTTATTATTTTGTCTCCCGATAGAGTATAATCTCTTTCTATGTTGTGAATATTATGTAAAAAAGTATAAGCAAACCAATGAATAAAATGTATAATTTGATTTATAGAGGATAAATATTCATAAAATTTATTTTGTATTTCTTGTAACTCTTCTTTAGAATAATTTTTAAATAACCATTCTTTAAAAAATGTCCATTTAGTTGAATAAAATTCTTCTGAAATAATTTTTCTTGCCTGAGAACCAGGACTAAAATCTATTTTTTCTTTTAAATCCATTAAACTGTAAAATTCATTTCAGAAGGAGTAGATGCCTCCGCTTCATACACAATATCATCATGTATATTTAAATTATTTATCTTTCTATTATCAACAGAAGCACGAGTAGAGGGAATTTCTACGTTATAATCTAGTGGTGATATGTATAAATGTGAAGATCTTGCAGATCTTGTTCGTTTTATTAGGTCGTTATTATACTCTATTTCTTTGTTAAACTCAATAGTAACAACGCCATCAGAAGTTTGTATAATACTTTCTATATTATTATTTATTAAAGGTGTAGGTGGTATATTATTTTCTAAAATCCAGTGTTGGGGAAATTTTATTTCATCCCATTTTATAGCTTTTCTAGTTGTAATTTTTGACACATGAAAATTACTTTCTATTAAAATTGTTTCATTTATAGGTTTATTAACTATCTTACATTTAGGATTCATAGTTTTTAATGGTTTAAAATATATACGATAACATATACATATTACTTCTGAACCTGGTAAGTAATTATAACCATGAGTTTTGACATTTAATGTTAAGGCTTGAAAAATATTTTTATCAGATAAAGAAAGCTGTAAATTTGGGTAGACATTAAAATATACCGGTCCATGAGACAAACTAGATTCTATTATACCCATTAAAGATTGTTTCCAATTTTTATTTCTAGCATCCCTAAGAACTGCTAAAAAACTTTCAGGTAATCCCTGTAATGTTAATGGTTTAAAAGCAATTTGTACCAAACCAATATGCAAGTAATTATAAATATGTTTATATCTATTAATATCTTGTGGAGTTATTAACTGAACTGTCATGTCATCTTCATTCATAGTTAAATTTTCTTCTGTAGTTTTAACAGTTTGGATAAAACCTAATTCTTCAAAAGTTCCTAATTCATATATAAATTTAGGGTTGATACTAGGAATAGTCCATTTATTAAGAAGGTCTAAATTTTTTGGGACTTCATATTCTTCTATTAACTGATTTTTAATCACCTGCTTATTACTGTTTTTGAATCTACTGAATATACTCATGAAGAGTAGAATAAATGGGGTAATATCACATAGTATTCCATGGCTCTGATACCAATTTCAGGCATGATCATAAGTAGATAACAAATTTTAAAAACTTTGAAAAATAAAAACAAAAAAGAGTTGGGTGAGATAGGCGAGTCAATGAGTAAAACGCCCTAAAACGGCACTGTGGCCACAAAAGCGGGCTAAAACACGACTTTGCCTTTTTACATTCCAGACTCATTTTCTTTTTTTTTTTTTTTTTTTTTTTTTTAAAGATTATAAGTTTTTTGTTAAATATTGACAATAATATGGTCCGAAATGAGATTATTCAAAATATTTATGATTCAAAAGAAAGTTATGATTCAACATATTTATGATCCTTAATTTGTTACTCCATCCGTTCCATTTTTATTGTCTATTTTTGACTTTTGAAGTCTTTATTCTTCAACTTTGACCTTAAATATTTTTATTTTTGTTATATATTAATTGATCAAACTTTTTACAATGAAAAGACATTTAAATTACAATCCATTCATATATTTTGCATCAAGTATTATATATCAAAAATAGAAATATTTAAGTTCAAAGTTAAAGAATAAAGATTTCAAAAATCAAAAGTCGAAATAAATATGAGACCGAGGTAGTATGATTTAAAAATATTTTGATTCAAATATTTTATAATTATTAATTATATCTTTTATAATTTAAAATTAAATGATTTAAAATATATAATGATCCAAAATTTGTAGTTTTGAACAAATACTTTATTTAATCGAACATATTATTGATCTAAAATCATATGATTCAAAAATGATATGATCCAAAATACTATGATTCAAAATAATTTTACTAAAAATTTTATGATCCAAAAATAATATGATTCAAAACTTTTATAATTGTAAATTAAAACTTTTATATTATGATTCCTAATATCTTTATTATTTTTATTATTTAAAACTTTTATAATTGTTAAACATTAAAAACTCAAACCAATATTTAGTTTTTAAAAAAGATCAAAAAATAAAAACAAAAGTACAAAAACACTATTAGCTTCAAGTATGTAGCAAATACATTAAAAAAATAAAAAATAGAAAAAAATAGAAAAACACGAAAAAAAATCAAAAATAAAATTAAAAACCTTAAAATCGAGAATATATATATCTAAATTTTTTTTGTAATTCTTTTAAAAATATATATAAAAAACGAAAAAAAGAATAAAACCTACTAAAGTGATGTTCCGTAGACGTTCGTCGCACGTGATTTTATCAATGGATTTTCAAGCATACGATATTGAATAAATACATGCAGTCTTAAGTTCCCAAGTCCAACGATCCCTTTGATCAGAAAGAACAACCAGTTGAATAACTTCTTTCAATACAACCCATTGATCAAACTCAACTCCCTCTTAGATGTTTTCGAAGACAGACATGCTAAATGTAAAATGGAAATTAAGAACTGGCCATGCAAATCTTATTAGGATCAAACAAAAAAACTTTATGAATTCACACCTTTAAAGATAAATCTCCCAACCGCATTCTCTTCCATAAGTTAGTACGATCATAGTCTCCCACCTTTTTTTCAAACAAAGCGAATCAAGGTCAATCCCATTATAATGCAAATACTTGAACATAAGACAATCATCCACAGGGAATTACATGATCAATAGTCATGTTCGAGCCATCATACCATCCTCACTATAGATGGAATTAAAGATTTGAACCCAAAGGGATTATGGTCATTTAGAAAGCACCATTTCCATTTAGAAAGACATATATTAAACACAAATAACCTTCTAATTCCAAGTCCATTGTCTTCTTTACTCGTCATTACCATATGGATATAAAACATTCAGCACCAAGAGAGAGAGAGGGGAAATTGTAATGCACTATCCAATACTTTGTAAGGATCGAAAGGTTATGTTTATCCATGATTTTGAGATGTTTATATAGTTTGGAGGATTTTGTTGTCACAAACACAAAGTATGATGTCTTTAAACACATCTCCAATCCCAATCAGAGAAAAAAAATATCATATATGAATATATTAAATATCTTTAATGGTATATATGTGTACATGTCATATCTCATGGAGGATTAGAGGTTGGAAATTGGCATAATCATTTGATTTGGGTATGGAACTGGTTACATACAGTTAACATTTTATGGGAGTAGACTTGCTATTGAACCTATGAAACTAACAATATCCATATGAGAATAACAATTGATTATGAAATGATGAATACTTAAATAAAAATAATGTACATATGAACACATGGATGTGAAAAGCAGGATAATTCTATAATGAATATCGCTAACTAATATTCATATTGGAAAATTTCAAATGTAGTTTATATGATATTATAATAGTTTTTTTTATAAGATTTGGTATGTAAATATTACAATATAGTGTTAGGGGATAACATCACATGGAAACATAGGTAGAGATGAATGGGCATTTCACGTTTTTAATGGGTTAGAGATTCTAATGAGGGAATCTTTAAAAGAGGGAAATAAGTACAATGCTGATAGACACCTATTCGAGATAGTGAATCTCCTTGAATATAACAGAGAAAACAAATAACAGTGGAGCAATTTTCTGGTTCTATATCTTTTGTCAAAACCAATTACAACTAAAATAAATATGCAAGCTATACTAGAATCTAGGAGATCATGGATCTCATGCATGCAAAAATGGAAACGTGGTCCTAGATAATATGCAATATTCCTATTCACTACAAACTACTAAAGAGAACAAGTCTAGCCACTAACTGCCTTTCTAGCATGTGCTCGTATCAATACTCCGCCCCTGAAAAATGGCCTTGTCCTCAAGGCCGATTTATGCCGATATCTGGTAGCAATTGGTTCGTACTTGTGGACGGAAGGATCTGGCCATGGAGGCGGCCTTAGGTATGGTCAGAGATCCGTATCAGTTTGTCTCCGCTTAAAAAGGACCCCGTTCTTGAGGCCCGGTGAATTTTTTTGGAACTGTTTTCGGTAGTTTTTGTTGGTCGGAATTGTTTTCGGTGGTTTTATGTAGGTAGTTTTCAGGGATGGCATCAACGGTGGTAGGAATTATTGTTGTGGTGAAGGTGTCGTGGTTAATGACGGCGGCGGTCGCGACAGTAGAAGTGGTTGTTGGGTTGACATGGGCGATTGCAATGGTTTTGGAGGCGGCAGTGACAATAATGACTGTTGTGGCGGCGACAGTGGAGGTGTTGATGTCGGCGGCGGCCTTGGTTGCTGATTCGGTGGTGGAAGCAGAGGTGGAGGTGGGATGAGGTTGGCCATGGTTCCCGTTTGAACACTGATAAGGGTGTTGACGGTGGCCATTTGTGTGATAATGGCATCAAGACGGTGAACATTAGCGGTGGAAATAGCGATGAGTGTGGAGAGTTGCTCGCAGATACTTGGCGTTGTGACATCGGTGGACGGATCTTGATGGGGAGGCATGATGAACGGGAATGAAAGAACCATTGATAGACACCTATTCGAGATGGTGAATCTCCTTGAATATAACAGAGAAAACAAATAATAGTGGAGCAATTTTCTGGTTCTATATCTTTTGTCAAAACCAATTACAACTAAAATAAATATGCAAGCTATACTAGAATCTAGGAGATCATGGATCTCATGCATGCAAAAATGGAAACGTGGTCCTAGATAATATGCAATATTCCTATTCACTACAAACTACTAAGAGAACAAGTCTAGCTACTAACTGCCTTTCTAGCATGTGCTCGTATCAAATGCCCATAAAATTTGGCTAGAAGAAAAATACTTTTATTAATTAATATAGTCAATTTTAATGTATTATTAATTTAAATATAATTTACATTGGCATTATAGGGGCGAAATGTACATTATTAGTAGACATTCTATATAAATTGTATAACATTAAGGTATGTGGGAAATCTTTGGATTAATAATATAGCCCATTTATAAGTTAAATCATAGTGTTTGGTGTTTGTTATGTTCATTACTTTATTGTGGTAGCTTAAACCGTTAATTTTCCAAAAGGCACATAATTAGGATAAAACGATGACATCTTGATATTGAGGTATTTCTATTTTTTACCCTAAGTATGAGATTTTATTGCATTCTAGCCCTTGATATGAGAATTGTGGCAAATTGGACCAAAAAGGGCATTTTTGTAATTTTGGGGAGTCACCACGTATGCTGGGCGTAACCCAGGTACTCTGGTCGTACGTGCCAAAATCTCAAACCCTAATATTTAGGGTTTGGACCATATTTAAGCATCCTTATGTCCCAAGTCCTCTTTCTTTCATCAGCCTCCAGCCCCAACTTCGACCTTTGCAGAGTCTAATTCGTTTTTGAGCATTCTTGAGCCTTTTGTGTGTGTTTTGGTGTTTATAGAGGAAGAAGAAGGAAGAGAGAACAACTTAGAAGCGTGGAACAACCTTGGATCTGGAAGTTTTACACCATCCTACATCTATATAAGGTATAAAGTTCATTGTAACATCTATTTTACCAGGTATTTGATTTTGGACCTTTGAGTTATGAATAGTTTGCAAGAAGGGTCCCTAATGGAAATTACGTGACTTTTGGATGCTGCTTGAGTATGTTGGGTGTACACGTTGGTACATTGGGAGTACTGAGATCCACGCCAGTACGTTGCGCGTACTCCGATATGCTGGGCATATGTGGCTCAGACCAAAACCGTGTTATTTAGGGTTTGTGCACTATTTAAGCACCATTATAGCCCTAAGACCTTTCATTTTATCAGCCTCCATCCCAAGATCGACCTTCCTTGCAAACCCTAGTTCATTTTGAGCATTTTGAGCTTTTGAAGTGAGTTGTGTGCTTCCTTGTTTGTGAAGAAGGCCCTTCAAGGAGTAGGCTTTGCTATTAAGACTTTTGATCCAACATCTTCTCTTCATTGTGCACCATTTGGAGGTATAAATATCCAAACTTGGTATATGTTTCTTTAGATCTTAGTTAAGCCTTGATTTTCATCTTTTTGTCCCAAAACCAAGAGCTTGGTGAGTAGGAGGTACTCCAAAGCCTTTAAGGTGTCCTTTCAGACGTTTTAATGCATTTTAAGTCATAAAAATGCAGGCTTGGATCTTGATTTGTCCCCATGCAAGAGTTATGGTATAGGAAAAGGTTTGAGTAAGCTAGGTTTAGTGTTGGGCTTCTTGTAGCCACGTAAAGGCACATAGTTTGCAACTTCATGAACTTAGGGGTCTTATTAAGCTTATATCTAAAAATTGGTCATAGGGTCTTAAGGAATTAATACATTATTATGGGTTTTGCCTTAGGGAGTGTACGTTGGGCGTAACTCCCAGTACGCCACACGTACTATGCCTCAGTCGCGATCCATTTCCTGCATCGGTCTAGTACACTACGCGTACCAGTTATCATGCCAAGTGTACGACCAATCCAACTTTGATGATTTTGGGCCTTAAATCGTTGGTCTTTTCTTGTTGGGCTTGGACCAATGATTTTCATGGTTATAGGTCACTTCTGATTTTGGGCCCGTTTTGGCTTTTGGATGATCTTTGGGGTTAGGTCTAGGATTTTATTAGGCTTAAAAGAAAATGATAAATTGGCCCTTTTTACCTTGGACATTAGGTAAGTAATGTAGGTTTTCAGCTTTGGGTTATGTCCCAATTATTAATTGGGGCATTGTTTGTTTAGTTAGCACGAAGATTTTTCCGGTCTAGCAGCCTGAGCATTTATGTGGTTGTTCAGCAGTTGAGATGAGTTTCCTCACTAGATCCATGGGTTGAAGGCTCCAATGCTGGCCCATTGCTTGTTTTGTAGAATGTTAGATGCCTTGTGATAATTATATGGAAGACCAGGATCTGGCCCTGACATTTGCATGAAAGACCAGGGACTGCCCTTTGCAATTATATGAAAGACGAGGATCTGGCCCATGACATTTGTATGTAAGACCGGGATTTGGCCCTCGGCACTGAACGGAAAGACCATGGTTTGGCGCATGGCAGGAAATGATTACATGACTATGATTTGGCCCATAACATTTATCTTCTTTCATTTGTGGTATGTGGTACTTGGGGGAAACCCACTAAGCTTTATGCTTATAGTTTATGTTTATGGTTTCAGCTACATCCAGTTCAAAAGGGAAGGGCCCGACGTGATGGCGCAACATCCTCCCCTCACGATTTCCGCATTTGATATATTTGTACTCTAATGTTTTGGATATTATGACTTGATGTTGATTCTGAATGATTTAATGAATGATTTGATAAGTTTTAAAAAAGGAAATTTTACTATGGTTTTTGGGCCGTTACAAGTTGGTATTAGAGCCCTGGTTGGAAGGATTCGGGCATACTTCCAGGTGTGTCTGAACTCAAACAGAGGAAATGATAGCTTTCTTAATAAAAATGGAGTTAAATTATTAAAAAGAATTTTTATCAAGAAGAAGGGGGTGCGATGCGTGTGATTAGCCGAGATCAAGTAAGTGTTTCCCAAATTACCCATACCTATGTATTATGATTAGTATGCTTGATATGAGAATTGCATGCTAGATCAGGGCTAAGGATACCTTCAGGAATCATATGATAGAATTACCTGATTCGTGTGATGCCTTATAGCCAAGTAGGACTTGATGATATGTAATACTTGGAATTGATTTCGGCTCAGTTATTTGCTAAGTGTATGCTTTCAAAGTTGTATATGATTAGGATTGTATAGCCCTAGAATGATCGATTTGGCCTCATTTCTTGCTCCTTGTTTGGTTGTGGACTTAGGCTAGAATCATCATTTGACAGTCTATGTGATCCTATCTTGTGTCTAACTTGCATGCATAAGGCAACCAACGATGTTGATTGAGGTTCTTGGTATTGTGAGTGGTGGGATTTAGGAATTCCTAGGAGAGTCTAGGATATGTATGTTGTACAAAATATGATTGGTTTATGATTTTAGTGTAGTGACTTAGAGGAATCAGGACTGACCTTAAGGGAGGTACAGGTAGGTGTGGAAGGTAGTATTGGGCCCGTCCTACTAGAATCACAGGACATGTACCTGAGACTAGTGTAGATCTGGAAACTCTAAGGAGGCATGTGTAGAGGAGTCCCCTCGATTCCTTGTTGGTTGTTTTTATGTTGTGTTTCAATTTGAGGATGGTGATGACTACTCGAGGATGTTCGAGTTTTGGTTCAGGTTCGGGTTCTAGTTTAGGCTCGGGTTCAGGTGTTGAGCCAATTGATGAGAGGCTGCACGAGTTCATTTAGGCCGAGGTTACTCGCGGTATCATGGATGCTACCCCGGTGTTGTTTTGCACCATCAAGGAGGGGATTATGGAGTTGATGGATGAGAGGCTTAGGTCATTTCGAGCCGATATTGTTGTGGGTCAGATTGGAGCTCGAACTCCCTCATTTTGGGAGATCAAGGCTTGTGGAGCTCCTGAGTTCCTTGGGGTTAATGACTCCATTGCGAGTCGTCGTTGGGTCGTTAACATGGAGAATTCTCAGCGGACAGAGCACGAGACTGGTGGGAGGAGGTTGCTCGAGCTGTAGGGTCATCAGTAGTGGCAATGATGACCTGGGAGGATTTTGTTCAGAGATTCCAGAGGGAGTTTGCACCGGCTATCAAGGTGCAACAGCTGACGAGGGGGTTCCAGGACCTTCGCCAGACTATTGAGACCGTGGCGGAGATTACCGACAAATTCAGGGAGAGAGCATTGTTGGTCCTACATACGCCGTCGATGAGGAGACGAGGAAGACGAGATATCATGACATGCTGAGGGAGGATATTAGTGTTGGATTAGTGTCTAAGTCCATAACTATAAGTGGTATGCACTTGACCCGATTGGCATGGTCCATTTGGGTTGCATGACATCAAAACAATTTGGATAGACTTTTGTGAGAAAAGGATATTTATGATTTGTTAATATATTATAAGTTCTAATATATTAATATGAAATCATATTATTTAATTAGTATTGATCAAGAATTAATTTGGAATTAATTTTGTGATCAAAAGGAGACTAATTAAATATATGGGGATTGATTGTGTAAATCATTCATTCTTATATATGTGGGTTTATGATTGTGTAAATCATTCATTCTTATATATGTGGGCTTATGATCCATAGTTCTTCATGTTGGGCTAAACCCATGGAGTAACCCATGGATACTTCATGGAGGTTTTAACCCATGGAGCATGAAGAATATGGAAAGACATGAGTTACATGGTGTAAACCTAATAGCCACCATATATAAGGACCCCATGGCTCAAGAAATTGGCACTAGTGTGTGTACACATGAGGTCTAGCCGATTTGAACATATGAACCTTTTCTCTCAAGTTATTCCAAGATGTTGGTGATGTTGTGTGAACCATTTGAGGTGTCACACTTGAGGCACTAGGCTCTTAAGCTCCATGGAATCAAGCTACAACAAAGAGGTATGTAATTCTACTAGAATTTATATTATATGTACTTCATATTATTCTAGTTAGAACAATACCTTGGAAAATTGATATTTGCATGTATAATAGAGAAAAACATAGAACCAAGGTATTTAGGGTTGCATGTACACCTTAGGAGTGTTAGAATGCTCAAAACCCTTCAGTGGTATCAGAGCCTAGGCTTGTTTTCAAGTTATACATGCTGAAATAGCTTAAAAATCGAAAATTCTGGCTTCCTGGGCACTGGACTCGCCGAGTCCACTGATGGACTCGCCGAGTCCATGAAGAAATTCATCCTTCTCGTCGAGTAGGTTCATACACTCGACGAGTAGAATCCCCTGACAACATATTTTCGACTTTTAAGGCAGGAATTGGACTAGGAACATTACCCTAAGCTATTTTTGAACTTATAAACCTGTTTTTGATGTGGTAATGTTCATGCTAATCCAATTTCATAGATAATTGTCAATGGATTCATATTTTGTATTAGTTTAATGGTTAGGCTAATTACATGAAAAGTGTTTGATTTGAATTATCTTGTTCTTATGAGTTGATTTAGATTAATAGAAAAGTTATGTGATAATATGTTTTCAATCCAAATTAATCTAAAAGTTGTTCATAATATGTGTTTTTGTAACTTGTCCTTAAGTTATATGAAAAGTCACATTTATGATTATTAAAACTCATAAGATTTCCATAAGTTTTGAAAAATGGAGAGTCTCATTTTTTAAATGTTTTAAAGTCTTCCATAACTTGTCCTCAAGTTATGGAACTTGAAGAGTTTTTCATTAAAACTACTTTAAACACATAAGTTATGGAATTGAAAAGTTTTTGAATAGTTCAATACTTGCCCTCAAGTTTTGGAATTTGTAAATTTTCCCTTCATGAATACTTTAATTCCAAGTTAAACCCTTAGAATTTTAAAAGTTAAAATTCAACCCTTATACTTTATAGTATTATAAGTTAATAATATATATATGTATAAGAGTAAGTCATTCTTACCGTTAGTAGGCCTCATTCACGAAGCCGGTCTATAAGGGGGGTATAAGGTTACTGCCTATAAAATGGCCGTTTAATGGGTGTCCACTCTCACCCACCGCTTCCTTGACTGGTGGAGGGTCGTTAGCCGAACAGGTAGGACAAGGACTATAATTCTCCCTTCATTAAAATTATTAATGATAAATACTAAGTAACTAAACCTTTTATAAATTCCAAATCTTAGTTACTTAGGAAAATGTGAATTTGGTGCTAACCCATGAAATTACACTTTGCACTTTGCTTAAGTCGTTAGTGGAGCGCGTGTGGTTAATTGGCACACTAACATGGATTTAACAAGGTAGGCAAAGGGTAACTTAATGTTTATCATAGTATCGGTGGAGCGTGTGTGGTTAACCGACACATCGATTGAGTGGTAAATATTAAGGGTACTAACTATATTTGGATGGTTATTCACACCTTGTTTTGTGATATTCGGCATCCCAGTCACAAAATTTGAGAGGGCACAATCGAGATTGAAACATGCCATTAAAAAGTTCAATGAATCTCAAAAGATATAGGAGTTTCAAATCCAATTAAAACCTAATAAATTATTTCGTTTTTCATGGTGGAAATTGGTGAATCGTCATTCGCCTACCTTCAAATATTCTATAGCTTGGATTACGACATCCCTCTTCCAAGTTATAAAATATTGTGTTGGGTCCTAGCCTTAATATTTCATATTGGGCGTTATATTAAGGACTTTAAATCAACTATCTTGAATATCTCCCAAAAGATGTCTAGTTCAGACAACTATGATCTTCCCAAATCCCTAGGAACAAGTTTTCCTAATGAAGATGATGTCCCATGGTTGGTTCATGGAAATCATACTTCTCTACCTCCACCTCCTCCAATTATTCTCCCTAACCCACAATAGTTCAAGGTCACTCAAGCCCTATTGGCAAGCAAGGTCTATGTGTGCTCACATCTTGGAGATGAAGTCACATATTGACAAGCCGGGAGAGTTGGGTGTCAAAGTCTTGAGAAAGTTGGTTGTTCACTCACTTTCTAAGTCACACAATGAGTTCTATGGGACTACTATGTAACAGACTATGACATGACCCTAATGATCTTATCTATTTGCTTGGTGCTGCTGAATCAGCAATGATTTGGAGCACTGGTAAAGAAAATTTGATTAGAAGATCAACTTCCCAAACGTCCATGGACATTGACAATGGTAACATTGAAAATCCAGAAAAGCTTTCTCTTCCCAATGGAAAGGGATCGGCCATAGTCAACTCGATTGACCAAATGGTAAAGAGAAAGGCTAAGTCTGAGATAGTCCCATGTACCATTCCCAAAGAGTCCATATGCTTATATTGCCAAAGGAAGGGGCATTGGTTGCAAAGCTGCCCTAGTTACCTAAAAGATCATAAGGTTGGTCAAGTCAAAAAGTTTGACTCTACTTTAGGTAAGTCCACTATCTAACTCTATTAAGTTCCTATTTGGAGATTCTTATTACATGATGTGACTGGGTCACATGTTGAAGTTTTAAGAATCAAAGAAAAGAGATGAAGCTTAAAGAAGAGTAAGCTGATTCTGATCGCGAAGATGGATTTCGATCGCATGGTTCGGTGATCAGAATTTTGAGCTGTTGCTTACGGGTTGTGATAGATTGCTTAGGAATAGATAAAAACATTGTTTTCATATGCATTTGCATTGTAAGGATAAGTTTTTCCGCAAGTTTTAAAATAAAAGAAAAGTTTTGTTTTTATTTATTTTAAGTATCCTTACAATGGCATTTGTGAAAAATTGTTGTTTATATGATTCCATTGATAGCAACATTGGAAAATGGATTTGATTCTTTCGTTGTGGTAGTGTCATAATTTACCAAATAAGGAAAGATTCTCATCAACCAAGTTTCAGTTGGATAGAAACTTAGAATCATGCAAGTTGTATGATGAATGAGATTTTTCATCTTTGGAAAATTAAGACTAGTTCCTTGTTCACATGGATATGTGAGTCAAGTGAAGGACTATGGGATCGAGTACACATTCCTATGCACTGTTCAAGTCCACCACAAAGATCGATAAGATTATTCATCATGATTTACTAAAGTTTAGTAAATATGGTTATACTTACAAGTTTAAGTATAATTCTGAAACATTGGAAAAGGTACAATGTATGGCAGAACGAATGAGAAGAATCGAATTTGGCAGAAAGATAAAAGTTTCTCAAATATGAAAAGATGGGAGAGTACTTTAGTATCATGTTTTATGATCATCTTAATGATTGTGAGACAATATCACAATTCATCCTCTAGGGACATCTTAGTGCATTCTTATGGCTAAGAAGAGGAGTCATGAATTGTTGAAATGGTTAAATCAAGAAGATGAAGTCATACTTCATTCCAAAATAAGTCTTAGAGTAATACTACAAGATTGTAACTTGAGTGACATAATCTTAAGAAGGTTTATAACACTTGTCAAATGTAAGAGTAAAATGTGTTCTACTCTTGTACATTTGAAATTGGTAAGTTGTGATGTTTTGGATAAAACAGAGACCCATTAAGGCCAATTGTATGAAGTGTTTGTCTTGATGAGAATCCGCACTATCTCTTGAATATTTGTTTGTCAAGGAATGGGTCTTGACAAGAGAGTGTTATATGTCAAGAGGACAGTGGGAGTCTAAAAGATCTTGAAAGAGTCTAATCAAGAATAAAACCTGTAGTTTATCACTAGCACATGACTTGAGGTTTATAACCTATCATGTTGACATATTCCTATTTCTGTGCCTATTCTAGTTAAAGCTGGCTTTTCATATGAGTTCTGAGAGTTCTCAATTTTGGAAGCAATGGCAGGCCCTAGTGCTGCCAGGTGGCAAGAATTCAAGATTACACAAGTTTAATCCATATGAGTTTGGATTTGTCACTAACCTTGTCTTGTGATTATGGTTTTGACAAATTCACATGGATAGGAACACATACACCATAAAATCTAAGTGTCATAAGGTTTATTTCCGATTCATGAAAATGATGGTGAGGAAACGCTTTCACTAAGTAGATTTTAAGTAGATAGCAATTGTGATATTTGCATTCTCAAAGTCGTAACTGGAGCGTGTGTGGTTAACCGGCACACTAACATGGACTTGTGAGAAATGGAAAAGGTGTAAACAATTGGGACTATGATTACGGCATCCCTTTTCATAGTTCTGAAACTGTTTAGACACACATGTGAGCTATCTAAGGAAAGGTGTATGATTTTTATAAAGTTTTACAAAGCATCTCGTATCAGAAATCTGAACTTTGGTAAGAACGTCAATAAAGTATTGATTTCTAGAAGTCCAACTGATTTTTGAGTACATGTCAAAGCTAGTGGGAGCATAAATGTTATGTTAATAATTCTCATGTTAGTGGGAGCATGATAATTATGATAAGTGTTGCAAGTTAGCAATGTTAATTATAGAAAACAAAAGTTTCAATTGGGAAAAGCTGTTTTGCTATAATTAAGGGAGAGGAAATTGTACTTCATTTCAATTCTAAAAGCTTAGATTGAGATTTTAATCGAATTTAGTCAAGTATATATATATATATATGGGAACATTATTTGCGTTCTAAAATTCGATTATGATTATGCCATCCCTTTTCATAATCTGAATTTTGAGAATATGGCAAATAGAAATAGAAGTATTATAGCAAAAGACTGATCTAGTATCATGTCTTTATATGAGACATCATGAATCATGTCCCATATGCTTCAGATATAGGATCGATTGCATGTGCTATAATATTCATCTGTTCTAAATTTTTCCAAATGCCTAGAGCATTAAGAGGGAAAAAGTACTAGAACTGGATATGACTAATTTGATTAAGCAATTTTCGAGAACAATCTAAGGTTTACCAAATATTGGTTGCTCAGGGACAGTTGGAAGTATAGTGTTAATTTTGGAAGGACCATTTTGACATATTCTGAAAAGAGGCAACTCTTGTTCAGAAGTGATAGTCAAAATGAGAATATGGAAATATTCCCATATGTGGAAGTTGATAGGTCATAATCTAGTGGTTTGGGCTAGGTATCTATCTTGTAAAGGTCTTGTTTGGGTCTTGGGGTAGTTATGGTGATTTGTATCTTTTGTATGGCGGTGTACGGTCAAACATGTGTGTGCGGCCGTACACCTTGTGTGGCTGTACACTCATGTGCTGGTGGTGTAGTATAAATAACAGGTGTCTGTGTCTGTAATAGGGTGACGTATCTGTGTGTTTTTCAAGGTGTATTTGACATTTATATGATATAAATGTGTGCATGCTTGATTTGATTCTTTCTTCTACTCCTACACTTTGATTTATTGCAATATCTATTGATCACTGATTTGGATCTAAAGAACTAGGGACTTACAATTGGTATCAGAGCCAAATCAGTGTCAACTTGGATTTTTGTGAGTGTACGGTTGAAGGTTGAAGGTGTGCGGTTGAAGGTTGAAGGTGTGCAGTTGAAGGTTGAAGGTGTTGACAGTTTGAAGGTGTACAGCTGAGTGTGCGGTTGAAAGGTGTGCGGCTGAGTGTGCGGTTGGATGGTGTGCAGTTGAAAGTGTGTGCTGTTGAGAGTGTGTGCGGTTGATAGTGTGTGTGCGGTTGTAAGTGTGTACGGTTGAGTGTGCGGCCGCAAACCATTTAGAAACTTAAACCTCTTAATTTCAAGAATCTTTCCTGTTAAGTTTTAGATCTGTTCATTTCTGAAAAGCCAAAAACTTCAAACAAAAATGGATTCTCAAGGTCAAGTACTTCATCATGAACTGGATTCCATCATGGGAACAACCACTCGCATTCCCCGTCTGTTATCTGCAGAAGGGTTCCCAGAATGGAAATACAGAATCGAAAAATACATCAAAATGAAAGATTTCAAGGTTTGGAGAAGCATTCTAAAAGGACCAATCAGAATAACTACGAATCTTCCAGCTGGACAAGTAATTGACAAACCATACGTTGATTACACCGATGAGGATTTCGAAAAGATTGAAGAACAAGAAAGAGCAGTGGCTACTTTGACTATGGCTCTATCTCCTGATATTGCGCAAGGCTTCAGAGAATACACTTCAACCAAAGCACTGTGGGAAGCTTTCATAGAGGTCTACGAGGGAAATGAAGATATGAAGGAAAGTCGTTAGGATATGTTAAGGTAAAAGTTCAACATGTTCAATTATGTCATTGGAGAGACACTGGAAGCTCAGTTGCAGCGATTTACTGCACTTACTACTGAGATGAGTACAGCTGGGATTTACTTGACTAAGTCAGAGATAAACAAGAAATTGCTGAACTCACTTCCAAAGTCGTGGGACATGAATGTGGCTGTTATCAAAAATTACAAAAGATCTAAATCTTCTTAGTCTTGCTGAAACAATGGCAATCATCAAAGCATGTGATCTTGATGACAAGCAACGAGAGATGAACCATGTGAATTCCTACTCAACTGCGAATCTTGGAATTTCCTCAAATAATGATTTTTCATCGTATATCTCTTCATCAAGTCAAGCGTTTGCTATTCAACAACCTCAGAATCAAAAATTTATCACTCCATCAATTACACCATATGTAGCTTCAGCATCTGTCTCCCATCCACATGTTGCTCCAGCATCTGTTTCTCATCAACAAAGTCAATCGTTCTGTGTTCCTCAAGCTGTTTCCTCCTCAAGTGCACCAGCTATGGCTCCAGTTCCCCATTCCAAAGAAACTGATGAGAACTTAGCTCTTGCTACTTGACTCGTCAATTGCTACAATGCTTTTGTAGCTGGAGAGCTCCCACCTCAACTCTCATTTGCTGACCTGGATCAAATTCATCTAGAGGATGTGGAGGAAATGGACATCACTTGGCAAATTGCTATGGCTGTGTTTAGGGCTAAGCAATTTGCTAAGAAAACAGGAAAGAATAACTGGGGAATGAATGCGGATAAGAAAGTAGGGTTTAACAAGGGAAAGTTGCGCTGCTACAACTGCCACGAGTCGGGTCATTTTGCTCGTGAGTGTCCCAAACTAGATAGAAGAGTAAACAGTGATTGAACAATGGTTCCAGTGGGAAATGGTCGCGGAAATGCTGCCGTCAACAGTGAGACTGCTAACTTAGTAGTGGTTGCTCAGTCCTTTGACTGGGAAGACCAGATTCAGGCACTGAATATTTCAGGACCTGAAAATGCTCACTTGGCTCAAATCAATGATACTCCTGTGGAAGAAGCTGAAGGTGATCCTGAAGAAGAAATGATGGATTGCAGTTTTCTTTCATGGTGTCCTCCACTTCAGAACCTAAAAAGAATGAGGTAAGTGATGGGTTTTGAGCATTCTAACACTTCCTAAGTGTACATGCAACCCTAATAACCTTGGATCTATGTTTGTCTAATAATCATGCAAAGTTGAATTCCAAGGTTATATTCCTATCTAGCATACATGGGGAACATTTTTAACTTGAATGAAAGATAGAATAACTTACCTTGTTGTTGATTATGATCCTTGAAATCTTGTGAGCCTAGCACCCCAAGTGTGATGCCTCAAATGCTTCACACAACACCAAATGCAAAGGAGTAAACTTTGAGAGAATCTTACACTTGCAAAATAGGCTCTAGCCCTCTTGTTTCTTAGTGTCGCCTATTTTGGTGGAGAATGGGTTTCTTATATAGTGTTGACACATCTAGGGTTACACCATGTAAACCCTAATGTGTCATGACTCTTCATTTCCATGACCCATGGGTTTGTAACTCCCATGGAGCATCCATGGAGCATCCTATGGGTGGAACCCAACTTGATAATCCATGGAGCCTCTTAGCCCACTATATAAGATATGGAAGATTTACATAATCTACCCATATATTTAATTAGTTATCTTTTGATCACTTAATTAATTCTAAATTAATTCTTGATCAAACTAATTAAATAATATTATTAATATATTAGAACTTATAATATATTAATAAACCATAAGTGTTATTTCTCTCATTTTAGTTTATCCAATTGCATGGTGCCATGCAACCCAAATGGACCATGCCGGGTCGGGTCAAGTACATACCAGAAATAGTTATGGACTTAGACACCTTATCCAACAGTAAGTCAGTCCTGTTGTTTTCAAACTTGCATTGATAAAGTTAACAATCTTCTTGAGCATATAGAATTATTACGGAGAGAGAACGAGGACTTGAGATATGAAGGGTATCAACTTAGAAAAGGACAGAAACCCTTGAAGGCTCAATTAGAAACAAAAACCAAGGATTTTAGAAAGCTTCAGGAAGAGTATAGTATTAAAAGTACACATTATAGATATGTAACTGAACAACTCGCTGAGGCAAATGCTGAGCTTGACACATTAAAGAACAAATTTGAAAACGCAGATTTTACTTTTAGAAAATTTGATGTGTCAAGTGAAGTAGTTGCATCAATGATAGAAACTAATCTGAAATTCAAACAGAATCAGTCCAAGGGCTTTGGATATGAAAAAGTGCCTCCCCCTTTTAATCATACCTATACTAATGTCCCTTTGTCAAAAGAGGAAATGGATAGAGAGCCATTTCTTAAATATAGATTTGTGTCGGGAGGTAGTATTAATGTCGAAAATACTAACGTTTCTACTTCCCATGCAGATCAATTTTTAAGTCACTCAAAGCAAGAAGATGCAGGATCTGTTTATGAAAATAAACATGTTTCTGAACCTGATGTTTCTGTTTCAAAAAATGACTCTTTTGTTTATGATGTTAATGTCCATGATAAATCTTGTGATACTTCTGCATCGAATCATGTTGACTTAAATTTCTTTGACATATTTGATGATTTGTTTGATAATTCTGATGTTCCTGAATTTGATGTTCCTGTTTTAAGCATATCCACTTCACCAATCACACAACCGGATTCACCCCCACCTATCACACAATCTGATACTTGCACATGTTATTGTGGTAAAAGTAAGAGTGTCAATAAAGAGAGCAAATAAGACAAAGGCAGTACCAGTTACAATAATAATAAGCAGATTTGTTTTAACTGTGGTACTGCCGGTCACATCGCTAGGAATTGTCCTAATAGGGTATTTGTGCATTTTTTGTCTCAAAGAGGAGAGAACGAGTCTCGAGGAAGGTCTTTAACTAGAAAGTCTTCGAGATCTCGTCCTCGAGATGATGATTGGAGGGCTAATAAAAACAAGAAAATGGCAGTTTTTTAAAAGAACAAACAGGTTTTCAATAACAAAGTCACAAACAGTTTGCCAAAATGGAACTCAGCTAAGCCAAGGTTGGTTTCGTCAAAGAGTGAATCTGGATCTTCAACCACTTCTGGTAGAAAATCCAAATGCTGAAAGCAAACTGAAAAGAAAAGTGTTTCATAATCACCCGTGAATGTTAAGAGACCTAAATGCCAGTGGGTGCCCAAATTATCTTCCAACCAATCATCATCATCCTCTAAAAATGTTTCACATGATGACTCAAAATCAAAAGGATTAAAAGATAAGTCTGTGATCGTAAAGGGTCCACCCAGGAAAGGAATGACATGGGTCCCCAAATCTAAATGATCCCGCTCATTTTGCAGGGACAGTTGCGGAGGAATCTCGTCAGACCATGGTATGTCGACAGCGGCTGCTCTCGGCATATGACAGGAGACATCTCCCAATTGAAGGACATTCAGACGTTTAACGGGGGATTTGTTTCCTTTGCGGGTGGTGAAGGCGGAAAAATCACTCAGAGAGGAACTATAACAAACGGAGTGCTGAGTTTCGAGAACGTCAACTATGCTCCCGAGTTAAAGCATAACTTGTTAAGCGTCTCTCAGATCTGTGACAAGGGTTATTCAACGCATTTTACTGATAAAGAGTGTTTGATCTTAAAGCCAGGCATTGTCATCTCGGATGAGTGGATTCTTGTCAAATCGAAGCGGGATGGAAATGCTTACATTATAAACATGAATAGCAACATACCTGAGCAAGTCACTGTTGGATTAGTGTCTAAGTCCATAACTATAATTGGTATGTACTTGACCCGACTCGGCATGGTCCATTTGGGTTGCATGGCATCGGAACATTTGGATAGACCGTTTATGAGGAAAAGACATTTTGTGACATATTAATATATTATAAGTTCTAATATATTAATATGAAATCATGTTATTTAATTAGTATTGATCAAGAATTAATTTGGACTTAATTTAGTGATCAAAAAGAGACTAATTAAATATATGGGGATTGATTGTGTAAATCATTCATTCTTATATATGTGGGCTTATGATCCAAGATTCCTTTATGTTGGGTTTAACCCATGTGGTGATCCATGGATACTCCATGGAGGTTAAAACCCATGGAGCATAAGGAATGGGTAAAGTCATGAGTTACATGGTGTAACCCTAATAGACATACTATATAAGAACCCATTTAGTTCAAGAAATTGGCACTAGTGATACATATTTTGAGGGCTAGTCGATTTGAACATGTATGTCTTCTTCTCATGGTTATTCCAAGAGTTCATGATGTTGTGTGAACCATTTGAGGTGTCACACTTGGGGCACTAGGCTCTCAAGCTTCATGGAGTCAAGCAACAACAACAAGGTATGTATTCTATCTATTTTATTATCCTAGTATCAATGTTTTGGTATGCTAGTTAGGATAATACCTTGGATAATCATATTTGCATGTATTATAGAGAAAACATAGATCCAAGGTATTTAGGGTTGCATGTACACTTAGGAGTGTTAGAATGCTCAAAACCCAACAGTGGTATCAGAGACTGGTTTTGTTTTCAATTATACTTGATGCAAATTGCTGAAAAATGCTGAAAAAGTCGAATTTCGGGCATTCTGGGCACTGGACTCGCCGAGTCCATGAAGAAAATCATCCTACTCGGCGAGTAGTTTGATACACTCGACGAGTAGGAGCCCCAAACAGCATATTTTCGAGTTTTTTGGCTAGAAATGGACTAGAAACATTACCCCAAGATGTTTTTGAACTTATAAACTTGTTTTTGATGTGGTAATGTTCATACTAATCCAATTTCAAAGATAATTGTCAATAGATTCATGTTTTGTATTAGTTTAGTGATTAGGCTAATTACATGAAAAAGTTTGATTTGAATTATCTTGTTCTTATGAGTTGCTTAGATTAATAGAAAAGTTAATTGATTATGTGTTTTCAATCCATTTTAATCTAAGATTTGATTCTAAAATGTGTTTTTGTAACTTGTCCTCAAGTTATATGAAAAGTCACATTTAAGTTTCATAAAACTCATAAAAGTTGGCAATGGTTACAAAAATGAAGAGTCTTGTCGTCAAGTTATGGAGGTTCAAGAGTCACTTCATTAAGTAATAAAATATGTAACCTTAATTAATTCCATAAGTTCCAAAATAAAGAAAAGTTACATTCTTTTATTAGTTTAAAGTATTCCATAACTTGTCCTCAAGTTATGGAACTTGAAGAGTTTTTTAATTAAAACTAATCTAAACACATAAGTTATGGAATTAATTAGTTTTGAATAGTTTCAAAACTTGCCCTCAAGTTTTGGAATTTGAAAAGTTTCACTTATGAATACTTTAATTCCAAGTTAGCCCTTAGAATTTTAAAAGTTAAAATTCAAACCCTTATACTATTATTATAAATTTAATAATATATATATGTATAAGAGAAAGTCAGTCTTACCGTTAGTAGGCCTCATTCACGAAGCCGGTCTATAAGGGGGGTATAAGGTTACTGCCTATAAAATGGCAGTTTAATGGGTGTCCACTCTCACCCACCGCTTCCTTGACTGGTGGAGGGTCGTTAGCCGAACGGGTAGGAAAGGACTATAATTCTCCCTTCATTAAAAGTATTAATGATAAATACTAAGTAACTAAGCACTTATACATTCCCAATCTTAGTTACTTAGGAAAATGTGAAAAGGTGCTAACCCATGAAATTACACTTTGTACCTTACCAAGTCATTAGTGGAGCGTGTGTGGTTAACCGGCACACTAATAAGGACTAGTAAGAGTGGCAAAGGGTAACTTGACTCTATTATAGATCGGTGGAGCGTGTGTGGTTAACCGGCACATCGATTAGGTGATAAAGTTAAGGGTACCAAGTCAATTTGCATGGTCATTCACACCTTGTTTGTGATCCTCGGCATCCCAGTCACAAACTTGAGAGGGTACAATCGAGATTCAAACATGCCATTGAAAGTTCAATGTATCTCAAAAGATCTAGGAGTTTCAAATCCAATTAAAACTTAATTATATTTCGTTTTTCATGGTGGAAATTGGTAAATCGTCATTTACCTACCTTCAACTATTTTATAACTTGGATTACGACATCCCTCTTCCAGTTATAAATAGGTTGTTGGGTCCTAGCCTTAATATTTCATATTGGGTGTTATATTAAGGACTTTAAATCAACTATCTTGAATATCTCCCAAAAGATGATCTTCCCAAATCTCTTGAAACAAGTTTTCCTAAAATGAAGATGATGTCCCATGGAAATCATACTTCTTTCACCTCCTCCAATTATTCTCCCTAACCCACAAGTTCCTGAAAAGTTTAAGGTCACTCAAGCCCTATTGGCAAGCAAAGGTCTATGTGTGATCACATCTTGGAGATGTAGTCACATATTGACAAACCGGGAGAGTTGGGTGTCAAAGCCTAGAGGAAGCTGATGATCAATCACTTTCTAAGTCACATAGTGAGTTCCTTTGGGACTCCTTTGAAACAGACTATGACAAGACCCTTAATGATCTTATCTATTTGCTAAGATCAACTTCCTAAAACTTTATGGACATTGACAATGATGACATTGGATATCCAGTAAAGCTCTCTCTTCCCAATGGAAAGGGATCGGCCATAGTCAACTCGGTTGACCAAATGGTAAAGAGAACGGCTAAGTCTGAGATAGTCCCATTATCAAGGGTCTATTGCCAAAGAAAGGGGCATTGGTTGCGAAGCTGCCAAATTTACCTAAGGATATTAAAGTCAATAAGTTTGACTCTACTTTGGGTAAAGTCCACTATCTAACTCTGCTAAGTTTCTATTCTGAGATTCTTGATACATGATGTGACTGGGTCACATGTTGATGTTTTAAGAATCAAAGAAAAAGTGAAGAAACTTAAAGAATATGCTGAATCTGATGGCATAGATGGATTTCTATCACATAGTTTGAAGATCGGATTCTTGAGCTACTTCTTAAGAGTTATGATATATTGCTTAGGAATAAATAAGAACAAAGTTTTCATGTGCTTTTGCATTGTAAGGATAGTTTTTCCGCAAAGTTTTAAAATAAAAGAAATTTTTTTTTTGATTTTATTTATTTTAAAATATCCTTACAATGGCATTTGTGAAAACTTTTGTTGCTTATAAGATTCCATTAAGAGCAAGAGTGGAAATATGAATTTGATTCTTTCATTTGTGGTAGTGTCTAAATTTACCAAATAAGGAAAGATTCTCATCACCTAAGTTTCAGTTGGATAGAAACTTGGAATCATGCAAGTTGTATAGCATGATGAATAAGAACTTTCAAGCATTGGAAAAATTAAGACTAACTACTTGTTCACATGGATGTGTGAGTCAAGTAAAGGATCGAGTACACATTCTTGTGCACTGATCAAGCCCACCACAAATAATCGTTAAGACTATTCGTCATTATTTACTAAAATTCAGTAAATATGGTTATACTTACAAGCTTAAGTGTAATTCTGAGACATTGGAAAAGGTTTCAAAGTATGGCAGAGCGAATTAGAAGAATCAACTTAGGCAAAAAGATAAAAGTTTCTCAAATCTGAAAAGATGGGAGAGTACTTTAGTATCATGTTATATAATCATCTTAATGATTAAGAGACCTTATCACAATTCATCCTCTAAGTGCATTCTGGTAGCTAAGAAGAGGAGCTATGAATTGTTGAAGTGGTTAAATCAAGAAGATGATTTATACTTCGTTCCAAAAACAATTCTTAGAGTTATACTCTAAGATTGTAACTTGAGTGACATGTCTTAAAGAAGGTTTAAAACACTTGTCAAATGTAAGAGTAAAAGTTTTCTACTCTTGTACATTTGAAATTGGTAAGTTGTGATGTTTTGGATAAAACAAAGACCAACTAAGGCCAATTGTGTGAAGTGTTTGTCCTGATTAGAATCCACACTATCTCTTGAATATCTGACAAGAAAGTCTTATATGTCAAGAGGACAGTGGGAGTCTTAAAGGTCTTGAAAGTCTCAAGAACTAATCAAGAATAAAACCTGAAGTTCTTCACTAGCACACGACTTGAGGTTTATAACCTATCGTGTTGACATATTCTGTGCCCATTCCAGTTAAAGTTGGCTTTTGCATATGAGTTCTTAGAGTTCTCAATTGGTTGCACAACAACTTGGAAGCAATGACAGGCCCTTGAGCTGCCAGGTGGCAAGAGATTAAGATTGAGTTCAGTCCATATGAGTTTGGATTTGTCATTATCCTTGTCTTGTGGCTATGATCCTGAGCTTAAGTTTCAGGGATAACTTTCCAATGATGAAGACTGCAAAAGCGTTGGTTAGAAAGGACAAAGATATCCTTGACCCTAAAACTAACCAACCAATGAAGATAATGTTATGGCCAGCTACTAGTCAAGTGAAGGAGATTCCAATTCCACAACACTTTAGTGATGGATATCTTGATGACATGGAATTTTGGGCCTATGATGATGAAACAGCAACTGCTGCCATAAAGTTCAAAAACAAGGAAGCAGTTCTGAGGCTCATCAGCGCTAAGGATCTTCTGAGATTTAGAAAGAGAGGCATTCATACCTTGGCCCGTCATCAAATCATATGTAGAAGGGAGGTCATGGAAGTTGCTGCAAAAGAGTTCGCCGGAATGGTTGCCACGATCATCAATGAAAAACTTTGGATGGGATCTATGGGAAAGTCTGATCTAAGGTTGTTTGAGAAACCAAGTGTTTGAAGACTATGTCTATGCTAGCCACAAACCAAGGGGGAGATTGATAGGTCATAATCTAGTGGTTTGGGCTAGGCATCTATCTTGTAAAGGTCTTGTTTGGGTCTTGGGGTAGTTATGATGATTTGTATCTTTTGTATGGCAGTGTGCGGCTAAACATGTGGGTGCGGCCGTACACCTTGTGTGTGGCCGCACACGCGTGTGCGGCTGTACACTCATGTGCTGCTAGGTGTAGTTTAAATAGCAGGTGTCTGTGTCTGTAATAGGTTGACGTATCTGTTTGTTTTTCAAGGTGTATTTGACATTTATATGATATAAATGTGTGCATGCTTGATTTGATTCTTTCTTCTACTCCTACACTCTGATTTATTGCAATATCTATTGATCACTGATTTGGATCTAAAGAACTAGGGACTTACAGAAGTTATTCATTAAATTTATGTAAGATTAGGAAACTTAATGCAAGAAGGATGTTCAAAGCAATGTACTTTGAATTTGAGACTTCGTTTCCATGGAATGATCTCCATTGGAATACTCTGTAATGACTGTTGACAAGTCTTTGTGACTTTTTGCATAATCATTACAAGAGGATCAGTGCATATAAGTTTAAAATCTAACAAGATTTCGGTAAAAGGCAGGAATTTGGAATTCTTGCATTTGCAGTAAGGATTTGGGATAGTGAAATAAGAATCATTGGAATTATGTTCAATCGATCTATTCCACAAAGTAAAGATCATAGACAAACTTAGTGTGCATACTTGGTGCATGGCATAACTAATGTTTGGAAAAAAATAGTGTGCATACTTGGTGTATGGCATGACTAGTGTTTAGAAAACATAGTGTACATGCTTGGAGCATGGGACAACTATTGTTTTAATTCAAGTATAAAGTTGATAATTTGAAACAATATGCAATGAATAATGTGTAATCAATATGGTGATAAATAAAAGGTGTTCTATTTATATTCATAAGTTCTGAGACCATATCAGATTCGATTATTCTTGTGTTTCACTTTGCATGTTTTGACTTCCAGAATAACTAGGTCGTTCTTCCCGAATGACTAAGTTATTCAAACCATCCACAGTCGGTCATATGTTGGAAGTAGATATGAATCAAGACTGTCATGAAGCTGGTTTGTAGATGTCCAAGGTAGTGGACATAGCAAGAGTTGCTGCAACATTCATGAGTGCTCATAAGTTCTGAGTATTGGATTAAACCCATGCTCATTTGACTCACTTCATATATTTTATCACGAGTGATCATGAGACGATAATATCTTATATTCTTCAAACCTAGAGATATGAGTTGTTGCCTATGAGTTGGTTATACATTGATTGTACGAAAACGCATTGGTAACTCGATGTTATAAAACGTGCCTTTGTGTATGATTCAACAAGTAGTAGAACAAGCATATGAGTCGAAGTTTATCCATTCCTTTTACCCTTAAAGGGATAAAAGCGATATCTGTGGGCCCCTCGATGATTTAGTGATGACATCCCGAAGTGCTTGGCCAAGCCTGGACTGATTTGATTTGTTCAATTAGTCGGTCGTCATAAATCGAAAATCGGGAAACAACAAATGGACAGAGAGAATGATAATAGTACATGTCTTAGTCCATACGATATCTAGAATGGAGGAATATATGATCCCTTATCTAATGGACGCGTCATTGATTTGTTCAGAGTTCGACAACAGCTTTTAAGAGCTACGTTTGCTAGTCGGGTTTTGGAGTCATACGCAATAATAGTTTTAGACTTATCCAAGTGGGAGACTTTTGGATTAGTGTCTAAGTCCATAACTATAATTGGTATGTACTTGGCCCGATTGGCATGGTCCATTTGGGTTGCATGGCATCGGAACAATTTGGATAGGCTTTTGTGAGAAAAGGATATTTATGATTTGTTAATATATTATAAGTTCTAATATATTAATATGAAATCATATTATTTAATTAGTATTGATCAAGAATTAATTTGGAATTAATTTTGTGATCAAAAGGAGACTAATTAAATATATGGGGATTGATTGTGTAAATCATTCATTCTTATATATGTGGGCTTATGATTGTGTAAATCATTCATTCTTATATATGTGGGCTTATGATCCATAGTTCTTCATGTTGGGCTAAACCCATGGAGTAACCCATGGATACTCCATGGAGGTTTTAACCCATGGAGCATGAAGAATATGGAAAGACATGAGTTACATGGTGTAAACCTAATAGCTACCATATAAGGACCCCATTGCTCAAGAAATTGGCACTAGTGTGTGTACACATGAGGGCTAGCCGATTTGAGCATATGAACCTTTTCTCTCAAGTTATTCCAAGATGTTGGTGATGTTGTGTGAACCATTTGAGGTGTCACACTTGAGGCACTAGACTCTTAAGCTCCATGGAATCAAGCTACAACAAAGAGGTATGTAATTCTACTAGAATTTATATTATATGTACTTCATATTATGCTAGTTAGAACAATACATTGGAAAATTGATATTTGCATGTATAATAGAGAAAACATAGATCCAAGGTATTTAGGGTTGCATGTACACCTTAGGAGTGTTAGAATGCTCAAAACCCTTCAATTAGAGAGTTCTTGATCTTTTCAAGGTGCAAGACCCTGAATGATATGATCGAGAAGGACCGTGAACGGGAGATTGAGTTGGAGCTCCGGTCGAAGCGGAAGCCAAAGCAGGTACATACAGCAGTGGGCTAGACTAAGAGGTGCACGACATCCAATGCTCACATGAGAGGCCAGCAGGGTCGGGGCCGTTGTGGAAAGTAGGGAAAGCCATTCAGTGGGGCTTGCCGATCAACTGGTTCAGGATGTTTTAGCAGTGGTCAGTCAAGCGACGTGAGCAGGGATTGACCCAAGAGGGATCTGATTTGCTTCCATTACAATCAGACCGGCCATATAAAGGTCGATTGCATGGGGGAGTAGTGGCGATGCCTACGCCAGCCACCTTGAGGATTACTGATGGTCGCCAGGGCAAGGCGGAGGCTCTTATGGTGAAGAGCATGGCTTTTCAGCTGACCACCGACGAGGCCTGTGTAGCGCCAAATCTGGTTATTTGTATGTGTTTTATCTCTACCGTTTATTGCTTTCTTTGTTATGCTTATGCTTATTTTGATCTTGTATAGGGACCTTTTTGGTTAATGGTTTGACTGCTCATGTTCTGTTTGATTCGGGGGCTACTAGATCCTTTGTATCTCTTGCACTCAACAAGAAGTTTTTCAATGCTCCATGGACTTTGGATTCCCCACTAGATGTTAAGATTGTGATTGACCATACAGTGAGTGATTCGAGGGTTTTCCGTGGGTGTGTCGTGAATCTGTTTAGTGAGAGATTCTATATTGATCTGGTGCCGATCCCCTTGAGAGGATCAATGGTTATCATCAGGATGGATTGGTTGGGACTCGATGGGGCCATGATTGATTGCGAGCGGTAGTTGGTGAGAGTTCGAACCCAAAGTGGGGCAGAAGTGGTTACTTCTGGCGAGAGAGCTTCGCATGGGCCAAGTCTTTGTTCAGCTGTGAGGTCCAGGAGATATCTGCTGCAAGGTTGTTCTGGGTCCTTCGCATATGTTGCAGACACTCGAGTTAAGGTCACGATAGGATTGAGTGGGGTGCGTAATGTTCAGGATTTTCCCGATGTGTTTCCTGAGGATTTTCCAGGAGTGCCTCCTGAGAGGCAGGTTGAGTTTCATATTGATATGGTACTTGGTGCAGCTCTGATAGCCAAGGCGCCGTATAGCCTGGCGCCACCTGAGATGCAAGAGTTGTCTACGCAGCTTCAGGAGCTACTATAAAGGGTTTCATTCGTCCGAACAGTTCTCCCTGGGGCGCACCGATTCTGGTTGTGAAAAAGAAGGACAGTTCACACAAAATGGGCATTGATTACCGGGAGTTGAATAAGCTAACAGTGAATAACCGTTACCCGCTCCATAGGATTGACGATTTGTTTGACCAACTTCAGGATGCAACTTGGTTCTCCAAGATTGATTTGTGTTCAGGGTACTATCAAATGAGGGTCAGGGAGGATGATATGCAGAAGATAGCCTTCAGGACTCGTTATGGTCATTATGAGTTTGTGGTGATGCCATTCGGGCTCACCAATGCACCAACAACATTCATGGATCTCATGAACAAGGTCTGCAGGCCGATGCTGGATCGGTTCGTGATTGTATTCATCGACGATATTATGGTCTACTCCAAGACCAGGGAGCAACATGAGGAGCATGTGTGAGAGGTATTAGAGACCCTGAGAAGGGAGAGGCTTTATGCCAAGTTCTCCAAGTGTGAGTTTTGGTTGCGCGAGGTGAAAATTTCAGGGCAAATCGTCAACCAGAATGGGTATATTGGTCGACCCGACCAAGATCGAGGCCGTGATGCGATGGGAGGTTCCGAGGACCGCATCTATGGTTTGGAGTTTCTTAGGTCTCGCAGGGTACTATCGGAGATTTATCCAGGATTTCTCCAAGATCGCAGTGCCTTTGAATCGTTTGACAATGAAGAATGCGACTTTTTGGTGGAGGCCTGACCAGCAGTTAGCTTTTGAGAGTCTGAGGCAGAAATTGTGTGAGGTCCCGATTCTCGTGCTCCTTGAGGGTGTGGATGATTTCATGGTTTATTGGGATGCCTCTATTTCAGGTTTGGGAGCGGTTCTTATGCAGAGGGGTCATGTGATTGCTTATGCTTCGAGGCAGATTAAGCCCCATGAGGCAAACTACCCTACTCATGATTTGGAGTTGGGGGTCGTGGTTTTTTCCCTCAAGATCTGGAGGCACTATCTGTATGGGGTCTGATGTACTATGTACAATGACCACAAGAGTTTAAGGTATTTGATGGACCAACTGAATCTGAGTAAGCGGCATCGGAGATGGTTGGATGTGGTAAAGGATTATGATTGTAAGATCCTATACCACTCTACGAAGGCCAATGTGGTGGCTGATGCTTTGAGCCTCAAGGCGGCGAGTTCTTCTATCAAAGATATTTGCTTGAGAATGGTTATCACATCTCCTTTGTTGGATTTGATCAAGGAAGCTTGGGTAGAGGGTTTTAAAAAGGAGAATTGGAAGGCCGAGCGGATCAGGAGACATATTCCCTTGTTTTTCAGAGACAGTCGATGGTTGTTGACTCAATGCAATAACGTTTGGGTTTTAGCATCAGGTGGGGTGAGACAGACGGTTCTAGAGGAGGCACATTAGTCAAAGTTTTCTATCCATACAGGGGCCACAAAGATGTACATGGATTTGAGGTTGAGTTATTGGTGGCCTTGTATGAAGTGGGAGATATCTTGGTTTGTTGAGTGATGCTTGACTTGCAGAAAAGTGAAGGCCGAGCATCAGAGACCCTACGACAAAATGCAACCCTTACCTATTCCCATGTGGAAATGGGAGGACATCACCATGGATTTCATCACAAAATTGCCAAGGACGACACATGGTGTTGATTCTATATGGGTCATTGTGGACAGATTGACAAAGAGTGTGCATTTCATACCGATTGTCGAGAGCATATCCACAGAGAAATTAGCTAACATTTATGTCTGGGAGGTGGTAGTTCGACATGGGGTGCCAATCTCGATGGGTTAGGACCGGGATGTTCGTTTCACCTCCAGGTTTTGGAGGAAGTTTCATGAGGAGTTGGGTACTCAGTTGCATTTTTATACATCGTACCACCCTCAGACTGATGGCCAGAGCAAGCAAATGATTCAGAGGCTCGAGGATATGCTACGAGCTTGTGTTTTGGATTTTGGAAGGAGTTGGGATGTTGTGTGGAAGAAGGTGCAGGACCCCGGTTAGCTGGGGGGAGGTCGGGCATCAAGTCATAACAAGTACATAGGTGGTACTGAAGACTATTGAGTTGATCCAGCAAGTGCACGATAGGTTGCGAGTCAGGAAAAACCGACAGTTAAGTTATGCTGATCGACGTCGTTCGGACCTCGGGTTTAAGGTATGAGACTTGGTGCTTCTGAAGGTGTCACCTTGGAAAGGTTTCATCCGATTTCGGAAGAGGGGCAAGCTGGGCCCCATATTTATCGGACTTTTCGGGATTTCTGTCGGAGTGGGCATGGTTGGGTACCGGATGGATTTGGCTGATGAGCTCATCCAAATCCATAACACCTTCTATGTGTCTCAGCTTTGGAAATGTGTGGCCGATGAGTCTGCAGTTGTTCCTCTGGATGATATTCAGGTTGATGACTCCCTGAATTATGTGGAGAGACCGGTGGCGATATTAGATCGGAAGACGAAGGCTATGCGTAACACAGAAGTGTCACTAGTCAAGGTCCAGTGGCAACATCGGAAGGGTTCCGAATAGACATGGGAACACGAGGTGGAGATGCGAGAGCACTACCCTGATTTTTTCGCGACAGCAGACTTCAAGGGAGAAGTCTGGTTCATGTGGAGGAGAGTTGTAACATCTATTTTTCCAGGTATTTACTTTTGGACCTTTGAGTTATGAATTGTTTGCAAGAAGGATCCCCAATGGAAATTCCATGACTTTTGGCTGTTGTTTGAGTATGCTGGGAGTACACGTTGGTATGCTGGGCGTACTGAGACCTGCGCTAGTACGCTACACGTACTCCGGTACGTCGGGCGTACGTGGTTCAGATCAAAACCCTAATATTTTGGGTTTGTGTACTATTTAAGCACCATTATAGCCCCAAGACCTTTCCTTTTATCAGCCTCCATCCCAAGATCGACCCTCCTTGCAAACCCTAGTTCATTTTGAGCATTTTGACCTTTTGGAGTGAGTTGTGTGCTTCCTTGTTTCTGAAGAAGGACCTTCAAGGAGTAGGCTTTGCTCTCAAGACTTTGGATCCAACATCTTCTCTGCATTGTGCACCATTTGGAGGTATAGAGCTCCAAACTTGGCTTATGTTTCTTTAGATCTTAGTTAAGCTTTGATTTTTCATCTTTTTGTCCCAAAACCAAGAGCTTGGTGAGTAGGAAGTACTCCAAAGCCTTTAAGGTGTCCTTTTAGATGTTTTAAGGCATTTTAAGTCATAAAAATGCAATCTTGGATCTTGATTTTTCCTCATGCAAGAGTTATGGTGTAGGAAACGGTTTGAGTAAGCTAGGTTTAAGTGTTGGGGTTCTTGTAGGCATGCAAAGGCATAAAGTTTGCAACTTTATGGCCTTAGGGGTCTTATTAAACTTAGATCTGAAAATTGTTCATAGGGTCTTAAGGCATTAAGACCTTATTATGGGTTTTTCCATAGGGGTCTTATTAAACTTAGATCCGAATCCCCCCTTTTCCCTATGGTTGATTTCTTATTAAATTACTATTGAAGGTTACAAAATTATTGTGTAACTAGTTATTATGATCAATTTCCTAGTTGTTCCATTTTATGACTTACTATGTTATGATCAAAAAGAAGTACACACGAAATTGGTATTAAGATAAACTTGGCTATGCACGATAAATCTAAGAGTTACTTTCCTATGATCAAGTTAAGCAACCAAACACAAATTATGGATTAATCATGCTCTCTAAGATAATACAGTTAAAGTTACTAACTTTAATTACTAACTTTAATTACCTATTCTCAGATTTGTCCAACCTTAAGCTCTAGCAATTTAATGATCATAAACCACTACTTAATCAAGTTCATGCAATTAGAATGATCATCTATTACACAAAACTTATATCAAGGAAATCAAAGATTGGAACTAAAACATGTAAGGATTTGATTTATCAGCACTAGAAAAACCAACAATAACTAATCATAAGTTTGAAATCAGCTCATAGTTCAAAGGGTTCATCACCACCAACGAAAGTAAAAGGGTTTAGCCTATAATCATAGTAGAAAAACACATAGAATCAATGAAAATAAGACTAGAAATGAATAAAGCTAGCAAACTGAAAGATTTAATGTTGTTTTCTAATAAAACTCTTCAACAATTGAGCTCCAAACGATTTCTCGACTTCACATCAATTTCCAGAGGGTTTTTGTCTCAATTCTCCTCCAAAAAGTTGGCCAACATTTTGTAACACTCTAAATTTTCAAATAAAATATTTCATTTTTAAAATCACATAAACTCGTTATCACATTTCCCAAAAACCACAAAATGTATAAGTTGTCAAAACACACTTCTACACATGTTTGACAAAATCCTAGAATCCTCAAATCATGATCTCTAATTGGTGTGTAGAATCAAGCCGGCGCCTTCCCACGATCCTGAGAAGTACCTGAAGCACATATAACACAACACGATAAGCATGAAGCTTAGTGAGTTACCCAATATACCACATACACAAATAATAAGCCTCTCATGGCTATAGCTCGGCATGGACCCTCCGATCATGCATCTCGGTGAGGACCCTCCTGTCTCACGACTCGGTATGGACCCTCCGATCATGTGTCTCAGTGAAGACCCTCCGGTATCACAGCTCGGGTTGGACCCTCCAATCCTGTATCTCAGTGAAGACCCTCCGGTCTCACAACTCGGTTTGGACCCTCCGGTCCAAACTCAGTAAGGCGCAAAATAATATAGCATTGATCACAAAGACAAAATGCATAATATCACATAACTCAATATAAGCACATATGACCCTCCGGTCGATAATTCAAATAAGACCCTCCGGTCACACAATATTACCGCTCAGGTAAGTATAGTGAGAAGACTCACCTTGTAGAGTAAAGCAATATATCCCACACTCGAACTGCTGCTCTAGACTCCGCCCTCCATAGCCTCCAAAATTCACAGCTTGACCAAAACCCTAAAGTCAACGGAAGTCAACAGTCAAAGATGACGTAACTCGTCGAGTGCAACTCATCTACTCGTCGAGTTCCTCAGTGCTCAGTAAATCACAGAAACCTGAGTCAACTCGCCGAGTTGCTAGCCAACTCGTTGAGTCCATGCAGAGTCCAGAAGATCGGGGAAAACCCTAGCCACTCGTCGAGTTGCTCCACCAACTCGTCGAGTTTACTCTAAGTCCAAAATGGGAAAACCCGACTCAAATCGTCGAGTTGGATGCCCAACTCGTCGAGTTCTTCAGCTAATACACAATAAACTCATTCCAGTCGATTTCAATGGTCCAAACTCCAAATCCAACCTCCTAGGATGAAGTTACCACGTAAAGTTGCTAACCTTACGATAATGCAAGGCCTCACAAGGATGAAACACTCAAAACTAAGCTCAAGAAGGGTTTAGGACATGAAAACGGTTCAAAGCTTCATAAAGCTTGAGACTTTATGTACATGAGGGCTTAGAGGAGTCCGGATCTGCAACTACTCCCCCTGGACAAGCTCAACCCGAAAATGGCCCTTATTTTGCACCAAAATACCCATAAACTCACACAAGAAGAGATCTAATAAATGGCAAGCCAAGGTAAGGACTTTTTACCTCCAAAAAGATGCTACAACTGTATGAATGCTGGATCTAATGACTCCTTCTTGTTGCAAGCTCTTAACTCTTCAAGCTTCCTCCAATAATGCACACTTTTGGCTTCACACACTCAAAATATGGGCTATCTCACTAGGTTTTCTCTCTGGACGTGATAGGGTGATGAGGGAGGCGGGGTAAAGGAGTTAAAGTCCTTTAAATAGGTTGCAAACCCGAATAATTAGGGTTTTTCTCTAAATAGCCTCAACTCGTCGAGTCCACTTTCCAACTCAATGAGTAGGCTTCATAACTCGCACGTCCAGATCAACTCCTACACGACGAGTTGGGACCAACCAACTCGTCGAGTAGGTCCTATAATGTGAATAAAATTCTCAAGTTCTGCATCCAGTAAATTGGGGTATTACAGTTCTCCCCCACTTAAATTAGATTTCGCCCTCGAAATCGCTCTTTATCGACACATAGGTTGGAACAACAATCCGAGAAGCACAACCGGAAAAATCTCGTATCATACAACGATCCCCTCTCCCTTGGCATCCGAACCTAAACAGGAATCCTCAACCCGAAAAAGGACGAACCCCCTTTTTGTATCAGCTCTGACCCTCCCGAACTCGGAAACTGTAGTGATCTGTCTCCCCGACAGAACGCCATGCAGAATATCACCATGTCCAATGCTAATTGAATCACGAATCGATAAAACACTTCCAACTCTGATTATCTCATTGCGATTGATGGGGACAAGTCCTTGACCATAATTGGTTGCTGATCACTCATGTCAGACAGACCAGTCGATCCAGACCGTAGCTCCAAAAGGAACAGAGGGGGAACATCTCCCTAAGTATCAACTGCCTGTACTGTTATTAGAACCAATCTGAAGAATGAATCTCAATACTCTTCCCTCAGCCACTAGAAAAATGACCATGCCCGGTCAGAAATATCCTCTGATATCCATAACCATATGCCCCTGCTTCCCTTCAAATGTCCCTTCCAACACTGAGTACCAGGTCAGCTCCCGACCTAAGATTTGAACCTCCGAGGCTACCCTAACACATCCGACAATACGAACTCACAGACATTCTAAAAAACCAAGCTGTCTCAACCAATCAAACTGGACTCATAGTCACCAAGTTCGCTTTTCCCTAAGCAATACAACAACCGAATTGAAGTCGCACCTCACCTCCGACCTCTATCATCTACTACTTGCTACTTCATGCGTGTCGTGGTTGCTACTTCATGCGTGTCGTGGTTCTCCTCAAACCAACGAACCGATCCACCCAGGTCTAAAACATCAGATGAGAAACAGCCCCACTCACAAAGAAATCCATCTGAAAACTCCGAAATCCTAACCTGCCTGTCCTCCATACAGATAGAGCCTAAACTCAACACAAGAGTCTGGCCCAACACATAATTAGAACCACTCTGTATCCTATCTGTTACTCAACTCATGACCCGAGATCCACGCATACATTAATCCTCCCATCCTTTCAATTTGCGACAACTTCTCCCTCAATTGAGATAATACGGTTTCCAACCATCAAAGAGACCCCAGTCTTGCCCCTGGTCCGACCACCATGTTCCCACAGACTCATTTTGCAAGGCTACCTAGGCATAAGAACCCCTCTGCATCACACCCTGACTAGTAAAGGCTACGTCTCCCCGCATTTTTACAACACTCTCTCACTGACTAATAAGTGCTACGGCTCCCCGCAGTCTTATGACACTCTCTCACTGCCTCATGAATGCTACGACTCCCCACTGTCTTACGATACTCTCTTTCGTTGAGTTATGAATGCTACAGCTCTCCGCAGTCTTACGATACTCTCTCTCTCTCTCTCTCTCTCTCTCTCTCTCTGACTCATGTATGCTATGACTACCTGCAGTCATACAATACTCTCTCTCTGACTCATGTATGCTACGGCTCCCCGCAGTCGTACGATACTCTCTCTTTAACTCATCTATGCTACGACTCCCCGTAATCATACAATACTCTCTCTCTGACTCATGTATGCTATGGCTCCCCGCAGTCATACAATACTCTCTCTGACTCATGTATGCTACGGCTCCCCGCAGTCATACAATACTCTCTCACTCGACATGGGCTCACCCCATGGTTTTTCCCTTACATTCCTAAGTGATTACTCACACCTGGATCACCTCACTCTCTTATCACCCCGCAATCTCATCATCAAGTCGTCACCACACTGAGTTCAATATCTCATGCTCCGTGGTCCAACATAGTTAGGTGCACACATCTACCCATATTATGCATCACTACTTTTGATGAAAGTTCTCGTAGACAAGGCACTTTCCTCAGTACAATCACACTCTTGGACAATTACCGTCTGGCGACAATTACCTGATGGTCTCACATTTGGAAATATAGTCGCTTGATGCTCCAATTTCCGTCTGACAAACCCAAACCTCATACGAACCCAACAAGTTAGGGCGTCATACTCGGATATCCCGATACACCATCACAAAATCTCATGATAGCTTGTCACGACCACTGATCTTCCGCATTCACAACTCGAACCCTTGAAGTACTCCAACTCATAATTTGAAGCACGGAGGAATCGTCAATGACTGATGATGACATTTTGAAACCCCATCCTGTACTGATCAAACCCCATGCGAAACTACTCATACCGATTCCGAATTTTATTGGCAATCAACTGCTGCCCTCCCAGAGTACAAATAACAATCCATAAGTCGAACTATTAGTCTCTCTGAAATCGAATCTTGACCTTGGCAACCCAACCATCTCGAAACTCAAACATTGGCACACCCAAAGAAACACATACCATAATCAAATTCCTATCTAATGGCCACCTACCACGAAGACACTCATTTTCTCCTGAGCATATGCGACATGCATCATCTCGCGCTGTATGTTGTCTCGACTACCACATGACCCCAACCTCATATATTCAGACCGCAGATCCCCATAACCCAAACTTCTGCACCACGTCAGACTGAGGATCCTCCCTACAGAATACCCACTCCTCCCCCACTTAGGGTTCGAACCATCGTCCATTGACCACATCATAGACTGGCTCACCAGATGTATCATTCCCGACTCATGGAATGTACACGCAGCACTCGGTGACCTTCTAGATAATGACCAAATAACGCCAGGTATCCGGTATCATCACACCCCCAAACCGGAACAGCGGAAACGTTCGGGGGCGGAGGACCTCATACTCAGTATCATAACCATAGTGAAGAAAGTAAACATCTAACGCCAGTAGATCTGGGCTAGTCAATTTAGAGATAATAGGGGTCGAAAACAACTTTTCGACAAAAGATTATTTAGAATCTTAACCAAGTTATAGTATATGTTACAAGGATTCCGTACACATAAAGAACGCCGAAATCTGAGTTATAACGAAGAAGTTATGACCCGTCGAAGTTTCACGACAGAACCGAAACGGCACCGGGAAGCGTAAATAGTGATTTTACGATAAAGCGATTTGTAGCCTTAGCGATCTAAATGAAAGTCGTAGTGTTTGTTAAACCGAGAGTGTCCATAAAAAGAACGCCCAAATCTGACTTCGTATGAGGAAGTTATGATTTTTCGGAGTTTCGGCTTAGCAGTGTACACCCCGAAGTTCGAATATTAGATCGAGCGGTTTTTAGCCGACACAACCTAAACGAGAATCGAAGATCTCATTAATAGTAGCATAACGATAAAAAGACAGACGAAAACGGACGTCGGATGAAGGAGTTATGAATTTTTAACGGACCAATCCTGTCCCGGCCTGTTAAAAATATAACTTTTAAAATAAATTCAAAATTAGCCAACCGAGTCTAAACGAAAGTTGTAGAGTACGTTCCCGCCTACGCGTGGATATAAAGAACATCGAAAACAGAGATCGTATGCAAAAGTTACGAATTTTTAAAGTCGAGTGTGCAATTTGCAAAATCTAATGCAAGATACGATGACGTGGCACGAACCAGGCCTTCCCTTGCTCCCCACGGTCTCGCTTCGGATGAAGGACACGTCGCCTTGAATTACGCCCGCGTACGAGGATGAGTACGCCTCGCGTACTCCGGCCTTATCCCTTCCGAGTCCGAGTGCGAGCCAGCTGTACGCGAGCTGGAGCCCTTATCCGATCTACGCCCCGCGTAGCCAAGGATTACGCCCAACGTAGTCCGAGGCCTCGCAGGCTATAAAAGGGGGGCGAGAGTTCCGAGTTTTTCACACCTTTCTCACTTCTCTCTCTAACTTCTATCTCTCTCTAACCCATTCCAACCCTCCTAAACCCTAGGGAACTCCCCTAGCACCCGAAGGAAGCCCCGAGGGTCCCGGAGTCCAGAAAAAAAAGGGTCTTTCGGTTCGGAAACGCTGCTCCAAGCGAAGCTGGGTTTTCTTTAAAATCCGCTGTAAGTGAGCTACGCCTATGAAATTTTTAATATAGCTTTTAAATAATTATAGTAATGTTATTAGGTCCTTAAAATAATTATTTGGGCTATTATTATGAGTTATATAGAGTGTTGTTTAACGCTTATATAATAATAATTATAGTTAGACTATTAATTAGTCGTGGTTAACGTTAGACTAAACCCTAGTGGTATTGATACTAGGTTTTGTCAAGGAAAAATGGTTTTGAGATAACGAAGTGTTGTCCGAGTTCCGAGTCACCACCTTAACAAGTGAGTGCATAGTTACTTTCATCTTACACATAGATATGAAGTATTTTATATAAATTACATGCTATGTGTGCATATTATCTGTATACTTGCTATCTATGCTGAATGAACGATTTTATACGAGTTTTATATGATTTAAATTGTATATGTATTCTATATCTACAAAATGTGTTGGGTAAAACATGGGTAGATGAAATAGTTGCTGTGTGACGAAAACAAAATGATGAGATGTGATATAGACCATGAGATAAGGGTGAGAGGTAAACCATGAGAGAAGCCTTTTACCCATGTGTTGTCCCCGTCATTCAGCAGAGTATGGATGACAACCACAGACTATTCTAGACAGTCCAGTGGAACACTAGCAGGCTCGCAACCTGTAGGTGTATTTGAACTGTGTATTCACCAGCTGTACTCTAAAAACCCATTGACACGTATTGCGAGTGGATTCTCGCAAACGATACTGTCGATAAACGAGATAACCATGGCGACTATGAGACTTAGTGCCTAAACCCTGGCGACTATGCGATGTAGTGCCTGTTGTATAAACCCTGGCGACTATGAGACTTAGTGCCTAAACCGTGGCGACTATGCGACTTAGTGCCTATCGAGTAAACCCTGACAACGATGGATTTCATGCCGATTCCTTAGGATGATCCTTAGGAATGAATGAACGAGGAATAGCTAATTCTTAGGGTAGATCCTTAAGAGTAAAGAAGATAATGGGAATGGGTAATTGGGTTGATTGTTTGATGTTTAAACATAGTAATTATATTATTGTGGGTTGAAAACCCTATGTACTCACCAGGTTTCCCAACCTGACCCACTCAGTTTATTTGTATCATAGGTGTCAATGTGAAGATACCTTACACTGAGAGATTTAAAAGAGATGTAGATCACTAGTGTAAATAAATGTATGTTCTGTTTATGCTTATGTTTCTGTATTGATGATGACATCCCAATGTTTTGAAAATGAATAAAAATACATTTCTTCGGAAATGCTTTGATAACGTATTTATCATGTTTTACTGGGAACAAATTTCGCAACATTTTTATTAAAAGAAGTACTCTGATTTTTATAAAGCATAAACAAAATCGGTCTTTTCTGGCCGTGAAAAATGGGGATGTCACAGTTGGTATCAGAGCATTAGTTTAAGCGAACTAGGAATATGGATTTATTTCTAGACTTAAACTTAGAATGCTAAGCAATGATTGTGAGGAGTGTGTCTAATAAAATTTTGGTAATACACCTGAATAGACCCAAGCACTAGCTTATTTAGGAAAATACCTAACATACTTTTATGTGCTAAATGATTTATGATATGCATTATATGATCGGATCTATGGTCTATTGCCGACCGGATCTAGAAACTTTATGTGTTCAGGTTTCTAAACGTTTAATTACGGTATTAGAACTGGCATATAACTTTTCGGAGTGAGAGGGAGATTTACACGTCGATCGTAAATAAAATCTTTCCTATCTTAATTCTCGTTATTACACACCAAACGTCTGAATTGGTGTGTAGATCGAAATGGAAAGAACCCACAGTGGAGCCCGGAATGCGAATGGAAACAAGAATCAACCACCAGTGATTGAGCAAATACCCATTGTAGTAGCCGCTCCTGAGCCAATCACGATGGCCGGGGTACAAGCGATTATCCAGATGATGTTGGATTGTCAAATGGAGGAAACAAGGCGGTTACTGCTACAAGAGAGGGATGAACCTACGATGCCTGTTCAAGAGCCTGAATTGAATGATGGGCAGTCTGAGGAAGGAAACTACAGCAGGACCATTGGTCAAGCCGATCCGCCGATAATTAGAAGGAACAACCAAGATGATGAAGTCGAGAGGAATGGATGCAAGTACAAAGATTTTCTAACTTGCAAGCCATCGACTTTCACTGGGAAGGAAGATCCGATCGGAGTTATGGATTGGATCTCAGAGATGGAATTAGCCTTCATGACATGTGGTTGCAAAGGCAAGCTACAAACCACGTTTGCAGTGCGTCAGTTCCGAGAAGGCGCGGTTCGTTGGCGGAACACCTTGGGGAAGACTCTGAGCCCCAATGAGCCCCTGCAACTGACATGGGCAAAGTTTTTAGTGCAATTCAAACGCAAGTACTGCTCAGCCCAAAACCTGCTCGAGCTAGAGAACCAGTTCCTGACCCTGAAGAAGGGAAGCATGTCGATTGATGAGTACACCAACAACTTCACAGAAAAGATGGAGTTTGCCTTGCGTCTTGTGCCGGATGAATTAACGAAAATGGACAAGTATGCCAAGGGACTCCCATGGGAGTATGCGATGCCGGTACGTCAGGCACATACTCTGGAGGCAACTATCTGGGCTGCTAAGTCTGTAGATGAGATGATCAAGAGTAGAGCCGCCAACAAGGTCGAAGTTGGCGAGAAAAGGAAGCATGAGGGATCTTCAAAGACCAACAAAGGAAGAAAAATCCCAAAATTTGGAGGAGAAGGTGAAGCTAAGTGGTGCGAGAAGTGTAAGAAGAAACACTTCGGAAAGTGTAGTGAGGATATGACTTGCTACAAATGTGGAAAGATAGGGCATTACGCCAACAACTGCACGTCCAACAAGAAGGTGTGCTACCGATGTAACAAAGAAGGGCATATTTCTAGAGATTGCCCAAAGAAAAACGAGGCAACAAGGCCAAACACGCCACCAAGGCCAAGGGCATTTCACATGATCCTTGACGAAGCAGAAAACCATGTGAGGAATCAAGGATGAGGAATTCATACCCGAAGATCAAGTTAAGAAGTAACCAAGGGGATAGAATCATATGATGTAGCCTATTAGAGGCATAGTCTAGGGTGAACTTGAACACCAATGTAATAGTTTGAGTAGGTGTGAAAGGTAGTATATGCATATACTACCGGAAGCACAGGACTCGCGCTTGGATCAGGGAAAGTCACAAGGTTACCAAGAAGCTAGTAATTGATTCCGTTTTATTCAAGCATGTCGTTACCATTGATTCGGTAATGACTAAGAAGATTGTTGTTATTCCGACCCTAGTAGTCATATCGAATTGAGTCCGACTACGGTGAGTATGATACGTGGTTCAGAGAACAAGTCCGATGTAGCATTTGACTTAAGCTAGAAGCTTGAAGTGAAAGACAATCAAAGCGATCAGTAAAGGTATCGCGATAGTTGCTTGTAGCTAGGAATGCTACCTTTTAAGATGTGATTATATCCCATTAGAACATGAAGGAAGGTATAGTCTGTTCTGGAATTTGACTCTAAGAGACCTAAGTCTAAGCGTTGCAACATATGATGATAGGTCATTAGAATATGACACATCGTTCCATTGTAGTAATAAAATAACTTATCTTAAGTTCGTATCCAGTGAGGATCGAGATTGTTACTTGAATGTCATAATTTGGAGTCTAACGTGAGATAGGGAGCAAGTGCAAGATTGAGCACCGCCTGCAGTCAACGAGTCCAAGAGTTAGATACTTGTTCGAAGAAACATCGAAGTTGCGGTTATTACTTAGGATGAAGAGATAACGTATGGAGTCATCATGTGAGCCCTGTTTCGTTGATGATTCCGGGACGTAATCATCCTAAGGGGTAGATAATTGTAACACCCGTAACCACATTATAGTATATGTTACAAGGATTCCGTACATATAAAGAACGCCGAAATCCGAGTTATAACGAAGAAGTTATGACCCGTCGAAGTTTCAAGACGGAACCGGCACGGCACCTGGAAGCGTAAATAGTGAATTTACGATCAAGTGATTTTTAGCCTTAGAGATCTAAACGAAAGTCGTAGTGTGCGTTAAACCGAGAGCGTCCATAAAAAGAACGCCCAAATCTGACTTCGTATGAGGAAGTTATGATTTTTCGAAGTTTCGGCTTAACAGTGTACAGCCCGAAGTTCGAATATTAGATCGAGCGGTTTTTAGCCGACACAACCTAAACGAGAATCGAAGATCTCATTAATAGTAGCATAACGATAAAAAGACAGACGAAAACGGACGTCGGATGAAGGAGTTATGAATTTTTAACGGACCAATCCTGTCCCGGCCTGTTAAAAATATAACTTTTAAAATAAATTCAAAATTAGCCGACGGTGTCTAAACGAAAGTTGTAGAGTACGTTCCCGCCTACGCGTGGATATAAAGAACGTCGAAAACGGAGCTCGTATGTGAAAGGTATGAATTTTTAAAGTCGAGTGTGCAATTTGCGAAATCTGATGCAAGATACGATGACGTGGCACGATCCCGGCCTTCCCTTGCTCCCTACGGTCTCGCTTCGGATGAAGGACACGTCACCTCGCATTACGCGCCGCGTACTCCGACCTTATCCCTTCCGAGTCCGAGTGCGAGCCAGCTGTACGCGAGCTGGAGCCCTTATCCGATCTACGCCCCGCGTAGCCAAGGATTATGCCCAGCGTAGTCCGAGGCCTTGCAGGCTATAAAAGGGAGGCGAGAGTTCCGAGTTTTTCACACCTTTCTCACTTCTCTCTCTAACTTCTTTCTCTCTCTAACCCATTCCAACCCTCCTAAACCCTAGGGAACTCCCCTAGCACCTGAAGGAAGCCCCGAGGCTCCCGGAGTCCAGAAAAAAAAAGGGTCTTTCGGTTCGGAAACGCTGCTCCAAGCGAATCTCGGTTTTCTTTAAAATCCGCTGTAAGTGAGCTACGCCTATGAAAATTTTAATATAGCTTTTAAATAATTATAGTAATGTTATTAGGTCCTTAAAAGAATTATTTGGGCTATTATTATGAGTTATATAGAGTATTGTTTAACGCTTATATAATAATAATAATAATAATAGTTAGACTATTAATTAGTTGCGGTTAACGTTAGACTAAACCCTAGTGGTATTGATACTAGGTTTTGTCAAGGAAAAATGGTTTTGAGATAACGAAGTGATGTCCGAGTTTCGAGTCACCACCTTAATAAGTGAGTGCATAGTTACTTTCATCTTACACATAGATATGAAGTATTTTATATAAATTACATGCTATGTGTGCATATTATCTGTATACTTGCTATCTATGCTGGATGAACGATTTTATACGAGTTTTATATGATTTCAACTGTATATGTATTTTATATCTACAAAATGTGTTGGGTAAAACATCGGTAGATGAAATAGTTGTTGTGTGACAAAAACAAAATGATGAGAGGTGATATAGACCATGAGATAAGGGTGAGAGGTAAACCATGAGAGAAGCCTTTTACCCATGTGTTGGCCCCGTCATTCAGCAGAGTATGGTTGACAACCACAAACTATTCTAGACAGTCCAGTGGAACACTAGCAGGCTCGCAACCTGTAGGTGTATTTGAACTGTGTATTCACCAGCTCTACTCTAAAAACCCATTGACACGTATTGCGAGTGGATTCTCGGAAACGATATTGTCGATAAACGAGATAACCATGGCGACTATGAGACTTAGTGCCTAAACCCTGGCGACTATGCGATGTAGTGCCTGTTGTATAAACCCTGGCGACTATGAGACTTAGTGCCTAAACCCTGGCGACTATGCGACTTAGTGCCTATCGAGTAAACCCTGGCAACGATGGATTTCGTGCCGATTCCTTAGGATGATCCTTAGGAATGAATGAACGAGGAATAGCTAATTCTTAGGGTAGATCCTTAAGAGTAAAGAAGATAATGGGGATGGGTAATTGGGTTGATTGTTTGATGTTTAAACATAATAATTATATTATTGTGGGTTGAAAACCCTATGTACTCACCAGGTTTCCCAACCTGACCCACTCAGTTTATTTGTATCACAAGTGTCAATGTGAAGCTACCTTACACTGAGAGATTTAAAAGAGATGTAGATCACTAGTGTAAATAAATGTAAGTTTTGTTTATGCTTATGTTTCTGTATTGACGATGACATCCCAATGTTTTGAAAATGAATAAAAATACATTTATTCGGAAATGCTTTGATAATGTATTTATCATGTTTTACTGGGAACAAATTTCGCAACATTTTTATTAAAAGAAGTACTCTGATTTTTATAAAGCATAAACAAAATCGGTCTTTTCTGGCCGTGAAAAATGGGGATGTCACAAAACACAACCATCACAAATATAATTTAAAAGGTTACATTGTTGCAAAAATACATGTTACCAAATAAATTACATATGATGTCAAAATAGTTCAAAAGAAATCTGCGCCTTGGCGTCTTGCCTTCAAAAAATCTTGTGGTTACATGTATTACTGATTACCTGAGAATACAAGTTGTTTTTGAAAGAGTATCAGCATTAAAGCTGGTGAGTTCATAAGCAATTTATAAATGAAAATGAATGATGTTGTTCCTTAAAGTTTCTTACAAGTTTCTTTCCAGAAAATCCCATATTTTCTAAAAGGTTTGTTGTAGTCTTAACTGAACCAAGACTTAGTATATGTAAGTAAATCGTCATACTTGTGTGTGTGTGGTTTTATATTTAAATAAAACTCCTTAAATCCCCGCGAACTGTGTGTTTTGTTAATTCCCCATGTGAGATGTTATAACCATACTAAAACTCGAAGACCTCGCACTCTACATTCTTCAGGCGTCGGAATTGTTATGACACTTGTCACCCCAGACCTGCCGGTCTAGCTGTTGCAAGCAGCTTAGGTGCGGGTTTGTCAGACCCAATATAGATCTATACACAACTATCACGCTCTCCCTACAAGAGATTCTGGCTATAACTACAGGACTTTTCTGTTGTACTTAAGAGTACTCTGAAGGCGAATGTCTCACAAATTTATTCATTAACATGTTCACGTAGTTTGTAATGAAATACCCGTTTTGTAAATCGATTGTGTTATTGTTTCTTTGTTAAACGAAGTGTCCAAACTATACCTATTATAGTTTATCAAGAGTGTTTTATGTTTTAAATGAAACCTTGTTATGCATGGCTTTGTATTTCAATAAAGTGACATTGAAAATACTAAGTATAAAATCTTACACACCTTGCTCAGCATGTTACAAGGTGTGAATAACTCTTAAACTTGTTTTGACAGTTTTACCCTTAACTGTCACTGTTTTAGAATATTTATAGAAAAATAATCGTAAATCAAAAACTGAATCCGTAAACTCGTAGAGTGTAGAAAAAGCGTCTAATATATTCATAAATTTTCCTATAATTTTTTGGTCTCTCAAACCAAGGTTAAAATGTTCATATTCACAACCTGGTCCGACTTTGTTGCTGCAGTGATAGGCAGTTTTGTAAAAATCACCATATATTGTAGAAAAATCTTATGGAGGTGTGCAAGTAGTCATTTTAAAGGTATAAACCTGAACTATTTGCATATTAAACAATTTTGAAAAATATTAAGTTTAAGTTGGGTAAAATAGTTCGTGAACAGGTCATAATTTTTCTGTTGTAAGCTGTCAAGTTAAGTTTCAAATATGTTTTGGTGTTTTAACTTGTATTCCCCCCTGAAAACTAAAAAAAACTGGAAAATGTAGGGGTATTAACTCACCTTGAGTGATTTCTTGAAGAGTGGAAGGTTAAAGACAATGAGTATCAAGTCAAGAACACTTGATGAACACGTGAAAGCTTGGATGATCCTAAGAACGATTCTTTGGTGTTAAAATGTATGTAGATGATTCAAGGATGTTATGAAAACATGGAATAACACTTGAGTTTAGATGGAATACTTACCAAAAAGTGAAGTAATAGCTCAAGAACACTTCCAAAAATTGGTGGGAAGTAGAGAGAAAAATATGCTTTCTTGAGGGGTTAAGAAGTGTGTGAGTGAAGGAATTGATCAAAGTGAACAAAGAAATCCTCCACGAATTTCTTTATATAGATGTTGCTGGAGCAATTTGCAAAGTTGAAGGGATGTTTACCTTGGTTTGTGTGATGTGGATAGGGTTGGACCAATGAGAAGATGACACATGGAGACAAGTTGGCACACTTGACCCACTTGTGGGGTAGAATACTCTTCTTAATATAAATTAATGATTTTTAATTAATAAATCCTTGAGAAATGAATAAAATATGAGTTTAGGGGGTTTAAAATGGTAAAAATATGAATTTGGTGAAAAATCTCTATCAAAAACGGGCTTAGGAAGCGAAAGTAGTCGAGGTTCGGTCCTTAGAAGGTGAGAATCCGAGAGAAGGGCGAAGGAACCGAAGGTGGGAGAAGGGACCGAAAGTGGCAGGGAACCGAAATGGACCGAGGGCTCGGTCTATTTCGGGCGTAGGGAGGGTTCGACTCTGACTAGCTTCGGTTTGCAGGAAGTTCGGTCCGAGATGCTGACTTCCGTCTGAAGGTATAAGTTCGGTCCTAATAGAAGGTTCGGCCCTAAGAGGGTTCGGTTCCTAAGAAGGGTTTCGGCCCTAATTAGCTGTTTTTCGATTCAAGGGGTTTTTTGGCCAATTTAAGGGTCGGGATGACCCGGTTGACTATAAAAAGTTGAGAGAGATTTTGAGAGAGATTTGAGAGTGATTTAGGAGAGATTTAATTTTAGCCATTATTATTGTATAACCTCGTAATGCTTTGTTTATGATCATTTCAAGTCCCCAAAAGGGTCCATAGTCGTGTTTTGATGCATTTAACTCCCTTTTTAGGGTTTTACATTGATAAACACATAGATTCTCCGAGACACTTGAATTCTTGACATACAAATGCATATTTTTATACATAGAATAACTTTTAACATACAAGTACTAATTAAGTTTGACCGGTTTGACTTGTTGACTTTGACTTTGACTTGTTTACTTTGACTTTGACTTGTTAACTTTATCTTTGACTGGAATTTGACGGTTGTCACATTATCCCCCCCTCCCCCCCCCCCCCCCCGTTAGAAGGAATTTTGTCCCCAAATTTGCATTTTGAGTGGGACTTCAGGGGTTGGGGAATAGATGTGGGTACTTTTGCTTCATTTGGTCCTCACGTTCCCAAGTAAATTCGGGTCCTCGCTTGGCGTTCCAGTGGACCTTTACGATGGGAATGTGGCTTTGTTTCTTCCTGTGCCTCTTTGATTTGTGCGGATAGGTGTGAATGGATGGTCATGGTTAACGCTTTTACTCGGCGGCCCAAGTATTCTTTTCTGCTCAAGGCGTCTGCAACCACGTTGGCTTTTCCAGGGTTATAACGAATCTCACATTCGTAATCATTTAACAATTCCACCCATCGTCTTTGTCTCATGTTGGGTTCTTTTTGGTTGAGGATATGCTGAAGGCTTTTGTGATCGGTGAAGATAGTGCACTTAGTGTCGTAGAGGTAATGCCTCTAGATTTTTAGGGCGAAAACTACTGCTCCTAGTTCGAGATCGTGCGTCATGTAGTTTACCTCGTGCGTTTTCAGCTGTCTTGAGGCATAGGCAATGACCTTTCCTCATTGCATTAACACACATCCTAGACCTTGGTTTGATACATCGCAATAAACCATAAAGTCCTCTGTTCCATCCGACAAGGACAAGATCGGAGCACTGCACAGAGTTCATTTCAGCGTTTGGAACGCAACCTCTTGCTTATCCCCCCAGATGAAAGTCACTCCTTTTTGAGTCAAGGTGGTGAGTGGTTTCGCGATCTTGGAGAAGTTTTGAATGAATCTTCGGTAATAACCAGCGAGTCCTAAAAATTGTCGGATCCCCGTGTGTTCTTGGTGCTGCCCAGCTTTCGATTGCCTTGATCTTTGAAGGGTCCACATGTATTCCTTCCTTGCTGACTACATATCCGAGGAAATTCACTTCTCGAATCCAGAACTCGTACTTTGAGAATTTTGCGTACAATTTCTCCGCTCTCAGCATCTCCTGGACTTGACGTAAATGCTGGCCGTGTTCTTCCTCACTTCGGGAGTAGACTAGTATATCATCGATGAAAACGATCACGAACTTGTCTAAGTAAGGTCGACACACCCGATTCATCAGGTCCATAAACGTCGCGGGTGCATTTGTTAAGCTGAAAGGCATCACTACAAACTCGTAGTGACCATAGCGCGTTCTGAAGGCAGTCTTGGGAATATCCTCCTTTTGAACTCGTAGTTGATGGTACCCCGATCTAAGGTCAATCTTTAAGAAGAAACTTGCTCCTTGCAGCTGGTCGAAGAGGTCATCGATTCGATGCAAAGGGTATCGGTTTTTAATGGTGACTTTGTTTAATTCACGGTAATCGATGCACATACGGAACGATCCATCCTTTTTCTTAACGAACAAGACCGGTGCTCCTCAAGGTGAGAAGCTTAGCCTAATGAAACCTTTTCTTAGCAGTTCCTTCAATTGACTGGACAATTCCTGCATCTCGGCTAGGGCTAGATGGTATGGCGATCTGGCTACGGGGGTAGCCCCAGGAATTAGGTCGATTCGGAATTCGACTTGTCTAGCAGGGGGCACTCCTGGAAGGTCTTCCGGGAATACGTCGGGGAAATTACAGACCTCCGGAATGTCCTTGATGTTTTTCGCCTCTTGTTTCTTGTCTACGACGTGGGATAGGAAGGCGTGGTACTCCTTGCAGAGGTACTTTTAAGCCTTGACACAAGAGATAATCTGAAAGTTTGAGGTAGGTTTGTTGCCATAGACGACGAGGGTTTCGCCATTTGGCAGATTAAGGCGAACGGGCTTTTCGTGACATAGGATTTCAGCATGGTGAAGGCATAACCAATCCATGCCAATGATGACATCAAAACTTTTTATGGTGACCGACAAAAGGTTGATTTGGAAAGAGTGATTGTTCAAGGTGAGGGTACACCCGATGTAAATGTCGTTAGTGTTCTCTGTTTTTTCGTTAGCCATTTATATGGTGAATGTTTCTTTTAGTGTTTGTGGTTTTTGTTTATACAAGCGCTTAAATTGATGGCTCAAGAAGCTTTTCTCCGTGCCACTATTGAAAAGAATGCATGCGTATGTATTGTTGAGGGGAAACGTACCGGTGACCACCGTTGAATCTGCAACCGCTTCCTCATGACCTATCGCCAACACTCTGCCCACATCACCAGCGTTGGGGTTTCTTGCCTTCGGGAAGTTACGCTTGCAGTGTGCTGCTTCTCCACATCCATAGCAGGTTCGGCTGGCTCCGGCGTTCGTAGCTTGTGCGTTCTGTTGGACTGGAGCTTTACAAAATCGGGCGGTGTGCCCCTTTTTGTTACAGTTGGTGCAGTGCATTTCACGGCATGCGTTGTTGTGATGAAAGCTGCACTTGTTGCACTTAGGCAGGTTCCCGGCGTATTGCCTTATCGGAGTTGGGTTGGCAGTGGTTGTGGCAGCATGCACCGCAACCACTTGTTGCTTTTTGGCAGGGTCTTGAGTAGGTTGACCCTTCTTCTTGTTCCAGAACTTTCTTTTGTTGCTCCCCCCTTTTGCTTGTTCGGTGGTGGTTGCCACGGTGCCATGGCTGGTTTTATGGTCGATGAGTTGTTGTGCCAGTTCCTTGGCACTGTCAAAGGTAGTTGGTTTTGAGGCTAATACGTTTCCTTGAAGTTGGTAAGATAGTCCCCATATGTATCTTTCCACCTTTTTGCTTTCCAACGGAACCATCCCGGGACACAGCATGACTAGATCGCTGAACCTTGAGGTATAAGACAAGATGTCAGAGCCTGTCATTTTGAGACCCCAAAGTTCTTCTTCCAACTTCTGTATCTCGCCCCTTGGGTAGTACTCCTTCATTAACATGGTTTTCAGGTCTTTCCATGTTATCGAATTTGCCACCAGAAGTGTTAATGCCTTGCCGTGTCCATTCCACCAGGTGAGGGCCCTTTTAGAGAACGTGCATGCTGCAAACTTGACCTTGCTTGCTTCAGGGCATGCGCATATTTCGAAGATGGATTCGGTTTTCTCGAACCATTGCAGCAACGCTACGGCACCTCCGCTTCCATTGAAGGTTTTGGGTTTGGCATTTGTAAAGTCTTTGTAGGTACACTCTCTCGAGTGTCCCTGGCTGTCCCCGTGGTTAGAATTTGTGGCACCATTACCCGCACCACCCACATTGTTGGTGCTGATTTGGGACATTGCGGCTGCTACTGCGGCTGTCACGGCCACCTAGAACATAACTGGGTCGAACTGAGGGGGTGGTGGTGGTGGCGATGGTGCAGCTCCTGCGGCGCCGCCACGTCTAGGATTTCTACGAGGTGGCATTTTCTTCCATATCAAGAATGAAAAGACAATAAGTCTTTGATAGCGCTCACAAGTCGAGAGTTAAAACTAAACATTATTAGTTCTTTATATGCATCATGATTCCGACTTGTAAAGATATTGTAAGAATCCATTCATACTAGAGGTCTACGGATAATGAAATATAGACTTTATGAATGCTGATAGATTTGGTTCACATGAAATGTCTGTGATAGTATCCATATCGGGCCCATCCAACAATCGTTTGATGTATAATATTTATATATAATTAAGATTAAATAAACTTTCGAATCTAATGGGTCTGCTCTGGGCCCACAACCAAACAAGGAACAGGATTCAAGGCGGCACCACCATTTCTAGGTCGACCTGGTCTTAATTATATATAACTTTGATTTATACATCAAACAATCATAAATTGGACACCAATAAACTTAGTCTGAAAACAATCCCTGTCATGAACTTGATGTAATAAAGCAAATAGCGTGTCAATTTCATTGATATAATTTAGTATACAATATTTGGGAAAATTTAACTCTATAAGGGTCTATGCTACATCAATGTATGGGAAAAATTTGACCGCCTAACAGATCCCGGAAGTGTAAACACTTAAATCGCGAGATCGGACATGAAATACTAGGAAACAATAGTAATATTTATCCGCAAAACTAGATTAAACTGAAGCGAGCAGTGCAAACACTACTTGCGGCGGTTGAAGCTCTGAGGATCACGAAGTGAAGACACGAAGTTCCTCATTTCAGCTCTGGATTCAGCCGCCTGGCGTTCTGCGTCTGTCAGATGTCCTTCTAGAGTGGCTCGGTGTTCTCGGAGTTCTTGCACTTCAGTTCGGGTCGCAACCATTTCCCGTCGAAGAAGCTCGGTGCGGTCTCGAGTCCGATCGTGGTCGTCATCCAACCGGCGAAGGTGAACGGAGTTGACTTGGCTAGTGGCACCAACTTCCATGAGATGTCGGGTGTTAACTCTTGTTTGCTCTTCGTGGCATGTGACACGGTGAACTATGACAAGGAGGGCTCAGTCGGCTGAACCTCCTCTGCTGAGATCGTAGAAACTTTGTTCCATGCCATAGGGAGGTCGTTGACCTTGCTCTCGGCTCCATCGATGTATAGTTTCGGCCCATTGGGGCGTCGGGCCTTGGATGTGTTGCGGAAGGATAGGGGCAGGGTGTGGATTGTAAACTTCAGGTTCGGAGTCGGTTCCATCTGAGTCTTCTTCTTCTTCACCGTCTACGGATTATTCCTCTTCCATGGGTTCCTCATCCTCCATGGGTTCTTCTTCGGGTTCTTCCTCTGGGTCTTCCACAATCCAACCGACATTCCCTTGGTTGGGGAAGTAGGGATCACCTGGTATGTGAAATCCTGCCATTGCGCCTGTACGAGAATAGGGATAAGAAGGATATCGCGAGAAATTTTGGGAATAAGAAGTTAGTTATCGAAATTTATAATGTGGTTATTATGGTTTTTGAGTTAAAATAATCCTATAATATTTTTATGTTTGATTCTCAAAGTTTTTGGTAAGTTGAAGACTTGTTGCTCATCATGATCCTTCTTCGGCATACATTGGTCCTACCTTGGCTAAATATAGTTGATCAGGCTATATTCATCCAAGATCTGACTACATACCCCGAAGCTGAATCATGGTGTCCAACTTGTCTTGATACTTTTATGTTATTGCCGTTATGATACCGAATTAATGAGTGCGATTGTGCGTGTACTTTTATAAAATACAAATTTTTTTATTTTTTTTAAAGTACTTTTGAAAAGATACATCAGAGAAATTTGTCCCGTTGTATTTATAGTTTGTATATCTTACGTGGTTCGATATACTTAGTTCACTATAAACAAAGCGCTGATACCAATCTATCACACCCCCAAACCGGAACGGCCGAAACGTTCGGGGGCGGAGGACGTCATACTCAGTATCATAACCATAGTGAAGAAAGTAAACACAATTATCATAAATATAATCTAAAAGGTTACATTGTTGCAAAAATACATGTTTCCAAATAAATTACATATGATGTCAAAATAGTTCAAAAGAAATCTGCGCCTTGGCGTCTTGCCTTCAAAAAATCTTGTGGTTACCTGTATTACTGATTACCTGAGAATACAAGTTGTTTTTGAAAGAGTATCAGGATTAAAGCTGGTGAGTTCATAAGCAATTTATGAATGAAAATGAATGATGTTGTTCCTTAAAGTTTGTTACAAGTTTGTTTCCAGAAAATCCCATATTTTCTAAAAGGTTTGTTGTAGTCTTAACTGAACCAAGACTTAGTATATGTAAGTAAATCGTCATACTTGTGTGTGTGTGGTTTTATATTTAAATAAAACTCCTTAAATCCCCGTGAACTGTATGTTTTGTTAATTCCCCATGTGAGATGTTATAACCATACTAAAACTCGAAGACCTCACACTCGACGTTCTTCAGGCGTCGGAATTGTTATGACACTTGTCACCCCAGACCTGCCGGTCTAGCTGTTGCAAGCAGCTTAGGTGCGGGTTTGTCAGACCCAATATAGATCTATACACAACTATCACGCTCTCCCTACAAGAGATTCTGGCTATAACTACAGGACTTTTCTGTTGTACTTAAGAGTACTTTGAAGGCGAATGTCTCACAAATTTATTCATTAACATGTTCGTGAACAGGTCATAATTTTTCTGTTGTAAGCTGTCAAGTTAAGTTTCAAATATGTTTTGGTGTTTTAACTTGTATTCCCCCCTGAAAACTAAAAAAAACTGGAAAATGTAGGGGTATTAACTCACCTTGAGTGATTTCTTGAAGAGTGGAAGGTTAAAGACAATGAGTATCAAGTCAAGAACACTTGATGAACACGTGAAAGCTTGGATGATCCTAAGAACGATTCTTTGGTGTTAAAATGTATGTAGATGATTCAAGGATGTTATGAAAACATGGAATAACACTTGAGTTTAGATGGAATACTTACCAAAAAGTGAAGTAATAGCTCAAGAACACTTCCAAAAATTGGTGGGAAGTAGAGAGAAAAATATGCTTTCTTGAGGGGTTAAGAAGTGTGTGAGTGAAGGAATTGATCAAAGTGAACAAAGAAATCCTCCACGGATTTCTTTATATAGATGTTGCTGGAGCAATTTGCAAAGTTGAAGGGATGTTTACCTTGGTTTGTGTGATGTGGATAGGGTTGGACCAATGAGAAGATGACACATGGAGACAAGTTGGCACACTTGACCCACTTGTGGGGTAGAATACTCTTCTTAATATAAATTAATGATTTTTAATTAATAAATCCTTGAGAAATGAATAAAATATGAGTTTAGGGGGTTTAAAATGGTAAAAATATGAATTTGGTGAAAAATCTCTGTCAAAAACGGGCTTAGGAAGCGAAAGTAGTCGAGGTTCGGTCCTTAGAAGGTGAGAATCCGAGAGAAGGGCGAAGGAACCGAAGGTGGGAGAAGGGACCGAAAGTGGCAGGGAACCGAAATGGACCGAGGGCTCGGTCTATTTCGGGCGTAGGGAGGGTTCGACTCTGACTGGCTTCGGTTCGCAGGAAGTTCGATCCGAGATGCTGACTTCGGTCTGAAGGTATAAGTTCGGTCCTAATAGAAGGTTCGACCCTAACTGGGTTCGGTTCCTAAGAAGGGTGTCGGCCCTAATTAGCTGTTTTTCGATATAACTCCCCGATTCAAGGGGTTTTTTGGCCAATTTAAGGGTCGGGATGACCCGGTTGACTATAAAAAGTTGAGAGAGATTTTGAGAGAGATTTGGGAGAGATTTAGGAGAGATTTAATTTTAGCCATTATTATTGTATAACCTCGTAATGCTTTGTTTATGATAATTTCAAGTCCCCAAAAGGGTCCATAGTCGTGTTTTGATGCATTTAACTCCCTTTTTAGGGTTTTACATTGATAAACACATAGATTCTCCGAGACACTTGAATTCTTGACATACAAACGCACATTTTTATACATAGAATAACTTTTAACATACAAGTACTAATTAAGTTTGACCGGTTTGACTTGTTGACTTTGACTTTGACTTGTTGACTTTGACTTTGACTTGTTGACTTTATCTTTGACTGGAATTTGACGGTTGTCACATTATCCCCCCGTTAGAAGGAATTTTGTCCCCAAATTTGCATTTTGAGTGGGACTTCAGGGGTTAGGGAATAGATGTGGGTACTTTTGCTTCATTTGGTCCTCACGTTCCCAAGTAAATTTGGGTCCTCGCTTGGCGTTCCAGCGGACCTTTGCATTTCGTCGATTTAACCTCTCGGTCCATGATTTCAACAGGTTGCTCTACGAAGTGGAGGTTCTCATTGATCTCAATTTCTTCCAAAGGAATGACAAGGGTCTCATCAGACAAATATTTCTTTAAGTTCGACACATGAAAGGTAGGATGAACGTGATTGAGTTCCTGGGGTAATCGTAGCTTGTATGCCACCGGGCCAATCCTGGGGAGGATTTCGAATTGTACGATATACCTTGGATTTAGTTTCCCACGTTTTCCGAAACGTATTAATCCCTTCCATGGTGATACTTTTAGTAGTACTCGATCCCCAACTTGGAACTCCAAGGGTTTTCGTCTCTTATCCGCGTAGCTCTTTTGTCGGTCTTGCGAAGCCTTCATTCGTTCTCGAATTTGGACGATCTTTTCTGTTGTTTCCCTGATGATGTCCGGGCCAGTGAGTGTGCTGTTAGGAACTTGCCCTCTTGCTAGTTGCGTATCGCCCACCTCAGCCCAGTACATGGGTGATCTGCACTTACGGCCATAGAGGGCTTCGAACGGAGCAACTTTGATTCTAGTGTGATAACTATTATTGTATGAGAATTCGATAAGGGGTAAATGAACATCCCAAGCCTTACCAAAGTCTATCACACAAGCTCTTAGCATGTCCTCTAACGTTTGAATGGTCCTTTCACTCTGCCCGTCGGTATGTGGGTGGTAGGCTGTACTCATGTCCAGCCTAGTTCCCATAGCTTTCTGCAGTGACTGCCAGAACCGTGACGTGAACCGACTATCTCTATCGGAGATAATGGATATCGGTATCCCGTGAAGTCACACGAATTCTTTAATGTAGATCCTTGTCAGTTTCTCCATTTTGTCTGACTCCTTTATCGGTAGGAAGTGTGCGGATTTGGTTAATCTGTCGACGATTACCCAAATGGTGTCAAGTCCACCCGTTGTCTTAGGTAGCTTGGTAATGAAATCCATCTTAATCCGCTCCCACTTCCACTCGGGTATCTCTGGCTGTTGAAGTAGTCCCGAGGGCTTCTGATACTCTACCTTAACCTTGGCGTAAGTCAGGCACTTGCCCACAACGTCCCTGAATCCACTGAGTAACGAGTAACGAGTTTTATGAGCTTCGTTCATGACAACGTCCCTGAATCCACCAAATTTTGGTGTCCAGATCCGGTTCATGAGACAACGAACTCCGTCATCACTGACTTCAAGATTTTTGTCCATTCCTCTCAACGCTTCACCTGCCACGTTCTCTGGTTTTAAGGCTTCTTCCTGTGCCTCTTTGATTTGTGCGGATAGGTGTGAATGGATGGTCATGGTTAACGCTTTTACTCAGCGGCCCGAGTATTCTTTTCTGCTCAAGGCGTCTGCAACCACGTTGGCTTTTCCGGGGTTATAACGAATCTCACATTCGTAATCATTTAGCAATTCCACCCATCGTCTTTGTCTCACGTTGAGTTCTTTTTGGTTGAGGATATGCTGAAGGCTTTTGTGATCGGTGAAGATAGTGCACTTAGTGTCGTAGAGGTAATGCCTCTAGATTTTTAGGGCGAAAACTACTGCTCCTAGTTCGAGATCGTGCGTCGTGTAGTTTACCTCGTGCGTTTTCAGTTGTCTTGAGGCGTAGGCAATGACCTTTCCTCGCTGCATTAACACACATCCTAGACCTTGGTTTGATGCATCGCAATAAACCACAAAGTCCTCTGTTCCATCTGGCAAGGACAAGATCGGAGCACTGCACAGAGTTCGTTTCAGCGTTTGGAACGCAGCCGCTTGCTTATCCCCCCAGACGAAAGTCACTCCTTTTTGAGTCAAGGTGGTGAGTGGTTTCGCAATCTTGGAAAAGTTTTGAATGAATCTTCGGTAATAACCGGCGAGTTGTAAAAATTGTCGGATCTCCGTGGGTGTTCTTGGTGCTGCCCAGCTTTCGATTGCCTTGATCTTTGAAGGGTCCACATGTATTCCTTCCTTGCTGACTACATGTCCGAGGAAATTCACTTCTCGAATCCAGAACTCGCACTTTGAGAATTTTGCGTACAATTTCTCCGCTCTCAGCGTCTCCAGGACTTGACGTAAATGATGGCCGTGTTCTTCCTCACTTCGGGAGTAGACTAGTATGGTTGGATTAATGTCTAAGTCCATAACTATAATTGGTAAGACTTGACCCGACCCGGCATGGTCCATTTAGGTTGCATGGCATCATGCATTTGGATAGACTATAATGAGAGAAATAACACTTAAGGTTGGTTAATATATTATAAGTTCAAATATATTAATAAGGTTATTTAATTAGTATTGATCAAGAATTAATTTGGAATTAATTAAGTGATCAAAAGGAGACTAATTAAATATATGGGTTGATTGTGTAAATCATTCATTCTTATATATGTGGGCTTGTGATCCAAGATTCCTTATGTTGGACTAAGTCCATGGGGTGACCCATGGATACTCCATGGAGGTTAAAATCCATGGAGCATAAGGAATGGGTAAAGTTATGAGTTACATGGTGTAACCCTAATAGCCACCATATAAAAGAATCCCATGGCTCAAGAAATCGTACACTAATGTGTGAATATGAGGGCTAGACGATTTCAAGGAGTGTTCCATTTCTCTCAAGTCATTCCATGTGCATTTGGTGTTGTGTGAACCATTTGAGGTGTCACACTTGGGGCACTAGGCACTCAAGCTTCATGGAGACAAGCTACATCAAACAAAGGTATGTATTCTATCCATTTCATTACCCAAGTATCAAGTATTGTATGCTAGATAGGGTAATACCTTGGAAAGTTTATAATTGCATGTATAATAGAGAAAACATAGATCCAAGGTATTTAGGGTTGTATGTACACTTAGGAGTGTTAGAATGCGCAAAACCCATCAGTGGTGTCAGAGCCAAGGCTTGTTTTCTTGTTATACTTGCAAAATTAGCTGAAAAATCGAATTGTATTAGTTTAAAAGTTATGCTAATTACTTGAAAAAAATTTGATGTGAATTATCTTTGTTCATAAGAGTTTATTAGATTAATAGAAAAGTTAATTGATTATGTGTTTTCAATCCATTTTAATCTAAGAGTTGATTCTAAAATGTGTTTTTGTAACTTGTCCTCAAGTTATATGAAAAGTCACATTTAAGTTTCATAAAACTCATAAAAAGTTGGCAATGGTTACAAAAATGAAGAGTCTTGTCCTCATTAAATGGTTTTATGACTCCATAACTTGTCCTCAAGTTATGGAGGTTCAAGAGTCACTTCATTAAATGATAAAATGTGTAACCTTAGTTAGTTCCATAAGTTACAAAAATAAAGAAAAGTTACATTCTTTTATTAGTTTAAAGTCTTCCATAACTTGTCCTCAAGTTATGGAACTTGAAGAGTTTTTTTTAATTAAAACTACTTTAAACACATAAGTTATGGAATTAATTAGTTTTGAATATTTTCAAAACTTGCCCTCAAGTTTTGGAATTTGTAAAGTTTTCCCCATGAATACTTTAATTCCAAGTTAGCCCTTAGAATTTTAAAAGTTAAAATTCAACCCTTATACTTTATAGTATTATAAGTTAATAATAAATATATGTATAAAAGCAAGTCAGTCTTACCGTTAGTAGGCCTCATTCACGAAGCCGGTCTATAAGGGGGGTATAAGGTTACTGCCTATAAAATGGCAGTTTAATGGGTGTCCACTCTCACCCACCGCTTCCTTGACTGGTGGAGGGTCGTTAGCCGAACGGGTAGGACAAGGACTATAATTCTCCCTTCATTAAAAGTATTAATGATAAATACTAAGTAATTAAACACTTATAAATTCCCAATCTTAGTTACTTAGGAAAATGTGAATAAGGTGCTAATCCATGAAAGTACACTTTGCACTTTGTTTAAGTCGGTTAGTGGAGCGTGTGTGGTTAACCGGCACACTAACTCGTATTTAACAAGGTAGGCAAAGGGTAACTTAATGTTTATCATAGTATCGATGAAGCGTGTGTGGTTAACCGGCACATCATTTGAGGGGTAAACACTTAAGGGTACCAAGTAATTTGCATGGTTACTTCACACCTTGTTTTGTGATCCTCGGCATCCCAGTCACAAAACCTGAAGGGCACACTCGAGATTGAAACATGGCTTTGAAAAGTTCAATGAATCTCAAAAGAATCTAGGAGTTTCAAAACCAATTAAAACCTAATAATACATTTCGTTTATCTTGGTGGAAATTGGTGAATCGTCATTCACCTACCTTCAAATATTCTATAGCTTGGATTACGGCATCCCTCTTCCAAGTTATAAAATATTGTGTTGGGTCCTAACCTTAATATTTCATATTGGGTGTTATATTAAGGACTTTAAATCAACTATCTTGAATTTCTCCCAAAAGATGTCTAGTTCAGACATCTATGATCATCCCAAATCTCTTGGAACTTCACTTCCTCCACCTCCTCCAATTATTCTCCCTAACCCACAAGTTCTTGAAAAGTTTAAGGTCACTCAAGCCAGCAAAGGTCTATGTGTGATCACATCTTGGAGATGTAGTCACATATTGACAAGCCGGGAGAGTTGGGTGTCAAAGTCTTGAGAAAGTTGGTGGCTCAACTACTTTCTAAGTCACATAGTGAGTTCCTTTGGGACTCCTATGAAACAGACTATGACAAGACCCTTAATGATCTTATCTATTTGCTAAGATCAACTTCCTAAAACTTTATGGACATTGACAATGATGACATTGGATATCCAGTAAAGCTCTCTCTTCCCAATGGAAAGGGATCGGCCATAGTCAACTCGGTTGACCAAATGGTAAAGAGAGAGGCTAAGTCTTAGATAGTCCCATTATCAAGGGTCCATTGCCAAAGGAAGGGGCATTGGTTGCGAAGCTGCCAAATTTACCTAAGGATGTTAAAGTCAATAAGTTTGACTCTACTTCAGGTAAAGTCCATTGTCTAACTCTATTAAGTTCCTACTTGGAGATTCTTATTACATGATGTGACTGGGTCACATGTTGATGTTTGAAGAATCAAAGAAAAGTGAAGAAACTTAAAGAACGAATATGCTGAATCTGATCGCGTAGATGGATTTCTATCGCATAGTTTGAAGATCGGATTCTTGAGCTACTTCTTAGGAGTTATGATATATTGCTTAGGAATAGATAACAACAAAGTTTTCATGTGCTTTTGCACTGTAAGGATAGTTTTTTCCGCAAAGTTTTTAAAATAAAAGGAAAATTTTTGATTTTATTTATTTTAAAATATCCTTACAATGGCATTTGTGAAAATCTTTGTTGCTTATAAGATTCCATTAAGAGCAAGAGTGAAAATATGAATTTGATTCTTTCATTTATGGTAGTGTCCAAATTTACCAAATAAGGAAAGATTCTCATCACCCAAGTTTCAGTTGGATAGAAACTTGGAATCATGCAAGTTGTATAGTATGATGAATGAGAATTTTCAACTTTGGAAAATTAAGACTAGTTCCTTGTTCACATGTATATGTGAGTCAAGTGAAGGACTAAGGGATCGAGTACACATTCTTGTGCACTGATCAAGTCCACCATAAAAGATCGATAAGACTATTCGTCATGATTTACTAAGGCTTAGTAAATATGATTATACTTACAAGCTTAAGTATAATTCTGAGACATTGGAAAAGTTTCAATGTATGACAGAACGAATGAGAAGAATCAAATTAGGCAGAAGGATAAAAGTTTCTCAAATCTGAAAAGATGGGAGAGTACTTTAGTATCATGTTTTAAGATCATCTTAATGATTTTGAGACCTTATCACAATTCATCCTCTAAGTGCATTCTGATAGTTAAGAAGAGGAGTTATGAATTGTTGAAGTGGTTAAATCAAGAAGATGATTCATACATCGTTCCAAAAACAATTCTTAGAGTTATACTCTAAGATTGTAACTTGAGTGACATGTCTTAAAAGATGTTTAAAAACACTTGTCAAATGTAAGAGTAAAAGTTTTCTACTCTTGTACATTTGAAATTGGTAATTTGTGATGTTTTGGATAAAACAAAATCAACTAAGGCCAATTGTGTTAAGTGTCTGTCTTGATTAGAATCCACACTATCTCTTCAATATTTGGCAAGAAAGTCTTATAGGTCAAGGAGACAGTGGGAGTCTAAAAGATCCTGAAAGGGTTTCAAGAAGTAATCAAGAATAAAAACATGTATTTCATCACTAGCACACAACTAGAGGTTTATAAGCTATCGTGTTGACATTTCTGTGCCCATTCTAGTTAAGTTGGTTATACATTTGAGTTATACATGTTCTCAATTGTTTGCATAGCTACTTGGAAGCAATGGCAGGCCTTGAGCTGCCAGGTGGCAGGAAGTTAAGATTGCACAAGTTCAATCCATATGAGTTAGGATTTGTCACTAACCTTGTCTTGTGACCATGGTTTTGATGATTCACATGGATAAGAACACATACACCAAAAAATCTAAGGGTCATAAGGTTTCTCTCCGATTCATGAAAATGATGGTGAGGAAACACTTCCACCAAGTAGATTTGAAGCAGATGGCAAAAGGTCTAAACAATTGAGACTATGATTACGACATCCCTTTTCATAGTTCTGAAATTGTTTAGACACACATGTGAGCTATCTAAGATAAGGTGTATGATTTTGATAAAGTCTTATCAAAGCAATCTAGTATCAGAAATCTGAACTTTCGTAAGAATGTCAATAAAGTATTGACTTCTAGAGGTCCAGTTGTTTTCTGGATACATGTCAAAGCTAGTGGGAGCATAAGTGTTATGCTAATAATCATCATGTTAGTGGGAGCATGATAATTATGATAAGTATTGCAAGTTAGCAATGTTAATTATAGAAAACAAAAGTTTCAATTCGTGAGATTGCAGGGGTTGAAAAAGTAGTTTTGCTATAATTAAGGGAGAGGAAATTATACTTCATTTCAATTCTAAAAGGCTTAGATTGAGATTTTAATCATCTTAGTCAAGAATTTATATATGAATTTTATGTTGGTTTGGTTCAACTTAAGAAAATTCTATATATTGCGTTCTTAAAATTCGATTATGATTACGACATCCCTCTTCATAGTCAAATTTTGAGAATATGGCAAACAAAAAAAAATTTATTATGGCAAAAGACTGGTCTAGAACCATGTCTTTATGTGAAACATCATGAATCGTGTCCCATTTACTTTGGGTACAAGATCGATTACATGTGCTATAATATTTATCCTTTCTGAATTTTCCAAATGCCTTGGGGCGTTAAGGAGGAAAATGTCGAGAATTGGATATGACTAAAGTGATTAAGCAATTGTCGAGGACAATCTGAGGTTTACCAAAGATTGGTTGCTCAGGGACAGTTGGAAGTATAGTGCTAATTTTGGAAGGACCATATTGACATATTCTGAAAAGAGGCATCTCTTATTCAGAAGTGATAGTCAAAATGAGAATATGGAGTTGTCTCCATAGGTGGAAGTTATCTGTGTAAGATTAGAAAACTTAATGCAAGAAGCATGTCCAAAGCAATGTACTTTGAATATGAGACTTAGTTTCCATGGAGTTGATCTCCATTGGAATACCTTATAATGACTGTTGACAAGTCTTTGTGACTTTGTACATATTCATTACAGGAGGGTCAGTGCATATAAGTTTAAAATCTAAACAGATTTCGATAAATGATAGGAATTTGAAATTCTCACATTTTTCGATAAGGATTTGGGAGTGTGAAATTAGAATCATTGAAATTATGTTCAATTGGTTTATTTCACAAAGTAAGGATCATAGACAAACATAGAATGCATACTTGGTGTATGGCAAAGCTATTGTTTAAGAAAAACATAGTGTACATGCTTGGAGCATGGGACAACTAGTGTTTTTAATTCAAGTATAAAGCTGATAAAACCGAAACAATGAATAATGAGTAATCAGTATGGTGATAAATAAAAGTGTTTATTTATATTCATAGGGTTTGATACCATATTTGATTCATTTATTCTTGTGTTTCACTTTGCATGTTTTGACTTCCAGAATAACTAAGTCGCTCTTCCTGAATGATTAAGTTATTCAAACCATCCACAGTCGGTCATATGTTGGAAGTAGATATGAATCAAGATTGTCATGGGTTGGTTTGTAGAGGTCCAAGTTGGTGGACAAAGTGGTGCTACAACACTCATGAGTGCTCATAAGTTCTGAGTATTGGATTCAACCCGCGCTCATTTGAATCACTTCATGGATTTTATCACGAGTGATCATGAGACGATAATATCTTATATTCTTCAAACCTAGAGATATGAGTTGTTACTATGAGTTGGTTGTACATTGATTGCACGAAAACGCATTCGGTAACTCGATGTTATAAAACGTGCCTTTGTGTATGATTCAACAAGTAGTAGAACAAGCCATATGAGTCGAAGTTTATCCATTCCTTTTACCTTCGGGATAAAAGCGATATCTGTGGGCCCCTCGATGATTTAAAGATGATACATGTGAGTGCTTGGCCAAGCCAGGACTGATTTGATTTGTTCAATCAGTCAGTCATCATGAATCGGAAATCGGGAAACAACAAATAGACAGAGAGAATGATTGATAATCCATGTCTCAGTCCATATGATATCTAGAATGGAGGAATATATGATCCCTTATCTAATGGACAAGTCATTGACAAAGGTCAGAGTTCATCGACAAGGTCAGAGTTCGACAGAAGCTTTTGAGAGCTACGATTGCTGATCGGTTCCTGAAGTCATACGCAATAATAGTTTTAGACTTATCCAAGTGGGAGACTGTTGGATTAATGTCTAAGTCCATAACTATAATTGGTAAGACTTGACCCGACCCGGCATGGTCCATTTGGGTTGCATGGCATCATGCATTTGGATAGACTATAATGAGAGAAATAACACTTAAGGTTGGTTAATATATTATAAGTTCTAATATATTAATAAGGTTATTTAATTAGTATTGATCAAGAATTAATTAGGAATTAATTAAGTGATCAAAAGGAGACTAATTAAATATATGGGTTGATTGTGTAAATCATTCATTCTTATATATGTGGGCTTGTGATCCAAGATTCCTTATGTTGGACTAAGTCCATGGGGTGACCCATGGATACTCCATGGAGGTTAAAATCCATAGAGCATAAGGAATGGGTAAAGTTATGAGTTACATGGTGTAACCCTAATAGCCACCATATAAAAGAATCCCATGGCTCAAGAAATCGTACACTAATGTGTGAATATGAGGGCTAGACGATTTCAAGGAGTGTTCCATTTCTCGCAAGTCATTCCATGTGCATTTGGTGTTGTGTGAACCATTTGAGGTGTCACACTTGGGGCACTAGGCACTCAAGCTTCATGGAGACAAGCTACATCAAACAAAGGTATGTATTCTATCCATTTTATTACCCAAGTATCAAGTATTGTATGCTAGATAGGGTAATACCTTGGAAAGTTCATAATTGCATGTATAATAGAGAAAACATAGATCTAAGGTATTTAGGGTTGCATCTACACTTAGGAGTGTTAGAATGCGCAAAACCCATCAAGTATATCATCGATGAAAACGATCACGAACTTGTCTAAGTAAGGTCGACACACCCGATTCATCAGGTCCATAAACGTCGCGGGTGTATTTGTTAAGCCGAAAGGCATTACTACAAACTCGTAGTGACCATAGCGCGTTCTGAAGGCAGTCTTGGGAATATCCTCCTCTTGAACTCGTAGTTGATGGTACCCCGATCTAAGGTCAATCTTTGAGAAGAAACTTGCTGCTTGCAGCTGGTCGAAGAGGTCATCGATTCGATGCAAAGGGTATCGGTTTTTAATGGTGAGTTTGTTTAATTCACGATAATCGATGCACATACGGAACGATTCATCCTTTTTCTTAACGAACAAGACCGGTGCTCCTCAAGGTGAGAAGCTTAGCCTAATGAAACCTTTGCTTAACATTTCGTTTAATTAACTGGACAATTCCTGCATCTAGGCTAGGGCTAGATGGTATGGCGATCTGGCTACGGGGGTAGCCCCAGGAATTAGGTCGATTCGGAATTCGACTTGTCTAGCAGGGGGCACTCCTGGAAGGTCTTCCGGGAATACGTCGGGGAAATTACAGACCTCCGGAATGTCCTTGATGTTTTTCGCCTCTTGTTTCTTGTGTACGACGTGGGCTAGGAAGGCGTGGTACTCCTTGCAGAGGTACTTTTGAGACTTGACACAAGAGATGATCTGAAAGTTTGAGCTAGGTTTGTCGCCATAGACAACGAGGGTTTCGCCATTTGGCAGATTAAGGCGAACGGGCTTTTCGTGACATAGGATTTCAGCATGGTGAAGGCATAACCAATCCATGCCAATGATGACATCAAAACTTTTTATGGTGACCGGCATAAGGTCGATTTGGAAAGAGTGATTGTTCAAGGTGAGGGTACACCCGGTGTAAATGTCGTTAGTGTTCTCTGTTTTTTCGTTAACCATTTATCTGGTGAATGTTTCTTTTAGTGTTTGTGGTTTTTGTTTATACAAGCGCTTAAATTGATGGCTCAAGAAGATTTTCTTGAAGAGTGGAAGGTTGAAGACAAGGAGTATCAAGTCAAGAACACTTGATGAACACGTGAAAGCTTGGATGATCCTAAGAACGATTCTTTGGTGTTAAAATGTGTGTAGATGATTCAAGGTTGTTATGAAAACATAGAATAACACTTGAGTTTGGATGGAATACTTACCAAAAAGTGAAGTAATAGCTCAAGAACACTTCCAAAAATTGGTGGGAAGTAGAGAGAAAAAGAGGCTTTCTTGAGGGTTTAAGAAGTGTGTAAGTGAAGGAATTGATCAAAGTGAACAAAGAAATCCTCCAGGGATTTCTTTATATAGATGTTGCTGGAGCAATTTGCAAAGTTGAAGGGATGTTTATCTTGGTTTGTGTGATGTGGATAGGGTTGGACCAATGAGAAGGTGACACATGGAGACAAGTGGGCACACTTGACCCACTTGTGGGGTAGAATACTCTTCCTAATATAAATTAACGATTTTTAATTAATAAATCCTTGAGAAATGAATAAAATATGAGTTTAGGGGGTTTAAAATGGTAAAAATATGAATTTGGTGAAAAATCCCCGTCAAAAACGGGCTTAGGAAGCCAAAGTAGTCGAAAATCGGACATTAGAAGAGAACCTGCGAGGTTCGGTCCTTAGAAGGTGAGAATCCGAGAGAAGGGAGAAGGAACCGAAGGTCGGAGAAGGGACCGAAAGTGGCAGGGAACCAAAATGGACCGAGGGCTCGGTGTATTTCGGGCGTAGGGAGGGTTCGGCTCTGACTGGCTTCGGTTCGCAGGAGGTTCGGTCCGAGATGCTGACTTCGGTCCTGAAGGTATAAGTTCAGTCCTAAATGGGACCTTCGGTCCTAATAGAAGGTTCGGCCCTAAGAGGTTCCCTCTAAGTGGGTTCGGTTCCTAAGAAGGGTTTCGGCCGTAATTAGCTGTTTTTCGATATAACTCCCCGATTCAAGCGGTTTTTGACCAATTTAAGGGTCGGGATGACCCGGTTGACTATAAAAAGTTTAGAGAGATTTTGAGAGAGATTCGGGATGACCCGGTTTTTGTATAACCTCGTAATGCAAGGTTCGTGAACCCCGTTACGCTTCGTTTATGATCATTTCAAGTCCCCAAAAGGGTCCATAGTCGTGTTTTGATGCATTTAACTCCCTTTTTAGGGTTTTACATTGATAAACACATAGATTCTCCGAGACACTTGAATTCTTGACATACAAATGCACATTTTTATACATAGAGTAACTTTTAACATACAAGTGCTAATTAAGTTTGACCGGTTTGACTTGTTGACTTTGACTTTGACTTGTTGACTTTATCTTTGACTGGAATTTGACGGTTGTCACATGTATCTCAGATGAAAACCTCAGAATCTTCCCAATGTCACTGCCTCTTAGTCACCCAAAATATCATACCGACACACCACCGGACATCTCGACTGTCCCGAAATAGTTACGACTCTCAACCTGAAAATAATGAACTATCACACACAGTTCATCTTCGATTCCTCGGCCAACATTCCATCGTATGAATTATGATAGATGCAAGAGACCTCGCTCTCACAGTCGATATACAACATAAACAACGAGGGCCGCTGCCCCGATATACTCCTCTTGATTACCTGGAACTGCTGCTAAAATATGCCTTACAATACTCAACTAAGGCATATCCTTGTCCTCATCCATCTCAGTCCCTACTGATAACTCTCTTATGGTATAAGAAATACCTCACGACAGTCATACTACAAAATACTCTGGTGAAAATATCGCAACTATATGCTACCCCACGGGGTTTAAATCCAAGCTCTGAAACCGGAAGCTCGTTATTTCTTTCACTCCACACGGGATGCGGAAATAGTGTAATTCTCGTCACATAAAGTAACATCTTACCTATTGGCCGATCACTCAACCCAGACCGCAATCCTCCACAAGGCATTATCTCCACTTTTCCTTGAGTCCAGCGACTCCAACTGGCAGCTCACCAGTCAAACCCCTCAGGATCTAAACTCAATTTTCCTCGCATAGTACACTCTATTGAAGCTCGACCGACATGGCCCTCTGGAACCACAATCTACCATATCCACTCTCAGTCTGAACAATCACAGCGGGATAACTGGTAAAGACGGAAGCACCCTCTGCTACGATTCATGGTACCTGAACCATGTTATCTCCCCTTAATCTGCTACTTAGAACCTCTCGAATTCTTCGTGTTTCAAGTATGGGTCCTATGCTTTCAGTAGTACGGGCCCACACTACCTGCCACATCTACCCATACTTTCCACACGGATCGTCCCAGATTTCCTGAGTAACCGCTCAACCTCCTCGATCACCCATCCCATTACACATGCTCGCTCTCCAACGAATACTCATCTCTAAACAACATACTCATCGGGCTAAAATTACTCCCTAGGCTCTCCTAGGTTCTCACACTTCTCTGCCATCAGCTGTTGAAGAACTCTTCATGATGCCAACCATCTACCTGCTGAATATCGTCATATTCACTTAGTAGCTGACTCCCATCATTCAAGATTTCCACAAAGCACAAAGCAAGCAGCATTCGGGCATCGAATAACCTCCACCAACACATAAAACCACTCTAGCATACAACTACACTTGCTCTATCCTCAAATCAATTGGCATCACCGAACTCAGGCAATCCCACCTCTCGTGGGTATCTAACTACTCTCTCAGTAGATTCCTCAAATGTACATCTAGGTATCTCTCCTAGATTACTCCTCTACTCAAATCTCTCTCTAAAAGATTTCTGCTAGGTACTCGTAATCAACACATACATAGAGCAAATAGCAGATAATATCAATCAATAGCATCCCTAGGCTAATGCATCATGAATCAGGCAACTCTAGCTATAAATTCCTGAAATACCTAGCCTATCCTTTAGCATGTATCTCTAATATTTCATAAGTATCTCATAATGTAACAAGTAATGGTATTTTGGGAAATCACAGTTCGGGCTCTAGCTGATTGTACACACCGCTCTATCTCATTTTCTTATTAAACTCTTACTCGTATTAGAAAAATCATTTCTTTTTAGAAAACTTGCTCAAATCCTCAGTTTGAGTCTAGACATACTCGAGAGTACATCCGAATCCCTCAAACCAAGGCTCTGATACCAACTTGTAACACTATAAATTTTCAAATAAAATTTTCATTTTTAAAATCAAATAAACTCGTTATCACATTTCCCAAAAACCACAAAATGTATAAGTTGTCAAAACATACGTCAAAAATTGTTTGATAAAATCCCAGAATCCTCAAATCATTATCTCTAACTGGTGTGTACAATCAAGCCGGCGCCTTTCCGCGATACTGAGAAGTACCTGAAACACATATCACACAACATGGTAAGCATGAAGCTTAGTGAGTTACCCAATAAACCACATACACAAATAATAAGCCTCTCATGGCTATAGCTCGGCATGGACCCTCCGGTCATGTGTCTCGGTGAGGACCCTCCGGTCTCACGGCTTGGTGTGGACCCTCCGGTCATGTCTCTTAGTGAAGACCCTCCAGTCTTACAGCTCGGGTTGGACCCTCCAGTCCTGTATCTCAGTGAAGACCCTCCGGTCTCACAACTCGGTTTGGACCCTCCGGTCGATAACTCAACTCGGTTTGGACCCTCCAGTCACAAAGACAAAATGTATAATACTAAATAAATCAGTATAAGCACATAGGACCCTCCGGTTGATAACTCAAGTAAGACCCTCCGGTCACACAGTATTACCGCTCATGTAAGTATAGTGTGAAGACACACCTTGCAGAGTAAAACAATATATCCCACACTCAAACTGTTGGTCTAGACTCCGCCCTCCATAGCCTCTAAAATCCACAGCTTGACCAAAACCCTAAAGTCAACGGAAGTCAACAGTCAAAGCTGACCCAACTCATCGAGTGCAACTCATCTACTCGTCAAGTTCCTCAGTGCTCAGTACATCACGAAAACCCGATTCAACTCGCCGAGTTGCTAGCCAACTCGTCGAGTCCATGCAGAGTGCAGAAGATCAGGGAATACCCTAGCCACTCATCGAGTTGCTCCACCAACTCGTCGGGTTTACTCTAAGTCTAAAACGGGAAAACTCGACTCAACTCGTCGAGTTGGATGCCCAACTCGCCGAGTTCTTCAGCTATTACACAATAAACTCATTCCAGCTGATTCCAATGCTCCAAACTCCAAATCCAACCTCCTAGGATGAAGTTACCACGTAAAGTTTCTAACTTTACCATCATGCAAGGCCTCACAAGGATGAAACACTCAAAACTAAGCTCAAGAAGGGTTTAGGACATGAAAACGGGTCAAAGCTTCATAAATCTTGAGACTTTATGAACATGAGGGCTTAGAGGAGTCCCGATCTGCAACTACTCCCCCTGGACAAGCTCAACCAGAAAATGGCCCTCATTTTGCCCAAAAATACCCATAAAATCACACAAGAAGAGATCTAAGAAATGGCAAGCCAAGGTAAGGACTTTTTACCTCCAAAAAGATGCTACAATTGTATGAATGCTGGATCTAAAGACTCCTTCTTGTTCCAAGCTCTTCACTCTTCAAGCTTCCTCCGAGAACGCACACTTTTGGCTTCACACATTCAAAATATGGGCTAGCTCACTAGGGTTTCTCTCTAGACGTGATAAGGTGATGAGGGAGGCGGGGTAAAGGAGTTAAAGTCCTTTAACTAGGGTGCAAACCCGAATAATTAGAGTTTTTCTGTAAATAGCCTCAACTCGTCGAGTCCAGCTCTCCAACTCGACGAGTAGGTTTCATAAATCGCGCGTCCAGATCAACTCCTACACGACGAGTTGGGACCAACCAACTCGTCGAGTAGGTCCTATAATGTGAATAAAATTCTCAAGTTCTGCATCCAGGAAATCAGGGTGTTACACATTCTCTCCTTACGACCTAACACTTGTAATTTATAGATTCCATAAAAACTAACTCACACAACGTAGGGAAATATGGCTACGTCATGGTCATTACTTAAAACGTGTATTCCCCAAGTAATGGAAATCTTCTGTTCGTATTTGACTTACTTTCGCATTCTTCCGCCAATTGCAACGAACACTCGTTTATTTCCTATCACATGATCATCTCGCTACAATCTCAAGTTCACATCCGTCTTCTCAACTGATCACAATGAAACTTTGCTTTCACAGCAACTCATGGCTGATCATATACAACCGCATCCGTTTGTGCTTTCGCAACCGATCACAGCCTGTTGCAACAACTCTCATTTTTAACTTGTCTTCGTTTGTAGCGAACTTGAGTTCGAAAACAATATTCTCATCCGTTCGGAACCAATCCTCAATATTTACATCTTCAGTCCTCCAATCTTCAAACTTTTGTTCAGTTTTGGCCCTTTTGTTCATGAATGTTCTTTTTTACTACAAAATATAATTTAACTCATTAAGTACCAAATATCTTTGCATTTAACCAAACTATAGCTTAAAATGTATTAAAATAATGCCTAGAAATATATATATATATATATATATATATATATATATATATATATATATATATATATAAATATGACAATATCAAAAATACCCCACACTATTCTTTTGCTTGCCCTCAAACAAAACTTTATATTTAATACATCACATAGAACCATGCCCACCAATATCACACAAGACAATCCGAATTGAAGCCACTAATTATGTCTTACTTCAATGTATGTTTTTGTGTCTAAATCTAAATTACCTCCCAATACCTAAATACTTACGATCCTCATAAATGCTTCCACTTATTTTGAACGACATTCATTTTATGCATCCCTCCGAATCCATCCCTAGAAAACTTTCTTAACCTCATGGAATTTATGGTTAAGCTCCCAAGCATACATATGGAAAATAACCTTGAAAGAAAAATTATAATAAACATAACTTTGACTTTTGGCAATTTTGCCTTATTCTTCACTTTCTTTGTAACAATTGGTAAAAATTCGTCAGAGTTCGGCGGTCAATCCACCGCGAACCGCTATGTATTAAGGACCAACTGGGTGTCACTTTATCTTTATAATGTATATTAATAATATTATATTCATAATTACTTTCAAAACATCTCAAATTGCTCAAACTATCCATCATTAGTGTAACACCCCGAAATAAGGTATGTATCGATAACCCTTACTTTTATTGAATTGTCAAAGCTAGCCCTTAATTGACAAAAAGGTGGCAAATGAGTACGCGGGGCGTACACGCGTGTACGCTCAACATACTCATGTGCGTATTATGGACGTGGAGGCCACCTAGTATGCTGGGCGTACTAGGCTTAGAGTAAAAACCCTAATTGTGTGGTGTGTCCCTATTTAAGGAACGTGATGGCCTCATTTTCAGCCACCATTTCCAGTCTTCAACGCCCCTCAAAACCCTAATTTCTGTTTTCTTAGCTTGAGTGGCCATTTGAAGCTTTTGAGTGATCTTTGTGGGATTCTTTGGGTGAAGAAGGAGCTTTGAAGAGAGTGGAGTTGGAGTCCAAGCATTGGATATGAGTTTCCCTGTGGTTGGTGCATCATTTGGAGGTATCAAGCTCAAAGCTTTCTCATTGTTTTGATTTGTGCATATTGTGGTTCATTTTAGGTTTTATGTCCCAAAGCTTGAAGCTTTATGAGTTTCTTGAACTCCAGATCATAATACATGTCCCTTTAAGTGTCTCTAGTTGAGTAGACTCATAATAATGGGATCTTGGACGTCAAGATCTCCCCATGCATGATATATGATAACTTTTGTGAGTAAGGAGTGAGAGTTTATGAGTTTTAGACTTGCTCAGCCATGCTAAGGCTTAAAGTCACAAACTTTATGGAGTACTAGCCTTTAGTGAGTCCAGATATGAGATTATAGCTATGGTCTTAACGGATTAAGACCAGGAGAGTGCGTAAAATAAGTCTGGGATGTACGTTAAACGTACTCCAAGATACGCGCAGTGTAACGTCTAAGTTTCCCGATGCATGCATGGTGAAGTAGTACGCCCAGCATAAAGGTCTTTACGCCCAACTTACGCGCTTGGTGTTGACTTTTGTTGAATTTTAGGGTTTGGTCAAACTGTGGACTTTGGAGGCCGTGGAAGGGTAAAATGGTCTCTTATCCTTCTGAGAATTAGTAGAGGGTTTAGCCTAACATTTTTGGGGGTCGTTTATTAATTAGAGTTAAATACGATATACGTTAGGCGGAGGCTAGACCGGTGGTTCGAGTACGATACATACTTGCTTTACTTACGAGGTGATGAAAGAACCTGAACTTTCTAAACTTTCGTATTTCTAAAAACATTGTTACTCCAAAACATGCTACATGCATATTCATAAAACAATATTTTACATTGATAATTTATTTACATAGACTGGATACAAACCGACTATTAAGATTTTTACAAAGTTTTATATATTACATATTTTTCTCAGGAATACATTACAAAAGTTATAATATTATCTATTCTACATCTTCTGCAAGTATAAAACTATATTGGATGCTTATCACCTGCAATAGTTTAAAGATTGAGAGGGATAAACGGGTGACGCTTAGTGACTTCAATAACAGTTACAATATAACATTATGCCATATACATATCAATATGACAAAAGCAAAGAGGGACAAGGAACAAGAAAGACAAATGAGTATCATATGACGGGCTTTCCATATCAACGAATAATAAGATTCAAAGATTTGTAATCAATGATACATAACAATTTCAATACTTGATATACATCAATAAGACTTCAGCCCAAGTGACGCAGAAAATATAATTTCAGAATATCAATTTGCTAGAATACACAGGCTTTCAGCCCTGTCTTTGTATTCTGCTAATACCAAAGTGATGCTTATGTCATACACTTCATGGCTAAAGGCTACATACCAGTACCCAAGTGATGCTTATGTCATGCACTTCGTGGTCAAAGGTATAGCTCATTATCATAATAACATGGGAAAGCACATTGAACATATAACACATAATATAAAATTGTCCATATATTGAACTCACCGTGAAATAACCGAGGATTAAATGATAATTTGGGTAGCACTACGGCTCTAAATATGACTTTCTGTGACGAAACCGGAAATTTTAGTTGAAAACCGGCCTTACACGGGCAGAGTTTCGGCTTGTAAATATAATTTTCTCAGGAACTTCGGAGCGTCGGGGCTTGCTTCGGGTGTCGGGAATGATACTGGGGCTTCGGGGGTGTTAGGGTAAATTGAGAGTGAGTGGGAGGTGTAAAAGTGTGAAAGAAATGACATTTTCTAAACAAAAATACGGCAGCCTCGGTATCTATTTATAGGGCAGCGAAGCTGCTGAGTACGCTGGGCGTAAGTCCTTGGTACGTTGGGCGTACTGCGAGGTGGCTTAGTACGCGGGGCGTACCCCTCGTACGCAGGGCGTACCTGCGAGGTGTCATCTGATCGGAATTCGGGCTTGGACGTGGCAATCCAACTTGATACGTTTGCTTCGTGCAAAGAGAGAAGGACGTGGCTGACTTCTGACCCTGCATGTGCGAAGTACGTTGGGCGTACGAAGCGAATTACGATGGGCGTACCCTTCGGATAATCCTTCGATTTTTGATTTATTTTTATTTAAAAACTTCAAAAATCAATATCTTTTGCATACGAGCTCCATTTTCAATGTTCTTTATATCCACGCATAGGTGAAATTATGTTCTACAACTTTCGTTTAGACTCCGTCGGCTAATTTTGACTTCATTTTTAATATTATATTTTTAACGGGCCGGGACATGAAAAGTCTGTTAAAAACTCATAACTTCTTCATCTTACGTCCGTTTTCGTCTGTCTTTTTACCGTTGTACTACTATTGACGAGACCTTTGATTCTCGTTTAGGTTGCGTCGGCTAAAAATCACTCGATCTTTATTTCGAGTTTTTAGCTGTCTACTGCTATTCCGAAACTTAGAAAATTCATAACTTCCTCATATGAAGTCAGATTTGGACGTTCTTTTTATGAAAATTCTCGGTTTAACGAATAATACGAATTTCGTTTAGATCATTAAAGCTAAAAAGTAGTTTATCGAAAACTCACTTTTTACGTCATACAGCGTCGTGCCGGTTTTGTCACGAAACTTCAAATAGCCATAACTTCTTCGTTATAACTCGGATTTCGATGAGTTTTTCGCCTAAATGTCTCTAACGAGATTCTTTACAACTTTCAATAATAAAATTTTACTTATTTCAAATTTTATATTTTCGTTAAATTTTAATATTTGACATTAGATTGGAATCTCATAAGACTTCCAATATTTTCCGAGTGATTCTAAACATAGTTTTACTTCAATTCAAGTAAAAACTATTTGTTAGAACTCAATACACAAATTCATATAATATTTCATAATATTATTCATTATAAAACACGATAACTAAACGCGTATGTTACAAATACCTCCTCCTTTTGAGGATTTTGTCCCCGAAATTACAACGATTTAAACAAATGGGGATATTTTGTTTTTATCTCATTCTTATTTTCCCAAGTATAATTTGGGCCTCAATGGTGTTTCCACTTAACAACCACCAACTCCACTTCTTTATTACGTAGATTAGTCGTTGTTTCGTTTACGATCTCTTCAGGCTCTTCTACATATGTTAACTTATTATCCAATTTCACCTCGGATAACGGAACTGCTTCGTCATATATGCTTAAACATTTACGCAGGTAGCTCACATGAAATACATCATGTATACCTGCCAAATCTTCAGGTAATTCTAAGCGGTATGCTTATCTACCAATCCTCTGGATGATTTTGAAAGGACCAACGAATCTAGGCCTTACTTTTCCTTTCTTCCCAAATCGCATAATGCCTTTCCACGGGGATACCTTCAGCATTACGAAATCACCCACTTGGAATTCTATGGGTCGTCTTCTCTTTTCCGCATAGGACTTCTGTCGATTCTGGGCTGCTTTCATTCTTTCTCGTACGATTTGAATCTTGTCGGTGGTGTCTTGAATCATTTCAGGGCCTCCAAGGATTTTCTGTCCTATTTCACGCCAACATAATGGAGTACGACATCTACGTCCATATAGTGCTTCATATGGTGGCATTTTGATTGAAGTGTGGTAACTGTTATTATATGAAAATTCGACAAGGGGTAAATATTTATCCCAGTTACCACCGAACTCCAAGACGCATGCACGAAGCATATATTCTACTGTTTGGATTGTTCTCTCCGTCTGACCATCTGTCTGGGGATAATAAGTTGTGCTGAGAGCGATCCGAGATCCAAATTCACGTTGCATACTTGCCCATAAATGAGAAGTAAAGCGAGTATCACGTTTAGAAATAATCTTTAGTGGCACACCATGTCTCACAATGATTTCATCTAAGTATACTTGGGCATATTTCTCCATAGGGGCTGTTTCACGCATGGCGAGAAAATGGGCGCTTTTAGTTAGACGGTCGACAATTACCTAAATGTGATCATGCTGTCTAGCAGTGTTTGGCAATTTGGTAATAAAATCCATGGACAGCTCCTCCCATTTCCACATAGGGACATTAATACCTTCTGGAATACCATATGGCTTTTGATGTTCCGCTTTGACTTGTAAACATACTAAGCATTCATGTATGTATCTTCCAATGTCTCTCTTCAATCCAGGCCACCAATAATCGGCTCGTACATCATAGTACATTTTACTTGTACCAGGATGTATTGACAGCTTAGACTTATGGGATTCATCTAAAATCTTTCGTCTTAATCCACCAATCTTTGGAATCCATAGTCGATTCTTAAATACCTTCAATCCTCGTGGATCATCAAGTAAAACATCAGTATAATGTTCCATCCCTTCTTTCTTCACATTTCTGACTTTAGGGCCTCTACTTGCCATTTCTCAAGTTCATCAAGAATAGTGAATCTTACGGTAGTGTGGGAAATAACATAACACACACTATTATGATAAACTTTCCGGCTAAGTGCATCAGCAACTACATTAGCCTTTCCAGGATGATACATGATTTCACAGTCATAGTCTTTGATCAGCTCCATGGCTCGTTGTTGTCTCATATTCAAAGTCTGCTGACTGGATATATACTTGAGACTTTTGTGGTCGGTATACAATTGAAATTTTGTACCAAAAAGGTAATGTATCCAAAGTTTTAGGGAAAATACCACTGCAGCGAGTTCGAGGTCATGGGTGGGATAATTCGTTTCATACTCTTTCAGTTGTCTTGAGGCATAGGCTATCACTTTGCCACGCTGCATCAACACACAACCTAGTACTAACCTTGAAGCATCGCTATATACAGAAAAATCATTATCACCTTCTGGAAGTGATAAGATTGGAGCATGAGTCAAAAGTTCTTTTAGAGTTGAGAAAGCTTTTTCTTTGGGCTTCACCCCATTCGAACTTTTCCTCCTTTCGTGTAAGACTCGTGAGAGGTACGGTTATACGCGAAAAATCTTTAATGAATCTCCGGTACTATCCTGCGAGACCCAAGAAGCTGCAAATTTCAGAAGCATTACGAGGCGCTTCCCAATTTGAATGGCTTCGATTTTGGTAGGATCTACGGATATACCGTCACCAGAAATCATATGGCCGAGAAATTGAACTTGACGAAGCCAAAATTCACATTTCGAGAATTTAGCATATAATTTCTCCTTTCGAAGAAGTTCTAATATTTCACAAATATGAATGGCGTGATCAGATTCAGACTTGGAATAGATAAGAATATCGTCAATGAATATGATGACAGATTTATCGAGCATTGGACGGCATACGCGATTCATCATATCCATAAATACGGCAGGAGCATTTGTCAGACCGAACGGCATGACAAGGAATTCGTAATGCCCATAACGAGTACGAAAAGCAGTCTTCGGTACATCCTGCTCGTGTACTTTCAACTGATGATAGCCAGATCTCAAATCAATCTTCGAGAAATATCTAACACCCTGAAGTTGATCAAATAAATCGTCAATGCGAGGTAGTGGGTACTTGTTCTTGATAGTCACCTTATTTAGCTCACGGTAATCAATACACATTCGCATCGATCCGTCCTTCTTCTTGACAAACAATACTGGAGCACCCCAAGGAGAGGTACTCAGTCGAATAAAGCCTTTGTCAAGTAATTCCTGCAGTTGGATCATCATTTCTTTCATCTCATCTGGCGCAAGATGATAAGGATTCTTCGCAATCGGAGCAGCACCAGGCACAAGGTCAATTCAGTATTCTACTTGCCAGTTCGGAGGAAGTCCAGGCAAATCATCGGGGAAAACATCAGGATATTCATTAACAACAGGAACGTCATTTACCGTTTTCTTCTCCTCTTTTGAGATATCGACGGTATAGGACAAATAGATAGAACACCCCTTCAATATGAATTTACGAGCTTTTAGGAAAGAGATTATTTTTAAGTTTCTTTGTTCACTGTAGACATAAATAGGATTCTCCCCTTCAATAGGAATACGTACTATCTTTTCATAGCATAAGAGTTCTGCATGGTTCTTTGACAACCAATTCATGCCGAGAATAATATCAAAGTTGGGCAAGGAGATAGGAATCAGGTTAGCAAGAAAATTATAGCCTTCAATTTCTACGACACAATTCCTACATATTTTATCAGCCAGTAATGATATACTTCCCGCAGTATCTACGTGAAATGGTTGCGCGAGTGCATAGCAAGCAATTTGAAAAGAATGCGCAAATTCATGAGACACAAAAGAATCTGAGGCACCAGAATCAAATAAGATGTGAGCAGGTCTAGAGTTGACAAGAAATGTACCCGTCACAGCATTCGGGTCCTCGCGTGCCTCTTCTGTAGTAATCTGGAATGCACGACCCTTAGCGTTTGGCACCTCCTCCTTTTTAGTTGGAGTACTCTTTGGTTGTTGAACAGGATCTTGACTTCTCGCCGGTTGTTGAACAGAAGCTTGACTCCCCGTCACCTGACAAGTAAGAGTAGGACAGAAGTGATTTCTGTGGTCAGTAATACCACACGCAAAACATGTAACATCCTTCATTGGGAAAACGGGCTTCTTGTGGCCTATTTGTCACACCCCCAAACCAGAACGGCATAAACGTTCGGGGGCGGAGGACTTTAGGTAAGTAACACAACACATGCGATATAGTAATCAAAGTACAAAGAACCATTTCATTAATAAGTATAAGTTTTACACAAGTGTTTAAACATTACATATTCAAACACCCAAGTAGGTACAGTAGAAGACAAGAGTCGCGGTATGGTACTAGGTAGTCTTCTCAAAAGCTTCAGGAGTGTACCTGTCTACTGGATTCCTAAGAATACAAGTTATTTTGAAAGAGTAGATCGGCATTTAAGCTGGTGAGTTCATAAGTATTTTAGTTCTATAAAGTATACTCTAAGTTCTTGGAAAAGTTCGCTGGTTCCTCCAGAAAATCCTATATTTCCTGAGGTGATAAACTGATAACCTCAATAGTTCCCTCTGCAATTACTTAGTTTATACTAGTTATATATAACCTAATATCGAATGGACAGTTAAATGAGTGTATCTGCCCTAAGCCCACAACCAAACAAGGAACATGAAGTAAGGCGGAAGTCACACATTTCACTGTCAATCGGATATTACTTAGGTATAACTCAGATGTAAAAACTAAGGAATTATAGAATTAACCACTAAAGGTCCTTTATTGTATACTAGTTTACAGAGAGTAAATGACTAAGTTCCAATTGCTAAAGTAGTTTAATTCCATAAACCGTTTCATTTGTCAAAGTGGTTTAATCCCATAAACCGTTTCATTTGTAAGAGTAGTTTAATCCCATAAACCATTTCATTTGTAAAAGTAGTTTAATCCCATAAACCGTTTAATTTGTAAAAGTAGTTTAATCCTATAAACCGTTTCATTTGTAAAAGTATTCTTAATTATATCCGTTCTACAGTAAAACATTAGTATTAATCCTGGAAATATTATATTATCCATAATACTGCTTTGTGGTTTTAAATGTTCCAAAACCAGAAGTACAAGTATATTTGCCATACTTGACTTCATGATACGTAGTTTTTACTGTAAGTAAAAACTAATAGAAGGTATATTTGCTCATGATGTAATTATCTTTTCTTACTGTTTTAAGAGAAGTATAATACTAAGTAATTTACTCGTTGTTTTATCCATGTGAGTTCTATTAACCATACTAATGTGATTGATGTGCCTGATGCGACGTTCTTCAGGCGTCGGAAACGATATGATATTTGACACCCTAGGCCTGCCGGCCAAACTGTAGCGAACAGTGAAGGTGCGGGATTGTCAGTCCCATATAGATCTATACACAAATTCACGCCCTCCCTACAGAAGATTCTGGTTAATAAGTCAGGACTTAAGGTCGTACTTAGATAAGTACACCATTAAGAGTCTCACAAGTTTATTGTTTAAACGAGATTTACGATGTATTATTACCCGTGATTGCTAACCCTGGTATGTTGTATTTGTACCCCTGTTAATGCAAACCCGGTATGATGTATTATTACCCCGTGATTCCTAACCCTGGTACGTTGTATTGTACCCTTGTTAATGCAAACCCGATATGATGTATTATTACCCCGTGATTGCTAACCCTGGTACGTTGTATTGTACCCTTGTTAATGCAAACCCGGTATAATGTATTATTACTTCTTTAATATGTTGTCCATATACTAAAGGTATTATACATATCCTGGTATAGATAAATGAATTGTTGGTAATTTCCTTGGAAAGTATAAAATCGTGAATCATACTTGTATATTTAGTTTTGAATCATAAATTATACCTATTATAATTTATATGTTCTATCTGATTAGCATGATTTCTCATGGATGAACACCTTTGCTCAGCATGATACAAAGGTAATGATACCGAATGAAGCAACCTTTTATATTCATATATGTATTATATATATATATATATATATATATATATATATATATATATATATATATATATATATATAATTAAGAAGGAAATGACCTTCGGACAAATAACACCACCTTAATTCCACATCCAAACAAGGAAAAAGAAATAAGATAATTCATTAGTCCTAAGCCCTTCAAATCTTATTTATATATTTATACATATATAATCATGATTTTGGCAATTATAATTTGAAATAGTTCATAAAAACTTTTTCAAATAATTTAACGGAGTTTACATGACTTTAAAGATTTAACATGGCTCTAAGTCATTTTGGAAGTATTTGGTAATCCTTAAAAGCATAAGGAAACCCTTTGTGTGATCATTATCACATACAATTATTAACACAATTTATATTGTGTTCAACTTGTATTCTCCCCCCCCCTCCCCCCCTAAAAAGCATTTAAAAACCATTAAAAAGGTAGATTATAGGGTTATGAACTCACTTGATAAGTGGTCATTTGGGCAGCGTTTCGTTTCTATAGATGATCTTTCTCGAAGAAACCGTGAGTTTTGAGTAAAAATCGGGCTTTATGCAGGCAACACTTCGACTGGAAAGAGGTTATCTTCTCGAGAATTATGGGGCTTCGGGGCTTGCTTCGGGTTTTAGATACGATACAGGGGCCTTGGGGGTTGTTTGTGAGGTTATGGAAGTGAAAGGGGTGAAAAAGGACCAAAAATGGGGTGAAAAAGTGTAAAAATCTGGAGAGTCTCGCAGGCTATTTATAGTCCGAAGCCTCGGATCCGAAGCAAGGGGGAGGAGACGTGTGTCTCGGACAAGTGGCGAGGGGGTGGCTTCGGTTCGGACACCTGGCGAATGCGAAGGGGAGTCAGCAGCCACGCGTCATCAGCAACGAAGGCCACGAGGCCGAGGTTCGGAAGCTTCCTCGGTGGTGTCGGATCAGGAGTGGAACGAACTTCGGTCCAATCAGGAGATGCCACGAAAACTTCGGTCCAATCAGAAGCGAACACGTGGCGGACACGGGGAAGCCTCGCATACGAGGGTGAAGTGGCCGAAGAGGGTCCATGCGATTTTTCCCGGTTTTCATCATTTTTCGATTTTCGTGCCAAAAACTTGCGAAATTCATAACTTTCGCATATGAGCTCCGTTTTTTAGCATTCTTTATATGCACGCGCAAGTAAAATTATACTCTACGACTTTCGTTTAGACTTCGTCGGCTAATTTTGACTTTATTTTTAATATTATTATTTTTAACAGACCGGGACAGGAAATCCGTTAAAAATTCATAACTTCTTCATCTGACGTCCGTTTTCGTCTGTCTTTCTACCGTTGTACTATTTTTGACGAGACCTTCGATTCTCATTTAAGTTGTGTTGGCTAAATATCGATCGATTTTTATTTCGAATTTTTAGCTGTCTACTGCTAAACCGAAATTTAGAAAAATCATAACTTCCTCATACGAAGTCAGATTTTTACGTTCTTTTTATGAAAGTTCTCGGTTTAACATATTCTACAACTTTCATTTATATTGTTAAGGCTAAAAAGCCTTTTATCTAAAATTCACTTTTTACACTGAACAGTGTTTTGCCGGTTTTGTCACGGATCTTCGATTGGTCATAACTTCTTCGTTATAACTCGGATTTCAGTGTTCTTTATATTTTTGGAAACCTTGTTACAATCTCTACCACTTGGTTCATCCCAATCATGATTATTGATCAATTTATTTTTGACCTAAATTTGATTGGTGTCACATTATCCCCCCGTTAGAGGGAATTTCGTCCCGAAATTAAGTCTAAAGTGATACTCATGGACTAGGGGAAAGATGTGGATATTTTCGTTTCGTCTAATCGTCCCTTTCCCAAGTGAATTCAGGTCCCCGGTTTGTAATCCAGCGAACCTTCACTAACGGGGTAAGACTTTGCTTGGTTCTTTTGATTTCCCTATCCATGGTTTCTATTGGTTCTTTTACAAAGTGTAGATTTTATTTAACTTGATTTCATCGAGTGAAATATAAAGTGTTTCATCGGATAGACACCTATTTAGATTAGATATGTGAAAGGTGGGATGAATGTTATTAAGTTTTTGTAGTAGTTTATGTTTATAAGCTACAAGACCGATTCTGGTAAGAATATCGAATGGTCCTATGTACCTTGAATTTAGTATTTCACGCTTTCTCAAGCGTATCTTGTCCTTCCGAGGTGAGACCTTCATATGACAAGGTCATCAACCTGGAATTCCAAGGGTTTTCTTTTATCGAAGCTGTAGCTTCTCTGATTAACTCTGGAAGCTTTATGTCACTTCCGGAATTGTATTTTCTTTTTGGTAGTTTCTCGGATGAATTCCAAATTAGCGAAGGTGCTTGCTGGAAATTGGACCTCTAGCTAGTTGCGTATTACCTAATTTAGTCCAGTGCAGATAGGATCTACACTTGCAACCACGGAAGGTTTTGAATGGAGCAACTTTAAATGCTAGCATGGTAAAGGACTCAACTAATTGGTAAATGGGTATTCCATACTTTACCATAGTCGATCGCATACGTTCTTATCCATTGTTCCCAAGGTTTCACCTGCCACATTTTCAGGTTTCAAGGCTTCCTGTTGAACCTCCTTACTTTGTGTGGACAGATTTGAATGGGTTATCATAGTCAATGATTAGCTCTATGACCTGAGTACTCTTTCCCACTTAGGGTGTCAGCTACTATATTGGCTTTGTCGGGATGATAACGAATTTTGAATTCGTAGTCATTTAGTAGCTCGACCCACTGTCGTGGTCTCACGTTGAATTCCTCCTGGTAGAATATATGATGAAGGTTTTTGCTCCGAAGTTCATGATAAGACTCATACTTGGCTCATCCACCATCACCTCGTGTATACAAGTCGTATATAATTTAGATTTCACAAAACGTTCGGATGGGTGACTCTGCCCCAGGTCCACAACCAAACAAGGAACAGGAGATAGGGCGGAATTACACATCCTAAATCTTGTTAAGTCTAAATTATGTACCACTCTCGTGTATACACCTAGCAGCGATAGATTAACCTAATGAGTTCTTAGTCTCTATTCTTGAACTTGACCTGCGGTACAATGATTTTCCTATGAGATCTATTGGGGTACTTCGGTGGTTACTGACTTCTAAAACTACTTCGGTGCTTTTCGTTTGACGTTTCCTGTCTACCGAGTAGGCTAAAAGTGTGTGGTACCCTTCGCATGGGTACTTCTGAAGCTTTGAAATGAGAGACAACCTAAGGGTTTGCGTTATGGATTGGAAGAATTTCATCTTACTGCTGATTAAGGAAAAAGTTCTCTTACACAGCATAAGAATTTTGACATGGTAAGGGCCAAACCATGTCGAATGAGGATGTCAGAATTTTCTTGACGAAATAGATATTAAGTCGTTCTGGGGAGAATGATTACTTAGGATAACGAACTATCCTATGTACCTAAGTTTTCAGCGCTTCAGGTTTTATTTTGTTATTACTGTTATGAATCCCCCTTTTTGATTCGAAATTGGCGGGTACTACTAATACGAGGGTTCTGATAATTATGAACTTCCATGAAATGATCCTTACTAGGTCTCTCTATAATCGCTTGGTGTATACAAGTTATGTATAATTAAGATTGGTAAGACCTTTGACTGAGCAACCCTGCCCTAAATCCACAACCAAATAAGGAACAGGAAATGAGGCGGGATTAGTCACTCTAAGTTTACAAATCTTAATTATAAATGACCCTTATGTATACACTAAGTCATCATAGCTTACCTGTTAGGGTTTCAAATTTTATATAAATGTTGTGATTTAATTTGAACGGAAGAGTACTCATAATTATAGATAATTATCGGGGTTTGGAAGCGTACCAAAATATAGCAGGGTTCTTTGATGCCTTCCCATGCATTGGGGTCAAACTTCTCCTACTCCCCCGTCGTTCTTCTCTGTTGGACAGTCCCTCTTGTAATGTCCTATTTCACCACAAAGGTGACATATGGGAATGGTTCCGACATTGGCAGTTGAAGTGATGAACTCAACCGGAGTAATACAGATACGGGCGGTGTGCCCCTTCATGTTGCATCTATTGCAATGCAGCTCTCGGAAAACTCCATGATGATGGTAGTTGCACTTGCTGTAGTGTAGGAGGTTTCCTAAGTACGGCATGGTCGGTGCTAGAATAACAGGGCTGATGGTGGTATTGACAGCCCCAGTTCGTTGCCCTTTGTTAGGTTCTTGAGTTGAACAACTCCCTTTCTTGTTCTCGAACTTTCGTTTCACGATATTAGGCTAAAGGTTCAAAGTGTTTTTACAAGTAGGTGCTCGTTGCTGTACTTGGCCATCACCACGATCGGAGTTACCGATAGCATTACCACTAACATTTGCATTGTTAGCATTAAGGTGTGCCATGACAGCTGCTACAGCTGCTGTGACTGCAGCTTGAAACGTTGCCGCATCTATTTGAAGGATTGGTGTTTTGCTGGGGGTTGATTACGTTCCTTCGGAGGCATGATTCTGTTTCATGATAATAAAATGAGCTCGTGAGCGACCATCGTTGTCTCTAGATGTATTCTAACCATTTGTATCTACGTATAAATCTTTCATTTTGTTATATTGTTCTCAATGATTCGACCTGCATCCCTATGATGCAGTCCTGGTAAGGAACATAAATAAGTTTCTAGAATGGTTATGAACCGAGTATCATCCAAACTAAGTTACCTTCGATTGGTGGATATCGTTTTCCAACTTTCGAAATAATTTGAAAACAATTCATAATAAAGTCTACATAAAATAGACTTATGAATTTGAGAAGTAATCACTATTAATTGAGATTTCATGATCTGATTTATTGTTATTAGCCGTGACAGGAAAAGAGGATAAGCTGAAAACCTAATGTGAGTAATGTAATCACTAACTCACTAGGTTGAATCGCTTTACTAGTTATTACTTAGATAAAAAGGTACTCAAACACTTCACATGAATCACACCTGGTTTTCTTTTGTTCTCTGTTGTATTCTGGGTGGCAATGATTTGTTCTCTCCTAGTATCTATAGGGTGTCCTTCTCCTCCGTAAGTATATTGAACTCCTGAGTTGTCTTACTTCCGATTCTGACACTGATCCCCATTACTTCGTAATAAAGATTTTGAATCTCGGAAGTTCATGCGAATCTCTCATTCGTGTCCTTAATAGAGTAAGGGCACTAAATGATTTATATAGTTTATTTACTTATCATCTGTTTCTTTCTCGGAATTCTCCTAATGAAATTCTGTTGGATCCTCCTTGACTCTTCTATTGATTGTTGGGGTAACTACATCTATCTAAGAGGTTTATACGAGAATGGGAATGTCTAAAGAATCTATGAGAAATTTAAATTTTTACGAAGGTGTTCCTTTCTGGTCCTTCTATAATCATATGGTGTGTGCCAATTATATATAATCCAGATCAAATAGACCTTCGAATAAGTAATCCTACTCTAAAACCACATCCAAACAAGGAAAAGGAAGTAGAGTGAAAATCACATATTCTATGTCTATAAAATCTCAACTATATATAACCTTAACGTATCCACTTAGTAATTATAGACTTATCAGAAAAGATCTTTTTAACATTTCCCCAAAGTGATTTATGGTATCTAAAATACCTCCATGGTATTTTAATTATAAGTTTAATTCTTGGACTTATAGATATAAGAAGTTGATAAGTTTTCAGTTTTCTTGTTATAGCATCCTAAAATACCCCTATAGCATTTTAACCTTTATATTTGGTTCTAGAATTCTTTGGTACCTAGGTAAGTTTTAGACTTGTTGCAACACTACAATCACTCCCAAACACATGTTGGTCATATCTCAAATGAATATAGATGATCAGGCTATATTGATCGCAGATATGATTACGTCACTGTCTAGGTTTAACTGTAATGTCCAACATCCAAATACTTTTGTTTTGTTCTTCTTGTGATACTCATTCTAGTATATATTCTGCATGTACTTATACTTTTATAAAATATTGTTATATTTTTAAAGTATAACTCTTGGTCAGAGTGTTTTTATCCCAATGGGTTTATAGTTGTATATCTTTTATGACTGATATACTGAGTTCACTATAAACACTGCTCTGATACCAATATGTCACACCCCCAAACCAGAACGGCGAAAACGTTCGGGGGCGGAGGACTTTAGGTAAGTATCACAACACATGCAATATAGTAATCAAAGTACAAACAACCATTTCATTAATAAGTATAAGTTTTACATAAGCGTTTAAACATTACATATTCAAACACCCAAGTAGGTACAGTAGAAGACAAGAGACGCAGTACGGTACTAGGTAGTCTTCTCAAAAGCTTCAGGAGTGTACGTGTCTACTGGATTCCTGAGAATACAAGTTATTTTGAAAGAGTAGATCAGCATTTAAGCTGGTGAGTTCATAAGTATTTTAGTTCTATAAAGTATACTCTAAGTTCTTGGAAAAGTTCGTTGGTTCCTCCAGAAAATCCTATATTTCCTGAGGTGATAAACTGATAACCTCAATAGTTCCCTCTGCAATTACTTAGTTTATACTAGTTATAAATAACCTAATATCGAATGGACAGTTAAATGAGTGTATCTGCCCTAAGCCCACAACCAAACAATGAACAGGAAGTAAGGCGGAAGTCACACATTTCACTGTCAATCGGATATTACTTAGGTATAACTCAGATGTAAAAACTAAGGAATTATAGAATTAACCACTAAAGGACCTTTATGTTATACTAGTTTACAGAGAGTAAATGACTAAGTTCCAATTGCTAAAGTAGTTTATTCCATAAACCGTTTCATTTGTAAAAGTGGTTTAATCCCATAAATCGTTTCATTTGTAAGAGTAGTTTAATCCCATAAACCGTTTCATTTGTAAAAGTAGTTTAATCCCATAAACCGTTTAATTTGTAAACGTAGTTTAATCCCATAAACCGTTTCATTTGTAAAAGTATTCTTAGTTATATCCGTTCTACAGTAAAACATTAGTATTAATCCTGGAAATATTATATTATCCATAATACTGCTTTGTGGTTTTAAATGTTCCAAAACCAGAAGTACAAGTATATTTGCCATACTTGACTTCATGATACATAGTTTTTACTGTAAGTAAAAACTAACAGAAGGTATATTTGGTCAGGATGTAATTATCTTTTCTTACTGTTTTAAGAGAAGTATAATACTAAGTAATTTACTCGTTGTTTTATCCATGTGAGTTCTATTACCCATACTAATATGATTGATGTGCCTGATGCGATGTTCTTCAGGCGTCGGAAACGATATGATATTTGACACCCTAGGCCTGCCGGCCAAACTGTAGCGAACATTGAAGGTGCGTGATTGTCAGTCCCATATAGATCTATACACAAATTCACGCCCTCCCTACAGGAGATTCTGGTTAATAAGTCAGGACTTAAGGTCGTACTTAGATAAGTACACCATGAAGAGTCTTACATTTATTGTTTCAACGAGATTTACGATGTATTATTACCCCATGATTGCTAACCCTGGTACGTTGTATTTGTACCCCTGTTAATGCAAACCCGGTATGATGTATTATCACCCCATGATTGCTAACCCTGGTACGGTGTATTGTACCATTGTTAATGCAAACCCGGCATGATGTATTATTACTTCTTTAATATGTTATCCATATACTAAAGGTATTATACATATCCAGGTATAGATAAACGAATTGTTGGTAATTTCCTTGGAAAGTATAAAATCGTGAATCATACTTGTATATTTAGTTTTGAATCATAAATTATACCTATTATAATTTATATGTTCTATCTGATTAGCATGATTTCTCATGGATTAACACCTTTGCTCAGCATGATACAAAGGTAATGATACCGAATGAAGTAACCTTTTATATTCATATATGTATAATATATATATATATATATATATATATATATATATATATATATATATAATTAAGAAGGAAAAGACCTTCGGACAAATAACACCACCTTAATTCCACATCCAAACAAGGAAAAGGAAATAAGATAATTCATTAGTCCTAAGCCCTTCAAATCTTATTTATATATTTATACATATATAATCATGATTTTGGCAATTATAATTTGAAATAGTTCATAAAACCTTTTTCAAAGAATTTAACGGAGTTTACATGACTTTAAAGATTTAACATGGCTTTAAGTCATTTTGGAAGTATTTGGTAATCCTTAAAAGCATAAGGAAACCCTTTGTATGATTATTATCACATACAATTATTAACACAATTTATATTGTATTCAACTTGTATTCCCCCCCGCCCCTAAAAAGCATTTAAAAACCATTAAAAAGGTAGATTATATGGGTATGAACTCACTTGATAGGTGGTGATTTGGGCAGCGTTTCGTTTCTATAGATGATCTTTCTCGAAGAAAGCGCAAGTTTTGAGTAAAAACCGGGCTTTATGCGGGCAGCACTTCGACTAGAAATAGGTTATCTTCTCGAGAATTTCGGGGATTCGGGGCTTGCTTCGGGTTTTAGATACGATAACGGGGCCTTGGGGGTTGTTTGTGAGGTTATGGAAGTGAAAGGGGTGAAAAAGGACAAAAAATGGGGTGAAAAAGTGTAAAAATCCGGAGACTCTCGCGGGCTATTTATAGTCTGAAGCCTCGGATCCGAAGCAAGAGGGAGGAGACGATTGTCTCGGACAGGTGGCGAGGGGGTGGCTTCAGTTCGGACACCTGGCGAATGCGAAGGGGAGTCAGCAGCCACGCGTCATCAGCAGCGAAGGCTACGAGGCCGAGGTTCGGAAGCTTCCACGGTGGTGTCGGATCAGGAGTGGACCGAACTTCGGTCCAATCAGGAGATGCCACGACAACTTCGGTCCAATCAGAAGCGAACACGTGGAGGAAACGGGGAAGCCTCACATGCGAGGGTGATGTGGCCGAAGAGGGTCCATCCGATTTTTCTCGGTTTTCAACATTTCTCGATTTTCGTGCCAAAAACTTGCGACATTCATAACTTTCGCATACGAGCTCCGTTTTTGGCGTTTTTTATATGCACGCGTAGGTAAAATTATACTCTACGACTTTCGTTTAGACTTCATCGGCTAATTTTGAATTTATTTTTAATATTATTATTTTTAACAGACCGGGACATGAAATCCGTTAAAAATTCATAACTTCTTCATCCAAAGTCCGTTTTCGTCTGTCTTTTTACCGTTGTACTACTTTTGACGAGACCTTCGATTCTCGTTTAAGTTGTGTTGGCTAAATATCGATCCAATTATATTTCGAATTTTTAGCTGTCTACTGCTAAACCGAAACTTAGAAAAATCATAACTTCCTCATACGAAGTCAAATTTTTACGTTCTTTTTATGAAAGATCTCGGTTTAACATATTCTACAACTTTCATTTAGATTATTAAGGCTAAAAAGCCTTTTATCGAAAATTCACTTTTTACACTGAACAATGTTTTGCCGGTTTTGTCGCGGATCTTCGATTGGTCATAACTTCTTCGTTATAACTCGGATTTCAGTGTTCTTTATATTTTTGGAAACCTTGTTACAATCTCTACCACTTGGTTCGTCCCAATCACGATTATTGATCAATTTATTTTTGACCTAAATTTGACTGGTGTCACACTATTTCTCCATATCCAAAACATACCACTGATCCTTTTTCTAGTCTGCATTCGCCCGGATGATTCTTTCCACAATTTAGACACGATGGCGATTGAAGAGAAAAAGATTGTGACCTACCACGGCCACGAGAGGTATTATGAGATTGCACTTGTTTACCAGAATCAACTCGAATAGATTGAGCTGGTGGAATAGAGGAAACAGGAACAGTTCGATCGATACGTGGATGCTTTGAAACAGAAAGAGTGGCACCACGTTTCTCCAAGTCATGCTCACGCTTTCGAGCATAGTCAACAACTTTGTCAAAGGACAGAACATCCCGAATACTCACGAAATCGTGAATTTCATATCGCAATCCTTCCACGAATAACTGAATTTTTATCATCTTCAGTTGGAATATACTTTGTAGCAAACTGTGCTTTTTGATTGAATTGTGTTTCATACTCATTCACGGTCATCCCTCCTTGCTTAAGTTCAAGGAACTCCTTCTCCAACCTTCTTCTCACATCTATAGGGCAATACTTTTCTAGTAAGCGAGTTTTAAACATTCCCCAAGACAAATTCTCCTGATCATACTCTTTAAGAGCTTCAAATGTTGCTTCCCACCAGACCAGGGCTTCTCCGGTGAACATTGCAGAAGCATAATTTGCCTTGTCCTCATTATCCACATGAGAAATACGAAATACTTTCTCTGTGTTCTGAATCCAAGTTAGAACAACAATAGGATTAATGGCACCTGAAAACTCCGTAGCACCACTACTCTTGAAATCTTTGAACGAGGGACGCTTCACCTCCCCTTTTGAAGATTCTCCAGTGGCTTTCTATTTGCCTTTATCATTATCCTTCTTGTGTTCTTCGAGAGTCTGCTGAATAATACCAGTAAGTTTACCCAAGAGTCGCTCCTCTCGAGGGGATACTGGAGTATTTACTTCACCAGGTTTAGGATCTCCACCTACTTCTAGTGTATGGCTACCTTCCTGTTCAACCATTCTTCTGAAAATTTGGAGCAAAATAGTATTTAGAATATTAGGATTTATTATTACCTAATACTTTACTTAAATCTTTCCTATGGTTTGTATCCATATATTCCTAATGAATCCGTTCATATATTGAACTTCCAACGGTTTAAGTCTAAATACCAATCTGTGATATTTAGTTTACTTAAACTATTGCTCTGATACCATGATTGAAAGAACCTGAACTTTCTAAACTTTCGTATTTCTAAAAACATTGTTACTCCAAAACATGCTACATGCACATTCATAAAACAATATTTTACATTGATAATTTATTTACATAGACTGGACACAAACCGACTATTAAGATTTTTACAAAGTTTTATATATTACATATTTTTCCCAAGAATACATTACAAAAGTTATAATATTATCTATTCTACATCTTCTACCAGTATAAAACTATACTGGATGCTTATCACCTGCAATAGTTTAAACATTGAGAGGGATAAGCGGATGACGCTTAGTGAGTTCAATAACAGTTACAATATAACATTATGCTATATACATATCAATATGACAAAAGCAAAGAGGGACAAGGAACAAGAAAGACAAATGAGTATCATATGACAGGCTTTCCATATCAACGAATAATCAGATTCAAAGATTTGTAATCAATGAGACATAACAATTTCAATACTTGATATACATCAATAAGACTTCAGCCCAAGTGACGCAGAAAATATAATTTCAGAATATCAGTTTGCTAGAATACACATGCTTTCAGCCATGTCTTTGTATTCTGCTAATACCAAAATGATGCTTATGTCATACACTTCATGGCTAAGGGCTACATACCAGTACCTAAGTGATGCTTATGTCATACACTTCGTGGTCAAAGGTATAAATCATTATCATAATATCATGGGAAAGCACATTGAACATATAACACATAACATAAAATTATCCTTATATTGAACTCACCGTGAAATAACCGAGGATTAAATGATAATTTAGGCAGCACTACGACTCTAAATATGACTTTCTGTGACGAAACCGGGAATTTTAGTTGAAAACCGGCCTTACACGGGCACAGTGTCGGCTTGTAAATATAATTTTCTCGGGAACTTTGGAGCGTCGGGGCTTGCTTCGGCTGTCGGGAATGATACCGGGGTTCCGGGGGTGTTAGGGTAAATTGGGAGTGAGTGGGAGGTGTAAAAGTGTGAAAGAAATGAGATTTTCTAAACAAAAATACGGCAGCCTCGGTTTCTATTTATAGGGCAGCGAAGCTGCTGACTACGTTGGGCGTAAGTCCTCGGTACGCGGGGCGTACTGCGAGGCGGCTTAGTACGCGGGGCGTACCTGGGAGGTGTCATCTGATCGGAACCCGGGCTTGGACGTGGTAACCCAACTTGATACGTTTGCTTCGTGCGAAGAGAGAAGGACGTGGCTGACTTCTGACCTTGCATGTGCGAAGTACGTTGGGCGTACGAAGCGAATTACGCTGGGCGTACCCTTCGGATAATCCTTGGATTTTTGATTTATTTTTATTTAAAAACTTCAAAAATCAATATCTTTTGCATACGAGCTCCGCTTTTGACGTTCTTTATATCCACTCATAGGTGAAATTATGTTCTATAACTTTCGTTTAGACTCCATCGGCTCATTTTGACTTTATTTTTAATATTATATTTTTAACGGGCCGGGACAGGAAAAGTCCGTTAAAAATTTATAACTTCTTAATCTAACGTCCGTTTTTGTCCGTCTTTTTACCGTTGTACTACTATTGATGAGACCATTGATTCTCGTTTAGGTTGCGTCGGCTAAAAATCACTCGATCTTTATTTCGAGTTTGTAGCTGTCTACTGCTATTCCGAAACTTAGAAAATTCATAACTTCCTCATATGAAGTCAGATTTGGACGTTCTTTTTATGAAAATTGTCGGTTTAATGAATACTACAACTTTCGTTTAGATCATTAAAGCTAAAAAGTAGTTTATCGAAAATTCACTTTTTACGTCATTCAACATTGTGCCAGTTCTGTCGCGAAACTTCAAATAGTCATAACTTCTTCGTTATAACTCGGATTTCGATGAGGTTTTCGCCTAAATGTCTCTAACGAGATTCTTTACAACTTTCAATAATAAAATTTTACTTATTTCAAATTTTATATTTTCGTTAAATTTTAATATTTGACATTAGATTGGAATCTCATAAGACTTCCAATATTTTCCGAGTGATTCTAAACATAGTTTTACTTCAATTCAAGTAAAAACTATCTGTTAGAACTCAATACACAAATTCATATAGTATTTCATAATATTATTCATTATAAAACACGATAACTAAACGTGTATGTTACATGTGAGTCTTGTCACTATACTTACTTGAGTGGTAATACATCATGACCGGAGGGTCTTATATGCTTATGCTGAGTTATGTGATATTATGCATTTGTCTTTGTGATTTATGTTGTATATTATTCTGTGCTTTAATTGTTAGGACCGGAGGGTCCAACCCGAGTTGTGAGACCGGAGGGTCCTCACTGAGACACATGGATCAGAGGGTCTTTATAGAGATATAGCCATGAGAGGCTATTTATTTGTGTGTGGTATTTTGGGGAACTCACTAAGCTTCATGCTTACCGTGTTGTGTGATATGTGTTTCAGGTACTTCTCAGGATTGTGGGAAGGTGTAACGCCCCGATTCTCAGGTATCATTTAAATAAGAGTTATTGGATGAAGTTCTACTCGACGAGTCGGTTGACCTACTCGTCGAGTAGCAGCGGGGTGGGATCGCGTGTTAAGTGACCTACTCGACGAGTCCATGCTGGGACTCGGGGAGTAGGAGCTGGCAGATGAAACCCTAAATCTCGGGGTTTTGCACCCTATTTAAGGAAGCATAAGCCTCCTTTGGCCTCTTTGCAGTCCTTGAGAGCTCAGAAAAACCCTAATTCGTGTGGTGTTCATTCTTGTGTGTGTAAAGCTTTGGAGAGGAGATCTTTTGAGGAGAGAAGCTTGGGGAAACAAAAGGCTAGGAGCAAGGAAGTGTGGGAGATCAGAAATCTACCTCAAATAGCATCATTTGGAGGTATCAAGTCGTCACCTTTTCTCCTTTTTCTTTCTAGACCTCTTTTGGTTGAGATATAGGGTTTTTATGGTTTGGTTGAGATGGTAATATGGGATATGAGCTAGATCTGAAGTTGTAACTTCAGATCTGTAACCTTCTTGGGTTCTAGAGTCATAAAGCTCTGATTTTGGTCGAGAATGAGGCCCTCCTTGTGCATAAAGCCCCATTAAGAACTTAGTTTTGGCATTAAGATCTGTAACCTTCTTGGGTTCTAGAGTCATAAAGCTCTGATTTTGGTCGAGAATGAGGCCCTCCTTGTGCATAAAGCCCCATTAAGAACTTAGTTTTGGCATTAAGAGCCTTATTAGTCATGCATGCACGTAAAGTTTGCAACTTTACGTGAAAAGCATGCCCTAGAAGCTTGGATCTGTGATTTGGAGCCGCTTCATGGCTCAAAACAAGTCTGTATGGAAAAAGGACTGAATGGACTCGGCAAGTCGCAAGGTTGACTCGGCGAGTCACATGAAGATGGCCGTGAACTCGACGAGTTGGATGAATAATTCGGCGAGTCCGATGAAGATCACCATAAGACTCGACGAGTTGAAGAACAACTCGGCGAGTCGGATGAGTTTTCCCTAGGATATGTATGCGTGTGTACCCGTCGAGTGGCAAGGAGGGAGCTCGACGGGTGGCCTTAGAGTTTAATCGGGAATCGAAGGAACTCGACGAGTCACCCCGATGACTCGGCGAGTGGAATGTGCTTCGAGGAACTCGGCGAGTAGCCAAGGGTACTCGGCGAGTTGGGGGTCAACATGGACTGTTGTCCTTGACTGAGGACTTTGACTTTGACCAGGGGTTGACTGGTGGGTTATGGAGTACCTTTTAGAGTTAAGGACTTATGAGTATATTGTACTATGGTCATAGGTGGTGGAGCCTGTGACAAGTGATCCGAGAATTGGAGTTTACCTTTCGAGTCGGCATCTGCGAGGTGATTCATCCTCACTATATCGATAGGGTGTACGACACCAAGGCCGGCCCTTTTGTTCTAATTGTTATGGTATGCTACATATGGTTTGGTCTGCTAGATCGGAATCAGGGTAGACAGTATGTTATGCTTTATGATCCGTAAGGATTGGTATGTTAGTGACCTGCTAGGTCGGTACTCTCGTTACGAGAGGATTCTATGGTTGATGATCAGTATGATAGATATGTTTGATGTTGTATATGCCAGTATATGATAGTTATGTGAACTTGGTTATTTGCTTATTGGTTGGGTTGAGGCGGTCCTGCTTTGTGCTGAAGGCCAACATACCCTATGAGCGGTCCGGGGAGACTACAGGCCACGAGGCGGACCAGTCATGCCGAAGGCTCGGGATAGATTCAGATAGACTGTAGGCCCAGTAGGGTGGTCCAGTTAGGCCGATGGCCCAGTATGCATGAATAGATTCAGTTAGACTGTAGGCCCGGTAGGGCGGACCAGTCAGGCCGATGGCCAAGTATGCATGATTGATTGATTGGTTGTTACTGATATGGTATTGTCAGTGTGGTATTGGTATTTTGGGGGTAGCTCACTAAGCCCTCGGGCTTACAGTTTCAGTTTATTGTTTCAGGTACTTCAGGAGATCGTGGCAAGGAGAAGGCGTGACCGTACCACTCCTCATCCTTATGATATGATTTTGGGACACTCTGATGGATATTGATTTGAAAACATTTTGTAAACAATACTATTTGACTTTTATTTATGGTTGAAAAAGTTTGAATTTGGCGTAAAATTTATGGACGTTACAAGTTGGTATCTGAGCCTTGGTTTGAGTGAATTGGAGGAACACTCGTGTGAATCCAGTCTCAAACCAAGGAGATTTTTGGGAAGTAAGTTTTAAAAATGGTTTTCAAAAGAAAGGATGGAGGATGCAGAGGGTACGATCAGCCGAAGCCTGTAAGTAATCCCCAAAATACCATACAGTTATTTGATATTCTGATATGTTAGAACAGCATGCTAGTGCTAGGCTAGGGATCTTCAGGAATCGCATGATAGATTTGCCTCATTATATGATACCTATTAGCCTAGGGTTTCTTGTATATGGGTTTGACATCATAATTGTAGATGTTTAGTGTATGCATCACGACCGTGTATAGTTAAGATCTTATAGCCTGAGAATGTCTGACTCGATCTTAGGGTAGGGTTGGATATTCGAAAGTCTATCGGGTCCAGCGTTATGTGCGGCTAGCATACACTAGCGCTGCAGGGGCTGATGGAAGTTCCATGGAAGTATGAGTTGTGCAGAGCTGTGGGATCAGTAGTGAGATAGGCGATGTCCCCTAGTAATGAGGGTTGAGCGCACATTATGTTGAGTATAGTATTAGGGAGTTGTGGTGATACTTGAGACAAATATGGGTAGGTGTGGAAGGTAGTATGGGCCCGTACTACTGGAAGCACATGACCCATACGCGTAGCAAGGAAGTCACAACCCCTAGGATTTGTGAGTTTTGGTCTTCCGATATTATGTTGTGTATCTGATGTCTTGAACGTATCTTTCAGTATGGTGGTGACGAGACGTTTTGCTGCTGGGTCCGGATCAGGATCGGGATCCGGATCAGGGTCGGGACAGGGGGACGGAGGGCCAGAGGTGCCGGTAGCACCTGAACCCGTGGTTCAGATGGGGACTGAGGAGCTGGATGCCAGGATCCGGGAGATTCTGCACGATGAGGTCGCTGCGGCTTTCCGAGCGTAGCTACCAGAGATGTTCCGGTCGATCAAGACCGCGATGGTCGAGTATTTTGATGAGAGATATGTAGCTCTGACAGAGACAGCAGCCGCTGCAGCCACTTCGGCTGTAACGGCGGCAGGGGTTGGAGGAGGAGCCGACAGGGCTTTTCAGTACCGGGACTTCGATAATACGAAGCCCCCGACATTTGATGGTACTCATGATGTCATCAGAGCTATGCGGTGGTTGTCTGACGTGGAGGGTTGTTTCTTCACGTGCTCATGTCCTGCTGACCAGAAGGTCAGGTGTGCTCCGAACCTGCTCAGGCTCGGGGCAAAGGACTGGTGGAGATTGACGACAGGTTCAAATTCTGATGATCAGCGGGCTGCTGTTACTTGGGAGCAGTTTGGGATATGTTTCACACCCGCTACGTTCCGCGCGTGGAACGGGAGCGGCTTGCTCAGGAGTTTTTGACATTGAGACAGGATGGGGAGTCTGTGATGGAGATTACCCGGATGTTCACGGAGAGGGCGATGTTTTTCCCAGAGTTTGCGTCGGAGCAGTCTCAGATGACTCGTTATCTGAGTATGCTCAAGACGGACATACGACAGTTTGTGGCTACACAGCGTTGTGAGACCCTCCTGGATCTACAAGAAGCCGCGAGGCGGCGTGATTTGGAGATAGAGCTGCAGCAGAAGGAGCAGCATCAGGCACCGGCACAATCTCAGCCGGCGCCTAAGCGGTCTAAGACCGTAGATGCACGGTCTGGGGGTCAGCAGAGCCGCACTTGTGGAAAGTGTGGCAGGGTTCATTCGGGAGTGTGTAGAGCAGGAGGGGGTGCCACAAATGTGGCAAGGAGGGGCACTATGCCAGGGACTGCCGTCAGTCCGCCCCTCCAGCAGATATGAGGATTTGCTACCATTGTCATCAGGTTGGTCATGTGAAGACCAACTGTCCGCAGTTCGCCGCCAAGTCGGCGCAGGGTCCCGCGCCAGCCACTGTGAGGATTGGAGATGGGAGGCCAGGCAGGGTGAAGCCTCCGAAGGCTCAGGGTCGCGCCTTCCAGCTCACGGCCGAGGAGGCCAAGGCAGCACCGGATGTGGTTGCTCGTACGTTTTTATTCTCTCTCTCAGTTATTGTATTGGTGTTATGCTTATTGATTGTACCTGTGGTTAGGTACGTTTATTGTGAATTCCTTGCCCGCTTGGGTATTATTTGACTCGGGGACGAGTCGGTCGTTTGTATCTCAGACCTTCTCTAGAGGGTTCAGTGTGCCGATAGGTGATCTTGAGTGTCCGTTGCGAGTTTCGATCGCCAACTAGCACGGGGTTTCTGCTTCTTCGGTTTACCGGGGATGCGAGTTGGAGATTTTCGGGGTGTCCTTCCCGATAGATTTGATTCCTATCCCCATGGGGGATGTATGCGTGATTGTAGGGATGGATTGGCTTAGCCGTTTCGGTGCCATGATCGACTGTGAGAGGCAGCGGGTGGTGGTTCGAACCCCAAGTGGGGGAGAACTAGTAGTATATAGCGAGGGCACCAGGTTGGGATCAGGGTTTTGTTCGAGAGCCTGGGCTCGACAGTATATACAGCACGGGTGTGCCGGTTATTTGGCGTATGTAGTAGATACATGGGTTAGGGAGCAGCTCTCAGTTTCAGAGGTTCCAGTGGTTAGGGAGTTTGCTGATGTGTTTCCGGATGAGTTACACGGAGTGCCTCCGGAGCGGCAGGTTGAGTTTAGGATTGATCTAGTGCCGGGTTCGGCCCCTATCGCTAAGGCGCCGTACGGACTGGCACCGCCAGAGATGCAGGAGTTGTCGTCTCAGTTGCAGGAGCTGCTGGGTAAGCAGTTCATTTGTCCGAGTTGTTGACCCTGGGGAGCACCGATCCTTTTCGTCAGGAAGAAGGACGGTTCGCACAGGATGTGCATTGACTATAGGGAGCTGAACAAGTTAACGGTGAAGAACCGTTATCCGCTTCCGAGGATAGACGATCTTTTTGATCAGCTGCAGGGTGCATCTTGGTTTTCCAAGACTGATTTGAGATCAGGATACCACCAGGTCAGGGTGACGGAGGAAGACGTGGAGAAAACCGCGTTTCGGACTCGTTATGGTCATTACGAGTTCGTGGTGATGCCGTTTGGGCTTACCAACGCTCCAGCAGTGTTCATGGATCTGATGAACCGAGTCTGCAGACCGATGAATCGCTCGGTCATTGTGTTCATAGATGACATCTTGGTATATTCCAAGACCCGAGAGCAGCATGAGGAGCATCTCAGGGAGCTGTTGGGGGTACTGCGACGAGAACGGTTGTATGCCAAGTTCTCGAAGTGTGAGTTTTGGTTACGAGAGGTTCAGTTCCTCGGACATCTCGTTAACCTGGATGGGATTTTATTAAACATTTTTTTACTTGTGTTTTGACAACTTATACATTTTGGGGTCTTTTTTGGAAATGTGATATTGAGTTTATGTGATTTTAAAAATGAAAATTTTATTTGAAAATTTACAGTGTTACAAGTTGGTATCAGAGCCTTGGTTTGAGGGATTCAGATGTACTCTCTGGTATGTCTGGACTCAAACTGAGGATTTGAGAAAAATTTTCTAAAAAGAAATGATTTTTCTAAAATGAATATGAGTTCAAAGAGAAAAGGAGACGGAGCAGCGTGTACAATCATCTAGAGCCCAAGCGGTGATTTCCCAAGATACCATTACTTGTTTACATTATGAGAAATTAGGGCTAGAGTTGCCTGATTCATGATGCCTTAGCCTAGGGGATGTTATTTATTGATATTATGTGCTATTTGCTCTATGTATGTGCTGAGTAGGAGTACCTAGTAGGAATCTTTTAGAGATAGTTTTGAGTAATCTAGGAGAGATACCTAGATGAGCATTGAGGAATCTACCGGGAGAGTAGTTTGATATCCATGATGGATAGAATACTTGTGAATTAGGATCCTAGGAGGAGGACTTGGGACGACTACAGGTTGGTGTGGAAGGTAGTATTGGGCCCATACTACTGAAAGCATCGGATATGTATGCAGCTCAAGTAAGAACCTTGTGATATTAAGGAGCATGTAGGGGTGGGTAATCGGGTGTGTGAGTGTTTGAGCTAGTCTATGATGATTTTGTGTTTGTGTTTCAGAGACACTATGATGATTACCCGCAACAACCCCGGGAGTATTGATACCAGTGACGAGGAGATCCGCATGATAATTCATGAGGAGGTGGCCACAACTATCAGAGAGGCCATACCAGAGATGTTCGGGTCTATTAAGACCACACTTATTGAGACTTTTGACGAGCGATACGCTGTTGTCACAGAGGCTGCTGCTGCCACAGCCACCGCAGCCCTAGCTGCTGCGAGGCCTCCGGGGAGTGATTCGTTGTTGCTTTGGGAGTTCAGCAACACGAAGCCACCGGAGTTCGATGGGACCCAAGACCCGATTGCTGCTATGAGATGGATTTTTGATATTGAGGGATGTTTCTATACTTGTTCATGCCCTGAGGACCTGAAGGTTCGATTTGCGCTGAACCAGCTTTGCTTGGGAGCGAAGGACTGGTGGAGATTCGTGACAACTGATTTTTCTCCTGCGGACCATGCAGTAGTGACTTGGACGAGGTTCATACAGCTATTCCGAGATGAGTACGTTCCCCAGGTGGAGAGGGAGCGGTTGGCCCAGCAGTTTTTGTCTCTTAAGCGGAAGACAAAAACTGTGACAGAGATTACAAGGATATTTCATGAGAGGGCGTTGTTTTGCCCCGAGCACCTGTATATGTAGCAGGCACCTGTGAGCTGGTACTTGAGCATACTGAGACGAGATATTCGGGAGTTCGTGGTGAACTCTTCGTATCAGACATTGGCTGAGCTACAAACCATTGCCAGGAGGAGGGAGATTGAGCTAGAGTTTCAGAGTAGAGAGGAGGAGGAGTCTCAGGGTAGAGACAGGAGACCAGTGCAGTCGCAGTTGGCGGCCAAGTGGGCTAAGCCCGCTGATTCGAGAGTTGGAGGCTAGAAGGGCCGCACTTAAGGCAAGTGCGACAAGAGTCATGAGGGATCTCGCCGAGCAGGGATTTGCTACAAATGTGGCAAGGAGGGGCATATGGCGAAGGACTGCCGCAAGGGATTTGTGGTTTGCTTTCATTGCAACCAGACCGGCCATCGGAAGGCCGAGTGTCCTCAACTCACACATGGATCAACCCAGGCTTCTGCTCCCACTGCTTTGCGCGTTACTGATGGCCGGTCAGTGAAGGCCGAGGCTCCGAGAGCTCGTGGGAGAGCATTCTAGCTGACTGCGGAGGAGGTCCGTGCGGCGCCTGATGTTGTTGCTGGTACGTATCTCCTTATTTATATTATTTTAAGATTTGTTTATGCTTATACTGTGTTGCTTATAGGTACTTTTCTTGTGATTTATGTGTCTGATTTGGTGTTATTTAACTCGGGTGCGAGTCGATCTTTCGTGTCCTTATCCTTTAGTTGTCACATTAGTGTTAGGCGCGAGGCGTTGAGTCGACCACTGAGGTTTCTAAAGCCGATGAGCATGCGGTGTTTTCCACTGATGTATTCCGGGGATATGTATTAGAGATTTTCAGTGTTGAGTTCCCGATAGATCTGGTGCCAATAGCGATGGGTGATGTCTGTGTCATAGTGGGCATGGATTGGTTGAGCCGGTTTGGAGCTGTGATTGAATATGAGCGCCAAATGGTAACCATACGAGACCTTAGTGTGGGAGTACTTACTGTGTATGGCAAGGGGACTAGATCTGGATCAGCTTTCTGCTCTGCTGCCAGGGCGAGGCAGAGTTTACAGCAAGGATGCATGGGTTATTTAGCATATATGATGGATATGAGAGTTGCCACTGAGAGGCCGAGTTCTATCTCTGATGTTCCGGTTGTCTGTGAGTTTCCGGATGTTTTCCGTAAGGAATTGTCGGGTGTGCCTCCCGAGAGGCACGTAGAGTTCCGGATCGATTTGATTCCGGGTGCGGTGCCTATTGCCAAGGCACCTTATCATGTTGCGCCGCCCGAGATGCAGGATTTATCCTCGCAGCTTCAGAAGCTGCTGGAGAATGGTTTTATTAGGCCGAGTAGCTCGCCGTAGGGAGCGCCAATCTTTTTTGTTAAGAAGAAGGATGGTTCATACTGGATGTGCATCGACTACCGGGAGTTGAAAAAGCTGACGGTCAAAAACCGTTATCCAGTACCGAGGATCGACGATTTATCCGATCAGTTGCAGGGGGCGTCTTGGTTTTCGAAGATTGATTTGAGATCTGGCTATCATCATATGAGAGTTTGCGAGGAGGATATCCAGAAGACGGCCTTTAGGACTCGTTACGGGCACTACGAGTTTGCAGTGATGCCTTTCAGGTTCACCAACGCACCAACAGCGTTCATGGACCTCAAGAACCGGGTGTGCAGGCCCATGTTGGACAGGTCGATGATCGTGTTCATCGATGACATGTTGGTGTACTCGAGGTCTAGAGAGCAGCACGAGGAGCATCTTCGGGAGATTCTTGGAGTATTGAGGATGGAGAGGCTTTTTGCCAAATTCTCCAAGTGTGATTTATGGTTACGAGAGGTCTAGTTCTTGGGACACCTCGTTAACCAGAATCGGATTTTAGTTAACCCGGCCAAGATCGAGGCAGTCATGTGATGGGAGGTTCCGAGATCCCCATTCGAGATCAGGAGTTTTTTGGGCCTGGCAGGATACTATTAGAGGTTTATCAGAGATTTCTCCAAAATTGCCGTTCCTCTCACCATATTGACCAGGAAGGGTGTTACTTTTATTTTAGGGCCCGAGCAGCAGGCTTCATTCGAGACTCTTCGCCAGAGATTGTGCGAAGCTCCAGTGTTAGCCCTTCCTGAGGGAGTGGAGGACTTCGTAGTCTACTGTGATGCATCGATATCAGGGATGGGTGTCGTTTTGATGCAGACGGGAAACGTGATAGCATATGCGTCGAGGCAGCTGAAGCCTCACGAGACGAGGTATCCGACCTACGATTTGGAGCTGGGGGCGGTGGTGTTCGCCCTCAAGATCTGGCGCCACTATCTTTATGGTGTCCGATGTACCATATACACAGACCATAAGAGCCTGAAGTACCTTATGGATCATCCCAACCAGAATATAAGACGGAGGAGGTGGTTGGATGTGGTGAAAGACTATGACTGTGAGATTTTGTATCACCCTGGCAAGACTAATATGGTAGTCGATGCCCTGAGTCGTAGAGCAGTGAGTGCTCCGATCCGAGACATGTGAATGAGGATGAAGGTGATGGCTCCAGTCTTAGATACCATCCGAGAGGCCTACGTGGTGGCCGTGAGACCATAGAACCGTAAGAGAGAGCGGGTTATCATGCAAATTTCTAAGTTTGTGACAGTTAGTCGGGGGCTTATGACTTTCCATGGGCGGATATGGGTGCCATATACGGGTGGAGCTCGACGTATTTTGATGGAGGAAGCCCATAGGTCGAGATTCTCGATCCATCCGGGGTCCACCAAGATGTATTTGGACTTAAAATGGGATTATTGGTGGCCCTGTATTAAGAGAGATATGGCATGGGTAGTCGAGAGATGCTTGACCTGTCGTCAGGTCAAGGCGGAGCACCAGCGTCCTCATAGCCAGTTGCAGCCTTTAGAGATTCCCCTGTGTAAGTGGGAACAAATTTTCATGGATTTTATCACCAAATTACCGAGGACCGCGTGAGGTGTCGATATGATATGGGTGATTGTAGATCGGTGGACGAAGAGCGCTCACTTTCTGGCTATCAGTGAGAGCTCTTCGACGGAGAAATTGGTCGAGATCTACGTTCGAGAGGTAGTGGCACGGCATGGGGTGCCAACATTGATAGTGTCAGATCGAGATGTGCGTTTCACTTCCAGGCTCTGGAAAAAATTTCATGAGGATTTGGGTACCCGGTTGCATTTCAGTATCGCATATCACCCACAGACAGACGGGCAGAGCGAGCGGACGATTCAGACACTCGAGGACATGCTACGCGCATGTGTTATGGACTTCGGTGGAAGTTGGGACACTTATATGCCCTTGGAAAAGTTTTCATACAACAAAAACCATCACTCTAGTATCGGTATGCCTCCCTTTGAGCTGTATACGGGAGGAGGTGCCGGACTCCCATCTGTTGGGGAGAGGTAGGGCAGAGAGCGATGGGGAGCACTGTGATAGTGCTCAAGATGACATAGCAGATCCAGCAGGTCAGACAGAGGTTGCTGACGGCCCAGAGTCGTCAGAAGAATTACGCAGACCGACGACGTTCAGAGCTAGAGTTCTAGTTTGGGGATTTTTTCCTTCTGAAGGTATCCCCGTGGAAAGGGGTGATCCGGTTCAGGAAGCGGGGCAAGCTGGGCCCTAGATACATCGGTCCATTCAGAATGATCGCACGAGTGGGTAAGGTAGCTTACCGGCTAGAGCTGCCTGCAGAGTTGAGCCAGATTCATAACACCTTCCATGTGTCCCAGTTGAGGAAGCGTGTAGCCGTTGCGACGGCAATGGTCCCTTTAGAGGACATTCAGATTGACGATCGCCTGGACTACATTGAGAAGCCAATGGCGATCTTGGATAGGAAGGTGAAGGTCTTGAGGAATAAAGAGGTGCCTTTGGTACAGGTTCAGTGGCAACATCGAAAGGGATCCGAGTGGACATGGGAGCCAGAGTCCGAGATGCGGGAGCAGTACCCAGAGTTGTTTCAGAGGATGACTTCGAGGGCGAAGTCTAATCCTAGTGGGGGAGAATTGTAACACCCCGAAATAAGGTATGTATCGATAACCCTTACTTTTATTGAATTGTCAAAGCTAGCCCTTAATTGACAAAAAGGTGGCAAATGAGTACGCGGGGCGTACGCTTGTGTACGCTCAGCATACACATGTGCGTATAATGGACGCGGAGGCCACCTAGTACGCTGGGCGTACTAGGCTCAGAGTGAAAACCCTGATTGTGTGGTATGTCCCTATTTAAAGAACATGATGGCCTCATTTTCAGCCACTATTTCTAGTCTTCAACTCCCCTCAAAACCCTAATTTCCGTTTTCTTAGCTTGAGTGGCCATTTGAAGCTTTTGAGTGATCTTTGTGGGATTCTTTGGGTGAAGAAGGAGCTGTGAAGACAGCAGAGTTGGAGTCCAAGCTTTGGATCTGAGTTTCCCTATGGTTGGTGCATCATTTGGAGGTATCAAGCTCAAAGATTTCTCATTGTTTTGACTTGTGCATATTATGGTTCATTTTAGGGTTTATGTCCCAAAGCTTGAAGCTTTATGAGTTTGTTGAACTCCAGAGCATAATACATGTCCCTTTAAGTGTCTCTAGTTGAGTGGACTCATAAAAATGGGATCTTGGACGTCAAGATCTCCCCATGCATGATATATGAGAACTTTTGTGAGTAAGGAGTGAGATTTTATGAGTTTTAGACTTGCTCACCCATGCTAAGGCTTAAAGTCACAAACTTTATGGAGTATTAGCCTTTAGTGAGTCCAGATCTGAGATTATAGTTATGGTCTTAACGGATTAAGAGCAGGAGAGTGGGAAAAATAAATCTGGGATGTACGCTGAGCGTACTCCAAGATACGCACAACGTAGAGTTGAAGTTTCCCGATGCATGCATGGTGAAGTAGTACGCCCAGTGTAAAGGGTTGTATGCCCAGCGTACGCGCTTGTTGTTGGCTTTTGTTGACTTTTAGGGTTTGGTCAAACTGTGGACTTTAGAGGCTATGGAAGGGTAAAATGGTCTTTTATCATTCTGAGAATTAGTAGAGGATTTAGCCTAACATCATTGGGGGGTCGTTTATTAATTAGAGTTAATTACGATATTTGTTAGGCAGAGGCAAGACTGGTGGTTCGAGTACGAGACATACTTGCTTTACTTACGAGGTGAGTCTTCTCACTATACTTACCTGAGTGGTAATACAGTCTGACCGGAGGGTCTTATATGCTTATGCTGAGTTAAGTGATATTATGCATTTGTCTTTGTGATTTATGTTGTATATTATTCTGTGCTTTATTGGTTAGGACCGGAGGGTCCAACCCGAGTTGTGAGACCGGAGGGTCCTCATTGAGACACATGGACCGGAGGGTCTTTATAGAGATATAGCCATGAGAGGCTAATTATTTGCGTGTGGTATTTTGGGGAACTCACTAAGCTCCGTGCTTACCGTTTTGTATCATATGTGTTTCAGGTACTTCTCAGGATCGCGGGAAGGCGCCGACTTGATTGTACACACCAGTTGGAGATCATGATTTTGAGGATTCTGGGATTTTATTAAACATTTGTTGACTTGTGTTTTGATAACTTATACATTTTGGGGTCTTTTTTGGAAATGTGATATTGAGTTTATGTGATTTTAAAAATGAAAAATTTATTTGAAAATTTACAGTGTTACAATTAGAGATCGAATCGAAAATCACCAAAAATTAATTCTATTTGTGACGATAAAAATAAAATTTTGAATTAAGTATATTTGAGAGTTATGGATAAGAAATTTGAATATATTACATTCTCCTAAATTCGTGTACATAAAGAACGTCCAAAATGGAGATCGTATGAAGAAGTTACGTCTCTTGTAATTTGTAAAAATCAGTATTTATCTGATTTTCCTGAAACAAACTGTGCACTGCTTCATTTCGAATAGCTACGAACCTCGTAAATCACTTTTGAGTACGTTTTTGAATTCATACTATGATCTATAATTTTATTTTATTTTATCACATTTTTAATCTCGACCAAAATAAGTTTCGTAAAATATGTCGAATCCACATCAATTAATCGCAAAACATTAAATGTTAGTTCACAGAGTTTGGTATATCGGAATTGAAATCCATCTGCATTTCTAGAATCTCCACGATTGAGACAATAAGCAGGCACTTTCATAAAAATATGACGAGACGAAATGATGACACGAGAATCGAGAAAATGGGTAACGATTTATTCACTAAAGTTTAAAAATACTTTGCACATGCTTGATTTCCAAAATATCTACCAAAAGGCAGCTTGACTTTTGGTAATGTAGAAAATTGGCTTCATCTTACTACCTTTTCTCTCTACCTCACCTTACCCTCCCACCCGTTTCATACACTTCCGACGAGGACAAGGCTGCCAACGACTCTTATGCCGGTTGAGACAACCACCTCCCCCTCCTTCCTCATCGATCTCAGTCGCCAAACACCATTGCTGCTACTGCTTTTCTTCTGCGGATTGCTGCATGTGACGAGGTAAAAAGAAATAAGAAAGGCTCGCCATAGATCGGTTTTAGCCCCTCATCTCCCTCTTTTCCGACGTTTGAACCACCTAAACACCTCACTTGTTGTTACTGCTTACTTTGCTTCACACCAAAGCCTTCCCGTCTGTAACGCCCGCGGATTCAGGCTTGTCAATTTAGAGACAATAAACATCAAAAATGAATATTTGATAGAATATTATTTAGAATAAATAATCTTAACTAAGTTATAATATATGTCACAATGGTTCTGTACATATAAAGAACGCTGAAATCCGAGTTATAATGAAGAAGTTATGACCCGTCGAAGTTTTATGGCAAAACCGACACGACACCGGGAATCGTAAAACGTGAGTTTGCAATAAAATAATTTTTAGCTTTAGCGATCTAAACGAAAGTCATAGTATACGTTAAACCGTGAACGTACATAAAAAGAACGTTCAAATCCGACTTCGTATGAGGAAGTTATGATTTTTCTAAGATTTAGCATAGCGGTGCACAACCCAGAATTCGAATTTTCGATTGATCAATATATAGCCGACACAACCTAAATGAGAATTGAAGATCTCATTAATAGTAGCTCAACGATAAAAAGACAGTCGAAAACGGAGTCTGTATGTAGAAGTTATGAATTTTACACGGTGTTAACAGTGTAATCTTCTCATACTGTTAAATTTAAAATCGGTCAAAAATTTGCGAAGTCTAAACAAAAGCTGTAGAGTACGTCTCCACCTACGCGTGGATATAAAGAACGTCAAAAACGGAGCTCGTATGTTAAAAATAACTAAGGAGGGGCTTTTTCTGAATAAATGGGTCCAATATTTAGGGTTTGGGACTTATATTAAAAGGGAATGTTGCAGCAGGGGTTATTTAGTCATTTCTTGAAACTGAAAAGGATTTAGGGCTTACTGTGTAAGGAAATCTCATGGAGGGGCCGTTTTTGATTAATGGCCCAAACTTAAACGAATTTAGGGCTTTTTGTTCTCGATTCCATTCGTTGATCGGGCAAGGAAAAGAGAATACGAACGGATGAACAGATGACCGAAGGCGAAAAGAGGGAAAAACACGAAGGCTTTGTAGGCTGCTACTCCGGTCGTTTGGTTGATCGATTGCGAGAGGGAGAGATCGTCTCCGGGGTTCGACGAACCCAAGCAACGAAGGGGACGAAGCAGCAGCTGCGACGAAGTCGAGACCTTCGGAGGACTTTGATCGATAGGAACAGAAGAGAAGGAGAGCGAGGGAAAAGGAGGTCCGATGGGAGTCCGGTCGGTCAGCAGTACGTCGCAGGTGGTGTGTTGGGCAGCGGAGCTCGACGAGAAGAAGAAGTGAAGGTTATGAGGGGTGTTGCTCCGATCAGTAACAGGTTATCTTCTTGCTTTTTTTTTTTTTTTTTTTTTTTTTTGTTTGGTTTTGACAGAAATCGATAGGGGGAAAGGGGTGTTTGGGTTTATTGTTTGACAGGGGAAGAGACAACATCGAAAGAGGGTTGTTGCCCTCTTGTATCGCCGGAAAAATCATAAGAAAACAACCTCCAATGGTGTCTTTGACAGAAAATGAAGAAGGAATCAGTGGGTTTTTGTGGTTGCTTCATTTGACAGGGAAGGAGGAGCACAATCGGGGCTGCTGTGCTTGATCAAAATCGGGAAGAAGATTAGAGGGTTGTTCTTAATTGGGAAAATTGTTTCCAACATGTGAGCTTTGTGTGTAGCTTTGTGTATAGTTTTTGTTATAAAATGTTTGTTTACTTTGTGTGCAAGCTTAGATAAGTTAAAAGGTGTAAGTAAAATTTTATTTGGCTATCAATTTATTTAAGAAGTGTATATGTTTTTAAATTGGCAAACAATGTATTGATTTATTTGTTCAATTATTTATGTATTTTGTTTGGCTTTAGAAACAATGTAAAACCCCAATTATTTGTGCATTTGGGTGTGTATTTGAAGTATTGTACTAGCTTGTCATGTTATCATGTAAATATATGTAAATATATGCAACATATTTATAAATTGAAATCTATATGTTAAAAGTGTTAGAAATACTAATTTATTATGTCTTGATCTTTAAAGTCGTCTTTGGTATGTATACAAAGCATGTATACATTAGTGCTGTGGAAGTGCTATAATTTTCTAACATATATACACACTGTGATTAAAATTTGTTGCTTATTAGACACATGTATATAGTATATTTTTTTTGAAACTATAGCAAATTCTTATAATTGTTCATAACTTATGTTCCATGCACAAATGTATATAGTTGAACACGAATTTAGAAATATAGGGTTATTTCCATCGTAAAAATCTACATCAATAAGATTTGGATTTATATATTAATCCGGAATACATTACCAATAACGGAAATCATGTCGAAATAAATAGTTTAAGGTTTTGCGATTTTCTGATTCAAAAACGTCCGCTTTTTGACGTTTAGAGATATTTTTACAAAAATATTCTAAGTATGAAATTAGACAATAGACTATGACCTGAGTCGAAAAATATTTTCGGAATTTCCATTTGAGGTGTGCAAGTCCCTCAACGGATAGAAACAATTTTAACGGTTTTAAGAAAATCAGTATTATATTGTTTTGCTCGCAATTGCTTAATATGAAATTTTAGTTTTTTTGACGCATTATTAGGGTTGCAGTTTGAGCTGTTTGATTCGTTTGTCAGCTTAGATATTTGGAAGTAAGATACCATCTGGTATCTTATAATAGTTTAAATGAACTCATTTATTTTTCAGAAGATGCACTAAAACTCAATGAGTCAAATTGCAAAGAGATTTACTGTGAACTTTACCGTTCACAGTCTTTGACCTATATTCCGGGATGTTACAGAATGTGAGTTTCTATGACCGTCTTTTTACAGTTTTAATATTTGGAGGAGAATACATGTGTGTCTATTAAAGTTTTAATGATTTTTATGTTTTATACTTAAAATAGCGTCATACTTTATTATTGGTCAAAAGTTTATGAAATTGCAATCTAAATTGTATAAAGCATCAATAAATCATACATGTTATAGTAGAATGCTATAAATGATATAATTACAACTTGTTGTATAACCATCCCGCCCACTGTTGCTAGCTACAACCATCGTCTGACGAGATGAGATTGGCGTTGATTATTCTATTTTATTTATTCTATGACGTTGATAAAGCGTTGATGTGGAACTTTTAGCACGCCCATGTTAGTGTTGTGGAACTTTTAGCACACCCTTTTAGTGTTGGTGCAGAGGTGTCGCGTTGCACTTCGGTTATGAGCTCATTATAGACCCCGCGGTTTGTCCTGTTACCGTATAGAATTGATATCGGAATTATATAGGGTTTTGTTCACTTACACTAGTTGAAAGAGACTCTATCTAGTGGAATAGTTTTTGACTCAAAACGATAAGTGTCAATACCATAAATTAAGTCATATAACATTTAATTAACATCAAGACACGACTGATTAAGGTTTAATAACTTACAGTTAATAAGTTTGTTATATAAACGCTTTGTTTTTATACGAAAACACAATATTTGTGTCGGTTCCAAAATTAAGTAAGATAATACTTAATTAATACCATGACTCGATTTTACAAAGTTTATAAATTCAAAACTTATGAGTTTTACATATAAACTATACAAATGCTTGTACAAGGTTTCTAGAGTAAAGTTGGTCATTTTCTGTTTTCAAAAGGTGTGATATGAATTTATTTTATATAAACTGGTATTTAAAATCCTGATATAAAATACATTTTGGTCATGAGAACCATAAAAATTTGATATAAGTCTGATTTATTTATGTGTATTTTTCCAAATTTTGTACATTTTGATTTGAACAAATGATATTTATAAATGAGTCCAAATACATTTTTATAACTCATTTATTCTATATTTTTGATAGAAAAGTACGTATTTATAAAAGCTGGTCAACCAGATAAATTTTATAAAACACTTTTGATTATAAAATACTTTATGTCAAAACCTGTAGAACTCACCAATAATTTTGTTGACATATCTTAATCCATGTATTCTCAGGTTATTTAGCAGGTCGTTAGCGTTCTCTTAGAAGACTCTTTGTTATTTTTATTATACCTTTGTAAACGCCGGATTGTTAGGTGTGTGTCTCGATTTAGCAATAGTCTTTGTCAATGTAATTTCTATTTCGGTAATAATAGAAGATTATATTTGTACTGTTCAATAACTGTGATCACTGATTTATGTCGCGCACCTCGGCGTTTTCGTCAGGGGTGTGACATTCTTCAACTTGAATCTTCAATAATTTTAACTTTTTGAACTTTTCTTCATAATATTTCTTGATCTCATAACTTTGTAGACTCTTATTCACTCAAACTTTTTCAACTCTTTTTTTTCCTGAACTCACTTTTTTTTACTCAAAAACTAAAAATCCTAAAAAGAAAAACATATGCTTAAGCAAGAGAACTTAACTTCAACATTTCTTGGTTAAATGTATTAGTCTTAAGTGTAATGACTACATAAGCTCTCCGGGATACATTTTGGGTACACGATGCTAAACCTATTATGTCCCTCAAACTAAATAGGTTTATGTTTTTGTTCCACGATTTTGTTAAGACTAGGAAGCCACAAATACACTATAACATATTGGCTTAACTAAACCTTAGGGATCACATCAAATAATCCTTCATAACACTAGCAAACTAGCCCAAATGCAATAATATCAATTTTTTTAAATGACTTTTTGTTTAGGCTATTTTTGCAAGCCTATTAATCTTTTAATTTCTAACATTTTCTTTTTAATTACTTTCATGGTTGATAATCCTTTTTCGACCCCTACCCCACTTTTATTTCATACAATGCCCTTATTGTATGCATAAAGTAGTGAATGCAATAAAAAACAATAAATGGGAGAAAAAAGAACAGACTCCCCTGGGGTAGTAGTGGCGAAATCGAAGCTGATTGTGGTGGGAAAGCTTGAACATCTCGAATAAATTGTTGGAAACTAGAAACTAGACTCATGCTGCTCGTGAATATGAACGTGTCGGATAAAAATATCAAAAGAACCAACTTTGAAAAGTACGCTGCTTAGGGTCACGATGTGGACAAGTATATGTCACGTTGTGAAGGCGAGTCTAAAAGATTCTAATCGTGCATATATGAATCGCCATGACATGGGAATATAATGGCCACGTCATAGGATTAAGGATGATAAAGTCCGATCGCGAAAATAACTTACGCCACGACGTGGCGTAGTGATCGCCACGTCGTGGTTACTGGGAGGTTTCGAAAACATTTTTTAACTCAATTTTTCTGGAAATTCTTCAATTCATTTGTAGACAGCTTTTAGGCTTCTTTTTATCCTACGAAGTCTCCACTAAACTCTTCCAAATATGACACGCACCCCACGCTTGTTTAAAATTATGGTCTTCGGTTTTCTTGTAAACTTCTCATGGCTTTTTCGAATTAAGCTTCTTCATTGCTTCCATTCTGCAATCATAAGATCAAGATCCAGAGAAACACATCATCATCTGGTTAAACAAAAACAAACTAAACAAGAAAACAAAAACTATAATTAAAAAAGGAAAAGGAAATGAAAACTCTAAGAAAAACCGTTGGGTTGCCTCACAATAAGGGCTTCTTTTTGCAGGAGTTGTGAGCAGGAGTCATTCCCACTCTACGTTGTTGTGGATGGGAGTGGGGTATCCAATTTCTCCTTTTGTTCTTTCCATCTTCTTTTGTACACTTGTACCCGCCTTATGTATGCCTTCTTCGTGTTTTCCTTATTCTTTGTGTTGGCGTTTTCCTCGTGTTTGCGTTTCAAACCTTTACTTTTCCTAGAAAGTCGTATCTTCTTTTCTTTTTCTTTTGCTTCTCTTTCTTCCAGTTCCATCTTGTCAATGATTGGATTGTTTTTCTCTTGTTCAATCTCATTCTCACTCATCTCCTCATCATCACCCAAATCAAAATTTTCTTCTTTGTTTTCTTCATCTACTCGATCCTTGGGTGTAGGGAACGCGAATACTTCAAAAGTCATAGGAATTGAAACTTTTGGCTTGATAAGCTTAAATTCTTCAACTTTAGGCTTCTCCCAAGCTTTCAATTCCTCCTCCATAAACTTCTCTATCTCATCTAACTTGTTAATATTTTCTTATATTCTTTTACCTTCCAAATCATTCACTTATAACACCTCATCTAAAGGTTCTTCATGATTCACTTCTTGGTTCATTTCAAAGGTGATTTCTTCGTCTTCTAATCGAAGTGTGAGCTTTGAATCATGGATGTCAACGAGGGCTCTCGCGGTACTCAAGAATGGTCTTCTCATGATTATGGGAAGGTCTTCGTCTTCTTTCATGTCTAAAACCACAAAATCTAATGGAAAAATGAATTTTCCAACCTTCACCAATAAGTCTTCTACAAACCTGTATGGATGAGAGATTAAGTGATCTTCCATTCGAAGTATCACTCTCATATTTTGTAGCTTCGGTAGAGCGAGCTTTTCGTAAAATGGCATCGCATGAGATTTATTCTAGCCTTCGAATCGGCTAAAGCATTTATTGAAGTGAAATTGCCAAATTCACAAGGTAGAGTTAATCGGCTCGGATCCACCATTTATATTGGGAATATTAGCCATAGATTTGAGGAATGAAGCATTAATATAAGGGATAACACTTTTTCCATGAATTTCTTCTGTTCCGGCTCCAGAGGATTCTGGAGGGATCGAGATGGATATGGCATAGGAGGCTGGTATTTTTTAACAACAAAGAACTTTCACCCTTTAGTGGCCATGGGATGGCCATGTCCCCATGTCGTGGGGATTGGACAGAACTCGACTTTGTTTTTGCTTCGGGCTTTACTCCTTTCGGCTATGGATCAGGCTATTTGGTGGCCGCATCGTACCTTACAAATGGCTCAAAATAAATCTCTTGCCATAACGTGAGATTGTGCTTTTGGTTCGGGATTCTTGAGTGGTTACCGCACATTCACGAGTTTAGTCAATTGAACCAATTGAGTGTCAATATTTGTTATCGCCGCTTGCTGGTTCCTCATCGTAGCATCAGTCATGTCATGTTGTTTCTCAAAAATGTCTGCAAAGCATGCAAGAATATACTCGAACTCGTATTCATTATCGGATGGTGGCTGTTCTTTTTGATAAAACCCTCTACCACTTTTCCTATACTTCTCATCCTTTTTCTTCTTGTATTCGTAGTATGGCAACCAATCCTTCTTTTGGTTCATCCAATCTTCATCATATCGGTCACCACTCGCGTAGTATACTTATGCTTTCCGGTTGCCATTCTCATATAGATCGTAATCCTTAGTCAAATGCAGACCATTGCAAGTATCACACCCAACTCGTATTTCATGTATAGATTGATCCATCTTCGTCATTTCCCGATCCATATTCTCGAGTTTAGCCATTATTACAACCAAGTTTTCGTTTCCTCCTTCTCCAATACCTTTACCTCTTGTAACATCTTCTCGCGAGTTATGGTATTCTCTTGAGTGCTTCGCGAATTCTTCAATTAAATCTGTGATTGTGGCCAGATTCTTCTTAGTTATCGGTCCTTGAGAGTCAAGAAGTTGCCTCGTTATCCCATTCACCCCGTTAAAGAAAATAGACACCTCCTATTGCACGTTCAAGTCGTGTTGAGGACAATTTCTAAGCAAACATTTTTACCTCTACCACACTTCATATAAGGACTCTCCCATCTGTTGTTCCAAATTGGCTATATTATTCTTCAATTTTACAACATTGGATGGTGGACTAAACTGTTGGATGAACTCTTCACAAAGTTGAGCCCATGTAGTGATAACACCAGGTGGAGGTGCCTTTAGCCAATCTTTTGCCGCTCCTCTAAAAGTTACCGTAAGCATCTGCAACAACATCGTTGCACAAGGTATATTGGGAATACTGAAATAGTTAGAAATGTTGTTAACCTCGTCAATATGCTTGTAGGAATCTTCGTGATCTTTCCTGTAGAATGGCATATCTTTTAGCATGACCAAAATGTGCCCCTCAGTTCGAAATTGGCATTGTCTGGAATTTCTGTATGCACAAGTCGTGACCCATTATCACACATCTTCTTCTACTCTGCTATCGTCATATCTGCTATGTACGCCATCTGTTCTACCTCGATCTTGATGTCGTCCTCTGAATCGTCTTCGGTTTCTGGCTCGTTTCCTACTTCTTTCTTGCTTGGAGTCTTCTCAAATTGCTCAAATGTGTCAACTTCGAAAGTGCTAGATGATTCGTCGACCACTTTGTCCTTCTTTTTGTGGAAAGTTGATTATGGATGATATGGGCTTATTTAGTCATAGAAATCATTCATTATCTTATTAATTATTGTTGATTTTATATCATTTTATGGACAAAAGGTACTTAATTAGCTTAATATTTCAATTTCAGCAATAAAAGACATGCTCGGGTGGAAAAGGAAGCGGAACTAGCGATTGGAAGCTTGGATCTTGGATTTTGAAGAAAGAAGGATGTTGCTGGACAGCTTGACCCCTCGTCAGTGTTTTAGCCATATCTCATGAACCGTAACTCCGATTGACGAGATTCAAATTGTTCTGAAAACTAGACACAATGTCGGACGACTTTCGTGTTTTGAGAAAATGCTGATTCCAAACGGACTCGGCGAGTAGGGTCGACTACTCGGCGAGTCGTATCGAACTTTCGCGATTCTGGACGCGCTGACTTGCCGCACACGGGTTTTAAGTGACGGACTCGCCGAGTAGGTCACTGGACTCGCCGAGTAGCCTCTGTTTTGTGAAAATCTATATAAAGGGACTTTCAGATCGATAACCTAGCATATAGAGGAACCCTTGGAGGCTAAGATACGATTGAAAGCGCTGGTGAAGCTCTGGAAAGTGAAGAATCAACCCTACATTCGATTTTGAGGAGAATTAAGGTAAAATCAAGTTTACTCTTTACCTAATCTCTTGTTTGAACTATGTTTTTACCAATTAATTTCGTTTTTGAGTGTTTTACTGCCTTAATCATGAGCTAAAACCTTTTAGCTTCTGTTTGGGGAGACAATGTTGAAACTATGGTTTGATTAATGGTAGGATTGATTTAATATTGGTGATTTTGTTGATTCTAGCTTGTTAAAGAACCTTATGTGTGAATGATAACTATTTTTCTGTTAATAGGAAGATAATTAAGCTGCATGAACATCTCTTAATTGTTACCTCATATAATTTATGTGACCACTTTATTATATGACTAGGATTAGCGACTGTGAAACTAGAATTAATAGAAAAATAGGTAAATTCATGTGTGAGCTTGTGTGATGACCATCAACGAGAGGTTAACTAAAGGACCAATTTAGTTAGCTATTACAAGTCTTAATTTACCCGAATAAATAATCTAGTGAATTGAATTAAATTAGACAACTGGCCACTGTTTGAGTTAGTTTGTTCTCTAAGGATTAGTGCAGCGAACGTGAATCTAATCACCTGAATCGGTAGCCAATAGAAAAATCAATCCATTGCACTATTGCCATAATGTCAACCATAGGATCAATTGAGTTGAACTAAACATAAGTTCCTTTCATTATTGAATTTAGTTGAATCTTTGCTTATCTAAGTTTTAGTTAATTAATCTAAGTATTAGTTAGTAAGTTTCTAGTCTTGTAAAACTAGAGAAACCTTTTATCAACTTGTTTTATTTAGATAATATTAGCATTTATTTTAATTGTTTATCGTTCCCTGTGTTCGATACCCTACTTGCTTGAACTATATTACTAATCGATAGGTTCACTGCCTTTCGTGTGTTTATTTTGTGTCTAAGTTAGTAGGATTAAAACTAGTTCGTTTCACACACATCAAGTTTTTGGCGCCGTTGCCGGGGAACGGTTCTAAATAGTTAATTTTATTTGCTAATTGTTATCATTTTTTTATTTGTTGATTAATTTTTTTTATTTAGTTTAATTTTTATTTTTATTTTTATTTTTATTTATTATGTATTTTCCAAATCTCGATGCTCTTGATGCTTTTCTTGAGGAAGTAGTACAGGAAATTGAGCAAGAAGATGAGGAGTATGACTCAGATGAAGATTTGAAGAAATTTGGAAGATGGTTAGATAACATCTTGCCCAACACACAAGGGACATCTAAGTCACAAGAGCTAGAAGATGAGGAATATGACTCAGATGATGATTTGAAGGAATTTGGAAGATGGTTAGATAACATCTTGCCTAATGAACAATAGAAATCTGAGTTACAAGAGCTAGAGTTAAAAGATGAAGATTTTAATCCAGAAAAAGATTTGGAGGAGCTGGAAAGATTGCTAGCAGAGAGGTCAGATGAAGAACAAGAAAAACCTGAGTTGCAGGAACCAAGCCGTGGTTTGACCATTACCACGACATGGTCCCCTGTTCTTCCGGTTTGTGTTTCGAAGCATTGGGTGACGATTCCAACTTTGGAGAAAGTTCTAAATCACGATCCATTTATGATTAGTACCCGACCGGTCCCAACCCTTATCAAGATTCTTGGGTTTTATATATTGAAGCTCGTTTGGCCAATTTTTGAAGCAAAGAGTCGAATTTTACAAATTGGTCCAAAGAAAATATTTAATGCAATGGATGGATGGGCATCGAATTTATTAGAAGTTTATTAAGTTGGGAGTCCAGCTAAAGACTCGCACAAAAAGAAGCGCTTGCGGGAGGCAACCCGTCATTAGAGTTTGCTTTTTTTTTTCTTTTTTAAACTTCTAGTTTATTAGGGTAATTTAGGAATTTAATTTAGATGTTTGTTTTCCTTTTTCTATTACTTGTGTGTTGTTTTGATCTTTTCAGTTTGAAGCTTAGGATTGCATGTGAGGGTCTAGAGTCAAGGCTGACGAAGCGAGAAATCGAGTCTAGGCGAGAGAGGAAACGAAGTTTTGAGTCAAGCTATGAGTCCAATAGATAGAAGGGTTAAAGAGTGTTTATTCCCTGAAGAAAAATGAGGGAAATTATTAGTTTATATAACCCCCATACATCATAAACGGACTTGGGCAGAATAAAATTTTTGTCACACAGCGGTCTACTCGCCGAGTGCATCTTATGGACTCGCCGAGTCCATGTGAAAATTCACGATTCTTCTGCCATTTACGCTTCAACTCGGCGAGTCTACATACTTACTCGACGAGTGGCTCATTCTTCTTACTTTTGAGCTGAAGATTTGATGACATTTGATATGGGCATTGGTACTATTCTTTGAAGATCATTTTCCGAGCATTTCCAAGAGTTTTTCCCTTATATTTGGAGTTTTTATAAAGACTGTACCACACGAGATTTTGACACCCACGACATGGATGAGCTGTTCACATGTCTAAAGTCAATTGAAGATGGAGCTGAAGATAAGAGATATCAACCTCGCCACTACTATCCCAGGGGAGTTTGCTCCAATTCCCTCTTTATTTTTATGTTTTCTTATTCATGCATAATATGCAATGGGGACATTGCATAAATTAAGTGTGGGGTAGGGGGTTGGTTACATTTAGTTAAAATTTAGATTAATTTTAAAATTTTGCATAAAATTGCTAGGGCTAATTTAGATATTTTGGTAAAAGCAATTAGGGATCATGCTAGTATTATATTTGATGATTGCATGAGGACCCAAATGTTTAGTTGAGCCTATATACGTTCTAGTGCATTTGTGGCCTTCTTTATTCTAGTGAAATCATGGGACAAAAACACAACCTCGCTTAGTTTGAGGATCGCAATATGTTTAGCATCGTGTACTTGAAATGTATCCAGGAAAATTGTTATCATTAATCAATAAAGGTTGAAGTTGAGCGCCCCTACTTAAGCATGTAGGTTTTGAGTGAAAAAAAAGTGAGTTACATGTTAAAAAAAAGAGAGAGAATTACAAGAAAAGTTTAAAGAATTTTTGGAGCATCAAAGTTAAAGTGTGAGATCAAAAGATCAAAATTCCGAAGAAATTCAAAAGTGAAGATACCAAAAATCAAAAGGTGGCAAATTTGAAGAAATCAAAGTTCAAATTATCAAGAAAGTGAAGAATTCTAATAGCTCCATAGTGGTATCGAAAAGTTGTAATTTTCTAGATTATGTATGCTTGGGTTGCTTGACCAAAAATACCTTGAGGCTAGGATGTTTTCTGCGGATGGATTCGGAGGGATGCATAAAATGAGCATTGTTCAAAAGAAGTGGGCGAGTGTTTATGAGGATTGTGAGTATTTAGAATTAGGGGGGTCCTTAGGAAAAAATTTAGACACAAATGCATGCGTTGCGGTCTTGGCATAATGGCTGGGTTCAATTGGGATTGTATTATGTGATATTAGCGTGCTAAAATTCGGTTTTGCTTGGGGGCAAGCAAAAGTCAAGTGTGGGGTATTTTGATATGGGCTTATTTAGTCATAGAAATCATTCATTATCTTATTAATTATTGTTGATTTTATATCATTTTATGGACAAAAGGTACTTAATTAGCTTAATATTTCAATTTCAGCAATAAAAGACATGCTCGGGTGGAAAAGGAAGCGGAACTAGCGATTGGAAGCTTGGATCTTGGATTTTGAAGAAAGAAGGATGTTGCTGGACAGCTTAACCCCTCGTCAGTGTTTTAGCCATATCTCATGAACCGTAACTCCGATTGACGAGATTCAAATTGTTCTGAAAACTAGACACAATTTCGGACGACTTTCGTGTTTTGAGAAAATGCTGATTCCAAACGGACTCGGCGAGTAGGGTCGACTACTCGGCGAGTCGTATCGAACTTTCGCGATTCTGGACGCGTTGACTTGCCGTACACGGGTTTTAAGTGACGGACTCGCCGAGTAGGTCACTGGACTCGCCGAGTAGCCTCTGTTTTGTGAAAATCTATATAAAGGGACTTTCAGATCGATAACCTAGCATATTGAGGAACCCTTCGAGGCTAAGATACGATTGAAAGCGCTGGTGAAGCTCTGGAAAGTGAAGAATCAACCCTACATTCGATTTTGGGGAGAATTAAGGCAAAATCAAGTTTACTCTTTACCTAATCTCTTGTTTGAACTATGTTTTTACCAATTGATTTCGTTTTTGAGTGTTTTACTGCCTTAATCATGAGCTAAAACCTTTTAGCTTCTGTTTGGGGAGACAATGTTGAAACTATGGTTTGATTAATGGTAGGATTGATTTAATATTGGTGATTTTGTTGATTCTAGCTTGTTAAAGAACCTTATGTGTGAATGATAACTATTTTTCTGTTAATAGGAAGATAATTAAGCTGCATGAACATCTCTTAATTGTTACCTCATATAATTTATGTGACCACTTTATTATATTACTAGGATTAGCGACTGTGAAACTAGAATTAATAGAAAAATAGGTAAATTCATGTGTGAGCTTGTGTGATGACCATCAACGAGAGGTTAACTAAAGGACCAATTTAGTTAGCTATTACAAGTCTTAATTAACCCGAATAAATAATCTAGTGAATTGAATTAAATTAGACAACTGGCCACTGTTTGAGTTAGTTTGTTCTCTAAGGATTAGTGTAGCGAACGTGAATCTAATCACCTGAATCGGTAGCCAATAGAAAAATCAATCCATTGCACTATTGCCATAATGTCAACCATAGGATCAATTGAGTTGAACTAAACAGAAGTTCCTTTCATTATTGAATTTAGTTGAATCTTTGCTTATCTAAGTTTTAGTTAATTAATCTAAGTATTAGTTAGTAAGTTTCTAGTCTTGTAAAACTAGAGAAAACCTTTTATCAACTTGTTTTATTTAGATAATATTAGCATTTATTTTAATTGTTTACCGTTCCCTGTGTTCGATACCCTACTTGCTTGAACTATATTACTAATCGATAGATTCACTGCCTTTCGTGTGTTTATTTTGTGTCTAAGTTAGTAGGATTAAAACTAGTTCGTTTCACACACATCAATGAATTTTTAATTGGTGGAACTATTGTAGTTTTGGATCGTCGGGTCATAAATCACTAAAAGCAAATAAACTAAAAACTGACTGTTTAGTGGCCACGATGTGGCTACTGAACAAACATAAAAATTAAATTATTGCAGAAAAACAAGTTTTTGCGGTTTTTACCCCACAAAAGGATCAAATAACTAAAAGTAATTAAACTAAAAATAAAATACACCATTCCCCGTGTAACGTCTCAAAACACTGCTATTTTTTTTTCATTTTTAAAATCAGTAATTCCATACATCATATGTCTCAGAAACAACCGCGCTACTAATCAAAAACATCAGAGTAACAAAAATCATAAATGCAGAAACATGAGGGGGATGCTCTGCCCTCACGTCAGGCCCTTCCATTTCGTACCGGAAGTACCTGAAACCATAACATAACTATAAGCACATAGTTTAGTGAGCTTCCTTAAATATCACACACATCAAATACAGGAACAAATATAACAACACATGGTTGTGTTGGGTCCGCGTTAACCCCCGGGTCCGTATCGACCCCATGTAACAACACGTAGCTGTTGTCACACCCCCAAACCGGAACAACGGAAACGTTCGGGGGCGGAGGACGTCATGTACCATATCATAACAATGAATAATAGTAATCAAAGCAACAACAAAAATTGTATTAATAATAAAGTGTTTACATTGTATTCGAATCACAACTTGATTTACTCTAAAAGTAAATAGTAAAACAAAGACTTGAAGCTACTATGCTCCATCTTCTCAGACCCTGTGTGTGTATCTGTCTACTATTTTCCTGAGAATACAAGTGGTTTTGAAAAAGTGTCAACATTTAAATCGATGAGTTCATAAACATTTTTGTTTTAAAAAGTATGCTCTATGTTCCTTGAAAATGTTCGTCTGTTCCTCCAGAAATCCTATATTTTCTTAATAAGTAATGACCATACCAGTTCCTTCTACAATTACCTAGTGAATACAAGTTATATATAATCCGGATCCAATGGACAGTTGAATGTGTGGATCTTCCCTAAGTCCACAACCAAACAAGGAACAGGAAGTAAGGCGGAAATCACACATTCCACTGTCTATCGGGTCTTCATTGTATATAACCCTAACGTATTCACTAGGTAACTACATAATTAACCAAAATGATCCTTTTTAGATGTGTTAAGTGTTTTCCTTAAGAAAATCCTATATTTTCTTAGTAAAATGGAATGTAGTCTTAGGCCTTAAGACCAAAATATATATGTTTCTTATGCTTAAAGAATGACATATAACACTTCAAATTCGTATAAGTAAAGTGACTAATACCAGTTGCTACCATGATTACTTAGTGCATAAAAGTTATATATAATCAATGATCGAATGGACAGTTGAATGTGTGGATCTGCCCTAAGCCCACAACCAAACAAGGAACAGGAAGTAAGACCGAAATCACACATTCCACTGCCTACCGGATCTTCATTGTATCTAACTTAAACGTATCCACTAAGTAATCAAGCCGACATGTAAGTAATCGTATTTGTTTCTGGAAAGTTAAATTGTAAAACAATGATGTTTATCCTGGAAAATCCTATATTTTCCATAAAAGTGAGTTGTAGTCTTTAATATTCAAAGACCGAAAATACAAGTATTTTACCATACTTAAATTAATAACATGTAGTTTTGTTATTAAGTAAAACTAGTTGAATAGGTGCTTGCCCTGTAAACTGGATGTGATGTTAATACCATACCATGATTACTTAGTACATACGAGTTATATATAATCAAGATCGAACAGACAGTTGATTGGATGATTCTGCCCTAAGCCCACAACCAAACAAGGAACAAGAAGTAAGTTGGAAAAACACATATTCCACTATCTACTGGATATTAATTGTATATAACCCTGATGTATATACTAAGTAATCATTTAGTTACTAACCCTTAAGGCTGTTTGAAAAATATATTACTACGTGAATGAGTCGTTTTTTTCTCCATGTGAGTTCTTATAACCATACTAATATGACGGATATCCTGATACGACGTTCTTCAGAAGTTAGTACCGTTAATGACATTTGTCACCCCAGATAACTGTAGCTAACAGTTAGGGCGCAGGATTGTCAGTCCCATATAGATCTATACACAAATATCTCGCTCTCCATACAAGAGAGTCTGGTTATAAGGCAGGACTTTTACCCGTACTTAGATAAGTACACAAATACGTCTCACAAATTGCTTCAATGTGTTTACGGGTAATAACTGAAAACCCTTTTAGTTTATAACATGTAATTTTGTAAAAATAGTACCTTTTTTCCATAAACTATACCTATTATAGTTTATAAGTTTGTTTTCGTGTTGTAACCTGAACTTTGTAAAATAGTACCTTTGGTCCATAAACTATACCCATTATAGTTTATAAGTTTGTGTTCTACTAAAATGAAAACCTTTGCATTTTAACATATTTGGTAAATGTATGTAAATTTGGTGGTAACATTGGTTCACATATTTACTAATTTTACGTAAGAATGCATATAAACGGTAAGAAAACATAATAAACGATTTATATTTTTAAACACAAGATTTCTTGTGTTTTACTTGTATTCCCCCCCTTAAAACAATTGAAAATCATGAAAACGTAGGGGTATGAACTCACCTTAAGTGTGATTGCGAGTAGAATCTAGCTAGAAACTAACACCAGTTAGTGATCATCGGCTCGTGAAGTGGCACGTACTCAGCAAAACGAGAGAGAGAGGAAAGATTTTGGTGTAAATAAGGAAATGGTCGAGCTTGCTATTTATAGGCTGACTTTTGTTCTATCACGTCGTGAGCCTCACATGCTCACGTCGTGAGCTTTCATGAGTCGTCTGTAGGCTTCCCAGTTGTCTTCTAGCCTCGATTAGTGTCCGTTTGACTCCTCATGTCGTGAGAAATCATGCTCACATCGTGAGCCTTATACGCAGAGTTGCCATCTACATTCTAGGCTGGAAAAGTGGCATTTTGACTCCTCACATCGTGAGAAATAAGACTCACGTCGTGAGTCCAGTCAGATTAGGGTTTCTGACACGTGTCATGCTCTTAGACAGCTGTATCTACGGAAGGTCATAACTTTTCCATATGAGATCCGTTTTTGACGTTCTTTATATCCACACGTACGTATTTCCCAGTACTAAAACTTTCCTTTAGACTCCAATAGTTAATTCTAAGTCTATTTTAATTTCTACTTGTTGTAAAGGCTACAGTGATAGAATTTATCATAACTTCTTCATGTGAAATCAGATTTAGACGTTCTATATATTTTTGGGATCGTATAGACTTGTAGTATTGAATGAAAAATTCATTTAAAGATTAAAGTAAATTTATTATAATATGTGTTTGTTATATTTATGGGAATTGTCTTTGACCTAAATTTGACTGGTGTTACATTATCCCCCCGTTAGAGAGAATTTCGTCCCGAAATTTACATTCTGAGTGGTACATCATGGGTTGAGGAAAGATGTGTGTACTTCTGTTCCCTTTGATCTTCTTGTTCTCCAGTGAGTGTGTACTTCTGTTCCCGAAATTTACATTCAGATCCTCGTTGGGCGTTCCGGCGGACCTTCACTATTTCGTCGCTGTTTTGATCGGTAGTGAGTGTGTGAGTTTGGCTTACTTGTGTACGTTCATTTGGATGTTAGCATGTTCACTCGTAGTACTGGGCAGCTTTGTCCTAAAGTTCATGGTTGGATTCATACCTGGTTCATCTATCATTGCCTTGTGTATACAAGTCGTATATAATTAATATTGATAAGACGGTCGGATGGGTGACTTTGCCCCAAGTCCACAACTAGACAAGGAACAGGTGATAGCACGGAAACACACATCCTAAGTCCGTAGAATCTTAATTATATACCACCCTCACGTATACACTTAGTGATGATAGGTTAACCGTATTTGTCCCTAGCCTATGTGCTTGAACTTGTACTGCCATATGAGTGGCATTCCCGAAAGGTCTGTTACAGAAGGTATGGTACTCCTCGTATGGGTACTTCGAAGTTTTGAAACGAGAAACGATTCGGAGGTTTGTGTTGGGTTTGTCGATATCGATTGAAAAGGGTTTTGCTAGTCGTTTGATTAAGGTGTAGGATCTTTTCGTAGCACATAAAATTGGAAAGGCGAGGACCAAGCCAATCCATGTCGAATGACGACGTCGGAATTTCTTATAGAAATAGATGTTAAACCGTTTAGGAAAAAGTATTCGTTAGAGCGATAGTGCATTCTATGTGTATGTTTTCAGTGCTTTCAGTTTTATCCTTGTTATTACTACTGCGAACATTTTGTACCGCATTTAGCGAGTACTTACAGTACGAGTGCTCCAATAATTGACAATGACGAAATTTCATAATACAATCCCTACCAGGTCCCTCTATAGTTGCTTGGTGTATACAAGTCATGTATAATTAAGATTGAGAAGACAGTTGACTGAGTGACTCTGCCCTAAATCCACAACCAGACAAGGAACAAGAAATAAGGCGGAATCACGCATTCTAAGCCTATAGAATCTTAATTATATATGACCCTAACGTTTACACTAAGCCATCATAGCTCACCTGCAGGGATCCTTAATTTTTATATGAGTGATGTGATTTGTTCGTATGGGGAGCAATTTATGATTATGAGTTAATTAGCACTAGTTTTTGAAAATTTCTAGGCCTAAACATTATTGTTTGGGAACGTACCGATATTCACAGGTGGTTCCGGGAGAGTCTCTCCTGCTGTGATCATAAGTACCCTTCCATCACCACCAGCATTCCTTGCTCTTGGACAATCTCTCTTGAAGTGTCCAGTTTCACCATACTTGTATCAAGTCGGGCTTACTCCAAAGTCGGGGACTTGGGTGATGGGTTGTGTCGGTGCCTTACAGAAACGGGCAGTGTGCCCCTTCCTGTTGCAACTTTTTGCAATGTATCTCCCGGAAAACTCCGGTGTGATGGAAGTTACACTCGTTACATTTTGGAAGGGTTCCATCATATCGATTGGCGGGTGCTGGAGTGGCAGGGGTTGTAGCAGCATGAAAAGTAACAATTTGTTGTTTCTTCGAGGGATCTTGCGTTGGCTGTCCCATGGTGGCTATTTCTTCCTCTAAAGAGTGTAGGTAGTCCATATCGTTTTACTGATCTACTTATAGGCATGACATCCATATGGTGTTCTTTGTTCTTCGTGGATGTGTTGGATTTGCATCGTCATGTTCTGGGCTTTGCTACTGATATCTATTACTTTGCGATGGAGAGCTTGAACCCGAATGTACGAGCGGGCCTCTCATGTCTGATCCTGATAGGGTAAGGTTTATTAACGATCTCTCTAGTGCCTTTCTCTTCGTCTAATCCCTTCTCGGAATTCTCCTCATGAATCCCTTCTGGTTCTTCCTCGACTCCTCTGTTGGCTATTGTAGTGGGGTTGCGATGTCTAGATATGTCGTTTGTGCGAGAATATGGGTGTCTAAAGAATCTATGAGATTAATAAAACATTTCTATTGAAATTTTTATGGGGTGATCCTTACCGGGTCCTCCTATAATTACGTAGTGCATACCAGTTATATATAACTAAGATCGAATAGACCTTCGAATAAGTTATCCTACTCTAAGACCACAACCAAACAAGGAACAGGAAGTAGAGCGAAAATCACAAATTCTAAGTCTATAAAATCTCAATTATATATAACCTTAGCATATACACTCAACAATTATAGACCTACCAGTAATGGTCTTTTAGTTTTTACATAGGTTATTTATAGTACCTTAAAATACTCCTATAGTATTTTAACTTTATGTTTGATTCTAGAGTTTCTTGGTATATGAAGATGATAAGTTTTTAGACTTGTTGTTATTGTATAGTATCATAAAATACTCCTATAGTATTTTAAATCTTATGTTTGGTTCTGGTGTTCCTTTTGTATGTATAGTTGGTAAGTTTTAGACTTGTTACAATACCACGACCATTCCTAGGCATATGCTAATCACCTCTCGAATAAATATAGTTGATCAGGCTATATTCATCCCAGACCTGACTATATATCCCAAGGCCTACTCGTGCTGTTCAACAATCTTAATACTTCTGTTTTGTTCTTATTATGACACTGTTCTAGTATATATGTATGCGTGTATACTTTTATAAAAATATTATTATATTTAAAAAGTATAACTCTTGGTCAGAGTGTTTTAGTCCCATTGTATTTATAGTTGTATATCTTATATGGATTGATATACTTAGTTCACTATAAACAATGCTCTGATACCAATCTGTCACACCCCCAAACCGGAATGGCGGAAACGTTCGGGGGCGGAGGACGTCATGTACAGTATCATAACAATGAATAATAGTAATCAAAGCAACAACAATCATTGTATTAATAATAAAGTGTTTACATTATACTCGAATGACAACTTGATTTACTCTAAAAGTAAATAGTAAAACAAAGACTTGAAGCTAAAGTATGCTCCATTTTCTCGAACCCTGTGTGTGTATCTGTCAACTATTTTCCTTAGAATACAAGTGGTTTTGAAAAAGTGTCAACATTTAAGTTGGTGAGTTCATAAGCATTTTTGTTTTAAAAAGTATGTTCTATGTTCCTTGAAAATGTTCGTGTGTTCCTCCAGAAAATCCTATATTTTCTTAATAAGTAATGACCATAGAAGTACCTTCTACAATTACCTAGTGAATACAAGTCATATATAATTCAGATTGAATGGACAGTTGAATGTGTGGATTTTCCCTAAGTCCACAACCAAACAAGGAACATGAAGTAAGGCGGAAATCACACATTCCATTGTCTATCAGATCTTCATTGTATATAACCCTAACATATTCACTAGGTAACTACAGAATTAATCACAATCATCCTTTTTAGATGTGTTAAGTGTTTTCCTTAAGAAAATCCTACATTTTATTAGTAAAATGGAATGTAGTCTTAGGCCTTAAGACCAAAATATATATGTTTCTTATGCTTAAAGAATGACATAACGCTTTAAATTTGTATAAGTAAAGCGACTAATACCAGTTCCTACCATGATTACTTAGTGCATACAAGTTATATATAATAAAAGATCGAATCGACAGTTGAATGTATGGATCTACCCTAAGCCCACAACCAAACAAGGAACAAGAAGTAAGGCGGAAATCACACATTCCACTGCCTATCGGATCTTCATTGTATCTAACTTAAATGTATCAACTAAGTAATCACACCGACATGTAAGTAATCGTATTTGTTTCCAGAAAGTTAAATTCTAAAACAATGATGATTATCCTGGAAAATCCTATATTTTCGATAAAAGTGAGCTGTAGTCTTTAATGTTCAAAGACCGAAAATACAAGTATTTTACCATACTTAAATTAATAACATGTAGTTTCATTATTACGTAAAACTAGTTGAAGACGTGTTTTCCCTGTAAACTGGATGTGATGTTAATACTATACCATGATTACTTAGTACATACGAGTTATATATAATCGAGATCGAACAGACAGTTGATTGGATGATTCTGCCCTAAGCCCACAACCAAACAAGGAACAGGAAGTATGCCAGAATACACACATTCCACTGTCTACCAGATATTAATTGTATATAACCCTGATGTATATACTAAGTAATCACATAGTTACTAACCCTTAAGACCGTTTGAAAAGTATATTACTACGTGAATGAGTCGATGTTTTCTCCATGTGAGTTCTTATAACCATACTAATATGACAGATATCCTGATACGATGTTCTTCAGACGTTAGTACCGTTAATGACATTTGTCACCCCAGATAACTATAGCTAAAAGTCAGGAGGCAGGATTGTCAGTCCCGTATAGATCTATACACAAATATCTCGCTCTCCCTACAAGGGACTCTGGTTATAAGGCATGACTTTTACCCATACTTAGATAAGTACGCGAATACGTCTCACAAATTGCTTCAACGTGTTTACGAGTAATAACTGAAAACCCTTTTAGTTTATAACAAGTAATTTTGTAAAAATAGTACCTTTGTTCCATAAACTATACCTATTATAGTTTATAATTTCGTTTCCGTGTGGTAACCTGGACTTTGTAATATAGTACCTTTGTTCATAAACTATACCTATTATAGTTTTTAAGTTTGTGTTCTACTGAAATGAAAACCTTTGCATTTTAAAATGTTTGGTAAATGTTTGTAAATTTGGTGGTAACGTTGTTTCGCATATTTACTAATTTTACGTAAGAATGCATATAAACGGCAAGAAAACATAATAAGCGATTTATATTTTTAAACACAAGATTTCTTGTGTTTTACTTGTATTCCCTCCTTAAAACAATTGAAAATCGTGAAAACGTAGGGGTATGACCTCACCTTAAGTGTGATTTGTTGGGTTTTGAGCATTCTAACACTCCTATGGTGTACATGCAACCCTATAAACCTTGGATCTATGTTTTCTCTATTATACATGCAAATATTAAATATTCCAAGGTTTCATCCTAACTAGCATATTATGAAGCACCTATACTACAAAGTTCTAGTTAGATGACATACCTTTTGATGTAGCTTGATGTCTTCAAGCTTTAAGAGCTTAGCCCCAATAATGTGGAAGCCTCAAATGGAATCACAAATCACCAAAACACCTTGGAAGAACTTGAGAGAATATGTATTCACACTAAAATCGGCCCACTCTTATTTTCACACACTTGTGCCAATTTTGTGAGCCAAGGACCCCTTTATATATTATGGAGGATTAGGGTTACATCCATGTAAACCCTAATACCCATGACCTTTCATTTACATAGGATCCATGGGTTAAAAGCTCCATGGACCATCCATGAAAGCTTAGCCCAACCTAAATGAACTTGGCCCATTCCATATATATATAAGAGTCCATATTTAATTAGTTCTTTTTGATCACTTAATTAATTCTAAATTAATTCTTGATCAATACTAATTAAATAATATGATTCCATATTAATATATTAGAACTTAGAATATATTAATATAAATCATAAATATACTATTCTCAAAAGACTATCCATATAAATTGTGCCGGTGAAGTGCAACCCAAATGGACCATGCCGGGTCGGGTCAAGTACATACCAAATATAGTTATGGACTTAGACATTAATCCAACAGTCTCCCACTTGGATAAATCTAAAACTATTATTGAGTATGACTTTAAAAACCAACTGGCAATCGTAGCTCTTAAAGCTGCTGTCGAACTCTGATCTTGTCAACGAACTCTGACCTTTGTCAATGACTTGTCCATTAGATAAGGGATCATATATTCCTCCATTCTAGATATCATATGGACTGAGACATGGATTATAATCATTCTCTCTGTCCATTTGTTGTTTCCCGATTTTCGATTTATGATGACTGACTGATTGAACAAATCAAATCAGTCCTGGCTTGGCCAAGCACTCACATGTGTCATCGATAAATCATCGAGGGGCCCACAAATATCGCTTTTATCCCGAAGGTAAAAGGAATGGATAAACTTCGACTCATATGGCTTGTTCTACTACTTGTTGAATCATACACAAAGGCACATTTTATAACATCGAGTTACCAAATGTGTTTTCGTGCAATCAATGTATAACCAACTCATAGTAACAACTCATATCTCTAGGTTTGAAGAATATAAGATATTATCGTCTCATGATCACTCGTGATAAAATCCATGAAATGATTCAAATGAGCGCGGGTTGAATCCAATACTCAGAACTTATGAGCACTCATGAGTATTGTAGCACCACTTTGTCCACCAACTTGGACCTCTACAAACTAACCTATGACAGTCTTGATTCATATCTACTTCCAACATATGACCAACTGTGGATGGTTTGAATAACTTAATCATTCAGGAAGAGCGACTTAGTTATTCTGGAAGTCAAAACATGCAAAGTGAAACACAAGAATAAATGAATCAAATATGGTATCAAACCCTATGAATATAAATAAACACTTTTATTTATCTCCATACTGATTACTCATTATTCATTGTTTCGGTTTTATCAACTTTATACTTGAATTAAAAACACTAGTTATCCCATGCTCCAAGCATGTACACTATGTTTTTCTTAAACAATAGCTTTGCTATACACCAAGTACGCACTCTATGTTTGTCTATGATCCTTACTTTGTGAAATAAACCAATTGAACATAATTTCAATGATTCTAATTTCACACTCCCAAATCCTTATCGAAAAATGTGAGAATTTCAAATTCCTATCATTTATCGAAATCTGTTTAGATTTTAAACTTATATGCACTGACCCTCCTGTAATGAATATGTACAAAGTCACAAAGACTTGTCAACAGTCATTATAAGGTATTCCAATGGAGATCAACTCCATGGAAACTAAGTCTCATATTCAAAGTACATTGCTTTGGACATGCTTCTTGCATTAAGTTTTCTAATCTTACACAGATAACTTCCACCTATGGAGACAACTCCATATTCTCATTTTGACTATCACTTCTGAATAAGAGATGCCTCTTTTCAGAATATGTCAATATGGTCCTTCCAAAATTAGCACTATACTTCCAACTGTCCCTGAGCAACCAATCTTTGGTAAACCTCAGATTGTCCTCGACAATTGCTTAATCATTTTAGTCATATCCAATTCTAGACCTTTTCCCTTCTTAATGCCTCTGGGCATTTGGAAAAATTTAGAAATGACAAATATTATAGCACATGCAATCGATCCTGTACCCAAAACAAATGGTACACGATTCATGATGTCTCACATAAAGACATGATTCTAGACCAGACTTTTGCTACAATATTTTTATTTGCCATGTTTTCAAAATTTGACTATGAAGAGGGATGCCGTAATCATAATCGAATTTTGAGAACGCAATATATAGAATTTCCTTAAGTTGAACCAATCCAACATGAAATTCATATATATATTCTTGACTAAAGATGATTAAGGTCTCAATCTAAGCCTTTAGAACTGAAATGAAGTATATCCTCTCCCTTAATTATAGCAAAACAACTTTTTCAATCCCTGCAACCTCACGAATTGAAACTTTTGTTTTCTATAATTAACATTGCTAACTTGCAACACTAACAATAATTATCATGCTCCCACTAACATGATGATTATTAGCATAACACTTATGCTCCCACTAGCTTTGACATGTACTCAGAAATCAGTTGGACTTCTAGAAATCAATACTTTATTGACTTTCTTACCAAAGTTCAGATTTCTGATACGAGATGCTTTGATAAAACTTTATCAAAATCATACACCTTTCCTTAGATAGCATGCATGTGTGTCTAAACAATTTATGGAATTCTTTAAAACATTAACTCCAAGTTTGTAACTCCATAAAAACTTTAAATCAATTTTTTTTTAAAAAAAACTTTCATATCCATAACTTATGGAGGTTTCAAAACACTTAAGATCACAACTTTAAAAAACTTTTGAGCTCCAAAATTTATGACAAAATTTGTAACTCCTTAAAACATTTAGATCAAACTTTTAAAACTAATAAAATAATCATATCATTTTATCTTTTACTAAATTTGACCTAATTCAACTCATATAGCAAATGATTCAAATTTTACAAATAATTAGTTTTTCACACAACAAGTAATTATCTTAAAATTTGACAAACGTCATGTTTTTTTTCCTTTTTTTTCAACTTGAAAATAAAACATTTGCATCAATATAACAGAAAACAACTCATGGCTTTGATACCACTGTTGGGTTTTGAGCATTCTAACACTCCTATGGTGTACATGCAACCCTATAAACCTTGGATCTATGTTTTCTCTATTATACATGCAAATATTAAATATTCCAAGGTTTCATCCTAACTAGCATATTATGAAGCACCTATACTACAAAGTTCTAGTTAGATGACATACCTTTTGATGTAGCTTGATGTCTTCAAGCTTTAAGAGCTTAGCCCCAATAGCGTGGAAGCCTCAAATGGAATCACAAATCACGAAAACACCTTGGAAGAACTTGAGAGAATATGTATGCACACTAAAATCGGCCCACTCTTATTTTCACACACTTGTGCCAATTTTGTGAGCCAAGGACCCCTTTATATATTATGGAGGATTAGGGTTACATCCATGTAAACCCTAATACCCATGACCTTTCATTTACATAGGATCCATGGGTTAAAAGCTCCATGGACCATCCATGAAAGCTTAGCCCAACCTAAATGAACTAGCCCATTCCATATATATATATATATATATATATATATATATATATATATATATATATATATATATATATATATATATATATATATATATATATATAAGAGTCCATATTTAATTAGTTCTTTTTGATCACTTAATTAATTATAAATTAATTCTTGATCAATACCAATTAAATAATATGATTCCATACTAATATATTAGAACTTATAATATATTAATATAAATCATAAATATACTATTCTCAAAAGACTATCCATATAAATTATGCCGGTGAAGTGCAACCCAAATGGACCATGCCGGGTCGGGTCAAATACATACCAAATATAGTTATGGGCTAAGACATTAATCCAACATGATTGTGAGTAGAATCTAGCTAGAAACTGACAGCAGTTATTGATCGCCGGCTCGGGAAGTGGCACATACTCAGCAAAACGAGAGAGAGAGAGAGAGAGAGAGAGAGAGAGAGAGAGAGAGAGAGAGAGAGAGAGAGAGAGAGAGAGAGAGGAAAGATTTTGGTGTTTATAGGCTGATTTTTGGTCTCTCACGTCGTAAGCCTCACATGCTCACGTTGTGAGCTTTCATGAGTCATCCCGTAGGCTTCCCAGGTGTCTTCTAGCCTCGATTAGTGTCCGTTTGACCCCTCACGCCGTGAGAAATCATGCTCACGTCATGAGCCTTATACGTAGACTTGCCATCTGCATTCTAGGTTTGGAACGTGGCATTTTGACTCCTCACGTCGTGAGAAATAAGACTCACGTCGTGAGTCCAGCCAGATTAGGGTTTCTGACCCGTGTCATGCTCTCAGATAGCTGTATTTTCAGAATGTTATAACGTTTTCATATGAGCTTCGTTTTTGACGTTCTTTATATCCACGCGTAGGTATTTCCGAGTACTATAACTTTCCTTTAGACTCCAATAGCTAATTCTAATTTTATTTTAAATTCTATATGTTATAAAGGCTATAGTGATAGAATTTATCATAACTTCTTCATGCGAAGTCAGATTTAGACGTTCTATATATTTTTGGGATTGTATAGACTTGTAGTATTGAATGAAAACATCATTTAAAGATTAAAGTAAATTTATTATAATATGTGTTTGTTATATTTATTGGAGTTATCTTTTACCTGAATTTGACTGGTGTTACAGCTATGTCAGGTCCGAATCAACCCCCGAGTCCGTATCATCCCTAAGTCCATAATGACTCCAAGCCCAGATTGGCTCCATGCATATAACATACAATCATGTCAGTAATAGTCACATAATCACATACATCCTACATATACAAATCAGTGGACCGACATTGGTGCCTTCGACCTACCAGTGTGATGAGAAGACTCACATAAAAGGAAGTGCTCAATTGCTACCACTCTCACTGACAAAATATTGCAGCTACGCACCACCTATTCAGTCAAACCAAATAAACCTTGAGCTCTTCCTCCAAAGTAGGTGCTTGACCAAAAGTCATCTCAAGTCAAAAGTCATCAGCCAAAGTCAACGGTCAACGTTGACTATAGTCAACCGCCACGTCGTGGGCACCTATGGCCACGCTGTGGCCCTTCAGCAACCAGTCTGTCATGATTTTCCCCATCGCCACGTCGTGGCAACCTAATTCCACACTGTGGGCACTAGGTTTTCCGCAGCTTAATGAATTAAGATGTTTCCTTCAATCCTAAGAGCTCTAAAGCTCATATCTGGTCCGAGACCAGGTCTAGAAGGATAAAGTTTCAACCTTTATCTGCTAAGACCACACAAAAAGTAAAAATCTGAAACCCTAGGTCTCAAATGGGCTAAAATGGACAAGACTTTCCCCATTAAGCACTTATTCGAAAAAGTCCATAACTCATTTACTCCAGATTAGTTTCTAATATCAAAACCCAACAAGACTCCAGATCCAAACCACTAATCATGCCAAATATCCCATTGATTCATAAGGTTACAAGCTTTAGGAGATCCCATCACCCCAGCTCATAAAACATGAGGATTTAGGGACAAAACTTAAGATCTAGAAACCTATCATGATAAAAATCGAGTCCTGGACACTTACAAAGATCCAGAAGAGTGCCAAAACCGAGGATGAGAACTAGCTTGCTGAATCTTAGCTCAGTTTTTCTTTTAAATAGGGACGAAGGGATTTAGGGTTTCTCAGATATCAGGGAGGTTGGTGGAGGCCGAGGGTGAGCAAACCCTAGCCTCCTTTTTCTTTTAAATAGGGAGCAAAACCCCGAAAATAGGGTTTGTCACTTTACAGTTGCCACACCATGGCCTATACTGCCATACCATGACGGGTTAAATAAAATACACAGGCTGACATTGACTTACCACGTCGTGGTGCCTCCGGATGTTACAACTCTCCCCCACTAAAATCAGACTTCCTCCTCAAAGTCTGCCTCCGTAAATAACTCGGGGTAATGATCTCTCATCTCTTCCTCCGGTTCCCACATCCAATTAGAAACCCTTCGGTGATGACACTGCCCATTCACCAGGTTCACCACTTGGTTGCACAAAGACTTTGTCTTTCTGTCAAGAATTGCAATCGGTCTCTTTACATAATTCTGGCGCTCATTGAACTGAATGTCGTCCAAAGGAATCACCGCAGAATTATCGGCTAAACACTTCCGTAACTAAGAGACATGGAAAGTGTTGTGAATCAGACTGAGCTCATCAGACAACTCTAATCAGTATGCAAGCTTGCCCACCTGGGCGATAATCCTGAAAGGATCGATAAACCAGGGACATAGCTTTCTCCACTTCTGAAATTGTTTGACACCCTTCCATGGTGACACCTTCAAAAGTACCAAATCCCTCACCTGGAACTCGAGATCGGAACGATGTTGTCTAGTATAACTCTTATGTCGAGTTTGTGCGGCCCGCAACATGGTGTATCAACTGGGTGGTCTTGAGCACCGCTTCAGTACTCCCCATGACCTGATCCCCAAACTAGCCCCAACAAACCGAGGTCTTGCACCTTCTCCCGTACAACATGTCGAAAGGTGGTCGATCAATACTGGCATGATAATTGTTGTTGCAGGAGAACTCGGCCAGTGGAAGATAATGTTGGATAAGGTGTCTAAGTCCATAACTATTTCTGGTATGTACTTGACCAGACCCGGCATGGTCCATTTGGGTTGCATGGCACCATGCAATTGGATAAACTAAAATGAGAGAAATAACACTTATGGTTTATTAATATATTATAAGTTCTAATATATTAATAATATTATTTAATTAGTTTGATCAAGAATTAATTTAGAATTAATTAAGTGATCAAAAGATAACTAATTAAATATATGGGTAGATTATGTAAATCTTCCATATCTTATATAGTGGGCTAAGAGGCTCCATGGATTATCAAGTTGGGTTCCACCCATAGGATGCTCCATGGATGCTCCATGGGAGTTACAAACCCATGGGTCATGGAAATGAAGAGTCATGACACATTAGGGTTTACATGGTGTAACCCTAGATGTGTCAACACTATATAAGAAACCCATTCTCCACCAAAATAGGCGAGACTAAGAAACAAGAGGGCTAGAGCCGATTTTGCAAGTGTAAGATTCTCTCAAAGTTTACTCCTTTGCATTTGGTGTTGTGTGAAGCATTTGAGGCATCACACTTGGGGTGCTAGGCTCACAAGGTTTCAAGGATCATAATCAACAACATGGTAAGTTATTCTATCTTTCATTCAAGTTAAAAATGTTCCCCATGTATGCTAGATAGGAATATAACCTTGGAATTCAACTTTGCATGATTATTAGACAAACATAGATCCAAGGTTATTAGGGTTGCATGTACACTTAGGAAGTGTTAGAATGCTCAAAACCGATCAGTGGTATCAGAGCCTAGGTTTGTTTGTTGTTTTTTTTTGTGTGCAAACAGCTTGAAAAAAAATCGTTTTTCTGTTTTCTGCTCGTATGAAAGTTTGCACTTTTGTTGCTGGAAATGGACTAGAAACATTACCCTAAACTGTTTTGATGTTTTAAAGCTTGTTTTAGATGGTGTAATGTTTATGCTAATCCATTTACAATGGCAATTATTAAAATTACAAGTTTTTTTTAAGTGTAATTTTTGATTCTTGAAAGTGTTCATATTCATGTTCTTGAACTTATGAAGATTAGATGATCATAGGAATTGTTTGTAACCTTCATGGTAGTTTAATTCATGATCATAATGTGTTTTAATGGAGTCCATAACTTGTCCTCAAGTTATGGAAAACCAAAAGTCTCACTTTTATTAAAGCCATTAAAAGAACACAAGAGTTATAAAAATGAAGAGTCTTTATTTTTATTACTCAATTAATTCATAAGTTATAAGAAATGAAAAGTTTTGGAAGTTTACAAAACTTGCCCTCAAGTTTTGGAACATGTAAAGTCTTGATTAAAACTTTAGTTCCAACCCTTAGAATTTTAAAAGTTAAAATTCAACCCTTATACTTTATAATATTATAAGTTACTAATATATATATGTATAACGTCAAGTCGTCTTACCGCTAGTACGCCTCATTCACGAAGCCGGTCTATAAGGGGGGTATAAGGTTGTTGCCTATAAAATGGCAACTTAATGGGTGTCCACTCTCACCCACCGCTTCCTTGATCGGTGGAGGGTCGTTAGCCGAACGGGTAAGACAAGGACTTATAAATTCTCATTAAAAGTATGATGAATATTATAAAGTAACTAAATGCTTTTATTAAATTCCCAATCTTAGTTACTTTAGGAAAATGTGAATAAGGTGCTAATCCATGAAATTACACTTTACACTTTGTTTAAGTCGTTGGTGGAGCGTGTGTGGTTAACCGGCACACTAACTTGGACTTAACAAGGTAGGTAAAGGGTGACTTAAGGTTTACCATAGCATCGGTGGAGCGTGTGTGGTTTACCGGCACATCGATTGAGTGATAAACCTTGAGGGTAACAAGTGATTTGCATGGTTACTTCACACCTCGTTTTGTGATCCTCGGTATCCCAGTCACAAAACTTGGAGGGCACACTCGAGATTGAAACATGCCTTTGAAAAGTTCATTGAATCTCAAAAGAATCTAGGAATTTCTAAGAACCAATTAAAAACCTAATATTTATATTTCGTTTTTCATGGTGAAAATTGGTGAATCGTCATTCACCTACCTTTCAAATATGTTATAGCTTGGATTACGGCATACCTCTTCTAAGTTATAATATATTGTGATTGGATTCTAGCCCTAATATTACATTTGGGTGTTTTATTAAGGACTCTCTTAATATCTAAACTAATCTTGTTCTCTTCTTTCAGATGTCTTCAAACAATGCAGCTTCTGGCTCTAATCCTAATGGCTCCTTTACCCTTATGAACTTGTGTGGGAAAGTCACTTTTGATGGATCCAACTTCAATGAATGGATCAGAAACATCAGGATGATTACCCGCTACGAGGACAAAGAATATGTCCTTGACAAGGAGCTTAAGGAGATTGATGAGACCACTGCAACTCCCCAGGAGATCGCTGACTTCCGGGCACATGAAAGGGATGCTACAAAAGTGGCATGCATCATGTTGGCCACCATGACAGCGGAACTCCAAAAGTCCTATGAGGACTTCTACCCTTTTGAAATGCACCAAGATCTGATGGAAAGATACCATCAAAGTGCACGACAAGAGAGGTATGAAATCATATGCTCTATCATAACAACCATGATGAAGGACGGGGAATCTGTCACGAGCCACATGCAGAAAATGTAAAGGTATGTGGATCGGTTGCTGAAGCTTAAAGTGAACTTCCCTGAGGAGCTTGCAATAGATATCATTTTGCACTCCTTACCATCGTGCTATGATCAATTCCGCATGACATATCACATGAATAAGGAAGAGGTCACACTCAGCAAACTTCAGGGACTCCTCAAGACCGCAGAAACAGGTCTTAAGGGTAAGTCAGTTGTTAACACTCCTACTCCAAACTCCGCCCCAGTTTTGGCAATCGGGAAAAGTCGAGGGAAGAAGAGGAACGACTCTTCGAAGGGTACCAAGGCTAGGACCCTTGATGGCTCTTCTTCAAGTGGAACCAAGAAAGGTTTCGTCACTCCTTCTTCTGACCCAAAAGAGGCTGAATGCTTCTATTGCCATGAAAAATCACATTGGAAGCGGAACTACCCAAAGTACCAGCAAGATGTGAAGGATGGGAAAGTTAAACCCAACCATGCAGGTATTTACACTATCTTATCTAATAACTCACCCCATTCTAACTCTTGGGTCCTTGATACCGGTTGTGGTATTCATATCTGTTCTGATTTGCAGGGACTAAGAAGAAGTGAGAATGTGGAGCATCGAAGAATAAACTTAATCATGGGGAATAGGAAAGGTTTACCTGTCACCAAGATTGGAGTTTATACTTTATCGCTAAGTAGTGGGTTTAGTTTAGATTTGAATAAGTGTTGTTATTCGCCAGAAATGGCAAGAAACATTATTTCCTTTCATGCATTGTATAAACAAGGTTTCACCTTTTCATTTGATAATGAAGTTGGTTCGATTAATGCTTTCTTTAATAATGTTCTTTATTTTAAAGCATTACCTTGTGATGGCGTGTATGAAACTGTATCTGTGGTTGATAACTTAGGAAATAATGTATTGTGTATTGATTCTGTTAATAATAATAACTTGGATAAAGCATCATTATGGCATTGTCGTCTTGGACATATAAGCAAGAAACGCATAGGCCAACTCCAAAAGGATGGAGTCTTGGAGTCATTTGACCTAAAGTCAGATGATAGTTGCGAATCATGCTTACTTGGAAAAATGACAAAGTCACCCTTCACAGGTTCTTGTGAGAGGGGTGAAGATTTGTTGGATCTTATACACACGGATGTGTGTGGACCCTTCAAAGTGCACGACAAGAGAGGTATGAAATCATATGCTCTATCATAACAACCATGATGAAGGACGGGGAATCCGTCACGAGCCACATGCAGAAAATGTAAAGGTATGTGGATCGGTTGCTGAAGCTTAAAGTGAACTTCCCTGAGGAGCTTGCAATAGATATCATTTTGCACTCCTTACCATCGTGCTATGATCAATTCCGCATGACATATCACATGAATAAGGAAGAGGTCACACTCAGCAAACTTCAGGGACTCCTCAAGACCGCAGAAACAGGTCTTAAGGGTAAGTCAGTTGTTAACACTCCTACTCCAAACTCCGCCCCAGTTTTGGCAATCGGGAAAAGTCGAGGGAAGAAGAGGAACGACTCTTCGAAGGGTACCAAGGCTAGGACCCTTGATGGCTCTTCTTCAAGTGGAACCAAGAAAGGTTTCGTCACTCCTTCTTCTGACCCAAAAGAGGCTGAATGCTTCTATTGCCATGAAAAATCACATTGGAAGCGGAACTGCCCAAAGTACCAGCAAGATGTGAAGGATGGGAAAGTTAAACCCAACCATGCAGGTATTTACACTATCTTATCTAATAACTCACCCCATTCTAACTCTTGGGTCCTTGATACCGGTTGTGGTATTCATATCTGTTCTGATTTGCAGGGACTAAGAAGAAGTGAGAATGTGGAGCATCGAAGAATAAACTTAATCATGGGGAATAGGAAAGCTTTACCTGTCACCAAGATTGGAGTTTATACTTTATCGCTAAGTAGTGGGTTTAGTTTAGATTTGAATAAGTGTTGTTATTCGCCAGAAATGGCAAGAAACATTATTTCCTTTCATGCATTGTATAAACAAGGTTTCACCTTTTCATTTGATAATGAAGTTGGTTCGATTAATGCTTTCTTTAATAATGTTCTTTATTTTAAAGCATTACCTTGTGATGGCGTGTATGAAACTGTATCTGTGGTTGATAACTTAGGAAATAATGTATTGTGTATTGATTCTGTTAATAATAATAACTTGGATAAAGCATCATTATGGCATTGTTGTCTTGGACATATAAGCAAGAAACGCATAGGCCAACTCCAAAAGGATGGAGTCTTGGAGTCATTTGACCTAAAGTCAGATGATAGTTGCGAATCATGCTTACTTGGAAAAATGACAAAGTCACCCTTCACAGGTTCTTGTGAGAGGGGTGAAGGTTTGTTGGATCTTATACACACGGATGTGTGTGGACCCTTCAAACATGCCACAAGGGATGCTAATCGTTATTATTTGACTTTTACTGATGATTACAGTAGATATGGATATGTCTACTTAAACAAGCATAAGTCAGAGACTTTTGAAAGGTTTAAAGAATTTAAACAAGAAGTCGAGAATCAATTGGGCAGGAACATTAAGATGCTTCGATCCGATCGAGGTGGTGAGTATCTTAGTTCAGAGTTCCTCGACTATCTTAGGGAATGTGGGATTGTCTCACAATTGACACCTCCCAGGACACTGCAGTTGAATGGTGTAGGTGAGAGGCGTAATCGAACCTTGTTGGATATGGTTCGTTCCATGATGAGTCGAGCTTCGCTACCAATCTCATTTTGGGGGTATGCCTTAGAGTCTGCCGCCCATATCCTTAATCTAGTTCCCACAAAGAAAGTTGCCAAAACTCCTCATCAGATGTGGACTGGTAAAGTACCCAAACTAGACCACATTAAGATTTGGGGTTGCGAGGCTTTCGTGAGACGCGAGACTCATGATAAGCTCGAACCTCGAAGTGAGAGGTGTATTTTCATCGGCTACCCACAACAATCCTTTGGTTACCTCTTCTACAGACCTAGTGAGAATGTGGTCTTTGTAGCTAGGAGGGCTTTCTTTCGAGAGAGAGAGTTCATAAGCCAAGGAGACAGTGGGAGGCAAGTTGACCTTGAAGAAATTCAAGAGTCAAGTGGTGAAAGAACTTCAAACCCTAGCACTCAACTTGAGGAGGAAACTCATGTTGAGCCAATTGACAAGTCTGTACCTCTGAGGCGTTCCACAAGGGTTAGGAATGCACCTGAGCATTACTACGGATTCCATATTACTGCGGAAGGTGATATACTTATCAGTGATGAGACACTGATAGGTCTGGATGAACCTAACAGTTGCGCGGAAGCCATGGCAGGCCCTGAGTCAGCCAAGTGGAAAGAGGCAATGGACAGCGAGATACAGTCCATGTATGACAATCAAGTTTGGAACTTGGTTGAGAATGTACCAGGTCGTAAGACTGTAGGGTGAAAATGGATCTTCAAGAAGAAGACCGACATGGATGGTAATGTACACACTTATAAGGCACGACTGGTTGCAAAGGGTTTCTCACAAACTCCGGGAGTTGATTATGATGAGACCTTTTCTCCAGTGGCCAAGATTAAGTCTATTAGGGTTCTGTTAGCCATAGCCACATTTCATGACTATGAAATATGGCAAATGGATGTCAAAACCGCTTTCCTTAATGGAAAGTTGGCTAAGGATGTTTACATGAGTCAGCCAGAGGGTTTTGTCAACACAGAGTACCCTAATAGAGTGTGTAAGCTTGAGAAATCCATTTATGGGTTAAAGCAAGCACCTCGCAGATGGAATCTTTGCTTTGATGAGAAAGTCAAGGAATTTGGCTTTTCTAGGAGTGAAGATGAATCTTGTGTATATGTCAAGGCTAGTGGGAGTATAGTTAGCTTTTTGGTATTGTATGTGGATGACATACTACTCATAGGAAATGACATCCCAACTCTGCAGGAAGTTAAGTCCTGGCTTGGGAAGTGTTTCTCTATGAAGGACCTAGGAGAAGCTGCCTATATTCTAGGGATAAGGATCTTGAGAGACCGGAGTAAAAGACTAATTGGACTTAGTCAGAGTACTTACTTGGATAAGGTGTTGAAGAGATTCGGCATGCAGGACTCCAAGAAAGGAGAGTTCCCCATCCAGAGTAATGCCAGATTGAGTAAGACACAAAGCCCTAGTACTGAGGCTGAGATAGCAGAAATGAGTCGAATACCTTATGCTTCGGCTGTAGGATCGATCATGTATGCTATGACGTGTACTCGACCTGATGTAGCCTTTTCTTTGAGCATGGTTAGCAGGTATCAGGGGAACCCTGGCAAGGCACACTGGACTGCGGTAAAGAATATCCTCAAGTACCTACGGAGGACTAAGGACTGGGTCCTTACCCTCGGTGGGAGTGAAGACTTGAGAGTTGTAGGGTATAGTGATGCTAGCTTTCAGACTGATAGGGATAATTTCCGCTCTCAGTCAGGCTGAGTCTTTACCTTAAATGGAGGAGCAATTTCTTGGAAGAGTTCCAAGCAAGAGACAGTGGCTGATTCAACTTGCGAATCAGAGTATATAGCAGCTAGCGAGGCAGCAAAGGAGGCGATATGGCTGAAGAACTTCATTGGAGACCTTGGAGTTGTACCAGCTATTAAAGAGCCAATGGAAATTTTCTATGATAGTGAAAGTGCAGTTGCCTTAGCCAAGGAACCAAGGGATCACGGGAGATCCATACACATCGACAGAAAATACCGTTTCATCAGACATCGAATAGAAGAAGGACTCCTCGTGGCAAAGAGGGTATCATCAGATGAGAATCCAGCAGATCCCCTCACGAAGGGACTGACTCGGGTTAAGCATCTCCAGCATGCTCGGAGCATAGGGCTGAAGGATGATATTAGATTTAGTAGTTAGATAACCTTGAAATTTGTAAAGTGTAATTGACATTAGATGATGAATAAAAGGTGTTTAATTTATGAGTAAAGTGTTGTTATCTCTTGTCGATCGTTTACTATATTTCTTTTGCATGTTTTGACTTCCAGAATAATTATGTTTGGTATATCATATTATTCGAACCTCCACAGTCGGTCATATGTCGGAAGTAGGTATGAATCAAGACTGTCATGATTGGTTGCAGAGGTCTAAGTTGTTGGACATGGCTACAACACTCATGAGTGCTCATAAGTTCTGAGCATTGGACTCAACCCACGCTCACTGGAATCACTTCATGGAATTTATCTCGAGTGATCGTGAGACGGTAATATCATATAAGTCTTCAAACCTAGAGATATGATTTGTTACTTATGAGTTGGTTATGCATTGATTGTACGTTAACGCATTGGTAACTCGATGTTATAAAACGTGCTTTTGTGTATAATTCAATGAGTGGTAGAACAAACATATGAGTCGAAGTTTATCTGTTCCTTCTTGGATTAGAAGCTGATATCTGGGCCCCTCGATGATTTTCTTTTGACCTATGTACCGGTCCCGGTCAGAACTAAGTTGATGTGTTCAATTAAGTTCTTTGTCAAACAAATCGGAAATCGGGAAACAAACTGCTGGACACAAAGTAAGACACTGTTCCATGTATTTGTCCGGCTGATATCTAGAGCAGAGGATTATATGATCACTTATCTTAAATGGCGTATCATCATCTTCTCAGTTCCGAGAGACCTTGAAAGAGCTACGATTGCCGATCGGTTCCTGAAGTATTGCAGTTATAGTTATTAGACTTATCCAAGTGGGAGACTGTTGGATAAGGTGTCTAAGTCCATAACTATTTCTGGTATGTACTTGACCCGACCCGGCATGGTCCATTTGGGTTGCATGGCACCATGCAATTGGATAAACTAAAATGAGAGAAATAACACTTATGGTTTATTAATATATTATAAGTTCTAATATATTAATAATATTATTTAATTAGTTTGATCAAGAATTAATTTAGAATTAATTAAGTGATCAAAAGATAACTAATTATATATATGGGTAGATTATGTAAATCTTCCATATCTTATATAGTGGGCTAAGAGGCTCCATGGATTATCAAGTTGGGTTCCACCCATAGGATGCTCCATGTATGCTCCATGGGAGTTACAAACCCATGGGTCATGGAAATGAAGAGTCATGACACATTAGGGTTTACATGGTGTAACCCTAGATGTGTCAACACTATATAAGAAACCCATTCTCCACCAAAATAGGCGAGACTAAGAAACAAGAGGGCTAGAGCCGATTTTGCAAGTGTAAGATTCTCTCAAAGTTTACTCCTTTGCATTTGGTGTTGTGTGAAGCATTTGAGGCATCACACTTGGGGTGCTAGGCTCACAAGGTTTCAAGGATCATAATCAACAATAAGGTAAGTTATTCTATCTTTCATTCAAGTTAAAAATGTTCCCTATGTATGCTAGATAGGAATATAACCTTGGAATTCAACTTTGCATGATTATTAGACAAACATAGATCCAAGGTTATTAGGGTTGCATGTACACTTAGGAAGTGTTAGAATGCTCAAAACCCATTAGATAAGTATCCCAACTCCCGCTAAAATCTAGCCCATACGCCCTAAGCATATCTTTGAGCGTCTGAATTTTCCCGCTCACTTTATCCATCGATATGCAGGTGGTATGTTTCACTTAAATGTAGCCGAGTTCCCAAATCCTCATGAAACTTCCTCCAAAACCTGGAGGTAAAACAAATGTCTCAATCCGAAACCATCGAAACAAGCACCCTGTGCCGAACCACCAGCCCCCGAATGTAATTGTCGGCCAGCTTCTCGGTTGATATACTCTCAGCAATCAGAATAAAATGTGCGCTCTTAGTCAATCTAATAAAAATGACCCAAATAGAGTCAACCCCATGTACCTTCCTTGATAACTTTGTGATGAAGTCCATCGTGATCTCTTCCCATTTCCACATGGGAATGGGTAACGACTACATCTTGAAATGGGGTTTATCATGTTTGGCCTTGACTTTCTGGCAAGTCAAGCACCGCTCCACAAATTATGATATCTCCCCATTCATATAGGGCCACCAATAACTCAACTTCAGATCCCTATACATCTTTGTGGCCCCTGGATGGATTGAAAACTTCGACTTATAAGCCTCTTCCAACACTGGCTGGCTAATCCCATCAGTGGTCGGGACCCAAACCCTCCTACATTGCATCAACAAGCCCCGACTATCTCTGACGAACAATGGAATCTGCCCCCTGATCCGCTCCGCCTTCCAATTTTCCTTCTTCAATCCCTCCATCTGAGCCTCTTTGATTATATCTAAAAGTGGAGAAACAATAACCATCCGCAAACATAAGTCCCCAATAGGTGCACTCATCGCCTTGAAGCTCAAGGCATCTGCCATAACATTGGCCCTCCCAAGGTGGTACAAGATATCATAATCATAATCCTTTACCACAATCAGCCATCTATGTTGCCTCATGTTTAAATTTGGCTGATCCAAAATATATCTCAGGCTCTTGTAATCATTGGAGATTGTACACCTAACTCCATGCAGATAGTACCTCCAAATCTTGAGATCAAAAACTATAGCCCCAACTCTAAATCGTGCATAGGGTAGTTGACATCATGAGGCTTTAGCTGTCTCAAAGCGTAAGCAATCACATGTCCCCTCTGTATGAGGACAACTACAGGACCCGAGATAGAAGAATCACAATAAACAACAAAATCATTCATTCCCTCAGGAAGAATGAGAATCGGGGCCTCACACAAGCTCTGTCTCAACATCTCAAAAGTTGACTGTTTATCAGGCCCTCACCGAGAAGAAACATTCTTCTTCGTCAAGCGGGTCGAAGGCACAACAATCTTGGAGAAATCCTAGATAAATCTCCGATAGTAACCTACTAGACCTAGAAAAATCCGAATATTTAATGGGGTCCTTGGAACCTCCCATCTCATCACGACATCAATCTTGGTCGGGTTGACTAATATACCCTTCTCGTTGATGATGTGCTGTAAGAACTATACCTCGGGCAACCAAAACTCGTAGTTGGAGAATTTGGCACACAGTCTCTCCCTCCTCAGAGTCTCCAATTCCTCTCGCAAATGATCCTCGTGCTGTTACTTAGTCTTGGATTAGACCATAATATCATCAATAAACACGATCACCGACCGATCAAGCATCAGTTTGCATACGCGGTTCTTGAGATCCATGACAGATGCTGGTGCGTTGGTGAGACCCGAAGGCAACGTTACGAACTTGTAATGACCATAACGAGTCCTGAAGGCCGTCTTCTGTACATCCTCGTCTCTGGCCCTCATCTGATGGTAACCTGACCGCAAATCAGTCTTAGAGAACCAAGATGCGCCCTGAAGCTAGTCAAACAAATCATAAATCCTCTGGAGTGGGTAACGGTTCTTCACCGTTAGCTTATTCAACTCCCGATAATCTATGCACATTCTATGAGAACCGCCCATCTTTTTCACGAACAGGATAGATGGATCCCTATGGAGAGCTACTCTGACTGATAAACCCCTTGTCTAACAGCTCCTGAAGCTGCAGAGACAACTCCTGCATCTCTGACGGTGCTAAACGATATGGTGCTTTGGCTATCGGGGCCACACCAAGGACTAAGTCAATCCGAAACTCAACCTGCCTCTCGGAAGGCACTCCTAGAAAATCCTTAGGAAATACGTTAGGAAAATCCCGGATGATGGACACATCATTAAAAGTCATCATGCCCCTAACTCGAGTAACAACCACATAGGCCAAAAATCGAGAGCAACCCTACTGAATATATCACCTAGCCCTCACAGTGGATTAGAGAGTCGGTTCGTGCTAGGCACCCTCACCTTGAACAATCAGTTTTCCCTCACTAAGGGTTCTAACTCTCACTAACAGGTTCTCACAATCAATCATGGCCCCATTAGGACCCAACCAACCCATCCCTATAATAATCTTCAACCCTCATAATGGATTCAGAACCAAATTAATCAGATATCTCTTGCTGAGAAGATTCCAAACACACCCTTGATGAACTCCCGAGGCACTCACTAAACGCTCAGCAACAATATTTACCTCCAACGGGTAATCCGAAATCCCAGGAGCATCACTAAACTTCTTGCTTAGTGCAAGAGATACAAAGGATTGGGTGTCACCCGAATCAAACAGAACATAAGTACTCATACCATTGACTAAGAAAGTCCCTATACATGATCAGAAAAACATAAGCATAAAAAAGAAAATAATAATGAATAAGATAAGGAGACATACCCGCAACCACATCATGCGTTGCTCTCACCTCCTCGGTCATCAACTAAAATGCCCTGCTTTTCACCGCAGGTGCCTCCGCCTTGACCTGGCGGCCATCAGTGATCCTCATGGTGATTGGCGCATGCGCTGCCACTTGCTCTCCTGACAACCTCAGAAAATCAGTATTTTTATGCCCGTGTGGTCGTAATGAAAGCAAATCAGTGCACTCTGGGGGCAATCCCAAATTATATGGCATGCCTGCCCATATATGTAACAACCCGAACCCACTGTCATACATGTCCCACCGCAACAGCTTGCCTCACTTGCCTCAACAAATCCGACCCTGCTGGCTCCTAGTATGTGAATCAGAAGTCTTGGGCTTCTTAGACTGGCCCACAATTGTCTGTACCTACTTCGACTTGTGCTTTGTCTGAAGCTCCAGCTCAACCCCGTACTCATAGGCCCTCTCAATCATATCATTCAAGGTCTTACAACCAAAAAATCTCACAAACTCTCTGATGTCACCCCTCAACATGTCATGATATCTCGTCTTCTTCATCTCCTCATATGCAACATACTATGGAACCAATAGAGCCCTCTCACGGAACTTGGAAGTGATCTCCACCACAGTCTTAGTAGTCTGGTGAAGGTCTTGAAACTCCCTCGCTAGCTGCTACACCTTGATCGCTGGTGAAAATTCCTCCTATAATCTCGTAACAAACTCCTCCCAACTCATGGGCCACCACAACCGCAAATCCTAAAGCTCGACTAACCTCATCCCACCAGTAACATGCTCGGTCTCTCAGAATGTGGGATAGAAACCCTACCTTTGCCCCCTAAGGAAAAAAACCTTGCTGAGCATCCTCCATGTCAGCGATCCATCGTGGGCTAGCGATGGGGTCCTTAACCCTAAAGAAATCTGGAGCTCCATAGGCCTTGAAATCCTAAAATGAGGGAGTCGACGCCCCTAACTGCCCCACATCAATGTTTTCCCTAAGGGCCCCGAATCTCTCATCCATAAGCTCCACAATCCCCTCCTTGATGGTACCAAAAATCATAGGGGTAGCCTTCAAGATACCGCAGGTAATCTCTGATGTGATAAAGTCGCGTAATCGCTCATCTAATGGTTCGACACCAGAGACAGAGCCGGATCCAGAAGCTCCTCCTTGAGTGGTCACCATAATTAACTGAAATACAAACATATAAACAATCATCATAAACTCGGGGGAACTTCCAATCTACAGGCCCCATTAGCATCTCCAAGACCGTCCTTGCCTTGAGTACGGATCATGTCCTTTCAATAGTACGGGCCCAATACTACCTTCCACACTTATCTGTACATTCCTCAAGAACCATCCTAAATACTCTAAGTCACCACACTAATCCATACACCAATCCTATGCTATACCTCATACAAATCTTACAATAGCATCTCCTAGGCTCTCCTAGGAATTCTCAATTCGACCGCCTCTACAGTACTAAGAATCTCAATCAACACTGTTGGTTGCCTTATGCATGCAAATTGTACACAAAAAGGAATCACATAGACTCTCAAATAATGGTTATGCCCTAAGTCCAGAACCAAACAAGGACCAGGAAATAAGGCAACACCAGTCATTCTGGGGCTATATGAACCTAAGCGTATACAATTTAAAAGATACACTTAGCAATTAACTAAGCCGGTATCAAACCCAAGTAATACATAGCATCCTATTCTCCTAGGCTATAATGTATCACGCGAATCAGGCAATTCTTTCATACAATTCCTGAAAGCATCCTTAGCCTTACTCTAGCATGTAATTCACATATCATGCATACTAATCATAATACATGGGCATGTTATATACATGGAGACACTAACTCTAGCATGTAATTCACGTATCAACCCCATGTAAAAACATGTAGTTCTGTCGGGTCCGAATCAATATCTGGGTCCATATCAACCCTGAGTCCTTAATGACTTTGAGCCCAGATTGGCTCCATGTATATAACATACAATCATATCAGTAATAGTCACATAATCACGTACACCCTACATATAAAAATCAATGGGCCGACATTGGTGCCTTCGACCCACCAGTGTAGTGAGAAGACTCACCTCACAGGAAGTGCTCAACTACTACCACTCTTGTTGACAGAATACCACTACTACACACCACCTATTCAGTCAAACCAAATAAACCTTGAGCTCTTCCTCCAAACTAGGTGCTTGACCAAAAGTCAACTCAAGTCAAAAGTCAACGGTCAACGTTGACTTTAGTCAACCGCCATGTCGTGACCACCTATAGCCACGTCGTGGCCCTCTAACAACCAGTCTATCGTAATTTTCCCCATCGCCACATCATGGCGACCTAATGTTACGCCGTAGGCACTAGGTTTTCAACATCTTAACGGATTAAGTTGTTTCCTTTGATCCTAAGACCTCCAAAGCTCAGATCTAGTCCGGAACCAAGTCTACAAGCATAAAGTTTCCAACTTTATCTGATAAGACCACCCAAAAGATAAAAATCTCGAACCCTAGGTTTCAAATGTGCTAAAAAAGACATGAATTTTCCAATTAAGCACTTATTCCAAAAAGACCATAGCTCATTTACTCCAGATTAGTTTCTAATATCAAAACCAACATAAATGTAACACAGTAAATTTTCAAACAAAATTTTTCATTTAAAAAAACCCAAATATCCCATTTCAAAATCACAATTTCTACAAACATCAAGTTATCAAAACACATGTCTCAAAAACTGTTTATAACACTATCTAGGATCCTCAAAAACATATCTCCGACGCAAGTGTGTGTACAATCAAGCCGGCGCCTTCCCGTGATCCTTAGAAGTACCTGAAACACATAACACATAACACGGTAAGCATGAAGATTAGTGAGCTCCCCAAAATACCATGCACAACTCATTAGCCACTCTAGGCTATAACTCAATAAGATCCTCCGGTCAATGTGTCTCAGTGACACCCTCTGGTCCCAACTCAATAAGCTGATAATAACAATACTCAACATAAATCATAAGACATTATGCAAAATATTAAGATACATAGTTAAGCACAATAAACATATCAATCACATGCAGGTACCACTCATGGTAAGTATAGTTAGAAGACTCACCTCGTAAGCTAGCAAATAAAAGTCTCGTACTCGGGAATCTTGAACTAGCCTCCGCCTAACACATTCGATACGTATCTCTAATCAATACTCCACTCATAGTCAATTACACCAAAGGTTGTTCTCTCATTCTCTCTAACTCTTGGAATGGGTAAAAGACCATTTTACCCATCCATGGTCTCCATTACTTATGTTGACCAAACCCTAAAGTCAACAGAAGTCAAACTCGAGTCAACAATCCCAGTTTGACCTGACTCGCCGAGTGCACTTATGTGACTCGGCAAGTCTAGTCGTTCCTCAGAAGTCTTTGTGAGGGTCCAGCTCGTCGAGTTAACCCCTAACTCGCCGAGTAACAGCATAGCCAGCTCATCGGGACAAACCCTAATCGAATCGTCGAGTCGGTTCCTCGACTCGGCGAGTCCATTCAGACGATTTCAAGGCAGAAAACCTTCCCAAACTCTAGATCTACACTCTCAAGGCTCATTTATCACGTAAAGTCACATACTTTACGTCCATGCATGGCACTTAGGGCTTGAAATGCCAAAACACACTTTAAAAAGGGTTTTTCGTACCATAGCATTATTATGGGTAAATAAAGTAGGGACTTTTGGACTCTAGGGACCTGACATGGTCCAGATCTGAAGTTCAAACTTCAACATGAACTCAAAACACTCTAGGTCCTCATATTAGATAGAAAAAGAACTAAACTCCCAAAATCATGAGATCTACTCAACAAAATGAGAAAGGTGCAAGCTTTATACCTTTCCCAGAAGCTCTGAGGTGAAATAGCCACAAATCTAGCAGCTCCTTCTTGTCTCTTGACTTGGAATCCTTCTATTCTCTTCAAAAGATGCACCAAAAACTCTAGGTTAGCTCAAAACTCTCTCTCTCTCTCTCTCTCTCTCTCTCTCTAAGCTCACATGCCAATTAGGGTTTACTCTCAGGGAGGTATAGCCGCAAATAAGGCTATAAGTGCCCTTAAATAGGCCCCAAACCCGGGGATTTAGGGTTTCTCATCACAGCGTCTACTCGGCGAGTCGGCTCTCGGGCTCGTCGAGTAGGTCATTAATCCCACATGGCGCATCGCGACTCTACTCGATGAGTTGTAGCACCGACTCGTCGAGTAGCTCAATGGTCTTCAAATATAAATGACCACCTATAGCCACGTCGTGGCCCTCTAACAACCAGTCTATCGTAATTTTCCCCATCGCCACATCATGGCGACCTAATGTTATGCCGTAGGCACTAGGTTTTCAACATCTTAAAGGATTAAGTTGTTTCCTTTGATCCTAAGACCTCCAAAGCTCAGATCTAGTCCGGAACCAAGTCTACAAGCATAAAGTTTCCAACTTTATCTGATAAGACCACCCAAAAGATAAAAATCTCGAACCCTAGGTTTCAAATGTGCTAAAAAAGACATGAATTTTCCAATTAAGCACTTATTCCAAAAAGACCATAGCTCATTTATTCCAGATTAGTTTCTAATATCAAAACCAACATAAATGTAACACAGTAAATTTTCAAACAAAATTTTTCATTTAAAAAAACCCAAATATCTCATTTCAAAATCACAATTTCTACAAACATCAAGTTATCAAAACACATGTCTCAAAAACTGTTTATAACACTATCTAGGATCCTCAAAAACATATCTCCGACGCAAGTGTGTGTACAATCAAGCCGGCGCCTTCCCGTGATCCTTAGAAGTACCTGAAACACATAACACATAACACGGTAAGCATGAAGATTAGTGAGCTCCCCAAAATACCATGCACAACTCATTAGCCACTCTAGGCTATAACTCAATAAGATCCTCCGGTCAATGTGTCTCAGTGACACCCTCTGGTCCCAACTCAATAAGCTGATAATAACAATACTCAACATAAATCATAAGACATTATGCAAAATATTAAGATACACAGTTAAGCACAATAAACATATCAATCACATGCAGGTACCACTCATGGTAAGTATAGTTAGAAGACTCACCTCATAAGCTAGCAAATAAAAGTCTCGTACTCGGGAATCTTGAACTAGCCTCCGCCTAACACATTCGATACGTATCTCTAATCAATACTCCACTCATAGTCAATTACACCAAAGGTTGTTCTCTCATTCTCTCTAACTCTTGGAATGGGTAAAAGACCATTTTACCCATCCATGGTCTCCATTACTTATGTTGACCAAACCCTAAAGTCAACAGAAGTCAAACTCGAGTCAACAATCCCAGTTTGACCTGACTCGCCGAGTGCACTTATGTGACTCGGCAAGTCTAGTCGTTCCTCAGAAGTCTTTGTGAGGGTCCAGCTCGTCGAGTTAACCCCTAACTCGCCGAGTAACAGCATAGCCAGCTCATCGGGACAAACCCTAATCGAATCGTCGAGTCGGTTCCTCGACTCGGCGAGTCCATTCAGACGATTTCAAGGCAGAAAACCTTCCCAAACTCTAGATCTACACTCTCAAGGCTCATTTATCACGTAAAGTCACATACTTTACGTCCATGCATGGCACTTAGGGCTTGAAATGCCAAAACACACTTTAAAAAGGGTTTTTCGTACCATAGCATTATTATGGGTAAATAAAGTAGGGACTTTTGGACTCTAGGGACCTGACATGGTCCAGATCTGAAGTTCAAACTTCAACATGAACTCAAAACACTCTAGGTCCTCATATTAGATAGAAAAAGAACTAAACTCCCAAAATCATGAGATCTACTCAACAAAATGAGAAAGGTGCAAGCTTTATACCTTTCCCAGAAGCTCTGAGGTGAAATAGCCACAAATCTAGCAGCTCCTTCTTGTCTCTTGACTTGGAATCCTTCTATTCTCTTCAAAAGATGCACCAAAAACTCTAGGTTAGCTCAAAACTCTCTCTCTCTCTCTCTCTCTCTCCCTCTCTCTCTCTCTAAGCTCACATGCCAATTAGGGTTTACTCTCAGGGAGGTATAGCCGCAAATAAGGCTATAAGTGCCCTTAAATAGGCCCCAAACCCGGGGATTTAGGGTTTCTCATCACAGCGTCTACTCGGCGAGTCGGCTCTCGGGCTCGTCGAGTAGGTCATTAATCCCACATGGCGCATCGCGACTCTACTCGATGAGTTGTAGCACCGACTCGTCGAGTAGCTCAATGGTCTTCAAATATAAATGACCACCTATAGCCACGTCGTGGCCCTCTAACAACCAGTCTATCGTAATTTTCCCCATCGCCACATCATGGCGACCTAATGTTATGCCGTAGGCACTAGGTTTTCAACATCTTAACGGATTAAGTTGTTTCCTTTGATCCTAAGACCTCCAAAGCTCAGATCTAGTCCGGAACCAAGTCTACAAGCATAAAGTTTCCAAATTTATCTGATAAGACCACCCAAAAGATAAAAATCTCGAACCCTAGGTTTCAAATGTGCTAAAAAAGACATGAATTTTCCAATTAAGCACTTATTCCAAAAAGACCATAGCTCATTTACTCCAGATTAGTTTCTAATATCAAAACCAACATAAATGTAACACAGTAAATTTTCAAACAAAATTTTTCATTTAAAAAAACCCAAATATCTCATTTCAAAATCACAATTTCTACAAACATCAAGTTATCAAAACACATGTCTCAAAAACTGTTTATAACACTATCTAGGATCCTCAAAAACATATCTCCGACGCAAGTGTGTGTACAATCAAGCCGGCGTCTTCCCGTGATCCTTAGAAGTACCTGAAACACATAACACATAACACGGTAAGCATGAAGATTAGTGAGCTCCCCAAAATACCATGCACAACTCATTAGCCACTCTAGGCTATAACTCAATAAGATCCTCCGGTCAATGTGTCTCAGTGACACCCTCTGGTCCCAACTCAATAAGCTGATAATAACAATACTCAACATAAATCATAAGACATTATGCAAAATATTAAGATACACAGTTAAGCACAATAAACATATCAATCACATGCAGGTACCACTCATGGTAAGTATAGTTAGAAGACTCACCTCGTAAGCTAGCAAATAAAAGTCTCGTACTCGGGAATCTTGAACTAGCCTCCGCCTAACACATTCGATACGTATCTCTAATCAATACTCCACTCATACTCAATTACACCAAAGGTTGTTCTCTCATTCTCTCTAACTCTTGGAATGGGTAAAAGACCATTTTACCCATCCATGGTCTCCATTACTTATGTTGACCAAACCCTAAAGTCAACAGAAGTCAAACTCGAGTCAACAATCCCAGTTTGACCTGACTCGCCGAGTGCACTTATGTGACTCGGCAAGTCTAGTCGTTCCTCAGAAGTCTTTGTGAGGGTCCAGCTCGTCGAGTTAACCCCTAACTCGCCGAGTAACAGCATAGCCAGCTCATCGGGACAAACCCTAATCGAATCGTCGAGTCGGTTCCTCGACTCGGCGAGTCCATTCAGACGATTTCAAGGCAGAAAACCTTCCCAAACTCTAGATCTACACTCTCAAGGCTCATTTATCACGTAAAGTCACATACTTTACGTCCATGCATGGCACTTAGGGCTTGAAATGCCAAAACACACTTTAAAAAGGGTTTTTCGTACCATAGCATTATTATGGGTAAATAAAGTAGGGACTTTTGGACTCTAGGGACCTGACATGGTCCAGATCTGAAGTTCAAACTTCAACATGAACTCAAAACACTCTAGGTCCTCATATTAGATAGAAAAAGAACTAAACTCCCAAAATCATGAGATCTACTCAACAAAATGAGAAAGGTGCAAGCTTTATACCTTTCCCAGAAGCTCTGAGGTGAAATAGCCACAAATCTAGCAGCTCCTTCTTGTCTCTTGACTTGGAATCCTTCTATTCTCTTCAAAAGATGCACCAAAAACTCTAGGTTAGCTCAAAACTCTCTCTCTCTCTCTCTCTCTCTCTCTAAGCTCACATGCCAATTAGGGTTTACTCTCAGGGAGGTATAGCCGCAAATAAGGCTATAAGTGCCCTTAAATAGGCCCCAAACCCGGGGATTTAGGGTTTCTCATCACAGCGTCTACTCGGCGAGTCGGCTCTCGGGCTCGTCGAGTAGGTCATTAATCCCACATGGCGCATCGCGACTCTACTCGATGAGTTGTAGCACCGACTCGTCGAGTAGCTCAATGGTCTTCAAATATAAATGACCACCTATAGCCACGTCGTGGCCCTCTAACAACCAGTCTATCGTAATTTTCCCCATCGCCACATCATGGCGACCTAATGTTATGCCGTAGGCACTAGGGTTTCAACATCTTAACGGATTAAGTTGTTTCCTTTGATCCTAAGACCTCCAAAGCTCAGATCTAGTCCGGAACCAAGTCTACAAGCATAAAGTTTCCAACTTTATCTGATAAGACCACCCAAAAGATAAAAATCTCGAACCCTAGGTTTCAAATGTGCTAAAAAAGACATGAATTTTCCAATTAAGCACTTATTCCAAAAAGACCATAGCTCATTTACTCCAGATTAGTTTCTAATATCAAAACCAACATAAATGTAACACAGTAAATTTTCAAACAAAATTTTTCATTTAAAAAAACCCAAATATCTCATTTCAAAATCACAATTTCTACAAACATCAAGTTATCAAAACACATGTCTCAAAAACTGTTTATAACACTATCTAGGATCCTCAAAAACATATCTCCGACGCAAGTGTGTGTACAATCAAGCCGGCGCCTTCCCGTGATCCTTAGAAGTACCTGAAACACATAACACATAACACGGTAAGCATGAAGATTAGTGAGCTCCCCAAAATACCATGCACAACTCATTAGCCACTCTAGGCTATAACTCAATAAGATCCTCCGGTCAATGTGTCTCAGTGACACCCTCTGGTCCCAACTCAATAAGCTGATAATAACAATACTCAACATAAATCATAAGACATTATGCAAAATATTAAGATACACAGTTAAGCACAATAAACATATCAATCACATGCAGGTACCACTCATGGTAAGTATAGTTAGAAGACTCACCTCGTAAGCTAGCAAATAAAAGTCTCGTACTCGGGAATCTTGAACTAGCCTCCGCCTAACACATTCGATACGTATCTCTAATCAATACTCCACTCATACTCAATTACACCAAAGGTTGTTCTCTCATTCTCTCTAACTCTTGGAATGGGTAAAAGACCATTTTACCCATCCATGGTCTCCATTACTTATGTTGACCAAACCCTAAAGTCAACAGAAGTCAAACTCGAGTCAACAATCCCAGTTTGACCTGACTCGCCGAGTGCACTTATGTGACTCGACAAGTCTAGTCGTTCCTCAGAAGTCTTTGTGAGGGTCCAGCTCGTCGAGTTAACCCCTAACTCGCCGAGTAACAGCATAGCCAGCTCATCGGGACAAACCCTAATCGAATCGTCGAGTCGGTTCCTCGACTCGGCGAGTCCATTCAGACGATTTCAAGGCAGAAAACCTTTCCAAACTCTAGATCTACACTCTCAAGGCTCATTTATCACGTAAAGTCACATACTTTACGTCCATGCATGGCACTTAGGGCTTGAAATGCCAAAACACACTTTAAAAAGGGTTTTTCGTACCATAGCATTATTATGGGTGAATAAAGCAGGGACTTTTGGACTCTAGGGACCTGACATGGTCCAGATCTGAAGTTCAAACTTCAACATGAACTCAAAACACTCTAGGTCCTCATATTAGATAGAAAAAGAACTAAACTCCCAAAATCATGAGATCTACTCAACAAAATGAGAAAGGTGCAAGCTTTATACCTTTCCCAGAAGCTCTGAGGTGAAATAGCCACAAATCTAGCAGCTCCTTCTTGTCTCTTGACTTGGAATCCTTCTATTCTCTTCAAAAGATGCACCAAAAACTCTAGGTTAGCTCAAAACTCTCTCTCTCTCTCTCTCTCTCTCTCTCTCTAAGCTCACATGCCAATTAGGGTTTACTCTCAGGGAGGTATAGCCGCAAATAAGGCTATAAGTGCCCTTAAATAGGCCCCAAACCCGGGGATTTAGGGTTTCTCATCACAGCCTCTACTCGGCGAGTCGGCTCTCGGGCTCGTCGAGTAGGTCATTAATCCCACATGGCGCATCGCGACTCTACTCGATGAGTTGTAGCACCGACTCGTCGAGTAGCTCAATGGTCTTCAAATATAAATGAACAATATACCTGGAAGTCCGGATGTTACAATTCTCCCCCACTAGAATCAGACTTCGCCCACGAAGTCATGATCTGGAAATAACTCTGGATACTGCTCTCGCATCTCGGATTCCGGCTCCCAAGTAAACACAGACCCTCTCCAATGTTGCCACTGGACCTGAACCAGGGGTACCTCTTTGTTCCTTAGAACCTTCACCTTTCGATCAATGATCGCAATCGGTCTCTCAATGTAATTCAGGCTCGCATCCACCTAAATGTCCTCTAATGGCACCACTGCCATCTCATCTGCTACACACTTCCTCAGCTGAGACACGTGGAAGATGTTATGAATCTGGCACAAATCCGCTGGTAGCTCCAAACGGTACGCTACCTTACCTACTCTGGCGGTCACCCTGAAAGGACCAATGTCTCGGGGCCCCAACTTGCCCCTCTTCCTAAATCAGATCACCCCTTTCCATGGGGATACCCTCAGGAGGACAAAATCTCCAACCTGAAACTAAAGCTCGGATCGTTGCCTATCTGCGTAACTCTTCTGGCGACTATGGGTCGTCAGTAACCTCTGTCTGACCTGCTGAATCTACTCAGTCGTCTTGAGCACTACCTCAGTGCTACCCATCACTCGCCGCCCCACCTCTCCCCAACAGATAGGAGTCTGACACCTCCTCCCATAAAGAAGCTCAAAAGGAGGCATACCAATGCTGGAATGGTGGCTGTTGTTGTAAGAAAACTCAGCCAAGGGTAGATATGTGTCCCAACTTCCACCGAAGTCCAATACACATTCTCGAAGCATGTCCTCGAGCGTCTGAATCATCCTATCACTATGCCCGTCCGTCTACAGGTGGTAGGCTGTACTGAAGTACAATCGCGTACCCAACTCCTCATGAAACTTCTTCCAGAACCTGGAAGTAAAACGCACATCCCGGTCTGACACTATTGATGTCGGCACTCCATGCCGAGCTACCACCTCTCTTACATATATCTCGGCCAGTCTCTCTGTATAAGAACTCTCACTAATAGCAAGGAAGTGAGCGCTCTTCGTCAACCGGTCCAGAATCACCCAAATCGTGTCGACACCTCGCGCGGTCCTTGGCAATTTGTGTTGGGTTTTGAGCATTCTAACACTTCCTAAGTGTACATGCAACCCTATTAAACCTTGGATCTATGTTTGTCTAAGATACATGCAAAATATTATTTTCCAAGGTTTATAACCTATCTAGCATGGCATGGGGTACTTTTAACCATAAAAGAACTAGATGAATTACATACCTTTTGTTGATTGTTGATTCCTTGGAGTTTGAGAGCCAAGCACCAATAATGTGAATGCCTCAAATGGAAATCACAAATCACCACAAACTTGGAAAATGTATGAGAGAGTATACTAACTCTTGATTTTGGCCACCACACTTACACACACATAAGGGTGTTTTTCATGCAACATAAGCTTGTTTATATAGTGTACATGGTTAGGGTGAAACCCTAATAACCCATGTCTTTTCCTCTTCCAAGGATCCATGGGTAAAAGCTCCATGGATCATCCATGGACTTCCATATAAGCTTAGCCCATTCCCAAATGAGTGTTAGCCCACACCATATAAATATAATAGCCCATGATTTAATTAGTCTTCCTTTTAATCACTAAATTAATTCATAATTAATTCAAGATTAAAACTAATTAAGTAACATGACTTTACATTAATATATTATAACTTATAATATATTAATAGATCGTAAGTATACAACTCTCATAAAATTATCCATAACTAGTTTGGGTGAAGTGCAACCCAAATGGACCATGCCGGGTCGGATCAAGTATATACCAAATAAGTTATGGACTTAGACATCTTATCCAACAGACTCCCACTTGGATAAGTCTAATAACTGTATTTGCCTATATTACTTCAGGAACCAACCGGCAATCGTAGCTCTCGAAAACTCTTGTGAACTATGAAGCGCCATTTTAGATAAGTGATCATATAATCCTCTGCTCTCATGATATCAGCCGGACAAATACATGGAACAATGTCTTACTTATTGTCTAGCAGTTGTTTCTCGATTTCCGATTTGTTTGACAAAGAACTTAACTGAACACATCAATTTAGTTCTGACCGGGCCCGGTACATGGGTCAACACAAAATCATCGAGGGGCCCAGATATCACTTCTATTTCTAGAAGGAACATATAAACTTCGACTCATATGCTTGTTCTACTACTTATTGAATTGCACACAAAGGCACGTTTTATAACATCAAGTTACTGATGCGTTTACGTGCAATCAATGCACAACCAACTCATAGGTAACAACTCATATCTCTAGGTTTGAAGACTTATATGATATTACCGTCTCACGATCACTCGAGATAAATTCCATGAAGTGATACAAGTGAGCGTGGGTTTATTCCAATACTCATAACTTATGAGTACTCATGAATGTTGTAGCAACCATTGCTATGGCTAAACACCTTTAGTCATCTACAATCCCAATTCATGACAGTCTTGATTCATACCTACTTCCGACATATGACCGACTGTGGAGAGTTTGAATAAATTAATTATTCCAGGAAGTCAAAACATGCAAAACTGAAACAATAGTAAATAATTGACAATGATAGCAACACTTTGCTCATAAATAAATCACAAATTTTATTCATCATCAAACGTCGATTACATTTTACAAGTTTCAGAAAAGGCTATCTAATCTGTAAAACTAATATCGTCCCTCGGCCCGATGCGCCTCGCATGCTGCAAATGCTTCACCCTCGTCAGTCCCTTCATAAGGGGATCCGCAGGGTTCTCATCTGACGATACCCTCTTTGCCACGAGGAGTCCCTCTTCTATCTTGTGTCTTATGAAGTGATATTTTCTGTCAATGTGTCGGGATCTGCCATGATCTCTTGGTTCCTTGGTTAAGGCAACCGCACTATTGCTGTCACAGAAAATCTCCATAGACTCCTTAATAGCTGGTACAACTCCAAGGTCTCCGATGAAGTTCCTCAGCCATATCGCCTCCTTTGCCGCTTCACTCGCTGCTATGTACTCTGATTCACAAGTCGAATCAGCTACAGTCTCCTGTTTGGAACTCTTCCAAGTGATTGCCCCTCCATTTAAGGTAAAGACCCAGCCCGACTGAGAGCAGAAGTTATCCCTATCAGTCTGAAAGCTAGCATCACTATACCCTACTACTCTCAAGTTATCACTCCCACCAAGGGTAAGGATCCAATCCTTAGTCCTCCACAGGTACTTGAGAATATTCTTTACCGCAGTCCAATGAGCCTTGCCAGGGTTCCCCTGATATCTGCTGACCATGCTCAAAGCGAAGGCCACATCAGGACGGGTACAAGTCATAGCATAAATGATTGAACCAACAGCGGAAGCATAAGGTAATCGACTCATCTCAGCTATCTCATCTTCTGTACTCGGGCTCTGAGCCTTGCTCAGTTTGGCATTGCTTTGGATCGGTAATTCTCCTTTCTTGGAATTCTGCATGTTGAACCTTTTCAACACCTTATCCAAGTAGATACTCTGACTAAGTCCAATTAGTCTTTTACTCCTTTCTCTTAATATCCTTATCCCTAGGATATAGGTAGCTTCTCCAAGGTCCTTCATAGCAAAGCACTTCCCAAGCCAGGACTTAACCTCCTGCAAGGTTGGGATGTCATTTCCTATGAGTAGTATGTCATCCACATACAGGACCAAAAAGCTAACTATACTCCCACTAGCTCTAACATACACGCAGGACTCATCTTCACTTCTTGAGAAACCAAACTCTTTGACCTTCTCATCGAAACAAAGATTCCAACTTCGAGATGCTTGTTTCAATCCATAAATGGATTTCTCAAGCTTGCACACTCTATTGGGGTACTCTGCACTGACAAAACCTTCTGGCTGATTCATGTAAACATCCTCAGCCAACTTTCCGTTAAGGAAAGCGGTTTTGACATCCATTTGCCATATTTCATAATCATGAAATGCAGCAATGGCTAGCATAACCCTAATAGACTTAATCTTTGCTACTGGTGAAAAGGTTTCATCATAATCAATACCCTGAGTCTGAGTAAACCCCTTCGCAACCAGTCGAGCCTTAATGGCTTCCTTAACACTCATAGCAAATGGATCTGAGTAAACCCCATCGGTCTTCTTCTTGAAGATCCATTTGCACCCGACTGTCTTACGGCCTGGTACATTGTCAACCAAGTTCCAAACTTGATTGTCATACATGGACTGTATCTCGCTGTCCATAGCCTCCTTCCATTTAATAGACTCTGGGCCTGCCATGGCTTCCTTAACACTGTTAGGTTCATCCAGATTTACCAGTGTACTGTCACTGATAAATGTATCACCTTCCGTAGTAATATGAAATCCATAATAAAACTCAGGTGTGTTCCTAACCGTTGTGGAACGCCTCGGTAGTATAGACTCGTCAGCTGGATCAACAGGAATTTCCTCCTCAAGTTGATTGCTAGTGTCTGAGGTTCCTTCACCAATTGAGTCTTGAATTTCTTCAAGGTCAATTTGCCTCCTACTGTCTCCTTGGCTTATAAATTCTCTCTCTCTCGAAAGACTCCTCTCCTAGCCACAAAGAGCACATTCTCGTTGGGTCTGTAGAAGAGGTAACCAAAGGATTTTTGTGGATAGCCGATGAAAATACACCCTTCACTTCGAGGTTCGAGCTTGTCATGAGTTTTGCGCCTCACGAAAGCCTCGCAACCCCAAATCTTGATATGGTCCAGATTGGGAACTTTCCAGTCCACATTTCATGAGGTGTTTTGGCAACCTTCTTTGTAGGGACTAGATTAAGGATGTGGGCGGCAGTCTCTAAGGCATACCCCCAAAAAGAGATTGGTAGCGAAGCTCGACTCATCATAGAGCGAACCATGTCCAACAAAGTTCGATTGCGCCTCTCAGCTACACCATTCAGCTGTGGTGTCCTGGGAGGTGTCAATTGTGAGACAATCCCACACTCCTTAAGATAGTCGAGGAACTCAGTACTAAGATACTCACCACCTCGATCGGATCGAAGCATCTTAATGTTCCTGCCCAATTGATTTTCTACTTCCTGTTTAAACTCTTTAAACCTTTCAAAAGTTTCTGACTTATGTTTGATTAAGTAGACATAACCATATCTACTAAAATCATCAATAAAAGTCACATAATAGCGATTAGCATCCCTTGTGGCGGTTTTGAATGGTCCACATACATCAGTATGTATAAGGTCCAACAAACCCTCACCCCTTCCACAAGTACCAGTGAAGGGTGATTTTGTCATTTTTCCAAGTAGACAAGACTCACAACTATCATCCGACTTGAGGTCGAACGACTCCAAGACTCCATCCTTTTGGAGCTGGCCTATGCGTTTCTTGCTTACATGTCCAAGACGACAATGCCACAAAGATACTTTATCCAAGCTAGTAGAAGAATCAATACATAATACATTATTTCCTAAATTATCTACAACCGATACAGCTTCATACACACCCTCACAAGGTAATGCTTTAAAATACAGAACATTATTAAAGAAAGCATTAATACTACCAACTTCATTATCAAAAGAAAAGGTAAAACCTTGTTTGTACAAAGCATGAAAGGAAATAATATTCCTCGCCATTTCAGACGAGTACACACATTTATTCAAATCTAACTTTAACCCACTATCTAGCAACAAAGTATAAACTCCAATCTTGGTAACAGGTGCAACCTTCTTGTTCCCCATGATTAAGTTTATCTTTCCGTGCTCCACATCCTCACTTCTTCTTAGGCCCTGCAAGTCACAACAGATGTGAATACCACAACCTGTATCAAGAACCCAAGAATTAGAATATGGTGAGTTATTAGATAATATAGTGTAAATACCTGCATGGGATGGTTTCACTTTCCCATCCTTGACATCCTGCAAGTACTTTGGGCAGTTTCGCTTCCAGTGCCCCTTATTTTGACAGTAGAAGCATTCAGCATCCTTAGGGATGGCAGAAGGAGTGATAGAACCACCTTTGGTTCCAGATGAGGAGCCTTCAAGGGACTTTCCCTTGGTACCCTTCGAAGGGTGCTTCCTCTTCTTCCCTTTGCCTTGCCCGATAGCCAAAACAGGGGTAGTAGTAGGAGTAGGAGTAGCAACCGACTTACTCTTAAGACCACTTTCGATAGTCTTCAGAAGTCCTTGAAGCTTACTGAGTGTGACTTCCTCCTTGTTCATGTGGTATGTCATACGAAATTGATCATAACACGATGGCAAGGAGTGCAAAATGATATCAATTGCCAACTCCTCAGGGAAGTTCGCATTCAGTTTCATTAGACGGTCCACATACCTTTGCATTTTCTGCATGTGGCTCGTGATTGGTTCGCTATCCTTCATACGGGTAGTGATCATGGAGGAGATTATTTCATACCGCTCTTGACGAGCACTCTGATGGTACCTTTCCATCAGATCCTGATGCATCTCAAAAGGGTAATAGTCCTCATAGGACTTTTGGAGTTCAGCTGTCATGGTGGCCATCATGATGCATGCCACCTTGGTGGCATCTCTTTCATGTGCCTGATACTCAGCGACCTCCTCAGGAGTAGCAGTGGACTCATCAAGCTCCTTTAGCTCCTTATCGAGGATATATTCCTTGTCCTCATAACGAGTAACCATCCTGATGTTCCGGATCCAATCCATGAAGTTGGAACCATCAAAGATGACCCTCCCACAAAGGTTCATGAGGGAAAAGGAGCCAGTAGGGTTAGAGCCCGAAGCTTTGTTGTCGGAAGACATCTGAAAAGAAGAAAACAAGTTTAGATTAGATATATGTCGAATCCTTAATAATACACCCAAATGTAATATTAAGGCTAGGATCCAACACAATATATTATAACTTAGAAGAGGGATGCCGTAATCTAAGCTATAATATATTTGAAGGTAGGTGAATGACGATTCACCAATTTCCACCATGAAAACGAAATGAATTATTAGGTTTAACTGGTTTTTTGAAATTCCTAGATTCTTTTGAGATTCATTGAACTTTTCAATGGCATGTTTCAATCTCGATTGTGCCCTTCAAGTTTTGTGACTGGGATGCCGAGGATCACAAAACAAGGTGGGAATAACCATGCAAATTCACTTGGTACCCTTAATATTATCACCTAATCAATGTGCCGGTTAACCACACACGCTCCACCGATCTATGATAAACATTAAGTCACCCTTCGTGATCCTTACTAGTCCAAGTTAGTGTGCCGGTTAACCACACACGCTCCACCAACGACTTGGTAAGGTACAAAGTGTGAATTTCATGGGTTAGCACCATATTCACATTTTCCTAAAGTAACTAAGATTGGGAATTTATATAAGGTTTAGTTACTTTATAATATTCATCATACTTTTAATGAGAATGCATAAGTCCTTGTCCTACCCGTTCGGCTAACGACCCTCCACCAGTCAAGCAAACGGTGGGTGAGAGTGGACACCCATTAAGTTGCCATTTTATAGGCAACAACCTTATACCCACCTTATAGACTGGCTTCGTGAATGAGGCGTACTAGCGGTAAGACGACTTTGAACTTATACATATATATAATAATTAACCATTAATGTTATAAATAGTATAAGGGTTGAATTTTAACTTTTAAAACTCTAAGGGTTTGGAATTAATGTATATTAAAGTGTGTGTAACTTTACAAATTCCAAAACTTGAGGACAAGTTTTGAAACTATTCAAAACTTTTCATTTCATAACTTATGAATTAAAGGTTCATAAAATGAAGACTCTTCATTTCCATGTAACTTATGTGTTTTAAGTGTGTGTTTAAAAGAAGTGACCTTTGGATATCCATAACTTGAGGACAAATTATGGACTCCATTAAAACACATAAATGATCAAGAATTAATCCTAAACAATTCAGCAAATAATTCCTATCATCTTCTAAATTCATAAGAACATGAACATGATCATCAAAGTTTCAAGAATTATATGAACACATACAAAGCATGAAATTTTGATATAAGCTATTGTAAATGGATTAGAACAACCATTACACCAACTAAAACAAGTTTTAAAACACCAAAACAGTTTAGGGTAATGTTTCTAGTCCATTTCCAGCAGCAAAAGTCGAAAATCTGCATTCTGAGGCTCCTACTCGCCGAGTGCACGAACCTACTCGGCGAGTAGGATGAGTTTACACATGAACTCGGCGAGTCCCCCCATGGACTCGGCGAGTTCATCAGGCAGACAGCAAAAAATTTGACTTTTTTCACTATTTTGCATCAAGTATCAAACAAACAAGCCTAGGCTCTGATACCACTGTTGGGTTTTGAGAATTCTAACACTAACTAAGTGCACATGCAACCCTATTAAACCTTGGATCTATGTTTGTCTAAGATACATGCAAAATATTATTTTCCAAGGTTTATAACCTATCTAGCATGGCATGGGGTACTTTTAACCATAAAAGAACTAGATAAATTACATACCTTTTGTTGATTGTTGATTCCTTGGAGTTTGAGAGCCAAGCACCAATAATGTGAATGCCTCAAATGGAAATCACAAATCACCACAAACTTGGAAAATGTATGAAAGAGTATACTAACTCTTGATTTTGGCCACCACACTTACACACACATAAGGGTGTTTTTCATGCAACATAAGCTTGTTTATATAGTGTACATGGTTAGGGTGAAACCCTAATAACCCATGTCTTTTCCTCTTCCAAGGATCCATGGGTAAAAGCTCCATGGATCATCCATGGACTTCCATATAAGCTTAGCCCATTCCCAAATGAGTGTTAGCCCACACCATATAAATATAATAGCCCATGATTTAATTAGTCTTCCTTTTAATCACTAAATTAATTCATAATTAATTCAAGATTAAAACTAATTAAGTAACATGACTTTACATTAATATATTATAACTTATAATATATTAATAGATCGTAAGTATACAACTCTCATAAAATTATCCATAACTAGTTTGGGTGAAGTGCAACCCAAATGGACCATGCCGGGTCGGGTCAAGTATATACCAAATAAGTTATGGACTTAGACATCTTATCCAACAATTTGGTTATAAAATCCATGGAAATCTGTTCCCACTTCCATTGGGGAACCTCTAGTGGCTACAACTTGCCATGAGAACGCTGGTGCGCGGCCTTAACCCGGCGACAGGTCAAGCACCTCTCGACTACCCAAGCCATGTCCCTCTTCAGACAGGGCTACCAATAATCTCTCTTCAGGTCCAAGTACATCTTAGTGGCTCCTGGATGGATCGAGAATCTCGATCTATGTGTCTCCTCCATCAGAATACGGCTAGCTCCGCCAGTATGGGGTACCCAAATCCGCATTCGGAAAGTCATACGCCCACGACTGTCTGTCACAAACTCAGACACCTGCCCCATCACCCGCTCCCTCTTGTGGTTCTCCGGTCTCACGGCCTCCACCTGGGCCTCTCGAATGGTATCTAAGACTGGAGTCATCACCGTCATCCTCATACACACATCTCGGATCGGAGCGCTCTCGGCTCTATGGCTCAGGGCTTCGGCTACCACATTAGCCTTGCCCGGATGATACAGGATCTCACAGTCATAGTCTTTCACCACATCCAACCACCTCCTCTGTCTCATATTCAGGTTGGGCTGATCCATGAGATACTTCAGGCTCTTGTGATCCGTGTATATAATACACCGAACACCATAAAGATAGTGGCGCCAAATATTGAGGGCTAACACCACTGCCCCTAACTCCAAATCATCAGTGGGATACCTCGTCTCATGAGGCTGCAGCTGCCTCGACGCATATGCTATCACGTGACCCCTCTGCATCAACATTGCACCCATCCCTGAGATATACACATCGCAATAAACCACAAAGTCCTCCACTCCCTCCGGAAGGGCTAACACTGGAGCTTCGCATAATCTCTGGCGAAGAGTCTCGAATGGTGCCTGCTGCTCAGGCCCCCAAACAAAAGTAACACCCTTCCGGGTCAATTTGGTGAGAGGAATTGCAATCATGGAGAAATCCCTGATAAATATCCGATAGTAGCCGGCCAATCCCAGAAAACTCCTGATCTCGGATGGGGATCTCGGCACCTACCATCGCATAACCGCCTCAATCTTGGCCGGATCGACCAATATCCCATTCTGATTAATGAGATGTCCCAGGAACTGGACCTCTCGTAACCAGAAATCACACTTGGAGAATTTGGGATACAACCTCTTCGACCTCAAAACTCCAAGAACCTCCCGCAGATGCTCCTCATGCTGCTCTATGGATCTCGAATATACTAAGATATCGTCGATGAACACGATCACCGACCGGTCCAACATAGGCCTGCACACCCGTTTCATGAGATCCATGAATGTCGCCGGTGCGTTGGTGAGACCAAAAGGCATCACCACAAACTCGTAATACCCATAACGAGTTCTAAAGGCCGTCTTCTGAATATCCTCCTTGCATACTCTCATCTGGTGATATCCGGATTTCAAATCAATCTTGGAAAACCAAGATGCCCCTTGCAGCTGATTGAATAAATCATCGATCCTCGGAAGTGGATAACGGTTCTTGACCGTCAACTTGTTCAACTCCCGGTAATCAATGCACATCCGATGCGAACCATCCTTTTTCTTGACAAAAAGGATCAGCGCTCCCCACGGAGAGCTACTTGGTCGAATAAATCCCTTCACCAGTAGATCCTAAAGTTGTGAGGATAACTCCTGAATCTCTGGTGGCGCAAGGCGATAAGGTGCCTTGGCAGTAGGTGCTGCCCCCGGAATCAAATCAATCTGGAACTCCACTTGCCTCTCGGGAGGCACACCCGACAACTCCTCGGGGAAAACATCCGGGAACTCGCACACTATCGGAACCTTGGCGGTAGAACTCGGCCTCTCTGACGAAATCCGCGTATCCATCACGTACGCCAGGAAGCCCATACAACCCTGCTGTAAACTCTGCCTCGCCCTGGCAGCAGAGCAGAAAGCTGACCCAGATTTGGTACCCTCACCATGTACTGTAAGCACTCCCCTACTAGGGTCTCATATAGTCACCATCTGACGCTCGCAGTCGATCACTGCTCCAAAAAGGCTCAACCAATCCATGCCCACGATGACACATACATCACCCATCGTGATCGGTACCAGGTCAATCAGAAACACAACACCAAAAATCTCCAACACACATCCTCGGAATACATCAGTAGCAAAAACCGCATGCTCATCGGCTACGGAAACCCTCAGAGGTCGACTCAACGCCTCCCATCGGATACTGATGTGACGACTAAAAGCTAAAGACACGAAGGATCGACTCGCACCCGAGTCAAATTACACCGAAGCAGGTACGGAATTCACAAGAAATGTACCTAAATATAGCTCAGAATAAGCACAATAAATCTCAAAATAAATAATAACGAAATACGTACCAGCCACGACATCATGTGCTACACGGACCTCCTTCGCTGTCAGCTGAAAAGCTCTCCCACGAGCCCTCGAAACCTCGGCCTTCACCGGCCGAACATTAGTAGCATGCAATGCAGCAGGAGCGGAACCCTAGGCTGATCCTTGAACAAGATGAGGGCACTCAACCTTCCGATGGCCGGTCTGATTGCAGTGGAAACAGACTGCAAATCCCTTAGTGAAATCCTTCACCATATGCCCCTCTTTGCCATATTTGTAGCAAATCCCCGCCCGACAAGATCCCGCATGACTCTTGCTGCACTTGCCACAAGTGCGGCCCTTCTGGCCTCCTGATCTCGAATCAGCAGGCTTAGCCCGCTTGGCTGCCGGCTGCAACTGCGCTGGCCGCCGGTCTCTCCCCTGAGACTCCGCATCCTCCCTGGCCTGAGTCTCCAGCTCGATCTCCCTCCTCCTGGCATTTGCCTGAAGCTCAAAAAACGTCCGATAAGACGAGTTCGCCACGAACTCTCGAATATCCCTCCTCAGAATGCTGAAATACCAGCTCATGCGTGCCTGTTCAGTCAACACATGCTCAGGGCAGAACAACGCCCTCTCGTGAAACATCCGCGTAATCACATTCACGGACTCTGTCTTCTGCCTGAGAGACAGAAAATCCTGGGCTAACCCTTCCCTCTCCACCGGGGGAACATACTCATCACGGAACATCACAACAAACCTCTCCCAAGTCACTGCAGAGTGCTCAGCAGGAGTAAAACTGGCTGTCGCAAACTTCCACCAGTCCTTCGCTCCCAAGCGAGGCTGGTTCAGCATGAACCGAACCCTCAAATGCTCGGGGCAAGAACAAGTGTAGAAACACCCCTCGATATCAGAGATCCACCTCATCGTAACAATCAGATCCTGAGCTCCATCAAACTCTGGTGGCTTCCTGTTGCTGAATTCCCGGTACAACAACGAGTCACCTCCCTGTGGTCTGGCAGCAGCAAGAGTTGCGGTGGCTACAGCAGTAGCGACCTCAGTAACAGCGGCATACCGCTCATCAAAGGTCTTAATGAAAGTGGTCTTAATAGACCCAAACATCTCAGGAATCTTCGCTCGAATAGCTGCGACCACCTTCTCATGAATAATCATGCGAATCTCATCATCACTAGTCTCACTGCTCCCGGGGTTGTGGCGTGTACCCACCGTGATGTCTCTAAAACACAACACAAAATCATCAGAGACTCGCTCGAGCATACACACACTCGATCTCACATCCCTACTCGTTCCTTAACATCCTAAGGATTCTTACTTGGGTTGCATACAGATCCGGTGCTTTCAGTAGTATGGGCCCAATACTACCTTCCACACCAACCTGTAGTCATTCCAAGTCCTCCTCCTAGGACCCCAGTTCACTATTACTCTATCTCTCACGACTAACTGACTACCCTCTCATAGGATCCCTCATATACTCATATAGATATCCCCTAGATAGCAACTCAAAGCATATAACAGATAGCAACGACTCCTAAGCTAAGCTATCACAAATCAAGCAACTCTAGCCCTAAAATATGAAATACCTAGCCTATCCACTAGCATGCATTACTAATATCTCATAAATATCTCATAACACTATTAAATAAGGGTATTTTGGGAAATCACCGTTCGGGCTCTAGCTGATTGTACACACCGCTTCAACTCATTTTCTCTTCAAAACTCTTGTTCCATTTTAGAAAAATCATTTCTTTTGAAAGCTTTTTCTCAAATCCTCAGTTTGAGTTCAGACACACCTGAAGGTGCATCCGAATCCCTCAAACCAAGGCTCTGATACCAACTTGTAACACCGTAAATTTTCAAACAAAATTTTTCATTTAAAAAAACCCAAATATCTCATTTCAAAATCACAATTTCCACAAACATCAAGTTATCAAAACACTTGTCTCAAAAACTGTTTATAACACCATCCTGGATCCTCAAAAACATATCTCCGATGCAGGTGTGTGTACAATTAAGCCGACGCCTTCCCATGATCCTGAGAAGTACCTGAAACACATAACACATAACACGGTAAGCACGAAGCTTAGTAAGTTCCCCAAAATACCACACACAACTCATTAGCCACTTTAGGCTATAACTCAATAAGACCCTCCGGTCAATGTGTCTCAGTGGGACCCTCTGGTCCCAACTCAATAAGCTCATAATAACAATGCTCATCATAAATCACAAGACATTATGCCAAATATTAAGATACACAGTTAAGCACAATAAACATCTCAATCACACGCAGTTACCACTCATGGTAAGTATAGTGAGAAGACTCACCTCGTAAGCTAGCAAGTAAAAGTCTCGTCCTTGGGAATCTCGAACTAGCCTCCGCCTAACACATTAGATACGTATCTCTAATCAATACTCCACTCATACTCAATTACACCAAAGGTTGTTCTCTCATTCTCTCTAACTCTTGCAATGGGTAAAAGACCATTTTACCTCTCCATGGTCTCCATTACTTATGTTGACCAAACCCTAAAGTCAACAGAAGTCAAACTCGAGTCAACAGTCTCAGTTTGACCTGACTCGCCGAGTGCACTTATGTGACTCGTCGAGTCCAGTCGTTCCTCAGAAGTCTTTGTGAGGGTCCAGCTCGTCGAGTTAACCCCTAACTCGCCGAGTAACAACATAGCCAACTCATCGGGACAAAGCTAACCGACTCGTCGAGTCGGCTCCTCGACTCGGCGAGTCCATTCAGACTCTTTTCTCATTCAGACGATTTCAAGGCAGAAAACCTTCCCAAACTCTAGATCTACACTCTGAAGGCTCATTTATCTCGTAATGTCACAAAATTTATGTCCATGCATGGCACTTAGGGCTTGAAATGCCAAAACACTCTTTAAAAAGGGGTTTTCACTCCATAACATTATTATGGCTGAATAAAGCAGGGACTTTTGGACTCTAGGGACCTCACATGGTCCAAATCTGAAGTTCAAACCTCAACATCAACTCGAAACACTCTAGGTCCTCATACTAGATAGAAAAAGCCCTAAACTCCAAAAATCATGAGATCTACTCAACAAAATGAGAAAGGTGCAAGCTTTATACCTTTCCCAGAAGCTCTGAGGTGAAATAGCCACAGATCTAGCAGCTCCTTCTCGTCTCTTGGCTTGGAATCCTTCTCTTTTCTTCAAAAGATGCACCAAAAACTCAAGGTTAGCTAAAAATTCTCTCTCTCTAAGCTCACAGGCCAATTATGGTTTACTCTTAGGGAGGTATAGCCGCAAATGAGGCTATAAGTGCCCTTAAATAGGCCCCAAACCCGGGGATTTAGGGTTTCTCATCACAGCGTCTACTCGACGAGTCGGCTCTCGGACGCGTCGAGTAGGTCATTAATCCCACGTGGCGCATCGCGACTCTACTCGACGAGTTGTAGCACCGACTCGTCGAGTAGCTCAATGGTCCTAAAAAATAAATGAACAATATACTTGGAAGTCCGGATGTTACAATAAAATTTTGTTCTTTATAAACATGCATGTCCAATGCATGCCTTGAAGCCACAATGAGTCAAAATAAGGGGTTTTCTATGGAAATCTCATGCATGGCTTAAAACCCAACAAGACTCCAGATCCAAACCACTAATCATGCCAAATGTCCCATAGGTTCATAAAGTTGCAAGATTTATGAGATCCCTTCACCCCAACTCACAAATAATGAAGATTTAGGGAGAAAACATAAGATCTAGCAACTATCATGATAAAAATCGAGTATTGGATACTTAAAAGGGTCGAAAAGAGTGGCAAGTCAAGGCCAGCCTCCTCATTCCTATAAATAGGGAGCAAAACTCGGAAAATAGTCACTTGCAGCTACCACGTCGTGGCGACTTAAATGAAATATGCAGGCCGAACTTGACTTGCCACATTGTGGTGCCTCCCTACCATGTTGTGGGAAACCATAAAATGCCAAAATTTGAAAAATATAAAGTACCTCAAGATTCGGATGTTACACCTCGACAACGACACCAAAAACTTGATGTGCATAATTATACCTATCAACTTTTAAATTTATAAACATAACTAACTTAACTAATTTATGGACCTATAGGCAGTGTATTTAGTAGGATTACAGAATTGTCTAGGTAATTCGGGTGTCGAACACAAGGAACAAAATTTAATTAATAAAACAATTACTAAAAGTTAAACTAAGAAACAAACTTTAGTGGGGTTTTACTAATTTTTCAAGATCAGAAGAACTTAAATCAAACAATCACCAAATAACACAATTAAACTAAGCAAAGAAATCAATTCAAATTCAATATGAAAGAGTATTTTCGTTAGATCCGAATCCCTCCTTTTCCCTATGATTGATTTCTTATTAAATTACAATAGAAGGTTACCAAATTATTATGTAACTAGTTATTATGATCAAATTCTTAGTTGTTCAAATTTATGACTTACTATGCTATGATCATACACAAGTAAACACGAAACTGGTATTAAGATAAACTTGGTTATGCACGATAAATCTAAGAGTTGCTTTCCTATAATCAAGCTAATAAACCAAGCAAAAATTAGGGACAAATCATGTTCCTTAATACAGTTAAAGTTACTAACTTTAATTACCTATTCAAAGATTTTTCTAACCCTAGCTCTAGAAATTTAATGATCATAAACCACTTGGTAATCAAGTTCATGCAATTAGAATGATAATCTATTACACAAAACATATATCAATGCAATTAGAATGATCATGAAATCTTTGAAACTAGTATAGTAACAATAATTCAATGGAAAGTCATTAGTTGGATTAAATGCAATTATGGAATCATCTTCTTGAATAAGCGTTGCATTACCAAATATCCAGTTGGAACAGAGTTTGGAATTAAGTTGACCCTAAGTTTTATGATCAATGCAAGTCTTATTTGTCAAGAATGATGACAATGAGACCATAAAGTGGAAAAGTATATGTTGGAATTAGTTTACACTAATTAGCCATTCAAATTAACCATAATGCATGTAGCATGTTGATCAAAATATATCCAAATTGCTTTGATCATTGTCTTTGAATGTGTGAATGAGAAGTGCATCGCCAAATATTCCACAAGATAGAATTTTGGAAGTAAGTAGACTAGAAGCCTTCTGACTGATACATATCTCATAGTATCAAGATAAATGATGAACAAATGAATTTGTGATGTTATCAGTTGGTGGAATTAGTTCACACTGATTCTCCGTTCAGATTGGTCACAAAAATGAAGTTTATAGTCAACTGGGCAAAAGGATAAGAAACTCATATCCAATCGGATAATGACAATATCGATCAAAAGACTAACGATCATCTAATGAAATTCTGAAGCGGTTGCACAACTCATCTTAAACTAAAGTATTTCCATATGCAATCTAGTTGGATAGAGAAACAAAATCATTGTTTGATTTGAAATTAATGATTCGTATTGTGCTTACAAATAGTTCATGGATTGTACCATGAATAAGTGTTACAAGAGTCTTTTGTCTTGTGCAACGTAAGAAAGTACTTACTAAATGCTTTGAGAGATAGGTTATTTAGTTGGACGCCCCAACTACATTTTCGGAAACCCTATGAGAACATAGTATTTGTTATTCGAATGATGGCTTTTCGAAAGAGAGAGCTGATATCCAAAAGAACTAGTGAAAGCCACATTGAGCTTAATAAGACTCAAGAATCAATTAACGAAAAGCCTAAAGAAAAGCACTAGCACCTAATTAGAGGTTAAAACTTGTTAAGAAAGGTGACATCTCTCTCTATCTCTTCCACATAGATCTAATAGAAGACGTCATTGACCTTGTTGACTCCATATCACTAGGGAAATGAATCATTGATAGATTGTAATAATTGTCTATCAACTATCAAAAGCTATGGAGGGCCTATAAGCCACAATTAAAGGAAGATACGAGGAATGAGATTCAATCCATGTATGTTTGAAATTTTAATTGATCCAACACTTGGTGTTAAAACCATATAGTGTTTTGGATCTTCAAAAGATGATAAACATGGATAGGAGTACACATATATTAAAATCAAGATACTTTGTGAAAGATATGTAGGCTTGAGAAGTCTACTTTTTGATTCTAACTAGCATCTCATGATCGAATACTTTGTTTCAATGAAAAATTCATAGTTGAATTAACAGAAGCAAAAGATTGTCCATATTGATGTCAGAGCTAGAGGGAGTAATGTTATCCCTTTTATTGAAAGAAGAAACAATGTCGTAACTATGTTAAGTGTAAAAGCTTTACATAGCTTAGAATCATTTTAATTTGAAACACATAGGAGAATAAGAAAGCATACTTAGAGTCTATGGAGATAGAACTAAGTGATTCATTGATTTAAGCCAAAGTACCTAGAATCTTGAGGAAACTAGAGATGCATAATCTTAAGGAGTTCGTGCTAGTAAAAGTAATGACTCATATGACTTGAGCATGATAAGTCATATAATATCATTTTGGCTATAATCAACTAATAAAGAATCAAGAATATTCTTTGGAGTCCTAAAAGGAATAAATAGATAATCTTGTTAGTATGGAAGTAATCAATGAAGGAGTTACATTAATGATCAGTTCTTTACTAATTAAGACATTTATGGATAGCAGTCGGAGTTCGTACTCTTAATTAGTAAGGGTATTAGCTTGGAAGAGTACTAAATAATACACCTAAGTGGATTTGATAATAAGCTTAAAGTATATTTCAGTTAGTTAATTTGCAAATACAAACTATGTGACTAAAAGAAATTTATCTGGGACCTTAGTGTTGTATTCAATCATTGCTAGTTCTTTTGAAGTTTCTTGTGACCTTAAGGTGAACTTACCTCTAGTAAAGATCCCAAGTCACATAAGACCACATGGTTAATACTTAGTAATTACCTTCACGAATGTGAGGACATCATAGCCAACTAAATAGAATTTTGTTGATTTATACCTTTAAACTAAAGCTCTAATCAAGTTTAATAGTCACATAAATATCTAATGCCATTAGACTTGCATGTGTATTAAGTTAAGAAATTTAGTTTTAGATTTAGCTTTTTTTAGTTTAGGAACTGATGTAGTTGTGGTCTTTATTTGATCTAGCAATTATTAAGTGGAGAACTTAATATTTGATGGAAGTCGATCATTTCTTTTAGGACATCAATGTGTTCCACTTTTGCATTTTCAGAACCACTTCCAGAATATTAATTTATTAAAACTTCCATAATCGGTCCTACTCCTGGAAGACAGTAGTGAGGTAAGACTGTCATAGTATTGGTAGACTGTTCATAGAGATGAACATAGCTAAGTCTTGCGACCAATACTGATGAGTATTTGAAAATGAAGATTTTAAGTATTGGGGTAACCATGCTTAAATATTACTTATTGGATCATGTCATGAGTAAATTAAAACGACTATATTTCTTATTTTTGAAATGGAGATGCATGGGGTTTTGTCCTACAATCCGTTGTATTTTGGTTTTTCTCCAACGATGTTCGTAACTGGCAACTATACAGGGTTTGAGTAGATATTTCATGAGGAATAGCACTAACCTTTGTAGTCAATGTTTATTTGTTCCTTCTGTCAGAAATGGAGAACTCGATATCTCTGGACCCCTTGATGATTTGGTGCTGACATATAAAGTACTCGGTTAAGTCCTGACTGAAATTGATTTGTTCAATTCATTAGTTAGAAGCGTTCATCACAAATCTATTTTGGTAAACATAATATTGAATTCCGAGGTTGACTATTATCCATGTCTCAAATTCATACATATATCATGAAGATCAAATGAATTTGAAGTAACTAGTCTTAGGACTGTTTATAGCATTGTTGCAATAAGTATAGTAGTTGCATTAGACTGTCACTCACTATTGTTCCTAGTAAGTATTGGACCGGTCAATTGTTAATGTCTAAGTGCAAGTAGGACCTGATGGAGAATAATGCCCATAGCCATAAGAAGCCCAATAGTATTACTATAAATAGCAGTGTGCTTTTGGGTTACATGCAGGAACAAAATAAAACAGAACTGAAAAATATTTATTTTAGGGACTTGTTTTGTCAATTGATAATAGATTAATTAATTAATTTGAAAACATGGAGAATATGGAACATTCTAGAATGGTTTGATTCTTGTATAATTACCAAAACCCTAGATAATTACTAATAAATTTGGTAATTATCTTTACATTTTCAAACCAACTCCCTATAAATAAAGTGGTAAAATCTCAGTTTTTGATGGATGAAAACATAGCCTTCTTACTCCAAAAGTCGGAACCCTTGAGAAAACGCTAGAATACCAGAAATCTCGATGCCACATCATGAAACCTCTTCTGCCACGACGTAACGATGATCATTATCATCGATTTTAGCGTGCTTCATGTTGGTTCGTGGTGATTTGTTCAGATCTGCAAAAAAATTCGTCTTGGGTGCAATTAAAAGAGAGGAACTCTACATTGGGTTCTCTAGTCCAATCAACTGGTTTGTCAAAAGAAGAAATCTACGATGAAGTCAAAGGTATGTTTTTGATTCTTATTGAGTTCTAATAAGTTGCATATATTAGTTGAGTATAGAACCATATGTTTCGAGTGTTAGATCAAAATTTTTGTTATTTCTTTTGTCCTTTTTGTTTGTTCTAATGAGTCTTGAAACCCATCAAGGGTGCCCATATGCCAATCAATAACAAGGGATAAAAGGAGAGACTAAGATATATATATATATATATATATATATATATATATATATATATATATATATATATATAATATGATGAGTCAAACCTTTATCACGTTGAACACATCATCAGTGCATGTACCATCAAATGTTGATCTAGCATCATAGAAAACATGATACATTTCTTGTTAACTAAGTTTTGTGACCTGTTATCTTTGCGATACGATCTGTTTTGTATAATATATATCTTTAATATATGGTACTTATCATAGTTATTTAAATCCCTGATATGTAGGGATTTGAATCTAGAATAGTCGTTATCCTAGTGTATAAGTTACACTAGCTTATGATGTAAATAATGCTTTGTGCACTCTCTCTTTGTGAGAGATTTTCTTAATCGATTTTTTTATTAACTACTGTTCAGTTTCTTGTCATTTCTTGATATTTTTTGTTCTAATTTCGATCACTCAATTGGTATCAAAGGAGGTTCTTTTATCTCACAATGACTAAACCACCTTCTTCTTCTGACTCTAAACTGTTTTCAAGCACCACTTTTGGAAACAAAATTCCTAATTTCGATAAAAAGAACTTTCTATGTGGAAAAACAAAGCTACGATTGTTCTTGAAACCATGGATCATGATATGATGGATATTATCAAAAAAGGTCTACATGTTACCACTTTCGATGAAACAAAAGATGTCGTGAGGACCGGTGTTGTTAAGAACACTCCTAAACATTTGTTTAGTGAAGATAATAGGCATTTACATAACCTTGATGTTCGATCTCGTGATGCAATCGACAATTCACTTTATTATGATATCTACCACCTCATTCAGAATCGTGTCTCTACTAAACATATGATTGATACACTAACGGTAGCATATAAAGGAACTAAAGAGGTCAAAGTCACCAGGGAAAATAGTCTCAATCACAAATATGAGCGCTTATTTTCTCAAAGGAATCAATCTCTTATTCAAACTTTTAATCTTTTTAATTTTTTAAATAATTACATGAGAATATTTTATATTTTCAAACATGAGCCTGTCTTAGTTATAAAGTTTCTAGATTCTCTCGATGACAAATGGGAACCCAATTTTGCTGTATTGAAGAACAGTCGGAAAATCCACTCTATAGATCTTCATAGTCTGTATCGAAATTTAAATTTTTCAAAGAAAAAATGGTTCCGAGGAAAGAGATAATGAAGGATAACCTCTAGGAAAAATCTTCTGCACTATTCACCAAAAACTCAAGTTTTGTCCCTAAAAATAAAAGTGACAAGTCAGATAATTTTGATTCTGATGAAGAGTATAATGACAAGCTTAACTCAAGTGTTGCTATGATTGTGAAGCACTTCAAAAATATTTAAAAAAAAGGTTTAGTGTAGTAAGAAAGTTTCCTTCAAAAAATAAATCATCAATGTCTAAAAGTTCTGATGTTGGAATGTAACACTCGTTTCCTAGAATGGATCAGCTAAAAACTTAATGGGATCAAATACAAGGTTTTTGGAGAAAAAACGTATGCCACAACGTGGTGCATGGATGAACACGACATGGCATGGATTTTATGAATCGTGTATTTCTAGTAAGGACCACGACATGGGAAGAGGATTGCCATGACGTGTTGTCTACTATAGCTTAAGCCTATGATTTTTTAGGGTTTCTACCATATTTAAGGACCTTAAATTTAGGGTTAAGTCATTCTCTTTAGCGTCCACCCTCCTATCTCGAATCCCTAGCCCCATTGAGTGTTCTTGAGGTGTTCTTGGCAACTTGAAGGCTCATTTCTCATGTTTTAGTGTGGAGCTTAATGATCAAGGTGCTTGTAAAGTGTTTTGGTGAAGAGATCAATTGTAGATCTAGCAAATTAACTTGATTTCTGGACCATTGTGAGTATAAAGCTTCAACCTTTTCTTCTAATTTGTTAGATCTAGCTTATGGTTTATTTTTATGATTTTGGTCCCTTTTTGTGGTGTGCTTAGAGTTGAGATGAATCCAGTCCCTTTTAAGCATTAAGGATTGTCTTCTAGACCTTTTGTTGTTGGAAAGTTGGTAGCTTGATCTTGTCCTTGGAGCCATACATGTTTTGTGAAGGATTTATGTCATTTTGGACTTAGGGTTTAAGATCTTACTTCATGGTGATGTCTTAATGGATAAATTTGGAAACTTTATGCATTAAGTTAATGCGAAGAATCAGATATGGAGTTTTGAGCCTTGGTCTAAAACGATTAAGAGATTAATGAATAATTTGGCTCCTGATCAGAAACCACAAAGTGAGCAAAAGGCTGCCACGATGTGGTGGTCTTTTATATGTTGACTGGTTTGTCTGGACATGCCCACGAGATGGGGAAGAGGTCTCCACATCAAGGTGGCTATTGACTTGGTTGACAGTTAACTTTTGTTGACCGTTGACTTTTGACAAGTTTGACTCTGGGTCAAACTTGGAGGATTTGGGTTGTTGTATGAGGATTTATCTCTTTTGGTGTTAGTCTGTTCGTGGGATTGACCAGTGCAAGGGGTAAGAGTGTTGTTGTGCATCTATGGTTCTTCAGTTCAGGTGAGTTTCTCACTATGAAAAGTATCCCCTTGTATATCCTCTACATGGTAGGATAGAGGTATTGTTAGTGTATAAATTTGATAGTTAACTAGGATAACTGCTTATTATGCATGCTCAGTTTAGAGCACTTGCTGTCAAGGTATTCTAGACTTGTAGGGTCTTGCATGTTGATCGTATGATACTGTTAGGAGTTATATTTGGTTACAGTAACTGGGGAAATCCAGTTATCAAGATTATGTATGATTTACCAATAAAAGACTTAATTGAGAAGTGGTCAGTGGTAGGGTAACTAGAGTAGGCTCGTTGCCAAGGATATGTAATATGCTAGGATATGTTTTGTGTTTATGTTACATGATTATCTGGTAATGTTACCATTGATTCTATGTAGTCTAAGTCAAATAGCCTGAGAACTCTTTGTCTAATCCATTATTGCGAAGTTCTTGTCTTATTGTTCGCACTTAGGTGTATCATCTGTTCGAATGTCTATCTAATCTCTGACTTCATATGAACTTATGAATTGTTAGAAAGACCGGGACCTGGCCCCTGGCACTTGTATGTATGATCAAGATTTAGCCCATGGAAATTTGTAGGAGTGTTATAAGACTACGATGTGGATCGTAGCATTCACTTGGGATAACATAGGCCTATAGGCTAAAATAGGCCGGAAGTGTTTGTAAGACTGTGAGAGGACCACAACATTCACATGATAGGTTTTGGCATGCATGGTTGTCATGTATGTTGTATGCTTACACATAGGGGTGTTGGTAGGTTGGCACTAGATCCGAGGACTTTGTGTGGTTGCATTGTATGTATAATGGAATATGCGGTATACTGGGAAACTCATTAATGTCTATGCTTACAATTGTGGATTAAATGTTTTGCAGGTTGTTCGTGAGAAGTGCTCGTTAAGACTGTACACATGCATCGAAGATATTCGTTTCTACAGTTATGTAATTAATCTCTGATAATGTATGCTTTCAAATAAAAAAATGTCACTCAAGGGTTTTTGGGATAAAGGATTTAATTGGTTAAACTATTTTATAAATCAAAAATCTCTCTGTAATTTTTCGGACATTACATGGCAATTCCAAGAAAGATGATGGGAAGTGTTTTAACCGTAGAGGCGCATATTGAAGGGTTTTGAGCATTCTAACACTCCTAAGGTGTACATGAAACCCTAGTAACCTTCGATCTATGTTTTACTCAGATACATGCAAATTTGATTTCCAAGGTTCTTAACCTATCTAGCATTGCATGGGGAACTTGAATCACAAAAACTAGTAAGAATACATACCTTTCTTGTTGCTTGGATTCCTTGAGAACCTTGTGAGCCTAGCACCTCAAGTGTGATGCCTCAAATGTCTCACACAACACCACAACACTTGGAATAACCTTGAGAGATGGCACTTATCACCCAAATTCGGCTAGCCCTCTTCTTCTTCACTTAGTAGTGCTGATTTTGCTAGTAAAGGGGTCCTTTTATAGTTGTGTCACAAGTAGGGTTACAACATGTAAACCCTAATTGACATGGCTTTCCATATTCCATGATCCATGGGTTTATAACCTCCATGGACTATCCATGGAGCACCTTATGGGTCTTAGCGCAATTCATATAAACCATGGATCATTAGCCCACTATACAAGAATGGATGATCTACACAATCAACCCCATATATTTAATTAGTCTCCTTTTGATCACTTAATTAATTCCAAATTAATTCTTGATCAATACTAATTAAATAATATTATTAATATATTAGAACTTATAATATATTAATAAACCTTAAGTGTCCTTTTCTCTCATTTGGTCTATCCAAGTATTGCAATGCCATGCAACCCAAATGGACCATGCTAACCGGGTCAAGTACATACCAGAAATAGTTATGGACTTAGAAACCTTATCCAACACATATCACATTGCTCGAGATTGTAAAGTTAAGAAGAACAATCCTACTGATGAATCCTATGAAACGAAGTAAAAGTGCTTGGTGGCCTCTATGACAAGGCAAAATTAGGAGTCCAAGGTTCATTTCGCTAAAGAAGAAGATGTTGGGTTTTGAGCACTATAACACTCCTATGGTGTACATGCAACCCTAAATGTTTTGGATCTAAGTTTTCTCTAATTATACATGCTATTTCAATTTTCCAAAGCATACACCCTAACTAGCATGCAATTGAAGATATACAACATAAAATCAAGTTAAATGAATACCTATTAGTGTAGCTTGTAGTTCTTGGCCTTTAAAAGCTTTAGCACCTCAAGTGTGATGCCCCTAATGTGTCACAAACACCAAATGCAAGAGGAGGCTTATGAGAAGAGGCTAGGTCCAACATATGAGCACTCATGAGTGTTATAGCAACTCTTGCTATCCACAACATCTTAGACCTCTACAAGCCAACTCATGACAGTCTTGATTCATATCTACTTCCAACATACGACCGGCTGTGGAGAATTTGAATAATATGATATACCATAACATAATTATTCTGGAAGTCAAAACATGCAAAATGAAATGATAGTAAACGATTGACAGAAGATAGCAACACTTTACTTATAAATAAACAACAACTTTTATTTATCATCAAATGTGATAGCTATCTAACTACTAAAATTGATATCATCCTTCAGCCCTATGCGCTTCTAATGCTGGAGATGCTTAACCCTACCCAGTCCCTTCGTGAGGGGATCTGCTGGGCTCTCATCCGATGATACCCTCTTTGCGACGAGGAGTCCTTCTTCTATTCTATGTCTGATAAAATGGTATTTTCTGTCGATGTGTCTGGATCACCCATGATCCCTTGGTTCCTTGGCTAAGGCAACTGCACTTTCACTATCACAGAAAATCTCCATAGGCTCCCTTATAGCTGGTACAACCCCAAGGTCTCCAATGAAGTTCTTTAGCCATATAGCCTCCTTTGATGCCTCGCTTGCTGCTATATACTCTGATTCACAAGTTGAATCAGCCACTGTCTCGTGCTTGGAACTTTTCCAAGAAATTGCTCCTCCGTTTAAGGTAAAGTGTTGGGTTTTGAGCATTCTAACATTTCCTAAGTGTAGATGCAACCCTATTAAACCTTGGATCTATGTTTGTCTAAGATACATGCAAAATATTATTTTCCAAGGTTTATAACCTATCTAGCATGGCATGGGGTACTTTTAAACATAAAAGTACTAGATGAATTACATACCTTTTGTTGATTGTTGATTCCTTGGAGTTTGAGAGCCAAGTACCAATAATGTGAATGCCTCAAATGGAAATCACAAATCACCGCAAACTTGGAAAATGTATGAGAGAGTATACTAACTCTTGATTTTGGCCACCACCATTACACACACACTTAGGGTCTTTTTCATGCAACATAAGCTTGTTTATATAGTGTGCATGGTTAGGGTGAAACCCTAATAACCCATGTCTTTTCCTCTTCCAAGGATCCATGGGTTAAAAGCTCCATGGATCATCCATGGACTTCCATATAAGCTTAGCCCATTAACAAATGAGCATTACCCCACACCATATAAATACAATAGCCCATGATTTAATTAGTCTTCCTTTTAATCACTAAATCAATTCATAATTAATTCAAGATTAAAACTAATTAAATAACATGACTTTATATTAATATATTATAACTTATAATATATTAATAAATCGTAAGTATACAATTCTCATAAAATTATCCATAAACAGTTTGGGTGAAGTGCAACCCAAATGGACCATGCCGGGTCGGGTCAAGTATATACCAAATAAGTTATGGACTTAGACACCTTATCCAACAGTCTCCCACTTGGATAAGTCTAATAACTGTATTTGCGTATGTTACTTCAGGAACCAACCAGCAATCGTAGCTCTCGAAAACTCTGTTGAACTATGAAGCGCCATTTTAGATAAGTGATCATATAATCCTCTGTTCTCATGATATCAGCCGGACAAATACATGGAACAACGTCGTACTTATTGTCCAGCAGTTTGTTTCCCGATTTTGCGATTTGTTTGACAAAGAACTTAACTGAACACATCAATTTAGTTCTGACCGGGCCCGGTACATAGGTCAAAACAAAATCATCGAGGGGCCCAGATATCGCTTCTAATCCTCCAAGGACTAGAAGGAACAGATAAACTTCGACTCATATACTTGTTTCTACTACTTGTTGAATTATACACAAAGGCACGTTTTATAACATCAAGTTACTGATGCGTTTACGTGCAATCAATGCACAACCAACTCATAGGTAACAACTCATATCTCTAGGTTTGAAGACTTATATGATATTACCGTCTCACGATCACTCGAGATAAATTCCATGAAGTGATACAAGTGAGCGTGGGTTGAATCCAATACTCATAACTTATGAGCACTCATGAGTGTTGTAGCCATGTCCAACATCTTAGACCTCTACAACCAACTCATGACAGTCTTGATTCATATCTACTTCCAACATATGACCGACTGTGGATGGTTTGAATAACTTAATCATTCGGAAAGAATAACCTAGTTATTATGGAAGTCAAAACATGCAAAGTGAAACACAATAATAATCGAATCCAATATGGTCTCAGAACCGTTTTGAATATAAATAAAACCACCTTTTATTTATCACCATATTGATTACACATTATTCATTGTATAATGTTTCAAACAATTAACTTAATACTTGAACAAAAACAACAGTCGTCCCATGCTCCTAGCATGTACACTTTGTTTTTCTAAACAATAGTTATGCCATACTCCAAGTATGCACACTATGTTTGTCTATGATCTTTACTTTGTGAAATAGATCAATTGAACATGATTCCAATGACGCTCATTTCACAATCCCAAATCCTTATTGTAAATGTAAGAATTCCTAATTCCTACCATTTACCAAAAAACTGTTAGATTTTAAACTTATATGCATTGATCCTCTCGTAATGATTATGCACAAGGTCACCAAAACCTTGTCATCAGTCATTACAGAGGATTCCAAAGGAGATCAACTCTATGGAAACGAACTCTCATATTCAAAGTACATTGCTTTGAACATCCTTCTTGCACTAAGGTTTTCTAATCTTACAAAGATTGAACAACTTCCACCTATGGAGACATTTCCATAGTCCCATTTCGACTATCACTTCCGAACAAGAGTCACCTCTTTTCAGAATATGTCAATATGGTCCTTTCCAACAATTTACATCATACTTCCAACTGTCCCTGAGCAACCAATCTTTGGTAAACCTTAGATTGTCCTCGACAATTGCTTAATCATTTTAGTCATATCCGGTTCTATTCCTTTTTCCCTCTAAATGCTCTAAGCATTTTGAAAAATTTAGAACGGATAAATATTATAGCACATGTGACCGATCCTATATCCGAAGCATATGGGACACGATTCATGATGTCTCACATAAAGACCTGATACTAGATCAGTCTTTTGCTACAATAATTTTTATTTGCCATGTTTTCAAAAATCGACTATGAAGAGGGATGCCGTAATCATAATCGAATTTGAGAACGCAATATATATAGAATTTCCTTATGTTGAACCATTCCAACATAAAATTCATATATATATCCTTGACTAAAGATGATTAAAAACTCAATCTAAGCTTTTAGAATTGAAATGAAGTATAATTTCCTCTCCCTTAATTATAGCAAAACAACTTTTTCAACCCCTACAACATTACGAATTGAAACTTTTGTTTTTCTATAATTAACATTGCTAACTTGCAACACTAAACATAATAATCTTGCTCCTACTAACATGATGATTATCATCATAACACTTATGCTCCCACTAGCTCTTACATATTTCCAGAAATCAGCTGGACTTCTGAAATTTAGATTCGTACACCCTTTCTTAGATAGCTCACATGTGTGTCTAAACAATTTCCAGAACTATGAAAAGGGATGCCGTAATCATAGTCTTAATTGTTTAGACCTTTGCCATTTCTCACAAGTCCATGTTAGTGTGCCGGTTAACCACACACGCTCCACTAACGACTTTGAGAATGCAAACATCACAATTGCTATCTACTTAAAATCTTCTTAGTGAAAGCATTTCCTCACCATCATTTTCATGAATCGGAGAGAAACCTTATGACACTTAGATTTTATGGTGTATGAGTTCCTATCCATGTGAATTTGTCAAAACCATAATCACAAGACAAGGTTAGTAACAAATTCAGCCTTACATGGATTGAACTTGTTCAATCTTAATTTCTTGTCATCTGGTAGCACAAGGCCCACCAATGCTTCCAAGCTGTTATGCACACAGTTTAGAACTAACAGAACTCATATGCATAGACAACTTAATAGGAACAGACACAGAAACAAGAATTATGTCAACTTAATAGGTTTCAAACCTTAAGTCGTGTGCTAGTGATAAAACTCAGGTTTTACTCTTGATATCTTGAAATCCTTTCAGGATCATAAAGACTCCCACTGTCCTCTTGACATATAAGTTTCCCTAGTCAAGAACCATTCCTTGACAAAACAAATATTCAAGGGATAGTGCAGATTCTTATCAAGATAAACACTTCACACAATTGGTCTTAGTTGGTCTTTGTCTTATCCAAGACATCACAACTTACCAATTTCAAATGTACAAGAGTAGAAAACATTTTACACTACATTTGATAAGTGTTTTAAACCTTACTTTATGTCACTCAATGTTACAATCTTGGATTATGACTCTAAGAGTTGTTTTGGAACGAAGTATGATCCATCTTCTTGATTTTAACCATTCTAACAATTCATGACCCCTCATCTTAGTCATAACAGTGCACTAAGATGTCCTTAGAGTATGAATTTGTGATATGGTTTTATAATCATTAAGATGATCATAAAAACATGTATGATCCATCTTTTTGATTTTAACCATTCCAACAATTCATGACCCCTCATCTTAGTCATAACAATGCACTAAGATGTCCTTAGAGTATGAATTTGTGATATGGTTTCATAATCATTAAGATGATCATAAAAACATGATACTAAAGTACTCTCCCATCTTTTCAGATTTGAGAAACTTTTATCTTTCTGCCAAATTTGATTCTTCTCATCCGTTCTGCCATACATTGAAACTTTTCCAATGTCACAGAATTATACTTAACCTTATAAGTATAACCATATTTACTAATCTGTAGTAAATCATGACGAATCGATCTTTGTGGTGGACCTTGACCAGCACACACCCAATGTACCTAATTCCTTAGTCCTTCAATTGACTCACATATGCATGTGATCAATGAATTAGTCTCAATTTTACAAAGATGAAAATTCTCATTCATCATACAATACAACTTGTATGATTCCAAGTTTCTGTCTAACTGAAGCTTGGGTGATGAGAACCTTTCCTCATTTGGTAAATTCAGACACTACCACATATGAGAGAATCAAACTCATATTTCCAATATTGCTAGAAACATACAAACATCAATTTCCATAAATGCCATTGTAAGGGGATATAATATAAAATAAACTAAACAAAAAACTTTTATTTCTTGATTAAAATGCGGAAAAATATTCCTTACAATGCATCTTCAAATGAAAACTATGATATTACATATTTCCTAGCAATCTATCATAACTTTTAAGTAGTAGCTCAAAAATCCGATCCTCGAACCATGCGATAGAAATCCATCTTCGTGATCAGATTCAGCACACTCTTATTTTAACCTTCCTTTTGCTCGATCCTGCTTAACATCAAGATGCAACCTAGTCACATCATGTAATAAGAATCAACAATTAGGAATTTTAACAAAGTTAGATAGTGGACTTACCTGAAGCCGAGTCAAACATTTTGTCTCTACTTGCTTTCAAACATTTCAGGTATTCAGGGCAGCTTCGCTTCCAATATCCCTTCTCATGACAATAAAAACATATAGACTCTTTGGGAATGGTACACGAGACAATCACAGACTTAGCCTTTCCCTTTACCTCTTGGTCAACCGGGTTGACCAAGGCCGATCCCCTTCTATTGGGGCGAGAAAGCTTTTCTGGACTTCCAATGTTACCATTGTCCATGTCCATGGAAGTTTGAGAAATAGATTTTCCATCAATATTTGCTTGACCATTGCGCCAAATCATTGCTGATTCAGCAGCAACAAGCAAATAAGAAAGATCTATTAGGGTTATGTCAGGATCTGTCATATGGTAGTCTTTAATAAACTCACCACACGATTCAGGAAGTGACTGAAGAACCCAGTCAACAGCGAACTTCCTTGAAATAACAGCACCCAACATTCTCAACCTGTCAATGTGTGACTTCATTCCTAAGACATGAGTGCACACAGGTCTTCCATCTTTATGTTTCATTTCTAGTAGAGCTTGAGTGACCTTGAACCTTTCAAGTCTTCGGGCTTGTGGGTCAGGGAGAATAAATGGAGGAGGTGGGGGGAGTGAAGCATGATGTTGAGGGACATCATCTTCAAGAGGAAAGCTTGTTTCAAGCGATTTGGGAAGATCATAGTTGTCTGAACCAGACATCTACAATGGGAGAAAATCAAGTTAGTTGATTCAAGTCCTTAATATAACACCCAATATGAAATATTAACGCTAGGACCCAACACAATATTTTATAACTTGGAAGAGGGATGCCGTAATCCAAGCTATAAAATATTTGAAGGTAGGTGAATGACGATTCACCAATTTCCACCATGAAAAATGAAATAATTTATTAGGTTTTAATTGGATTTGAAACTCATAGATCTTTTGAGATTCATTGAACTTTTCAATGGCATGTTTCAATCTCGAGTGTGCCCTTCAGGTTTTGCGACTGGGATGCCGAGGATCACAAAACAAGGTGTGAATAACCATGCAAACTCACTTGGTACCCTTAATATTATCACCTAATCGATGTGCCGGTTAACCACACACGCTCCACCGATCTATGATAAACATTAAGTCACCCTTCGTGATCCTTACTAGTCCAAGTTAGTGTGCCGGTTAACCACATACGCTCCACCAACGACTTGGTAAGGTACAAAGTGTGAATTTCATGGGTTAGCACCATATTCACATTTTCCTAAAGTAACTAAGATTGGGAATTTATAAAAGGTTTAGTTACTTTATAATATTCATTATACTTTTAATGAGAATTTAAAGTCATTGTCCTACCCGTTCGGCTAACGACCCTCCACCGATCAAGGAAGCGGTGGGTGAGAATGAACACCCATTAAGTTGCCATTTTATAGGCAACAACCTTATACCCCCCTTATAGACCGGCTTCGTGAATGAGACCTACTAACGGTAAAACGACTTGATCTTATACATATATATAATAATTAACCATTAATGTTATAAATAGTATAGGGTTGAATTTTAACTTTTAAAACTCTAAGGGTTTGGAATTAAAGTTTATTAAAGTGTGTGAAACTTTACAAATTCCAAAACTTGAGGGCAAGTTTTGTAACTCTCCAAAACTTTTCATTTCATAACTTATGAATTAAAGGTTCATAAAAAATGAAGACTCTTCATTTTATGTAACTTATGTGTTTTAAGTGTGTGTTTAAAAGAAGTGACCTTTGGATATCCATAACTTGAGGACAAATTATGGACTCCATTAAAACACATAAATGATCAAGAATTAATCCTAAACAATTCAGCAAATAATTCCTATCATCTTCTAAATTCATAAGAACATGAACATGATCATCAAAGTTTCAAGAATTATATGAACACATACAAAGCATGAAATTTTGATATAAGCTATTGTAAATGGATTAGAACAACCATTACACCAACTAAAACAAGTTTTAAAACACCAAAACAGTTTAGGGTAATGTTTCTAGTCCATTTCCAGCAGCAAAAGTCGAAAATCTGCATTCTTAGGCTCCTACTCGCCGAGTGCACGAACCTACTCGGCGAGTAGGATGAGTTTACACATGAACTCGGCGAGTCCCCCCATGGACTCGGCGAGTTCATCAGTCAGACACAAAAAATCGACTTTTTATCACTATTTTGCATCAAGTATCAAACAAACAAGCCTAGGCTCTGATACCACTGTTGGGTTTTGAGCATTCTAACACTTCCTAAGTGTACATGCAACCCTATTAAACCTTCGATCTATGTTTGTCTAAGATACATGCAAAATATTATTTTCCAAGGTTTATAACCTATCTAGCATGGCATGGGGTACTTTTAAACATAAAAGTATTAGATGAATTACATACCTTTTGTTGATTGTTGATTCCTTGGAGTTTGAGAGCCAAGCACCAATAATGTGAATGCCTCAAATGGAAATCACAAATCACCACAAACTTGGAAAATGTATGAGAGAGTATACTAACTCTTGATTTTGGCCACCACTATTACACACACACTTAGGGTCTTTTTCATGCAACATAAGCTTGTTTATATAGTGTGCATGGTTAGGGTGAAACCCTAATAACCCATGTCTTTTCCTCTTCCAAGGATCCATGGGTTAAAAGCTCCATGGATCATCCATGGACTTCCATATAAGCTTAGCCCATTAACAAATGAGCATTAGCCCACACCATATAAATACAATAGCCCATGATTTAATTAGTCTTCCTTTTAATCACTAAATCAATTCATAATTAATTCAAGATTAAAACTAATTAAATAACATGACTTTATATTAATATATTATAACTTATAATATATTAATAAATCGTAAGTATACAATTCTCATAAAATTATCCATAAACAGTTTGGGTGAAGTGCAACCCAAATGGACCATGCCGGGTCGGGTCAAGTATATCCCAAATAAGTTATGGACTTAGACACCTTATCCAACATAAAGACCTAGCCCGACTGAGAGCGGAAATTATCCCTATCAGTCTGGAAGCTAGCATCACTATACCCTACAACTCTAAAGTCATCACTCCCACCGAGGCTAAGGACCCAATCCTTAGTCCTCCACAGTTACTTGAGAATGTTCTTTATCGCAGTCCAGTGAGCCTTGCCAAGGTTCCCCTGATATCTGCTGGCCATGCTCAATGCAAAGGCCACATCAGGACGAGTACAAGTCATAGCATACATGATCGAGCCTACAACGGAAGCATAGGGTACTCGACTCATCTCAGCTATCTCAGCCTCTGTACTCGCGCTATGAGTCTTACTCAATCTGGTGTTACTCTGGATCGGTAACTCTCCTTTCTTGGAATTCTGCATGCTAAACCTATTCGACACTTTATCCATGTAGGTACTCTAACTAAGTCCTATTAGTCTTTTACTCATGTCTCTCAAAATCCTTATCCCTAGGATATAGGCAGCTTCACCAAGGTCCTTCATAGAGAAATACTTCCCAAGGAAGGACTTCACTTCCTGCAGAGTTGGGATGTCATTTCCTATGAGTAGTATGTCATCCACATACAATACCAAAAAGCTAACTTTACTCCCACTAGCCTTGACATATACACAGGACTCATCTTCGCTCCTCGAAAAGCCAAACTCTTTGACTTTCTCATTGAAACAGAGATTCCATCTGCGAGGTGCTTGTTTCAATCCATAGATGGATTTCTCAAGCTTACACACTCTATTAGGGTACTCTACACTGAAAAAAAAACCCTCTGGCTGACTCATGTAAACATCCTCAGCCAACTTTCCATTAAGGAATGCGGTTTTGACATCCATTTGCCATATTTCATTGTCATGAAATGCAGCAATGGCTAACATAACCCTAATAGAATTAATCTTTGCTACTGGTGAAAAGGTCTCATCATAATCAACTCCCGGAGTTTGAGAAAAGCCCTTTGCAACCAGTCGCACCTTATAAGTGTGTACATTACCATCTATGTCGGTCTTCTTCTTGAAGATCCATTTGCACCCGACTGTCTTACGACCTGGTAAATTGTCAACCAAGTTCCAAACTTGATTGTCATACATGGACTGTATCTCGCTGTCCATTGCCTCTTTCCATTTAGCAGCCTTAGGGCCTGCCATGGCTTCCGTGTAGCTGTTAGGTTCATCTAGACTTACCAGTGTGATATCACTGAGAAGTGTATCACCTTCCGCAGTAATATGGAAACCATAGTAATGCTCAGGTGCATTCCTAACTCTCGTGGAACGCCTCAGAGCTACAGACTCATATGTCGGATCAACAAGAGTTTCCTCCTCAGGTTGATTGCTAGGGTTTGAGGTTCCTTCACCACTTGACTCTTGAATTTCTTCAAGGTCAATTTTCCTCCCACCGTTTCCTTGGATTATGAACTCTCTCTCGCGAAAGACTCCTCTCCTTGATACAAAGACCACATTATCACTGGGTCTGTAGAAGAGGTAACCAAAGGATTTATGTAGGTAGCCGATGAAAATACACCTCTCACTTCGAGGTTCGAGCTTATCGTGAGTCTCGCGCCTCACAAAAGCCTCGTAACCCCAAATTTTGATGTGGTCCATATTGGGAACTTTTCCAGTCCACATCTCGTGAGGTGTTTTGGCAACCTTCTTTTTAGGGACTAGATTAAGGATATGGGCGACAGTCTCTAAGGCATACCCCCAAAATGAGATTGGTAGCGAAGCTCGACTCATCATGGAACGAACCTGTGACAACCGTCAATTTTTGGCCAAGTCAAAGTCAAGTAAAGTCAACAAGTCAAACCGGTCAGCTCATCTAACCCTTGTACATTAGGGTTTCCATTATGTTTCTTATTGAACAACTCGCAATCTTAATACAAAGTATCACTTAGAGTTTTCACGTGTTCGGAAATTCTAAACCCTAATCAGGGCAAGTGATGAAACTACTCGATAAAACATTATTCCTTAACCCTCAGGGGCGTATAACAATCATAACGAGACTTAACGGGATGTACAAACCTTGCGTTGCGAAGCCAAACACTCAAAAAGGTCAAAAAAGAAGTCTCTCCCAATCTCTTTCACTCTAACTCTCCCAAAATTCTCTAAGTAGGAGAAATCGCTACAAGTGTGTGTAATCTCTCCCAAATCTCTCCAAGTATGTAAAATCTCTCCCAAATCTCTCTTTGTATGAGAAATCTCTCCAAGAATGTCAAATCTCTCCCAAATCTCTCCAAGTATGTGAAATCTCTCCCAAATCTCTCTCTGTATGAGAAATCTCTCCAAGAATGTCAAATCTTTCCCAAATCTCTCCAAGTATGTGAAATCTCTCCCAAATCTCTCTCTGTATGAGAAATCTCTCCAAGAATGTCAAATCTCTCCCAAATCTCTCCAAGTATGTGAAATCTCTACCAAATCTCTCTCTGTATGAGAAATCTCTCCAAGAATGTCAAATCTCTCCCAAATCTCTCTAAGTATGCCAAATCTCTCCAAATATGACAAATCTCTCCCAAATCTCTCTCAAAATCTCTCTCCACTTTTTATAATCACTCGGGGCATCCTGACCCTCGAATTTAACGAAAACAGCTCGAAAACGGAAGTCTACGCGAAAAACAGCCTTAAGGAGCCGAAACTCCTCTTAGGAACCGAAACTCCTCTTAGGAGCCGAACCTCTTAGGAGCCGAACCTCCTGAGAACCGAAACCCTCTCAACCGAAATGGATCGAGCGGTCGGTCTATTTCGGTCCCCTGACTAATCAGAACCGAGACCTGACTTTCGGCTCTACCCTTCTTACCTTCGGTCCGAGGACCTGACCTTCGGTCCAAGGACTTGACCTTCGGTCCGAGATCCTAACCCTCGGTCCCTTTTGATGAGCATGCCTGCGAGACCTCTCGGTTCCCATGCACAACCGAGCCTCAGCTTCGGTCCGAGAGGCGACCAGCGCATCCGAACCCTTCTCTCTCGGTTTCTTCTCCTACTTTCGGTTCTAAGGACTAGGACCGAACCTCCGGCCCCAAATTTCGGAATTTGACAGTTTTTGCCCGGTTTTCAATATTTTTAGCATTTTGAGCCCGTTTTTCGAGATTTTAACGCGGGATTTTCACCCAAACTCGTATTTTAACATAATAAACCCCAAATATTCATATTTTAATTATATTTTGGGGAAAATCCTTGCCTAAGAATAAAATCTAGTTGGTAAGATATTTAGGAGGAGTGTTGACTTATCCTTTGAACAAGGACACAAGCAACCTCCCCATACCTTCATAGTACAACCCCTAGTCACTATTCACCCATACCTAGTCAATCATTGTCCTTTTCCCACTCTTTTTCAGCCATAATGTTGAACAAAAGTTGGAGATATCCTCCCCTCTCCTCCCACTTTATTCACTCTTTCTTAAGAAGGACAAACGCCTCTCTTCCACTTTCTCTCTCTAAAAATTCGAGATTCAAAGGCTGGTCTTGGGTTTTTCCTCCACATTTGGTAAGTATCTTCCTCCTACACTTAGATATTCTACTATCCTTCATCCAAATCATAGATTGCTTACACAAATATCGTCATATTTGTTGTTAGATCTTTAAATCTTCAAGCATCTCCCAAGTATTCTTGAGTTGAACACTTCTTTTTTCTCCATCATCCATCAATTGAAATCACTCAAGGTGAGTTCATACCCCTACATTTTCATGTTTTCTTCAGTTTTCAGGGGGGGATACAAGTTAAAATACCAAAAACTTAACTAAACTCAAACAACAGCTTTCATTAGAAAAGTTGAGTCTTATTCACAAACTGTTTTGATTAACTTAAACTTAATATCTTTCAAAACTCTATAATATGCACATAGTTTAGGTTCATACCTTAAAAATGACTACTTGCACATCTCCATACGATTTTTCTACAAATTATGGTGATTTTTACAAAGCTGCCTATCATTTCAAAAACGAATTCGGACCACTCTGTGAATATGAACATTTTAACACAAGTTAAAGGCTTCCAAAAATCATAATAAAAATTATGAACAAACTAGACACATTTTATGAACTCTCAGTATTTACGGATTCAGTTTTTGACTTCGTATGATTTTTCTATGATTTTTCTAAAACAGTGTAGAACGGTTAAAAACTAGTTAACAGCTTATAACTTTCATAACACTTTGTATTATGTTGAGCAAAGTGTATAACAATAAGTTCTAAATATTGAATGTATTTTCTTGTTAGTTTATCATCATAAACTGAAATTTAGTCATTCATGATAAGGTTTACTCATTCATTTCAAATACATATAATAAACTTCAATAAGTATAGTTTATGGATTTTTACTACAAGAAAAAGGTTTTACTCTCAAAACAAATGGGTTTTTCATATCTTACGTAATAAACTATCATAGTAATAGTTTAAGGATTTCATATCACTAATGTATTTTCATAAAAGGTGATTTCACTTCCTCCACGGAAGAGGTTTTAATATCAAACTATGTGTAAACTAGTTAACTTAGGTTGTGAGGCAATTCTCTCCCCGTACGTTCGAGTACGGGATCCCAATTCCTGTAAGTTATAACCAGGGTATCTTGTAGGGAGAGCGTGATAATTGTGTATAGATCTATATTGGGTTTGACACCCCACACCTTGCTGCTAGCTACAGTGGGACCTGCAGGTCTACGGGTGACAAGAGTCATAGTATCTTAACGTCTGAAAAACGTTGTGCAGGTTATTTCTTGTCATAGTATGGTTATAGCGACTCACATAGGTAGTTAACAATCATTCAAGTTTACATGGAAAATTCTACTTTGAAAAAGGGTTTTACTTCTAAAACTAAACGAGTTTATGTTGATTTAAACTTGCAAAAATTACTGTAAGTATGGGAAAATACTTGTTCAGTTTCGGTCCTAGGATTTAGGACTACCTAACTTTAAAAAGGGTTTTATGCCGATTTAGAACCACTTTTATATCTTTAGGTATGGAAAATACTTGTTTACTTTCGGTCCTGGGATTTAGGACCACATAACTTTTATAAGGAAAATATAGGATTTTCTTTGGAATCATATCTCTGTTAAAACTATATTTCATCTGGAATTGTTAGACTTCAGCTATAATTGCTAAGTGTATATGCTAGAGTTATATAAGAATCTAGTCATAATCGACTTAGAATTGGTGGGCCCGCCTTACTTCCTGTTCCTTGTTTGGTTGTGGACCTAGGGCATAACCATTATATTCGACGGTTTATTTAACTTAAATTTTATATAACTTATATACACTGGGCGATTATAGAAGGAAATCTATGGGCCTTTCTAGGGTTCATTATCGCATAACATAGAAGCATTCATTTCACTTAATAAAGAAAATATTGGATTTTCTGGAAACATACTTTGTCGCTTTTACACGGAAAACGGTTTCTTTCTCAAACAAACTCTTATGAACTCACCAACTTAATTGTTGACACTCTTTCAAAACTACTTGTATTCTCAGGAAATCAGTGAAACATGAAAACCAACAGCATTTTGAGGATGGGACGATAAATCGTAAAACGTTTCATTTTGTCATCATAATGTAATTGATTTTGAAACATGTAAACTTATTCCATGGTGTAACCTTTTCAATTATAATTATGATGGTTGTATTTACTTTGAGCACTATTATATTCGTTGTTGTGATACTATACATGAAGTCCTCCACCCCCGGACGTTTTCGCCATCCTTGGTTTGGGGGTGTGACAGATTGGTATCAGAGCATTGTTTATAGTGAACTAAGTATATCGAACCACATAAGATATATAAACTATAAATGCATTGAGACTAAGGTCTCTGATTTAACATTTTTCAAATAACTATACTTTTAGAAATAAATAGTTTCTTGTTAAAAGAATGCATGCATGCATACATACTAAGGCCAGCATCATTCTAGAACAAAACAAAAGTAATGATTCTTGAATGGCACAAGTAGGCTTGGGGATGTATAGTCAGGTCTGGGAATGACATAGCCTGATCAACTATGTCTAACCCATAAGTGATTAGCATATGCCCGGGAATGGTTGTGTTGTTGCAACAAGTCTAAAAACTTACCAACTCTATCTACAAACAACCATCGAAAACATAAGACAAACATTAAAATACTATAGGAGTATTTGGTGATACTATAACCAACTTATGTGAAAAATAAAGACCCCTATTAGTTGGTCTATAATGACTGAGTGCATACGCTAAGGTTATACATAATTAAAGATATTATAGACTCAGAATCTATGACTATTGCTCTACTTCCTGTTCCTTGTTTGGTTGTGGACTTAGAGTAGAGTCATTTATTCGAAGGTCTATTCTATCTCAGACTATGTATAACTGGTATGCACTATGTGATTATAGACGTGACTGATAAGGATCACCCCTATAAGTAATTATAGGATTAGACGCCTATTAATTATCTCTCCCACTCCTATTCTCGCACGTATAACATAGCAAGATCCTACTTACCAGGCGACCCCTATTTTCCCAACCAGGGAAATGGTGGATGGTTATGAGAAGAATCAGAAGCGGAACTGGAGGTAATCAACCCTCCATGCATAGCCAGGGTTTCCGCGAACCGTTTCGACTACATCAGACCTGTGCCCCGTTGGGCAACCGTGATCGAGGGTTGGAGTCGACGACAATGCCAACAATCACCATGTGGAGACCAATGAGGGTGCTATGACCTCAACCACAGGGGACCGACTGACAGAGCCCTCCCGGCAAGGACCCGACGGATCGCGAACATCGGGGATTAAAACAGGGAGACTGCAAACCGAGTTCGAAAACTACGCGCTACTACAGACCCTACCGTCTCACGTACCCGAGACTCGGAAAGAGACTACTATTTCAGAGACCAACTCTCTTTTTTTAGACCTTATCGCCGCTCGAGCAGAGGCAAAAGAGTAGCAGGGTAGGCACACGACATTCGAAGAGAGAATGGTTGCAGCCAAGCGTCGATTGGCAGAGCTGTAAGGTGCATCGACTTTGCCTCAGGCATCGCAAGGGACGGATCGTCGTGAGTAGAGTTCATACCGCTCACAAGACCTTGTAAATTAGGTTCATGAGTATGCATTGGTGCTCTTTTACTCTATGTGTAAGCACAACACTGCGATTTAAACGGTTATACTAATCGAGAGATCTATTTGGTATCAAAACTTTTCCTTGCATGGATGTGAGGTATACCTGCATCGAGGTCAAAATTTTCTCCGAAACCATAATTACTAGAATCATATCAACAAGATGGGCTTAGGACATACCTAAGAGACTCGAAGGTATATTTATTCTTAATTATATAACTAAGCATACATCAGTTGGTCGTAAGAAGGACCTAGCTTGGACCAAATTACAAGATTTCACTTGGATACAGAACTACTAAAATACATGAGTTTATCATATATAGACTCTCGTTATGAACTGTTTTCAGAACACCATAATCAACCGAAATACGTTACAAATTGAACTAAGATAAACTTAGTTAGAAAACTCGCGACGTATAGCCATTCTAAAAACTCATTATCGCCTCACCTTTAAACATTTTGGTGGAAAGGTGCCTTCTTCGTAGACCTATAGGGTGTGATCATACGAGCGCTAATACACCGGATCCCATCAAAACTCCTCAGCTAAGTGTGTTGGGACAAACATGATCCTAAGATGAGTAAAGCTTAACGCCTGTACGAAACCTACTTCTACCCACTACCATAACTCTGTCTCAGGAACGTTAGCATAAACACTAAGAATAGTACATCAATGTGCAAAAATTTATATATGTGAATATAAATCGTAAGAATACACTTGGGATAATTATCCCCACTCACGAAGTCGTTTTTCATCGTGAAATAGAGCTATGTCTTCACCAAGAGGCAACCAACCAACTAACAATCAGGAACACCGGCGGGTGTCTGCCAATGGAGGCGCCTCAGGCCACAAACCTACGAACAAGAAGCGAAAGTTTTGGAACAAAAAGTAGCACAACCAATCTCAAAGATTTGCTAAAAGACAACAACCCATGGCCACCCCTACAAATACGACATCCGTCACCACACATGCCTCGACATCAGCCACAACATCTATCGCTCAAGCACCAGACATGAAATATATGGGAACACTTCCAAAGTGTAACAAGTGCAACTACCATCACATAGGAGCTTGCCAGATTCCATGCTGTATCAACTGCAACAAGAAAGGGCATAGCGTCCGCTTCTGCAGGACCCCGACCCAGCGCATCGCTTCAACCACCAATACTGGTGTAAGTCCAGTATGCTCCCTATGTGGTGAAACGGGACACTTCAAGAGAGACTGTCCAACCGAGAAGAATGACGGAGGAGCAGGAGGAGTGTGACAACTGAACTAGTGGAAGCCTGGTAGGACTTTTGTAATGTTTCCAACGACAAAAGCGTTTAAGTACCATATGTTTGTAATGAATTTGGTATGATTGCTAAAATTACCGTCTTTCTGAAAGTAGATAAAATACTCTCTCGTTCGAATCAAATCAAAGACATTTATATATGACCTTAGGTTCATTACCTGTAAGTTATGATGACTTTATGCATACATCAGGGTTAATTATAATCAAAATACTAAAGACTTAAAGCAAATAATTCCATCCTGACTCTTGTTCCATGTCTAGAAATCGGATTAGGGTGGAGCCACCCACTCGACGATTTCACCAATATCAAATTTCATGCGACGTACATATACCGCTCGATCATAGAGTGACCTGTCAGGGATCATGATATCAAGTATCATTGCTAGCTATCAGAACACACTCACTACCAGTGCTAGACGATGTGGTAGGAATCATCTGCAGTAATAATAACATCGAACAAAACGGAACACACTGAAAAGAAACACAAGATACTCTATCACCCTAATGAGCACTTCTTACGAATACAGCTTAACACATATCGTATCAAAAAAGATACTATTGTCATCATTAGATTTCAATCGGTATAGTCCTCACCTTCCCGATTTAACGGCTATGAAAAGACCTTTCACCTAATCTCGAAAACCTTCGTCTCTCATAAACACAAATCCGACGCAGACCTCCAGGTCATCTCTCGCTGTGAAACCCCAAAACACTCACCAGAGGGGTATTATACCTTCCGAAACCTTACCACAAGTATTTCCAGAAGACCCTTCGGGAATGTCACACATACAGCAGATGAGGTTCAAGCACAGAAGCTTGGACGAATACGGTTAGTCTATCACCACTAAGCGTATACGCGAGGATAATGTATAATTAAGATTCTACGGATATTGGATGTGTGTTTCCGCCCTAATTCTTGTTCCTTGTCTGGTTGTGGACTTGGGGCAGAGTCACCCATCCAACTGTCTCACCAACCTTAATTACATATGACATATATGCGCAAGTAAGTGATGGATGGACCAGGTACGACTCCTACCTTGAACTGCGGGACAAGGTTACCCAGGAGTGCGAGTGAACGCTCTATCATCCGAATAAGTCTAGTCGTGTAAACCAAACCCATATGTTCCCTACCGATCTAATCAGACGAGAAACACTAAAGCAGACCCTAGGCTGCGCTCCAAAGAGAAGTTATCACTTATGACTTAGTACAAGTTCGAGAAAGGCTGAAAGCATCTCGAGAACACGGCAAAACCCGAATAAGTCTTATCATCTATATAAAAATGCAGGGTTGTTAGTGGTGAATCTATGATGGCTAATGTAAACATTATGGTCATATATCATTAAGATTCTATGGACTTAGAATGTGTGATTCCGCCTCATTTCCTGTTCCTTGTTTGGTTGTGGGCTTAAGGCGGGGTCACCCATCCGAATGCCCTTGCAATCTTAATGATATATGACTATTTTACACCAAGCGATTATAAAAGAACTGGTAGGACTTATAATGCAAATTTCGTCACAATTTGTTGAAACATTCGTAATGCTGGAACTCGCTAACTACATTATAAAATATTCATAATGGTAATACCAAGTATAAAACGGAGAGCATAAAGGCACACGTAAAATACACTATCATTCCAAAACAATAACTCCTTTAAATCCACTCAGCTTAAGTTACAAAAAGAAATTCCAAGGTCGTCACTTAACATCAACCGGGTTGTTCCCCACCATATCAATTCCTTATACTACGAAAAGTTCCCCCATCTTTCCTCCAAATTCTTGAAGTCCCAGTCGAAACGCTAATTTCGGGACGAAATTCCTTCTAACGGGGGATGATGTGACAACCGTCAATTTTTGGCCAAGTCAAAGTCAACTAAAGTCAACAAGTCAATCCGGTCAACTCATCTAACCCTTGTACATTAGGGTTTCCATTATGTTTCTTATTAAACAACTCGCAATCTTAATACAAAGTATCACTTAGAGTTTTCACGTGTTCGGAAATTCTAAACCCTAATCAGGGCAAGTGATGAAACTACTAGATAAAACATTATTCCTTAACCCTCAGGGGCATATAACAATCATAACGAGACTTAACGGGATGTACAAACCTTGCGTTGCGAAGCCAAACACTCAAAAAGGTCACAAAAGAAGTCTCTCCCAATCTCTTTCACTCTAACTCTCCCAAAATTCTCTAAGTAGGAGAAATCACTACAAGTGTGTGTAATCTCTCCCAAATCTCTCCAAGTATGTGAAATCTCTCCCAAATCTCTCTCTATATGAGAAATCTCTCCAAGAATATCAAATCTCTCCCAAATCTCTCCAAGTATGTGAAATCTCTCCCAAATCTCTCTCTGTATGAGAAATCTCTCCAAGAATGTCAAATCTCTCCCAAATCTCTCCAAGTATGTGAAATCTCTCCCAAATCTCTCTCTGTATGAGAAATCTCTCCAAGAATGTCAAATCTTTCCCAAATCTCTCCAAGTATGTGAAATTTCTCCCAAATCTCTCTTTGTATGAGAAATCTCTCCAAGAATGTCAAATCTCTCCCAAATCTCTCTAAGTATGCCAAATCTCTCCAAGTATGAGAAATCTCTCCCAAATCTCTCTCAAAATCTCTCTCCACTTTTTATAATCACTCGGGGCATCCCGACCCTCGAATTTAACGAAAACAGCTCGAAAACGGAAGTCTACGCGAAAAACAGCCTTAAGGAGCCGAAACTCCTCTTAGGAACCGAAACTCCACTTTTTATAATCCGAGATCCTAACCCTCGGTCCCTTCTGATGAGCATGCCTGCAAGACCTCTCGGTTCCCATGCACAACCGAGCCTCACCTTCGGTCCGAGAGGCGACCCGCGCAGCCGAACCCTTCTCTCTCGGTTTCTTCTCCTACTTTCGGTTCTAAGGACTAGGACCGAACCTCCGGCCCCAATTTCGGAATTTGGCAGTTTTTGCCCGGTTTTCAATAGTTTTAGCGTTTTGAGCCCGTTTTTCGAGATTTTAACGCGAGATTTTCATCCAAACTCGTATTTTAACATAATAAACCCCAAATATTCATATTTTAATTATATTTTGGGGAAAATCCTTGCCTAAGAATAAAATCTAGTTGGTAAGATATTTAGGAGGAGTGTTGACTTATCCTTTGAACAAGGACACAAGCAACCTCCCCATACCTTCATAGTACAACCCCTAGTCACTATTCACCCATACCTAGTCAATCATTGTCCTTTTCCCACTCTTTTTCAGCCATAATGTTGAACAAAAGCTGGAGATATCCTCCCCTCTCCTCCCACTTTATTCACTCTTTCTTAAGAAGGACAAACGCCTCTCTTCCACTTTCTCTCTCTAAAAATTCGAGATTCAAAGGCTGGTCTTGGGTTTTTCCTCCACATTTGGTAAGTATCTTCCTCCTACACTTAGATATTCTACTATCCTTCATCCAAATCATAGATTGCTTACACAAATATCGCCATATTTGTTGTTAGATCTTTAAATCTTCAAGCATCTCCCAAGTGTTCTTGAGTTGAACACTTCTTTTCTCCATCATCCATCTACTGAAATCACTCAAGGTGAGTTCATACCCCTACATTTTCATGTTTTCTTCAGTTTTCAAGGGGGGGGGGGATACAAGTTAAAATACCAAAAACTTAACTAAACTCAAACAACAACTTTCATCAGAAAAGTTGAGTCTTATTCACAGACTGTTTTGATTAACTTAAACTTAATATCTTTCAAAACTGTATAATATTCAAATAGTTCAGCTTCATACCTTTAAAATGACTACTTGCACATCTCCATACGATTTTTCTACAAATTATGGTGATTTTTACAAACCTGCCTATCATTTCAAAAAACGAATTCGGACCACTCTGTGAATATGAACATTTTAACACAAGTTAAAGACTTCCAAAAATCATAATAAAAATTATGAACAAACTAGACACATTTTATGAACTCTCAGTATTTACGGATTCAGTTTTCGACTTCGTATGATTTTTCTATGATTTTTCTAAAACAGTGCAGAACGGTTAAAAACTAGTTAACAACTTATAACTTTCATAACACTTTGTATTATGTTGAGCAAAGTGTATAACAATAAGTTCTAAATATTGAATGTATTTTCTTGTTAGTTTATCATCATAAACTGAAATTTAGTCATTCATGATAAGGTTTACTCATTTATTTCGAATACATATAATAAACTTCAATAAGTATAGTTTATGGATTTTTACTACATGAAAAATGTTTTACTCTCAAAACAAATGGGTTTTTCATATCTTACGTAATAAACTATCATAGTAATAGTTTAAGGATTTCATATCACTAATGTATTTTCATAAAAGGTGATTTCACTTCCTCCACGGAAGAGGTTTTAATATCAAACTATGTGTAAACTAGTTAACTTAGGTTGTGAGGCAATTCTCTCCCCGTACGTTCGAGTACGGGATCCCAATTCCTGTAAGTTATAACCAGAGTCTCTTGTAGGGAGAGCATGATAATTGTGTATAGATCTATATTGGGTTTGACACCCCACACCTTGCTGCTAGCTACAGTGTGACCTGCAGGTCTACGGGTGACAAGAGTCATAGTATCTTAACGTCTGAAAAACGTTGTGCATGTTATTTCTCGTCATATTATGGTTATAGCGACTCACATAGGTAGTTAACAATCATTCAAGTTTACATGGAAAATTCTACTTTGAAAAAGGGTTTTACTTCTAAAACTAAACGAGTTTATGTCGATTTAAACTTGCAAAAATTACTTTAAGTATGGGAAAATACTTGTTTATTTTTGGTCCTGGGATTTAGGACTACCTAACTTTAAAAAGGGTTTTATGCCGATTTAGAACCACTTTTATATCTTTAAGTATGGAAAATACTTGTTTACTTTCGGTCCTGGGATTTAGGACCACATAATTTTTATAAGGAAAATATAGGATTTTCTTTGGAATCATATCTCTGTTAAAACTATATTTCATCTAGAATTGTTAGACTTCAACTATAATTGCTAAGTGTATATGCTAGAGTTATATAAGAATCTAGTCATAATCGACTTAGAATTGGTGGGCCCGCCTTACTTCCTGTTCCTTGTTTGCTTGTGGACCTAGGGCAGACCCATTATATTCGATGGTTTATTTAACTTAAATTTTATATAACTTATATACACTGGGCGATTATAGAAGGAAATCTATGGGCCTTTCTAGGGTTCATTATCACATAACATAGAAGCATTCATTTCACTTAATAAAGAAAATATTGGATTTTCTGGAAACATACTTTGTCGCTTTTACAAGGAAAACAATTTCTTTCTTAGGAAATCAGTGAAACAGGAAAACCAACAACATTTTGAGGATGGGACGATAAATCGTCAAACGTTTCATTTTGTCATCATAATGTAATTGATTTTGAAACATGTAAACTTATTCCATGGTGTAACCTTTTCAATTATATTTATGATGGTTGTATTTACTTTGAGCACTATTATATTCGTTGTTGTGATATTATACATGAAGTCCTCCACCCCCGGACGTTTCCGCCATCCTTGGTTTGGGGGTGTGACAGAACCATATCCAACAAGGTTTGATTGCGCCTCTCAGCCACACCATTAAGCTGTGGTGTTCTGGGAGGTGTCAATTGTGAGACAATCCCACATTCCTTAAGATATTCAAGGAACTCTGTACTAAGATACTCACCACCTCGATCAGATCAAAGCATCTTAATGTTCCTGCCCAGCTGATTCTCCACTTCCTGTTTAAACTCTTTGAACTTTTCAAAGGTTTCTGACTTATGCTTGATTAAGTAGACATATCCATATCTACTATAATCATCCGTAAAAGTCACATAGAAGCGGTTAGCATCCCTTGTGGTGGTTCTGAAGGGTCCACACACATCAGTATGTATGAGATCCAACAAACCCTCACCCCTAGAACAAGTACCAGTGAAGGGTGACTTTTTCATTTTCCCAAGCAAACAAGATTCACAACTATCATCTGACTTTAGGTCAAATGTGTAACATCCCAAAAATACCAGCTAAAAGTTTCATTTTTAAATTAGGTTAATACATAAAAACATCGTTACAAAACATTCATAATATTAATTCATGTCTGAAAACCGGTAACATCATAGTAAAATATTCAGAGTACATCCCAGAAAATCCATAGTGCGGAAACAAGAGTGTGTGTGATATGCCGCTACCGCGCCGGCTCCTTTCCCCTAACTAAAGAGGTACCTGAAACAAAACTGTAAACTGTAAGCACGAAGCTTAGTGAGTTCCCCCATCGTACCACATACCATACAATCACATAACATACAGATACTGTCAGGCATATCTGGGTGCCCGACCTACCCCTTCGGTCCTTTCGACCGGATACTGCCCAGCATATCTGGGTGCTGGCCTCCCCTTCGGTCCTTTCGACCGGATACTGGGGACTATTTCACCCCTCTACTACTACCACATAACATATATCACATAACCATAATCTGTCTAACATGACTGGGCATGACTACCCCTTTCGGCCCTATCGACCGGAAATCCTGGGGACTATCTCCCCTACTGCTACTAGCATATAACATCATATCATACTAGCACATAACATATCAGGTAGTAGCAAACCTAGATGATATCACAAAGACAATCATCCAACATACAACTCCTACTGGTGGGCCGGCATTGTGGCCGTAGACCCACCGCTACTGGAAGGTAACTCACCTCGAGGGTAGCTGCTGAAAACCCGCTCAACCTACGCCTGGCTGCCGCACCGGTAACCCTCCGGCTATAAATCTGATTTGATGCCTTCCCCAGAGTAGATTTCGGATCTACCTTCACTTCTGGAACACTCCAACTTCCTTCTTCTTCTTCTAAGCTCCAAAACCTTCTTTGAAAGATCAAAATCACTCAAGAACACTAAAGGAGCTAGGGTTGTTCTCTACTGCTCTCTGGGAGGAAAATGGGACGAAATGGGTGTTTTAGAATGGGTAAAATAGGGTGCAATGTCTGAAAATAGAGTTTCATCCAGACAGGTGGACTCGCCGAGTCCATATGTCGACTCGCCGAGTTCCCAACTTAAATCCCGTGTCCACCTCGCTGCTACTTGGCGAGTCGGGACGCAGAATCGCCGAGTTCATGGCAAAAATTTAAGAAAATACTTAAATAAAATCGTACCAGGAATTCGGTGTTACAAATCTCCCCCACTTATTTTAGACTTCGTCCTTGAAGTCTGCCGCTCCCTCCCGGAACAGCTCCGGATAATGCTCCACCATCTCATCCGCGGGCTCCCAAGTCCATTCCGAGCCCTTCCGGTACTACCATTGCACGTTCACCAGCTCCACCCTCTTGTTCCTCAGTTCCTTCGACTTCCGGTCCAGGATAGCCACAGGCCGCTCGATATAATTCAGGCTGTCATCAATCTGGATGTCCTCCAAAGGTACCACCGCTGAGTCGTCCACTAGGCACTTCCGCAGCTGGGAGACGTGGAAAGTGTTGTGGATCTGACTGAGTTCGGCTGGCAGATCCAGCCAGTATGCCACCTTGCCCACTCGGGCTGCAACCCTAAACAGTCCAATATACCTGGGACCCAACTTGCCCCGCTTCCTGAATCGGATGACGCCCTTCCAAGGCGACACTTTCAGGAGAACCATATCCCCAACCTGGAACTCCAAGTCTGATCGGCGCCTATCGGCATAACTCTTCTGCCGACTCTGAGCAGTCTGAAGCCTGCTCCGGACCTACTGAATCTTCTCCGTCGTCTTGAGCACTACTTTGGTGCTCCCCATGACTCTCTGTCCAACCTCGCCCCAACATATCGGGGTCCTGCACTTCCTCCCGTACAACATCTCGAAGGGAGGACAGTCAATACTCGCGTGATAGCTGTTATTGTATGAAAAATCGGCTATAGGAAGATAGGTATCCCAGCTACCACCGAAGTCTAAAACACACGCCCGCAGCATGTCCTCCAGAGTCTGGATGGTCCGCTCGCTCTGGCCATCCGTCTGCGGGTGGAAGGCTGTACTAAAATGCAGACGAGTACCCAGCTCGTCATGAAACTTCTTCCAGAACCTGGAAGTGAACCGCACATCCATATCCGAAATCACTGAAACTGGCACCCCATGCCGTGCCACTACCTCTCTGATGTAGATATCGGCCAATTTCTCGGCCGAGATGCTCTCCTGAATCGGGATAAAGTGGGCGCTCTTGGTCAATCGGTCGACAATGACCCAGATTGAATCCATTCCCTGCACGGTCCTGGGAAGCTTGGTGATAAAATCCATCGTGATGTCTTCCCATTTCCACAGCGGGATATCCAACGGCTGCATCTTGCCATGCAGTCTCTGGTGTTCGGCCTTGACCTTCCTGCAGGTCAGGCACCGCTCAACGTACCACGCTACATCCCGTTTCATGCAGGGCCACCAATAGTCCAGACGAAGATCCCTATACATCTTCGTTGCCCCTAGATGAATGGAGAATCGGGATTTGTGCGCCTCCTCCATCAGAACCTGGCGCACGCCTCCGAGGTATGGAACCCACACCCTGCGGTGTAATGTCAATAATCCCCAGCTGTCATGGTCGAAGGAGGAAACCTGTCCCACAATCCGCTCACTCTTCCGATGTTCCTCTTTCATAGCCTCCTGCTGAGCCTCCCGGATCCGCTCCAGAAGCGGAGTCACCACCGTCATCCTCAAACAGATATCCCTGATCGGTGCTGCCTTGCGGCTAAGCGCATCGGCCACGACATTGGCCTTCCCTGGGTGGTAGAGGATCTCACAATCGTAATCCTTTGCCACATCAAGCCACCGACGCTGCCTCATATTCAGATTTGGCTGGTCCATGAGGTACCTCAAACTCTTGTGGTCCGTGTAAATCGTATAGCGAACCCTATAGAGGTAATGACGCCAAATCTTGAGGGCGAACACAACGGCCCCCAACTCCAAATCATTCGTTGGGTAGTTCGCCTCGTGAGGCTTCAGCTGCCTCGACGCGTAGGCGATGACATGCCCTCTCTGCATCAATACTGCGCCCAAACCTGAGGTGGACGCATCGCAGTATACAACAAAATCCTCCATGCCCTCTGGCAAGGCTAAGATTGGCGCCTCGCACAATCTCTGTCTCAGTGTCTCGAATGTTGCCTGCTGCTCAGGCCCCCAACGAAAGACCACAACCTTCCTCGTTAACCTGGTCAGGGGTAATGCTATCTTGGAGAAATCCTGGATGAATCTCCGATAGTAGCCAGCCAATCCCAGGAAGCTCCGAATCTCAAATGGAGATTTCGGAACCTCCCATCTCATCACAGCCTCCACCTTGGCCGGATCCACCGAAATCCCGTTCTGGTTGACAAGGTGCCCAAGAAACTGCACCTCGCGCAACCAGAACTCACACTTGGAGAACTTGGCATATAAGTTCTCCCTCCTCAAGGTCTCTAGAACCTCTCGCAAATGCTCCTCATGCTGCTCTCGCGTCTTGGAGTAAACCAAGATATCATCAATAAATACTATCACCGACCGGTCTAACATCGGTCTACACACGCGGTTCATGAGGTCCATGAACGCGACAGGAGCATTGGTGTGCCCGAAAGGCATCACCACGAACTCATAGTGGCCATAACGTGTCCGAAATGCCGTCTTCTGCACATCCTCCTCTCTGAACCTCACCTGGTGATACCCTGAACGCAAATCTATCTTGGAGAACCAAGATGCTCCCTGAAGCTGGTCAAAGAGGTCGTCAATCCTCGGGAGTGGATAGCGGTTCTTCACCGTTACCTTATTCAGCTCCCTATAATCGATACACATCCGATGCGACCCGTCCTTCTTCTTCACAAACAGAATCGGGGCTCCCCAGGGTGAACTGCTCGGTCGAATGAAACCTCTGTATAACAGCTCCTGAAGCTGTGTAGACAACTCCTGCATCTCAGGAGGAGCCAACCCATACGGTGCCTTGGCTATCGGAGCCGCACCAGGGACTAGGTCGATCCTGAACTCCACCTGTCGCTCCGGAGGTATCCCAGGCAGCTCCTCGGGGAATACATCCACGAACTCTCGTACTACGGGCACAATGCCCACCGTCGCCTTACTCGCCTCCCGGGTGTCTATGACATATGCGACATATCCTGCGCAACCCTGCTGAAGGTACCGCCTTGCCCTCGCTGCCGAACAGAAGGCTGGCCCTCGCTGTGATCTCTCACCCTGAATTACTAACTCTCCCCCACTTGGGGCTCTGACTCCTACTAACTGCTGCGTGCAATCTATCACTGCCCCATTGGGACTCAGCCAACCCATACCAATAATGACCTTGTTTCCCCGCAATGGAATGGGAACTAGGTCAACCAAATACCGCTCTTCGAACAACCTTAATACACAATCTCGGAAGACCTCTGATGCTCGCACCGACCGGTCGTCCGCAATCTCGACCTCTAAAGGGCAATCCAACATGCCCGAGGACTCAGGGAACTTCTTGCTAAGTGCAAGAGAAACAAAGGATCGGGTAGCCCCCGAATCAAACAACACCTGGACTGGAATACCGTTCACATGGAACGATCCTGTCACCACATCGGGTGCAGCGTGTGCCTCCTCGGCTGTCAGCTGAAATACCCGGCTCCTCACCATCGGAGCCTCTGCCTTGCCCTGCCGGCCATCCGTAATCCGCAGGGTCGCTGGAGTTGGCGCCTGTACTGGCGCTGCTGCTGTCAACTGAGGGCAATTGGCCCTCTTGTGGCCCCTCTGGTTGCAGTGGAAACACAGCAACTCGGACGTCTGAAATACCGGAGTAGGAGCAGTACAATCCCTGCTAAAGTGCCCCGTCTTGCCGCACTTGTAGCAGCCTGACGATCCTAACCTGCATGGTCCCTCATGCGACTTGCCACATTTCCTGCAGCGGCTACGACTCAGTGGGCCTCTTGGGCCCGGATCTGATCCCTTGGGCTTCTTCCCCGAAGCCCCAGTCATCTGTCCCTCCTCAGCCTTTCTCTTCAGAATGTGACCCAGATCAATCTCCCTCTCCCTTGCCCTGGCAATCATGGACTCCAGGGTAGGGCAAGCTGAAAAACTGACATGCTCCCGGATGTCGGCTCGGAGCATGTCGTGGTAGCGGGTCCTCCTCATGTCCTCATCACCCGCGTACTGAGGTACCAGCAACGCCCTGTCCCGGAACTTGGCGGCGATCTCCGCCACTGTCTCTGTCGTCTGCCTCATATCCAAGAACTCCCGTGCCAACTGCTGGAGCTCCACCGCAGGCGCGAACTCCATCCTGAATCGTGTCACAAAGTCCGGCCATGTCATAGCCTCAATGGCCGCGACTCCCAAAGAGTCACAAACCGACTCCCACCAATCTCTAGCTCTATCACGTAGACACCCTGCTGCAAATCGTACCTTCGACCCCTCGAGGCAGAAGCTGATCAGCTGTGCAGACTCAAGGTCTGCAATCCATCGTCTGGCAGCAATGGGGTCTTTCGCCCCATGGAAATCTGGTGCACCACTGCCCCTGAAGTCCTTAAAGGACAGTGTGTGTGGTCCTAACTGGCTAGCCGCCATATCACTCCTGAACGCCCTAAGACGATCCTCCATCAACTCCACAATACCCTCCTTGATCGACCTGAAGATGATGGGAGTCGACTCAAGGATTCCCCTGGTAATCTCTGACGCGATGAACTCGCGTAGACCCTCATCAACTGGTTCGGACCCTGAACCCGAACCTGATCCTGATCCTGAGCCTCCCACTCCCTGTCGTGTGGTCACCATACTGCAAAACATAGCTTAACCACCATCAAACTATATTCCACTAACGAGGCTCACATACATATCACAAGTCCCCGGTCTCGTCTCGGCCCTTTTTGAATCGAGTACGGATCCTCCGCTTTCAGTAGTACGGGCCCATACTACCTTCCACGTCTATCCGTACTTTCCTCAAGAATTGCCTCAACTCAACCAAGTCCTTTCTACTAATACTGCGGTTCTCGTGCTACTCTCGCCCTAGGCTTGCCCTATGTAATCGCCATCCACTCTCTGCCATCAGCTGCACAAGAAGTCCCTGCTTTCTTTCCCTAACTAGCTCGCGAATACTATTACATATTACTCAGACTAGATAATTCTTCGAATGAGAGGTCCTACTCTACAACGGTTGGACTCAGACAAGAGCTGCGAAGCAGGGCTAGACCCAACCTTCTGAAATTATTTAGTCCTTGCAATATGTAACGTAACATATTCGTTTACTAGTTAGTGAGAGACAACTAGAACTCCTAAAAGCACATAGCAAGCAGCATTCGTGCATTGAGTACACATAATCAAGTATATACTATTCTGGATATCATACTGACTGATTTGTACTAGCATGCAATTCTCATAAAGCTGGAACACATAAAGCAGGCACATAAGGCATCATTCCTAGATCCTTAGTCCTATTCTAGCATGCTGTTCTACTGAAACTGGAACTGATAATCATAATAATAACTTGTATGGGTACTTTGGGGAAAACTTACTTGAGCTCGGCCGGTTGCGCACATCATACACCTTGTTCTTTCATTCTCGAAACTCTTTTACTTAGTCTTTAGAAAAATCATTTCTTTATAAAAATCTTTTAATCCCCTCGATTTGAGTCCAGACACCCCCGAAGGTGTGTCCGAATCCCTCAAACCAGGGCTCTGATACCAACTTGTAACATCCCAAAAATACCAGCTAAAAATTTCATTTTTAAATTAGGTTAATACATAAAAACATCGTTACAAAACATTCATAATATTAATTCATGTCTGAAAACCGGTAACATCATAGTAAAATATTCAGAGTACATCCCAGAAAATCCATAGTGCGGAAACAAGAGTGTGTGTGATATGCCGCTACCGCGCCGGCTCCTTTCCCCTAGCTGAAGAGGTACCTGAAACAAAATTGTAAACTGTAAGCACGAAGCTTAGTGAGTTCCCCCATCGTACCACATACCATACAATCACATAACATACAGATACTGTCAGGCATATCTGGCTGCCCGACCTACCCTTTCGGTCCTTTCGACCGGATACTGCCCAGCATATCTGGGTGCTGGCCTCCCCTTCGGTCCTTTCGACCGGATACTGGGGACTATTTCACCCCTCTACTACTACCACATAACATATATCACATAACTATAATCTGTCTAACATGACTGGGTATGACTACCCCTTTCGGCCCTATCGACCGGAAATCCTGGGGACTATCTCCCCTACTGCTACTAGCATATAACATCATATCATACTAGCACATAACATATCAGGTAGTAGCAAACCTAGATGATATCACAAAGACAATCATCCAACATACAACTCCTACTGGTGGGTCGGCATTGTGGCCGTAGACCCACCGCTACTGGAAGGTAACTCACCTCGAGGGTAGCTGCTGAAAACCCGCTCAACCTACGCCTGGCTGCCGCACCGATAACCCCCCGGCTATAAATCTGATTTGATGCCTTCCCCAGAGTAGATTTCGGATCTACCTTCACTTCTGGAACACTCCAACTTCCTCCTTCTTCTTCTAAGCTCCAAAACCTTCTTTGAAAGATCAAAATCACTCAAGAACACTAAAGGAGCTAGGGTTGTTCTCTACTGCTCTCTGGGAGGAAAATGGGACAAAATGGGTGTTTTAGAATGGGTAAAATAGGGTGCAATGTCTGAAAATAGAGTTTCATCCAGACAGGTGAACTCGCTGAGTCCATATATCGACTCGCCGAGTTCCCAGCTTAAATCCCGTGTCCACCTCGCTGCTACTCGGCGAGTCGGGACGCAGACTCGCCGAGTTCATGGCAAAAATTTAAGAAAATACTTAAATAAAATCGTACCAGGAATCCGGTGTTACAAAATGACTCCAAGACTCCATCCTTTTGGAGTTGGCCAAGGTGTTTCTTGCTTACATGTCCAAGACGACAATGCCATAATGATGCTTTATCCAAACTAGTGGAAGAATTGATACACAACACATTATTTCCTAGGTTATCTACAACCGACACAGTTTCATACACACCATCACAAGGTAATGCTTTAAAATAAAGAACATTATTAAAGAAAGCATTAATACCACCACATTCATTATCAAACGAAAAGGGAAAACCTTGTTTGTACAAACCATGAAAGGAAATAATATTTCTCACCATTTCAGACAAGTAACAAAATTTATTCAAATCTAATGTTAACCCACTACTTAGCAACAAAGAATAAACTCCAATCTTGGTGACAGGTGCAACTTTCCTATTCCCCATGATCAAGTTTATCTTCCCATGCTCCACATTCTCACTTCTTCTTAATCCCTGCAAATCAGAACATATGTGAATACCACAACCTATATAAAGGACCCAAGAATTAGAATAGGGTGAGTTATTAGACAATATAGTGTAAATACATGCATGGCTGGGTTTTACTTTCCCATCCTTAACATCTTGCAGGTACTTTGGGCAGTTTCGCTTCCAGTGCGACTTTTCATGGCAATAGAAGTATTCAGCCTCTTTAGGGTTAGCAGAAGGAGTGACAAAACCTTTCTTGGTTCCAAATAAAGAGGAGCCATAAATGGACTTTCCCTTGGTACCCTTCGAAGGGCTCTTCCTCTTCTTTCCTTTGCCTTGCCCGATTGCCAAGACAGGGGCCGCGGTAGGAGTAAGAGTAGTAACAACCGACCTACCTTTAAGTCCACTTTCTGCGATCTTCAAAAGTCCTTGAAGTTTGCTGATTGTAACTTCCTCCTTGTTCATGTGGTATGTCATGCGGTATTGATCATAAAACGAAGGTAAGGAATGCAAAATGATGTCAGTTGACAACTCCTCTGGGAAGTTCACATTCAGTTTCAACAAAGGGTCCACATACCTTTGCATTTTCTGCGTGTAGCCCGTGATAGGTGCACCATCCTTCATCCTGGTTGTTATCATGGAGGATATGATTTCATACCGCTCTTGACGAGCACTCTGATGGTATCGGTCCATCAAGTCCTGGTGCATCTCAAAAGGGTAATAGTCCTGATAGGACTTTTATAGCTCGACTGTCATTATGGCCAACATGATACATGCCACTTTGGTGGCATCTCTCTCATGTCCCTGGTATTCAGCAGATGACTCATCAAGTTCCTTAAGCTCCTTGTCGAGGACATATTCTTTGTCCTCATACCGAGTGGCCATCCTGATGTTCCTGATCCAATCCATAAAGTTGGATCCATCGAAGATGAATCTCCCACAAAGGTTCATGAGAGAGAAGGAACTGGTAGGGTTTGATCCAGAAGCAACATTGTTGGAAGACATCTGAAAAGAAGAAAGACAAGTTTAGATTAGATATAAAGATAGTCCTTAATAAGATACCCAAATGTAATATTAAGGCTAGGACCCAACACAATATTTTATAACTTAGAAAAGGGATGTCGTAATCCAAGCTATAAAATATTTGACGATAGGTAAATGACGATTCACCAATTTCCACCATGAAAAACGAAATAAATTATTAGGCTTTAATTGGTTTTGAAACTCCTAGATTCTTTGAGATTCATTGAACTTTTCAATGGCATGTTTCAATCTCGAGTGTGCCCTTCAAGTTTTGTGACTGGGATGCCGAGGATCACAAAACAAGGTGTGAAGTAACCATGCAAATTACTTGGTACTCTTAATGTTTATCACTCAATCGATGTGCCGGTTAATCATACACACTCCACCGACCTATGATAAACCTTAAGCCACCCTTTGCCTACCTTGTTAAGTCCATGTTAGTGTGCCGGTTAACCACACACGCTCCACTAACGACTTAATCAAATTGCAAAGTGTAATTTCATGGGTTAGCACCTTATTCACATTTTCCTAAAGTAACTAAGATTGGGAATTTATAAAAGCATTTAGTTACTTTATAAACATCATACTTTTAATGTGGATTAAAGTCATTGTCCTACCCATTCGACTAACGACCCTTCACCAGTCAAGGAAGCGGTGAGTGAGAGTGGACACCCATTAAGCTTCCATTTTATAGGCAACAACCTTATACCCCCCTTATAGACCGGCTTCGTGAATGAGGCCTACTAACGGTAAAACGACTTGTTCTTATACATATATATATATATATATATATATATATATATATATATATATATATATATATATATATATATATATATTATTAACTTATAATATTATAAAGTATAAGGGTTGAATTTTAACGTTTAAAATTCTAGGGATTGGAACTAAAGTTTTTAAAGTGACTTTACATGTTCCAAAACTTGAGGGCAAGTTTTGTAACTTTCAAAACTTTTCATCTTTCATAACTTATGAGTTAATGGTTTATTAAAACAAGAGACTTTTCATTTTATGTAACCTATGTGTTTCTTTAACGGACTTTAAAAGAGTGACTTTTGGTAATCCATAACTTGAGGACAAATTACGGATTCCATTAAAACACATAAAGATCAAGAATTAAACTAACAAGCAAGTTGCAAATAATTCCTATGATCTTCTAAACTCATAAGTATATGAATATTCATATCAAGTTTTATAAGACCAAAACAGTTTAGGGTAATGTTTCTAGTCCATTTCCAGCAACAAAACTCGAAAATGTGCACTCTGGGCATTCTACTGGTCGAGTGCATGAACATACTCGACGAGTAGGATGATTTTAGGCATGGACTCATCGAGTCCCCCATGGACTCGGTGGGTTCACTCAGCAGATTGCATATTTGTCGAATTTTTCCAACAATTTGCATCAAGTATCAAGAAAACAAGCCTAGACTCTAATACCATTGAAGGGTTTTGAGCATTCTAACACTCCTAAGGTGTACATGCAACCCTAATAACCTTGGATCTATGTTTTACTAAGATACATGCAAATTTGATTTCCAAGGTTCTTAACCTATCTAGCATGGCATGGGGAACTTGAATCACAAAAACTAGTAAGAATACATACCTTTCTTGTTGCTTGGATTCCTTGAGAACCTTGTGAGCCTAGCACCTCAAGTGTGATGCCTCAAATGTCTCACACAACACCACAACACTTGGAATAACCTTGAGAGATGACACTTATCACCCAAAATCGGCTAGCCCTCTTGTTCTTCACTTAGTAGTGCCGATTTTGCTAGTCAAGGGGTCCTTTTATAGTTGTGTTACAAGTAGGGTTACAACATGTAAACCCTAATTGACATGGCTTTCCATATTCCATGATCCATGGGTTTATAACCTCCATAGACTATCCATGGAGCACGTTATGGGTCTTAGCGCAATTCATATAAACCATGGATCATTAGCCCACTATACAAGAATGGATGATTTACACAATCAACCCCATATATTTAATCAGTCTCCTTTTGATCACTTAATTAATTCCAAATTAATTCTTGATCAATACTAATTAAATAATATTATTAATATATTAGAAGTTATAATATATTAGTAAAACTTAAGTGTCCTTTTCTCTCATTTGGTCTATCCAAGTATTGCAATGCCATGCAACCCAAATGGACCATGCTAACCGGGTCAAGTACATACCAAAAATAGTTATGGACTTAGACACCTTATCCAACACATATCAAGTTGCTCAAGATTGACAAGTTAAGAAGAACAATCCTACTGATGAATCCTATGAAACGAAGTAAAAGTGCTTGGTAGCCTCTATGAAAAGGCAAAATTAGGAGTCCAAGCTTCATTTCTCTGAAGAAGAAGATGTTGGGGTTTGAGCACTATAACACTCCTATGGTGCACATGCAACCCTAGATGTTTTGGATCTAAGTTTTCTCTAATTATACATGCAATTTCAATTTTCCAAAGCATAGACCCAAACTAGCATGCAATTGAAGATATACAACATAAAATCAAGTTAGCTGAATACATATTAGTGTAGCTTGTAGTTCTTGGCCTTTAACAACTTTAGCACCTCAAGTGTGATGCCTCTAATGTGTCACAAACACCAAATGCAGGAGGAGGCTTATGAGAAGAGTTTAGGTAGCACCAAAATCGGTTATGGTTCTTTTTTAGAATGCATGGGCCGATTTTTGGGGTCAAGGGGTTGCTTTTATAGTGTGGCAAAGACTAGGGTTTCATCCATGCAAACCCAAATTCACCATGACCCTTCATATTTCTTAGGCCCTATGGGTTAAACCTTCATGGACTATCACATAGGTTTAGCCCATCACTAATAAACCATGGATCATTGGCCCATACTATAAGTATTATTGAATAACTTAATGAGTCCCCGTAAATTTAATCAGTCTCTTTTGATCACTAAATTAATTCCAAATTAATTCTTTATCAATACTAATTAAATAATATGATTTCCCAATTAATATATTATACTTATAATATATTAATAAATCAAAAATAACCTCTTTCTCAAAAGTCCGTCCTATCAAATTTCTCCGGTGAAGGAAACCCAAAAGGACCATGCTACTATCGGGTCAAGTACATACCCATTATAGTTATGGGCTTAGACACCTAATCCAACAGTCTCCCACTTTGATAAGTCTAATAACTATAACTCCCATTGCAACTTCAAAATCCGATTAGCAATCGTAGCTCTCAAAAGCTGTTGTCGAACTCTGACTTAGTCATTGACGCGTCCTTTAGATAAAGGATCATATAATTCTCTGTTCTACAACATATTGTGTGGACAAAGACATGGAATAAAGTCATACTCATTGTCCAACAGTTTGTTTCCTGATTTCTGATTTGTTTGACATAGAACTTAATTAAACACATCAATTTAGTCCTGACCGAGCCCGACACATAAGCCAAAACAAAATCATCGAGGGGACCAAGATATCGCTTTTAATCCTCTTAGGATAAAAGTAACAGATAAACTTCGACTTATATGCATGTACTAACTACTCGTTAAATCATCCACAACAATACATTTTATAACATCAAGTTACTGATGCATTTTTATACCATCAATGTACAACCAACTCGTAGTCAATAACTCATATATCTTGGTTTGAAGAGTATATGATATTATCGTCTCACAATCACTCGTGATAAATTCCATGAAGTGATACATGTGAGTGTGGGTTTAATCCAATACTCAAATCTTATTTCAAGAGCACTCATGAATGTTGTAGCAAACTTTTCCTATGTCTAACACCTTAGACAATCTACAAGCCAATTCATGACAGTCTAGCCTCATAACCTACTCCCAAAGTATGATCAAATGTGGATAGTTTGAATAATCTTATTATTTTGGAAGTCAAAACATGCAAAAGTGAAACAATAGTAAACAATTGACACAAGAGAGTAATTTTACTTATAAATAAAACTCCTTGTATTCAATCATCAATTGTCAATTACATTTTAGTTATTACAAGTTTCTAAATGTATATCTAATCACTAAAACTAATATCGTCCTTCAGCCCGATACTCTTAGCATGCTGCAAGTGCTTAACCCTACTCACTCTCTTTGTAAGGGGATCTGTTGGGTTATCCTCTGATGATACCCTCTTTAGTACGAGGAGTCCTTCTTCTACTCGATGTCGTATGAAGTGGTATTTTCTGTCGATATGCCTGGATCTCCCATGACCTCTCGGTTCCTTGGTTAAGGCGACCGCTCCTTCGTTATTGCAGAAAATCTCTACAGGTTCCTTTATGGATGGTATAACTCCAAGGTCTCCGATGAAGTTTTTCAACCATATTGCTTCCTTTGATGCTTCGCTCGCTGCTATGTACTCTGATTCGCATGTTGAATCAGCTACAGTCTCCTGCTTGGAACTTTTCCATGTTACTGCTCCTCCATTTAGGGTAAACACCCAGCCCGACTGAGAGCGTAAATTGTCTCTGTCGGTCTGAAAGTTGGCGTCACAATACCCTGTCACTCTCAAGTCATCACTCCCATCGAGGGTAAGGACCCAGTCCTTAGTCCTCCGTAGGTACTTAAGAACGTTCTTTATTGCAGTCGAGTGAGCTCTACCAGGGTTCCCTTGATATCGACTGACCATGCTCGAAGCAAAATCCACATTAGGACGAGTACACGTCATAGCGTACATGATTGAGCCAACAACGGAGGCATATGGCACTTGCCTCATATCCGCTATCTTTTCATTAGTTCTCGGACTCTGAGCCTTGCTCAGTATGGTATTTCTCTGGATGGGTAAGTCACCTTTCTTGGAATTCTCCATGTTGAAACATTTCAACACCTTATCCAAGTAGGTACATTGACTAAGTCCTATTAGTCTTTTACTCCTGTTTCTCAATATACTTATCCCTAGAATGTAAGCAGCTTCCCGAAGGTCCTTCATAGCAAAACACTTCCCAAGCCAGGAATTAACCTCCTGCAAGGTTCGGATGTCGTTTCTTATAAGCAATATGTCATCTACATACAATACCAGAAAGCTAACTATACACCCAATAGCTTTGACATATACGCAGGACTCATCCTCGCTCCTCGAAAAACCAAACTCTTTGACTTTCTCATCAAAACAAAGATTCCATCTACGTGATGCTTGTTTCAATCTATAGATGGATTTCTCAAGCTTACACACTCTATTAGGGTACTTTGCATTGACCAAACCCTATGGCTGACACATGTAAACATCTTCAGCCAACTTTCCATTAAGGAAATGGGTTTTGACATCCATTTTCCTTATTTCCTAATCATGAAATGCAACTATGGCTAGCATAACCCTTATAGATTTAATCTTGGAACTCGATACTAAGATACTTACCACATTCCTTGAGGTAGTCTTGGAACTCAATACTAAGATACTCACCACCTCGATCGGATCGGAGCATCTTTATATTCCTGCCAAATTGATTATCCACTTCCTGCTTAAACTCTTTGAACTTTTCAAAGGTTTCTGACTTATGCTTGATTAAGTGGATATAGCCATATCTACTGTAATCATCACTAAAAGTCACATAGAAGCGGTTTGCATCCCTTGTGACGGATCTGAAGGGTCCACACACATCAGTGTGTATGAGATCCAACATAACATCACCCCTTTCACAAGTACCAGTGAAGGGTGACGTGGTCATCTTTCCAAGCAAACAAGATTCGCAAGTGTCATCCGACTTTAAGTCGAATGACTCCAAGACTCTGTCCTTTTGGAGTTGGGCTATGTGCTTCTTGTTGAAATGTCCTAGACGAAAATGCCACAAGCATGCCTTGTCCAAACCATTGGACGAATCAATATTCAACACATTATTTCCTAAGTTATCTACAACCATCACAGTTTCATATATACCATTACAAGGCAATGCTTTGAAATAAAATACACCATTATAGAAAGCATTAATAGAACCAATTTCATTATCAAATGAAAATCTAAAACCTTGTTTATACAACCTGTGACATCCCCAAATTTCTCGGCCAGAAAAGACAGATTTAGTTTATGCTTTTAAAATAAAATCAGAATAATCTTCCAAAAGGTGTTGCGGAATTTGTTCCCAAAACAAAATATAGTAAAAATTTATCAAAGCATTTCTTAAAGAAATGTATTTTCATTATATAACAAAACCTCGGGATGTCATGTTCCGATACAGACCAAAAGCATAAACAGTACATTATAAGCCTTATAACAGATATTTACATCTACTGGCCTATAATCCAAAAATCCCTCGTCATTATCCAAATTATGCTCTGGGTCCACCACCTGTAATACATAAAGCTGAGTGGGTCAGGCTTGGTAGCCTGGTGAGCATATAGGGTTTTCAACCCACAAATAATAATAAATTTATTAATTTCATCAACCAATAATAAATTTATTAATTTCATCAACCAACAATAACCTTGATTACCCGTTCCCGTTATCCTCACTTTACGTCCCTAAACACCTATCATAAGGGACCTAGCCTAAGAATTTTCATCGTGGTGACAACACTGCTTTAGGGGATTCCTCAGCAATTTATGTCAAATAAGGCAACCATGAGGGGGATGTAGTATACCATTGAACACTAAGTTCATAAACACCTACAGGTTGCGAGCCTGCTAGCGTTCCACTAGATTGTCTAGAAAGGTCCGTGGTCGTCATCTATACTCCTCTAGAGGACTAAAACAATAACAATATCGAGGCCTCTCATCATTTTAACACACATCAACTATTTCATCTACCCATGTTTTACCCAACATATTTGTAGATAAAAATACAAATAAAGTTTAAAACTTGTATAAAACATCTATCCAACACCCATCTGAAATAAACAAACAATATATATACACATAGCACATATTTTATAGAAAATACTTCATAGCTATGTGTAAGATGAAAGTGACTACACAATTACCTGATAAGACGGTGATTGGACAGCACTTCGTCCCTTTAAACAATCTTTTTCAATGAAACCGAGATGTTTTCTCAAAAACCGGGCTTCACGCGGGCAGACTTTTGTCTCGAAAAACTCTTTTCTCGGGATGTTCGGGCTCTCCGGGACTTGCTTATGATGCTAGGATGGTATTTTAGGTTTAGGGGTATTTAGTGTGGCTTAAAAGGAAGTAAATGGTGAAAGAAATGAAAATTGTAACATAAATCCGGGCTGTCTCGCATGGTATTTATAGGGGGAAGCCTGGCCTTCGGTACGCAGGGCGTTCCTACGAGGGACGCAGCATGGTCCATTTGGGTTGCATGGCATCATGCATTTGGATAGACTATAATGAGAGAAATAACACTTAAGGTTGGTTAATATATTATAAGTTCTAATATAGTAATAAGGTTATTTAATTAGTATTGATCAAGAATTAATTTGGAATTAACTAAGTGATCAAAAGGAGACTAATTAAATATATGGGTTGATTGTGTAAATCATTCATTCTTATATATGTGGGCTTGTGATCCAAGATTCCTTATGTTGGACTAAGTCCATGGGGTGACCCATGGATACTCCATGGAGGTTAAAATCCATGGAGCATAAGGAATGGGTAAAGTTATGAGTTACATGGTGTAACCCTAATAGCCACCATATAAAAGAATCCCATGGCTCAAGAAATCGTGCACTAATGTGTGAGTGTGAGGGCTAGATGATTTCAAGGAGTGTTCAAGTTTCTCTCAAGTTATTCCAAGTGTATTTGGTGTTGTGTGAACCATTTGAGGTGTCACACTTGGGGCACTAGGCACCCAAGCTTCATGAAGACATTCTACATCAAAGAGGTATGTATTCTATCTTGTTATATTTATTTATTTGTATGCTAGATTAGGATAATACCTTGGATGTTCATAATTGTATGTATAATAGAGAAAACATAGATCCAAGGTATTTAGGGTTGTATGTACACTTAGGAGTGTTAGAATGCTCATAACCCAACAGTGGTATCAGAGCCTAGGCTTGTTTTCTTGTTATACTTGCAAAAGTAGCTGAAAAATCGAGTTGGATGCATATATTCGATTGTTTTGGCTGGAATTGGACTAGGAACATTACCCTAAGATGTTTTTGGACTTATAAACTTGTTTTTGATGTGGTAATGTTCATGCTAATCCAATTTCTAAGATAATTGTCATAATTTCAAGAATTGTATTAGTTTGTATGTTCATGCTAATTTCTTGAAGATTGATGATTTGAATTATCTTGTTCTTATGAGGTTCTTAGATTAATAGAAAAGTTGTGTGAAATAGTTGTTTTCAATCCATTTTAATCTAAGAGTTGATTCCAAAGTGTGTTTTTATAACTTGTCCTCAAGTTATATGAAAAGTCACATTTAAGAATCATAAAACTCATGAAAGTTGGCAAAGGTTACAAAATGAAGAGTCTAGTTCTAATTAAATGGTTTTATGACTCCATAACTTGTCCTCAAGTTATGGAGGTTCAAGAGTCTCTTCATTAAATTAAAGAAAAAAAGTGTAACCTTAATTAGTTCCATAAGTTACAATAAAAAAAAAGTTATTTTTTTTTATTAATTAGTTTAAAGTCTTCCATAACTTGTCCTCAAGTTATGGAATTTGAAGAGTTTTTTTTTTTTTTAATTAAAACTACTTTAAACTCATAAGTTATGGAATTAATTAGTTTTGAATAGTTTCAAAACTTGCGGAAATTGGTGAATCGTCATTCACCTACCTTCAAATATTTTATAGCTTGGATTACGGCATCCCTCTTCTAAGTTATAAAATAGTTTGTTGGGTCCTAGCCTTAATATTTCATATTGGGTGTCATATTAAGGACTTTAAATCAACTATCTTGAATATCTCCCAAAAAGATGTCTGGTCTAGACATTTATGATCTTCCCAAATCTCTTGAAACAAGCTTTCCTAAATGAAGATGATGTCCCATGGATATCATACTTCTTTCACCTCCTCCAATTATTCTCCCTAACCCACAAGTTCCTAAAAAGTTTAAGGTCACTCAAGCCCTATTGGCAAGGCAAGGTCTAGGTGTGATCACATCTTGGAGATGTAGTCACATATTGACAAGCCGGGAGAGTTGGGTGTCAAAGTCTTGAGAAAGTTGGTGGCTCAACTACTTTCTAAGTCACATAGTGAGTTCTTTTGGGAATCCTATGAAACAGACTAAGACAAGACCCTTAATGATCTTATCTATTTGCTAAGATCAACTACCTAAAACGCTATGGACATTGATAATGATGACATTGGATATCCAGTAAAGCTCTCTCTTCCCAATGGAAAGGGATCGGCCATAGTCAACTCGGTTGACCCAATGGTAAAGAGAGAGGCGAAGTCTGAGATAGTCCCATTATCAAGGGTCCATAGGTAACTATTGCCAAAGGAAGGGGCATTGGTTACGAAGCTGCCAAATTTACCTAAGGATGTTAAAGTCAATAAGTTTGGCTCTACTTCAGGTAAAGTCCATTGTCTAACTCTATTAAGTACATGCTGATTCTGATCGCGAAGATGGATTTCAATCGCATGGTTCGGTGATCAGAATTTTGGGCTATTACTTAAGAGTTATGATATTTATATTGCTTAGGAATAGATAACAACAAGGTTTTCATATGGATTGTAAGGATAAGTTTTTCCGCAAAGTTTTAAAATAAAAGAAAAAGGTTTTGATTTTATTTATTTTAAGTATCCTTACAATGGCATTTGTGAAAAGTTGTTGCTTAGAAGATTCCATTGATAGCAATATTGGAAAAATGGATTTGATTCTTTCGGTTGTGGTAGTGTCTAATATTACCAAATAAGGAAAGATTCTCATCACCCAAGGTTCAATTGGACCGAAACTTGGAATCATGCAAGTTGTATAGTATGATGAATGAGAACTTTCAGCTTGGAAAATTAAGACTAATTCCTTATGTGAATAAGGAAAGGACTAAGGGATCGAGTACACATTCTTGTGCACTGGTCAAGTCCACCACAAAAGATCAAGAAGACTATTCGTCATGATTTACTTAAGATCAGTAAATATGGTTATACTTATAAGTTTAAGTATAAGTCTGTAGCATTGGAGAAGTTTCAATGTGAGACAGAACGAATAAGAAGAATCAAAGTATGGCAGAAAGATAAAAGTTTCTCAAATCTGAAAAGATGGGAGAGTACTTTAGTATCATGTTTATGATCATCTTAATGATTAAGATACCATATCACAATTGGTCCTCTAAAGTCATCTTAGGGCGTCTTGATAAAGAATCCGCACTATCTCTTGAATATTTGACAAGGGAGTCTTATATGTCAAGAGGACAGTGGGAGTCTTAAAGCTCTTGAAAGTTTCAAGACTTAATCAAGAATAAAACCTAAAGTCCTTCACTAGCACACGACTTGAGGTTTATAACCTATCGTGTTGAAATTTTTGTGCCTATTCAAATTGGCCTTGCATAGGAGTTCTGAGAGTTCTCAATTGGTTGCACAACTACTTGGAAGCAATGGCAGGCACCTGAGCTGCCAAATGGCAAGAATTTAAGATTGCACAAGTTTAATCAATATGAGTTTGGATTTGTCACTAACCTTGTCTTGTGATTATGGTTTTGACAAATTCACATGGATAAGAACACATACACTATTAAATCTAAGTGTCATAAGGTTTCTCTCCGATTCATGAAAATGATGGTGAGGAAACACTTTCACTAAGTAGATTTTAGCTAGATAGCAATTGTGATATTTGCATTCTCAAAGTCGTTAGTGGAGCGTGTGTGGTTTACCGGCACACTAACATGGACTTGTGAGAAGTGGCAAAGGTCTAAACAATTGAGACTATGATTACAGCATCCCTTTTCATAGTTCTAAAATTGTTTAGACACACATGTGAGCTATCTAAGAGAGGTGTATGATTTTGATAAAGTTTTATCAAAACAATCTAGTATCAGAAATCTGAACTTTGGTAAGAAAGTCAGCTGATTTCTGAGTACATGTCAAAGCTAGTGGGAGCATAAGTGTTATGCTAATAATCATCATGTTAGTGGGAGCATGATAATTATGACAAAGGTTGCAAGTTAGCAATGTTAATTATAGAAAACAAATGTTTCAATTCGTGAGGTTGCAGGAGTTGAAAAAGTTGTTTTGCTATAATTAAGGGAGAGGAAATTATACTTCATTTCAATTCTAAAAGCTTAGATTGAGATTTTAATCGTATTTAATCAAGGATATATATATGAATTTCATGTTGGAATGGCTCAACATAAGGAAATTCTATATATGGGTCCATTATTTGCGTTCTAAAATTCGATTATGATTACGGCATCCCTTTTCATAATCTGAATTTTGAGAACTTGGCAAATTGAAATGGAAATATTATAGCAAAAGACTGGTTTAGTCTTTATGTGAGACATCATGAATCGTGTCCCATATGCTTCGGATATAGGATCGATTACATGTGCTATATTCATCCTTTCTAAAATTTTCCAAATGCCTGGGGCATTATGAAGGGAAAAGGTCTAGAATTGGATATGACTAAAATGATTAAGCAATTGTCGAGGACAATCTAAGGTTTACCAAAGATTGGTTGCTCAAGGACAGTTGGAAGTATAATGTTAATTCTGGAAGGACCATATTGACATAATCTGTAAGGAGGCAACTCTTATTCAGAAGTGATAGTCAAAATGGAATATGGAAATGTTTCAAAGTTAGAAATTATTCAATCTGAGTAAGATTAGGAAACTTAATGAAAGAAGGATGTTTCCAAGGAGTTGATCTCCTTTGGAATGCTCTGTAATGATTGTTGTCAAGTCTTTCTGACTTTGTGCATAATCATTAAGAGGATCAATGCATATAAGTTTAGAATCTAACAGATTTCAGTAAATGGGATGAATTTGGAATTCTTGCATTTGCAGTAAGGATTTGGGACTGTGAAAAGAGGATCATTGGAGTGATGTTCAATTGATCTATTTTACAAAGTAAAGATCATAGACAAACATAGTATGCATACTTGGTGTATGGCATGACTAGTGTTTAGAAAACATAGTGTACATGCTTGGAGCATGGGACAACTATTGTTTTTAATTCAAGTATAAAGTTGATAAAACCGAAACAATGAATAATGAGTAATCAGTATGGTGATAAATAAAAGTGTTTATTTATATTCATAGGGTTTGATACCATATTTGATTCATTTATTCTTGTGTTTCACTTTGCGTGTTTTGACTTCCAGAATAACTAAGTCGCTCTTCCTGAATGATTAAGTTATTCAAACCATCCACAGTCGGTCATATGTTGGAAGTAGATATGAATCAAGACTGTCATGGGTTGGTTTGTAGAGGTCCAAGTTGGTGGACAAAGTGGTGCTACAACACTCATGAGTGCTCATAAGTTCTGAGTATTGGATTCAACCCGCGCTCATTTGAATCACTTCATGGATTTTATCACGAGTGATCATGAGGCGATAATATCTTATATTCTTCAAACCTAGAGATATGAGTTGTTACTATGAGTTGGTTATACATTGATTGCACGAAAACGCATTGGTAACTCTATGTTATAAAACGTGCCTTTGAGTATGATTCAACAAGTAGTAGAACAAGCCATATGAGTCGAAGTTTATCCATTCCTTTTACCTTCGGGATAAAAGCGATATCTGTGGGCCCCTCGATGATTTAAAGATGATACATGTGAGTGCTTGGCCAAGCCAGGACTGATTTGATTTGTTCAATCAGTCAGTCATCATGAATCGGAAATCGGGAAACAACAAATGGACAGAGAGAATGATTGATAATCCATGTCTCAGTCCTTATGATATCTAGAATGGAGGAATATATGATCCCTTATCTAAGGACAAGTCATTGACAAAGGTCAGAGTTCATCGACAAGGTCAGAGTTCGACAGAAGCTTTTGAGAGCTACGATTGCTGATCGGTTCCTGAAGTAATACGCAATAATAGTTTTAGACTTATCCAAGTGGGAGACTGTTGGATTAATGTCTAAGTCCATAACTATAATTTGTAAGACTTGACCCGACCCGGCATGGTCCATTTGGGTTGCATGGCATCATGCATTTAGATAGACTATAATGAGAGAAATAACACTTAAGGTTGGTTAATATATTATAAGTTCTAATATATTAATAAGGTTATTTAATTAGTATTGATCAAGAATTAATTTGGAATTAATTAAGTGATCAAAAGGAGACTAATTAAATATATGGCTTGATTGTGTAAATCATTCATTCTTATATATGTGGGCTTGTGATCCAAGATTCCTTATGTTGGACTAAGTCCATGGGGTGACCCATGGATACTCCATGGAGGTTAAAATCCATGGAGCATAAGGAATGGGTAAATTTATGAGTTACATGGTGTAACCCTAATAGCCACCATATAAAAGAATCTCATGGCTCAAGAAATCGTGCACTGATGTGTGAGTGTGAGGGCTAGACGATTTCAAGGAGTGTTCAAGTTTCTCTCAAGTTATTCCAAGTGTATTTGGTGTTGTGTGAACCATTTGAGGTGTTACACTTGGGGCACTAGGCAATCAAGCTTCATGAAGACATTCTACATCAAAGAGGTATGTATTCTATCTTGTTATATTTATTATTTTGTATGCTAGATTAGGATAATACCTTGGATGTTCATAATTGTATGTATTATAGAGAAAACATAGATCCAAGGTATTTAGGGTTGTATGTACACTTAGGAGTGTTAGAATGCTCATAACCCAACAGTTTTACCCAACCTATTTGTAGATAAAAATACAAATAAAGTTTAAAACTTGTATAAAACATCTATTCAACACCCATCTCAAATAAACAAACAATATATATACAGATAGCACATATTTTATAGAAAATACTTCATATCTATGTGTAAGATGAAAGTGACTACACAATCACCTGATAAGACGGTGATTGGACAGCACTTCGTCCCTTTAAACAATCTTTTTCGATGAAACCGAGATGTTTTCTCAAAAACCGGGCTTCACGCGGGCAGACTTTTGTCTCGAAAAACTCTTTTCTCGGGATGTTCGGGCTCTCCGGGACTTGCTTATGATGCTAGGATGGTATTTTAGGTTTAGGGGTATTTAGTGTGGCTTAAAAGGAAGTAAATGGTGAAAGAAATGAAAATTGTAACATAAATTCGGGCTGTCTCGCATGGTATTTATAGGGGGAAGCCTGGCCTTCGGTGCGCAGGGCGTTCCTACGAGAGACGCAGCGCGTTCCGGAGCGCAGGGTGTTCCCTCGTACGCGGCGCGTAGGAGCGGGGCGATGGTTCTCTATCCGAGGTCAGCACGTGTCATCCATGCGAACGAGGTACGTGGTTCATCCGAGGCCGAGCAATGTGAACGCAGGGCGTTCCTTCGGATAAGCTTCACGATGTGTGCCTCGAACTTCAAAAATTCATAAGTTTCACATACAAGCTCAGTTTTCAACGTTCTTTATATCCACGCGTAGGTGAGACCGTGCTCCACAACTTTCGTTTATACTCCATCGACTAATTTTGAATTTATTTTTAAAGTTATATTTTTAACAGGCCGGGACAGGAAAAGTCTGTTAAAAATTCATAACTTCTTTATCCGACGTCCGTTTTCGTCTGTATTTTTACCGTTACACTACTATCGACGAGATCTTCAATTCTCATTTAGATTATGTCGGCTAAAAATCGCTCAATCTATATTTCGAATTTCGGGTTACATACTGCTAAGCCAAATCTTTGAAAATTCATAATTTCCTCATACGAAGTCAGATTTGGACATTCTTTTTATGCACGCTCTCGGTTTAACATATACTAAGACTTTAATTTAGATCGTGAAGGATAAAAAGCACTTTATCGTAAATTCACTTTTTACGTCACACAGCGTCGTGTCGGTTCTGTCGCGAAACTTCGACAGGTCATAACTTCTTCGTTATAACTCGAATTTCGGTATTCTTTATATCTCCGGAATCCTTGTTTCAACCACTACAACTTTCATCATAGATATCGGCTTTATCTAACATTTATTTTTGATGCTTATTTTTATGCTTAATTTATTAAGTCATAATAATTAAGTATAAAACACATAATACTCAAATAATACATCTTATTATTTCAAAACAAGTTACAAAGGTTGGCCTAGACTATTACATCATCATTAATTCCTAGCCTAGAAACACGGGTGTTACAATTATCTCCCCCTTAGGATGATTCCGTCCGCGGAATCACACATTAGCAAACAAATACGGATAGCGACTCATCATGTCACTCTCCGTTTCCCAGGTGAGATTTGGCCCATTCGTATGTTTCCATCGCACAAGCACCAAATCGACCATCTTGCATCGCAACTTCTTAGTCTTACGGTCAACAATTGCCTCAGGTTCTTCAATTAACCTCTTGCTTTCATCCAACCTTAATTTAGAAATTGGAATTATGTTGGGAACTTCTCTCGAGAACTTCCTCAAATAACACACATGGAAAGAGTTTTGAATACCATCTAGTTCTTCTGGTAGTTCTAGCTTGTAAGCTTGGTTCCCAATCCTCTGAAGAACTTTATAAGGTCCAATAAACCTTGGACTTAACTTTCCCCTTTTACCAAATCTTATAGGTCCCTTCCACGGAGAGACTTTAAGTTAAACCGAATCTCCAACTTCGAGTATTATCGGTTGTCTTTTTTTGTCAGCATAGCTCTTTTGACGATCCTGAGCCTGCTAACATCATTTCCCTAATCACTTTCATCTTTTCAGCATTCTGATGGACTATCTCGGGTCCCATAAACTGCTTTTCCCCATCTTCAAGCCAACATGACGGCGTTCGACACCTTTCTCCATACAAAGCTTGATAAGGTGCCATCTTAATGCTCGAGTGGAAACTATTATTGTAGGAAATTTTACTAGAGGTAAATGTTCATCCCAGTTACCTTGAAATTCCAGGGTACATGCTCTCAGCATATCCTCCAATGTTTGAATCGTTCGTTCGCTCTGACCATTAGTTTGCGGATGGTAGGCTGTACTTAGACAAAATTTTGTACCCAATTCCTCTTGTAGACTTCTCCAAAACCTCGACGTGAAACGACTATCACGATCTGATACAATCGTTAAAGGAATACCGTGAAGTCTCACTATCTCCTTCACGTAGGCATTTTCAAGTTTATCCATAGACCATTTTTCATTGGCTGCTATGAAGTGTGCACTTTTAGTAAATCGATCAACGACCACCCAAATCATGTCGTGACCGCTCTTCGTTCTGGGCAGTTTAGTCACAAAATCCATGGTAATGTCTTCCCATTTACCCATGGGTACAGGTAAAGGTTCTAAACTCCCATATGGTTTCTGATGTTGTGCCTTAACCCTCGCACATGTCACACACTCGGCCACATAATTTGCAACATCGAGCTTCATCTTCGGCCACCAGTAGTAGGGTTTCAGATCCATATACATTTTCGTGCTGCCGGGATGAATCGAGTACATGGTCTTGTGAGCTTATTCCATCAGAAGATCTCTTATTCCTCCCGTCTTAGGTACCCAAATCCTATCTTGGAATACCTTCAGTCCTTGACCATTTGTATCGAACATTAACGTTTTGCCCAAACGTTCTTCTTTTCGGTCATTTTTCTCAAAAGCTTCTTCCTGAGCTTTCTTAATACTTTCTACAATCGTTGAGACAACTTCGATTCTTAATGCTCTTGCCCTTTTCTTTTCAAGGCTCACTTTTCTGCTTAAAGCATCAGCTACAACATTTGCTTTATCAGGGTGGTAAAGGATTTCACAATCGTAATCCTTAAGCAACTCTAGTCAGCGTCGTTGTCTCATATTCAATTCCTTCTGATTAAAGAGATACTGAAGACTCTTATAATCAGTGAAAAGTTTGCATTTTATGCCATAAAGATAATGCCTCCATATCTTTAGGGTGAATACTACCGCTGCCAACTCCAAATCATGAGTGGGGTAGTTCTTTTCATGTTCTTTCAATTGCGTCGATGCATATGCTATCACATTATCCCTTTGGGTCAGAACACAACCTAACCCAACTCCAGATGCATCGCTATAAACTGCGATGTCTTCGACTCCATCAGGTAAAGAAAGAATCGGTGCTTCACACCATTTTCTTCTTTAACTTATCAAAAGCTTCCTTATTCTTCTCACTCCAAGTATAAGTAGCTCCCTTGTGCGTCAAAGCTGTCAATGGAGCAGCTATCGAAGAAAAGCCTTGGATAAATCTTCGGTAATATCCAGCTAATCCTAGAAAGCTTGGGATCTTCGTGGGACTTTTCGGTTGTTCCCACTTCATCACAGCTTCAATCTTCGTTGGGTCAACCATTATTCCTTGTTGGTTAACCACATGACCCAAAAATTGGACTTCTTGAATCCAAAAATCACATTTGGAGAACTTTGCATACAACTTCTCCTTTTTCAGAACTTCTAACACTTATCGCAGATGCTTGTCATGCTCCTACTTGCTTTTTGAATAAATTAAATATCATCTAAGAACACTATCACAAATTTATCGAGGAATGGTTTACAAACCTTGTTCATCAAACCCATGAATGCTGCTGGAGAATTGGTTAGTCCAAACGACATAACCAAGCACTTATAGTGTCCATATCTTGTTCTGAATGCAGTTTTCTCAATATCCTTCTCTCTCACCTTTAGCTGATGATATCCTGATCTACGATTGATCTTCGAGAAATAGCTCGAACCTTGCAGTTGATCGAACAGGTCATCAATTCTTGGCAACGAGTACTTGTTCTTTATTGTTTCCTTGTTCAGTTCTCTATAATCTATGCATATTCTCATGCTCCCATCTTTCTTTTTTACGAATAACACCGGAGCTCCCCAGGGTGATGAAGTAGGTGTAATGAAACCGTTGTCCAACAACTGCTGAAGTTGCATCATAAGCTCCTTCATCTCTGTCGGTGCTAATTGATATGGGGCTTTTGCTATTGGTGTTGTTCCTGGTAACAAGTCTATTCTAAACTCCACTTGTCTATCCGGGGGCAATCTAGGAAGATTTTCGGGAAAAACTTCCGGATAGTCACACACCACTGGTATACTTTGCATATCCTTTTTCTCCTTCTTAGCATCGATTACGAATGCTAATTATAAGGTGCATCCTTTAGACAAACATTTTCTGGATTTCATTAGGGAAATGATTCCAAAATTTACTCTATGCTTGTCTCCGTATACCATAAATGACTCTTTTCCAGGCGGGTTTACCCTTACTATCTTATTCTTGCACTGTATTTCGGCATCATTGGCGCTAAGCCAATCCATCCCTAGAACAATGTCGAAACCATTCAACTCAATGGGTAACAGCTCCTTGTGGATTTCGTTTCCTTTTAAGTCGATGGCAATATTCCTAATACAATCACTAACAGGTATGAATTTTCCACTAGCAACTTCTACAATTAGGGCATCATCAAGTTTTTCTATAGGCAATGCTAGTCTTTCACCAAATTTATGTGATATAAAGGAGTAATTCGCACCGGAATCAAACAATAAATTGGCAGGCAATCCATTTACAAGAAAGGTACCCGAAGCGACATCCGCTACATCCTTTGCGGCTTCCAATGTCATCTGAAAATCTCTGGCTTTTGGATTTGGTGGGAGATCAGGATTTGCTACATCCTTCTTCTTCGGGCAATCCTTAAAAATATGCCCTTCGTCATGGCATCCATAGCACACCCTTTTGTTGGTTGTGCACTCGCTGGCGTAGTGCCCTGGCTTTCCACATTTAAAACATGTGACCTCCTCACCATATTTCCCAACATGTTTCTTCTTACACTTGTCACACCACTTCGCTTTGGCTCATCCTCCGAATTTCCTCGAACCAGACTTCGAGAACTTGATCTTCTTGTTGGACCTTGAAGATCCATAAAACTTTCTTTTCTCACCAACCTCTGCCCTCTCCCGACCTCTTTCTTTTAACTAGGTTTCCACGTTTGTAGCTGCTCGGACTGCTGTCTTCAGAGTAGATGCCATCTTACACATTGGGCTAAAGTTGGCTGGCAGTCCGTTTGCGAACCTCTCAATTTTTGAGAGTTCAGTTGGCACTAAGTATGGAAATAACTTCATATTTTCAGTAAACGCAGTAGCATAGTCGTCAATGCTCATTTTCCCTTTCTTCATGTTCTAAAATTCATTGTTTAGATCTATCAGATCTATCTCTGAGCAGTACTGCATCTTTAACAGCTCTAAGAACATTTCCCAAGACATTTTCAGGGCTTCTCCATGTGGCATCGTGTCTGCCAATAACTTCCACCAGCTTAAAACTCTGGTCTTCAGTTGTCTGACCGCAAAAACAGTTTTCTGCTTTTTGCTACAGTTGCAGCTTTCAAATACCATCTCCATTTCGGAGATCCAGTCCATAATCTCAACAGGTTTTGGGCTTCCGGCAAGACTTGGCGGTTTGGCGCCCAAGAAATTCTTATACATACGCCCATCTTTGTTGATTTACCTCTTCGGGTTATTCCTTTCTGCCACTATGGGTTCCACTTGACTGACAGTACGGCTGTAATTTCCTTCCTCTGACTGTCCGTCATTAAGTTCAGGTTGTTCAACATGCACTGAAGGTTTATTCCTGTTGTTCAGCAATAGTTGCCTCATTTCTTCCCTTTGTTCAACCATCATTGTCTGAATCATGGCTTGTACTCCAGCCATTGTGATCGGTTCTGGTGCAGCTTTTGCTATAGGCACCTGTTCTATCACTTGAGGTTGAGGTTGCTGATTTCTATTTTCATTTCCAGTTCCACTTCGGGTTCTTTCCATTATAATCTATACACCAAGTAAGGCGAATTTATATCTTTATTCACGATAGATTTTTTTTAAAATTCTCCTTATCACTCCGAAACGTTTACATGCTAGTTCTAATGTCGTGGTCATACGCTTAGAATCCTGAACACATAAGGTTTCCAGATCCGGTCGGCAACAAACCATAGATCCGAACAAATAATGGCGTATATGGCAAATATATAGCATTTAGCACATAAAAGCATTTTAGGCATCTTTCCTAAAATATACTAGTGCTCGTGTCTAAAATACGGTAGACACTCATCTTACGATCATCACTAAGTTTAAGTTTAGAAATCCTACAAATTCCTAGTTCGCTTAAACTATTGCTCTGATACCAATTGTGACATCCCCAAATTTCTCGGCCAGCAAAGACCGATTTAGTTAATGCTTTTAAAATAAAATCAGAGTAATCTTCCGAAATGTTTGCAGAATTTGTTCCCAAAACAAAATATAGTAAAAATTTATCAAAGCATTTCTTAAAGAAATGTATTTTCAATATATAACAAAACCACACGATGTCATGTTCCGATAGAGACCAAAAGCATAAACTATACATTATAAGCCTTATAATAGATATTTACATCTACTGGCCTATAATCCAAAAATTGCTCGTCATCATCCAAATTATGCTCTGGGTCCACTACCTGTAATATAGAAAGCTGAGTGGGTCAGGCTTGGGAGCTTGGTGAGCATATATGGTTTTCAACCCACAAATAATAATAAATTTATTAATTTCATCAACCAATAATAAATTTATTAATTTCATCAACTAACAATAACCCTGATTACCCGTTCCCGTTATCGTCACTTTACGTCCCTAAACACCTATCATAGACCTAGCCTAAGGATTTTCATCGGGGTGACAACATTGCTTTAGGGGATTCCTGAACAATTTATGTCAAATAAGGCAACCATGAGGGGGATGGAGTATACCATTGAACACTAAGTTCACAAACACCTACAGGTTGCGAGCCTGCTAGCATTCCACTGGACTGTCTAGAAAGGTCCGTGGTCGTCATCTATAATCTTCTAGATGACTGAAACAATAACAATATTGAGGCCTCTCATCATTTTAACACACATCAACTATTTCATCTACCCATGTTTTACCCAACATATTTGTAGGTAAAAATACATACACAGTTTAAAACTTGTATAAAACATCTATTCAACACCCATCTCAAATAAACAAACAATATATATACACATAGCACGTATTTTATAGAAAATACTTGATATCTATGTGTAAGATGAAAGTGACTACACACACACCTGATAAGACGGTGATTGGACAATACTTCGTCCCTTTAAACAATCTTTTTCGATGAAACCGGGATGTTTTCTCAAAAACCGGGCTTCACGCGGGCAGAGTTTTGTCTCGAAAAACTCTTTTGTCGGGATCTTCGGGTTCTTCGGGACTTGCTTATGATGCTAGGATGGTATTTTAGGTTTAGGGGTATTTAGTGTGGCTTAAAAGGAAGTAAAAGGTGAAAGAAATGAAAATTGTAACATAAATTCGGGCTGTCTCGCATGGTATTTATAGGGGGAAGCGTGGCCTTCGGTGCGCAGGGCGTTCCTACGAGGGACACTACGCGTTCCGGAGCGCAGGGCGTTCCCTCGTACGCGGCGCGTAGGAGCGGGGCGAGGGTTCTCTGTCCGAGGTCAGCACGTGTCAGCCATGCGAAGGAGGTACGTGGTTCATCCGAGGCCGAGCAATGCGAACGCAGGGCGTTCCCTTTCTCAACGCCGGGCGTTCCTTCGGATAAGCTTCGGGATGTGTGCCTTGAACTTCAAAAATTAATAACTTTCACATACGATCTCAGTTTTCGACGTTCTTTATATCCACGCGTAGGTGAGACCTTGCTCTACAACTTTCGTTTAGACTTCATTGGCTAATTTTGATTTATTTTTAAAGTTATATTTTTAACAGCCGGGACAGGAAAAGTCCGTTAAAAATTCATAACTTCTTCATCCGACGTCCGTTTTCGTCTGTCTTTTTACCATTACACTACTATCGATGAGATCTTCAATTCTCGTTTAGATTGTGTCGGCTAAACATCGCTCGATCTATATTTCGAATTCTGGGTTGCATACTGCTAAGCCAAATCTTAGAAAATTCATAAGTTCCTCATATGTAGTCAGATTTGGACATTATTTTTATGCACGCTCTCGGTTTAATGTATACTACGACTTTCATTTAGATCGCTAAGGCTAAAAAGTACTTTATCGTAAATTCACTTTTTACGTCAAACAGCGTCGTGTCGGTTCTGTCGCGAAACTTCGACAGGTCATAACTTCTTCGTTATAACTCGGATTCCGGTATTCTTTATATCTCCGGAATCCTTGTTTCAACCCTACAACTTTCTTCATAGATATTGGCTTTATCTAACATTTATTTTTGACGCTAATTTTTATGCTTACTTTATTAAGTCATAATAATTAAGTATAAATCACATAATACTCAAATAATACGTCTTATTATTTCAAAACAAGTTACAAAGGTTGGTCTAGACTATTACATCATCATTAATGCCTAGCCTAGAAACACGGGCGTTACACAAACCATGAAAAGAAATAATATTTCTCGCCATATCCGACGAGTAGCAACAATTATTCAACTCTAAATTTAACCCACTACTAAGCAATAAAGAGTAAACTCCAATCTTGGTCACAGGTGACACTTTCCTATTCCCCATGATTAAGTTTATCTTCCTATGCTCCACATCCCTACTTCCTTTTATTCCCTGCAAATCAGAACAAATGTGAAATCCACAACCTGTATCAAGGACCCAACAATTAGCATGTGATGAGTTATTAGATAGAATAGTGTAAATACCTGTGAAGCTGGGCTTTATCTTCCCATCCTTAATGTCCTGCAAGTATTTGGGGCAACTTCGTTTCCAGTGCCCTTTTTCATGACAATGGAAGCACTCTGCTTCCTTTAGATTGGAAGAAGGTTTTGCAGAACCACTTTTGGTCCCACTTGAAAAGGATCCATCATGGGACTTTCCCTTGTGGCTATTGGAAGGAGCCTTCTTCTTCTTTCCTTTCCCATGTCCAATTGCCAGAACAGGGGCATCAGCAGTAGGAGTGGGTACAACAGCCTTGCCTTTCAAATTACTTTCTGCAGTTCTTAGTAGGCCTTGAAGCTTGCTTAGAGTGACTTCCTCTTTGTTCATATGATAAGTCATTCTGAACTGATCATAACAAGGAGGCAAAGAATGTAGGATGATGTTAATAGCCAACTCTTCATCGAATTTCAAATTCAACTTCAGCAAGCGGTCCACAAACCTCTGCATCTTTTGCAAGTGGGCTGTGATGGACTCTCCATCCTTCATTTTGGTTGTGATCATGGAGGCAATGATCTCATACCTTTCATGTCGAGCACTTTGATGGGACCTTTCCATCAAATCTTGGTGCATCTCAAAGGGCCATAAGTCATCATAGGACTTTTGAAGCTCAACACTCATCGTAGCAATCATAATGCACAACACCTTTGTCGCATCCCTCTCATGAACCCTGTATTCCTCGATTTGCTCGGGAGTAGCAGTTTGTTCATCAATCTCCTTTAGCTCTTTATCGTGTATATATTGTTTGTCCTCGTAGCGAAGGGCCATACAAATGTTTCGAATCCAATCGTTAAAGTTTGACCCATCGAAGATAGTTCTCCCAACCAAGTTTATGAGGGAGAACGGGCTGGAAGGGTTGGATCCTGAAGCATTGTTTGGGATAGACATCTGAAAAGAAAAAGAACAAAGTTTAGATTACATAGGAATCCTTAATATTTCACCCAAATGAAATATTAAGGCTAGGACCCAACACAATATTCTACAATTCGGAATAGGGATGACGTAATCCAATTGCAAAATATTTGAAGGTGGGTAAATGACGATTTACTAATTTCCACCATGAAAAACAAAATTTATTATTAAGCTTTAAATGAATTGAAATTCCTAGATTCTTTGAGATTCATTGAACTTTTCAAATGGCATGTTTAAATGTCGAATATGCCCTTCAAGTTTGTGATTGGGATACCGAGGATCACAAACAAGGTGTAAATAACCATGCAAATTACTTGGTACTCTTGATGTCACTTATCACCTAATCAATGTGTCGGTTAATTACACACACTCCATTGATCTATGACAAACATGAAGCTACCCTTTGCCATCATTGTTAGTCCAAAATTAGTGTGCCGGTTAACCACACACGCTCCACTAACGACATGGAAAGGTGCAAAGTGCAATTTCATGGAATAGAACCATTTTCACATTTTTCCTAAAGTAACTAAGATTGGGAATTTATAAAAGTTTAGTTACTTTATAATATCATTATACTTATTAATGAGGATTAATGTCCTATCCTACCCGTTCGGCTAACGACCCTCCACTAGTCAAGGAAGCGATGGGTGAGAGTGGACACACATTAAACCACCATTCTATAGGAAGTAACCTTATACCCCCCCTTATAGACCAACTTCGTGAATGAGGCCTACTAACGGTAAGACTGACTTGTCTTACACACACACACACACACACACATATATATATATATATATATATATATATATATATATATATATATATATAATTATTAACTTTTAATATTATTATAATATAAGGGTTGAATTTTAAACTATTAAAATCCTAAGGTTTGGAATTAAATGTTTCATAAGTGAGACTTTACAAATTCCAAAACTTGAGGGCAAGTTTGGTAACTCTTCAAAACTTTTGACTTCCATAACTTATGGAGTTTAATGTTCATGAATGAGACTTTTCATATTTCATAACTTGTGGACAAGTTATGAAACTATCTTCAAGAACCACTTAGATCAAAATATAAACTAATACAATTATTATATAATTTATCATTTACCAATTTGACGTAATTTAACTTATAGCAAGACAATTCATATCAAACAATACAAATAATCAAATTATCATATAATCAAACCATTATCATAAAATTTGATAATTGTCCATTAATTGGATAAGGATAATCACTACCATATCAGAAAAAATCAATTTTATAATACAAAACAGTTTTTGTTAATGATCCTAATCCAATTTTGGCCAAAAGGTTCGAAAATATGCAAGCAGAAGGTTCTACTCGACGAGTGCATGAACTGGACTCGTCGAGTTGCCAGCTTGTGAGTGAACTCGTCGAGTCAGATCATTGGACTCGTCGAGTTCATCAGTCAGAGGCCAGAAATGTGACTTTTTCAGCGTTGAAAAAAACAACCAAGCATCAGTATAACAGAAAACAATCCTAGGATCTGATTCCACTATTGAGTTTTGAGCACTATAACACTCCTATGGTGCACATGCAACCCTAGATGCTTTGGATCTAAGTTTTCTCTAATTATACATCCAATTTCAATTTTCCAAAGCATACACCCTAACTAGCACGCAATTGAAAATATACAACATAAAATCATGTTAGATGAATACCTCTTAGTGTAGCTTGTACTTCTTGGCCTTTAAAAGCTTTAGCACCTCAAGTGTGATGCCTCTAATGTGTCACAAACACCAAATTCAAGAGGAGGCTTACGAGAAGAGGCTAGGTAGCATCAAAATCGGTTATGGTTCTTCTTTAGAATGCATGAGCCGATTTTAGGGGTTAAGGGGTTGCTTTTATAGTGTGCCAAAGACTAGGGTTTCATCCATGCAAAGCCTAATTCACAATAACCCTTCATATTTCTTAGGCCCTATGGGTTAAACCTTGATGGACTATCACATAGGTTTAGCCCATCCCTAATCAACCATGGATCATTGGCCCAAACTATAAGTATTACTGATTAACTTAATCAGTCCCCGTAAATTTAATCAGTCTCTTTTGATCACTAAATTAATTCCAAATTAATTCTTGATCAATACTAATTAAATAATATGATTTCCCAATTAATATATTATACATATAATATATTAATAAACCACAAATAACCTCTTTCTCAAAAGTCCATCCTATCAAATTGCTCCGGTAAAGGCAACCCAAAAGGACCATGCTACTAATTATAGTTATGGGCTTAGACACCTAATCCAACAGAAGAGTGGGTTGATGATGAAGAATCATAGGATGAAGAGGTTACGAAGGATGTATGTTTGATGGCTGCCACTGGTGAAATTGTCATTGATGAAGGTAGCAGCTGTTCAAGTACATTTGAACCTGATCTTGCTAAAGTTGTTAGTGATTCAAAATTTCAGGACTGGGATTCCTCATCCTTATATCAGGTTAAAGAGTTTGTAACTTATTCTGAAAATGAAAAATCTACAATTTTGATTATCTGCGTCTTGATCTTTCAAAAAAAATCAAGAAATCATTAATCTAAGAAATTGTATTGAATCTTTGAAAAATGAATTATCCAATAGCAAGAAGTCTCGTTTACTGATAGGTCTCTAGCTTAATAATTATCAATCATGATCTCAAAATTGAAAAAGACATTGCCATTGAATTTGCTCAAAAATGTACAAGTATTACAAATAATTGGGCTCATTCTCATTTTAAAACCTTCAAAATTGTCAATGATCAAATACCTCATCAGTGTGAGAAAATTATTGGAGGAAATTTTGATGAATCTATTGATATTTTCAAACAACTTGAAACTTATCAAAATTTTCCAACTAAAACTAAACTTACTCATGAATACAAAACTAAATTCGTAAGTGGTGGAATTATAAATTATCAAGACCTTATAGACAAACATTATGTCACAAATTTTAATGGTCTTACCTCGTGTGTTTCTCCTCTAACTGATATTGACCCTTCTGTTAAACCCCCTAATCATGAGTATTAGAGTCCTAAAATTGCTACTATAATCAATTTTCCTATCTCTAATGGTCATATTAATATGGTTAGCAATATTCTTTGTGATTTCCCTGAATGTATCACCAATGACCATAATGCTTATAATTGTGTAGTGCCTTCTTACACTGATGATTCTGAATGTTCATCTTCTGATCATAATATCACTGAATCTGCATCTTGTAGTTATGCTTATTCTCATTTTCTATTACTAAAGAAAGAGTATTTAAACTAAACGAAAAATGCTTCTACTCCATGGAAACCTAAGTTGTTTGAAAAATAAAAATTTTGCTCTAAAAGGAAAACCTCTTTTGGAATTAGGACGTGCTATAGATGTGGAGATCCCTCTCATAAGGATGATAGTTTTACTTTTGGGGAAAACGCAAAAGGAGAAGAAAATGTTTTGATTCGAAACAAAAATTGGTTGAAGAAAGAAAATTTCTTGAATTGTCTTCCTGTTGAATGTTATAACATTTTTAGATCTACAAAAACTTCCATCATTAAACACATTACAAAATGGCTCAATAAAGTGTTATATTTGTGTATGTGTGATGTAGGGTCAAGAGCATATCTGGTGTCTTGATATTGGATGATCTCGACATATGAAAAGATTTAAATCTCTCCTAGACGATTATGTGAAGAAAGATGGCCATGTAGTCACATACAAAGACAATGGAAAAGGAAAAATAAAAGGTTTCAGAACCATCAACTGCAATTCAGTTCCATTCTCAAATGTGTCTCATGTCAAAGGTTTGAAGCATAACCTCATCTCTATCAGTTAGTTGTGTGATGCTGATTATGAAGTTCACTTCAACAAGCACGAATGAAAGGTTATTAATTCCAACAATGTTACTGTTATATCAGCAAATTGTTGAAGTGATATCTAAGTTCTAGATATTTATCTGCTGATAACTCTCTTTGGCGTTGTTTCTTCTCTCGTTCTCAATCTCATCTAAATTGGTTGTACACAAGAGTCTCGCACCTCAATTCTAAAATAATATCAAAAAACTCTAATGATCAGCTTGTGAAAGGGATACCTAAGATGAAGTTCTTCAAGGATAAAGTTTGTGGTGCATTTGAAAAAAGGAACATAGACCAAGTCTTCATTTTAACCCACGTTATGTTCATCTTTTTCTGGTCCAATTCATTTAGTGCACATGGATCTTTTTGGGCTTGTTCCTATTAAATCTTGCACTGGAAAGAAGTACTAAATGGTTATTGTTGATGAGTTTTCAAGGTTTATTTGCGTTATCTTTTTATGAAACAAAAGTGAGGCTGCTAATGATATCATCTCACGGATCAAACAAAGTGAAGTTCTATATGATCTGAAAGTCAAGAAACTCATAAGTGATCATGGAACTGAGTTTCAAAATGAAAGATTTTTTGAAGAGAAATGAATTGTTCAAAACTTCTTTGTTGTTAGAACTCCTCAACAAAATGGATTTGCTTAATGACAAATTCATACTCTCATAGAAGCTGGAAGACTAATGGTTGTTGATGCTGGTCTTTCTCTCTCATTTTGAGCTGAAGTTGTTAATACTTCCTGTTATAACTAGAACAATTCAATAATTATGAAACGACATGGAAAAACCTCTTACGAGCATATTAAAGGTAGAAAGCCTGACATTTCTTATTTTTCATGTGTTTTGTTGTGTTTGTTGTATTTTGAATGAGAAGACTCAGCTCTCAAAATTTCAAGCAAAATCCGACTAAGGTATTTTCTTGGGGTATTCATCCATTTTAAAGGCTTTCAGGGTGTTTAATTTGAGAAAGCAGATTGTTAAAGAATCAATTTATGTAATCTTTGATGAGGAATCCTACTCAAAAGACTTTATTGATCATCCTAGATCAATTTTATATGAGCTCATCTCCTTAGAAGATTCTCCTGAACCACATTATTTTGTTGATTTTTCTTGTGTTGTTCCAATTGTCTCGTCATCTCAGGATTGCCCTTCTACTCCAAGTCTTGATTCTGATGTTATCATTGACGATCATGATTCTCCTAAAACTGAAGTTCTTGATATTCACACTGAGGATCCAGCCACTTCGTCGTCAAGCATCATGAAATTTATGCATGTTTGCTACTTTTGTTTCTCTCATCAATTCTAAAAAGGTTAATGATGCCCTGGACGATGCTGACTGGATTAGAGTGATGCAACATGAATTGCATGAATTCAAAAGGCACATTGTATGGACTCTTATTCCTTGTCCAAAAGGGGAAAAATGTTGGTACACGCTGGGTGTTTCGTAAAAGATGGATGAAGATGGAATAATCAAAAGAAACAAGGTTAGACATGCTGCTCAAGGTTTTACTGAATTGGAAGGACTGGATTATGATAAACCATTTCCCATGTTGCACGTCTTGAAGCCACCAAGCTCTTTCTGGACTATGCATCTTTTATGAACTTTAAAGTGTTTCACATGGATGTTAAAACTGCATTTTTGCATATAGATATCGTACAAGAGGTTTTTCTTTAACAACCTATGAGTTTTGAAATCAAGGAATTCCTTAATCATGTCTACAGTTTGGATAAAGTTGTCCATGGTCTAAAGAAAGCTCCCAGGACATGGTATGATACCCTGACGCTGTATTTTATTCACAATGGGTACTAAAGAGGGATATTGACAACACTGATAGGTTTTATAGATTTTAAATCTATGCATGAGGCGGAAAATTACATAACTCTTAAGTTCACATGCAACCTATTTGGATCTATGCTTTCTCTATTGATAGCAATAAACTATGAACATGAAGAACCCTAATAGTAACTTATTATAATCGAAATATACATAGTATTAGGATTACATCCCTCTTGATTATTCTAGAAAATAATCAGACCAATATCCTTCTTGAAAATCTGGGAAAGCAAGCACCAAAAGTTTAGTGCCTCTAATGGTTTGTACCCAAAACCCTAGAAACTCTAGAACAAAGAGGAGATAGAGAGAGAGAGAGAGAGAGAGGAGATGGATAAAAATTTTGTTCCTAAGCTTGTAGGTAAAAGTATGAACGAAAATTATGAGCCAAGGGGTCCTATCTATAGTTTAGGTAAATTGCAGGCAAAGCAAGATTTGAATTATTTATATAATAGATTTAATCCTAATTCAAATCCTTTCATTTTATGCAACCAGGAAGCTTCCAAAAATCCTAAGAACCCCTCCAAAACTGTCCAGGCCATGGAGGGTTCTAGAATTCCTTCTTTTTTTCAGCTATTGAATAATTACAATTCACCCATTACACGTTTAACTAATTGAAATTAATGACCGAATTCCTCCAAAACGTTTAACTAATTGAAATTAATGACCCAAAACTGTTCAGGCCATGGAGGGTTCTAGAATTCCTTCTTATTAATTTATTAACCATATAAATTAACAAATCACTTATTTAATTATTGATCTCATGTTAATTTATTAATCTCATAACAAATTAACATATCAATTATCTATTGCCAAGTAATAAATATTAATCACATAATATATTAACAAATCATTTCTCTCTCTCTCTCTCTCTCCTAATATCATTTCTAGCTATTTCTAGTTATGAGGGCCACCCAAAATGGACTTTGCTTTTATTTGCAAGTTTATAACAATTTAGTTATCAGCTTAGGAACCTTAATCCAATAGTCTCCCACTTGGATAAATCTATAACTACAATTGCAAGTATAACCAAACAAGAAAGAGTGCATTCCAAAGTCACCGCCGAACTCTGATCCAATCAAACATTGGCTCTAAGATAAGTCATCAAATATTTATTCATTATACAAGATATCGTATGGACATTAGACATGGATGATAATCAATCACATAGTCCAGGATTCTGTTTCTCGATTTTCCTGATTTATGACGACTGAATTCAGACTACTAATTGAACACATCAATCTTGTTCGGGCATGGCCAAGCACTTCAGATGTTGGAAACAAATCATCGAGGGGGCGAAAGATATCACTTTTCCTGATAAGGAAAAAAGAATGAATAAACTTCGACTTATATACTTGTATCTTTTACTCACTAAATCAGACATGACACTACATTTTATTACATCATGTTACTGATGTGTTTTCGCAATACCAATGCATAACTAACATGTAAATTACAATTTATATATCCCCGTCTGAAGAATAAAAAATATTATCATCTCATAATTTCTCGTGCTAGAATGAAGTAATTCTTTGAGCATGGGTTTATCTAATACTCAAAATACCCATTTTCTAAGTACTCGTGAACATTGTAGCAATCTTATTGCAATGTCTAATCCCCATAGACAATCTACAATCAATTCATGACAGTCTTAATTCACTACTTAAATGTTTCGTGTAATCAACTAACCACTTGAATTAAATAACATTGGTCATGCCATGTTATGAACGTACATAATATGTCTCTCTACGGTCCTTCCTTTTTGAATAGATCGACTGCACATTGCTCTAAAGATACTTTTTTCACAAGTCCAAATTCTTATCAATATCCAAGATGTAGTGGAATTCGAACTTTACATGCATTGATCTGCTGTGATATCGAGATTCCAAAGTCTCAAAGACTGAATCTTTGATGTTACAGAATATTCCATTATAACTTTGTTACTAGAAACAGTTCCATGATAAGGAAGTCTCAATTTAAAGTTACACTCCTTGAATACTTCTCTTGCATTAAAGTTTCTAACTCATATGTAGATTTTACAAGCATCTCCTATTATGGAAAAATTTCCATATTTCCATATGACCATTATTTCTGACCGACGATCATATCAATCCATAATCATGTCATTGTGGTTCATCCTAAATAATATCATACTTCTAACTGTCCACAAGCAACCAATCTTTGGTAAAACCTCATAATGTTCCTGAAAGTTCTTTAATAAATTTAGTCGCATGAAATTCTAATCTTTTTCTCACAATGCTCAGGGCATTCGAAAAATTAGAATAAGTGGATATTATAGAATATATGATCGATCATATATCTAAATCATATGCGACTTGATTCATTATATCTCACATAAGGATTTGATGTATGTTCAATCTCTTGCTATAATATTTCCATATATCGAATTTCCTATGTTGAAACATTTTAATATGATACTCAAATATGTCTCTGACTAAGTACTATTAGACTATACGATCTAAACCTTTAGATTAGAAACGAAGTATGAATGCCCTATACCTTAAGTATACTATAGCAAAACAATTCCCAAACTTTACAATTTAAAAATTATGAGACATTCTTCCCTACGAACAGTATTGTCAACATGCAATACTAGCATAACAACTATGCTCCCACTAGCTTTGACATGTACCAAGAAATCAACTGGACTTCTAGAAATCAATACCCTTTGACTTTCTTACAAAAGTACACCTTAATTGGATATTATATGTGTGTGTTTAAACCCTTCAAGACCGATAGATATATCTCTCGAAAGTTCAAAAATTACATATCATTCATCATAATTCGAAATATGAAGAGGGATGTCGTAATCATATTGTGAATTTGAGAATGAAATTAACACAGCCAATATCCATATTGATCATTATCAGATCTTTTAAAATCATTCATTGAAAGTATTTCCTCATAATCATTTTCATGAATTAGAGTGATACCTTTGCCACCTTGATTTTATGGTGTATACGTTTCCATCCATGTGAATCTATCATTTCCAACATAGAATCGTAAGACAAGATTTAGGACAAACCAAATTAAATTTTACCTTCCCTTCATGGACTAAACTTCACTATTCTGAATTTCTTGCCCTCTAGTAGCACGAGGGCCTACTAGTGTTTCCATGTTGTCAACAACTAACCCATATTGACTAGTGTACTTTCACTGACCAACACACTTTTCTTTTGCAGTTAAATGAAAACATAGAACTCATAAGAATTGCCAACTCAACTTGAAGTGCATAGAAATAAGAATTTGTCCATCAAACATGACAGGTTATCAACCTTAGGTTGCGTGCTAGTGATAACTAAAAGGTTTATTGTTGGTTTACTCTTGAACCTCAAATCAATACGACTTCTACTGATTTCTTGACATATGAGTTTTCTCTCAACGAACATTCATTGATGAACAAAAACAAATATTCAAAAGTTTGTGTGGATCCCCGAAAAGAAATCACTTTATAGAATAGGTCTCAATTTGTCTTTTGTTTCTCGATTAACGAAAACATCACAATTCCAATTCTATATGTGCTAGAGTAAGAAAGCATTTTTTACTCCATATATTTCAAGGTGTTTTCAACCTTCTTAGTTTGAAATGAGTTTCAATATATGATTCATAATTGTTAGAGGATGGCTCTACAACTTGATTTGGAATGAATTATGACCATCTCTTGATCGAACTATTTACAACAATATTTGATTCCACTTCTAAGTCATACAATTGCACTAAGATGTTCTCTGAGGATTAGTTGTGATATAAAGCCACAATCACTAGGATGATCATAGAACATGATACTAAATTACTCTCCTTTCCTTTTAGATTGAAGAAACTTTTATCTTTCTGCTTAATAGATTCTTCTTATTCATTCTGTTACTCTTTGAATATTTTCAATGTATCATAATTATGCTTAATCTTATAAACACAACCATATTTACTGAAACGTCATAAAATCATGATGAATAGATTTGTCGTCCTTTGTGGTGGATCTGAAGAGTCCATATCAACATGTACTAGATCCATTGGTCCTTCACTTGACTCAAATAAACATGCAAACCATGAATTAGTCATAATTTTCCAATCAAACAAAATTCTTATGTATAATGCAATTTAAATTGTATGACTCCAAGTTTCTGTCCAATTGCAACTTGGTGATGATATTTCTTTTCACTTAGTTAATTATGAAAATACCACAAGCGATATCATAAGAATCAAATCCACAATTAATGTTGTCATTATTAGAAGCACAATCAAGATATTCATTTACGCCATTGCAAGGAAATATAAATTAAGGCAACAAGATTAACCAAAACTTCATTTTATTGAAAAAGAAAATTGGAACTTGTCCTTACAATGCATAAATAGAAAACTATGTTTCTAAACATCTTTGAAAATTAATAGCAATCAATTAAATTATCGTAACTCCTTAACAGTAGCTCCAAATACTCACCATCGAATCATTTGACAAAGGTCCATCTCTAATGATCAGATTTAGATCACTCTGATTAAGCTTCCTTCTTTCTCTTAGATCCTACAATATCATCAAAATGTGCTCATCACATCATGTATTAAGAGTCTATGAATAGGAAATTATAAAAAAAATGGAGTTTGATAATGGATGTATCTGAAGTATATTCATACGAATTGACTTTACCATCTCTGAGATCCTTCAGTTACTTTGGGAAGCTTCGAAACCATTGTCTCTGTCACACCCCCGGACCAGACGGCAGAAATGTCCGGAGGCAGGTGACTTCATTGTATAGTACCATAACAATTGAATATAAATGAAACATAGCAAATCCAAACATCATACATTAAGATAACAAACTTACATTGTTTTTACATCATGTATTTGTTCTTAAATTACACAAAACAGACATTAGTAAGTAAATTCCAAACTACAACAAAATAATCCCGAATCCGCGTTCCATAAATCTGCTTACTGATTTCCTGAGAATACAAGTCGTTTGAAAAGCGTCAACATATAATATGTTGGTGAGTTCATAAGCATTTTTATATAAAAATTAGTGATAGTTTAGAAACCCAGAAAATCCAATATTTTCTGTTAAGGTAGTTGTAAGTCTTGTTTCCAATCAAGTATAGTTGCATGTGTTCTTTAGTTTATTATCTTTCGAAATTGTATAAAATCGTTTTCTCTAGAAAATCCTATTTTTTCTGATGTACAAAGTGGTAGCCTTAAAACCCTAAGGCTTGTGTGGCAAAATTTCGTTTGCGGTATCCAAACAATAGTTGATTATAACAAAAGTTGTAACTTGCGTAAATTTCTAAATAATATTGTTATATTCTAAGTGAGTCGTTATAACCATACTAATATGACGGAGTTCCTGTCTAAACGTTCTTCAGACGTTGGTTTCGTTGAAGACATTTGTCACCCTAGACTAGCCGGTCTAGCTGTAGCGAACAACGAAGGTGCGGGGTGTTAACCCCATATAGATCTATACACAAATTCCCGCTCTCCCTCCAGGAGACTCTAGTTATAACTCTTACAGGACTTTAAACGACACTATTATATAGGTACCGTGAAGATGCGTCTGACTAGAATACTAACCGATATTTACGCAAATAGTTGAAATCTGTTGTTTATATAATAAATAACAATAGTTGTACCTTGTTGACTAGATGTTTCGTTTTTGTTTCGTAACATTAGGTGTGCTCGTTGACTAGGTATTTCATTTCGTTTCGTTTATTGAAAATAATTCACTTTGAATCATATTTATAAAAAATGCCTCAATATTATCGATGTTGGCAAAAATGGCCCTTCTTTTTATAAATTATCAAATAAGACCCACATTTGTCAAAAAGTGTCATGAGTGCTCCAAAAATACGAGAATTGTTGAAAATGGCCCAATTCTTCTAAGATGCTCATTTTAGACTCATATTTAAGAAAATGTTCAAAATGGCCCTTATTTATCAAATAATTCCATTTTTGGCCGATTTTAAATCAAAATGTTCAATAATTACTCAAATTTATCCCATGTTCCAAAAATGATCCTTATATATATTTGGCCGAAAATGGCCTAAGATATTAATATTTTCTTAATTTAACATCTTCAAAATATTATGTCCAACAACTTTGTTTAAACAATTTCTTGAAGCAGATTCATATAATTTTATGAATCATATTTCATATATATGATAGTTTTTTGTTTATAACAACACAATGTGGGAAAATAGAGTCCAAACTCTTGAGACTTAACCAAAATCTCGAGTTTTTGGGCTAATCATATGGAGTTTCATAACCTTAAGCACACATAATATAGCATACATGCATAACAAGCAATATATCAAGTTTTAAACAAGACTATGACTTGTATTCTCCCCCAAAACTAAGAAAACTCAAAAATAGGGGTATGATCCTCACCTTGGTTAGGAGAAAGTGTGGTTGGAGAGATGAGGTGAGAAATTGGAGCCTAGAACACTTGATGTGTTGGATGAATCCCTTGGAGATTTTGATATCCTAATGTTGTTAACACATGAAGTTATGTGTGATTAAGAAGAGTCTTAACAACTAACATATGAAGTATCAAGTTAGGCACAATTACTTACAAGAAATCAAGAGGAATGGTGAAGAAAATGGCTTCTGGAGTTATTGGTTGAATTCTTGAGAGTGTTTACGGAGTTCTCAGTGAATGAAAATGAGTTTGTGAATTGGAAATAGGGGTTTACGCTCCTTCATATGGGAATGAGAATTTGATAGGATGTTTGCTTTGATTACTGATGGGTAATGCCTATTACTAGAGGTTAATTCATAAGTTACTGGGATTTGCATTGGGAATTAGCCAATTACAGCTCATAATCCGTAAACACCCTTGAAATTGGAAAGGGGTTCACGGTCTAAATGGACCTTAAACTAAGGGTCACGGTCTAAAGGAGGTCTACCAAAGGTGGTTTACGGTCTAAATGAGGTCCACCATGGAGTTTACGGCCAAATGGTTTCCTAGAATGGTGTTCATGGTCATGTTTACTTCCTCAAATGGTGTTGACGGTCAAGACTAGGTAGATTTGGGTGGTTTACGGCCAAAGTGGTCCACTAAGAGTAGTTTACAGCCAAATCTTGATTCCTTAAAGGTTTTTCTGACAACCCGAAATTTTTATTCTGTACAATCATTCACTTCAATAGAAGTCAGAACTGTTTCTGCTAACTTTCAAGCTTTTTGGAATAAGTTTGAGTGTTTTAAGATTAGTAGTTCAGGAGATAACAAGAGAGAGGATGCCCTAGGGTTTATTGTGCAACAATAATGTCCCAAAACTCCAAGAGTTTGGAGTTTACGGCCTAAACAAAGGTGTTTACGGCCGTAAACCCTAAAAGGGAGTATAAATATGACACTTAGTCGTATTTTACCACTTTTCACATTTTCAAGATCCAAAACCAAATTCTCTCTCAAGTATCATCCAACAGTTCTTCAAGATCTTCAAATTGTAAGTGTTTCTAGCCCTAATAAGTTGATATCTACCCTAATCTAGTGATCTAACATGATTCCATCTGTGAAATCATTCCAAAAGTGTAGATCTTCAAGTTTCACCAAGAACACACACTAGTGTTCTTAGACTTTTAGCACCTTTTCAAGCTTCTACCTAGTAAGTACTCCTACCCTAGTATATTATAAAGCTTGTTACACTTCTAAACATCAAGAAAACATCCAAGAAACACAAGATCAAGGTGTTTATGGTTCAAGATGTTCTTGGACCGTAAACCCTAAAAAGGGTGCCAAAGTGTGCCCTAGTCCCTTCTAAGCCTTGGAAACTAGTCTAGACCCCTTCCTTGTTGTGCTTAGGCCTCAAAACAACCAAAAGACCATAAATCAATTGGGTTTACGGCCGTAAATCCAAAGGGAAATGGTCTAAGGACCGTAAACTCCTAAAAGGAGTGAAATGGTGCCCTAATCTCTTCCTAAGGCTTAAACATGAAGTAGGAATGCTTCTTGTGATCTTTAAGGCTTCAAAACACAAAATGGTCAAAGAAACATGAGTTTACGGCCATAAACTCATGGGTTTACGACCGTAAACTCAAGGAGTTATGGTCACAAAACCGTAAACTCCAAGGGAGTTTACCCTTGAACCCCAAACTCAATAGCAAGGTCCTACCACCCTTAGATGCAATCCTTATGACTTATAGCACTTAAATCAAGTGTTTTACATGTCTTAGGATGTCTTAAACTTGGTTAATTAGTTGTTTTATGACTATTTGGATACATATATGTGATTATATGTTAACTAGGATCATATTGTGTGTACAAGTCTTCACTTGACACTTAGGATCCTTCATCATTCAGTTCATCCACAACCACCCACTACAGGTGAGTTCATACCCCTTAATCAATCTTTTAAATGATTTTAAATGCTTTTACGGGGGGGGGGGGGATACAAGTAGAGAACATGAAGTTATAGAATCAATCACATGTGATTTATAACTGTGTTTTCAACCAACTGATTTTCACATACTTCAGAATGTGTTAAATACAATGGTTTTCAGTTAATTTATACTTTGTTATCAAATGAATTACTTTTGAAATGTTTTATAAAATGACATCAAGTCATTATTATTTATTGTTCAAAACTCTTAAATGTTTTACAAAACCTCTTTCAACTTATTGTTAAAGACCATATCTATACGCTTATGTTTCATATACATATGTATTGATATGAGAGCTTTCATTCTTTCTTCAGTTCCAACTCTCTTGTGTAGCAAGGGTGTATAAACCTACTTGGACATTCAATTCACATTCCATTAAACTATTATAGGTATAGTTTAGGGGATACAAATTACTATTCTTATTACAAGGAATTACACCAGAGTCAGTTCATTCATGAGTCTATACTAACACATTACATGCTATATGAAGAGATACTATCACATGGATACCATTACATGGATACTTTTACATGGATTATGTTACATAGATACTATATGATGAGATACTATTACATATTATATGTGTAGATACTATTATATATGTACGGGACTAACCATTCTACACCCAGCTGTTAGCTACAGAGGGAAAATGCACATCGACGGATGTCTACGGTTAATACTATTCGGCAATTACTCTTCCGTGTTTATCCTAGTACCAAAGGATAATACTTAAATGATTATATAATTTCCCTTTTACTTTTATTTTGTGACACATTCACATAAACGATGAGGTAGACTATATATTTATAATAATAGTCGTACATGGGAAAAACTTTCATTTATACAGAAAGGCAACCTTCAAGCATTCGGGTCTTGGTAGAAGACTACTTTTTATACTAGTAGGAAATATGGGATTTTCTAGGGTTTTCACACTTATACTAAATGTTTCATCAAATATTTACCAGTCTTTCATAACAGCTTTTCAAATCAATGACACCATAATACTTATGAATTCACCAGCTTTATTCTGATCTACACTTTCAATATAACTTGTATTCTCAGGTCACCAGTAGACAGGTACGATGACCAGGTTTTGAGAAGACAGAGCACAGACAAGACTCATCTTTTATTTTGATTACATATTTTGGTTTCTTATTACTATGAAAGAGCACTCATGTATTAAAACTTTACTTTTAATGCAATGGATGATGTTGTTGCTCGTCTACTACTTTGCACTGTTATGATACTTTACATGACGTCGTCCACCCCTGAACGTTTCTGCCGTTCTTCGTTTTGGGGTGTGACAGATTGGTATCGGAGCTTTGTTTATAGTGAATTGAGTATATCAACCCATAAAAGATATACAAACTATAAATACATTGGGATTAAAATACTCTGACCAAGAGTTTATACTTTTTAATAATAAAATATTTAATTAAGTATACATGCCTGCATTCATACTAAAATCAGTGTCACAACGACAAAAACAAAAGTATTACGATTGTTGGATATCACAGATAAGCTCGGGGATGTATGGTCAGTCCTGGGAGTGGCATACCCTGATCAACTATGCTGGTCCGAGGAATGATTAGCATATGCCCAAGAATGGTTCTGATATGGCAACAAGTCTAAAAACTTACCAACATTACCACAATGAAATACCACAGGGGTATTTGGTGTTACTATAATTACTTATTTGAGAACTAAAAGGTCTTTATCAGTAGGTCAATAGTTGCTAAGTGGATACACTAAGATTATATGTATCTAGGACGTCATAGACTTAGAATCTGTGAATCTTTGCTTTACTTCTTGTCCTTGTTTGGTTGTAGGCTTAGAGTTAGGGTCACTTATTCGAAGGTCTATCCTGTCCTGAGTACATATAACTGGTATGCACTAAACAAGTATTGAAGTAACTGATAAAGATCATCTTATAATTATCTTAGTTAGTACGTCTATTAATTTCTTCTTATATCCCTTTTCTCGCGTAGATATCATGGCTGGATTCCATCCCCACGGCGACCCGTACTACCCTAACCACGACAATGTTGGATGGCTCGGAGAAGAGCCAGAGAATGATCACCCAATTCCTTTGGATGATCACGAAGCTGAAGGCTTTTCTGATAGTTCTGACTCAGAACCAGAAGTGAACAATCTACCCCCATCTGCTCATGACCCAAACCCTCGTCCAGCATTTCAAGGACCCACACCTCTGTGGGCCACAAACTTGAATAGATGGAGTCAGGAATAGAGTCAACCCATCCCCTATAATGGAGACAGAAGCTTCTACAACCTCACTGAGGGAGGTTCAGCTGACAGGGTCCTGCCCATCATGGTTCGTAGGATTTCTCGGAACACCGAACAGGGTCGAGCTGCTATCGACCGAGTCATGGAGATTGACGCCAACTCTGGCATTAACACGGTCCGCATTCGCCAACTAGAGTCTGCTCATGAAAGGACTCTGGTCCACAATGCAGCTCTGCAGAGAGAACTTGCTAGAACCCAAGCTGAAGTCAAGGAACTTCAAGCTCAGCAAGTAAGATCTGACAGGCGTGTGAGGGACATAGAACGCCTTCTGTCAGAATCAAGAACTCACTCTAGTAGTTCTCGTCGCCGATAGAATCTCATCGACTTCTATTTTGGATATAACCTAGTTATGTAAAACTCTGGTCTAATTTCCTATCTTTGTAAATCTTAGACCTGTTAGGTCTTGATTTGGTCGTAGTCCTGTCAAAAATTTTCCCATCTTGGTTGATGTAAGGCCTCCTACTAGGCCATTTTTCCCGAACTTGTTACATCTATAATTCCAGTAATATTGACAGGTACCTAATCTCATGGAAATTATTATCCAAATGCTATCATCTGTTAGTTCTAGATCTACATTTAATCGTGCTGTTGGACTATGAAGAGTTAGTCCATGAGTCATTTTCATCAACTTTCCTATTGAATTCTTATCAATATCTTCATCTTTCTAAACATATAGTTAAAAGATGCCTCCTCGCAGAAATCTGAGGCGTAACAATAATAACGAAACACCGATACCACCACCACCTCCTCAGTTCGACGCTGCTATGTTCCAAGCAGCTGTCACGGCGGCCGTAGCGGCTGCCATGTCAATCATCAATACTCCTGTCCCTAGTGGATCGGGAACAGGTGCATCTCCTTCCAACCATGGCGAGAGCCATGGGAACCCCCGGGAATGCACCTACATGGATTTTACGAATGCCAAACCCAAAAATTTCAATGGAACTGGAGGGGTTATGATCTTAAGGCAGTGGATCGAAAAGACAGAAGCAGTCTTTGAAATCTGCGCCTGCCCAGAGAACAATAAGGTCAAGTTTGCTACTTGTACCTTTTCTGACAGGGCTTTAACTTGGTGGAATGGCCACGTAAAGTCACTGACTCTAATAGTGGCAAATTCGATAAGTTGGGAAAACTTGAAAGCCATGCTGATGAGAGAGTACTGTCCACGAAGGGAAATTTAAAAACTCAAACAGGAACTCTGGGGTCTTGAAATGGTTGGTTCTGACATATCAACTTATACTAATAGATTATGTGATCTGGCAATTCTTTGCCCTGATATGGTTGCTCTTGAGTGCAAGAAAATAGAGAGATATATTTGGGGACTGTCGCCCTAGATCCAGTCAAGTGTGTTAGCATCTAGGCCTGTTACTTTTGACAGCGCCAAAGAGCTGGCACAACCTCTTATAGATCACGGAAACCACCAGAACCCAACGATTTCTACACCTGATCAAAAAAAGGGAAACAACAACAACAAGAAGAAAAAGGGGTGGAACAAGAGGAAAAGCGGGGCTTCGCAAGAATCCTCAAGGAGACAACAACTAGTTACAATCAATGCTACCACAGTAACTCCTGTTGTCCCTGCTAATCCCTTACCAGCGAAGCTTTATGCCGGTAATCTTCCGAGGTGCAACAAATGCACCTTCCATCACAACGGACCTTGCCAGGAAATGCAGTGCACTAACTGCAACAGAATGGGGCATACTGCCCGTTTTTGCAAGACTCCAGCAAGGCCGACCACTCAAGTTCCTAACGCCGGTGTGGGCCAAGCTTGCTATGGTTGTGGCGAAGTGGGTCACAACAAGAGGAGCTGCCCTAAGGCAGGGATAGCTGGCGGAGTAGGAAGAGTTCTGGCCATAGGCCACGAGGAAGCCGTAGCTGATCCTACAATAGTTACTCGTACATTTCTCCTTGATAACTCATATGCTTGCATACTTTTCGACAGTGGAGCGGAGAAAAGCTTCGTAACCCAGAAATTTGCACACCTGCTTAAACAAAAACCACGTGCACTAGATAAATCATTCACTGTAGAAATGGCAAACGGGAAAACGAAAAGTACTAACTGCACATACGTAGGTTGTACTCTAACTTTAGATGGCCATACTTTCGAGATAGGCCTCATGCCGGTCCCAATTAAAAGTTTCGACGTCATTATCGGCATGGATTGGTTGAGTCTTCATCGCGCCGACATCTTGTGCTTTGAAAAAGCAGTTCGTCTTAACCTTCCTAACAGCGAAACTCTAATTATCTACGGCGACAAACCTAGTACGAGTTTTCGCATCATTTCGTGCATCCAGTCTCAGAAATGCTTACGAAAGGAATGTCATGCATTTCTCGCTCACATCGTTGATACGAGTCAAGAAGTGAAAGACATTCAGAACATCCCCGAAGTACGCGACCTTCCCGACATCTTTCCAGAAGAACTCCCAGGATTACCACCACAACACCAAGTCGAGTTCAGAATCGACTTAGTGCCAGGGGCTACTCCAGTAGCCAAATCTCCATATCGTCTGACACCAGCGAAGATGCAGGAACTTTCCAGTCAGCTTAACGAACTTCTCAAGAAGGGATTCATTAGGCCAAGCTTCTCACCATGGGGAGCACCAGTCTTGTTCGTCAAGAAGAAAGACGGATCGTTTCGTATGTGCATCGACTACAGGGAACTCAACAAGCTTACCATTAAAAATCGTTATCCCTTACCCCGCATTGATGATTTATTTGATCAACTTCAAGGAGCCAACTACTTCTCGAAGATAGATCTACAATCCGGATACCACCAACTATGAGTGTTAGAGGAGGATGTTCCCAAGACAGCCTTCCGAACTCGTTATGGACACTACGAGTTTGTAGTGATGCCGTTCGAATTAACAAACGCGCCCGCTGTATTCATGGATTTAATGAATAGGGTGTGTCGTCCTTACTTGGATCAGTTCGTCATTATCTTCATCGATGACATACTCATCTACTCTCGAAGTAAGGAGGAACATAGTCAACACCTACGAAGAGTCTTAGAAACATTACGATCGGAGAAGCTCTATGCGAAGTTCTCTAAGTGCGAATTTTGGATTCGAAGAGTCAAATTCTTGGGCCACGTAGTTAGTGAAGAGGGAATTCACGTGGACCCTTCCAAAATCAAGGCGATTGAGAACTCGTCAGCACCGAAGACACCTATAGAAATTCGTCAATTTCTAGGTCTCGCTGGCTACTATCGCAGGTTCATTTAGAACTTCTCCCACATTGCGAAACCTCTTACAACACTGACCCAGAAGGGCGTGGCCTTTGACTGGGAAGAGAAGCAAGAGAGAGCGTTCCAAACGCTCAAGCGAGCCTTGTGCACCGCACCTATACTATCCCTCCCCGAAGGGATAGAAGACTTCGTTGTCTATTGCGATGCTTCAAATCAAGGGCTCGGCTGTGTTCTGATGCAACGAGGTAAGGTCATGCCTATGCCTCGAGACAGCTGAAGACACACGAGGTCAACTCCACCACCCACGATCTTGAACTAGGAGCAGTTGTGTTTGCTCTGAAGATCTGGAGACACTACCTGTATGGTACAAAAAGTATAATCTTTACAGATCAGAAGAGCCTACAACATATATTCGACCAGAAGGAGCTCAACATGAGACAACGACGGTGGGTCGAGCTACTCAGTGATTACGAATGTGAAATTCGTTATCATCCAGGTAAAGCCAACGTAGTAGCCGACGCCCTAAGTCGGAAAGAATACTCTGGTCGTAGAGTCAAATCTTTGACTCTAACTGTCCATTCACACTTGTCCACGCAAATTAAGGAGGCTCAGCTCGACGCTTTGAAACCTGAAAATGTGGCGAGTGAAACCCTAAGAGGGATGGATAAGAATTTGGAAGTCAAGGGTGGCGGAGCCTTATACCTCATGGATCGGATCTGGACACCGAAACGCGGTGGCTTCAGAGACTTGGTCATGACCGAGGCACACAACACTCGTTATTCCGTCCACCCAGGTTCAGATAAGATGTATCTGGATCTAAAAAAGCTATACTGGTGGCCTAACTGTTGGATATAGTGTCTAAGTCCATAACTTTATTTGGTATGTACTTGACCCGACCTGGCATGGTCCATTTGGGTTGCATGGCATTGCAATACTTGGATAGACTAAATGAGAGAATAAGGCACTTATGATTATTAATATATTATAAGTCCTAATATATTAATAATAGTATTATTTAATTAGTATTGATCAAGTATTAATCTAGTATTAATTTGGTGATTAAAGTGAGACTAATTAAATATATAGGGTTGATTATGACAATCATCAATTCTTTTATGGTGGATTAATGATCCATGGTTTATGGGTTTGGTTATAACCATATGGAGCTCCATGGATAGTTCATGGGAGTTACAAACCCATGGGTCATGGGAAATCAAGAGTCATGACAATTAAGGGCATTCATGTGTAAACCCTAATTGTGACAACACTATAAAAGGAACCCTATGGCTAGCAAAATCGTGACCTAGTGTTACTAGAGAGGGCATAACCGATTTTGAGTGCTAGAAGTATTATCTCAAGTTATTCCAAGTCTTGTGGTGTTGTGTGAAGCATTTGAGGCACAACATTTGGGGTGCTAGGCTCACAAAGTCTTGAAGGAATCCAAGCAACAACAAGGTATGTATTTCTACTAGTTTTTATGTTTTATGTAATCCCCATGCCATGCTAGTTAGGAAATAACCTTGAAAAAGAAATTTGCATGTATATAGAGAAAACATAGATTAAAGGTTATTAGGGTTGCATGTACACTTAGGAAGTGTTAGAATGCTCAAAAACCCATCAGTGGTATCAGAGCCTAGGATTGTTTTCTGTATACTTGATGCAAAACTGCTTAAAAATTGAAAATTCTGCACTCTGATGACTGTACTCGCCGAGTCCATGGGGAGGACTCGCCGAGCCCATGAACAAATTCATTCTACTCGCCGAGTAGAATAATGCACTCGACGAGTAGGAGCGTGCTGGGCAGTTTTTTCGAGTTTTGTTGCTGGAAATGGATTAAAATCATTATCCCAATCTGTTTTGGACTTGTAAAATCTGTTTTTCAAAATGATAATGATTATGTTAACCCATTTTACATGACTTTTATCAATTTTCAAGTATTGTATATGTTTATATGGTTCTCTTGAAATTGCTTGACATGAATTTGTGTTCATATGAGTTTAGAAGATCATAGGAACTATATGTAACCTCCATGTATGTTTAATTCATGATCTTAATGGCAATGATGGTGTCCATAACTTGTCCTCAAGTTATGGATAACCAAAAGTCACTTCTTTAAATTGTGATTAAAGAACTAAAGAAGTTTCATAAAATGAAGAGTCTTCATTTTATGAACCATTAAAATTCATAAGTTACAAATTGAAGAGACTTGGAATAGTTTCAAATCTTGCCCTCAAGTTTTGGAATTTGAAAAGTCTTACACTTTAATACTTTAATTCCAAATTAAACCTTAGATTTTTAAAAAGGTTTAAAAATCAACACTTATACTATTATTATAATTTTATTATATAGATATGTATAAGAATATGTCATTCTTACCGTTAGTAGGCCTCATTCACGAAGCCGGTCTATAAGGGGGGTATAAGGTTGTTGCCTATAAAATGGTGACTTAATGGGTGTCCACTCTCACCCACCGCTTCCTTGATCGGTGGAGGGTCGTTAGCCGAACGGGTAGGATACGACTTTAAATACTTGTTAAAAGTATAATGAATTATAAAGTAACTATACATTATAAATTCCCAATCTTAGTTACTTTAGGAAAATGTGAAATTGGTGCTAGCCCATAAAATTACACTTTGTACCTTACCAAGTCGTTAGTGGAGCGTGTGTGGTTAACCGGCACACTAACATGGACTAGTAAGAGTGGCAAAGGGTAACTTGACCTTATTATAGATCGGTGGAGCATGTGTGGTTAACCGGCACATCGATTAGGTAATATTGTTGAGGGTACCAAGTCAATTTGTATGGTTAGTCACACCTTGTTTGTGATCCTCGGCATCCCAGTCACAAACTTGAGAGGGAACAATCGAGATTCAAACATGCCATTGAAAAGTTCAATGTATCTCAAAAGATCTAGGAGTTTCAAAACCAATAAAACCTAATAATAAAATATTTCGTTCTTATGGTGGAAATTGGTAAATCGTCATTTACCTAGCTTCAAATATTTTATAGTATGGATTACGGCATCCCTCTTCCAACTATACATAGTTTGTTGGATCCTAGCCTTAATATTTCATTCGGGTGAATTATTAAGGATTCCTAATCTAATGAAACTTGTCTTTCTTTCCTTTCAGATGTCTTCCAACAATGCTTCTGGCTCAAACCCAACAGGCTCCTTTTCCCTTATGAACTTGTGTGGTAAGGTCATCTTTGATGGATCCAATTTCAATGAGTGGATCAGAAACATCAGAATGATTACCCGCTATGAGGACAAAGAATATGTCCTCGATAGGGAGCTTAAGGTTGTGAGTGAAGCCGTTGCTAATGCTGAAGAGTTGCGGAGTTTGTTGCACATGAAAAGGATACTACTAAAGTAGCATGCATCATGATGGCCACCATGACTCCTGAACTTCAAAAATCCTATGAAGATTTCTACCCCTATGAGATGCACCTGGATCTGATGGAAAGGTACCATCAGAGCGCGCGTCAGGATAGGTATGAAATCATCTCCTCCATGATAACCGCAAGGATGAAGGATGGTGAACCCATCACCGGTCACTTGCAGAAGATGCAAAGGTTCGTTGACCGGTTGCTGAAGCTAAATGTTGACTTTCCTGAGGAAATGGCGATTAACATCATTCTCCATTCCTTACCTCCAAGTTATGATCAGTTTCATATGACTTATCATATGAAAAAGGAGGAAGTCACACTTAGCAAACTTCAAGGACTCTTAAGGACAGCTGAAAATGGCCTTAAGGGTAAAGCGGTTGCTACTTCTACTCCTTCAACTGCCCCTGTTCTGGCTATTGGGCAGGGAAAGGGTAAGAAGAGGAAAAGCCCTTCGAAGGGTACCAAGGGTAAGACTCTTGATGGTTCCTCTTCAAGTGGGACAAAGAAAGGTCCCATTACTCCTTCTTCAAACCCAAAGGAAGCACAATGCTTCTATTGCCAGGATAAGGGATACTTCAAGCGAAGCTGCCCTAAATATCTGCAAGATGCAAAGGATGGGAAGGTTAAACCCACCCATGCAGGTATTTACACAATATTGTCTAATAACTCATCTAATGCTAATTCTTGGGTGCTTGATACAGGTTGTGGTATTCACATATGTACTGATTTGCAGACACTAAGAAGAAGTGATCAAGTGGAGCACGGGAAGATAAACTTAGTCATGGGCAACAGGAAAGCATCACCTGTTACCAAGATAGGAGTTTATTCTTTATTGCTTAATAATGGGTTAATGTTAGATTTGAATAAGTGTTGTTACTCGCTGGAAATGGCGAGAAATATTATTTCTTTTCATGGCTTGTACAAACAAGGTTTTTCTTTTTCATTTGATAATAAAAATGGTGCTATTAATGTTTATTACAATGATGTATTTTACTTTAAAGCATTACCTTGTGATGGTGTATATGAAGCCGTGAACGTTGTAGACAATCTAGGAAATAATGTGTTGTATATTGATTCTTCAGATAGCTTGGATAAAGCATCCTTGTGGCACTGTCGTCTTGGACATGTTAACAAGAAGCGCATAGGCCAACTCCAAAAGGCTGGAGTCTTGGAATCATTTGACCTCAAGTCAGGTGATAGTTGCGAGTCTTGTTTACTTGGAAAAATGACAAAGTCACCCTTCACAGGTACTTGTGATAGGGGTGAAGGTTTGTTGGACCTTGTACACACGGATGTGTGTGGGCCCTTCAGAGTTGCTACAAGGGATGCTAATCGCTATTATGTGACTTTTACTGATGATTACAGTAGATATGGATATATTTACTTAATCAAGCATAAATCAGAAACCTTTGAAAAGTTCAAAGAGTTTAAGCAGGAAGTGGAGAATCAATTGGGCAGGAACATCAAGATGCTCCGTTCCGATCGGGGAGGAGAGTATCTTAGCATTGAGTTCCTTGACTATCTTAAGGAATGTGGGATTGTCTCATAATTGACACCTCCCAGAACACCACAGTTGAATGGTGTAGCTGAAAGGCGCAATCGAACCTTGCTGGATATGGTTCGTTCCATGATGAGTCGAGCTTCGTTACCAATCTCTTTCTGGGGGTATGCCTTAGAGACTGCCGCCCATATCCTTAATCTAGTCCCTACTAAAAAGGTTGCCAAAACACCTCACGAGATGTGGACTGGGAAAGTTCCCAATTTGGACCACATCAAGATTTGGGGCTGTGAAGCTTTCGTGAGGCGTAAGACTCATGATAAGCTTGAACCTCGAAGTGAGAGGTGTATTTTCATCGGCTACCCACAGAGATCCTTTGGTTACCTCTTCTACAGACCTAGTGATAATGTGGTCTTTGTAGCAAGAAGAGGAGTCTTCCGTGAGAGAGAATTCATAAGCCAAGGGGACAGTGGGAGGCAAATTGACCTTGAAGAGCTTCAAGAGTCAAGTGGTGAAGGAACCTCAAATGCTATCGAACAACCTGAGGAGGAAACTCCTGTTGATCCGATAGATGAGTCTGTACCTCCAAGATGTTCCACTAGGGTGAGGAACACACTTGATTTTTATTATGGTTATCACATCACCACTGAAGGTGATACATTTATTAGTGATAGTACACTAATAGATTTGGATGAACCTAATAATTACAGGGAAGCCATGACAGGCCCTGAGTCTGCTAAATGGAAGGAGGCTATGGACAGCGAGATTCAGTCCATGTATGACAATCAAGTTTGGAACTTGGTTGACAATGTACCAGGTCGTAAGACAATTGGGTGCAAATGGATCTTCAAGAAGAAGACCGACATGGATGGGAAGGTACATACTTACAAAGCGCGACTGGTTGCGAAGGGCTTTACTCAAACTCCGGGAGTTGACTATGATGAGACCTTCTCACCAGTAGCTAAGATTAAGTCTATTAGAGTATTGTTAGCCATAGCTGCATTTCATGATTATGAAATATGGCAAATGGATGTCAAAACCGCTTTCCTTAATGGAAAGTTGGCTGAGGATGTTTACATGGCTCAACCAGAGGGTTTTGTCGATACAAGATACCCTAATAGAGTGTGTAAGCTTGATAAATCCATTTATGGATTGAAACAAGCATCTCGCAGATGGAATCTTTGCTTTGATGAGAAAGTCAAAGAGTTTGGCTTTTCTAGGAGTGAGGATGAGTCTTGTGTGTATGTCAGGGCTAGTGGGAGCATAGTTAGCTTCTTGGTGTTGTATGTGGATGACATACTTCTCATAGGAAACGACGTCCCAACCTTGCAGGAGGTTAAGACCTGGCTTGGGAAGTGTTTCGCTATGAAGGACCTTGGAGAAGCTGCCTATATCCTAGGGATAAGGATATTAAGAGATAGGAGTAAGAGACTAATTGGACTTAGTCAAAGTACTTACTTGGATAAGGTGCTGAAAAGGTTCAGCATGCAAGAATCCAAGAAAGGAGAATTACCAATCCAGAGTAATGCCAAGCTGAGTAAGACTCAGAGTCCGAGTACAGAGGCTGAGATAGCTGAAATGAGTCATATACCATATGCTTCCGCTGTGGGCTCGATCATATATGATATGACTTGTACTCGCCCTGATGTGGCTTTTGCTTTGAGCATGGTCAGTAGATATCAAGGGAACCTTGGCAAGGCACACTGGACAACGGTAAAGAACATTCTCAAGTATCTGCGGAGGACTAAGGATTGGGTCCTTACCCTCGGAGGCAGTGATAACTTGAGAGTGGAAGGATATAGCGATGCTAGCTTCCAGACTGATAGGGATAATTTCCGCTCTCAGTCAGGCTGGGTCTTTATCCTAAATGGAGGGGCAATTACTTGGAAAAGTTCCAAGCAGGAGACAGTAGCTGATTCTACTTATGAATCAGAGTACATAGCAGCAAGTGAAGCAGCTAAGGAGGCGATATGGCTAAAGAACTTCATCGGAGACCTTGGAGTTGTACCAGCTATAAAAGAGCCAATGGAAATTTTCTGTGACAGCGAAAGTGCGGTTGCTTTGGCTAAGGAACCAAAAGATCACGGGAGATCTAGGCACATTGACAGAAAATACCATTTCATCAGACATCGAATAGAAGAAGGACTCCTCGTAGCTAAGAGGGTATCATCAGATGAGAACCCGACAGATCCCCTCACGAAGGGATTGAGCAGGGTTAAGCATTTACAGCATGCGAGGCGTATTGGGCTGAAGGATGATATTAGTTTCAATAATTAGATTCCTGAAACTTGTAAAATGTAATTGACATTTGATGATAAATAAAATTTGTTATTTATTTATGAGTAAGGTGTTACTATCTTGTGTTGATTGTTTACTATGTTTCAATTTTGCATGTTTTTACTTCCAGAATAATTATGTTATTATTCAAACCATCCACAGTCAGTCAAACTTTGGAAGTAAGTATTGATTTAAGACTGTCATGAATTTGGCTTGTATGATTTGTCTAAAAGTGCTTTGGACAATGCAATGGTTGCTACAACATTCATGAGTACTCATAAGGGCTGAGTATTGGATCCAACCCACGCTCACTTGCATCACTTCATGGAATTTATCTCGAGTGATCGTGAGACGGTAATATCATATAAATCTTCAAACCTAGAGATATGAGTTGTTGACTATGAGTTGGTTATTCATTGATTGCACGAAAACGCATTGGTAACTCGATGTCATAAAACGTGCCTTTGTGAATAATTCAACAAGTAGTTAGTACAAGCATATCAGTCGAAGTTTATCTGTTCCTTCTAGAAATAGAAGCGATATCTGGGCCCCTCGATGATTTGGTTTTGACCTATGTACCGGGCCTGGTCAGAACCTAATTGATGTGTTCAATTTAGTTGTATGTCGAAACAAATCAGAGATCGAGAAACAAATGTTGGACAATAAGTAAGACCATGTTCCATGTGTTTGTCCGGCTGATATCATGAGAACAGAGGATTATATGATCACTTATCTTAAATGGCGTATCATCATCATCTCAGTTCCGAGAGACTTTGAAAGAGCTACGATTGCTAGTCGGATTTTGAAGTCATATTTGCAAATATAGTTATTAGACTTATCCAAGTGGGAGACTGTTGGATATAGTGTCTAAGTGCATAACTTTATTTGGTATGTACTTGACCCGACCTGGCATGGTCCATTTGGGTTGCATGGCATTGCAATACTTGGATAGACTAAATGAGAGAATAAGGCACTTATGATTATTAATATATTATAAGTCCTAATATATTAATAATAGTATTATTTAATTAGTATTGATCAAGTATTAATCTAGTATTAATTTGGTGATCAAAGTGAGACTAATTAAATATATAGGGTTGATTATGACAATCATCAATTCTTTTATGGTGGATTAATGATCCATGGTTTATGGGTTTGGTTATAACCATATGGAGCTCCATGGATAGTTCATGGGAGTTACAAACCCATGGGTCATGGGAAATCAAGAGTCATGACAATTAAGGGCATTCATGTGTAAACCCTAATTGTGACAACACTATAAAAGGAACCCTATGGCTAGCAAAATCGTGACCTAGTGTTACTAGAGAGGGCATAACCGATTTTGAGTGCTAGAAGTATTATCTCAAGTTATTCCAAGTCTTGTGGTGTTGTGTGAAGCATTTGAGGCACAACATTTGGGGTGCTAGGCTCACAAAGTCTTGAAGGAATCCAAGCAACAACAAGGTATGTATTTCTACTAGTTTTTATGTTTTATGTAATCCCCATGCCATGCTAGTTAGGAAATAACCTTGAAAAAGAAATTTGCATGTATATAGAGAAAACATAGATTCAAGGTTATTAGGGTTGCATGTACACTTAGGAAGTGTTAGAATGCTCAAAAACTCATCACTAACATGAAAGCAGAGATTGCTACCATTGTAAGTAAATGCCTTACTTGCGCAAAGGTTAAGGTCGAATACCAGAAACCCTCAGGTCTACTGCAACAGCCTGAGATTCCTGAATGGAAGTGGGAGCGGATCACTATGGACTTCATAACCAAGTTGCCCAAGACAACGGGTGGACTTGATACCATATGGGTCATCGTCGACAGATTGACCAAGTCTGCACACTTCCTGCCTATCAAAGAAACCGACAAGATGGAGAAACTTACGAGAACCTACATTTGTGAGATTGTACGACTGCACGGTGTTCCTATATCCATTATCTTGGACAGAGATAGTAGATTCACTTCGAGGTTCTGGCAGTCGCTACAAAGTTCCCTAGGAACTAGGCTGGACATGAGTACAACCTACCATCCACACACCGACGGACAAAGTGAGAGGACTATCCAAACCTTGGAAGATATGTTGCGAGCCTGTGTGATCGACTTTGGGAAAGCATGGGATACTCATTTACCCCTTGTCGAATTTTCCTACAACAACAGTTATCACACGAGCATAAAGGCTGCTCCATTCGAAGCCCTCTATGGCCGAAAGTGCAGATCCCCTCTATGCTGGGGTGAGGTGGGTGATACCCAGTTAGCTAAAGGACGAGTTCCTGAAAGCACTCTCACAGGTCCGGAGATCATTCGGGAAACGACACAGAAGATCGTTCAGATTCGTGAACGATTGAAAGCCTCTAGAGACCGACGGAAAAGCTACGCTGATAAGCGAAGGAAACCGTTGGAATTCCAGGTAGGCGACCGTGTTCTATTGAAGGTCTCACCCTGGAAGGGCTTAATACGCTTCGGAAAGCGTGGAAAGCTAAATCCAAGGTACATAGGGCCAGAATCGGCCCTGTAGCTTACAAACTTAACTTACCGCGCAAACTCAGTAACGTACATTCTACTTTCCACGTCTCGAACTTGAAAAAGTGTCTGTCCGACGAGACTCTTGTAATCCCAGTCGACGAGATCGAGATCAATAAGAGCCTCAACTTCGTGGAAGAACCAGTAGAGATCATGGACCGGGAGGTCAAGCAAACGAAACAAAGTCGTATCCTGATAGTGAAGGTTCGCTGGAACGCCAAGCGAGGACCTGAATTCACTTGGGAGCGAGAGGATCAGATGAAACTGAAATATCCTCATCTTTTTACTTAGTTATTTGTAACTACTTATTTGCTTAAACTCTAATTTCGGGACGAAATTCCTTCTAACGGGGGAATGATGTGACAACCCGAAATTTCTATTATGTACAATCATTCACTTCAATAGAAGTCAGAACTGTTTCTGCTAACTTTCAAGCTTTTTGGAATAAGTTTGAGTGTTTTAAGATTAGTACTTCAGGAGATAACAGGAGAGTGGATGCCCTAGGGTTTATTATGCAACAATAATGTCCCAAAACTCCAAGAGTTTGGATTTTATGGCCTAACCAAAGGTGTTTACGGCCGTAAACCCTAAAAGGGGGTATAAATATGACACTTAGTCATATTTTACCACTTTTCACATTTTCAAGATCCAAAACCAAATTCTCTCTCAAGTATCATCCAACATTTCTTCAAGATCTTCAACTTGTAAGTGTTTCTAGCCCTAATAAGTTGATATCTACCCTAATCTAGTGATCTAACATGATTCCATCCGTGAAATCATTCCAAAAGTGTAGATCTTCAAGTTTCACCAAGAACACCAAGAACACACACTAGTGTTCTTGGACTTTTAGCACCTTTTCAAGCTTCTACCTAGTAAGTAGTCCTACCCTAGTGTATTATAAAGCTTGTTACACTTCTAAACATCAAGAAAACACCCAAGAAACACAAGATCAAGGTGTTTACGGTCCAAGATGTTCTTGGACCGTAAACCCTAAAAAGGGTGCCAAAGTGTGCCCTAGTCCCTTCTAAGCCTTGGAAACTAGTCTAGACCCCTTCCTTGTTGTGCTTAGGACTCAAAACAACCAAAAACCATAAATCAATTGGGTTTACGGCCGTAAACCCAAAGGGAAATGGTCTAAGGACCGTAAACTCCTAAAAGGAGTGAAATGGTGCCTTAATCTCTTCCTAAGGCTTAAACATGAAGTAGGAATGCTTCTTGTGATCTTTAAGGCTTCAAAACACAAAATGGTCAAAGAAACATGAGTTTACGGCCGTAAACTCATGGGTTTACGACCGTAAACTCAAGGAGTTATGGTCACAAAACCGTAAACTCCAAGGGAGTTTACCCTTGAACCCCAAACTCAATAGCAACGTCCTACCACCCTTAGATGCAATCCTTACGACTTATAGCACGTAAATCAAGTGTTTTACATGTCTTATGATGTATTAAACTTGGTTAATTAGTTGTTTTATGACTAATTGGATACATATATGTGATTATATGTTACCTAGGATCATATTGTCTGTACAAGTCTTCACTTGACACTTAGGATCCTACATCATTCAGTTTATCCACAACCACCCACTACAGGTGAGTTCATATCCCTTAATCGATCTTTTAAATGATTTTAAATGCTTTTACGAGGGGGGGAATACAAGTAGAAAACATGAAGTTATAGAATCAATCACATGTGATTTATAACTGTGTTTTCAACCAACTGATTTTCACATACTTCAGAATGTGTTAAATACAATGGTTTTCAGTTAATTTATACTTTGTTATCAAATGAATTACTTTTGAAATGTTTTATATAATGACATCAAGTCATTATTATTTATTGTTCAAAACTCTTAAATGTTTTACAAAACCTCTTTCAACTTATTGATAAAAACCATATCTATACGCTTATGTTTCATATACATATGTATTGATATGAGAGCTTTCATTCTTTCTTCAGTTCCAACACTCTTGTGTAGCAAGGGTGTATAAACCTACTTGGACATTCAATTCACATTCCATTAAACTATTATAGGTATAGTTTAGGGGATATAAATTACTATTCCTATTACAAGGAATTACACCAGAGTCAGTTCATTCATGAGTCTATACTAATACATTACATGCTATATGAAGAGATACTATTACATGGAGACCATTACATGGATACTTTTACATGGATTCTGTTACATAGATACTATATGATGAGATACTATTACATATTATATGTGTAGATACTATTATATATGTACGGGACTAATCATTCTACACCCAGCTGTTAGCTACAGAGGGAAAATGTACATCGACGGATGTCAACGGTTAATACTATTCGGCAATTACACTGCCGTGTTTATCCTAGTACCAAAGGATAATACTTAAATGATTATATAATTTCCCTTTTACTTTTATTTTGTGACACATTCACATAAATGATGAGGTAGACTATATATTTATAATAATAGTCGCACATGGGAAAAACTTTCATTTATACAGAAAGGCAACCTTCAAGCATTCGGGTCTTGGTAGAAGACTACTTTTTATACTAGTAGGAAATATGGGATTTTCTAGGGTTTTCACACTTATACTAAATGTTTCATCAAATATTTACAAGTCTTTCATAACAGCTTTTCAAATCAATGACACCATACTTATGAATTCACCAGCTTTATTCTGATCTACACTTTCAAAATAACTTGTATTCTCAGGTCACCAGTAGACAGGTACGATGACCAGGTTTTGAGAAGATGGAGCACAGACAAGACTCGTCTTTTATTTTGATTACATATTTTGGTGTCTTATTACTATGAAAGAACACTCATGCATTAAAACTTTACTTTTAATGCAATGGATGATGTTGTTGCTTGTTTACTACTTTGTACTGTTATGACACTTTAAATGACGTCGTCCACCCCTGAACGTTTCCGCCGTTCTTGGTTTTGGGGTGTGACAGTTTTTACGACCATGGAAGCTTCCTAGGGAAGTGTTCATGGTCTTAATGCATAGGAAACTCTAATATGTTGGTTTTATGGTTTGTGTGCTAACTATGTTGACGTAAATCTAAGATCATATGTGGTTGTATTTCTTATTAGAGTTTGGGATAGTATAACGCCCACAAATTACATTACACACATCATAATAGTAATGTAGCTATAACTATTACATATATTGAACTCCTTTGGCTTGGTTTTTGGACTCGAAATTTCTAGTTGTGACATCATCCCCCCAGTAGAGGGAATTTCGTCCCGAAATTCTTTAAAAGTTATTCTTACGAACTAGCGAAAATGCGAGGGTATTTTTCATCATTTGATCCTCAAGTTCCCATGTGAATTCAGGTCCGCGCTTGGCATTCCATCTAACCTTCACAATGGGGATGCGACTTTTTTTCGTGCGCTTAACCTCTCTATCCCAAATCCCGATAGGCTGCTCAACGAATAGAAGGTTCTCGTTCACTTCAATCTCATCTAGTGAAACAATGTGGGTTTCGTCCGATAGACACTTCTTTAGGTTTGACACATGGAATACGGGGTGTACATTACTGAGTTCTGAAGGTAGTTGCAGTTTGTAGGCTACCGGACCGATCCGGGCAAGGATCTCGAATGGTCCGATGTATCGGGGATTTAGCTTCCCTCTCTTTCCAAATCACATCATCGCTTTCCAAGGGGAGACTTTTAATAACACCCGGTCTACGACTTGGAACTCTAGAGGCTTTCGCCTTTTATCTGCATAGCTCTTTTGTCGGTCTCGCAATGCTTGGAGTCGTGCTCTGATTTGGACTATGTTTTCCGTTGTTTCTCGAATAATCTCGGTCCAGTGAGAGTGTTGTTGGGCATCTGCCCTTTTGCCAGCTGGGTGTCTCCCACCTCAGCCCATCAGAGGGGCGATCTGCACTTCCGGCCATACAAGGCCTCAAAGGGAGCGACTCCTATGCTTGTGTGGTAGCTATTGTTGTATGAGAATTCGATTAGGGGCATGTGAGTATTCAAAGCTTTACCAAAATCTATTACACATGCCCGGAGCATGTCTTCTAGAGTCTGAATGGTTCGCTCGCTTTGGCCATCAGTCTGAGGGCGGTAGGCAGTGCTCATATCTAGTTGGGTTCCCAAAGATTTCTGGAGCGACTGCCAAAAGCTAGAGGTGAATCTACTATCTCGATCAGAGATAATAGATATGGGGACTCCATGAAGTATCACCACCTCTTTTAGGTATATCCGCGTCAGTCTTTCCATCTTGTACGTCTCCTTTATTGGTAGGAAATGGGCGGATTTTGTTAATCGGTCAAATCACCCAGATAGCATCCAAACCGTCTCCCGTCTCGGGTAATTTGGTTATAAAATCCATAGTAATTCTTTCCCATTTCCACTCGGGTATTTCGGGTTTTTGTAGTAGACCCAAGGGCTTCTGATATTCCACTTTAACTTTGGCACAAGTGAGACACTTGCCCACATAAGCGGCAATCTCCGCTTTCTTATTCGGCCACTAATAATGTTGTTTGATATCCAGGTACATCTTATCGGAACCCGGATGGATAGAATACCTTGTTTTGTGAGCCTCATTCATTATCATGTCCAAGAATCCACCGAACCTCGGTGTCTAGATCCGGCCCATAAGATAATAGGCTCCGTCTTCTTTGACCATCAGATTCTTTTCCATTCCACACAATGCTTCATTTGCGATGTTTTCTGGTTTCAATGCTTCCTACTGAGCCTCCTTGATTTGTGAGGACAGATGGGAATGGATGGTCATTGTCAGTGTCTTTACTCGGCGATTCGAGTACTCCTTTCGGCTTAAGGCATCGGCTACCACATTAGCATTGCATGAGTGTTACTTGATCTCGCATTCATAGTCGTTTAGCAACTCAACCCATCTTCGCTGTCTCATGTTCAATTCTTTTTGGTTCAGAATGTGCTGGAGGCTCTTGTGGTCTGTGAAGATGGTGCACTTCGTACCATATAGGAAGTGCCTCCAAATCTTTAAGGCAAAGACCACAGCTCCCAGCTCGAGATCATGAGTGGTATAGTTTACTGCATGGGTCTTTAATTGCCTGGATGCGTAAGCTATCACCTTTCCGCGTTGCATAAGCACACATCCTAACCCTTGATTAGAAGCATCGTAGTACACTACGAAATCTTTCGTTCCCTCTAGCAAAGACAGCACTGGACCACTGCAGAGGGCTTATTTCAGGGTTTGGAAAGCAGCTTCTTGTTTATCATTACAATAGAAAGGTACACCTTTTTGGGTGAGAGTGGTGAGAGGCTTGGCGATTTTGGAAAAATTCTGGATGAACCTTCCGTAATAACCAGCAAGGCCCAAAAATTGTCGGATTTTTGTTGGTGTTCTCGGGGTTGCCCAACCCTCAATAGCTTTGATCTTGATAGGGTCCACATGTTTTCCCTCTTCACTGATTACATGTCCTAAGAATTCCACTCTACGAATCCAGAAGTCGCATTTGGAGAATTTTGCGTATAGCTTCTCCGCTCTCAGAGTTCCTAGAATCTGCCGTAAATGTTGGTTGTGATCTTCCTCACTCTTAGAGTAAACGAGTATATCATCGATGAAACAATCACGAAGTTGTCGAGAAACGGCCGACAGACTCGGTTCATCAGGTCCATAAAGGTTGCGGGTGCATTGGTTAGACCAAAAGGCATGACTACGAATTCGAAATGTCCATAGCGGGTTCAAAAAGCAGTCTTTGGAATATCCTCCTCTCGGACCCTTAGTTGGTGGTATCCGGACCTCAGATCTATCTTGGGGAAGTAGCTGACTCCTTGAAGCTGGTCGAATAGATCATCGATTCGAGGGAGTGGGTATCGATTCTTGACAGTAAGCTTGTTTAACTCCGGATAATGGATGCACATTCTGAAAGATCTGTCTTTCTTTTTGACAAACAGGACCGAAGCTCCCCAAGGTGAAAAGCTTGGCCTGATGAATCCTTTGTCGAGAAGTTCGCTCAGTTGGCTAGATAACTCTTGCATTTCGGCAGGAGCTAACCTGTATGGTCATTTGGCGATTGGAGTGGCTCCAGGTATAAGATCGATTCGGAACTCGACTTGACGCTCGGGGGATATTCCTGGCAAATCCTCGGGAAATACGTCTGGAAAGTCACGTACTTCTGGAATATCATTAATGTTTTCACTACAAGAAAAACGTTTTTTTGCTACGGAAGGAATCTGTTGCGAAAAGCTGAAATTTCGTTGCAAAAGACGAATACCGACGGAATTTGCAACGACCTATTGCAACGGAAAACATAATTCCGTCACAAATGTGACAACGGAATGAAATCCGTGGTAGGTGGTATTCTGTCGTGTATTCCGTAGTAGGATTCCATCGCACAATCTGTGGTAGTTATTACATCACAAATTCATTGGTGGTGATTCCCTAGTAAATTCCGTGGTGGTGATTCCCTAGCAAATTCCGTGGTGGTGATTCCATAGCAAATTCCGTGGGGGTGATTCCGTAGCAAATTTTGTGGTGGTCATTCCCTAGCCAATTCTGTGGTGATGAATCCATAACAAATTCCGTGGTGGTGATTCCCTAGTAAATTATGTGGTTGTCATTCCCTAGTAAATTACATGGTGGTCATTCCCTAGTAAATTCCGTGGTGGTGATTCCGTAGCAAATTCCATCGTGTTGAATCCCTAGCAAATTCCGTTTGATGATTTCCTAGCAAATTCAGTGGTCATGAATCCCTAGCAAATTCCGTTTGATGACTTCCTAGCAAATTATGTGGTCATGAATCCCTAGCAATTTTAGTGGTGTATATTATATACCAGATTCCATATGGACCGATGGATAATTAATTTATAAATTATATCCAAATAATTTTGTAGTAATATATGAAAAAAAAATCATAACCATTATATCATAAAATAATAAAATAATCATTTATTACATGGAAAAAAGAAAGTTGCTACTCTAAAATACATAAACTGCAATAAACATATATCAACCTACTACTCTTGTTGTTTTGTAAAGCCATTAATAAGATCCAATGCCATTTGAAGTTGTTTTTCAAGATGCCCGACCCTTGCTTTTTTTTTCTCTTATTGGGCGTTCATCATTTCTTTAAGCTCTTCGTTTTGTTGTTTTTGTTTAAGAACAAGCTCCCTCATTTCTTCTATTTCATCATTTTTTCCGGAATGTAAGATACATCCGTTTTACCATTCCTATTGGGAACCGCCTTTTCAAAAGAGCCTAATCCATAAAGTCTTCTTTTTTATCATGACCACCAACAACAACATAAAATAGTTTGTCCTCCTCAAATTCAACACCTTCAGCTTCCAACTCCTCCCGTTTTTCTGTATAGGCCACCTACAAAATAAAAATAGTATAAGTTAAAAGATATGAAATTTAGGAATGATATTATGGAATAGCTACAATATAAAAGTTTAAACTGAAATGAATATTACATGTATTTCTCTATCTTTTTCATTTGTGAAAGTGACTCCATCGTGATTCTTCGTGTGTGTATACAGGAACAATTCACTATGGGGTGGCTCATGTCATAATTTCCTCTTCTGCATAAATACCATATAAAATGTCAAATATACATATAAACATATACAAACATTGATACGATGTACCATTTAAAAAATTACCAAATCAGAAGCTATCTTCAAATGACTTACGGATCCAGCGTTATGTGTAGGTTTTGCTACTCCATCAGCCACACCGTTACGCCTATTTTTCTTGTTCTGCTCAGATTTTAGCTTGTATTCTTTTGTATTCCATTTAAATTTCCAGGAGTCCCAGACTTCCTTTGGAATATGAGCTGGTTTAAAGCCATGTTTCTTTCTTTTTGGGCTCCTCGTGTTGAAGAGATGTTGACCATAACTTTTTGCCGCTTTCCTTGCCTAAGCTTGCCTCACCACCGAGTCTATTGTTTCATCCCAACAACATTCTTTTCTACACATTAACAATATAAACATAAGTTTAAGTGTAAATGTTTACCAAACAACAATTTATCAAATAAAGTTAACTACCTGAAACTCCTCCCAATATAATTCGCGCATTTCTTTGCTTAGTTTTGCCCAAGCGTACCCTTCTGGATCTACTCTTTGTTTAAAGGACTGACTAATAAAGTGTGCACAAGGGCATGGTGGCATTATCCTGCAAGTAATCATCTGATGTGTTAAGTTATGAATTGGTATGTACGTGTAAACCAAAAGTTTATACATAGAAAAAGTTGTAATTAAGATTTGATTGGTAACTCATGTTTTTTTCCAAACATGAACAATTAAACGTCCATCAGGTCCACAATCTTCAGAGGAATTGTTTTCACCTTGTACACTTTGCACTACAGATCCATTCATGGTTGGTTGTGTTGGTGATGGGGTAGATTCTGGGATAGGTGTTGTTGATGGGGTATATTCCGGGGTAGGTGTTGGGATAGATGTATATGTTGAGGATGTGGTAGTTCCTTTACTTAAGGAGGGCGTGGTAGTTACTGTAGTTGTGGAGGATTGTAGTGTAGATGCAGGTTTTGAGGTTGTGGTAATAGATATAGGTGTTGATGATGTGGTAGTGGGTGTCGGTGTTGAGAATGGTTTAGATGATATAGGTGCTGAAGTTTTGGTTATTGATGTAAGTGTTGAGGATTGTATTGTTCCAGTTTCTGAAGTTTTAGATGTTTTTTCTAAGGAGGGTGTGGATGTTGTAAGTGATGTCGAGGAAGTGGTAGTCATGGGTGATGTTAATGATCTAGGTTTAGGGGTTTTGTTGGTAGATGTTATAGGTGCTTTGGATGTGGTTGTTGGTATTGGGAAGTCGATTTCTTCATCTTGTAACTGTCTGTTTACGAATTTTGTAGCTGAAATCCTGTTGCGTTTCAAAACTTGTGGTGCAATGATATTAGTTGGCTTCACACCGGATGCTCCTTTTGCTTTCGAGGTCGACATCTTTCTGGCTTAAAAATTAACAAAAAACTATAGTCAATACATAATGTATTAAAGATGATAAACTACTGATGACAAGAGAGACACAAACAATAAAAATAAATTATATATGAAGGCATTATTTTGCATGCAAACTATTGAATACAATCAAAACCAATTTACTTGTAATTTAAGATGATAATATACACAAAGATGATCAGAGAACAAAAAACGATCGATCATCACGATAACAGTAAATTAAATAAAAATAAATTTTTGATGAGTGACAACCTATATCGCCAAAGTCAGTGCACAAACGTATAATGAACAAAGATTTCGATCAATTAGCCGCCAGAGATGATGATTATAGAAAATGTAAACCCTATTTCTAATTTGTAAACTTACCCTAATATGCACCATAAACGTGTGTAGGTTGGAAGGAATGGAATTGTGAAATATTTTGAACATCGGCTAATAAAAAATTCGAACTGTGCAAATTACCGCTAAATATTTAGTAATTCAAATTTATTAAAGAAGTTACAGATTGATAGATAGGGTATATACATATAAATAACATGAAGATAGAACATAGACTAACGATGTGTTCATAGTATAATTTTAATTTAAAATTATATACGAGGACTAAACATTAAAAAACTATACATCTTTATGCTTTTATGTTTAAACCGAAATTTATATACAAAAGACGTACGGGTCATGTCAATATATATGGTAGTGGATTATGGTGTCCATGGTATACCCATGGATGACATATGAGTCATCGGTCAACATGGTAATGGCTGATGGTTTATATGGATGACATATGGGTCATTGGTCAACATAGCAATGGCTTATGGTATCTATGGATGACATATGGATGATTGGTCAACATGGTAGTGGCTTATGGTGTCCATGGATTACATATGGGTCATTGGTCAACATGGTAGTGTCTTATGGTGTATATGGATGACATATGGGCCATTGGTCAACATGGTAATGGCTTATGGTGTCCATGGATGACATATGGGCCATTGGTCAACATGGTAATGGCTTATGGTGTCCATGGATGACATATGGGCCATTGGTCAACATTATAGTGACTTATGGTACCCATGGATGACATATGGGTCATTGGTCAAAATGGTAGTAGCTTATGGTGTCCATGGATGACATATGGATGACTGGTCAACATGGTAGTGGCTTATGGTGTCCATGGATGACATATGGGTCATTGGTCAACATGGTAGTGGCTTATGGTGTCCATGGATGACATATGGGTCATTGGTCAACATGGTAGTGGCTTATGTTGTATATGGATGACATATGGGCCATTGTTCAACATGGTAGTGGCTTACGTTGTCCATAGATGACATATGGGCCATTGGTCAACATGGTAGTGCTTTATGGTGTCCATGGATGTCATATGGGTGATTGGTCAACATGGTAGTGGCTTATGGTGTCCATGGATGTCACATGGGTCATTGGTCAACAAGGCAGTGGCGTATGGTGTCCACGGATGACATATGGATGATTGTTCAACATGGTAGTGGCTTTTGGTGTCCATTGATGACATATGGGTCACTGGTCAACATGGTAGTGGCTTATGGTGTATATGGATGACATATGGGCCATTGGTGAACATGGTACTGGCTTATGGTGTCCATGGATGGCATATGTGCCATTGGTCAACATGGTAGTGGCTTATGGTGTCCATGGATGACATATGTGCCATTGGTCATAGCGAAACACTTCTCAAGCCAGGACTTTACTTCCTGCAGGGTTGGGATGCCATTTCCTATGAGTAGTATGTCATCCACATACAGTACCAAAAAGCTGACTATACTCCCACTAGCCTTGATATAGACACAAGATTCATCTTCACTCCTTGAAAAGCCAAATTTTTTGACTTTCTCATCAAAGCGAAGATTCCATTTGCGAGGTGCCTGTTTTAATCCATAAATGGATTTCTCGAGCTTACACACTCTACTGGGGTACTCTGTACTGACAAAACCCTCTGGCTGAACCATGTAAACATCTTCAGCCAAGTTTCCATTAAGGAAAGCGGTTTTGACATCCATTTGCCATATTTCATAATCATGAAATGCAGCAATGGCTAACAGAACCCTAATAGACTAAATCTTGGCCACTGGTGAAAAGGTCTCATCATAATCAACTCTCGGAGTTTGAGAATAACCCTTAGCAACCAGTCGTGCCTTATAAGTGTGTACATTACCATCCATGTCGGTCTTCTTCTTGAAAATCCATTTGCACCCAACTATCTTACGATCAGGTACATTGTCAACCAAGTTCCAAACTTGATTGTCATACATGGACTGTATCTCGCTATCCATAGCCTCTTTCCATTTAGCAACCTCAGGGCCTGCCATGGCTTACGTGTAGCTGTTAGGCTCATCCAGATTTACCAGTGTGTTATCACTGATAAGTGTCTCACCTTCTGCAGTAATATGAAAACCATAATAATGCTCAGGTGCATTCCTAACTCTGGTGGAACGCCTCAGAGGTATAGATTCTTCAGTCGGCTCAACAGGAGTTTCCTCCTCAGGTTGAGGGCTAGGGTTTGAGGTTCCTTCACCACTTGACTCTTGAATTTCCTCAAGGTCAATTTGTCTCCCAGTGTCTCCTTGGCTCATGAATTCTCTCTCTCGAAAGAATCCTCTTCTTGCTACAAAGACCACATTATCACTGGGTCTGTAGAAGATGTAACCAAAGGATTTCTGTGGGTAGCCGATGAAAATACACCTTTCGCGTCGGGGTTCGAGCTTATCATGAGTCTCGCGTCTCACGAAAGCCTCGCAACCCCAAACCTTGATGTGGTCTAGATTGGGAACTTTTCCAGTCCACAACTCGTGAGGTGTTTTGGCAACCTTCTTTGTAGGGACTAGATTAAGGATATGGGCGGCAGTCTCTAAGGCATACCCCCAAAATGAGATTGGTAGCGAAGCTTGACTCATCATGGAACGAACCATGTCCAACAAGGTCCGATTGTGCCTCTCAGCTACACCATTCAACTGTGGTGTCCTAGGAGGTGTCAATTGTGAGACAATCCCACATTCCTTAAGATGGTCAAGGAACTCAGTACTAAGATACTCACCACCACGATCGGATCGAAGCATCTTAATGTTCCTGCCCAACTGATTCTCCACTTCTTGCTTAAACTCTTTGAATTTCTCAAAGGTTTCTGACTTATGCTTGATTAGGTAGACATATCCATATCTACTAAAATCATCAGTAAAAGTCACATAGAACCGATTAGCATCTCTTGTGGTGGTTCTGAAGGGTCCACACACATCCGTGTGTATGAGGTCCAACAAACCTTCACCCCTAGCACAAGTGCCAGTAAAAGGTGACTTTGTTATTTTACCAAGCAAACAAGATTCACAACTATCATCTGACTTTAGGTCAAATGACTCCAAGACTCCATCCTTTTGGAGTTGGCCTATGCGTTTCTTGCTTACATGTCCAAGACGACAATGCCATAAGGATGCTTTATCTAAGATAGTGGAAGAGTTAATACACAATACATTATTTCCTAGATTATCTACAACAGATACAGTTTCATACACGCCATCACAAGGTAATGCTTTAAAATAAAGAACATTATTAAAGAAAGCATCAATACTACCAATATTATTATCAAAATAAAAGGTAAAACCTTGTTTATACAATGCATGAAAGGAAATAACATTTCTTGCCATTTCTGGCGAATAATAACATTTATTCAAATCTAATGTAAACCCACTATTTAGCACTAAGTAATAAAGTCCTATCTTGGTGACAGGTGAAGCTTTCCTGTTTCCCATGATCAAGTTTATCTTTCCCTGCTCCACATTCTCACTTTTTTTTAGTCCCTGCATATCACAACATATGTGAATACCACAACCTGTATCAAGGACCCAAGACTTAGAATGAGGTGAGTTATTAGACAATATAGTGTATATACCTGCATGGTTGGGTTTTACTTTCCCATCCTTCAAATCTTGCTGGTACTTTGGGCAGTTTCGCTTCCAGTGTGACTTTTCATGGCAATAGAAGCATTCAGCCTCATTAGGGTTAGCAGAAGGAGTGACAAAACCTTTCTTGGTTTTTCTTGAAGAGGAGCCTTCAAGGGTCTTACCCTTGGTACCCTTAGAAGGGTTCTTTCTCTTCTTCCCTTTGCCATGACCGATTGCCAAGACATTGGCCGCAGTTGGAGTAGGAGTAGGAGTAGTAACAACCGACTTACCTTTTAGACCACTTTCGGCGGTCTTCAAGAGTCCTTAAAGTTTGCTGAGGGTGACTTCTTCCTTGTTCATGTGATATGTCATGCGGAATTGATCATAACACGATGGCAAGGAGTGCAAAATGATGTCTATTGCTAACTCCTCAGGGAAGTTCACATTCTGCTTCAGTAAACGGTCCACATAGCTTTGCATTTTCTGCATGTGCCCCGTTATGGGTTCACCATCCTTCATTCGGGTTGTTATCATGGAGGAGATTATTTCATATCGCTCTTGACGAGCACTTTGATGGTAGCGGTCCATCAAGTCCTGGTGCATCTCAAAAGGATAATAGTCCTCATAGGACTTTTGGAGCTCGGCTGTCATGGTGGCCATCATGATGCATGCCACTTTTTGTAGCATCTCTTTCATGTACCTCATATTCAACAAGCTCTTCAGGAGTAGCAGTTGGCTCGGGTACCTTCAGCTCCTTGTCGAGAACATATTCTTTGTTCTCATACCGAGTGACCATCCTGATGTTTCTGATCAAATCTGTAAAGTTGTACCCATCAAAGATGACTCTCCCACAAAGATTCATGAGAGAGAAGGAGCTAGTAGGGTTTGAGCCAGAAGCATTGTTATTGGAAGACATCTGAAAAGAAGAGGGAATAGATTAGATTAGATATAGAGATAGTCCTTAACAAAACACCCAAATGTAATATTAAGGCTAGGAACCAACATAATATTTTATAACTTAGAAGAGGGATGTCGTAATCTAAGCTATAAGATATTTGAAGGTAGGTGAATGACGATTCACCAATTTCCACCATGAAAAACGAAATATTTAATTAGGTTTTAATTGGTTTAGAAACTCCTAGATTCTTTGAGATTCATTGAACTTTCTTCAATGGCATGTTTCAATCTCGAGTGTGCCCTTCAAGTTTTGTGACTGGGATGCCGAGGATCACAAAACAAGGTGTGAAGTAACCATGCAAATTACTTGGTACCCTTAATGTATTACCCCTCAATCGATGTGCCGGTTAACCACACACGCTCCATCGATACTATGATAAACATTAAGTCACCCTTTACCTACCTTGTTAAGTTCAAGTTAGAGTGCCGGTTAACCACACACGCTCCACTAACGACTTAAACAAAGTGTAAAGTGTAATTTCATGGATTAGCACCTTATTCACATTTTCCTAAAATAACTAAGATTGGGAATTCAATAAAGTTTAGTTACTTTAGTATTATCATTATACTTTTAATGAGAATTTATAAGTCCTTGTCCTACCCGTTCGGCTAACGACCCTCCACCGATCAAGGAAGCGGTGGGTGAGAGTGGACACCCATTAAGTTGCCATTTTATAGGCAACAACCTTATACCCCCCTTATAGACCGGCTTCGTGAATGAGGCGTACTAGCGGTAAGACGACTTGATCTTATACATATATAAATATTATTAAACTTATAATATTATAAAGTATAAGGGTTGAATTTTAACTTTTAAAATTCTAGGGGTTGGAACTAAAGTTTTTAATATGACTTTACATGTTCCAAAACTTGAGGGCAAGTTTTGTAAACTTTCAAAACTTTTCATTTCTCATAACTTATGAGTTAATGGTTATTAAAAATGAAGACTCTTCATTTTTTGTAACCTATGTGTTCTTTTAATGGTTATTTATAAATGTGACTTTTGGTTATCCATAACTTAAGAACTAGTTATGGACTCCATTAAAACACATAAAGATCAAGAATTAATCTAATCAATTATTAGCACATAATTTCTATGATCTTCTAAACTCATATGTTTATGAGTGTTCATATCAAAAATTTCAAAAATCGTAAGTACATATACAAAACTTGAAATTTTGATACGAGCTTTTGAACAAAACTTCGATTTTTCAAGTTTTTTTTTTTTTTTTTTTTTTTTTTTTTTTTTTGCATCAAGTATCAAATAAACAAACCAGGCTCTGATACCACTGATGGGTTTTGAGCATTCTAACACTCCTATGGTGTACATGCAACCCTAGAAACCTTGGTTCTATGTTTGACTAAGATACATGCAAATAATTATTTTTCCAAGGTTCTTATCCTAACTAGCATGGCATGGGGTACTTGAATCAAATAAAACTAGTAGAATTACTTACCTTGTAGTAGTAGTTGATTGCTTGGAGTTTGAGAGCCTAGCACCAATAATGTGGATGCCTCAAATGGAAGTCACAAATCACCACAAACTTGGAAACTTGAGAGAATAGTCACAAACTTCTTGAAATCGGCCATCTTGGTTTACACACATCATCTAGTGTTATTTCAAGAACCAAAGCCTCCTTTATATAGTGTGGTGGATTAGGGTTACATCCATGTAAACCCTAATACCCATGTCTTTTCATTTCCATGAGATCCATGGGTTAAAGCTCCATGGAGTATCCATGGACTTTCCATGAAAGCCTAGCCCATTCCAAATAAGCATTAGCCCACACTATATAAATACAAGAGCCCATATTTAATTAGTCATACTTTTGATCTCTAAATTAATTCTAAATTAATTATAGATCAACACTAATTAAATAATATGATTTTATATTAATATATTAGAACTTATAATATATTAATAAATCATAACTTATACTATTCTCAAAAGATTATCCGTAAATTGTTCAGGTGAAGTGCAACCCAAATGGACCATGCCGGGTTGGGTCAAGTACATACCAAATATAGTTATGGACTTAGACACTATCTCCAACATATTGGTCATTGGTCAACATGGTAGTGGCTTATGGTGTCCATGGTTGACATATGGATGATTGGTCAACATGGTAGTGGCTTATGGTGTCCATGAATGACATATGGGTCATTGGTCAACATGGTAGTGGATTATGGTGTATATGGATGACATATGGGCCATTGGTCAAAATGCTAATGGCTTATGGTGTCCATGGATGACATATGGGCCACTGGTCAACATGATAGTGGCTTATGGTGTCCATGGATGACATATGGGCCATTGGTTAACATGGTAGTGGCTTATCGTGTCCATGGATGTCATATGGGTCATTGGTCAACATTGTAGTGGCTTATGGTGTCCATGGATAACATATGGATGATTGGTCAACATGGTAGTGGCTTACGGTGTCCATGGATGATATATGGGTCATTGGTCAACATGGTAGTAGCTTATGGTGTCCGTGGATGACATATGGGTCATTGGTCAACGTGATAGTGGCTTATGGTGTCCACGGATGACATATGGGTCATTGGTCAACATGGTAGTGGCTTATGGTGTATATGGATGACATATGGGCCATTGGTCAACATGGTAATGGCTTATGGTGTCCATGGATGACATATGGGCCATTGGTCAACATGGTAGTGTCTTATGGTGTCCATAGATGACATATGGGCCATTGGTTAACATGGTAGTGGCTTATGGTGTCCATGGATGTCATATGGGTCATTGGTCAACATGGTAGTGGCTTATGGTGTCCATGGATGACATATGGATGATTGGTCAACATGGTAGTGGCTTACGGTGTCTACGGATGATATATGGGTCATTGGTCAACATGGTAGTGGCTTATGGTGTCCATGGATGATATATGGATGATTGGTCAACATGGTAGTGGCTTATGATGTCCATGGATGACATATGGATGATTGGTCAACATGGTAGTGGCTTATGGTGTCCATGGATGATATATGGGTCATTGGTCAACATGGTAGTGGCTTATGGTGTCCATGGATGACATATGGATGATTGGTCAACATGGTAGTGACTTATGGTGTCCATGGATGACATATGGGTCATTGGTCAACATGGTAGTGGCTTATGGTTTATATGGATGACATATGGGCTGCAATATTAATGAACATAATATTATGGTTTTTCAATTAGAAGAAACGGAAGTTAATTTAGTTTTGCTCGCAAACGCGTCTTTCTTCCTACCCGAAGTCGCAGGTTCGAATCCCACTTATGTCAAATAATTTTAATTAAATTCGTCTCTCTGAATTTAATCAATAATTTTATTTAACTTCATCTTTTTATATTTAGAATGTCAATTTATCTACAAAAATGCCCGTAGGTATTGACAAAAATACCCTAACCATTTACGTAGTAACCTTTGTACGTTAAAGGGAAATTATGTCAATTCATAGTCTAAACACTTAGGCGCCATAATTTGTAGTCAGACTTATCCAGTCGTTTCAGTTTATCGGCGATTGATCATCTACATTCCATTCCCAACAATCAAAATTCCGGCACGTTGATCAACAAACCCTAAAATCGTTGTTGTTATATAATTTGAATCACACTCGACGCAATTCAACATAATGGCAGCGAGTTGTTCATCAGAAAGAATGTAAACAAGACAACAAGGAACAAAAATTACTGCTTTGCCGTCAGACTTGATCGAAAAAATAGTAACTACGGTTGGAGGAACTTCACCAATCGATGCTTTTAAGTGCCAGTTAGTGTAAGTATGATGTGCATTACTTATATTATACTTATATATATATTTAATTTAGTGTTTAATATATTACTTTTGTTGATTTGTGAATTATAGTTGCAAACTATTTAGGGATTCTGTAACATCAGACACAATATATAAAATCATAGACACAAATCGATTAAGGTTTCGTCCATTAAGTATTCAACAGTATGAAGTCATAAGCAAATGCAGAAAGTTGAACAACCCACACGTACTCTTCAACGATGGAATGATACTCTTTTTTAAAGGAATCGGATTATTGCGAATTCAATTAGTTTTCTCTATTTGTATTTTTTAAAATTGTATGATTACTTATTGTATGTCAGGCGAAATATTTTACGATAGGGGAAGAAATAGCAGGGAAACAGTTGCTTCAAGATGCAGCCCATCAGGGGCAGTTGGATGCGATCTTCGTTCTGGGAATGATGTTGATGGCCGAAGGCATTGAAAGGAAGCAAGAAGCTCTGATCATGTTAAATAATGCCTACGCTAATACTAGAAGAAGTTGGAATCTAAGGCATACCTGTAACAAGGTTCAAAACCACTTGGTAAGGAGATCAAAGCAGATAAAATTTCATGGCTTACATAGAAGTTGTGCAAAGCATCCTTCTGTGAGCAGTTATGAAACAACTTTTATGTATCAGTACAGTTGGTTGTTGAATTGTGAAATATGTTTGTGGGATGCATGTTTTATTAAGTTTCCTAGGATTTTTGACATTAATTTTGAGTAGTTATATATATGATTGTTATTTGATTCACATAATTAGTGATGCATATTGTATGTTTATTTTGGTGTAATGGGAATACATATTTATAGCTTTATTGAATGTTAATATATATACGTTAGTTTTGATATGTATGTTCTTTTTGTCTTTTTCATTTTACTAACCAAAAGTTTATTGTAACCTAGTTGGATAAATTTTAAGGGCACTTTGGTCTATTTGCAATCTCTGAAGTGAAGGCGCCATTTTTTCTATGGAAATAAAAAAAAAGTGTTTAATCAAGTCGTTATTAAGGAAAAAATTGTATATATAGAATTTATATTTTAAGTAGATCTATATCAATATTTATTATGAATGCTATTTAAAGTTATAATTATCCGTATACTACATGGGTTTTAACCTGGTATTGAATAATATCGACCCAATAATACGACCTAGTATCCATCCAACACATTGAAATCAAGGGTTGTCGAAGGTACCCTAAATCGATATACACTTTGTTTGAATATGTGTTCTGCAAGCGTCGATCTCAATTAAACCATTCTACTAATATTCTATGTCTCTATCCAATAATAAAAGTTATTCAACCATTCAAATTAGAAACCTTTGAAGATTTGTTCAGTATTCGGTCATTAGCTTTGTGAAACGAGTCGTTGTTAAGGTACCTTTGCGATGTTTGTATGGTAACTATATATTCACTTAAAATGTCATATATGAATTCAAATCAACATTAATGAACATACAATTAATATTGTGTTATTTAAATTTATACTTTACAGATTTAATACAATGAACAATCCAAGTAGAAAATGGACGTATGAAAGAAAAGATAGTAGTAGTTGTATATCGCTTGTTTTCGTACAAGGAGTGAAAAAATTTATAGATTTTGCTACCAGTCAACATAGGTTCATGGACGAAGATAAAATCAAATGCTCATGCATAAAATGTCGTAACATACCATATACATAAGTTGATACTGCTAAGCATCATTTGTACAAGTTTGGTTTTGTTGAGGAATATTGGTGTTGGGATAAACATGGCGAAACATCAATTGATGATGACAATACGTTTTTAGGGGTGGATGATTCAAACACAAATTTTAGTGATGGTGTATATTCTTATAGAGAAATGGTCATAGATGCAATGGCTCCCGATTTAAATAATAGTGATCCTGAAGAGGAGCCAAATGCACTAGATAAAAAATTCTTTGATATGCTAGATGCAGCCGATAAAGAATTGTGGCCTGGATTTAAAAAAGTGACACAACTATCTGCTGTAGCTAGACTATTGAATATAAAATTAGAGTATCGCATACCTGAACTGTAACATCCCATTTAATTCTGTTTGAAAAGTCAACTCTAGTCAAGCAAAGTAAAAAAAAAAGTCAACTAAAGTCCTTTTTATTGTTTGGGTTTTATTTAGGTTATGATAATAACCTTTATTTGCTAAAATCCTTATAATATCCATAGTTGAATTTGGAAGGAAAAATGTTTGAATACCGAGAAACTTCGTATACTATTTATTGCCTCGGACCGCAAACACTTCATGCCACAAAGAGTTTACGGTCGTACACTCCTCGGACCGTAAACTCCTCGCAGCCGTAAACGAGGCTTCGGCTGTAAACGGCTTGCCGACTTCGGACGGTAAACAACTCGGCCGTAAACCCTCGCATATATATATATATATATATATATATATATATATATATATATATATATATATATATATATATATATATATATATATATATATATATATTCTTCATATTTCCTTCATTTCTCATATCCTCCAGTCGAGAACTCTCAAATTCTCTCAAGTATCATCAAGAACACTTCTAATTCTCACCAAATTTGTAAGTGATTCTTCCATTCCTAAGCTGATATCCTTACTTAATCTAGTTAAAACCTACGATTTCATCCATGAAATCATCTCTTTTGGTTAGATCTTCAAGAACACCAAGAACACACACTAGTTCTTTAGACCGTGATCACTCCCTTCAAGCTTCAAAACGTAAGTAATCTCTATATACTAGTTATCCTATAGAAGCTTTTAACATACAACCTTGAAAACAACCATTTACAAGAACAACAAGAGTTTACGGCCATGAGCATCTCCCTTGGTCGTAAACTCCTATGAAGAACATTGGTCGTAAACTCCCCTTGGCCGTAAACACCAAAGGTGTGGCCGTAAACTCCAATGAGTGGTCGTAAACTCCATTTGATTCAATCACATGTGATTGTAACATTTCAATCTAAGTGATTCCTAGTCCCTAAGAGGGTTTCTTAGCATAATTAGTTGTTTAAACACTAATTATATCCATATATGTATCCTTATATGCTTAATAGGATCCGTTGTGTTCAAGACTTCACTTGTCACTTAGCATCCTACACCAATCTTACATTTGAATAACTTACAACAGGTGAGTTCATACCCCCGTATTATCATAAGTTTTTACTGTTTTAAGGGGGGGGGGGAATAAAAGTCTAACACAAAGTTTCTGTGTTATAAACAAGTGGTTACAATAATTTATAAAAATGGATTTCAGTTATCATCAAATCAAATGATTATCAATGTTTTTTTCAAAATATCAAACCTCTTTTAAATATTTTTATAAATTTATATTTTTCCCCAAAAATCATACTAGTATACATATATTTATATAAATAAGATTTAAAAGGCTTAGGACTGATAACCCACTTTGATTCCTTTTCCTTGTCTAGATGTGGGATTACAAGTATCAATTATTTGTCCGAGTGTCATTTAAATTTTACTTATATATATTTGTATATGTATACAAGTATAAAAGTTAGTTCATTAAGTACAATTACCCTTTGTAACATGTTGAGCAAGGGGTTACATTAATGAATACTCGTTATCAATTCAGAAAGTACATATAAATTATAATAGGTATAATCTATGATTCACAGAACATTAACTCATGATTCAAGTATACTAAAGTACATTGTTTTACAAGAACAAAGGTTTGATTCAAAACTATTCAAGGGAATACATTCTTTCAGATATATACTAAGAATACTAGTTCAAGAACATACTATCAATCTTTTATTTCAGAATGATTGGGTTTTCATAATTATTATACAGGTAACGTTTATATGCTTTTATGAGTCAAGTAGTACAGGTTGTTTAATTCATTTAAACAATATAGTAAAGTCCTGACATTATAACCAGAATCTCCAGCCGGGGATTGAAACAATGTGTGTGTAGATCTATATTGGGATTGACAACCCCGCACTCGGACTGCTGGCTACAGTCGGCATTACACGCCTGTGTGTGACAAATTGTTATAAACATGTTTGCAGTGCATTCATAGCGTTGGGTCAGGCCATCTAGTCAGTATGGTTATAATAACTCATTAAAAGATATTAACAATACGTTAATGTATAATTAACTAAACTTAAGTACATTTTCAAAGTACTAGTTTACCAGATACAGTTTACAGTATTACATTACAGTTTACAATAACAGTTGATGAAATCAGACATACTCTCAGATACAAGTTTACAAAAAGGATTACAAATACAGAACATTGGTTTACAAATAGAACAGTTTTATGTAACAAAAACTACTATTCATATATAGCAGAAAATAATGGATTTTCTGCAACAGTTTACATATTCAAGAAACAGAAAACATTCTTTCAAACATAAATACTTATGTACTCACTCAACTTTATGTTGATACTCTCTTTTCAAATTACTTGTATTCTCAGGGAACCAGTAGACAGGTACACCCCAAGCTTTTGAGAAGATGGAGCTATTTATGTCTTGTCTTCTTCTTTTGTACAACCATTTAGTTTCAATATATAATGATGAAACACATGTAAATATTTATATTTTTAAATACAGTGGTTGTTTGTACTCTGATTACTATAATGCATGTGTTGTGATACTACAAATGAAGTCCTCCACCCCCAGACGTTTCCGCCGTCTGGTTTGGGGGTGTGACATGAACAAAGTTATGACACTATTTGCCAGTTGATAAATGATGTGTTACTGGAGGAGAATAATATGGTAGGTAATTTATACGAGAGCAAAAAGTTAATAAAAGCACTAGGTTTGCCTATGGAGATGATTGACTGTTGCAGGTCTGGATGTATGATATATTGGAGGCAAGACAAAGATCTTTATCGGTCCAAATTCTGTAATGCAGATAGGTACAAACGGTCAAAAAAATTGGCCAGATATTCTCGCGTATCATTCAAGAAAATGCATTACTTTCCTTTGACTCCAAGGTTGAAGAGACTGTATGCTTCATAAGCCACAGCGGCTTCCATGTGATGGCACTCCGAGAATCATGGACATGATGCTGGAGTAATGTGTCATCCATCCGATTCAGAAGCTTGGAAGCACTTTGACAAAAGTCATCCTTCATTTGCAGTAGAAGTATGTAATGTAAGATTAGGCCTAAGTACAGATGGGTTTGCACCACATGGAGCATTTGGAAAACAATATTCATCTTGGCCTATTATTATAACACCTTATAACTTTCCACCTTCTATGTGCATGAAAGAGCCTTACATGTTTTTGACCGCACTTGTGCCAGGACCGTGAAACCCTAAGCATAAAATAGATGTATTTTTGCAACCAGTTGTTGCAGAGTTGGAACAATTATGGGAAGAAGGCGTAGTAGCATATGATATATCTTTAGAACAAAATTTCCATCTAAGAGCAGCTTTGATGTGGACAATAAGTAATTTTCCAGCATATGCAATGTTCTCCGGATGGTCTACAGCAGTTAAGCTAGCATGTCCTCATTGTGGGAAACATACACAAGCTTTCAGACTAAAGAATGGTAATAAGATGTCATGGTTTGACTGCCATAGAAGATTTCTACAGGTAAATCACCCATATAGAAAGGATAAAAATAATTTCAAGAAGAATCGTGAAGTGATAGAAGGTCCTCCTCCAAGTAAGAATGGTGAACAAACTTTAAGGGAGATTGAACAATTAGGTTTGGTAAAAGTGAATGAACTAAATGTTGATGATGTAAAAAAAAGATGTGGTGATCATGGTTGGAAAAAGTAAAGCATATTTTGGGATTTACCATATTGGAAAACAAACCTCATTAGATATAATTTTGATGTTATGCATATTGTGAAAAATGTATTTGAAAACTTTTTTACACTTTAATGGATGTCAAAGGGAAGACGAAGGACAATGTAGCAGCCAGAAGAGATCTGAAGCTCTATTATAGGAAGAGAAAAGGAGTCGAAGACAATGAAAGAGCCTACTATACTCTAGACAAGAATCAAAAGAAAGCAAGATGCCAATGGGTGGAGAAATTGCGTTTCCCCGATGGTTATGTTTCTAATTTGGGGAGGTGTGTTGATTTAACAGGGTGTAGACTGTTTGGAATGAAAAGCCACGATTGTCATGTTTTTATACAAAGATTGATGCCAATTGCATTTTGTGAGATGTTGCCAAAACAAGTGTGGGAAGCATTAACAGAGTTGAGTATTTTCTTCAATACATTAACAACAACATCAATCACAACAAAATACATGGAAAGGATTGAAACCGAGATCCCAATAATACTATGTAAATTAGAGACCATTTTTGTCCCTGGTATTTTTAACTCCATGGAACATTTACCAGTACATTTGCCATACGAAGCGAAGATAGCCGGTCCTGTCCAATATCGGTGGATGTATCCATTTGAAAGGTTTGTATGGTATATCATAATGTATGTTGCTATTTATGTAAGCTGATTTAAATAATCTTCACTATAGGTATCTAAATCAGTTGAAAAAAGATGTGAAAAATAAAGCTTGAGTGGAAGGGTTCGTTGTTATCGCGTACTTGCTACGTGAAGCATCTATATTTTGATCTCATTATTTCGAGACTGGTGTCCCCACACGTAATAGAAAGTTGCCTCGAAATGATGATGGAGGAGGAGATGAGCAAGCGGATGCTAACAACGACATGTTAAATATATTTTCATATCTTGGGCGTCATTATGTAAGATTCACAAATAGAATGATGTCTGATGAGGAAGTGCATGCTGCCCAAACTTAGATACTCCTTAACGAAGATAAGATCAAGCATTACATCAGGTACGTAACATATGCATCACTTTTAATTATAATAATCACTTGTTGTGTAATTGCTATGAATTAATAACATTAACATGCATGATTTTAATTATTACATTCATAGTAACTTCAAAATGTTATTCAATTGGTGATACATAATATTTGAAAAAAATTTGAATGAACTTATGGGGGATATGGATGAACAGGTCCTTGCAGCTGAAGTTGAGAAGAACTTTGCAGTATGGTTTCAAAACTATGTGGGTGTTATTCTTGTATTTTTTAAAATTTATTATTTTTTGTTATGGTTATAATTAACTCTAAGTAAGTGTTTTACCATTTTTCATATAGGCACGTAAGATCCCGATAAACAACAAGTATATATCTGACCTTTCCAAAATGCCATTCAAAAAAGTGAACTTATATAGTGTATACTTGGTCAATGGTTACAAGTTTCACACAGAAGCTCATAGTCTGAACAAATCAACAACCAATAGCGGATTGTGTGTTAGTAGCCAAGGAGGTGATTATTATGGTAAGGTAGAGGAAATTTTAGAAGTCGAGTACCCTGGTTACCCAATTAAAACCACGGTTTTGTTTAAATGTCATTGGTACGATCCAACACCTAACATAGGAGTTAAGGTTTACAAACAATATAACTTGGTCGAGATAAACGTCAAAAGAAAATACAACAAGTTCGAGCCATTTGTTTTAGCCATGCAAGTCACTCAGTGTGTTACATTCCTTACCCAAGTTCGAAAACAAACAACTCGGACTGGTGGGCTGTATTTAAAGTAAAACCTCGTGGTTGGACCGATGAAAATCATCCTCAGAAAGACGTTGCTTTCCAGGAAGATGAAGTTGAATCAAATGAAATCTTTATACCAAGTGCAGCCGATACAAACAATTCTGATGATCACGAAATGTCAAACAACGGTTCAGATAATGAAAATAATATTGATGAAGAAGGTGAAATTCATGAGGACGAAGATGATGGTATTCTTGACAGCGACGGTAGTTATGAGTATAGTACATCGAGCAATAAAGAAGAAGAGGATGAAGAAGAAGAGGAGGAAGAAGATAATGACTAGATGTTTTTGGGTTTAATGTTTTTTTTCAGATGAAGTTAATTTGTAATTTGGTTTAATATCAATACATAAATGTAAACTAGGAAGAAAGCCCGGGCTTCGCCCCGGGATGTTTTTGTTTGTGTTTTTTATGTCGAAATGTAAAACTATTAACTGTAAAGCCCAAGAGTATCAAAGTGGCTAAAGAATTGTGGAAAAAACCTAAATGTTTTTCGTGTATATTGTGCCAAATGTATAATTTTTTACAATAAGGACCAAAATTGTCAAAGTGGCTAACAAAATAGTGGCAAAAATCTAAGGTTTTTTTTGTGTTTTTTTACCAAAATGTAAAAGTATTGTTTCCAAGGGCCAAAAGTGTCAAAGTTACCAAAAAAATGTGGCAAAAATCTTCATGCCCAAAAAGTTCCTATTGCTAACTCTTTTGTGCTTATATATATATATATATATATATATATATATATATATATATATATATATATATATATATATATATATATATACTAATGTATTACATTATAGATTAAAATATATATGTTATTTTTGTCTTTTCCATTTCAACAATCAAAATTCCACTGTTACCTATAAAAGGTTATAATATTTGAATAATGTGTTTTGACACAAATATCCTTAGTATTCACATATTTGGAATGATTTCAAGGGCACTTTGGTCTTTTAGCACTCTAAAGCGTTAAGGCGCCATCATACCTCTAACGTCACACCAGTGTTATCAGTTCTTCAACCATTCAGAACGTCTCAACATTTCCGGACGATAAATCTCTATACAAACACTAAACCCCAAAATCATCGAAGGGTAATCGTTCTTAAAATCGAATTTCTCCGATAATAGACACTCTTATACTCCTCGCGACCAGATCATCATAAAGTAAGTTTTTTTTCCATACCCTGATACACTATTTTTCATAGTTACGCTTATTTTTTAAAAAGGAATTGAAATCAACTACTCCAATGTTTATTTTGTAAGTAGAATGTCGAATACTAGAAGTTGCCATTCGTTAGATGATGTCCCATTAGATATTTTGAGTCAGATATTGGTAGTATTAGGGTCAGAATCTGCGAAAGACATCGTCTCTGCAAGACTTTGGTTATTTTCAATAAACATCAACTAATGAATGTATATTCGATGAAATATAACTTTATTTATTTGTTATTTACTGTGTATTTAAATTTTTGAAGTTCAAAAAAGATGTATGAAGCGGGGGTGATCCTCAAGTGTTCACAACAACATGCATTGACATGATTGAAGGAATGGGTCCCAAAAATCAGAATGTCGATTCATTTATACGCACATGTGCATTGCATAATAACATTGAAGGCATGTCCATATAAGGAATTGTATGTGTATTTTCATTAATTATATGTAATTTATACCATTTATTAATCTTTTGTGTCATTGATGTTATATATTGATATTGTTATTCTGTCAACAGGATGAGTGCTTTTATTATGGCAATTTTGATTTAGGATTGTCTTTGTTGAGACAAGCAGCAAATGAAGATCATCTTGAGGCAATTTATTTGCTTGGAATGATCTACATTTCAAGAGGGCCTCATCAATGTGATGGAGTTATGTATATATGGTATATGTCACACCCCAAAACCGGAACGGCGGAAACGTTCGGGGGTGGAGGACGTCATGTTCAGTATCACAACAATGCAAAGTAGTAAACAAGAAACAACATCATCCATTGCATTGATAATATAATTTCATACAAGTGTGTTCTGTCAACTTATATAGACACCAAAAATATACATCAAAAATAAAAGATGAGTATTGAACGAGCTCCATCTTCTCAGAACCTGGCACCGGTACCCGTCTACTGGTGACCTGAGAATACAAGTTATTTTGAGAGAGTTTATCAGCTTTAAAGCTGGTGAGATCATAAGTATATTAGTGTCTGAAATTGTATGAAAGTGTTTGTAAGACTGTAATGTATAAGTTTTGTAAAAGTTTGTAATTGTTTGAACCCTCCTAGAAAACCCTATGTTTCCTACTAAAAGTAGCCTTCTACCAAGGCATCTAGTATCTGTGTGTGTCTCTTGTAAGAGTGTGTATTTTCCCAAATCTGACTATTATTAACCAAAAATATAGTTCTTACATTATTGTTTATTGTGTGAATATCACAAAGTAAATGTAAAGGGAAAATGAAATAGTATTGTAGTGTTGTATTAAGTAACTACTGTTGTACTAATTACTTTAAACTATTTGTTATTTAAAGCACCATGTGATCGGCCTGTATCCTGCTACCGACTCTATAGTAAAACGACGATGTAAGACGTCGTAAGAAATGACGTTTGGCACCCGTAGACTTGCAAGTCCCACTGTAGCGAGCAGCAAGGTGTAGGATAGTTAATCCAGTATAGATCTATAAACAAACTCATATGCTCCCCAATTAAGGAGATTCTGGATACAAAACGGGTCATGACAGGTAGTGCCATGTCCCCCGTTAAGTGGCTCTCATAACTGTATGTAATGTATATGTATATGTATATGTATGTGCTAGCTGTATTGTATGTTCTTTCTCTGTCTAGCTTGTATGTTTTGTTTCTCATCACTGTGTATTATGTTTGTTTCTCATCACTATGTATTATGTTTGTTTCTCATCACTATGTATTATGTTTGTTTCTCATCACTATGTATTATGTTTGTTTCTCATCACTATGTATTACTCATGAATGAACTGACTCATTGTATGCTTCATTGTTCTAGTAATAGTATCTTCCTAAGCTATATCTATTATAGTTTACTAGTAATGTTGTTTATGTATATGAACATGTTTGTATACCTTTGCTACCCAAAGGCATTAAACTGAATAAAAGAAGTAACCTTTTATATATACACACATATACATGATATATAACTAGGATTCAAATGACCTTCGGACAAATAACCTGAATGCCCTAAGTCCACAACCAAATAAGGAGCAGGAAGTAAGGTGAGCTATCAGTCCTAAGTCCTTTCAATCCTACTTATATAACTATATCTATATAGATACATAGAATATAAGTTAAAAGAATTTAAGTAAAAGTATTTAACATGTAAAAGAGTTTGATAAAAGCATTTGGTATGTAAAAGAGTTTGTAAGACAGTTTGAAGTAAAACAGTTTGGTAACACAGTTTGAAAAGTAAGAAATCCACTTGTTTGGTAGTTATTAATCACATGTGATTGATATAATAACTATAATTGTTCAACTTGTATTCCCCCCCCCCCCCATAAAAGCATTTAAAAACATTTAAAAGGTTAATTAAGGGGTATGAACTCACCTGTAGTGAGTGGTTTGGATGAACGGAATGTATAGGATGCTAGGTGTCAAGTGAAGACTTGTACACACACGATGATCCTAGTTAACATATAATATCACATATATGTATCTAATTAGTCTTTAAACAACTAATTAACAAAGTTAAGACATCCTAGGACATGTAAAACACCTTTTAAAAGTGCTATAAGTGCTAAGGATTGCATCTAAGTGTTGTAGGACATTGCTATTGAGTTTAGGGTTCAAGGGAACCCCTTTATTTGAGTTTACGGTTTTGTGACCATAACTCATTGAGTATACGGTCGTAAACCCATGCGTTTACGGCCGTAAAGTCATGTTTCTTTGACCATCTTGTGTTTTGAAGCTTTACAAGTCCTTAGAAGCATTTCTACTTGAAGTATAAGCCTTAGGAAGAGATTAGGGCACCATTTCACTCCTAAATGGAGTTTACGGTCCCTGGACCATTTCCCTTTGGGTTTACGTCCGTAAACCCAAATGGTTTATGGTCTTTTGATGTTTCCAAGTACTAAACTCATTAAGGAAGGGATCTATGCAAGTTTCCAAGGCTTAGAAGGGACTAGGGCACACTTTGGCACCCTTTTTAGGGTTTACGGTCCAAGGTGTTCTTGGACTGTAAATACCTTTGATCCTTGGTTTCCTTGGTGTTTTCTTGATGTATTGAAGTGTAACAAGACTTATTATACTCTAGGATAGAAGTACTTACAAGATAGAGGCTTGAAAAGGTGCTAAAAGTCCAAGAACACTAGTGTGTGTTCTTGGTATTCTTGGTGAAACTTGAAGATCTAACCTTTTGGAATGATTTCACGGATGGAAGTGTGTTAAATCACTAGATTAAGTAATATATCAACTTATTAGGGCTAGAAACACTTACAAGTTGAAGATCTTGAAGAATTGTTGGATGATACTTGAGAGAGAATTGAGTTTGGATCTTGAATTTGTGAAAAATGGTAAATAATGACTAAGTATCATATATATACCCCCAATTTAGGGTTTACGGCCGTAAACACCTTTGTTTAGGCCGTAAACTCCAAACTCTTGGAGCTTTGGGACTTTATTGTTGCACAATAAACCCTAGAGCATCCTCTCTCCTGATATCTCCTGAAGTACTAATCTTAAAATACTCAAACTTATTCCAAAAAGCTTGAAAATTAGCAGAAACAGTTTTGACTCCTATTGAAGTGAATGGTTGTACAGAATAGAAATTTCGGGTTGTCACATCATCCCCCCGTTAGAAGGAATTTCGTCCCGAAATTAGAGTTTAAGCAACTAAGTAGTTACAAGCAACTAAGTAAAAAGAAGAGGATATTTCAGTTTCATCTGATCCTCTCGCTCCCAAGTGAATTCAGGTCCTCGCTTGGCGTTCCAGCGAACCTTCACTATCGGGATACGGCTTTGTTTCATTTGCTTGACCTCCTGGTCCATGATCTCTACTGGTTCTTCCACGAAGTTGAGGCTCTCGTTGATCTCGATCTCGTCGAGTGGGATTACAAGAGTCTCGTCGGACAGACACTTTTTCAAGTTCGATACGTGGAAAGTAGAATGTACGTTACTGAGTTCGCGTGGTAAGTTAAGTTTGTAAGCTACAGGGCCGATTCTTGCGAGAATCTCGAAAGGCCCTATGTACCTTGGATTTAGCTTTCCACGCTTTCCGAAGCGTATCAAGCCCTTCCAGGGTGAGACCTTCAATAGAACACGGTCGCCCACCTGTAATTCCAACGGTTTCCTTCGTTTATCAGCGTAGCTTTTCTGTCGATCTCTAGAGGCTTTCAATCGTTCACGAATCTGAACGATCTTCTCTGTCGTTTCCCGAATGATCTCCAGACCTGTGAGAGTGCTTTCAGGAACTCGTCCTTTAGCTAACTGGGTATCACCCACCTCAGCCCAGCACAGAGGGGATCTGCACTTTCGGCCATAGAGGGCCTCGAATCGAGCAGCCTTTATGCTCGTGTGATAACTGTTGTTGTAGGAAAATTCTACAAGGGGTAAATGAGTATCCCATGCTTTCCCAAAGTCGATCACAAAGGCTCGCAGCATATCTTCCAAGGTTTGGACAGTCCTCTCACTTTTCCCGTCTGTGTGTGGATGGTAGGCTGTACTCATGTCCAGCCTAGTTCCTAGGGAACTTTGTAGCGACTGCCAGAACCTCGAAGTGAATCTACTATCTCTGTCTGAGATAATGGAAGTTCTTGTAAGTTTCTCCATCTTGTCTGTTTCCTTAATAGGCAGGAAGTGTGCGGACTTGGTCAATCTGTCGACGATGACCCATATGGTATCAAGTCCACCCGTTGTCTTGGGCAACTTGGTTATGAAATCCATAGTGATCCGCTTCCACTTCCATTCCGGTACCTCTGGCTATTGTAATAGACCGGAGGGTTTCTGGTATTCAACCTTGACCTTTGCGTAAGTAAGGCATTTACTTACGAATGTAGCAATCTCTGCTTTCATGTTAGGCCACCAGTATAACTTTTTAAGATCCAGATACATCTTATCTGAACCCGGGTGGACGGAATAACGAGTGTTGTGCGCCTCGTTCATGACCAAGTCTCTGAAACCACCAAGTTTCGGGGTCCAGATCCGATCCATGAGAAAATAAGCTCCGCCACCCTTAACCTCCAAGTTCTTATCCATCCCACTCAGGGATTCACCCGCCACGTTTTCAGGTTTCAAAGCGTCGATCTGAGCCTCCTTAATTTGCGTGGACAAGTGTGAATGGATAGTCATAGTCAATGATTTGACTCTACGACCAGAATATTATTTCCGACTTAGGGCGTCAGCTACTACGTTGGCTTTACCCGGATGATAACGAATTTCGCATTCGTAATCACTGAGTAGCTCGACCCACCGTCGTTGTCTCGTGTTGAGCTCTTTCTGGTCGAATATATGTTGTAGGCTCTTGTGGTCTGTAAAGATTGTGCTCTTTGTACCATACAGGTAGTGTCTCCAGATTTTCAGAGCAAACACAACTGCTCCTAGTTCAAGATCGTGGGTAGTGTAGTTGACCTCATGTGTTTTTAGCTGTCTCGAGGCATAGGCGATGACCTTACCTCGCTGCATCAGAACACATCCGAGTACTTGATTTGACGCATCGCAATAGACAACGAAGTCTTTTATTCCTTCGGGGAGGGATAGTATTAGTACGGTGCACAAGGCTCTTTTGAGCGTTTGGAATGCTCTCTCCTGCTTCTCTTCCCAATCAAAGGCCACGCCCTTCTGGGTCAGTGTCGTAAGAGGTTTCGCAATGCGGGAGAAGTTCTGAATGAACCTGCGATAGTAGCCAGCGAGACCTAGAAATTGACGAATTTCTGTAGGCGTCTTCGGTGCTGACCAGTTCTCAATGGCTTTAATTTTGGAAGGGTCCACGTGTATTCCCTCTTCGCTAACCACGTGCCCTAAGAATTCGACTCGTCGGATCCAAAATTCGCATTTCGAGAACTTCGCATAGAGCTTCTCCGAACGAAGGGTTTCTAAGACTAGTCGCAGATGTTGACTATGCTCCTCCTTACTACGAGAGTAGATAAGTATGTCATCGATGAAGACGATGATGAACTGATCCAAGTAAGGACGACACACCCTATTCATTAAGTCCATGAATACAGCAGGTGCGTTTGTTAATCCGAACAGCATCACTACGAATTCGTAGTGCCCATAACGAGTTCGGAAGGTTGTCTTCAGAACATCCTCCCCTAGCACTCATAGTTGGTGATATCCGGACCTTAAGTCTATTTTTGAAAAGAAGTTCGCCCCTTGAAGTTGGTCAAATAAATCGTCAATACGAGGCAAAGGATAACGATTCTTGACGGTCAGGTTGTTGAGCTCCCTGTAGTCGATGCACATACGAAACGATCCGTCTTTCTTCTTGATGAACAAGACTGGAGCTCCCCAGGGTGAGAAGCTTGGTCTTATAAAGCCCTTGCTGAGAAGTTTGTTAAGTTGACAGGACAGTTCTTGCATCTCTGCAGGTGCTAGACGATAGGGCGATTTGGGTACGGGAGTAGCCCCTGGAACTAAGTCGATTCGAAACTCGACTTGACGTTGCGGAGGTAATCCTGGGAGTTCTTCCGGAAAGATGTCGGGAAAGTCGCGTACTACTGGAATGTTCTGAATGTCTTTCGCTTCTTGGCTCACATCGACCACATGAGCAAGGAATGCGCGACATTCCTTTCGCAAGAATTTCTGAGCTTGAATGCTCGAGATGATACGAAGGTTTGTACCGGGTTTGTCGCCATATACTACTAGGGTTTCGCCAGACAACATATTAAGGCGTACAGCCTTTTCGTAACACATGATGTCGGCACGATGAAGACTCAACCAATCCATGCTGATAATGACGTCGAAACTTTTAATAGAAACCGGCATGAGGTCGATTGAAAATGAATGGTTATCAAGTGTTAGGGTACACCCTATGAATATACTCCTGGTGCTCTCTGTCTTTCCATTAGCCATTTCTATAGTGAACGGTTCTTTAAGTGCTCGTGATTTTTGCTTAAGTAAATGAGCAAGTTTTTGGTTCACGAAACTCCTCTCCGCTTCACTATCAAACAGAAAGCATGCATAAGAGTTATTGAGGAGAAACATACCAGTGACCACTGTGGGGTCGGCAACCGCTTCCTCGTGGCCTATGGCCAGAACTCTTGCCACTCCACCGGCATTCCCTGCCTTCGGGCAGTTCCTTTTGTAGTGGCCCACCTCGCCACAACCGTAGCAAGTTTGGCTCACACCAGCGCCGGGGACTTGGGTGATTGGCCTCGCCGGAGCTTTGCAGAAACGGGCAGTGTGCCCCTTCCTGTTGCAGTTCAAACACTGCATTTCCTGGCAGGCTCCTACGTGGTGGAAGTTGCACTTGTTGCACTTGGGCAAACTTCCAGCGTACTGCTTTACCGGATCAGCAGCGGCAGGTGCTATCGCAGCATGAACTGCCACGACCTGCTGCTTTTTGGAAGCCTTTGACTTTCTCTTGTCATCCCAAAACTTTCGCTTGGAATCAGCGGTTCTGACGGGTTCTGAGATGGCCAGGGTTGTTGTTGCGGCCGGGGTACGAACCCCATTGTCTATGAGCCGCTGTGCCAATCGCTTGGCACTATCAAATGTAGTGGGGTTTGAAGCCAAAACATTTCCCTGGAATGGAGGCACTAGCCCCCATATGTATCTTTCAATCTTCTTCCCCTCCATATGAACCATGTTGGGACAGAGGGCCACCAGTTCACAGAACTTGGCGGTGTAGGAGACTATGTTGGAGCCCTTCATGGTTAGGCTTCACAAATCTTCCTCTATGTTTTGGATTTCGCCCCTCGGGCAGTACTCCTCAACCATTAGCTCTCTCAGAGCTTCCCAGCCCATAACATTTGCCACTATAAGGGATAGTGACTTGACATGGCTATTCCACCATGTTAGGGCTTTTGACTCAAAGGTGCAAGCAGCAAACTTGACCTTGCTTCCCTCCGGGCATGAGTAGATCTCAAAGACCGACTCCGTCTTTTCGAACCATTGCGAGAGGGCAATGACTCCGTCAGTCCCCTTAAAGGACAATGGCTTGCAGTTTGTGAAGTCCTTGTAGGAGCACTCTCTGGAGCGCACAGGAATTTCACCATGAGTAGATAGGACAGGGGTTCCTCCTCCAGTGGAACCAGAAGAATGATATTGTGCCATGGCCGTAGCCACAGCCGCAGCTACATCAGCATTCAGGGCTGCCGTGTCGAATTGAGGAGCAGGTGGTGTTGGTGCGGAAGGATCGCGTCTTGTCGATTTACGTGGAGGCATCTTTTAACTATAAGTTTAGAAAGATGAAGATATTGATAAGAATTTAATAGGAAGTAGATAAGAATGACTCATGGACTAACTCTCCATAGTCCAACAGCACAAATGAATAACACGATTGATTGTAAACGAAAGCATTGGATATAATTTCCATGAGGTTAGATATCTATCAATAATACTGGAATTACAGATGTAATGAGTTCGGGAAAAATGACCTAGAAGTAGGTCTTACATCAACCAAGATGGAAAATTTTGACAGACTACTACCTAATCAAGACCTAACGGGTCTAAGACTTACAAAGATAGGAAATTAGACTAGAGTTTTTACACAAACTAGGTTATATCCAAAAGAGAAGCCGATAAGACTCTATCGGCGACGAGAACTACTAGAGTGAGTTCTTGAATCTGACAGAAGGCGTTCTATGTCTCTCACGCGCCTATCAGATCTTTCTTGTTGAGCTCGAAGTTCCCTGACTTCTGCTTGGGTTTCAGCAAGTTCCCCCTGTAGAACTGCATTGCGGACCTGAGTCCTTTCATGAGCAGACTCTAGTTGGCGAATGCGGACAGTGTTAACGCTAGAGTTGGCGTCAATCTCCACTACTCGGTCGATAGCTGCTCGACCTTGCTCGGTGTTCCGAGCAATCCTACGAACCATTATGGGTAGGACCCTATCAGCTGAAACTCCCTCAGTGAGGTTGTAGAAGCTTCTGTCTCCATTGTAGGGTATGGGTTGACCCTGTTCCTGACTCCATCTGTTCAAGTTTGTGGCCCACAGAGGAGTGGGTCCTTGAAATGCTGGACGAGGGTTCAGGTTTGGGTCTTGAGCAGCTGGGGGTAGGTTGTTGACTTCAGGCTCTGAGTCAGAACCATCAGAAAAGCCTTCAGCTTCGTGATCATCCAAAGGGATTGGGTGATCATCTTCTGGCTCTTCTCCCAGGAAAATGGAATCCAGCCATTACATCTACGCGAGAAAAGGGATAAGGAAATAATTAATAGACGAACTAACTACATAATTATAAGATGATCTTTATCAGTTACTCCAACATTTGCATAGTGCATACCAGTCATAGGTAACCTAGACAGGATAGACCTTCGAATAAGTGACCCTAACTCTAAGCCCACAACCAAACAAGGAACAGGAAGTAGAGCAAATATCACAGATTCTAAGTCTATGCCATCCTAGTTACCTATAACCTTAATGTATCCACCCCGCAAATATTGACATACCAATAAAGACCTTTTTAGTTCTCAGATAAGTAATTAATAGTCACACAAAATACTCCTATAGTATTTTAAGTTTATGTTCTGTTCTACTGTTCTCGTTGTAGTAGTGTTGGTAAGTTTTTAGACTTGTTGCAACCTCACAACCATACTTAGGCACATGCTAATCACTCCTCGGATAATGTAGTTGATCAGCCTACATCTTCCCAGGGTTGACCATATGTCTCTAAGTCTACTTGTGCTGTCCAACAATTGTAATACTTTTGTTCTGTCCTAGTGACAATGATTTTAGTATGAATGCAGGTATGTATACATAGTTAAATATTTTATTATTTAAAAGTATAAACTCTTTATCAGAGTATTTTAATCCCGTTGTGTTTATAGTTCGTATATCTTTTATGGGTTGATACACTCGATTCACTATAAACAGAGCTCTGATACCAATCTGTCACACCCTAAAACCGGAACGGCGAAAACGTTCGGGGGTGGAGGACGTCATGTTCAGTATCACAACAATGCAAAGTAGTAAACAAGCAACAACATCATCCATTGCATTAATAATATAATTTCATACAAGTGTGTTCTGTCAAGTTATATAGCCACCAAAAATATACATCAAAAATAAAAGATACGTCTTGAACGAGCTCCATCTTCTCAGAACCTGGCACCGGTACCTTTCTACTGATGACCTGAGAATACAAGTTATTTTGAAAGAGTTTATCAGCTTTAAAGCTGGTGAGATCATAAGTATATTAGTGTCTGAAATTGTATGAAAGTGTTTGTAAGACTGTAATGTATAAGTTTTGTAAAAGTTTGTAATTGTTTGAACTCTCCTAGAAAACTCTATGTTTCCTACTAAAAGTAGCCTTCTACTAAGGCATCTAGTATCTGTGTGTGTGTCTCTTGTAAGAGTGTGTATTTTCCCAAATCTGACTATTATTAACCAAAAATATAGTTCTTACATTATTGTTTATTGTGTGAATATCACAAAGTAAATGTAAAGGGAAAATGAAATAGTACTGTAGTGTTGTATTAAGTAACTACTGCTGTACTAATTACTTTAAACTATTTGTTATTTAAAGTACCATGTGATCCGCCTGTATCCTGCTACCGACTCTATAGTAAAAGGACGATGTAAGACGTCGTAAGAAATGACGTTTGGCACCCGTAGACTTGCAAGTCCCACTGTAGCGAGCAGCAAGGTGTAGGATAGTCAATCCAGTATAGATCTATACACAAACTCATACGCTCCCCAATTAAGGAGATTCTGGATACAAAATGGGTCATGACAGGTAGTGCCATGTCCCCCGTTAAGTGGCTCACATAACTGTATGTAATGTATATGTATATGTATATGTATGTGCTAGCTGTATTATGTGTTCTTTCTCTGTGTAGCTTGTATGTTTTGTTTCTCATCATTGTGTATTATGTTTGTTTCTCATCACTATGTATTATGTTTGTTTCTCATCACTATGTATTATGTTTGTTTCTCATCACTATGTATTATGTTTGTTTCTCATCACTATGTATTATGTTTGTTTCTCATCACTATGTATTACTCATGAATGAACTGACTTAATGTATGTTTCATTATTCTAGTAATAGTATCTTCCTAAACTATACCTATTATAGTTTACTAGTAATGTTGTTTGTGTATATGAACATGTTTGTATACCTTTGCTACCCAAAGGTATTGAACTGAATGAAAGAAGTAACCTTTTATATCTACAAACATATACATGATATATAACTAGGATTCAAACGACCTTCGGACAAATAACCTGAATGCCCTAAGTCCACAACCAAACAAGGAACAGGAAGTAAGGTGAGCTATCAGTCCTAAGTCCTTTCAATCCTACTTATATAACTATATCTATATAGATACACAGAATACAAGTTAAAAGAATTTAAGTAAAAGTATTTAACATGTAAAAGAGTTTGATAAAAGCATTTGGTATGTAAAAGAGTTTGTAAGACAGTTTGAAGTAAAACAGTTTGGTAACACGGTTTGAAAAGTAAGAAATCCACTTGTTTGGTAGTTATTAATCACATGTGATTGATATAATTACTATAATTGTTCAACTTATATTCCCCCCCATAAAAGCATTTAAAACCATTTAAAAGGTTAATTAAGGGGTATGAACTCACCTGTAGTGAGTGGTTTGGATGAACAGAATGTATAGGATGCTAGGTGTCAAATGAAGACTTGTACACACACGATGATCCTAGTTAACATACAATATCACATATATGTATCCAATTAGTCTTTAAACAACTAATAAACAAAGTTAAGACATCCTAGGACATGTAAAACACCTTATATAAGTGCTATAAGTCCTAAGGATTACATCTAAGTGTTGTAGGACATTGCTATTGAGTTTAGGGTTTAAGGGAACCCCTTTATTTGAGTTTACGGTTTTGTGACGATAACTCATTGAGTTTACGGTCGTAAACCCATGAGTTTATGGCCGTAAACTCATATTTCTTTGACCATCTTGTGTTTTGAAGCTTTACAGGTCCTTAGAAGCATTTCTACTTGAAGTATAAGCCTTAGGAAGAGATTAGGGCACCATTTCACTCCTAAATGGAGTTTGCGGTCCCTGGACCATTTCCCTTTGGGTTTATGGCCGTAAACCCAAATGGTTTATGGTCTTTTGATGTTTTCAAGTACTAAACTCATTAAGGAAGGGATCTATGCAAGTTTCCAAGGCTTAGAAGGGACTAGGGCACACTTTGGCACCCTTTTTAGGGTTTACGGTCCAAGGTGTTCTTGGACCGTAAACACCTTTGATCCTTGGTTTCCTTGGTGTTTTCTTGATGTATTTAAGTGTAACAAGCCTTATTATACTCTAGGATAGAAGTACTTACAAGATAGAGGCTTGAAAAGGTGCTAAAAGTCCAAGAAAACTAGTGTGTGTTCTTGGTGTTCTTGGTGAAACTTGAAGATCTAACCTTTTGGAATGATTTCACAGATGGAAGTGTGTTAAATCACTAGATTAAGTAATATATCAACTTATTAGGGCTAGAAACACTTACAAGTTGAAGATCTTGAAGAATTGTTGGATGATACTTGAGAGAGAATTGAGTTTGGATCTTGAATTTGTGAAAAATGGTAAATAATGACTAAGTGTCATATATATACCCCCAATTTAGGGTTTACGGCCGTAAACACCTTTGTTTAGGCCGTAAACGCCAAACTCTTGGAGCTTTGGGACTTTATTGTTGCACAATAAACCCTAGAGCATCCGCTCTCCTGGTATCTCCTGAAGTACTAATCTTAAAATACTCAAACTTATTCCAAAAAGCTTGAAAATTAGCAGAAACAGTTTTGACTCCTATTGAAGTGAATGGTTGTACAAAATAGAAATTTCGGGTTTTCACAGTATATATGTAAATTAAATTATGTATATAGTTAATTAAGGCATGTTTATAGTTTGGGGTTAGTATTTAGTTGTGTTGTGTTGTATATTATATACTGTTGTATTGAAAAGGATACATTGGATTAATTGATGGATATTTTAATGTGTAGATTTACAATTACTTGACGCCTATTTTGGCTGGGCAGTTCCGGATGATGGGGAGTACATGGGTGTTGTTGATAGTGCCAAAGAGTTGTTGCAGGTTGTTGATGTTGTTCATAGACTTACAACAAATAACATCACATTCCAATGTGAAGACCCACGTCATTCTGTTAAAGGTGCATTTGCAATAGGCCATGAAGAGGATGAGTATCGACAAAGATATTGCACGGTTTGTCATTGGTATGTAGAGTATGGTAGGTTTTGTATGTTTCTTAAATATATTAATGGTTGATAATAGATTGGACATTGAATATTAGTGTTCTTATTGTACTGTATATGAAGTTGTATAGTACTACTATAATTTTATTTTGGTTTTGTGTTTACATCATTCTGTTAAAAAGGCATTTCAGTCATTTTTGCTTGCTATGTTGCTTGAGTAGGATGAAGTATACGTAAAACTCATGTTATTTGTGTGATAAAGTATAGTTAATGTAATTAAAAATAAGTTTGTAATGAATTCGTTGTTAAGGAAAATAATCTACATAGATTATATACTTTAACATGTCCGGTTAATGTAATTAAAAATAAGTTTGTAGTGAATTCGTTGCTAATTATTCATTATACACTATGTTTTCAAGAAACTATATACAACTTGATTAGCACAACTGGCTTAACCGCGCCCTTTTCTAGTATAAGCTTAAGTTCGAGTCCGTTTGCCAGCAATATCAACTATATAATTCATTTTTACATTTTTTAGCCATTAATTTATGACACATATTACCAATTCAAAAACATTTCATGCAAACCATACCTTACAAATTCCATTGATCATAATAATAGTTCATCCATAGTATAAGAAGATTAATTAAACGTACAACATCCCAACAAATGCCGTCACAAATTAGCTATGCGTTTTATTCCATAGCAAAACAAGCAAACGAAATCATATTCCATAGCAGAATTCCCTAGCAAATACCTACGAATGGTACTTCCATAGCAATTCAACTATGGAATTGGTTTCCGTCACAAACTCCGTTGCATAGTAACCACGATAATGAATTCCATAGCAGGAGTACAACGGAAAGTGATTTCGTAACAAATGTCGTTGGAAAATTGCTACGAATTTTTGTTCCATAGAACTATCGGTAGCATAATACCAACGGATATGGAGTCGGTAGCATTTCCCCTAGCAAGCCCTATTCTCGCTACCAGAAATAAAATTCCTAGACAATGTGGTAGCAACATTGCTATTGAACGACATTCCATAGCACGATCCATTGCAGATTAACAACGAAAATACGTTCCATAGCGACCTTCCCTAGAAAAACAGCGTTTTTCTTGTGTTTTCTCCTCCTTTGTTTTATCCACAACATGAGCGAGAAAGGCGTGATTCTTTTTATGCAAGCACTTTTGTTCTTTGATGCAAGAAATGAGTCAGAGGTTTGTGCCATGTTTATTGCCATAAACTATTAGGGTTTGTTGTTGGGTAAATGAAGGCGAACGGCCTTCTCGTGACACATAATTTCGGCATGGGGGGGGGGGGGGGGCTTAACCAATCCATGCCAACAATCATACCAAAGCTCCTAATATTAACAGGCATCAAATCAATTGGAAAGGAGTGATTATTTAATATTAACGTGCACCCTACATAGATATCGTTGGTTGATTCTGTTTTACCATTGTCCATTTCGACCGTAAAAGTTTCGTTCAATTTTTGGGGATTTTGATTTAGTAGGTGTTTGAATTCTTGACTTACGAAGCTCCGCTCAGCCCCATTATCAAATAAAATGCACGCATAAGAGTTATTGAGGGGAAACGTACCAGTCACTATGGTTGGATCTTGCACCGCCTCTCCTTGTCCCATGGCTAGGACTCTTCCTGCGTTCTGATTGTTGTTCTTGCGGCAGTTACGTTTAAAATGGTCGGTTTCTCCGCATCTGTAACATGCACGGCTGGCTCCGGCGTTGTTATCATTGGGCTGCTTGTTTTATTGTGGGGGCATCCTGCAATATCGGGCAGTGTGCCCTTTTCGATTGCAATTTGTGCATTGGAAGTCATTGCATGCCCCGAGGTGGTGGTAATTACACTTGTCACATTTGGGATTGGAACCCGTGTATGACTTAGCAGGCGCTGGTGTGGTTGAGGCTGGGACGAGTGGAGCTGGTGCGGCTGGAGCGGTAGTAGAGTGGACTGCTACTGTCTGTGGTTTCTTGAACGGCCCTAAAGTCTGTCGCCCTTTTCGCTTGTTCTCGTAGTTCTTTTTGTTACCTCCCTCTTGTTTGCCTTCTCCCTCGGTCGCTTTGGTACCTTTCTTGTCGCTATGATCATAAAGCTTCTTAGCTAGTCGTTTTTCACTGTCAAAGGTCTCGGGTTTCGAGACAATCACATTTCCTTGGATGGGAGGCGTTAATCCCCAAATGAATCGTTCGATCTTCTTACCCTCGGACGTAATCATACCAGGACACAAAAGCGCTAATTGACTAAATCTCGAGATGTAAGCATCAATGTCCGAGTTTTGTACTGTAAGGTTCCACAGTTCTTGCTTGAGTTTCTGTACTTCCCCACGGGGACAGTACTCGGCCATTAGCATCTCCTTGAGTTCTTCCCATGACATGGCGTTTGCCACAGGGAGTGTCATAGCCTCAATGGGACCATTCCACCATGACAGCGCCTGGTCGATGAACGTACATGCTGCAAATTTCACTTTACTCCCTTCCGTAAATTCGCATATTTCGAAAACCGACTCAACCTTTTCTATCCATTATTTCAAAAGTATGACTCCTCCAGTCCCATTGAAAGTGCGGGGCCTTGCATTAGAAAAATCCTTGTAGGTACAGACCTTTACAGGCCCTTGATTCCTCCCTTAGTGGGAGCTTCTTGTCCCTGGGCCATTCCCACCACTATTATTTCCAGTTTGAATGTGGGCTAGAGCTGCTGTCACTGCAGCTGAGACTGCTGCTTGAAATGCAGCAGAGTTCATGTCTGGCGGAGGCGGCGGTGGTGGTGCTGTGTTGTTATTCCTGCAAGTCGATCTCCTAGGCATCTTCTATGATGGAACAGAAGGACGATGAGTATATAATGATTTCAGATATCAGTGATTGTTTAGAGGTCGTGGTGATTCGCTTACGCAACATTAACCAATAATAGAAAAACATAGCAGATACATTACAAATAAAACACATAACTGTTTCATTAACGATAATTTCTTAGGACACGCATGAAAATTTGCCTTTGAATGGCGTTCGGTACATAGAGGAAACAAAATATGCTAGCTTATAGATTCTACGAGTAGCGCGGTTACTTAGTTTTTAGAGTTAATCCTACTTTCATAAGCAAAAGAGAGTTCTGTCGATAATGGCAGCAAGTAGGGCGGATCCTACTTGTGGTGAATAGCATCCGATGGTTTGGCTGATGATGAGGATGCACCCTGAAGTTCAGCTAATCGGTGCTCAGCGATACGTACTCTCTCCTCAAGAGCAGCGTGTCGCACCTGATACTCTCTTACCTCTGCTCGTGCAGCGGCAAGGTCTTCAATCAGGCGCTCCATTGGGACATAGCCCCGTTGAAGGTCCTGGATGTGATCATTCTCTTGTTCCGAGGCAGCTCTCATTTGCACCTTCTGGTTGGCGGTCACATGAGCCTGGTTGCCAATATCTCCGATCTGTCGGACCATGACCGGAAGAGCGCGGTCAGCGGGTCCTCCCCGGTGAAGATCGTAAAATCTTTGCTCCATTCCATAAGGAGGTGGTTGTTGTTGATGCCTGCTCCATCTCTCGATGTCATAAGCCCATGGAGGTATAGGACCATTGGGGCCCAGACGATGTGGAGGTACTCTATTGACGTAAGGAGGGTCGATGACTTCGGACTCGGCGTTCGACACGTCATCCTCCTCTTCTTCTTCTTCCTCCTCCTCATTGATATCCTCTTCTTCAAGTTCTTCCATAGGCTCTTCCTCTGGGTCTTCTTTGATCCACCCTCCATTTCCCTTATTAGGGAAATAAGGATCTCCTGGCAAATGAAATCCTGCCATGTCGTTTGTACGAGAATAGGGGCGTAAGAAGAGTGTAGAAAATTTTACGCAGCAGAAAAATACTCCTATAGTATTTTTAATTGTTTAGGTTTGGTTCTTAAAACTTTGCGATAATTAGTTGATAATTTTAGATTCATTGTTTTTACATCATGTTTTTTTTCTCAAATTACACAAAAGAGACATTAGTAAGTAAATTCCAAACTACAGCAAAATAATCCTGAATCCACGTTCCATAAACCTGCTAACTAATTTCCTGAGAATACAAGTCGTTTGAAAAGCATCAACATATAATATGTTGATGAGTTCATAAGCATTTTTGTAGAAAAATTTGTGATAGATTAGAAACCCAGAAAATCCAATATTTTCTGTTAAAGTAGTTGTAAGTCTTGTTTCCAATCAAGTATAGTTGCATGTGTGCTTTAGTTTATTATCTTTCGAAATTGTATAAAATCGTTTTCTCTAGAAAATCCTATATTTTTTGATGTACAAAGTGGTAGCCTTAAAACCCTTAGGCTTGTGTGGCAAAATTTCGTTTGCGGTATCCAAACAATAGTTTATTATAACAAAAGGTGTAACTTGCGTAAATTTCTAAATAATATTATTATATTCTAAGTGAGTCATTATAACCATACTAATATGACGGAGTGCCTGTCTTAACGTTCTTCAGGCGTTGGTTTCGTTGAAGACATTTGTCACCCTAGACTAGCCGGTCTAGCTGTAGCGAACAGCGAAGGTGCGGGGTGTCAACCCCGTATAGATATATACACAAATTCCCGCTCTCTCTCCAGGAGACTCTGGTTATAACTCTTATAGGACTTTAAACATACACTATTATATAGGTACGATGAAGACGCGTCTGACTAGAATACTAACTGATATTTACGCAAATAGTTGAAATCTGTTGTTTATATAATAAATAACAATAGTTGTATTCGTTGACTAGACGTTTCATTTTTGTTTCGTAACATTAGTTATGCTCATTGACTAGGTATTTCTTTTCGTTTCGTTTATTGAAAATAATTCACTTTGAATCATATTTATCAAAAATGCCTCAATATTATCGATGTTGGCAAAAATGGCCCTTCTTTTTATAAATTATCAAATAAGACCCACATTTGTCAAAAAGTGTCATGAGTGATCCAAAAATACGAGAATTGTTGAAAATGGCCCATTTCTTCTAAAATGCTCATTTTAGACTCATATTTAAGAAAATGTTCACAATGGCGCTTATTTATCAATTAATTCCATTTTTGGTCCATTTTAAATCGAAATGTTCAATAATTACTCAAATTTATCCCATGTTCCAAAAATGATCCTTATATATATATATATATATATATATATATATATATATATATATATATATATATATATATATATATATATATATATATATATATATATATATATTTGGCCAAAAATGGCCCAAGATATTAATATTTTCATAATTTAACATCTTCAAAATATTATGTCCAACAACTTTGTTTAAACAATTTCTTGAAGCAAATTCTTGTGGTTCTTGACATAAAATTTTATGAATCATATTTCATATAGATGATAGTTTTTGTTTATAACAACAAAATGTAGGAAAATATAGTTCAAACTCTTGAGACTTAACCAAAATCTCGAGTTTTTGGGCTAATCATATGGAGTTTCATAACCTTAAGCACACATAATATAGCATACATGCATAACAAGAAATATATCAAGATTTAAACAAGACTATGGCTTGTATTCTCCCCCAAAACTAAGAAAACTAAAAAATAGGGGTATGAAGCTCACCTTGGTTTGGAGAAAGTGTGGTTGGAGAGATGAGGTGAGAAATTGGAGCCTAGAACACTTGATGTGTTGGATGAATCCCTTGGAGATTATGATATCCTAATGTTGTTAACACATGAAGTTATGTGTGATTAAGAAGAGTCTTAACAACTAACATATGAAGTATCAAGTTAGGCACAATTACTTACAAGAAATCAAGAGGAATGGTGAAGAAAATGGCTTCTGGAGTTCTTGGTTGAATTCTTGAGAGTGTTTACGGAGTTCTCAATGAATGAAAATGAGTTTGTGAATTGGAAATAGGGGTGTACGCTCCTTGATATGGGAATGAGAAGTTGATAGGATGTTTGCTTTGATTACTGATGGGTAACGTATATTACTAGAGGTTAATTCATAATTTTCTGGGATTTGCATTGGGAATTAGCCAATTACAGCTCACAATCTGTAAACACCCTTGAATTGGAAAGGGGTTCACCGTCTAAATGGACCTTAAACTAAGGTTCACGGTCTAAAGGAGGTCCACCAAAGGTGGTTTACGGTCTAAATGAGGTCCACCATGGAGTTTACGGCCAAATGGTTGCCTATGATGGTGTTCATGGTCATGTTTTCTTCCTCAAATGGTGTTCACGGTCAAGACTTGGTGGATTTGGGTGGTTTACAGCCAAAGTGGTCCACTAAGAGTAGTTTACGGTCAAAGCTTGATTCCTTAAAGGTGTTTACGGCCATGAAAGCTTCCTAGGGAAGTGTTCATGGTCTTAATGCATAGGAAACTCTAATATGTTGGTTTTATTGTTTATGTGCTAACTATGTTGACGTAAATCTAAGATCATATGTGGTTGTATTTCTCATGAGAGTTTGGGATAGTATAATTCCCACAAATTACATTACACACGTCATAATAGTAATGTAGCTATAATTATTACATATATTGGACTCCTTTGGCTTGGTTTTTGGACTTGAAATTTCTAGTTGTGACAGTCTCTTCAATTCGCATCAGAAAAAATAGACTCTTTGGGGCAAACATGGAACAATACTAGAAGTAGCATTTCACTTTACCATACGATCAAACAGTTTGATCATGGATGACCCCTTTCGATTGGGAAGAGAAATATTGTAGGTACCTCCATGGTCACCATTGTCAATGTCCATGGAAACCTTGGAATTAGACCCTATAGGAATCTCTGCTTCAGATATGCTCTTAATCACTTATGCTTCAACTACCCTCAATATTTGGGTCAGATCAATTAGGGTCATGTCAATATTCCTCCTATAAAATTTCTCAATTAACTGATTATATGACTTTGGAAGCGAGAGAAAAACCAAATCAATGGCTTTCTCCCTTGATGAAATGACACCAATTATATCCAACTTGTCAATGTGCGATTTCATTTTCAGAACATGCACACACAAAAGTTTTACATCTTGATGTTTACATGAAAATAGGGATTTAATAGTCTCATATCTTTCAACTTGAGGGAAACGTGAAGTTGGGAGAGTCACATGAGGAAGAGGTGGAAGAGCATGATGTCCAGTTCCACCATTTCCTAAGGGAATGAAAATAATTTCACCTTATACTGAAACTGGAAGACCATCTCCAGAAGATTGAGGAAAACCATTTCCATAAGAATGAGGAATATCATTTCTATCTTCATAAGACATCTAAAAATGGTAAAAGTGAATTCAAGTTAGTTGATTTTAATCCTTAATTATTAACCCAAAATTTAAATTAAGGTTAGGATCCATATTTTTGATTCGAACTTTGAAGAGGGGCGTGGTAATCAAATTCGAATCTACTTTAGGTAGGTAAGGATTTTACCAATTTCAATCTTGAATTATGCTCTTACTTTTGTGACTGGGATGACGAGGATCACAAACGGGATGCAAATAACCATGTAAACCCGCTTGACAACCGTGATGTCTTTTATCATCTCACATTGATGTGCCGGTTAACCACACATGCTCCATCAACAATGATAATTTATGATTTGTACCATCATTCAACTTTATAGTCCCGAATTAGTGTGCCGGTTAGCCATACACGCTCCATTAACCACATACAAAGAATAATGTGCGTTTTCATGGATTAGCATAGAATTTAACAATTTTCCTAAAATGACTAGAGTGAGATTTTAAAGAAGATTCTAGTACTTCATATCCTTATACTTTTAATGAGGTTATGTACTATTGAACCAGTTCGGCTAATTACCCTCTAACACACAGGAGAGCGATGGGTGAAAGGAACACCCACTCAATGGTCATTTTATAGGCCGTTTCCTTATACCCTATTTTATAGTATGGCTTCGTGAGTGAGGCATACTAGCGATTCGACTGATTTTGTCTTATACATACAATAATATATATATATATATATATATATATATATATATATATATATATATATATATATATATATATATATATATATATATATATATATATATATATATATATATGTTGTGTATTTTAAAACATTTTAGAATACAAGGTTTAAACTTTTAATTATCTAAATTAACATTTTAATTTAATTAAGTTTAAACCAATTATGATTTAATCTTTATATTTTAATTAACTTTTAATTAAATTAATTTAAATCATTTGTGGATTAAATAATTATTTTCTATTAAACAACTAATAAAATAATTCAAATTTAATCGTAATCCAAAACCATTCTAATTTTCGAAATTAGGGTTTAGGGTTATCCAATTTTAATTATTCAAATTTTAAGGCTTTTAAGACAATAATTAAGGAAACTAGAAAACCCTAAGGCTATCCTAGCATTTTCGAAAATAAGGGGTGGAGGCTAGGGTTTCAAGAAACCCTAGCAAGTCGAAACTCCAAAGCTATAGGGTTTAACTTCTATAAACCCAAAATTTTATCAGTTCACTATTATGCATAATTAATAGAACACATTCTAAGCTCGATACCACTCATGTGTTTTATATGTTATCAATCTATACATGAGGCGGAAAATTACTTAACTCTTAAGTTCACATGCAACCTATTTGGATCTATGTTTTCTCTATTGATTGCAATAAACTATGAACATCATGAACCCTAATGGTAACCTATTATAATCGAAATATACATAGGATTAGGGTTACATACCTCTTGATTATTCTAGAAAATAATCACTCCAGTATCCTTTTTGAAAACCTTGGAAAGCAAGAAATAGAAATTTTGTTCCTAAGGTTGTAGGTAAAGGCATGAATGCAAATAATGAGCCACGGGGTCCTGTTTTTAGTTTTGGAAACTTTCAAGCAAAGCAAGATTTGAATTGACTAAATAATAGATTTACTCCTAATTCAAATCGCTTCCTTTTATGCAACCAGAAGGCTTCCAGAAACCCTAAGAACCCCTCCAAAATCATCCATGCCACGGAGGGTTCTAGCATTGCTTCGTTTATTAAACTATTAAACATTTACAATTCAGCCCCTGCACCTTTAACTAATTCCAATTAATCACGAATTAATTTCATATTAATTCTGAGTGATAATTAATTAATTAATTCTAATTGATTTTTTTATTAATTTATTATCCATCTATATTATTAAATCAACTATTTAACTATTTATTTCATGTTAATTTATTAATTACATAACAAATTAACATATCAATTATCTATTCCTAATTAATGTATATTAATCACATAATATATTAACAAATCATTTCTCTCTCTCTCTTTCTCTCTCTCTCTCTCTCTCTCTCTCTCTCTCTCTCTTTCTCCCCTAATATAATTTCTTGATATTTTCTGTTATGAGGTCAGCCAAAAAGGACTTTGCTTTGATTTGAAAGTTTATACTAATTTAGTTATGAGCTTAGACACCTTAATCCAACAAACACCCTGTTCATCAAGGAGTCAGGAACTGGTGTTATGTCTAAAAAGTTCGAGATGAGTATGATGGTGAATTGACCTTCTTCCTAGGTCTTCAAGTCAAGCAACTGCCCAAAGGAATTTTCGTCAATCAGAATAAATATGTTTCTGATATGCTGAAAAAGTTTTCATTCTCCGACTGCAAGCCTGTAAAGACTCCAATGTCAACTTCTATGAGTATTTCCACTGCTTTAGATGGCCCAATTTTAACCCCACTTCATATAGAGGAATGCTTGGTTCCCTTCTCTATCTTACTACGATTCACCTTGATATTATGTTTTGCTACAAGCATGTATGCCCGTTTTCAAGGTAAACCAAAGGAGTCACATCTTCCCCTTGTCAATCGTATCTTTCGATACCTCAAGCATACTCTAATTCTTGGTCTTTGGTATCCTCGTGATTCTGATTTCAGTCTAGTTGGTTTCACATATTTTCACTATCCAGGTTGTTCTAAGGACCAAAAAAGTACATCTGGTGGTTGTTAGCTCTTGGAAAATACACTGATAGGTTGGTCTTGTAAAAAGTAGTCATATGTATCCTGTTCTACTACTTAAGTTGAGTATGTTATCGTTGGTAGATATTGTGCTCAAATTTTTTGGATTCATAATTAGCTTCTTTATTATGAATTAAAGACTCCAATTTTTTGTAACAAAACAATTGCTATTCTCATTACTCAGAATCCAATCCAGAATTCCAAAAGAAAACACACTGAGATCAAATGCCATTTCATTAGGGACAACATTCAAAGAGGAAAGATAGAGTTTATGTATATTCCCACTGATGATCAATTGGTTGATATATTAACCAAGCCTCTAGATTAACAAAAGATCAACTTTCTTATTAGTAAATTGAACATGACCTCTATATCGTAAGGTTTTGTTTCTTTTAAGTTTATGTACTTTGTTTTAAAATACTCTTTCTTTTTATTGTAGTTCTATTCTATCGTTTACTTTCAAAAATTACACAAAGAAGTTTTTGATTTCTTCATATCATAAAATCACCAAAATACATGTCTTTATTTCCTTTTCTTTTACCAAAGGAGTATACAATGCATATCTATATTTTTGCATTGAACCCTCGTGTCTTTTTCCTCTCAAGCACAAGTCTCAGGATCATTCATCTTTTACATTCAAAGCTGCTTCTCCAAACTTTTCATCAACAAATCTTATCATTGATCTTGGTTGTATAGCCACTTTCGTTGAATCTGCATCTTTTCTTTAGGGGCTGCGACTTTCAGTTTGCTGGTGATGTTTGGCGAGTTCGGCAATGAGCATCTTACTGTCGACACATGACAAGAAAGAAATATTTTTGGACAAAATGTTTTGAATTCTTTCATTGCCTCCTCTGAACCCATCACCTATTGTTATGAAGTTAGGTGCAGATAATGAGCATGACACATCTAATTTTCATAGACGCTACTCGTTGTTACAACAATCTCCATCAAATATTCAAGAACTCATTGTCAAGAAAGTGATTCTTGTGTCTCATCATGTGGTTCATAATCATTTGCTCCTTCGAGTATCTTCATGGTGGTGGGTGTGAAGCTTGGAATCCATCAAAATTATAGCTTCTTCAAAGAATAAGATTTTTTTGCCTTCATCTTTTATGTTTGAAATTATTTTTGAGTTTGTGAAATGTTTTCTAACATGTGTCCTTTTTATAGACCTATTTTCAGTGGAAGGTATCTTGAAAAGAGAAAGTAGTTTAATGAGCATTCAATTCAAAAGATACTCCAAAGTAAAACTTAATGATCTCACTGAAAAAGCTGCATTTTCTATTTTTGACTATTTCTATGTTGACAGATTCCTTTTATTCTGTTTTTTGTGTCGTCTCAAGGAATTGATGGAGAATCCTTCGTTTCTAGTATGAAACTATGACACTAAAATGTCCCTAAAAGCATTCTACTAAATGTGTTAAAATCTCTCTAAGTATCCCACCAGCGAGACCATATGTTGCGATATCATTGAGTCACCCTCTCACGCTGATGATTTGGCATTGTCCATATCTTCAGGGTGAGACTACATGGTCCTTTTCAAGAAAATTATGTTATAATGCTTGGGTGTTTCTCTTTAAATATTGTCTTCTCTCCATACCATGTCCCTGGAAACATGCTTTTGAATGTGTCAAGTCAAGTGCTATGTTGAATCATTGTGCATTACATATTGGATTTCCTTGATTGCATTATCATCATGGTAAGAGATACTTTTCTGATCCTTTAATGACAAAGGGTTATTCATGTGCTTGACCTCCTAGTCTAAGGTATTACACGGTACCACTCTGAATTTAAGATGGACTGATTCCAAGATTTTTACTATCAACTTCCTTGATATTAATTATTGACTGTCAAACCAATAGTTTTTGAAATATATTTCCTGCATGTTAATGAATTTTCTATGACACTGATAGTGAGTGAAACATTCTTAATGATAATGTCAAGGAATTTACATATTAAACCATACGATAAGGGAGTTTCAGCAACCCAGTGTCTAGGATCACTCTATATTGTCCCATACAGTCTGCGAGGCATTAAACAACAAATCAATGTATAAGAACTGTTGTAATAAAATATACAGTGTGTGAGCATCGAACTTTCACATGTCAAAGAAATCTTGTATTACACCATACAATAAATGAGACATATAATATCCCATCTTATTCTGATGTGCAAATGTGCTCTCACAAATTATGTTACAAGAAGTCTTTCAGCGTGCTCTTTGAAACATTAAGCAATGGTAACTTTAGGATTACCATGGGAGAGTCGGTTATTGGATTTTGAGAATTACGATGAACTTTTCTCACACATGATTGTTGATCACGTCTGTAATACCCTGTTCGGGATCATTCTGTGATTCAAGGCCATGGGCCGGAAGTTGATTGTGTAAAGGCTTTGGGCCTTAAGGAGACTATTTTTAGACCTTTTGAAAGGATGTAATGACGGTTATGAGATCTAAACCTTTGAGTTGTGTTTTGGAGTCAAAGGGTAAAACGGGAAAAGTCATAGTCCGGGTTCTTGCATAAAATATGGATTTTTGTTCGAGAAGTTTTTAGTACAATATATTTAGATAATATTTTAGAGCTCTTCAATAACTTTTCATGGCTATAAAGATCGTCGAAAATGGAGTTGGAACGAAGAAGTTATGATCGTTTGAAGTTAGGGCGGTTTTAGGGTTGAGTCGCGTACGCTGGGCGTACTCAAAGTGCAAGATGGCCGTAGTAGGGGTATCCCTACTACGTTAGGCGTAATTTGAGTACGCGATTAGTTCCCAAACCCTATTTTCGTGGTTTAAGCCCTATTTAACCTCCTTAACTTCCTCAAACACATTCCATTCTCAAGCCCCACCTCTCCAACACCCTCTCTTGTGACCCTGACGCTAGATTAAGCCTTGTGAGCAAAAAGAAGGTGTTTTTAAGTTCTTTGGAGTGTTCTTGGTGCACCTTGGAGAAGAATGAACTCATTGAAGAAGTGTTGGTTGCATTGGAGCTTGTAGATCCAAACTTCGTTCACTTTGATATTTCTCTAGAGGAATAAAGTTTGAATCTTGAGGATGAAATTGTTAGATCTAGCTAGTTTTGGGTGTTATGAGTTTTTGGTCACTTTAAGTGCATAAAGTTTAGATCTTGAAAGTTTGTGACCTTATTATATATAAAGTTGGAAACTTTATCCATCTAAACATCATTTGGTTTCAGATCTGAAGGTTGGAGACTTGTACTTAATGGATTATGTTGAAAAAGATGCACTTTTGGGTCCCTTTGAGACTTAAACACTAGATCTTGTTTGTTGGGACCAATCTAATGGATAAAGTTCGAAACTTTATCCATCATGGACCTATTATGAACAATAAAAATGTGATCTTGGCCCTTCCATACAAGAGTTGTGATGTCTTATTGGGATAAGAACTTAGGTTTTTGGACATTAAGCACTTTATAGCCACGCAAAGTCATAAAGTTGGAAACTTTATGATGTAGGTGTAACACCGTAATTTTTCAAACAGATTTTTCATTTTAAAATCGCATACTTTTCATAACATATTGTATAGAAATCTCATTTATTCTAATTACAAAGCACAACTCTATTAATAATCCAGGATCCTGAAAACATAACTCTTTCTCTGGTGTGTACAATCAAGCCGGTGCCGTCCTGCGATCCCGAGAAAAACCTGAAACACAAAACACATAACACGGTAAGCACGAAGTTTAGTGAGTTCCCCAAAATACCACACACAACATATTAGCCACTCGAAGCTATAACTCTGAAAGACCCTCTGGTCAATGTGTCTCAGTGGGACCCTCCAGTCCCACAACTCTAACTCTTTGGACCCTCCGGTCCTAACTCTGTGGACCCTCCGGCCCTAACTCTGAATAACACATAACATAGCATATATATCACACAAACAAAATGCATAACTCAAGTAAGCACATAAGATACTCTATCACACAACTCTGGTTACGACTCTAGGTAAAGTATAGTGAGAAGACTCACCTCGCATGATGTCGGATACCCTCTCGTGCTCGATAACCCGACCTATTCTCCTCCTATCAAAATGGTAAGATCTCTAATCAAAATCTTCTCATGTTTTCATCCCTAATAATGGGTAGAAGACCATTCTACCCCTCTCTGACCTCACTTGAATCAGCTTGACCAAAAGCCCAAGGTCAACTGAAGTCAACTCTGGTCAACGGTCAAACTTTGACCAGACTCGTCGAGTGCACATGGGTGACTCGGCGAGTCCGAGCGTGTCCTCTAAATCCTCCTATGGCCTCTCTTGGCTCGTCGAGTTAACCCTTCACTCGACGGGTTACCACGGGTCACGAATCGCGGGGCAACCCGACTCGAATCGTCGAGTCCCCTTATGGACTCGGCGAGTTTCCTCCATGGCAACACTCAAAAGACCTTCTGAGGTCATATCTGTTTCTCTAACCTATAGATCTGACTTCCCAATGCTCAATAATCACGTAAAGGTCCAATCTTTGCACTCATGCAACACACATAAGGCTTCTTTTGGTGAAATAGCTTCTAAAATGGCAATCTAGGCTCATATCTCCAAAGGAACAACATAAAGCCGAATGGTTGGGACTCTCTGGACCTCTTAAGGTCCAGATCTAAGACTTTCTCCACATTGGGACCTCATATGCATCATATACTATCCAAGAAAGGGTAAAGAAAACCCTAGATTGAAGGATTTTACACAAAAACAGAAGGAAGGGGCAAAATACTACCTCAAAATGGAGATCCTTGCTTAGATGTCTCAGAATAACAACCTCCTTTGGTCCTTCTAGCTAAATCCCTTCACTTCCTTTGAAAAACCACACCAAAATTACTTGATTCCATCACAAGAACTCTTCCTTGGCTCCAATGGTGATTTAGGGTTTCTCACAGGAGATATGAGGCGCACCCAAGGTCATAAGTTCCTTTAAATAGGCTCTAACCCCGGAAGTTAGGGTTTTCTCTTCCCAGAACCTGCTCGGCGAGTTGGTCCCTCAACTCGTCGAGTCCGCTCATTAAATCCACGCGGCAATCTCGACTCGACTCGGCGAGTTGGTCCCTCAACTCGCCGAGTCCCTCCTCAAATCTCAAGATTAACATACACAATAATGTCCCTGGAAATCCGGATGTTACTATTCTCCCCCACTTGAGTTAGATTTCGCCCTCGAAATCGCTCCTCCACAACATGTAAATTTAAACAAATAACCAAACAGCATCATTGAAAGGGTCTGATACCATACAACTACCTTCCTTTCTGGACACCTGAATCCAAACAGGAACTCCTCTCTGGGAAAAGGACAGCCCCATCTGCCACTTTGCGACCCCTTCTGACTCTCAAGAATCTGGAACTCTAGTAGCCTGACACACAGCCAGACCGCCATCTCCAGATGTCACCACGTTATTCGCTCCTCGAATAACAAACCCCGATAGCTCACTGCCCCTTTGATTCTCTAGTGGGGACCGATAAAACAAGTCCATGCCCAAAACTGGCTACCGATCACTCGTCCCAAACATGATAACCTATCCAGATCATGTGCCAAGGAATGGAAGGATGACATCACACCAGGGACTCATCCACTGTACTGCAATCACAACCCTTCTGAACAACGAACCCTCAACACCCTGTCCTCAGTCACGAATAATGACCATGCTTGTTCAGAAGCGTCCTCCGACATCTGACAAACATAAACCTCAGCTCCCTTCTCAATAACCCTTTCAAGACTGAGCACCAGGTCATCTCCCGATCCAGCAATTGAACCTCCAAAGGTTACCCATTGCATGTACCAAAACGTCTCACTGACTTCCTTATCAATACAACTATCTCGACCCAGTGCGACACACAAGTCGTGAAGTTTGCTTTACCTCAATCGAATACGGAATTCGATCTCTGCCGTCTACTACTCATTATTTCCATGCGTTTCGCGGTTTTCTAATACCTACATATTGACCCACTCAGGTCTAAGACACTAGATGAAACCAATACCCCCTTGCAAAGGAAATTCATTTCTGAATCCGGAATCTCATTTTGCCTACTCAATACACCACTAGGATCGAACTCAACTCGAGAGTCTGATCCGACATAGAGTTGGAACCACTCGTCCCAACGAACCACTCAACTCATGACTCATGACCCGCAACCCATGCGTTCCTCACTTATCCACTTCCCTTTGGTTGCGAATACCACTACTCAATTCAAAATATAATGACTTCGACAAATATGGAGACCCCAGTCTCGCCCCTGGTTCGACCACCAGGCTCCCACAAACTCAAATATTAGGGCTACCCAAGCCTAAAACTCTTCTACGTCACGTCTGATCAGAGAGTACTTCATCACAACATTCTCTCGCTGACTAGTGGGTACTACGACTTCCCGCAGTATCACTACGACCTCTTACTGAATAGTGAGTACTACGGCTCCCCGCAGCATCACAACAACCTCTCACTGATTAGTGAGTACTACGGCTCCCCTTAGCATCACCACAACCTCTCACTGAATAGTGAGTACTACGGCTCCCCGTAGCATCACCACAACCTCTCACTGAATAGTGAGTACTACGGCTCCCCGTAGCATCACCTACAACCTCCTACTGAATAGTGAGTACTACGGCTCCCCGTAGCATCACCACACCCCTTTGCACTAGCTCAATGAGAATGCAGCTCTCTGCAGCCTTAACACACTTGCTCTTACCACTTCACAATCTCATCCTCAGGTCGACGCCACACTACGATCATTAACTCATGCTCTGCGGCCCAACATAGATAGGTACACACACACCCATCCAGGCTAAGCATCACTACTTCGGACGACCACAGTCGTGACAAAACCTCTTTTTATCGCTGCAATTCACATTCTCAAATAAATCCATTTGATGTCAATTAACTGAAGGGCCCCCACCGGAACCATAGACACTTGATACACCACTCGCCATCTCAAACTCAAACTTCAAAATAATCTGAGATTTTAGGACATTAAACTCGGGTACCCCGGAATACCATCATAACGCCTCGCAGTGTCTTGACTCTACCACTGATCTCATTCTCATGGCATCATACTCAGATACCGCATTGCTTCCTCGGAACCTCGCAACCGGACTTTCTCTCGTGCCACTTGTAACCCCGGAATACTCCATCTCCCAAATTAAAACACGGAAAAATTGCCAACGACTCAGAGCACGAAGATGACAATTCGAAAACTTCCTCCTCTATTGCTCAAAACTCATGCAAGAATACTCATAACGACCCTGATGTTGGTTGCCCAATCAACTTCTTCCCTTCCCATACTGCATATAATAGTCCATACTCTGAACCAGAAATTCTCAACCGCCGAACTAACCTCACAAGCCAACCACCTCGAATTCACCATTTTAACCTTGAAGGATTCCTAACCACCACGAGGTCTCCGACCAACTGCCACTTGCCGTGGAGACACTCATCCTTTCTCAAACACGTGCCACATGCACTATTTCACTCTGCACCTCTCCTTGACCACCAAAAACCCTGGTCTCAGGAATCCGCACCGCAGGCCTCTCTATCCAGTTTTCCAACCGCTCTTGAACAAATATCGGATCTCCTCAAAAGTACCCGGTTCTCCCCCACTCAGGGTTCGAACCATCACCAATTGGTGCACCAATAATCTATTCCACAGACTGTTTCCACTAATAACATCACACCTACTCTTGGAAGGTGATAAACAACGCTCGATGATCTCCCCGGCAGAGATCCAGCAACTTCCAATACCCCGAATCTCAGATGAAATCCTCAGAACTTCCCATCATGACTGCCTCTAGTCAGTCAGAATCTCGCACATTCCATCACCGGACTTCCCAACTGTCCAGTGTCAACCCTGATCTGGAAATAGTGAACTATCATCCTCGACTCCTCAACCCACACCCATCACGTCTCTCATGATAGGAGTAGAACCCACATTACCACTCTCGATACTCATCATAGACAATAAGAGCCACTGCCCCAATATCCTCTTCTTGATCGTCTGCCGCTGCAGCTAATACATGCCCTACTATGCTCAAATAGGGTGTATCCTTGTCCTTAACCATCTCAGTCCCCTGCTGACAACCTGCTCGTGCTCTAACATTACCTCTCGGCAGACATACTGCCCAAATACTCTGATGAAACATCGTAACCAAAGCTACCCCACAGGACTCACCCCCAACCTTGGAAACCGAAAATCGCAATACCTCTCCTGTTTCCCACAGGAACAGAAATAGCACCGCTCAGGTCACAAAAAATGACATCTCCACCATCGGCTGGTTGCTCAACTCATGTCGTAATCCTCCATAACCGCCATCTCTACTCCTCCCTGAGTCTTGCGACTCTAACTGGCATCTCACCAACAATCCCTCGGAGCTAAATCGATTTCCCTTTTAAGGGATGCTCCACTAAAACTCGTTGATCATCGCCCTCTGGCCCCATACTCTTTCACATCTGATCTCGGTCTAACCAATCACCACAGAATAACTGGTAGAACCAATAACACTAACCGCCATGGGTCATGGTACTCGAACCATGTGGCCACCTCTCAATCTGCTATGAATCATGGTACCCGAACCATGTTATCTATTCTCAATCCGCTACGAATCATGGTACTCGAACCATGACATCACCTCTCGATCTGCTATGAATCATGGTACCCGAACCATGTTATTTCTCAATCCGCTACGAATCATGGTACTCAAACCATGACATCACCTCTCGATCTGCTTCAAATCATGGTACTCGAACCATGAAATCACCTCTCGATCTGCTACTTAAAACCTCCGGAATGTTCCCTGTATCGAGTATGGGTCCTCTGCTTTCAGTAGTACGGGCCCATACTACCTGCCACATCTACCCATACTTTCCACACGGACCATGCCCGAGTTCCTAAGTAGCTGCTCGACCTTCTCAATCACCAACCCCGTCACGCGTGTTCGCTCCTCTGCGAAATGTCCTACTCTGTCAGCGTACTCATCTGACTAGGGTCACCCTTTCCTAGGCTCTTCCTAGGTTCTCACACTTCTCCGCCATCAGCTGCTGAAGAACTCCTTATGATGCCAGCCATCTACCTCCAGAATATCGTCATATTCACTTAGTAGCTAACTCTCATCATCAAGAGTTCCACAAAGCACGAAGCAAGCATCATTCGAGCATCGAATTATCTCTACCAACATGTAAAACCATTCTAGGTCATTACCCACTTGCTCTCCTCATACTCAAAGGATACCACCAAACTCAAGCAACTTTACCCCATGCGGGAAACTGACTATTCTCCCAGTAGACTCCACAAATGCTCATCTAGGTATCTCTCCTAGATTACTCCTCTACTCAAATCCCTCTCTAAAAAGGATTCCTGCTGGATACTCTTACTCAGCACATACTCGAAAACACATCACAGATAACAACAATTCCTAGGCTAAGGCATCAGAAATCAGGCTACTCTAGTCCTAAAATATGAAATACCTAGCCTATCTCTAGCATGCATAATACCTCATAACATATCTCATAAATATCTCATAATACAAACGTAAGGGTATTTTGGGAAATCACCGTTTGGGCTCTGGTTGATTGTACACACTGCTCCAACTCGTATTCTTTTAGAAACTCTTGCTCACTTTAGAAAAATCATTTCTTTGAAAATTTTTCTCAAATCCTCAGTTTGAGTCCAGATTTACCCGAAGGCGCATCCGAATCCCTCAAACCAAGGCTCTGATACCAACTTGTAACACCGTAATTTTTCAAACAGAGTTTTCATTTTAAAATCGCATACTTTTCATAACATATTGTACAGAAAACTCATTTATTCAAATTACAAAGCACAACCCTATTAATAATCCAGGATCCCCAAAACATAACTCTTTCTCTGGTGTGTACAATCAAGCCGGTGCCGTCCCGCGATCCCGAGAAAAACCTGAAACACAAAACACATAACACGGTAAGCACGAAGTTTAGTGAGTTCCCCAAAATACCACACACAACATATTAGCAACTCGAGGCTATAACTCTGAAAGACCCTCTGGTCAATGTGTCTCAGTGGGACTCTCCAGTCCCACAACTCTAACTCTGTGGACCCTCCGGTCCTAACTTTGTGGACCCTCCGGCCCTAACTCTAAATAACACATAACATAGCATATATATCACACAGACAAAATGCATAACTCAAGTAAGCACATAAGATACTCTATCGAACAACTCTGGTTACCACTCTTGGTAAAGTATAGTGAGAAGACTCACCTCGCATGATGTCGGATACCCTCTCGTGCTCGATAACCCGACCTAGCCTCCTCCTATCAAAATGATAACATCTCTAATAAAAATCCTCTCATGTTCTCATCCCTAATAATGGGTAGAAGATCATTCTACCCCTCTCTGACTTCTCTTGAATCAGCTTGACCAAAACCCCAAGGTCAACTGAAGTCAACTCTAGTCAACGGTCAAACTTTGACCAGACTCATCGAGTGCACATGGGTGACTCGGTGAGTCGAAGCGTGTCCTCTGAATCCTCCTATAGCCTCTCTCGGCTCGTCGAGTTAACCCTTCACTCGATGGGTTACCACGGGTCACGAATCACGGGGCAACCTGACTCGACTCGTCGAGTCCCCTTATGGACTCGGTGAGTTTCCTCCATGGCAACACTCAAAAGACCTTCTGATGTCAGATTTGTTTCTCTAACCTATAGATATGACTTCCCAATGCTCAAGAATCACGTAAAGGTCCAATCTTTACACTCATGCAACACACATAAGTCTTCTTTTGGTGAAATAGCTTCTAAAATGGCAACCTAGGCTCATATCTCCAAAGGAACAACATAAAGCCGAATGGTTGGGACTCTCTGGACCTCTTAAGGTCCAGATCTAAGACTTTCTCCACATTGGGACCTCATATGCATCATATACTATCCAAGAAAGGGTAAAGAAAACCCTAGATTGAAGGATTTTTCACAAAAACAGAAGGAAGGGGCGAAATACTACCTCAAAATGGAGATCATTGCTTAGATGTCTCAGAATAACAACCTCCTTTGGTCCTTCTAGTTGAATCCCTTCACTTCCTTTGAAAAACCACACCAAAATTACTTGATTCCATCACAAGAACTCTTCCTTGGCTCCAATGGCGATTTAGGGTTTCTCATAGGAGATATGAGGCGTAGCCAAGGTCATAAGTTCCTTTAAATAGGCTCCAACCCCAGAACTTAGGGTTTTCTCTGCCCAGAACCTACTCGGCAAGTTGGTACCTCAACTCGTCGAGTCCGCTCATTAAATCCACGCGGCAATCTCGACTCGACTCAGCGAGTTGGTTCCTCAACTCGTCGAGTCCCTCCTCAAATCTCAAGATTAACATACACAATAATATCCCTGGAAATCCGGATGTTACAGTAGGACATCCATTTGGGCTTGGATATGAGTTTTGGACGTAAGGGCTTAATGGAATATCCTCTAATTGAAGTTTTGGGATTGGGCTGCATACGTTGGGTGTACCTGGTGGTACGTTGCATGTATGTGGTCAGCACCCTGCTTTTGGTTCACATCAGAGTACGTTGGGCGTACTCTCTTGTTACGTACGGCATACTCCGCTGGGAAGGAAATATTTGTTGGACTAGGTGTCTAAGCCCATAACTATAATTGTTATGTGCTTGATTTGATAGTAGCATGGTCCTTTTGGGTTGCCTTCACCATAGCAACTTGACAGGATGACTTTTGGAGAGAGAGGTTGTTTAATGATTTATTAATATATTATAAGAAAAATATATTCATTAGAAATCATATTATTTAAATAGTATTTGATCAGAAATTAACTTGGTATTAATTTTGGGATTAAAGGAACTAATTAAAAGTATGTGGACTGGTTTTGCAAATCGATGATAGTTGCAGACTGGGCTGCTGGACTCGGTTGTAATGGGGTGGATGAATTTCTGTAGGGAGGCCCTATAGAAATCTTTCAAGGCCTTCCAGAAGGGATGTCCATGGGCTGCTTGGAACCTAAGCAAGGAATTAGGGTTTTCCCTGAAAACCCTAGCAAGTACAGCTATATAAAGGCCCCTAGACCTCCTAAAATCGGCGACTGCTTCCCAAGGAGAAACCCTAGCCGATTTTATGCCCCTACATCACTCATCCTTTGCTTTTGGTGTTTGTGATTCCGTTAGAGGTGCAACACGTGAGGCACTAAACCTTTCAAGAGTCAAAATCATCCGTGGAATACTTGTTATTACGAGATAACAAGCAAGGTAACATTCTAACCCTAGTTTTCATATTGATTTTGAAAATTGTATGCTAGTAATAGGGTTATTGCTTTGGAACTTCTATTTGCATGTATAACTAGAGACAAACATAGATCCAAAGCAATTAGGGTTGCATGCACACGTAGGAATGTTTTTGATGCAGTAGTGAACTGTCCAAATCGAATGCATAGCAGAAATCATTTTCTGGCTGTTAAAGTTGACGAGATCAATGAGGAACTCGACGAGTTAGATGAACTCGACGAGTCCATGCCCTGACTCGACGAGTTGACTCATCTGTTAGTAGATTTCTCGAATTTTTGATCTATTTTGGATTAGGATAATTACCATAAATCGCTTTTATCACCATAAATTGAATTTGTTGAATGGTAATCTGATTTCCTTATCTAAACAGATGGATTTGGTCTAATTTTAAGATAATGACAAATTATGTGATTAATTAATTATTTAAAATTTGATTTAGTAATTTTGAAAAAGTTTCAAATTGCACCCTTTAAGTTTTGAAATTTAAAATTTAATTAAAAGTTTAATTTTGAAATATTAAATTCTAAAACCCTAGTATTTTAAAAGTTTAAAATACAACCCTTATACTATTATAATATTAAAAGATATATATATATATATATATATATATATATATATATATATATATATATATATATATATATATATATATATATATATATATATATATATATATATATATATATAAGATAAGTCAGTCTTACCGTTAGTAGGCGTCATTCACGAGCCGATCTACAAAGGCGGGTATAAGGAAACTCCCTATAAAACGACGGTTGAATGGGTGGAGGGTCGTTAGCCGAACGCGTAGAATAGGACATTAATTCTCTCATTAATAAGTATAATGATAAGTATAAAGTAACTAAATGTTTTTATAAATTCCCATTCTTAGTTACTTTAGGAAAATGTGAATTTGATGCTAATCCATGAAATTGCACATTGCACCTTGTCAAGTCGTTAGTGGAACGTGTGTGGTTAACCAGCACACTAACTTGGACTAATAAGGGTGGCAATGGGTAGCTCGTAAATTATCATAGATCAATGGAGCGTGTGTGGTTAACCGGCACATTGATTAGGTGGTAAATGACATTGAGAGTACCAAGCTAATTTTCATGGTTATTCACACTTTCTTTATGATCCTCGGTAACCATGTCACAAACTTGAACGCCATAATCGAGATTAAAATGCCATTAAATAGCTCAATGAATCTCAAAGAATCAAGGAATTTTCTTTCATTTAAAACCTAATTCTTTTAATTTCATTTTTCGTGGTGGAATTGGTAAATCGTCATTTACCTACATTCAAATAATTTACAATTGGATTATGGCATCCCTCTTCAGAATTATGAATTATTGTGTTGGGTCCTAGCCTTAACATTTCATTTTGGGTGTTATATTAATGATTCCTTATCTAATTAAAACTTTGTCCTTCTTCTTTTGTAGATGTCTACCTCAAACAACATTTTCGGTTCCTCCAACAACAACTCCAACAACTTATTCTCGCTCTTGAACATTTGTGCCAGGATCACTTTTGATGGTTCCAATCTCAGCGATTAGATCTGGAAGATTCGAATGGCCTTGCGCTACGAGGACAAAGAATATGTCCTCGACAAACCATTGAACGATATTGATATGTCCAAAGCTACTCCCGAAGAAAAAGCTGAGTATGGGGCTCACTACAAGGATGCCACTAAGGTGTCATGTATTATGGTATCCACCATGAATCCTGAGCTACAACGGTTCTATGAGGACTATTGGACTTACGAGATGTGCAAGGATTTGATGGAAAAGTACCATCAAAGAGCGCGTCAAGAGAGATATGAAATAGTCACCTCGTTCATTACCACCAAGATGAGGGATGGAGAGTCCATCACGAGCCACCTGAAATGCATGCAGAGATATATGGATAGTCTCTTGAAGTTAAATCTGAACTTTGATGAAGAGTTGGCTATTGACATAGTCCTACACTCTTTGCCTCCTTGCTATGATCAGTTCAAGATTACTTATCATATGAGCAATGAGGAAGTCACATTGAGCAAGCTTCAAGGCCTGCGAAGAACTGCTGAAATTGGATTAAAAGGGAAAAGTGTCGAATCTACTCCTACTCCTACTGCTACCCCAGTCCTGGCAATTGGATATGGAGAGGGGAAAAGAGGAAAGCATCCTCTAAGAACTGGAAGGGAAAGTCTCATGATGGTTCTTCTTCTAGTGGATCCAAAGCTAAAACCGGTTATGCCCCTCCTTCCTTCGATCCTAAATAAGCAACGTGCTTCTACTGCCATGATAAGGATGGGAAGATAAAGCCCACCTTCGCAGGTATTTATACGATTATGTCTAATAACTCATCACATGCTAGTTCTTAGGTCCTTGATACAGGATGTGGTTTTCACATTTGTTCTGATTTGCAGGGGCTACGCAGAAGTAGGGATGTGGAGCATGGGAAGATCAACCTGATAATTAGAAATAGGAAGTCGTCTCCTATAACCAAGATCGGAGTTTACTCTTTGGTGCTTAGTAGTGGGTTAGGATTAGATTTGAATGATTTTTGCTACTCGTCAGAGATGATGAGGAATATTATTTCATTTCATGGTTTGTATAGACAAGGCTTTAGATTTTCATTTAATAATGAAATTGGTTCTATTAATGCTTATTATAATGGTTTATTTTATTTTGAAGCATTACCGTGTAATGGTGTATATGAAACTGTGATGGTTGTAGATAATTTAGGAAATAATGTGTTGCATATTGATTCGTCTAATGGTATAGACAAGGCATGCTTGTGGCATTGTCGCCTTGGACATGTCAACAAGAAGCGCATAGCCCAACTCCAAAAGGATGGAGTGTTGGATTAATTTGACCTAAATTCAGATGACACGTGCGAGACTTGTTTGCTTGGAAAGATGACTAAATCACATTTCACTGGTACTTGTAAAAGAGGTGAGGGACTGTTGGATCTCATACTCACAGATGTGTGTGGGCCCTTAAAATCCACCACAAAGGATGCAAACCGCTTCTATGTGACTTTTACTGATGATTATAGCAAATATGGATATATCTACTTAATCAAGCATAAGTCGGAAACCTTTGAAAAATTCAAAGAGTTTAAGCAAGAAGTGGAGAATCAATTGGGCAGGAAGATAAAGATGCTCAGATCCGATAGGGTTGATGAGTATCTTAGTATCGAGTTCTACAACTATCTTAAGGAATGTGGAATTGTTTCACAGTTAACGCCTCCTAGGACACCGCAACTTAATGGTGTGGTTGAGAGGCGTAATCGAACCTTGTTGGACATGGTTCGTTCCATGACGAGTCGAGGTTTGCTACTAATCTCATTTTGGGGGTGTGCCATAGAGACTGCCGCCCATATCCTTAATCTAGTCCCAACTAAGAATGTTGCCAAAACACCTCACGAGATGTGGACAGGGAAGGTTCCCTCGTTGGCACATATCAATGTTTGGGGTTATGAAGCTTTCATAAGACGAGAGACTCACAACAATCTTAAACCACGAAGTGAGCGATGTATTTTCATCGACTACCCACAAAAATCCTTTGGATATCTTTTCTACAGACCTAATGATAACGTGGTCTTCGTAGCAAGAAGAGGAGTTTTCCGTGAAAGGGGACTCATATGCCAAGAGGACAGTGGGAGGAAAATTGATCTTGAAGATATTCAAGAATCAAGCGGTGAAGGAACATCTTGTTGGATTAATGTCTAAGTCCATAACTATATTTGGTATGTACTTGACCCGACCCTGCATGGTCCATTTGGGTTGCACTTCACCGACACAATTTATATGGATAGTCTTTTGAGAATAGTATATTTATGATTTATATTAATATATTATAAGTTCTAATATATTCATATATAATCATATTATTTAATTAGTATTGATCAAGAATTAATTTATAATTAATTAAGTGATCAAAAGGAACTAATTAAATATGGACTCTTAGATATATATATATATATATATATATATATATATATATATATATATATATATATATATATATATATATATATATATATATATATATGTGTGTGTGTAGTGGGCCAAGTTCATTTAGGTTGGGCTAAGTCTTCATGGATAGTCCATGGAGCTTTAACCCATGGATCCTAGGAAATGAAAGGTCATGGGTATTAGGGTTTAACCCTAATCCTCCACACTATATAAAGGGTCTTATGGTTCATGAAATTATGCTAGTGGCTAGTGTGGATACACTAAAGAGGGCAATAACCAATTTCATAGTGTGAGCCAAGTATCCATATTCTCTAAAGGTTTGCCAAGGTGTTTTGGTGATTTGTGATTCCACTTGAGGCTTCCACACTATTGGGGCTAAGCTCTTAAAGCTTGAAGACATCAAGCTACATCAAAAGGTATGTCATCTAACTAGAACTTTGTAGTATAGGTGCTTCATAATATGCTAGTTAGGATGAAACCTTGGAATATTTAATATTTGCATGTATAATAGAGAAAACATAGATCCAAGGTTTATAGGGTTGCATGTACACCATAAGAGTGTTAGAATGCTCAAAACCCAACAGTGGTATCATAGCCATTGGTTGTTTTCTGTTATATTGATGCAAATGTTTTATTTTCAAGTTGAAAAAAAAGGAAAAAAAAAACATGACGTTTGTCAAATTTTAAGATAATTACTTGTTTTTGTGAAAAACTAATTATTTGTAAAATTTGAATCATTTGCTATATGAGTTGAATTAGGTCAAATTTAGTAAAAGATAAAATGATATGATTATTTTATTAGTTTTAAAAGTTTGATCTAAAGAGTTTTGAAACTTCCATAAGTTATGGATGTGAAATGTCTCATTTATTAACTCTTTTAGGTTATGAATTCCAAGAGTCTTCAAAGGATAATTGTCAAAGTTTCATATATGTATTAGTTTATATGATTATCTAATTTCTTGAAAATTGTTGATGTGAATTATCTTTACTTATGAGTTTAATCTAGATCATAGAAAAATTATTTGATTATTGTGTTAATTGGAATATTTGATCTTAATGGTTTTTATGAACTCCATAACTTGTCCTCAAGTTATGGAAAGTGAAGAGTTTTTCTTTTTAAAGTGTCATTAAGTCTCATAGGTTATGAAAATAGAAGAGTCACAATTTTTAATGTCATCATTAAATGATTTAATGTCTTCCATAACTTGTCCTCAAGTTATGGAACTTAATTTTTTTTTTCTATTAAACCTTAATTAAACTTATAAGTTATGAAATGAAAAGTTTTGAATAGTTTCAAAACTTGCCCTCAAGTTTTGGAATTTGTAAAGTTTTCACTTATGAATATTTTAATTCCAAGTTAAGCCCTTAGAATTTTAAAAGTTAAAATTCAACCCTTATACTTTATAATATTATAAGTTAATAATATTTATATATATATATATATATATATATATATATATATATATATATATATATATATGTATAATAGTAAAGTCGTCTTACCATTAGTAGGTCTCATTCACGAAGCCGGTCTATAAGGGGGGTATAAGGTTACTGTCTATAAAATGGCAGTTTAATGGGTGTCCACTCTCACCCACCGCTTCCTTGACTGGTGGAGGGTCGTTAGCCGAACAGGTAGGACAAGGACTATAATTCTCCCTTCATTAAAAGTATTAATGATAAATACTAAGTAACTAAACTTTTTATAAATTCCCAATCTTAGTTACTTAGGAAAATATGAATAAGGTGCTAATCCATGAAATTACACTTTGCACTTTGTTTAAGCTGTTAGTGGAGTGTGTGTGGTTAACCGGCACACTAACCTGGACTTAACAAGGTAGGCAAAGGGTAACTTAATGTTTATCATAGTATCATTGGAGCGTGTGTGGTTAACCGGCACATCGATTGAGGGGTAAATATTAAGGGTACCAAGTATATTTGCATGGTTACTTCACACCTAGTTTTGTGATCCTCGGCATCCCAGTCACAAAACCTGAAGGGCACACTCGAGATTGAAACATGCCATTGAAAAGTTCAATGAATCTCAAAAGAATCTAGGAGTTTCAAAACCAATTAAAACCTAATAATACATTTCATTTATCTTGGTGGAAATTGGTGAATCGTCATTCACCTACCTTCAAATATTTTATAGCTTGGATTACGGCATCCCTCTTCCAAGTTATAAAATAGTTTGTTGGGTCCTAGCCTTAATATATCATATTGGGTGTTATATTAAGGACTTAAATCAACTTTACGTGAATTTCACCCATTGTTGATGTCTGGTTTAGACAACAATGATCTTCCCAAACCAAGCTTTCCTAATGAATATGACTTCCCGAGTTTGGCTCATGGAAGTCATACTTCTCTTCCTCCACCTCCTCCAATTATTCTCCCTAACCCACAAGTTCAAGGTCACTCAAGCCCTAATGGCAAGCAAGGTCTATGTGTGATCACATCTTAGAGATGAAGTCACATATTGACAAGCCAGGAGAGTTGGGTGTCAAAGTCTTGAGAAAGTTGGATGTTCAATCACTTTCTAAGTCACATAGTGAGTTCCTTCGGGACTACTATGAAACAGACTATGACATGAACCTTAATAATCATATCTATTTGCTTGCAGCTGCTGAATCAGCAATGATTTGGAACGATAGTAAAACAAATTTGATTAGAAGATCAACTTCCCAAAAACTTTATGGACAGTGACAATGGTGACACTGGAAATCCAGAAAAAGCATTCTCTTCCCAATGGAAAGGGATTGGCCATAGTCAACCCGGTTGACCAAATGGTAAAGAGAAAGGCTAAGTCTGAGATAGTCCCATTACCAAAGGGTCCATATGTTTATTTTGCCAAAGGAAGGGGCGTTGATTTCAAAGCTGCCAAATTTACCTAAGGATGTTAAAGTCAATAAGCTTGACTCTACATCAGGTAGAGCCCATTATCTAACTCTGTTAAGTTCTATTCTGAGATCCTCATTACATGATGTGACTGGGTCACATGTTGATGTTTTAAGAATCAAAGAATAGAGAGAAATCTTAAAGGAAGTATATGTTGATTCTGATCGCGAAGGTGGATTTCGATCGCATCAGAATTTTGAGCAGTTGCTTAAGAAGTTATGATATATTGCTAAGGAATAGATAACAACAATTTTCCATGTGGATTGTAAGGATAAGTTTTTCCGCAAAATTTTAAAATAAAAGAAAAATGTTTAATTTTATTTATTTGAAGTATCCTTACAATGGCATTTGTGGAAAATTGTTGCTTATATGATTCCACTGACAACAATATTGGAAAATGGATTTGATTCTTTCATTTGTGGTAGTGTCTAAATTTACCAAATCAGGAAAGTTCCTCATCACCCAAGTTTCAATTGGACCGAAACTTGGAATCATGCAAGTTGAATAGTATGATGAATGAGAACTTTCAAGCATTGGAAAATCAAGACTAATTACTTGTTCACATGGATGTGTGACTCAAGTGAAGGACTAAAGGGATCGAGTACACATTCTTATGCACTGGTCATGTCCACCACAAAGCTCGTTAAGACTATTTGATTTACTAAAGTTTAGTAAATATGGTTATACTTACAAGTTTAAGTATAATTCTGAAACATTGGAAAAGTCTCAATGTATGGCAGAACGAATGGGAAGAATCAAATTAGGCAAAAAGATAAAAGTTTCTCAAATCTGAAAAGATGGGAGAGTACTTTAGTATCATGTTTGTGATCATCTTAATGATTTAGAAATCATATCACCATTAGTCCTCTAAAGGTCATCTTAGTGCATTATTATGACTAAGAAGAGGAGTCATGAATTGTTGAAATGGTTAGATCAGGAAGATGAGTCATACTTCGTTCCAAAACAATTCTTAGAGTCATACTCGAAGATTGTAACTTGAGTGACATATCTTAAAGAAAGGTTTAAAACACTTGTTAAATGTAAGAGTAAAAGTGTCCTACTCTTGTACATTTGAAATTGGTAAGTTGTGATGTTTTGGATAAAACAAAGACCAACTAAGGCCAATTGTGTGAAGTGTTTATCTTGATAAAGAATCCGCACTATCTCTTGAATATTTGGCAAGATAGTCTTATATTTCAAGAGGATAGTGGGAGTCTTAAAGATCCTAAAAAGAATTTCAAGAACTAATCAAGAATAAAACCTGAGGTTCTTCACTAGCACACGACTTGAGGTTTATAACCTATCGTGTTGACATATTCTGTGCCCATTCCAGTTAAAGTTGGCTTTGCATAGGAGTTTTGAAAGTTCTCAATTGGTTGCATAACAACTTGGAAGCAATGGCAGGCCTTGTACTGCCAGGTGGCAAGAAGTTAAGATTGCATAAGTTCAGTCCATATGAGTTTGGATTTGTCATTATCCTTGTCTTGTGACTTTGGTTTTGACGATTCACATGGATAAGAACACATACACCATAAAATCTAAGGGTCATAAGGTTTCTCTCCGATTCATTAAAATGATGGTGAGGAAACACTTCCACCAAGTAGATTTGAAGCTGACGGGAAAAGGTCTAAGCAATTGAGACTATGATTACGTCATCCCTTTTCATAGTTTTGAAATTGTTTAGACACACATGCATGCTATCTAAGGAAAGGTGTATGATTTAGATAAAGTTTTATCAAAGCATCTCGTATCAGAAATCTGAACTTTGGTAAGAAAGTCAATAAAGTATTGATTTCTAGAAGTCCAGTTGATTTCTGAGTACATGTCAACGCTGGTGGGAGCATAAGTGTTATGCTAATAATCATCATGTTAGTGGGAGCATGATAATTATTGTTAGTGTTGCAACTTAGCAACGTTAATCATAGAAAACAAAAGTTTCAATTCGTGAGGCTGCAGGGATTGAAAAAGTTGTTTTGCTATAATTAAGGGAGAGGATATACTTCATTTCAGTTCTAAAGGCTTAGATTGAGACCTTAATCATCTTTAGTCAAGAATATATATATATATGAATTTCATGTTGGATTGGTTCAACTTAAGGAAATTCTATATATTGCGTTCTCAAAATTCGATTATGATTACGGCATCCCTCTTCATAGTCAAATTTTGAAAACATGGCAAATACAAATATTGTAGCAAAAGACTGGTCTAGAATCATGTCTTTATGTGAGACATCATGAATCGTGTACCATTTGCTTTGGGTACAGGATCGATTGCATGTGCTATAATATTTGTCATTTCTAAATTTTTCCAAATGCCTAGAGGCATTAAGAAGGGAAAAGGTCTAGAATTGGATATGACTAAAATGATTAAGCAATTGTCGAGGACAATCTGAGGTTTACCAAAGATTGGTTGCTCAGGGACAGTTGGAAGTATAGTGCTAATTTTGGAAGGATCATATTGACATATTCTGAAAAGAGGCATCTCTTATTCAGAAGTGATAGTCAAAATGAGAATATGGAGTTGTCTCCATAGGTGGAAGTTATCTGTGTAAGATTAGAAAACTTAATGCAAGAAGCATGTCCAAAGCAATGTACTTTGAATATGAGACTTAGTTTCCATGGAGTTGATCTCCATTGGAATACCTTATAATGACTGTTGACAAGTCTTTGTGACTTTGTACATATTCATTACAGGAGGGTCAGTGCATATAAGTTTAAAATCTAAACAGATTTCGATAAATGATAGGAATTTGAAATTCTCACATTTTTCGATAAGGATTTGGGAGTGTGAAATTAGAATCATTGAAATTATGTTCAATTGGTTTATTTCACAAAGTAAGGATCATAGACAAACATAGAGTGCATACTTGGTGTATGGCAAAGCTATTGTTTAAGAAAAACATAGTGTACATGCTTGGAGCATGGGACAACTAGTGTTTTTAATTCAAGTATAAAGTTGATAAAACCGAAACAATGAATAATGAGTAATCAGTATGGTGATAAATAAAAGTGTTTATTTATATTCATAGGGTTTGATACCATATTTGATTCATTTATTCTTGTGTTTCACTTTGCATGTTTTGACTTCCAGAATAACTAAGTCGCTCTTCCTGAATGATTAAGTTATTCAAACCATCCACAGTCGGTCATATGTTGGAAGTAGATATGAATCAAGACTGTCATGGGTTGGTTTGTAGAGGTCCAAGTTGGTGGACAAAGTGGTGCTACAACACTCATGAGTGCTCATAAGTTCTGAGTATTGGATTCAACCCGCACTCATTTTAATCACTTCATGGATTTTATCACGAGTGATCATGAGACGATAATATCTTATATTCTTCAAACCTACAGATATGAGTTGTTACTATGAGTTGGTTATACATTGATTGCACGAAAACGCATTTGGTAACTCGATGTTATAAAACGTGCCTTTGTGTATGATTCAACAAGTAGTAGAACAAGCCATATGAGTCGAAGTTTATCCATTCCTTTTACCTTCGGGATAAAAGCGATATCTGTGGGCCCCTCGATGATTTAGCGATGACACATGTGAGTGCTTGGCCAAGCCAGGACTGATTTGATTTGTTCAATCAGTCAGTCATCATAAATCGAAAATCGGGAAACAACAAATGGACAGAGAGAATGATTATAATCCATGTCTCAGTCCATATGATATCTAGAATGGAGGAATATATGATCCCTTATCTAATGGACAAGTCATTGACAAAGGTCAGAGTTCATTGACAAGATCAAACTTCGGCAGCGGCTTTAAGAGCTACGATTGCCAGTTGGTTTTTGAAGTCGTACTCAATAATAGTTTTAGACTTATCCAAGTGGGAGACTGTTGGATTAATGTCTAAGTCCATAACTATATTTGGTATGTATTTGACCCGACCCGGCATGGTCCATTTGGGTTGCAGTTCACCGACACAATTTATATGGATAGTCTTTTAGAATAGTATATTTATGATTTATATTAATATATTATAAGTTCTAATATATTAATATATAATCATATTATTTAATTAGTATTGATCAAGAATTAATTTATAATTAAGTAAGTGATCAAAAGGAACTAATTAAATATGGACTCTTAGATATATATATATGTGTAGTGGGCCAATTTAGGTTGGGCTAAGTCTTCATGGATAGTCGATGGAGCTTTAACCCATGGATCCTAGGAAATGAAAGGTCATGGGTATTAGGGTTTAACCCTAATCCTCCACACTATATAAAGGGTCTTATGGTTCATGAAATTATGCTAGTGGCTAGTGTGGATACACTAAAGAGGGCAATAATTGATTTCATAGTGTGAGCCAAGTATCCATATTCTCTAAAGGTTTTCCAAGGTGTTTTGGTGATTTGTGATTCCACTTGAAGCTTCCACACTATTGGGGCTAAGCTCTTAAAGCTTGAAGACATCAAGCTACATCAAAAGGTATGTCATCTAACTAGAACTTTGTAGTATAGGTGCTTCATAATATGCTAGTTAGGATGAAACCTTGGAATATTTAATATTTGCATGTATAATAGAGAAAACATAGATCCAAGGTTTATAGGGTTGCATGTACACCATAGGAGCGTTAGAATGCTCAAAACCCAACACATCTAACTCTAGCGCTCAACCTGAGGAATAGATTCCTGTTGAACCCATTGACGAGTCATTACCTCTTAGACATTCCACTCGAGTTAGAATGGCACCAGAGTTTTATGGTTTTCATATTACTACATATGGTGATACGTTTATCAGTGATAGTACACTGGTAAATTAGGATGAACCTTCAAACTATAAGGAAGCAATGGCGGGCCCTGAGGCTACCAAGTGGAAAGAGGCAATGGACAACGAGATCAAGTCCATGTATGACAAATAAGTTTGGAATTTGGTTGACAATGTACCAGGTCGCAAGAAGGTTGTGTGCAAATGGATCTTCAAGGCTCGGCTGGTTGCGAAGGGCTTTACTCAAACCCCAGGGATTGACTATGATGAGACCTACTCACCATTAGCCAAGATCAAGTCTATTAGGGTTATGTTATCCATCGTTGTGTTTCATCATTATGAAATATGGCAGATGGATGTCAAAACCGCTTTCCTTAATGGGAAGTTGGCTGAAGATGTTTACATGTGTCAGCCAGAAGGTTTTATGGACGCTAAATACCCGAATAGAGTGTGAAAGCTTGAGAAATCCATTTATGGATTGAAGCAAGCGTCTCGCAGATGGAATCTTTGCTTCGATGAGAAAGTCAAAGATTTTGGTTTCTCTAGAAGTGAGGATGAGTCCTATGTATATGTCAAAGCTAGTGGGAGTATAGTTAGCTTTATAGTATTGTATGTTGATGACATATTGCTCATAGGAAACGACGTTTCAACCTTGCAGGAGGTTAAATCTTGGATTCGAAATTTTTCACTATGAAGGATCTAGGGGAAGCTACTAATATTCTGGGGATAAGGATCTTCAGAAATAGGAGTAAAAGACTAATTGGACTTAGTCAGGGTACTTACTTGGAAAAGGTGCTAAAGCGTTTTAGCATGGAGAATTCCAAGAAAGGGGAGTTACCTATCCAGAGAAATACCAAACTGAGTAAGACTCAGAGTCCGAGTACCGATGTTGAGATAGCGGAAATGAACCGAGTGCCATATGCTTCCGCCGTTGGCTCGATTATGTATGCTGTGAAATGTACTCGTCCAGATGTGGCTTTTTCATTGAGCATGGTAAGTCGATATCAAGGGAACCTAGGTAGATCTCACGGGATAGTAATTAAGAACATTCTTAAGTATCTGGAAAGGACTAAGGATTGGGTCCTTGTACTTGGTGGCACCGATGAATTGAGAGTGACAGGGTATAGTGACGCCATCTTTCAGACCGACAGAGATAACTTTCCGCTCTCAGTTGGGCTGGGTATTTACCCTAAATGGAGGAGAAGTGACTTGGAGGAGTTCCAAGCAGGAGACCGTGGCTGATTCAACATGTGAATCAGAATACATAGCTTCATGCGAAGCATCGAAGGAGGCTATATGGTTGAAGAACTTCATTGGAGACCTTGGAGTTGTACCAGCCATAAAGGAGCCCATGGAGATTTTTTGCGATAATGAAGGAGCGGTTGCCTTAACCAAGGAACCAAGGGATGATGGCAGATCTAGACATATCGACAGAAAATACCACTTCATCAGACATTGGGTAGAAGAAGGACTCCACGTCGTTAAGAGGGTATCGTCAGAAGAGAATCTGGCAGATCCTCTCACAAGGGGTCTGAGTAGGATTAAGCACGTTCAGCATGCGAGGAGCAATGGTCTGAAGAATGATATTAGTTTCAGTGGTTAGGTAGATATTTTAGAAACTTGTAATAAATAAATGTAATTGACATTTCATGATTAAGTAATGGAAGATTTATTTATGAGTAAAGTTTACTATCTTGTGTCAGTTGTTTACTATTATTTCCTTTTGCATGTTTTACTTCCTGAATAATTGGATTGTTCAAATTGTCCACAGTCGATCATACTTTGGAAGTAAGTAATGAGTCAATATTGTGATGAATTGGCTTGTATATTGTCTAAGTGCCTAGACATAGCAAAGGTTTGTTGCAACGTTCATGAGTACTCCTGAAATAGGATTTGAGTATTGGATTAAACCCGCGCTCAATTGAATTATTTCATGAAATTTATCATGAGTAATTGTGAGACGATAATATCGTATAATCTTTAAACCAAGATATATGAGTTGTTTTACGAGTTAGCTGTGCATTGATAATGCGTAAACGCATCAGTGACTTGATATTATAAAACGTTTTGTTGTGTACAATTAGATGAGTAAATAATACAAGCATATAAGTCAAATTTTATCTATTCCTTTTGCCCTAACGGGAAAAGCGATATCTTGGGCCCCTCGATGATTTTGTGTTGACTTATGTGTCGGGCCCGGTCAGGACTAATTTGATGTGTTCAATTAAGTTCTTCATCATACAAATCAGAAATTAGGAAACAAACTCTTGGACAATGATAATAATTCTGTTCCATGTCCTTTTCCATACGATATCTTGTAGAACGGAGGATTATATGATCCCTTCTCTAAAGGATGCGTCATTGACTAGGTCAGAGTTGGACAGCGGTTTTTGAAAGCTACGATTGCTAATCAGATTCTGAAGTGATACTTGCAGTTATAGTTATTAGACTTATCCAAGTGGGAGACTGTTGTATTAGGTGTCTAAGCCCATAACTATAATCGGTATGTGCTTGATTTGATAGTAGCATGGTCCTTTTGGGTTGCCTTCATCATAGCAACTTGACAGGATGACTTTTGGAGAGAGAGGTTGTTTTGGGATTAAAGGAACTAATTAAAAGTACGGGGACCGGTTTTGCAAATCGTTGATAGTTGTAGACTGGGCTGTTGGACTCCCCTATAATGGGGTGGATGAATTTCTATAGGGAGGCCCTATAGATATCGTCCAGGGCCTTCAAGAAGGGATGTCCTTGGGCTGCTTGGAGCCTAAGCAAGGAATTAGGGTTTTCCCTAAAAACCCTAGCAATCACAACTATATAAAGTCCCCTAGACCTCCTAAAATCGGCGACTGCTTCCCAAGGAGAAATCCTAGCCAATTTTATGCCCCTCTCTCACTCATCCTTTGCTTTTGGTGTTTGTGATTCCATTAGAGGTGCAACACGTGAGGCACTAAACCTTTCAAGAGTCAAGATCATACGTGGAATACTTGTTATTACGAGATAACAAGCAAGGTAACATGCTAAGCCTAGTTTTCATATTGATTTCGAAAATTTTATGCTAGTATTAGGGTTATTGCTTTGGAACTTCTATTTGCATGTATAACTTGAGAAAAACTTAGATCCAAAGCAATTAGGGTTGCATGAACACATAGGAATGTTGTTGTGCTCAAAACCCATCAATATTGACTATTGGACCTTGACCATTGACTTTGACTTTGACCAGGGTTGACCAAGTTTGACCTAAGGGCATTTTGGGTAATATGATTTATAGTTTGAGATTTGGGTTCCTGTTAATTTTATAGGTGACGGTAGAGATAGCTTTTAGAGCAATGCACTATGCAACTATTCTTTCAGACTGTAAGGTGAGTTTTTCTCACTATATCCATGGGTCAAAGGCACCAATGTCGGCCCATTACTTGTTATGTAAAATGCTAGTTGTCTCTATGATTCTTGCATGAAAGACCAGGATCTAGCCCCTAGCAATTATATAAAAGACCATAGAGGTAGCCCATGGTACTTATATGTAAGAACGGGATTTGGTCCTGGACATTGCAAGGAAATACCATGGGGGTAGCCCATGACACTTGTACATAAGACCGGGATTTGGCCCTCGACCTTGCAAGGAAAGACCATGGGTGTAGCCCATGGCATTTATATGTTTTGGTATGTGGTATTTTGGAGAAACGCGCTAAGCTTTATGCTTATGGTTTCATATATATGGTTTTAGGTACTTTCGATTCAAAAGGGAACAACCCGGCGTAACTGCACAACATCCCCCAAAGTTTTCCGCATTGGCAAGTAATGATATTACTCTAATGTTTAAATAATTTATTCACTTTGATTGGTTTTGGAACAACCCATTGTATGATTATTTTTTTTAAAACAAAATTTTTTTCCTAGGATTTTCAGGACGTTATAAGTTGGTATCAGAGCGACGTGACTTCCCCAGTCATTTTTGGGATTCAGAAAGTTCGGTCAGGATCGTTTAGTTCGGTCAAGGAGATAGTAATGAATGATTTCGAGGACGAAATCTAATTTATGGGGGGAGAGTTGTAACACCCTGTTCAGAATCATTATGTGATTTAGGGTCGTAGGCTAGAAGTCGATTGTGTAAAGGCTTTGGGCCTTAAGGAGGCGATGTTTAAACCTTTTGTAAGGAGGTAATGATGGTTATGAGATCTAAACCTTTGAATTATGTTTTAGATTCAAAGGGTAAACAGGAAAAGTCATAGGCCTCGTTCTTGCATGAAATATGGATTTTTGTTCGATAAGTTTTTAGTCCAAGATATTTAGATAATATTGTAAATCTCTTCAATACCTTTCCGTGGATATAAAGATCGTCAAAAACGGAGTTGGAACGAAGAAGTTATGACCGTTTGAAGTTAGGGCAGTTTTGGTGTTGAGCCGCGTACACTGGGCTTATGTACGTTGAGCATACTAGGACATCTTTTCAACTTAATCCATTAAGTCCAAGTCTCTAACATTCAGATTTTAATCAAAATTATGTTTAGATGGATAAAGTTCCCAACTCTATCCATAACAAGGTCACAAACTTTCAAGATCTAAACTTTATGCACTTAAAGTGACCAAAAGCTCATAACACCCACAACTAGCTAGATATAACAATTTCATCATCAAGATTCAAACTTTATACCTCCAGAAAAAATATCAAGGTGAACAAAGTCTGGATCTACAAGCTCCAATGCAACCAAAACTTCTTCAATGAGTTCATTCTTCTCCAAGGTGCACCACAAACACTGCAAAGCACTTAAAAACACCTTCTTTTTGCTTACAAGGATCAATCTAGGGTGAGAATGGATTGGTTTTGGAGGAGTTAAGGAGCTTAAATATGGCTCAAACCACGAAAATAGGGTTTGGGCATTGATCGCATATGCCCAACGTACTCAAATTACGCCCAATGTACTTGTGACAACCCGAATGAATTGGATCAAGCAAGGTCTAAATTGTAACCCTATTACAATAAAAGCCTTGAAAACCAAAAGGGCATAAGTGCATGTATATGGATGTATGCACTTGGAAAATTCATACTGAAATGATCTTTGAATGATCAATGCACATCAAACATGAATTAAATAGTCATAACACAAGGACTTGTAGTCGTGCCACAACCTTGAACACTTGAAATTCTAGGCCACCATAATTGTGTTGCCTATTAACTAAAGACCAAAATCCTCTTTTAAGTAGCATATAGGACCGAAAACACAATGGAGGAGGAGTAGGACCGAAAACCCAATTGCTTAAAATTCTTCATGGCCGAAAACTACCTTAGTTGATCATTGTTGGCCGAAAACACCATTCTAGAAAGCACTAAGGCCGCAAACTCCAAAACCAAGTTCATTAAGGCCGAAATCCCCATGGGAAAAAGGTCTAGGACCGAAATCATAAAGTAAATGGAAGTCTTTGTGGTCATAATATGAGGATAGAAAAAAAAAAAGAGAAAAAAAAACAAAGGCCAAAAAGGGGTGACACCTCACTTTTACCCAACAAACCTCTATGCAATTACCCACCATATCTCCATGCAAGTGTACTATTAACCACTAAGTCTCCATGCAATTATCCTCCATATAACCATGCACCATCTCACCTCTTTCCCTTCAAAATTGTCGGCCAAGACCACACACCCCCATCAAACATTTTCACTCACTTTGCTTTCAAAGAATTCTTCTCATCTTTTCTCTCAAAATTTCGAGCATCACCATCACTAAAAATTATAATAAAAATTATGAACAAAGTAGACTCATTTTCTAAACTCTTAGACTCTACGGATCCAAATTTCGACTTACGATGATTTTTCTATAAATTTTCTAAAAACATGGACAGAAAAGTTAAAAACTAGAAATTGTCTTTATCATACTAAAAGTTCTTATACTTGTGTTAAATGTAAGTTTATATGATATATTCTTTTAAAAAATCTATACATGTTAACTTATATGTGTATATATATATATATATATATATATATATATATATATATATATATATATATATATATATATATATATATATATATATGATTATATAATTTTTATTGACAAACAAACATAATAAACTATAATCGGTATAGTTTGGAGGTCACAAACCACACTTTTCAAAGGTACACATAATTATTTAAAGGCATAATTATCTTATTTTGCAAGTAAAAGCGAGTCGTAGTTCACGTAAATATGTTAATGCTCTTGTGAGACTTTCCTTCACCGTACCTACCTAGCGTACACCTTAAGTCATGCGTTATAAGCAGAGTCTCCTGGAGGGAGAGCGAGACCGTTGTGTATAGATGTATACAGGATTGACAACCTCGACGCCTGAAGAACATCGTTTAGGCATAACAGTCGTATCAAGCATGGTCATAAGAACTCACATAGAGATTAGCAAAACTATTTGGTTTACGGGAAGCTTACACTTCATTAGTTTTATTGAAAGAAATGAAACTATATACTATTTTCCGTACGATATTCACTTCCATCGTGGTCTTAGGGTTTAAGACCACAGTTCACCTTTAAGAAAATACTGCATTTTCTCGATATATACATTATTACTTTACAAAGAAAAGATACAAAGGAATTACTTCCAATTTCAGTTCATATTAAAGAAAATATCGGGATTTATTGAAATATACGAAACCATCTTTCGCGAAACAATTACAAACCTTTTTTATGCAAAAATGCTTATGAACTCACCAACTTAATTGTTGATACTTTTCAAAATCACTTGTATTCTCAGGAAACCAGTAGACAGGTACTCAACGCTTCTTGAGGGTCGGCGTCGTCACCTCATGTTTTTCCTACTTTTCAGTTATTTGTATTCAACTTTTAAACAACTGAGTTTTGCAAACAATGTAATACTTGAAATCTCAATGTATGAATGTTTGTGTTGCTATGTTTCATTACTATTTAATTGTTATGATACTGTACATGAAGTCACTCCAACCGCCCCCAGACGTTTCCGCTGTTCTGGTTTGGGGGTGTGACAGATTGGTATCAGAGCATTGTTTATAGTGAACTAGTATATCAAACCATACAAGATATACAACTATAAATACAATGGGACTAAAACACTCTGACTAAAAGTATTCTTTAAAAATATAAGTATTTTATAAAAGTATACATATTAGAACAATGTCATAATAAGAACAAAACAAAAGTATTTAGATGTTGGACGCTACAGTCAAACCTAGACAGTTATGTAATCATATCTGCGATAAATATAGCCTGATCAACTATACTTATTGGCGATACAACTAACATGTGTTTGGGAGTGGTAGTGGTGTTGCAACAAGTCTAAAACTTACCAACTCCACATGTAAAGGAACATTAGAATCAAACATATAATTAAACTACTATAGGAGTATTTTAGGCACCATAATTATTGAGTGTATACGTTAAGGTTTTATAATCTGTATACACTATGTGACTATAGGAGGACCCGGTAAGGATCATCATAAAAATTTCAATAAAGATACTTTTATTAATCTCATAGATTCTTTAGACCTTCCCATTCTGTCACAACTAGCATTGAGGGCTAGGAAATTTTGTTCATGTGCAAATAACTCCTGATGGATCTTGTAACCCACATTTGGTCCCTAGTGGACCGAAATTGATCATTTAACACTGATTTGGGCCATAAGTCACGTAATGGGCCTTATTGGGCCGTAAACATTTTCTTTGAACCTTACGGGCCGTAAATTAATATTGGGGATCTTATTGGGCCTCCCACTGCCGAAAGCTCCTAATGGGCCCTATTGGGCCGAAAACTCATCCATTTAGCTTTTTTTAGGCCGCAAACCCGTAAATGGGCCTTCTTGGGCCGGAAATCCCTTATGGGCTATTGCATTCTCGGTTACCCTTCACCTAAGCCCAAAACCCTTCCTTCTCATTCTCTTTGGGCCGATAAATATATATAAAAAAAGAGAAAAATGAGGCATTGGCTAGATTTGTGACACCTCAATATTGTTTTGCACGTAAACATGCACATTACACTTCAAATATATAAGAAATGTGGTGATTAACCATTAAGTAACACCCTTAATCTCTTCTCTCTCCCTCTCCTCCATATCTTCGGTCGAGACCCCCCATCCCTCTCCACATTTTCATCCCAAAACTCACACGTCTATCTAGTTTCCTCCTAAAGACTCAAACAACTCTCTTCACTTTTTGCTCCAAAACCGTGAGCTTCGAGTGTATGCAACAAGAAGTTCACTTCAACCTTCATATCTTTGGTCATTTAGCATTCAAGACTTTTAATTCCATGTTACACTAAGAACTCTTCCTTACATAACTTCATATCGTGTTCAAGCTTCCTAGCACCATCAAAGTTTCGAAACTCTTCTCAAAGGTGCACGGTAGGCCGAAAATCATCTTTCCTTTCTCTTCAAAACCAATCTAACACCAAGGTGAGCTTCATACTCCCTTGTTTTCGAGTTTTACTATCTTTTGGGGGAGAATACAAGCTAGTTTTGTGGTTAATCATAGTATTATGCATGTATGTGTAGATTTTTCATGTTATGTTGTGTGCATATGCCATGAAAACATGTTAAACACTCACAACTTCGAAATCTCATTCAAGATTTAGTGATATTAGTAAGAAATCTACTTGAAATAACTTTTATGATGTTTAAAAAGATGAAACATGTCAAAAGTTATTTTAAAACTAAAGAAAGTATACAAAAGGATCACACTTGACAATAATGATAAACAAAATGGGCCTAAATTGACAACTCACGGTTCTAGGGGCCAAAAATGTCATTCCTCATAAAAGTGGACTTTATTTGACAAATCAAGGTTTTAGGGGCCAAAAATGTCATTTTTCATAAAAGTGGAATTTATTTGACAAATCACGGTTTTAGGGACCAAAAATGTCATTTTTCCTAAAAATGGGCTTTATTTGACAACTCAGGGTTTTATTGGGCCTAAAATGTCATTTTTAACAAAAGTGGGCCTTCGTTGTAATTTTCGGCTTTAATGGGCCAAAAATATTAAATTTTGGCAAAAGTGCGTCTTTATTGTCAATTACGGTTTTGTTGGGCCAAAATGGTCGCTTTTAATAAAGGTGGACTTTTTATGTCATTTTTGGTACTATTTGAGCTAAAATGATTATTTGATAACAAACGGACTCGTTACGATATGTTTACTCCAAATGGGGCCTTATAAGCCCATTTACATACTTATTGGACCATACATGGTAATTTTTACTCTAATTGGGCCTTATAATCTCATTGACATTCCTATTGGGCCATGGTGATAATGACATTCAAATTGGGCCTTTTATGACCAATACTAGAATAATCGGGCCGCTAGTGAGAATTCTAATACACTCGAATTATTCCCGATACTTTGGGATAACTGGAAGTAATTCACGATAACAACAAATATGTTGACACTTTAGATAAAAACAATTATATTTTTATCACTATTAGTTTGTAGTCAAAATTAACTTTTGCAACATTATTTATAACGTTAAGTAATGGGATACACCATTCGCGTAAAATTAGTTAAGGCTCTTGTGAGACACACCTTCATTCGTACCTACCTAGCTAATCGAAAACTTAAAATAATCCATTCTAATTGTAATTACTCCCTCGTTAAGGCAAAAGTCGCAGCACTGTTGTAACACTTAAAAAAAACCCATCAAGTAAAGCTATGATGGCTTAGCATATGCGTTAAGGCCATCTATAATTGGGATTGATAGACCACGAGTGAGTGATGCTGCCTTATTTCCTGTTCCTTGTTTGGTTGTGGATTTAGGGCGGGGTCGCTCAGTCAACAGTCCTTTTAATCTTAATTATACATGACTAGTGTATACTAGGCGGTTATAGAGAGGTCTCGTGAGAAATCCGTTCATGAAAAGTACATTATTCCAAAACACCAGGACCCCTAGAGTTCAGCGTCAATCATAACGGTCCAAGTATCCACGATAGTGATACCCTGGACGAAACCCGGGACGCTAAGAACTTGTGTGCCCTGTCCAGCACATGGTCCTATCGATCTTCATTCCATATCGTGTCGATGATTGTAAATTTCGACACTACCGTCAGCCATGGCTTGACTTAGTTCAACCATGCAAGAATTCTTAGTGCTGTGTAAAAAGAACTTTCACCGTATCCTGTGCATCGAATAAAGGTTCTTTCGAACCTAATAAGGAAAACCTAATGCGAACCGTCAGTCGTATCTCTTGTCCAACCTTCAGAAGTACCCAGGAGAGGGGTACCGCGTGCTGTTAACCAACCCCGCTAGACTTTAAGACCAAAAACAAAAGGCACTGCAGATATTCCGGAAAACAATAACCGCCCGAGGCCTACTCAGTAGATCCCCCAGAAAGACCATTTTCACCGCGCAATCGGGTTCGTGAATCAAGATAAAGAACTCATGGGATCAACTTACTACTGCTGAGTATATGTATTAGAGTGGTATATAATTTAGATCAATGAAATTTAAGATGTGTGCTTCCTCCCTACTCCCTGTTCCTTGTTTGGTTGTGGGTTTGGGGTGGGGCCACACATCTGAACATCCCGTCAATCTCAATTATATACGACTTGCATACACAGAGTAATAGTGATTGAGCCGAGTATGAGGTCTACCACGAACCTTATAATAAAACCCTTCATCCTATCCCATAGAAAAGGAGCTAGAGTCAAGAGAACCACTGTGGGTTGAACTACTAAAATGACCACAAATTCGAAAGTTGTTGTCATCCCGGTTAAGACAACATAGTAGTTAACACCCTCAGTTAGGAAAAGTAACTCAAGTCATAAGGGTCAAAAACATTGACTACAACCATCCATTCACGCCAAATCCCACAAATTAAGCATCTCAGTAGTGGGCCAAGAAACCTGAAAAGCTGTGACAAGTTAAACTCTGAGAAGAATGGATGAAGAAATTAGAGGTTCTGGGTAGCAGAATCCATTTCTATCTAGATTTAACCTAGATAGAGAAACTCGGTAACACCGGAAGAGTAGTGCAAGGGATACTCGCACTACTCATGCATTTCGTCCATCCAGATACAGACGAGTAGTGCCTAGGACGCCATGCCTCCTCATGCGAGAAAATTCACCATCGCCCCATAGACGATCGACCGCATTCATCGAAGTTAATACTAGAATGCCAAGAACCACATGATAACCTTCGCGACCAAGAATACTTGAGTAAAGTAGACGGTAAGTTGTGTCAAGCTATATAACCCAGGTCGTAAAGAGATAGTGGACTCGACACTGGTCTAGGTGTTAGTCGGTGGGTTATACAAGAGTACGTGCTTCCTATAAACTGGAGGGAGCAGACACAATGGAGAATGGAGCATGTCTTAGAGATTTGTTAGACTACTAGGTGTTCCAAGGAATACTATCTCTAAAGAGATAGTAGATCCACCTCCTGAGATAGTCAATCACTTCAGAAAATCTCTAAGGGCGAAGCTAGCCCCGATCTGAGACTGCTATCCATGAAACAGCAAAGCGAGTAAGAGAATGATTCTTTCCATTTAAGAATCATACTGTGAAAGCATCTATTGGACGGTGACAAAAGTTGAAATTTTCTAAGCATCGTCTGGTAAAACCCTCTATCTCGCTGACTTTGAGAGTTTCTGCTAGAAACACCTCGAGAGTCAGAAGTGCAGGTCCATTTTGCACAGGGTCGAGATAGATTCCGCGTAACCAATAGATGCTAGTATATAGCCAATACCTCCAATGATCCAGAAAATCTCCGAAAGCCAACCAGTAGGAAATACGACTCCGAATACGACCTGAGACTCCTAGGAACCAATCATGAGGACCACACCTCCAGTAAGGGAAAACTTTTGGAACCTCAGAATGGTGATCACGCCAAGTGATGATCTCACCATGGAAGTACATTATGATTCGGGTACTGAAACGTTCCATATTCCAAAGAACTGAGGACCAGCAGAGATTCTTGATAGAATTGGTCCAGTATCCGTCAGGCCCAGACTGCTTTAGGGATTCCATAAATTCCACCCTAACCTGTCCACGTCTCAGCGAATGAACCGGTAGTACCCGACAAAACTATCACCATTTTCTCGATTTGATCCATGGAAACCAGGGCCACGTTCGTTAAGAGAATCAGGAGAAATCTAGCTCGGTAAAGGAAACTGATGAAACCTTATCCCATGTAGCCTAGAGAACGGACGAAAAGCCATACCTCGTAATAAATGTTCGTTAAGGACTCAGTATAGATCTGAGTCCCCAAGGGAATGGGCGGATCAGATAGAACATGAAGTATCCGCATCTTTCGTGTCCATCCGTGAGTGTTCGTTAAGATTCTAATTTCGGGATGAAATTCCCTCTAACGGGGGGATGATGTGACAACCCGAAAATCATTTTCCTGTAAAGTTCAGCTATTCAACTCAGCCGAGTGTCAGCCTTCGTTTTGCTATCTTTTAACAAAATTGTGGGTCTATATGAGTGTTCTAGGCTTAGTATAACCTAGGTAAGAGTCTTGGGAAGGGTTAGAAAGTGTGTAGCATCACAAAATCGAGCCAAACACACCAAAGAAGGTGTGTACGGCCGCACACCCGCGTGTGCGGCCAGCCAGCAGCACACCCAGCCGCACACCCCCCTCCATCCACACACTCGACCCTATATATTGAACACTTAGCCAACCTTACACCCCTTTTTCCCTCTCTCTAAAAGCTGGAACTTTCTCTCTCTACTTTCTCTCTCTAGAAACTTCATCCAAGAACACTCTAAGGGCCTCAAAAACGTGAAGTACTCCATCATTCAGCTTGTTATATTGGTAAGACACATGAATCTAAGCCTAAAACTCATAGTGTTCTTCGTGTTCTTCATCCTTTGAAGGTGTACGGCCGCACACCTTCATAAGGTGGCCGCACACACCTTAAAGCTCTCCAAAGTGAAGAGTTTGGCCTTCATTCACTAGTAGGACTTGGTATTAGCACAAGAACACCTAAAAATCGACATTTCGGGCATAAATGAGGAGTGTACGGCCGCACACTCCTGTGTACGGCCGCACACACCCTCTGTACGGCCGCACACTCCTGTGTGCAACCGCACACACAGCCTGGCCGCACACCCTGGCCGTACACCTGGCCGCACACTCATAAAAGTCGATTTTGGTGGCCTTACACTCAAATCTAAAGCCCTACACTCATTTAGGGACTTCAATAGGTGTTTGTAACACTTAATTATAAGTGTTTTCATGTCCCTAAGGTGTGTCCATGTGTCTATTAGTGGTTAGATACCCTAAGTGTATTCATATATGTGTTATTACATGTTAAACTAGGATATGGTTGTGCTCACGACTTCATTCGACACCCGGCGATCCTGTATCAATCTTTCTTTCGAGTTACTCACTTCAGGTGAGTTCATACCCCTTAATCAACCTTTTTAAATGATTTTAAATGCTTTTATGGGGGGGAATACAAGTTGAACTATAAAGTTATTATATCAACCATATGTGATTAATAACTGTATAGCAAAAAGATTTCTGCATGTTAAACTGTTTTATCCAGCTAAAGGTTTCCAAATTTTGTTTTCAAATCTCTTTTAAAGTACCAAAATCTCTTTTAAATTACCAAGATTTTATCAAAGTCTTTTAAACTTATATTCTTGATAGAATCATGTCTATATATAGATATAGTTATATAAGTAGGGTTTGAAGGACTTAGGACTGATAACCCGCTTTATTTCCTGTTCCTTGTTTGGTTGTGGACTTAGAGCATCCGGTTATTTGTCCGAGTGTCATTGAAGTCCTAGTTATATATTATGTATATCTTGTTAGATGTTAATACTCTTATTCCAGTTCAACACCTTTGGGTAGCAAAGGCATCTAGATAACCTCTCGAGTAAACTATAATAGGTATAGTTTAGAAACCAACCATAACTTTCATGAAGGAGAACTTAGTTATATCTATATTCTAAGAACTTGTACTTATAGTAAAAAGAAAAGTATATAGAAATCAAAACACGAGATACATCCTCATTACGCGGATTTCACCGTTGTCGAGTGGTAACCAGAGTCTCCTGGAGGGAGAGCGGGCATTATGTGTATAGATCTATACGGGACAGACCATCCCACATCCTGACTGCTAGCTACAGTCCCGGCCGACCAAGCCAAGGGGTGACAAATGTCACATTCATTCTGACGCCAGCAGGCCGTCATGTTTACATCCGTCAATCAGTATGGTTACGAGTATCTTTACAATTACCTTATAATTCATGGCTTTAAGGTAATAAGTACGATCACGGTATTTTCTACATATGAAAACATCATAATATATTTTCCTAGTTATACACTAGGCCTCATATTAAACCTTTAAACTGACCTACTTAAGATTAAAAGTTAACTTAGACTCTCCGAGGCGTATTGTTCACTTAATACCGCCTGGAGTGTGTATGTCATTAACTTAGACTCTCTGAGGCGTATTGTTCACTTAATACCGCCTGGAGTCTGTATTTTATTCACTTAGACTCTCCGAGGCGTATTGTTCACTTAATACCGCCTGGAGTCTATACTCCATTCCTTTAGACTCTCCGAGGCGTATGGTTCATTCGATACCACCTGGAGTCTATGTTTTATTCACTTTTAGTTAGCAGTGTTACTGCTGAGGTAAAATAGTATTTTCCCTATTACTTTTGCTTGTGATCTTCTCACCTATTCCTTAAAGTATAAACTATATTTTGATAATGATAGTTACCTTTGGGGGAAATTACTCCTTAAACATAAAACAATTGGGTCTTGGTAGAAGACTACTTTTATTAGAAAATATAGGATTTTCTGGAAAGAATTCTAACACTCTGTAAACACAAATCACCATTATCTAGTGACATTATTTTGAAGTAAAACATGTATTTATACCAATGTCATTAAATACTTATGAACTCACCAGCATTACAATGCTGATACTCTCTTTCAAAAATAACTTGTATTATGAGGTCGTCAGTAGACAGGTACACTCCGGAAGCTTTTGTGAAGACAGCCTTGTACCGAGCTGCATTTTATGTTATTCTCTGTATTTACTTTTGATGTTGTTGCTAAATCTAACCTATATAAAATTATTACTATTAATGCAATGGTTGTTGTACTTTGATTACTATACTGCATATGTTGTAATACTTGACATGACGTCCTCCACCCCAGAACGTTTCCGCCGTTCCGGTTTTGGGGTGTGACAGGTTCGCATGGGAATTACTCAAGTGCAAGTAGGTCGTTGAATTGGTTGGGTACCCATTTCGATAGTTGAGATTTTGTTCTTCGTTATCTGATAAAATTGCCAAGGACTTATAGTGGATTCAGTGGAAAGTGCTCGAGAATATTGAGCTCGTTGAGATTTCGGGGAGTATTCATTTAATTTTGGCAGGTGTGTGTTCACTAGGATTGGCTAGTAATGGAATTCTAGTACTTGTGGGCTCAGGTTCTCGGCAACTTTGAGTAGTCAGGTTGCGACATAGATTGGAAATCTATCAATTTTGTGGTTGGAAGAGCGCAGTTGAATCCAATTGGGGGAGAACAGCTTGGACTAAGGGATTTCACAAGGAATGAGATTTTAGGTTACCTTACGCATTAGTGGTGGCACATGGAGGGTATGTGATTAGTTTCGGGTTGAGGGATTGTGTTAAAGCATCTTTGCGTGTTCTTGTCTGATGAAGGCTTTAGGGTTCGAAGCATAACCTAAAAACCTGATTGGGGTATATTCGGATGAGGTTTGGACTCATGATGATTATGGTTGGTATGGTAGATGCACGTTAAGACCATGGGTTGGGTCTATGGCAGTGTGGAAGTGTTGTAAGACTGTGTGGGGCCGTAACATTCACTAGGTTAGCATGTAGTGTGGAAGTGTTGTAAGACTGTAGGGCGGCCATAGCATTCACTAGGTTAGCTGACAGTGTGGAAGTTTTTTAAGACTGTGGGGTAGCTGTAGGATTCACTAGGTTAGTAGGTAGTGATGGAAGTGTTGTAAGACTGCATGGTGGCCGTAGCATTCACTAGGTTGGTAGGTAGTGATAGAAGTGTTGTAAGACTGTGGGGTGGTCGTAGCATTCACTGAGTTGGCAGGTAGTAATAGAGGTGTTGTGAGATTGTGGGAAGGCGATAACATTCATGGAATCAAGTAAGGATGTGGGCCGTATGGGGTCGGTCGTGATGTAAGACTACAATTGGACGTGTAACATTCATTTATAGCAAAGTAAGTGACATTGCGGTGTGATAGTTGGTTATGATATCCCTGGTTTGAATAGGAGGGTTATTGAAGCCTTATATACAAGTAGGTTAGAGTAGCTCGGCTAGATAGACTCTTGAATAAAGTCTCGTGGTACAGTCATTTGAAAGGATGTCGGTTTCAACGACCGGCCGGGAATCCGACGTTTCAGATAATTGGTGGATTAGCTCGGAGCTCAAAAGATAATGGATACATCGAAAATGCAAATGTTGGTCAACATGATAATTTAGGATCGTAAGAATTTTGTTCGGATTAGATTGCAAAGTGGAACCATATTGTCTGTGTTTTCAAATGGTTTTGTATGTTAGGAAGTTAGATAAGGTATTGGATTCCTAGTTTTTTAGCTGAGTAGTGGTGGTTGTCCTTTATTGGTTAAGGTCAATGAGAGCAAGGATTCATCCATCGTCAGTATGTGAGTTATGCTAAGGATGGGTTCGATTATTATAAGGCCATCGTATGTTAGGGTCGACTTTTATTAGGGATTTGGTAGGTGGTCGGGGTGTATATGTTTTCGGGTATCTACACATTTGTTTAGGATGGATAGGCTTGTTTGGGTTAGGTTATGAAGTTGAGTCTTTGTGGGGAATAGTTTTGATTGATTCAGTCTGTCTGAGAGTCTGACATTGTTCAGGGTTTTCAATTTCAGGTATAGCGGTTGGATACTCGTTGGCTTAGGGGAAATGTTGAGGTTCATTCTTCGTTAGGGCTTGTAATATCTGCTATTTTGGGTTCGACATCAGTAAGGTCACGCGGTCATTAGAGCGAGGTAACTTCCCTAGTCATTTTTGGGATTCAGGGAGTTCGTTCAGGATCGTTTAGTTCGGTAAAGGAGATAGTAAGGAGTGATTTCGAGGAAAAATCTAATTTAAATGGGGGAGAGTTGTAACACCCTGTTCAGAATCATTCTGTGATTCAGGGTCGTAGGCCAGAAGTCGATTGCGTAAAGGCTTAGGCCCTTAATTAGGAGATGTTTTAACCTTTTGGAAGGAGGAAATGATGGTTATGAGATCTAAACCTTTGAATTATGTTTTAGAGTCAAAGGGTAAACGGGAAAAGTCATAGGCCTGGTTCTTGCATGAAATATGGATTTTTGTTCGAGAAGTTTTTAGTCCAAGATATTTAGATAATATTGTAGATCTCTTCAATACCTTTTCGTAGATATAAAGATCGTCGAAAACGGAGTTGGAACGAAGAAGTTATGACAGTTTGAAGTTAGGGTGGTTTTGGGGTTGAGCCGCACAAGTTGGGCGTACTCAAAGTGTACGATGGGCGTACTAGGGCATCCCTAGTACGTTGGGCGTAATTTGTGTACGATGGGCATACGCGATCAGTTCCCAAACCCTATTTTCATGGTTTGAGCCCTATTTAAGCTCCTTAACTTTCCCAAACACATTCCATTCTCAGCCCCCACCTTTCCAACACCCTCTCTTGTGACCCCTAACCCTAGATTGAGCCTTGTGAGCAAAAAGAAGGTGTTTTTAAGTGCTTTGGATTGTTCTTGGTGCACCTTGGAGTAGAAGGACCTCATTGAAGAATTGTTGGTTGCATTGGAGCTTGTAGATCCAGACTTTATACACCTTGATCTTTCTTCTAGAGGTATAAAGTTTGGATCTTGATGATGAAATTGTTAGATCTAGCTAGTTTTGGGTGTTATGATCTTTTAATCACTTTAAGTGCATAAAGTTTAGATTTTAAAGTTTGTGACCTTGTTATGGATAAATTTGGAAACTTTATCCATCTAAACATCATTTGCTTTTAGATCTGAAGGTTGGAGACTTGTACTTAGTGGATTAAGTAGAAAAAGATGCACTGTTGGGTCCCTTTGAGACTTAAAGACTAGATCTTGTTGGTGGGACCATTCTAATAGATATAGTTGGAAACTTTATACATTATGGAACCATTATGAACCATAAAAATGTGATCTTGGCCCTTCTATCCATTCCATACAAGAGTTATGATGTCTTATTGGGTTAAGAACTTAGGGGTTTGGATATTAAGCACTTTATAGCCATGAAAAGTCATAAAGGTTGAAACTTTATGACTTAGGACATCATTTTGGGCTTGGATATGAGTTTTGGACATAAGGGCTTAATGTAATAAGTTATTAATTTTAGTTTTGGGATTGGGTTGTGTACGCTGGAAGTACCTGGTGGTACGATGCGCGTACGCGGTCAGCGCCCCACTTTTGGTCAACATCAGAGTACGTTGGGCATACACTTTTTGTACACAGGACGTACTCCACAGCAAAGGAATGTTGACTTTTGGAACTTGAGCATTGACTTTGACCAAGTTTGACCTAAGGGCATTTTGGGTAATTTGATTTATAGTTTGAGAATTGGGTTCTTGTTAATTGTATAGGTGACCGGTAGAGATAGATTTTAGAGCAGTCATCGGTGCAACTATTATTTCAGGCTGTGAGGTAAGTTTTGTTATTGTATCAATGGGTCAAAGGCACCAATGTCGGCCCATTAATTTTTTATGTGGAATGCTAGTTGTCTCTGTGATACTTGCATGAAAGACCAGGATCTTGCCCCTGGAAATTTCATGAAAGACCAGGATCTGGCCCCTGGAAGATGTGTGAAAGACCATGGGGGTAGCCCATGGAACTTGTATGTAAGACAAGGATTTGGCCCTCGGCATTGCAAGGAAAGACCATGGGGGTAGCCCATGGCACTTGTATGTAAGACTGGGATTTGGCCCTCGACATTGCAAGGAAAGACCATGGGTAGCATATGGTACTTTTATGTTATGGTATATGGTACTTTGGGGAACTCACTAAGCTTTGTGCTTACGGTTTTCAGTTTATGTTTCAGGTACATCTGGTACTAACGACAAGGGCCTGGCGTGATGGCACAACATCCTCCAGAGTTTTCCGAATTGGAAATTAATGATATTACTTTAATGTTTAAATAATATATTCATTTTGATCGGTTTTGGAACAACTCGTTTGTATGACTTATTGTTTTAAAAATGAAGGTGGGTAGGTTAGCTACACCTGATCCCACATCGGCTAGGAAGAAGAACTAAGCATTCCTTAAATGGGTGTGGATACCTTCCCGGTCACAACGCATTTTAAACCCGTGAGGGCAGCAGATCCCATAAGAACTATGGAATTAAGTGTGTCTGGGTGAGAGAAATTCAGGGATGGGTGACCCCATGGGAAGTTTACGTGCCGGGAGCCCAAAGAGGATAATTTTGTGATACGAGCCAGAGGGGGATGTTACAAGTTGGTATCAGAGCCTTGGCTTGAGGGATTCAGTCACACTTTTGGGTATGTCTGGACTCAAACTGAGGGATTGATAATCGTTTGAAAGAAAATGAGTTTCTAAAAAGATTTTGTAAAGGGAATAAATTTCCAAAAGGATTTTACAAAGATAAAGGGGGTGTGATGCGTGCAATCGGCTGAGCTCAAGTAAGTGATTCCCAGAAAACCCATACATGTTGATATGCTATATGATATGAATTTTTACATGTTAGGATAAGGCTAGAGATACTTTCAGGAATTACATGATAGATTGGCTTGATATGTGATGCCTTTTAGCCTACGAAGCATTGGATGCAAGACTGGGAATATGTAATGGTATCAGTAATTGCTAAGTATATGCTTTAAAAATTGTATTCGGTTAGGATCATATAGCCCTATAATGAATGATTTGGCCTTATTTCTTGTTCCTTGTTTAGTTGTGGTCCTAGGGAAGAGTCTTTTATTCGACAGTCTATTTGATCCTGTATTGTGTATAATTTGCATGCATAAGCCAACCGTTAATGAGAGTGGAGATTCCTAGCATAAGAAGTAGTATGTGAGCTTGGATGTGTTTTGGTTATTCTATGGCTTGGAGTGTTACTGCTCGAATGCTGCTTGTTTTGTGCCTTGTGGAACTCTTAGTAATATGAGTTAACTATTAAGTGAATATGTATCACATGTTGCAAAGTTTAAATAATATTAGAGTGATGGATTGGCTCTATTGCGCAGCTCTCGTTTGAGTCTAACTATTGTAGGATTGAGTCTGTTACTCGAAGGATTATATAAGCTCTGTGGCATGTTATTATATTCATGAGGTAGTTAACTAGTGTTAGTGGGAGTTCTTCAGCAGCTGATGGCAGGGTGAGGTCGAAAACATAGGAAAGCCTAGGAAGTGCTTCAGTGGGTTTAGTTGTGTTGTTTAGCTAGTATTTGGAGTATCAGTTTTAGAATGTGACTTGGAAGATTGGGGATGATTCTTGAAGAAAGCATGGATAGGTATGGAAGGTAGTATTGGGCCCGTACTACTGGAAGCACATGATCCATACTCGAATTAAGGAGAGTCTTAGAGAATCTGGGAAGCCTGTTGGATAAGGATTCATGGTTATGTTTTGATCATTTTCATGGCTGTTTTTCAAAATGGTGATGCTCACTAAGGAAGGAGGTTCAGGTTCTGGTTCATGCTCAGGTGCAGGTACTGAGCCAATTAATGAGCGGGTCTGGGAGTTTATCTCGTCGGAGATCACCCGTGGTATTTTGGAGTAGACTCCTATAATCTTTGGTATGTTCAAGGAGGGGATTTTGGGGATTTTAGATGAGCATCTGTGCGCGTTCCATTATGAGATTATAGCTATTATAGGAGCTCGCACTCTTTCCTACTGTGAGTTCCGTGCTTGTGGAGCTCTGGCGTTCTTTGGGGAGAAGGACCCTATTGCTAGTAGGAGATAGTTAGCGGATATGGTGAACGCTTTTCAGACAATTTTCTACCCCAAGGGGTCGGAGGTCAGATTTTCCTCCTATCTTCTGAAAGACATAGGCCGCGATTGGTGGGAGGAGGTAGACTTCGATTTGGGAGGTAAAGCCCTGGAGACGATGAATTGGAATGAGTTTGTGACACGGTTTAGGGCTGAGTTTGCACAAAATATTCAGGTACAATAGTTGGCGAGGGAGTTTCAGGACCTTTGCCAGACGACTGAGACTGTGGCAGGTATCATTGCCAAGTTCCAGGAGAGAGCTTTGTTGGTTCTGTAGTATGTAGCGGACGAGGATATGAAGAAAGTAAGGTATCATGACATGCTGAGGGACAGCATCAGGGAGTTTGTGAGTTTGTCAGGGTGCGATGTAACGACCCAAATTTTCCAAATAAATTTTCATTTTTAATTAATAAAACACATTTGCATAAATCATGGAATCCCAACATAATTGTTTCCAAATCAGCATTCATTACAACTTAATTAAATCATCAGAGTGTCCCCAAAACATATCAGTGAAAGAGAGATAGAGTGCACGTCACGCAATCATGCCTTGCCCTTGCCCTTGGGCTCAGATGTACATGAAACAAATCAACAACTTGTAAGCGAAATTCTTAGTGAGTTCCCCAGAGCATACCACACACAATACACATACACATATTGTCACACCCTCAAACCGGAACGGCGGAAACATTCGGTGGATGACTTCATGTGCAGTATCACAACCATTGCATCATAGTAATCATAGCAAACACAACCCTTACATTGATTAAGTAAAATATTTACATCAGTTTGATCCATGTTTATACATTTCAAAAGTATGATAAAAGTAAAAAAGGAGACTCTATACGCTCCGTCTTCTCAAAACTCCAGGAGGTACCTGTCTACTGATTTCCTGAGAATACAAGCAGTTTTGAAAGAGGATCAACATAAAGCTGGTGAGTTCATAAGCGATGTTTTTGTAATGAAAACCTGTTGATGAGTCTATGAAAATGTTCGTGTGTTTCCAAGAAAATCCATTATTTTCTAACATGAGTATTTTGTTACTAAATCTCATAATGTATTAGTTCATATGTCTTGTTAACATTGAATGTGTTGTGCATTGTTTGTTTTGAATGAGAAACCCCTTTTTGTATAGAAAACCCTGGCTATCGGCAATATGTATAGTAAGTTTGAAAAGCTCTAAAAACTTTAATGTATGTATTAGTTTTATTACTTTATAATAAAACTAATTAAAGTTATTACCATTCATACATTTATCGTATATACTTAGTACCAAATTTATGAGTTGTTATAACCATACTTGACCATTGCATTGCCTGAACGACGTTCTTCAGGCGTCGGAATCGAAATGACTTTGTCAACCAGGCCTGCCGGCCTAATTGTAGCTAACAGTTATGGTGCGGGATTGTCAATCCCGTATAGATCTATACACAAACTCACATTCTCCCTCCAGGAGACTCTGGTTATAATCTCAGGGCTTTTGTTAGTACTTAAATAAGTATGCGAAGAATGCTTACTCATAAAATGCCATACTAACGATTACATGTAGAATAAAATGAATCCATTGAATCTAACTTGCTGTCTATATATCTCATAAACTGCTCATTATATAGTTTATATGTGGTTGCATTGAATCTATGATTTGTACATTGATATGTTATTTGTTCCATAAACTATACCTATTATAGTTTATATATTCATTCATGTATTCAATTTATGTTTTACATTGAAAGCTCTGTGATTATGATGAAAACTTCCCTTATGATCTGCATAATACAAAAGGGACAAAATATCTACATATATTATAAAAGTATAGAAACTATATGATTGTATCAATTTCATCTGTTTTAATGTTTATTGAAATCATTTTTGTACAAGTTTCACAAAATCATTTATGTTTGTCTTGTATCCCCCCCTGAAAACGTTAAAAAATAGTAAAGGCATAGGGGTATGAACTCACTGTTAGTTGTGTGCAAACGTCGAATCAACGAACTGGGATGAAGACCCTCGAGTTGTAGGGTGTGGCACTTAACGGAATCCTAATAACAATTAAATACATATATGTATCTAAATTAGCGATTTTATTATATAAAGTGTTAGGAAAACACTTGCTTTCGGTTAAGGAATGTTACCGGGACTTGATCAAATTGAGGAAAGTGGGTTTTCAGTCTAATTCACTGCTTAGTAAGTGTGTACGGCCGTGAACGGGGTTTACGGCCGTGAACAAGTGTACGGCCGTGAACTGGCTCTTGAATGGTGTACGGCCTTTAAAGGTGTACGGCCGTAAACTGGTGTACGGTCAATGAAGATTTGTAGACTTGAAGGGAGTACGGCCGTACACTCAAGAACAAGAGTGTTGGAATCGATGAAAAACGTGTTCTAGATGCTCCGAAATGACCCCCAATGGTGTTTTTCGATGTATTCCGGAAGAATAAGGGTGTTTTCAGGGGTGTACGGTCACGAGTCTAGAGAGAGAAAGAGAGGGTGTTCAGCCAGAAAAGTGTAAATGAGGGGTAGGGTCTCGTATTTATTGGGGGTTTTCGTTGGTTGGTTGTCGGGTCCACCCAACATTGGCCGTAAACGAGTGTACGGTCGTACACGGGTTTACCATCGTAAACTCACTAAGGCCGGAAAATGGTTTGATTTTTCAAGAGATTCGGTTTTTCGCGTGATTTGGTTCCGATTCGCATAATTTAGTTATATAAAACTAGGCGATTTTCTAAACCAAGAAATTTGACGGAAAACTTAATAAAATGTAAATTTTATTAACGGAAATTAGTTAATGAAAACGGAAAAAGTTTCGGGTTGTCACATCATCCCCCCGTTAGAGGGAATTTCGTCCCGAAATTCAAACACAATCATGGACTCAGAAATAGATGAGGGTACTTATGTTTCATTGAATCTTCGCGCTCCCAAGTGAATTCAGGTCCTCACTTGGCATTCCAGTGAACCTTCACTATCAGGATACGACTTTGTTTCGTTCGCTTGACTTACCGATCCATGATTTCTACGGGTTCCTCTACGAAGTGTAAGTTCTTGTCTAGTTCGATCTCATCTAGAGGTATCACAAGTGTCTCATCGGACAGACACTTCTTTAGGTTTGATACGTGAAATACGGGATGTATGTTGCTAAGTTCTCGGGGTAGGCGAAGTTTGTATGCTACGGTACCGATCCTAGGGAGGATCTTGAATGGTCCAATGTATCTTGGATTCAACTTTCCACGCTTTCCGAAGCGTATCATGCCTTTACAAGGTGAGACCTTCAAAAGAACATGATCACCAACCTAGAACTCCAAGGGTTTTCGTCTTTTATCGGCGTTGCTCTTTTTTCTATCTCTTGAGGCTTTTAGTCGTTCCCGGATTTGTATGATCTTTTTTGTAGTCTCTCGGATGATTTCTGGGCCTGTGAGAGTGCTATCGGGGACTTGACCTTTGACTAGCTGCATGTCACCCACCTCAGCCGAGCACAGAGGGGACCTGCACTTACGGCCATAGAGGGCTTCGAACGGCGCAACCTTGATACTGGTATGGTAACTATTGTTGTAGGAAAATTTGACCAAGGACAAATGAGTGTCCCATGACATGCCAAAATCAATGACGCAGGCTCCCAACATATCTTCCAATGTTTGAATGGTTCTCTCACTCTGCCCATCTGTATATGGATGGTAAGTTGTGCTCATATCCAACTTAGTTCCAAGAGCCTTCTGCAGTGATTGCCAAAATCTCGAGGTAAACCTTCTATCTCGATCGGAGATAATGGATACAGGCACACCATGAAGGCGGACTATCTCTTTAATGTAGATTCATGTGAGTCTTTCAATTTTGAAGTTTTCTTTGATTGGTAGGAAGTGGGCGGATTTAGTCAGCCGATCAACAATTACCCAGATGGCATCGTGCCCACTCGGAGACTTGGGCAACTTAGTAATGAAATCCAATGTAATCCTTTCCCACTTCCACTCAGGTATTTCTGGATGTTGAAGTAGACCTGAGGGCTTTTGATATTCTACCTTCACCTTGGCGCAAGTCAGGCACTTGCCCACGAAGGTCGTGATCTCTGCTTTCATGTTCGGCCACCAATAGAGTTGTTTGAGATCCAGATACATCTTATCTGAACCTGGGTGAACGGAGTATCTAGTCTTGTGAGCTTCGTTCATGATAATCTCCCTGAAACCGCCGTACTTCGGGGTCCAGATCCGGTTCATGAAACAGTAAACTCCGTCTCCCTTGACCTCTAAGTTCTTTTTTATTCCTCTCAAGGCTTCATCCAACATGTTCTCTGGTTTTAAGGCTTCCAGCTGAGCCTCTCTGATTTGAGCGGATAAATGGGAATGGATAGTCATTCTTAGTGCCTTCACTCTACGACCTGAATACTCTTTTTGGCTGAGGGCATCGGCTACTACATTGGCCTTGCCGGGATGATAGCATATTTCGCACTCGTAATCACTGAGTAGCTCTACCCATCGCTGTTGTCTCATGTTTAACTCTTTCTGATCAAAGATATGTTGTAGGCTCTTATGGTCGGTGAAAACAGTGCACTTGGTTCCGTAGAGATAATGTCTCCAAATCTTTAATGCAAATACCACTGCTCCTAACTCTAGATCGTGAGTTGTATAATTGACTTCGTGTGTTTTCAGCTGTCTCGAGGCATAGGCAATAACCTTTCCTCGCTGCATGAGCATATAGCCTAGGCCCTGATTGGATGCATCACAGTAGACAACGAAGTCCTCTGTCCCTTTGGGCAGAGACAAAATAGGTGCGCTGCATAGGGCCTGCTTCAATGTTTGAAACGCAGTGTCTTGATTTTCTCCCCAACTAAAGGTTACACCTTTCTGTGTCAGGGTGGTTAAAGGCTTAGCAATTTTGGAGAAATTCATGATAAATCTGCGATAGTAGCCAGCAAGACCCAAGAATTGATGGATTTCTGTAGGCGTCTTCGGTGCTGACCAATTCTCAATCGCTTTGATCTTGGAAGGGTCCATGTATGCCTTCCTCGCTAACCACATGACCAAGGAAGGTTACTTTTCTGATCCATAATTCGCACTTTGAAAACTTTGCATAGAGTTTCTCCGCCCTTAGTATTTCTAACACTAGTCTCAAGTGTTGTCTATGATCTTCCTCGCTCTGAGAGTAGACAAGTATATCATCAATGAACATGATTACAAACTTTTCTAGGAAAGGGCGGCACACCCGATTCATCAGATCCATGAATACCGCGGGTGCGTTGGTTAGACCAAAGGGCATTACTACAAACTCGTAGTGTCCGTAACGAGTTCGGAACGCTGTCTTGGGAACATCATTCTCATGAACTCGCAACTGATGGTACCCCGATCTTAGGTCTATTTTTAAGAAATAACTAGCTCCCTGAAGTTGATCGAAGAGGTCGTCGATTCTGGGTAAGGGATAACGGTTCTTGATGGTCAGCTTGTTCAGTTCTCGATAATCTATGCACATCCGGAAGGATCCATCTTTCTTTTTCACGAATAAGATCGGGGCTCCCCAGGGTGAGGAACTTGGTCTGATGAATCCCTTGCTGAGCAGCTCATTGAGCTGGCTGGATAACTCTTGCATTTTTGTCGGCGCTAGACGATATAGGGATTTAGCTACGGGAGTAACTCTGGGGATTAAGTCGATATGGAACTCGACCTGGCGCTCGGGAGGGATTCCGGGGAGATCTTCGGGGAAGCTATCAGGAAAGTTGCAGACTTCGGGGATGCTCTCGAGGTCCTTAACTTTTTGCTTTTCGTCAACAACATGGGCTAGGAATGCATGGCACTCCTTTCGCTGATATTTCTGAGCCTGAATGCAGGAAATGACGAAGGTTCGAACTGAGTTTATCATCGTAAATAGTGAGGGCTTCGCCAGAGGGAAGATTGAGACGGATGGCTTTTTCGTAAGAAAGGATATCAGCACGATTGAGGCTCAACCAATCCATGCCGACGATAACGTCGAAGCTTTTTATGGAAACTGGCATAAGATCGATGGGAAAGGAGTGGTCGTTTAGGGTAAGGGTACAGCCTATGAATATGTCGTTAGTGCTCTCTTTCTTTCCGTTAGCCATCTCAACGGTAAATGTTTTGGTTAAAGGTTGGGATTTACACTTGAGTAGATCTTTAAATGCATGACTAACAAAACTTCTCTCTGCACCATAATCGAAAAGAATGCATGCATAAGAGTTGTCGAGGAGGAACGTACCCGTAACAACAGTGGGATCAACAACTGCCTCCTCCTGGCCCATAGCCAGCACATTTCCTGTGTTACCACCTATTGTTGCCATGGGGCAATTTATTTTGAAGTGCCCAACCTCCCCACAGCCATAACAGGCTTGTCCCACGCCTGCTTCAGTAGCCTAGTTGGTCGGTTGAGCTGGTGTCTTGCAGAATCGCGCTGTATGCCCCTTTCTGCCACATTTATTACATTGCATTTCTCTACAAACTCCCAAATGATGGAAGTTGCATTTGTTGTAAAGGTAGGTTTCCAGCATAGCGGCTGGGAGTTGTTGGAGTAGTGGGAACAGCAGCAGGAGTAGTAGCAGCATGGACTGCCGCAGTTTGTTGTTTCTTGAAGGGCTCCTGCAAAGACTGGCCCTTATGCTTATTCCATAATTTCTTCTTCCCACCACTCTCCTTTGGTGGTTCGGGAGCGGTTGTTAATTCATCCAGATCAACCCCGTGATCTATTAGGGTCTACGCCAGGCACTTGGCGCTGTCAAATGTGGAAGGCTTAGCAGCCAAAACATTTCCTTATGTTGGGGGCGTCAATCCCCAAATGTATCTCTCTATTTTCTTGCTTTCTGGGGTGACCATCCCCGGACAGAGAAGAGATAGATCGTAGAATCTAGCGGTGTAAGCGGCAATGTCGGAACCCTTCATATTCAGGTTCCAGAGCTCATACTCTAACTTCTGCATCTTGCCCCTCGGGCAGTACTTAGCGAGCATGAGTTCCTTTAAACTCTCCCAACCCATTGCATTTGCTATTGGCAGGGTTAGGGATTTGACCCGGCTATTCCACCAAGTCAACGCTCTGTCAGTGAAGGTGCACGCGGAAAACTTCACCATGTTTTCCTCTGAACACGCGCAAATCTCGAAAATGGATTCGATCTTCTCGAACCATCGAGTTAGGGCAATGACTCCTCCATTGATGTCGAAGGGTTTGGGTTTCGCGTTCATGAAGTCCTTATAGGAACACTCCTTTTGGTGTCTCTGGCCTCCACTAATATTTTGGGGATCTGGTCCACCTCCTGATCAACCCGAGCCACCCGAGTTTATTTGTGCCATTGCTGCAGTCACGGCAGCTGTAACTGCTGCCTGGAACATGGCAGGATCGAACTGAGGAGGTGGTGGCGGCGGAGGGTCGTTGTTCTTCCTGTTGGGTCTCTTTCTGGGAGGCATCTTTTTCTAAAAATAATCAGGAAGAAGAGGATGGTAAGTCCCCTAGATCTTAAATCAAGAGATAGGAAACAAGATATATCTCTTCTTTATAGATAAAGCGTTCTACTAAGCGATAAACAGAGAAAAGTTACTAACGCAAGTAAACTATCGCTAAGAATAAATAGGTAGTAACACTTGGAATGAATTTCTATACTGTATTCGGCTCTAGCTAAATTACTCCTATAGTATTTTAAGTTGTATGCTCTGTTCTATCGGTATCTTGATGTATATAGCTCGGTAAGTTTTAGGCTTGCTGCAACACCGCAATCACTCCCAGACACATGTTGGTCATGTCTCAAATAAATATAGTTGATCAGGCTATATTGATCCCAGACATGATTACATAACTATCCACGTTTAACCGCAGTGTCCAACATCCAAATACTTTTGTTTTGTTCTACTTATGACTCTATTTCTGGTATGTATGTATACTTGTACACTTCTTATAAACTACTTATATTTTAAAAGTATACTTTTAGTTCAGAGCACTTCAGCCCCTTAGTATTTATAGTTGTATACCATGTAAGGTTCGGTATACTTAGTTCACTATAAACAAGGGCTTTGATACCAATCTGTCACACCCCCAAACCAGAACGGCGGAAACGTTCGGGGTGGATGACTTCATGTGTAATATCACAACCATTGCATCATAATAATCATAGCAAACACAACCATTACATTGATTAAGTACAATATTTACATCAGTTTGATCCATGTTTATACATTTCAAAAGTATGATAAAAGTAAAAGACGAGACTCTATACGCTCCGTCTTCTCAAAACTCCAGGAGGTACCTGTCTACTGATTTCCTGAGAATACAAGCAGTTTTGAAAGAGGATCAACATAAAGTTGGTGAGTTCATAAGCGATGTTTTTGTAATGAAAACCTGTTGATGAGTCTATGAAAATGTTCGTGTGTTTCCAAGAAAATCCATTATTTTCTAACATGAGTATTTTGTTACTGAATCTCATAATGTATTAGTTCATATGTCTTGTTACCATTGAATGTGTTGTGCATTGTTTGTTTTGAATGAGAAACCCCTTTTTGTATAGAAAACCCTGGCTATCGCCATTATGTATAGTAAGTTTGAAAAGCTCTAAAAACATTAATGTATGTATTAGTTCTATTACTTTATAATAAAACTAATTGAAGTTATTACCATTCATACATTTATCGTATATACTTAGTACCAAATTTATGAGTTGTTATAACCATACTTGACCATTGCATTGCCTGAACGACGTTCTTCAGGCGTCGGAATCGAAATGACTTTGTCACCCAGGCCTGCCGGCCTAACTGTAGCTACCAGTTATGGTGCGGGATTGTCAATCCCGTATAGATCTATACACAAACTCACGTTCTCCCTCCAGGAGACTCTGGTTATAATCTCAGGGCTTTTGTTAGTACTTAAATAAGTACACGAAGAATGCTTACTCATAGAATGCTATACTAACGATTACATGTACAATAAAATGAATCCATTGAATCTAACTTGCTGTCTATATATCTCATAAACTGCTCATTATATAGTTTATATGTCTGGTTGCATTGAATCTATGATTTGTACATTGATATTTTAATTGTTCCATAAACTATACCTATTACAGTTTATATGTTCATTCATGTATTCAATTTATGTTTTACATTGAAAGCTCTGTGATTATGATGAAAACTTCCACTATGCTTTGCATAATACAAAAGGGACAAAATATCTACATATTTTATAAAAGTATAGAAACTATATGATTGTATCAATTTCATCTGTTTTAATGTTTATTGAAATCCTTTTTATATAAGATTCACATAATCATTTATGTTTGGCTTGTATCCCCCTTGAAAACGTTAAAAAACAGTAAAGGCATAGGGGTATGAACTCACTGTTAGTTGTGTGCAAACATCGAATCAACGAACTGGGATGAAGACCCTCGAGTTGTAGGGTGTGGCACTTAACGGAATCCTAATAACAATTAAATACATATATGTATCTAAATTAGTGATTTTATTATATAAAGTGTTAGGAAAACACTTGCTTTCGGTTAAGGAATGTTACCGGGGCTTGATCGAATCGAGGAAAGTGGGTTTTCAGTCTAATTCACTGCTTGGTAAGTGTGTACGGCCGTGAACAAGTGTACGGCCATGAACTGGCTCTTGAATGGTGTACGGCCTTTGAAGGTGTACGACCATAAACTGGTGTACGGTGAATGAAGATTTGTAGACTTGAAGGGAGTACGGCCGTACACTCAAGAACAAGAGTACTGGAATCGATGAAAAACGTGTTCTAGATGCTCCGAAATGACCCCCAATGGTGTTTTTCGATGTTTTCCGGAAGAATAAGGGTGTTTTTAGGGTTGTACGGTCACGAGTCTAGAGAGAGAAAGAGAGGGTGTTTGGCCATAAAAGTGTAAATAAGGGGTAGGGTCTCGTATTTATAGGGGGTTTTCGTTGGTTGGTTGTGGGGTCCACCCGACATTGGCCGTAAACGAGTGTGCGGCCGTACACAGGTTTACGGCCGTAAACTCACTAAGGCCGGAAAATGGTTTGATTTTTCAAGAGATTCGGGTTTTCGCGTGATTTGGTTCCGATTCGCATAATTTAATTATATAAAACTAGGTGATTTTCTAAACCAAGAAGTTTGACGGAAAACTTATTAAAATGTAAATTTTATTAACGGAAATTAGTTAATAAAAACGGAAAAAGTTTCGGGTTGTCACACATATCCTGTTAGCTAATGAAAGCTACACACATATCACATAATCCATGCATACATAAAACCTGTAAGAATGCCATGGGCTACCCCACATGGTCTTTACCTAGGACAGCCATGGCCTACCCCACATGGTCTTACATCCAATGTCATGGGCTACCCCACATGGTCTTTACCTAGGACAGCCATGGGCTATCCCGCATGGTCTTACATCCAATGCTACAGGCTCCCCCCGAGGTCTTCCATGCAAAACACACATTCACATGACATACCAAAACACATAATGACTAACACATATATCATAATCACATAATGGGCCGGCCTTGGTGCCTTAGACCCATGGGTATGGTGAGAAGACTCACCTCACAAAGCTGAACCGACAACTAAATTCAGGTATGTCCTACGCTGCCCCTCCCAAACTGCCTATAACCAATAAACAAATAATCTTAACTCATCCCCTAAGACTCCTCTGAGTCAAACTTGGTCAAAGTCTAGGTCTGCAGTCAAGGTCAACAGTCCATATTGACTTTTCCTCGTCGAGTGCAATCAGCTACTCATCAGGTTCCCTGCTTAACTCATCGACTCGTTGAGTCATCCGATAGGCTCATCGAGTTCCTTGATGTTTACGGTCGTAAACTCCCAACCGAACACCCTTGACCGTCAACCCTTGGCCATGAACCCTTGACCGTATCAGCTACTCATCAGGTTCCCTGCTTAACTCATCGACTCGCTGAGTCATCTGAGAGGCTCATCGAGTTCCTTGATGTTTACGGTCGTAAACTCCCAACCGAACACCCTTGACCGTGAACCCTTGGCCGTGAACCCTTAGCCATGAACCCTTGATCGTGAACGTGGAAACCCTCTCAACTCGCCGAGTCTCTTGCACGACTCGCCGAGTCCTCTTAGTCCATTATGTTTACGGCCTTTTCCAGTGGGACTCAAGGTCCCAAACTTCAGATCTATCCTCTACTAGTGTAGATAACACGTAAAGTTGCAAACTTTACGTGCATGCAAGGCCTCTCATGGCCATAACACCAAGACTAACCTTCAAACAAGGTTTTCATGCATGGAGAGGGAATAAGCTTAATAAAAGGTGCAACTTTATGATATTTGGGACCTAAGGAGGTCCAGATCTGGAATCATATCTTTGTGATAGGTCCAGATCTAAGTTTGCTTCCACCTCCTCAAGGTTGGCCATAACCTCCAAAAAGAAATCAAAGCTTAAGGTAGCATATTAATACCTCAGACAGATGCCTAACACGAACTAGATGCCTGATCTAATACTTCCCCCTTGATACTTCCTCTTCAAACTTGGAATCCTCCCCAAAATCTCAAAGATAAGCTCCCAATTGTTCTTACTTCACACACAAGAGGGTTTGCGGCCGTGAATGTTCTTCAATGGTGTTAAGGGAGGCTACAAGGATTTATAACAATGTTTATATAGGGGGCAAACCCCGAAACTAGGGTTTTCTCTAAACAGCTCTGACTCGCCGAGTCGGGCCGTCCGACTCGCCGAGTCAGTTCCGACCAGCATCCAAGACGCCACGACCCTACTCGACGAGTTGATCTCCCAACTCGCCGAGTCCACGCATAAATCCTCCCCAAATTGGCAAATTTCCCACCAATACCCCAACCAGGTGTTACAAGTCTCCCCCACTTGAACGAGACCTTGTCCTCGAAGTCTGCTGACCCAAATAAATCAGGGTAATGCTTTCGCATCTCCTCTTCCGGTTCCCAAGTCCACTCGGAACCCCTCCGATGCTGCCATTGCACTTTCACCAGTCTTACTTCGTTATTTCGAAGAACCTTCGTCTTCCTATCCAAAATGGCAACGGTATTCTCAATGTAGTTCAAGCTCTCGTCTACCTGGATATCACCCAGTGAGACAATCGCGGCCTCGTCAGCGATACATTTCCGAAGCTGAGAAACGTGGAAGGTGTTGTGAATCTGGTTAAGCTCTTCCGGTAAATCCAAGCGATAGGCTACCTTGCCCACCCGAGCAGAAATCCTGAACGGCCCAATATACCGAGGTCCTAGCTTGCACCTCTTCCAAAACCGTATGATCCCTTTCCAGGGTGATACTTTCAATAACACGAAGTCCCTCACCTGGAACTCCATGTCTGATCGCCGTCGGTCAGCATAACTTTTCTGACGGCTCTTCGCGACTCGCAGCCTGTCGTGTACCTGCTGAATCAGCCTGGTAGTCTTGAGCACTACCTCAGTGCTTCCCATGACCCGATGCCCAATCTCATCCCAACAAACCGGAGTCCTGCACCTCCGACCATATAATATCTCGAACGGAGCTCGATCGATACTAGCATGATAACTGTTATTGTACGAAAACTCTGCCAGTGGAAGATACGTATCCCAACTCCCTCCAAAATCCAGCACGCATGCTCGTAGCATATCCTCTAGTGTTTGGATCGTTCTCTCACTCTGACCGTCGGTTTGGGGGTGGTATGCCGTGATAAAATGTAGCTGAGTGCCCAGCTCCTGGTGGAATTTCTTCCAGAACCTGGATGTGAACCGAACATCACGATCAGAGACTACCGACACAAGCACTCCTTGTCTAGTCACTACCTCACGCACGTAAATATCTGCCAACTTCTCTATGGATATACTTTCAGATATTGGAATAAAATGGGCACTCTTCGTTAATCTGTCCACGATCACCCAAATAGCGTCCACTCCCCTCGTCGTCCTAGGCAACTTCGTGATGAAGTCCATAGTGATCTCTTCCCACTTCCACATGGGAATGGGTAGTGGCTGAACCTTTTCGTGAGGCCGCTGATGCTCGGCCTTGACCTTCCTACAGGTCAAGCACCGCTCCACGAACCAGGCGATCTCCCGCTTCATGCAAGGCCACCAATAACCCAGCCTCAAGTCCCAATACATTTTCGTAGCTCCTGGGTGTATAGAGAACTTGGACTTGTGTGCCTCCTCTAATAGCCTCTGTCTCACTCCCCCTGGCAATGGTACCCATAATCGACCACATTGCGTCAAAAGGCCGCGGCTATCCTTCACAAACAAAGGATACTGCCCCCGAATCCGCTCGATCTTCTAATTCTCCTTCTTCACCCCCTCGACCTGAGCCTCTTTGATCATGTCCAACAAAGGAGAAGTCACCGTCATCCTCATACAAATGTCGCTAATCGGGGACCCTGCCGTCTTGCAGCTTAATGCATCAGCCACCACGTTGGCTTTCCCTGGGTGGTAAAGGATCTCACAATCGTAATCCTTCAGTACATCCAGCCACCTCCTCTGATGCATGTTGAGGTTCTCGTGATCCATCAAATACTTTAGGCTCTTATGATTGGTATAAATGATGAACCGTACTCCATATAAATAGTGCCTCCAAATCTTGAGGGCAAACACCACTGCCCCCAATTCTAGGTCGTGAGTGTGGTAATTTGCCTCATGAGGCTTCAACTGCCTCGAGGCGTAAGCTATTACATGCGCCCTCTGCATCAGTACCGCACCTAACCCTGAACTAGATGTGTCGCAGTACACCACCAAATCATCTAACCCCTCAGGTATTACTAGAATCGGAGCCTCGCATAACCTCCATCTCAGGGTCTCAAAAGCCATCTGCTGATCCGCACCCCACCAAAAAGTCACATTTTTCTTGGTCAAGCGGGTCAATGGCACAGCAATCTTGGAGAAATCCCGGATAAATCTCCGATAGTAGCCCGCTAAACCCAAGAAGCTACGAATATGTGATGCATTCCTCGGTACTTCCCACTGCATTACAGCCTCAACCTTGGCTAGATCAACCGAAATACCCTTCTGATTGATGACATGCCCCAAAAACTGTACTTCCCGCAGCCATAAATCACACTTGGAGAACTTCGCATAAAGTTTCTCCGCCCTCAGGGTCTCTAATACCTCCCTCAGATGCTGCTCATGCTGCTCCCTGGTCTTAGAATAGACCAGGATATCATCAATAAAAATGATCACCGACCGATCCAGCATCGGTCTGCACACCCTGTTCATAAGATCCATGAACGCTGTCAGGGCATTGGTGAGCCCAAATGGCATCACCACAAACTCATAATGCCCATATCGAGTCCTGAAAGCCGTCTTCGGTATATCCTCATCCCGAATCCTCATTTGATGGTATCCCGACCGAAGATCAATCTTGGAAAACCATGACGCACCCTGCAACTGATCGAACAAATCATCGATCCTTGGCAACGGATAACGGTTCTTCACCGTTAGTTTGTTCAGCTCCCTATAATCGATGCACATCCTGTGCGATCCATCCTTCTTTCTCACGAAAAGAATCGGTGCTCCCCACGGGGAACTGCTCGGACGAATGAACCCTCGGTCTAGCAGCTCCTGAAGCTGCGTAGAGAGTTCCTGCATCTCCGGTGGTGCCAACCGGTATGGTGCCTTTGCTATCAGAGCGGCACCCGGCACCAAGTCAATCTGAAACTCCACCTGCCTCTCCATAGGTACTCCTGGTAACTCCTCATGGAAGACGTCCCGAAAATCCTGTACCACTGGCACACTGCCCACATCCGTCACGGTCTCTATTCTTGTATCCGAGACATATGCCAGAAATCCTGTGCAACCCTGCTGTAAAAACCTCCTAGCCCTCGCAACCGAACAGAGGGTCGGTCCCTGCGAGTCCATCTCACCATGAATAACCAGTTCTCCCCCACTTGGGGTTCCAACCCTGACCAACTGGCGCTCGCAATCAATCATGGCCCCATTGGCCCCCAACCAGTCCATCCCGACAATTACTTTCAACCCTCGCAACGGTATCGGAACTAGATCAACGCGGAACCTCTTGCCTAACACATTCAGGACACAGCCCTGATATACCCTCGCAACACTAACGGTGCGATCGTCAGCAATCTCTACCTCAAGCGGGGAATCCAAGGTTCCCGGCGAGTCTCGAAACTTCTTGCTAAGTGCAAGTGACACAAACGATCGGGTAGCACCCGAATCAAACAAGACATGAGTAGACATACCATTGACCAAAAAGGTCCCTATGCAAGCATAGATCACACATAAGTCATACAAAAGTAATATAGGCAGGGAATATTAGGTACGTACCAGCTACAACATCTGGCGTTGCTCGAGCCTCTTCGGTGGTCAGCTGGAAGACGCGGCTCCTCACTGCTGGAGCATCCGCCATAGCAGGGCGGCCATCTATGATCCTCATTGTGGCGGGCGCGGGCTCCACCACTACTCCTCCCCCTCCATGCAACCTCAGACAATCGGCCTTTTATGGCCAGTCTGGTTGTAGTGGAAACATATCAAGCCCTTCTTAGGGCAATCCCTGCTCACGTGGCCCTGGTGACCACAAGAGTAACATCCCGATATCGCAGCTGTCTGACACTCCCCACTATGAAACCTCCCACACTTGGCACATCGGCCCCGGCCCTGCTGGCATCTACCCGAAGAATCAGAGGTCTTAGGCTTCTTAGCCTGAGCCCCTGCTGCCTGCACCTACTCAGTCTTCTGCTTCGTGCGGGAATCCAACTCCATCTCCCTTTTATGGATATTCTCCACCATCTCGTTCAGGGTTTTACACCCCGTAAAGCTCACAAACTCCCGGATATCATCCCTCAGCATGGAATGATATCGGGTCCATCTCATCTCCTCATCGGTAGCATACTGTAGGATCAACAAAGCTCGTTCCCGAAACTTGGCGGTGATCTCCGCCACAGTCTCGGTGGTCTGCTACGATTCATGAAACTCTCGCACTAGTCGTTGCACCTCAATGGGTGGTGTAAACTCCAAATCAAATCGCCAGACAAACTCGGCCCATGTCATCTCAGCCACCCCGGCTGGTCCCACCTGTCTAGTAACCTCGCCCCACCAATCTCGGGCCCTGTCTCTCAGCATGCAAGAAGCAAACCCAACCTTTGCCACATCGGGGCAAGAACTCGTGCGCTGGGCGTTTTCGATATCCGCTACCCAACGTTGGCTGACAATGGGGTCCCTGACCCCAAAAAACCCTGGCGCCCCACACGCCTTGAACTCCCGGAACGAGGGAGTCCGGACCCCAATCTGGCCCATAGCAATCTCAGCCCTGAATGATCTGAGTCTCTCCTCCATGATCTCCATAATACCCTCCTTGACTGTCCCAAAAATTACTGGGGTAGCGTCAAGGATGCCCTTCGTAGGCTCAGTATCGCGCAGTCTCTCATCAATAGGCTCAGTACCGCTGGAATGATATCGCGCAGTCTCTCATCAATAGGCTCAGTACCGCTGCCCGATCCAGACCCAGACCCCGATCCAGACCCTGATCCTGATCCCCCTGCCCCAGATCGTGTCACTAGCATGCTGAACTGAAATGTCATAAACCATAACAATCAGGACACATTATATATAGGGGATCTTCCCACACCGGTCCTTAGAGTTGTCAGATCTAGCATTGGTTTGGGTACAGGTCCTGTTCTTTCAGTAGTACGGGCCCAATACTACCTTCCACACCTACCTGTACCTTTCCCTAAGGCTCCACCTGATGAGTCTAATTTGTCCCAAAATAAATCATAACCCACAAACCACTGCATAACCCAAATCCCAGGCTGTCCTAAGATTTGCTCTACCCATATCAATCAGACCAATCATACCAGGTTGCCTTTATGCATGCAAATTATACACAGAAAAGGATCAAATAGACTTTCGAATAAAAGATTCTACCCTAGGACCACAACCAAACAAGGAACAGAAAATAAGGCCAAATCAATCATTTTGAGGCTATAAGCTCCAAACGTATAGAATTTTAAAAGCATACACATAGCAAGTCTCATACGATCATCAAGCTCAAATATCAGTATAACATGGCTAACACATTGGGAACTACTTACTTGGCTCGGCCGATCGCGCGCGTTGCACTCTCTTCTTTTCATTTCTTAAAAGTTTTTAACTTTTATTTTGAAAACAATTTATCATTTCCTTAGTTTGAGTCCTGACACACCCGAGAGTGTGCCCGAATCCCTCAAACCAAAGCTCTGATACCAACTTGTAACAACCCAAATTTTCCAAAGAAATTTTCATTTTTAATTAATAAAACACATTTGCATAAATCATGGAATCCCAATATAATTGTTTCCAAATCAGCATTCATTACAACTTAATTAAATCATCAGAGTGTCCCCAAAACATATCAGTGAAAGAGAGATAGAGTGCACGCCGCACCATCATGCCTTGCCCTTGCCGTTGGGCTCAGATGTACCTGAAACAAATCAACAACTTGTAAGCGAAATGCTTAGTGAGTTCCCCAGACCAAACCACACACAATACACATACACATATCATGTTAGCTAATGAAAGCTACACACATATCACATAAGCCATGCATACATAAAACCTGTAAGAATGTCATAGGCTACCCCACATGGTCTTTACCTAGGACAGCCATGGGCTACCCCACATGGTCTTACATCTAATGTCATGGGCTACCCCTACATGGTCTTTACCTAGGACAGCCATGGGCTACCCCACATGGTCTTACATCCAATGCCACGGGCTCCCTCCAAGGTCTTCCATGCAAAACACACATTCACATGACATACCAAAACACATAATGACTAACACATATATCATAATCACATAATGGGCCGGCCTTGGTGCCTTAGACCCATGGGTATAGTGAGAATACTCACCTCATAAAGCTGAACCGGCAACTGAATTCAGGTATGTCCTACGCTGCCCCTCCCAAACTGCCTATAACCAATAAATAAATAATCTTAACTCAGCCCCTAAGACTCCTCTGAGTCAAACCTGGTCAAAGTCTAGGTCTGCAGTCAATGCCAACAGTCCATATTGACCTTGCCTCGTCGAGTGCAATCAGCCACTCATCAGGTTCCCTGCTTAACTCATCGACTCGCAGAGTCATCTGTCACACCCCAAAACCGGAACGGCGGAATCGTTCGGGGGTGGAGGACGTCATGTACAGTATCACAACAATACATAGTAGTAAACAAGCAACAACATCATCCATTGCATTAATAGTATAATTTTAATACAAGTGTGTTCTGTGAGGTTTAATAGACACCAAAAATATAAATCAAAATAAAAGAAGAGTCTTGAACGAGCTCCATCTTCTCAAAATCCGACACCGGTACCTGTCTACTGGTGACCTGAGAATACAAGTTATTTTGAAAGAGTTTATCAGCTTTAAAGCTGGTGAGATCATAAGTATTTTAGTGTCATTGTTTGTATGAAAGTGTTTGTAAGTATGTAATGTATAAGTTTGTAAATGTTTGTAATTGTTTGTAATCTCCTAGAAAACCCTATGTTTTCTACTAAAAGTAGCCTTCTACCAAGGCATCAAATGTTTGTACCAAAATGTTTGTATTTCCTCGAAAATCCTCCATTTTCTACTAAACGTAGCCTTCTACCAAGGCATCAGATGAAATGTATGTTTGACTCTAGTAAGAGTGTGTATTTTCCCAAATATGACTATCATTAACCAAAATATAGTTTTTACATTACCGTTCATTGTGTGAAGATCACAAAGTGAATGCAATGGGGAAATAAAATTGTACTGTAGTGTTGTATTAAGTAACTACTGCTATACTAACTACCTTAATCCAATTGGTAATTAAAGTAACATGTGATATGCCTGTACCATACCACCGACTAAAAACACGACGATGAAAGACGTCGGAAGAAATGACATTTGGCACCCGTAGACTTGCAAGTCCCACTGTAGCGAGCGGCAAGGTGTAGGATAGTCAATCCAGTATAGATCCATACACAAATTCAACGCTCCCCATTCAAGGAGATTATGGATACAAAACGAGCCATGACAGGTGATGCAATGCCCCGTTACGTGGCTCACATAACTGTTGTAATGAACTTGTATATGTATTGTATGTACTAGTTGTATTGTATGTTCTCTCTGTCTAGTATGTATGTATGTTCTCTCTGTATGTTATCGTTTGTTTCTCATCATAATATTCTCTATATGTATGTTATGTTTATTTCTCATCATAGTATTCTCTATCTGTATGTTATGTTTGTTTCTCATCATAGTATTCTCTATCTGTATGTTATGTTTGTTTCTCATCATAGTATGTATTGACTCATGTAGGAACTGACTCATTTTATGTTTCATTGTTCTAGTAATAGTATTGTAACTTCCTAAACTATACCTATTATAGTTTACTAGTAATGTTGTTTGTATGAATGAACATGTTTGTATACCTTTGCTACCCAAAGGTATTGAAATGAAAGAAGGAACTTTTATATCTATATACATATACATAATATATAACTAGGTTTCAAACTACCTTCGGACAAACAACCGATACCCTAAGTCCACAACCAAACAAGGAACAGGGGGTAAGGTGAGCTATTAATCCTAAGTCTTTTCAATCCTACTTATATAACTATATCTATATAGGTACACATTTAACAAAGTATAAGTTTAAAAGAGTTTAATAAAAGTATTTAACATGTAAAAGAGTTGGTAAAACAGTTTGAAGTAGTTTGATTGATAACATAGTTTGAAAAGTAAGAAATCCACTTGTTTGGTAGTTATTAATCACATGTGATTGATATAATAACTATAATAGTTCAACTTGTATTCCCCCCCCCCCCCATAAAAGCATTTAAAATCATTTAAAAGGTTGATAAAGGGGTATGAACTCACCTGCAGTGAGTAACTCGAATGAAAGATTGATATAGGATTGTTGGGTGTCAATTGGAGTCTTGAGCACAAACGAATCCTATTTAACATATAATTACACATATATGAATACATTTAATTTATATATCCACTAATGGTGATAGGGACATGCCTTAAGGACATAGAAACACTCAGCATTAAGGCTTACCAACACCTAGGGTTGCACCTAAGGGGGTGTATGGCCCTATATTGGAGTGTAAGGCCACAAAACCATGGGTTTTGTGTGTGTGCAACCAAGTGTGTGTGCGGCCGCACACTCACTATGAAGTGTGCCAAAACGTGTTTCCAAGCCTTAAGAATGTTCTAGGGAAGGTGTTTTGACCCCTTGTGTGACAACCGTCAATTTCGGCCAAGTCAAAGTCAAAGTCAACAAGTCAAACCGGTCAAACTTAACTAGTACTTGTATGTTAAAAAGTTATTCTATGTATACAAAATGTGCATTTATCTCGAAGACTCTATGTGTTAACAATGTAAAAACCCTAAAAGGAGAGTTAAACGCATCAAAACACGACTAAGGACCCTTTCGGGGACTTAAAACAATCATAAACGAAACATAACGGGGTTCACGAACCAAGCATTACGAGATTATACAATAACAAAGGCTAAGATTAAAATCTCTCCCAAATCTCTCCAAGTATGTGGAATCTCTCCCAAATCTCTCTAAGTATGTGAAATCTCTCCCAAATCTCTCCAAGTATGTGAAATCTCTCCCAAATCTCTCCAAGTATGTGAAATCTCTCCCAAATCTCTCTAAGTATGTGAAATCTCTCCAAGTATGTGAAATCTCTCCCAAATCTCTCTAAGTATGTGGAATCTCTCCCAAATCTCTCTAAGTATGTGGAATCCCTCCAAGAATGTGAAATCTCTCCCAAATCTCTCTAAGTATGTGAAATCTCTCCAAGTATGTGAAATCTCTCCCAAATCTCTCTAAGTATGTGGAATCTCTCCAAGAATGTGAAATCTCTCCCAAATCTCTCCAAGTATGCCAAATCTCTCCAAGTATGTGAAATCTCTCCCAAATCCCTCTAAGTATGCCAAATCTCTCCAAGTATGCCAAATCTCTCCAAGTATGCCAAATCTCTCCAAGTATGTGAAATCTCTCCCAAATCTCTCCAAGTATGCCAAATCTCTCCAAGTATGTGAAATCTCTCCCAAATCTCTCTCAAACCCTCTTTTGATCTTTTTGTAATCAGTTGAGGCATCCCGACACTTGACTTGGTGAAAAACCATACGAAACGGGAAGATACCTTGGAAAATAGCCTTTTAGGGTCGGAGTCCCTCTATAGGGGCCAAACCCTACTTGAACCGGAGTCCCTCTATAGGGACCAAACCTTACTTGGACCGGAGTCCCCTTGTGTAGCCATGCCATCGGACCGCAATGACTAAGGAATGGGACTAGTAAGGACCAAGGCTGCTAAAGACCGCAGCCACCTAGCCGCAGCCAGACCGCAGCCAAGCCGACCGCAGCCAAGCCGACCGCAGCCAAGCGAACCGCGGTTCTTCTTCCCTTCGGATACACTTCAGTCCGGTTCCAAGATAGCCAAGATCCTGAATCAAGCCTGGCTTTGGATTTTCCCCTTTTTCACCCGGTTATCGACCACGACTTCATTTTCAGCCCGTTTTTCATTTTTTTAACGTGGGATTTTCACCCAAATCCATATTTTACCATTTTAAAACCCCAGAACTCTTATTTTAATTATTTTTTTAGTGTTTATTAATTAAAAATCATTAGTTTATATTAAGAAGATATTTACCCCACAAGTGGGTCAAGTGTGCCCACTTGCCTTCCATGTGTCATCCTCTCAATAGTCCAACCCTATCCACATCACACAAACTAAGGTAAACATCCCTTCAATCTTGCAAGTTGCTCCAGCAACATTTACATAAAGAAATCCCTGGAGGATTTCTTGGTTCACTTTGATAAATCCTTCAATTTCACACTTCTCATATCATCTCAAGAAAGCTTCTTTCTCTCTACTTTCCACCACCTTGTGCAAGTGTTCTTGAGTTGCTACAGCACTTTTTGGTAAGTATTCCATCTAAACTCAAGTGTCATTCCATAATTTCATAACACTCTTGGATCATTGACTCATATCTTAACACCAAAAATCGTTCTTAGGATCATCCAAACTCTCACGTGTTCATCAAGTGGTCTTGACTTGATACTCCTCGTCTTCAACCTTCCACTCTTCAAGTCATCACTCAAGGTGAGTTCATACCCCTACATTTTCTAGTTTTCTTCAGTTTTCAGGGGGGGGATACAAGTTAAAACACCAAAATATATTCAAAACTCAACTTGACAGCTTACAACAGAAAATTTGTGACCCGTTCACGAACTGTTTTACCCAACTTAAACTTAATATCTTTCAAAACTGTATAATATGCAAATAGTTCAGGTTTATACCTTTAAAATGACTACTTGCACATCTCCATATGATTTTTCTACGATTTATGGTGATTTTTACAAAACTGCCTATCATTTCAGAAATGAATTCGGACTAGTCTGTGATTATGAACACTTTCACATAAGTTGGAGACTTCTAAAAATCATAATAAAAATTATAAATAAACTAGACACATTTTCTAAGCTCTCGGAGTTTACGGAGTTAGTTTTCGACTTCGTATGATTTTTCTATGATAATTTCAAAACAGTGCAGAAAGGATAAAAACTAGTTGCATAGTTTACCATATTAACAACACTTTGTATTATGTTGAGCAAAGTGCATAACAATAAGTTTCTCAATGTTTTGATGCATTCTTGTTAGTTTATCATCATAAACAGAAATTAGTCATTCATGTTAAGGATTTTCCTCCATTCATTTTGAACACATCTAATAAACTACATTAAGTATAGTTTATGAATTTTCGATAAAAGCATACTACATGGAAAAGGTTTTACTCTCAAAACAAATGGGTTTTTCATATACAACTTGATAAACTATAATAGTAATAGTTTATGGATTTATATCACAAATGTATTTTCATAAAAGGTGATTTCACTTCCTCCACGGAAGAGGTTTTATACTGAAAACTATATGTAAACTAGTTAACGTAAGTTGTGAGACATTCTCCTTCGGGGTACTCTTAAGTACCACAGAAAATCCTGAATTAGTTATAACCAGAGTCTCTTGTAGGGAGAGCGTGATAATTCTGTATAGATCTATATTGGGATTGACAACCCACACCTATGCTGCTTGCATAAGTCCGATCGGCCGATCGGGGGTGACAAGTGTCATTTCGATTCCGACGCCTGAAGAACGTCATAAGCAGGTTATTCTGTCGTAGTATGGTTATAGCGACTCACATAGGGAGTTAACAATCTTTCAAGTTTACATGAAAAATTCTACTTTGAAAAGGAGTTTTACTTCTAAATTAAACGAGTTTATGCCGATTTAAACTTGCATGAATTACTCTAAGTATGGAAAAATACTTGTAGATTCTCGGTCTTGACGCTTAAGGCTACATGACTTTTTTTAAGGAAAATATTGGATTTTCTTTGGAAACACATTCCCATTATGAACATTATAAGCACAAAACACACACATACTCTCTGTCTTAACAATTAGGACTACATGACTTTTATGAGGAAAATATTGGATTTTCTTTGGAAACATATTTCTATCGAAACTACATTTCATCTAGAATTGTTAGACTTCAGCCATAATTGCTAAGTGTATATGCTAGAGTTATATAAGAATCTAGTCGAAATCGACCTAGAATTGGTGGGCCCGCCTTACTTCCTGTTCCTTGTTTGGTTGTGGACCTGGGGCAGACCCATTATATTCGACGGTTTATTTAAATTAAATTTTATATAACTTATATACACTGGGTGATTATAGAAGGAATCTACGGGTCTTTCTAGGGTACATTATTGCATAACATAGGAAAATATTAAATTTTCTAGAATCATATTCTATCGCTTTCTACAAGGAAAACGGTTTCTTTCTCAAACAAAACTCTTATGAACTCACCAACTTAATTGTTGACACTTTTTCAAACTACTTGTATTCTCAGGAATTCAGTGAAACAGGAAATCAACCGCTTTTGAGGATGGGACGTTAAATCGTCAAACATTTCATTTTGGTCATCATAAGTGTAATTGATTGGAAACATGTAAACACATACTATTGTATAACTTTTTCAATTATATTTATGATGGTTGTATTTACTTTGGGCACTATTATACTCATTGTTGTGATACTATACATGAAGTCCTCCACCCCCGGACATTTCCGCCATCCTTGGTTTGGGGGTGTGACAGATTGGTATCAGAGCATTGTTTATAGTGAACTAAGTATATCGAACCACATAAGATATACAAACTATAAATGCATTGGGACTTAAGTCTCTGATTTAAACATTTTCAAATAACTATACTTTTAGAAATAAATAATTTCTTGTTAAAAGTATGAGGGCATGCATACATACTAGTATAGTATCATATCTAGGACAACACAAAAGTAAAAAAAAAAAAAAAAAGAAGAGTTGTGCAATATGAATATGCCCTGGGATACACAATCACGTCTGGGAGGAATATAGCCTGATCAACTATATTCGTCCGAGAAGTGACTAGTATGTGTCGGGGGATAGTCATAGTGGACAACAAGTCTATCAACTTACCAACACCCATACCAGAAAATCGTTAACAACCAAACATAACATTTAAAATACTATAGGAGTATTTTGTGGTAGTATAACTTATATGAAAACTAAACTGATTCTTGCTAGTAGGTCTACACTCACTAAATGGATACGCTAAAGTTATATATAACTTAGATATGTAACTGGTATGCACCAGGTCATCATAAAAGTAACTAAAGAGGATCAAACCCCTATAAGTATTTCTAGGAATATAATTATTATATGCCTCTTACCTCACCCCTACTCTCGCACGGACATCATGACAAGATTTTACTTACCGGGAGACCCCTACTTTCCGAACCCGGAAAGTTGGTGGGTGATGAGGAAAAGAGTCGAAGATGGAACCAGAGATCGATAACTCTCCTTACATAGCCAGGGCTCTCGCGAACCGCCTCGACTACATCGAACATGTGCCCCGTTGGGCAGCATTGATCAAGGGATGGAGTCGTCATCAGCAACAGCAATCGCCATTTGGGGGCGAATTGTTGTGAGCAGATTCCATTTTACTCACAAGACCTGGTAGATTAGGCTTATGAGCGTACGTTGGTGTTACTCCCCTCCATGTGTAGGCCCGATCCCGCGAGTTAGTAATTACACTAGTCGAGAGATTTATTTGCAGTCCAAACTTTTCCTTGCAATAATGTGGTGTAGACCTGCATCGGGCTCAAAACCTTTTTCTAAAAGCTAAATATACTAGAATCATACAAATGAAAGGGGCATGCTTATTATTTTCATTGGGAGCAATACTACTAAGAATTCATAAGTTTATTATATATATAGACTCTCATTATGAATTGTTTTCAAAAGACACCAAAAACATGGGAACTCGATACACTTAGAACTACGATAAACTGAGTGAGATAACTCCTGACGTATAAACCCTTATTCAATACTCATTATCATTTCTTCTTTTTAAACCTCATGGTTGAAAGGTGCCTTCCCATAAGACCTATAGGATGCGGTCATACCAGCACTAATGCATCGGATCCCATCAGAACTCCTCAACTAAGTGTGTTTGGACAAACCTAATCCTAGGATGGGAAAAACTTAACGCCCGTACAAAACCTACTTCTACCCACTACCATAAACTCCGTCTCCGGAACGTTAGCAGAAACATCAAGACTAGTTCAGTAAATTGCGAAATTTATATATGTCTATATAAATGATAAGGGTATAATTAGAATCATTCCCACTCACGAAATCGTTTCTCCACATGCAACAGAGTTATGTCTTCACAAGAAGGTAACCAGCCAACAAGCAAGGCAGCAATCCTACAGATAGACTCTGCTACTTTCCAAGCTGCGGTCACGGCAGCCGTGACAGCCGTCATGGCGCAACTTAATACTAACAACGCCAACAGAGTTGAAGGCGGTGTTGGCAATTCTAACCGCAGTAACAGTCAAGAACACCAGCGGGTGTCTACCCACGAAGACGTCTCAGACCACAAGCCCAAGAGCAAGAAGCGAAATTTTTGGAACAAAAGGAGCGCAACCTATCTCAAAAACGCCCTAAAAGACAACAACCCGTGGCTTCCCCCGTAATTACAACATCAATCCCGACTCATGCCTCGAAACTAGCCACAGCGTCTGTCACTAGAACACAGGTCAGACAATACATGGGAACACTCCCAAAGTGTATCAAGTGTATCTACCATCACAATGGGGTTTGCCGGGTGATGCACTGTAAAAACTGCAACAAGGACGGACATACTGCCCGCTTCTGCAGGAAACAAACCCAGCACATCGCTTCAATCCCTCGTACCAGTGTAAGTCCAGTATGCTACCTATGTGGTGAAACGGGACACTTCAAGAGAGACTGTCCAACTGAGAGGAATGACGGGGGAACAGGAGGAACGTGACAAACAAACCAGCAAGAGCAACAAGGAACCTTATTAGGACTTTTGTAATGTTTCCAACAACAAAAACGTTTAAGTACCATATGTTTGTAATGAAATTGGTATGTTGCTAAAATTACCGTATATCAAAAAGTAGTTAAAAATACTCTCTCGCTCAATCAAATCAAAGACACTTATATATGATCTTAGGATCATTACCAGTAAGCTGGGATAACTTGGTATATACATCAAGGTTAATTATAATCAAAATACTAAAGACTTAAAGCGAATAATTCCGTCGTAACTCCTATTCCATGTCTAGTAGTGAGATTAGGGTAGAGCCACCCACTCGACGGGTTCATCAATACTAATTTACATGCGACTTACATATACCGATCGATCATAGAATGATCGGTCGGGGATCAAGATATAAAGAATCACTACTAGTATTCAGAACACACTTACTACCAGTGCTAGCTGTTGTGGTATGAATCATTTGCAGTAACAATAACACCGATCGAAACGGAGCACACTAACAAGAATCACATGATACTCCATCTCCCTAATGAATAATTCGTATGAATACAACCTAACACATGTGTTACTAAAAAGATATGTTGTCATCATTCGATGTCGATTGGTATAGTCCTCACTTTCCCAATTACACGGCTACGAAAAGACCCTTCACCTAACCTCGAAACCCTCGTCTCTTATAAACGCAAATCCGACACGGACCTCCGGGCCATCTCTCGCTGTGAAACCTCAGAACACTCACCAGAAGAGTGTTACACTTTCCGCACCCTTTTCAAATTATTCCTAGTGAACCCTTCGAGAATAGCACACGTATAACAGGACAAGATCAAGCACGGAAGCTTGGGACGAATACGGTTAGTCTATCACTACTAAGTGTATACACGAGGATAATATATAATTAAGATTCTATGGACATTGGATATGTGCTTCCGCCCTGCTTCCTGTTCCTTGTCTGGTTGTGGACTTGGGGCGGAGTCACCCATCCAACTGTCTTCCCAACCCTAATTACATACGACCTATATGCGCAAGTTAATGATAGATGGACCAGGTACAAGTCCTACCATGAACTTCGGGACAAGGCTATCCAGGAGTGTGAATGAACGTTCTACCATCCAAATAAGTCTAGTCTCGTAAACCGAACCCATATGCTCCCTACCGACCTAATCAAACGAGGAACACTAAAGCAGACCCTATGCAGTGCTCCAAGGGGGAAGTTATTACTTACGACTTAGTATAAATTCGAGAAAAGCTGAAAGCATCTCGAAGCCGACAAAAGAACTACACAGATAAGCGACGCAAACCCTCAGAATTGCGGGTTGGTGACCGAGTTCTACCGAAGGCCTCACCATTCAAAAGAATGATATGTTTCGGTAAACAAGGGAAACTAAATCCAAGGTACAGAGGACCATTCGAAATCCTTGCTAGGATTGGCTCAGTAGCATACAAACTCCGACTGCCCCAAGAACCTAATAATATACATCCAACCATCCACGCATCAAATTTAAAGAAAGGTATGTCCGACGAGACTCTTGTGATACCTCCCGACGAAACCAAAGACGCATCCCTGTTGTGAAGATCTGTTGGATCGTGAAACAATGACCCGAATTCACCTGAGAACGCGAAGGCCAAATAAAGCAAAAGTACCCGCATCTATTCCCCAACCCTTGAAGTCCCACTCAAAATGCAAATTTCGGGACGAAATTCCTTCTAACGGGGGGATGATGTGACAATCGTCAATTTCGGCCAAGTCAAAGTCAAAGTCAACAAGTCAAACCGGTCAAACTTAACTAGTACTTGTATGTTAAAAAGTTATTCTATGTATAAAAAATGTGCATTTATCTCGAAGACTCTATGTGTTAACAATGTAAAAACCCTAAATGGGGAGTTAAACGCATCAAAACACGACTAAGGACCCTTTCGGGGACTTAAAACAATCATAAACGAAACATAACGGGGTTCACGAACCTTGCATTACGAGATTATACAATAATAAAGGTTAAGATTAAAATCTCTCCCAAATCTCTCCAAGTATGTGGAATCTCTCCCAAATCTCTCCAAGTATGTGAAATCTCTCCTAAATCTCTCCAAGTATGTGAAATCTCTCCCAAATCTCTCCAAGTATGTGAAATCTCTCCCAAATCTCTCTAATATGTGAAATCTCTCCAAGTATGTGAAATCTCTCCCAAATCTCTCTAAGTATGTGAAATCTCTCCCAAATCTCTCTAACTATGTGGAATCTCTCCAAGAATGTGAAATCTCTCCCAAATCTCTCTAAGTATGTGAAATCTCTCCAAGTATGTGAAATCTCTCCCAAATCTCTCTAAGTATGTGGAATCTCTCCAAGAATGTGAAATCTCTCCCAAATATCTCCAAGTATGCCAAATCTCTCCAAGTATGTGAAATCTCTCCCAAATCTCTCCAAGTGTGCCAAATCTCTCCAAGTATGCCAAATCTCTCCAAGTATGTGAAATCTCTCCCAAATCTCCCCAAGTATGCCAAATTTCTCCAAGTATGTGAAATCTCTCTCCAAATCTCTCTCAAAACCTCTTTTGATCTTTTTGTAATCAGTTGGGGCATCCCGACACTTGACTTGGTGAAAAACCATGCGAAACGGGAAGATACCTTGGAAAATAGCCTTTTAGGGCCGGAGTCCCTCTATAGGGGCCAAACCCTACTTGAACTGGAGTCCCTGTATAGGGACCAAACCTTACTTGGACCGGAGTCCCCTTGTGTAGCCATGCCATCGGACCGCAATGACTAAGGAATGGGACTACTAAGGACCAAGGCTGCTGAAGACCGCAGCCACCTAGCCGCAGCCGGACCGCAGACAAGCCGACCGCAGCCAAGCCGACCGCAGCCAAGCGAACCGCAGCCAAGCAAGCGCAGCCTCCGAACCGCGGTTCTTCTTCCCTTCGGATCCACTTCAGTCCGGTTCCAAGATAGCCAAGATCCGGAATCAAGCCTGACTTCGGATTTTCCCCTTTTTCACCCGGTTTTCGACCGCAACTTCGTTTTAAGCAAGTTTTTTATTTTTTTTTAACGTGGGATTTTCACCCATATTCCATATTTTACCATTTTAAAACCCCATAACTCTTATTTTAATTATTTTTTTAGTATTTATTAATTAAAAATCATTAGTTTATATTAAGAAGATATTTACCCCACAAGTAGGTCAAGTGTGCCCACTTGCCTTCCATGTGTCATCCTCTCAATAGTCCAACCCTATCCACATCACACAAACCAAGGTAAACATCCCTTCAATCTTGCAAGTTGCTCCAGCAACATTTACATAAAGAAATCCCTGGAGGATTTCTTGGTTCACTTTGATAAATCCTTCAATTTCACACTTCTCATATCATCTCAAGAAAGCTTCTTTCTCTCTACTTTCCACCACCTTGTGCAAGTGTTCTTGAGTTGCTACAGCACTTTTTGGTAAGTATTCCATCTAAACTCAAGTGTCATTCCATAATTTCATAACACTCTTGGATCATTGACTCATATCTTAACACCAAAAATCGTTCTTAGGATCATCCAAACTCTCACGTGTTCATCAAGTGGTCTTGACTTGATACTCCTCGTCTTCGACCTTCCACTCTTCAAGTCATCACTCAAGGTGAGTTCATACCCCTACATTTTCTAGTTTTCTTCAGTTTTCAGGGGGGGATACAAGTTAAAACACCAAAACATATTCAAAACTCAACTTGATAGCTTACAACAGAAAAGTTATGACCCGTTCACGAACTGTTTTACCCAACTTAAACTTAATATCTTTCAAAACTGTATAATATGCAAATAGTTCAGGTTTATACCTTTAAAATGACTACTTGCACATCTCCATATGATTTTTCTACGATTTATGGTGATTTTTACAAAACTGCCTATCATTTCCAAAACGAATTCGGACTAGTCTGTGATTATGAACACTTTCACATAAGTTAGAGACTTCTAAAAATCATAATAAAAATTACGAATAAACTAGACACATTTTCCTAGCTCTCAGAGTTTACGGAGTTAGTTTTCGACTTCGTATGATTTTTCTATGATAATTTCAAAACAGTGCAGAAAGGATAAAAACTAGTTGCATAGTTTACCATATTAACAACACTTTGTATTATGTTGAGCAAAGTGCATAACAATAAGTTTCTCAATGTTTGGATGCATTCTTGTTAGTTTATCATCATAAACAGAAATTAGTCATTCATGTTAAGGATTTTCCTCCATTCATTTCGAACACATCTAATAAACTACATTAAGTATAGTTTATGAATTTTCGATAAAAGCATACTACATGGAAAAGGTTTTACTCTCAAAACAAATGGGTTTTTCATATACTACTTGATAAACTATAATAGTAATAGTTTATGGATTTATATCACAAATGTATTTTCATAAAAGGTGATTTCACTTCCTCCACGGAAGAGGTTTTATACTGAAAACTATATGTAAACTAGTTAACGTAAGTTGTGAGACATTCTCCTTCGGGGTACTCTTAAGTACCACAGAAAATCCTGAATTAGTTATAACCAGAGTCTCGTGTAGGGAGAGCGTGATAATTGTGTATAGATCTATATTGGGATTGACAACCCACACCCATGCTGCTTGCATAAGTCCGATCGGCCGATCGGGGGTGACAAGTGTCATTTCGATTCCGACGCCTGAAGAACGTCGTAAGCAGGTTATTCTGTCGTAGTATGGTTATAGCGACTCACATAGGGAGTTAACGATCTTTCAAGTTTACATGAAAAATTCTACTTTGAAAAGGTGTTTTACTTCTAAATTAAACGAGTTTATGCCGATTTAAACTTGCATGAATTACTCTAAGTATGGAAAAATACTTGTAGATTCTCGGTCTTGACGCTTAAGGCTACATGACTTTTTTTAAGGAAAATATTGGATTTTCTTTGGAAACACATTCTCATTATGAACATTATAAGCACAAAACACACACATACTCTCTGTCTTAACAATTAGGACTACATGACTTTTATGAGGAAAATATTGGATTTTCTTTGGAAACATATTTCTATCAAAACTACATTTCATCTAGAATTGTTAGACTTCAGCTATAATTGCTAAGTGTATATGCTAGAGTTATATAACAATCTAGTCGAAATCGACCTAGAATTGGTGGGCCAGCCTTACTTCCTGTTCCTTGTTTGGTTGTGGACCTAGGGCAAACCCATTATATTCGACGGTTTATTTAAATTAAATTTTATATAACTTATATACACTGGGTGATTATAGAAGGAATCTACGAGTCTTTCTAGGGTACATTATTGCATAATATAGGAAAATATTAAATTTTCTAGAATCATATTCTATCGCTTTCTACAAGGAAAACGGTTTCTTTCTCAAGCAAAACTCTTATGAACTCACCAACTTAATTGTTGACACTTTTTCAAACTACTTGTATTCTCAGGAATTCAGTGAAACAGGAAATCAACCGCTTTTGAGGATGGGACGTTAAATCGTCAAACATTTCATTTTTGTCATCGTAAGTGTAATTGATTGGAAACATGTAAACACATACTATTGTATAACTTTTTCAATTATATTTATGATGGTTGTATTTACTTTGGGCACTATTATACTCGTTGTTATGATACTATACATGAAGTCCTCCACCCCCGGACGTTTCCGCCATCCTTGGTTTGGGGGTGTGACACCTTGCTTAGCCGGAAAGGGAGTTTGGTGCTATTTTGGGACCTTAAAAGGGTGTGTACGGCTACACGTGGTGTGTGCGGTCGTACACATGGTGTGTGCGACCGTACACACTTGATGATCATGTGAAATGGCGTTTTTCATGCATAAATTTAAGGGTCCTTAGCTTATAACAAGCTATTGCAAGTGTATACCCGATTTAGAGGCTTAAAAGTGTAGATAAAAGCCCCAAATGTAGTGTGTGTTTGTGACAACCGTCAATTTCGGCCAAGTCAAAGTCAAAGTCAACAAGTCAAACCGGTAAAACTTAACTAGTACTTGTATGTTAAAAAGTTATTCTATGTATAAAAAAATGTGCATTTATCTCGAAGACTCTATGTGTTAACAATGTAAAAACCCTAAAAGGGGAGTTCACAACACGACTAAGGACTCTTTCGGGGACTTAAAACAATCATAAACGAAACATAACGGGGTTCACGAACCTTGCATTACGAGATTATACAATAATAAAGGCTAAGATTAAAATCTCTCCCAAATCTCTCCAAGTATGTGGAATCTCTCCCAAATCTCTCTAAGTATGTGAAATCTCTCCCAAATCTCTCCAAGTATGTGAAATCTCTCCCAAATCTCTCCAAGTATGTGAAATCTCTCCCAAATCTCTCTAAGTATGTGAAATCTCTCCAAGTATGTGAAATCTCTCCCAAATCTCTCTAAGTATGTAGAATCTCTCCCAAATCTCTCTAAGTATGTGGAATCTCTCCAAGAATGTGAAATCTCTCCCAAATCTCTCTAAGTATGTGAAATCTCTCCAAGTATGTGAAATCTCTCCCAAATCTCTCTAAGTATGTGGAATCTCTCCAAGAATGTGAAATCTCTCCCAAATCTCTCCAAGTATGCCAAATCTCTCCAAGTATGTGAAATCTCTCCCAAATCTCTCCAAGTATGCCAAATCTCTCCAAGTATGTGAAATCTCTCCCAAATCTCTCCAAGTATGCCAAATCTCTCCAAGTATGCCAAATCTCTCCAAGTATGTGAAATCTCTCCCAAATCTCTCCAATTATGCCAAATCTCTCCAAGTATGTGAAATCTCTCCCAAATCTCTCTCAAAACCTCTTTTGATCTTTTTGTAATCAGTTGGGGCATCCCGACACTTGACTTGGTGAAAAACCATGCGAAACGGGAAGATACCTTGGAAAATAGCCTTTTAGGGCCGGAGTCCCTCTATAGGGGTCAAACCCTACTTGAACCGGAGTCCCTCTATAGGGACCAAACCTTACTTGGACCGGAGTCCCCTTGTGTAGCCATGCCATCGGACCGCAATGACTAAGGAATGGGACTACTAAGGACCAAGGCTGCTGAAGACCGCAGCCACCTAGCCGCAGCCGGACCGCAGCCAAGCCGACCGCAGCCAAGCCGACCGCAGCCAAGCGAACCGCAGCCAAGCAAGCGCAGCCTCCGAACCGCGGTTCTTCTTCCCTTCGGATCCACTTCAGTCCGGTTCCAAGATAGCCAAGATCCGGAATCAAGCCTGACTTCGGATTTTCCCCTTTTTCACCCGGTTTTCGACCGCAACTTCGTTTTAAGCAAGTTTTTTATTTTTTTTAACGTGGGATTTTCACCCATATTCCATATTTTACCATTTTAAAACCCCATAACTCTTATTTTAATTATTTTTTTAGTATTTATTAATTAAAAATCATTAGTTTATATTAAGAAGATATTTACCCCACAAGTGGGTCAAGTGTGTCATCGTAAGTGTAATTGATTGGAAACATGTAAACACATACTATTGTATAACTTTTTCAATTATATTTATGATGGTTGTATTTACTTTGGGCACTATTATACTCGTTGTTGTGATACTATACATGAAGTCATCCACCCCCGGAAGTTTCCGCCATCCTCGGTTTGGGGGTGTCACAGTGTTCTTGGTGTTCTTGGTGTTCTTGGAGATCTAACACCAAATAGGTGTTTTCATGGATCAAATCAAAGAAAAAGGCTAGTTAAGGTCATGTGTTAGCTAATCAAAGGATGAATCACTTACTTGATTGAAGATTGAAGAGAAAAGTTGGATGATACTTGAGAGAAAACGAGTTCTAGCCTTGAAGAAGTGGAAAAAGTGTTCAAAATGACTAAGTGTTGAATATATAGGTGGGAGTGTGCGGCTGGGATGGGTGTGTGGCCGCACACTCGGGTGTGCGGCCGCACACACCTTGTGTTGGTGTGTTTGGCTCATTTGCAAGGTGTTACACTCACAATACTCATCCCATGACTCATACCTTGATTATACTAGGTTTTAAACACTCTAATTGACTCTACACAGTGCTAGAAGATGGCAAAAACGAGTCTGACCTTCATTGATTTGAATAAGTGTACAAGATAAAAATTTCAGATTGTCACAGTCATCCGAGAGGCTCGTCGAGTTCCTTGATGTTTACGGCCGTAAACTCCCAACCGAACACCCTTGACCGTGAACCCTTGGTCGTGAACCCTTGGCCGTGAACCCCTGACTGTGAACGAGGAAACCCTCTCGACTCGCCGAGTCTCTTGCACGACTCGCCGAGTCCTCTTAGTCCATTATGTTTACGGCCTTTTTCCAGTGGGACTCAAGGTCCCAAACTTCAAATCTATCCTCTACTAGTGTAGATAACACGTAAAGTTGCAAACTTTACGTGCATGCAAGGCCTCACATGGCCATAACACCAAGACTAACCTATAAACAAGGTTTTCATGCATGGAGAGGGAATAAGCTTAATAAAAGGTGCAACTTTATGATATTTGGGACCTAAGGAGGTCCAGATCTGGAATAATATCCTTGTGATAGGTCCAGATCTAAGTTTGCTTCCATCTCCTCAAGGTTGGCCATAACCTCCAAAAAGAAATCAAACCTTAAGGTAGCAGATTAATACCTCAGACAGATGCCCAACATGAAATAGATGCTTGATCTAATACTTCCCCCTTGATACTTCCTCTTCAAACTTGGAATCCTCCCTAAAATATCAAAGATAAGCTCCCAATTGTTCTTACTTCACACACAAGAGGGTTTGTGGCCATGAATGTTCTTATATGGTGTTAAGGGGGCTACAAGGGTTTATAACAATGTTTATATAGGGGGCAAACCCCGAAACTAGGGTTTTCTCTAAACAGCTCTGACTCGCCGAGTCGGGCCTTCCGACTCGCGGAGTCAGTTTCGACCCGCGTCCAAGACGCCATAACCCTACTCGACGAGTTGATCTCCCAACTCGCTGAGTCCAAGCATAAATCCTCCCCAAATTGGCAACTTTCCCACCAATACCCGAACCAGGTGTTACATGCATGACCCTAAATGATATGAGTCCTAGAGCTCGAGAGCGTGAGATTGACTTGGAACACCTCGGGAAGAGGAAGTCAGAGCAGACTCGGATTGTACTGGGCCAGGCGAAGTGGCCCAAGACTCAGGATTCAAGTTCGGGAGGCCATGAGGGTCGGGGTCGTTATGCTAAGTGTGGAAGGACCCATGAGGGAGGATGTCGGGAGACAGGCCGAGGATGTTTATGTTGTGTTCAGATGGATGATTTTATCAGGGATTGCCCCGTGGGCCGATTCCAATGTGTTTTTACTACAACCAAGTGGGTCACGAGAATGTCGACTGTCCAATGTTGAGGGGTGGAGCAGTGAGTGCACCTGCTCTAGTTACTTTCAGGATCACTAGTGGTTGCAAGGGCATTGTGGATGTTCCCATGGTGAGGATTTGAGCATTGCAGTCATGGTCTGAGAAGATCCAAGTTCCATTAGTTGACGTCGCAAATATTTTCTTTTGAGAATCTTTAGATGCCATTTTGCATACCGAGAGTCGTGCTTAGAAGATATTCGGGTGAGTCAGTTTTGGATGTCGATGTGGGAGGCATTGACCACCGTCAGAGCAAGCTTTAAGTGAGAGAAGACCAACATCCGGTTAGATCTTTGGTGGTATCAGCAAGGAACTCAAGGAATCCACAAGGGGGACATGTTGGGTTTAAATGTAGGAATTGTAGGGGTCATTCGGGAATATGAGGCAATGAGGAATTGGTTTGATCGTGGGTGTAAGATCAGTAATTATCAAGTTCATACCTTCGAAGTGTGGTCAGTTGTAGGTTCACATGGGAATTATTCTAGTGCAAGTAGGTCATTGAATTGGTTGGATACCCGTTTCGATAGTTGAGATTTTGTTCTTCGTTATCCGATAAAGTTGTCGAGGACTTATAGTGGATTCGGTGGAAATTGTTTGAGAATATTGAGCTCGTTAAGACTAAGGGATTGCACAAAGAATGAGATTTCAGGTTACCTTGCACATTAGTGATGGCGCATGGAGGGTTTATGATTAGTTTCAGGTGGAGGGATTATTTTAGAGCCTTTTTGCCTGTTCTTGTCTGATGAAGGCTTTGGGCTTCGAAGCATAACCTAAGCACTTGATTTGGGTATAGCCAGATGAGGTTTCGACTCTAGATGATTATGGTTGGTATGGTAGATGCACGGTAAGACCATGGGTTGGGTCCATGGCAGTGTGGAAGTGTTGTAAGACTGTGGGGTAGCTATAGCATTCACTAGGTTGGCAGATAGTGATAGAAGTGTTTTAAGACTACGGGGTGGTTGTAGCATTCACTAGGTTGGCAGGTAGTAATAGAGCTGTTGTGAGACTGTGGGAATGCCACAACATTCATGAAATCAAGAAAGGATGTGGGTCATATGGGGTTGGTCTTGATGTAAGACTATAGCTGGACGTGTAGCATTCATTTAGAGCAAAGCAAGTTACATTGCATCAGGGTGATGGTTAATTATGATATCCCTGGTTGGAACAGGAGGGCTGTTGAAGCCTTATATGCAAGAAGGTTACGGTAGCTTGTCCAGACAGACTCTTAAATAGAGTCTCATGGTACAATCATTTGAAATGATGTCGGTTTCAGCGACCGTTCGGGAATCCGACGCTTCAGATAAGTGGTAGATCAGCTCGGAGCTCAAAAGATCTTGGTTAGATCGAAAATGAGAATGTTGGTCATCAGGATAATTTAGGGTCATAAGGATTTTGTTCGAATTAGATTGCGAAGTGGAGCCATATTGTTTGTGATTTAGAATGGTTCTGTATTGCGGGAAGTCAGAGAAGGTATTGGATTCCTGGTTTTAAATTGAGTATTTATGGTTGTCCTTTATCGGTTAATGTCAGTGGGAGCAAGAATTCTTCCGTTGTCAGTATGAGATTTTTGCTTAAGATGGGTTCGATTATTGGAAGGCCATCGTATGTCAGGGTCGACTTTTATCAGGGATCTGGTAGGTGGTCGGGGTGTATATGTTTTCGGGTATCTGTAAATTTGTACAGGCCGGATAGGTTTGTTCGGTTTGGTTTGTGAAGTTGAGTCTTTATGGGAACGGTTTTGATATCTCATGTCTATCTGGGAGTCCGACATTGTTCAGGGTTTCAATTTCAGGTATAGCGGTTGGATACTCGTTGGCCTAGGGTAAAAGTTGAGGTTCTTTCTTCATTAGGGCTTGTGATATCTGCTATTTTGGGTTCGACAACAGCAAGGGTGGGAGGTCATCAGAGTGAGGTAACTTCCAAGTCACTTTTGGGATTACAGGGAATTCGGTGAGAATCGTTTAGTTTCGTGATCATTCTATGATTCAGGGCCGTGGGCCGGAAGTCGATTGTGTAAAGGATTTGGGCCTTAAGGAGGCGACGTTTAGACCTTTTGAAAGGATGTAATGACTGTTTTGAGATCTAAACCTTTGAATTGTGTTTTGGAGTCAAACGGTAAAACGGGAAAAGTCATAGGCCGGGTTCTTGTATGAAATATGGATTATTGTTCAAGAAGTTTTTAGTCCAAGATATTTAGATAATATTGTACAGCTCTTCAATAACTTTTCGTGGAGATAAAGATCGTCGAAAACGGAGTTAAAAAAAAAGAAGTTATGATCGTTGAAGTTAGGGCGGTTTTGGGGTTGAGCCGTATACGCTGGGCGTACTCAACGTGTACGTTGGGCGTACTAGGGCATCTCTAGTACGTTGGGCGTAATTTGAGTACGATGGGCGTACAAGATCAATGCCCCAACCCTATTTTCATGGTTTGAGCCCTATTTAAGCTCCTTAACTCCCCCAAACCCATTCCATTCTTAGCCTCCTCCTCTCCAACACCCTCTCTTGAAACCCTAACCCTAGATTAAGCCTTGTGAGAAAAAAAAGAAGGTGTTTTTAAGTGCTTTCAAGTGTTCTTGCTGCACCTTGGAAAAGAAAAATAACTCATTGAAGAAATGTTGGTTGTATTAGAGCTTGTAGATCCAGACTTTTTTCACCTTGATCTTTCTTCTAGAGGTAAAAAGTTTAAATCTTGATGATGACGTTGTTAGATCTAGCTAGTTTTGGGTGTTATGATCTTTTGGTCACTTTAAGTGCATAAAGTTTAGATCTTGAGAGTTTTTGACCTTTTTATGGATAAAGTTGGAAACTTTATCCATCTAAACATCATTTTGATTCAGATCTGAAGGTTGGAGACTTAGACTTAATGAATTAAGTTGAAAAGATGCACTTGTGGGTCCCTTTGAGACTTAAACACTAGATCTTGTTTGTTGGGACCATTCTAATGGATAAAGTTGGAAACTTTATCCATTATGGAGCCATTATGAACCATAAAACTTTGATCTTGGCCCTTCTATCCCTTCCATACAAGAGTTGTGATGTCTTATTGGGTTAAGAACTTAGGATTTTGGACATTAATCACTTTATAGCCATGCAAAGTCATAAAGTTTGAAACTTTATGACTTACGACATCATTTTGGGCTTTGATATGAGTTTTGGACATAAGAGCTTAATGAAATAAGCTCTTAATGGAGTTTTGGGACTCGGTTGCATACGCTGGGTGTACCTAGTGGTACACTGCGCGTACGAGGTTAGCGCCCTACTTTTGGTTAACATCAGAGTACGCTTGGCATACTCTCTTGGTACGCAGGGCATACTCTATTGGGAAAGAAATATTGACTTTTGGACCTTGACCATTGACTTTGACTTTGACCAGGGTTGACCAAGTTTAACCTAAGGGCATTTTGGGTAATTTGATTTATAGTTTGAGATTTGGGTTCCTATTAATTGTATAGGTGACTGGTAGAGATAGATTTTAGTGCAGTGATCGGTGTAGCTCTTCTTTCAGACGGTGAGGTGATTTTTTCTCACTATATCCATGGTTCAACGGCACTAATGGCGGCCCATTACTTATTATGTGGAATGCTAGTTGTCTCTATAATGCTTGCATGAAAGACCAATATCTGGCCCCTAGAAATTGTATGACAGACCATGGGGGTAGCCCATGGAACTTGTATGTAAGACCGAGATTTGGCCCTTGACAATGCAAGGAAAGACCATGGGGGTAGCCCATGGCACTTGTATGTAAGACTGGGATTTGGCCCTCGACATTGTAAGGAAAGACCATGGGGGTAGCCAATGGCATTTATATGTTTTGGTATGTGGTATTTTGGGGAAACTCACTAAGATTTGTGCTTACAGTTTCATATTTATGGATTCAGGTACTTTCAATTCAAAAGGGAAGGGCCCGGCGTGACTGCACAGCATCCCCCAGAGTTTTTCGCATTGGCAATTAACGATATTACTCTGATGTTTCAATAATATTTTCACTTTGATTGGTTTTGGAACAACCCGTTGTATGATTATTGTTTTAAAAATGAAAATTTTTCCTTGGATTTTCGGGACGTTACAACGTATGATCATCATAATATTTCCATACCTATAAAAAAGGAAGAATTCCCATTCAAGGGTTTATGATCATCATCTCTCAAAAATGTCTTATCAATAAACCCTCAAAGAACCCTAACCTACAATTATGTCTTCACCACTGTTCATCAATATTCCCACTGGTGATGCTATTATGACTGAAAACCCGCCGACTACCCCTATTGTGATCCACTCAACAAATATTGCATTCTCAGACGTTATTCCCCTTCAAACATACGAACAGAGGATTGGAGGCTTTTGTTCAATTCTTGAAATAGCGTTTGATTACATAGGCAATGTTCCAATCCTCTGTTCCTATGTTTGGACATTCTCTATATGTACGCTCTCGGTTTTATGAATACTACGGCTTTCATTTAGATTACTTAGGCCAAAAAGCAATTTATCAAAAATTCACTTTTTACGATATACAGAGTCGTATCGGTTTAATTGTGAAACTTCAAAGAAGGATAACTTCTTCATACGAAGTTGGATTTCAGCATTCTTTATATGTACGGAATCCTTCTCACATATACTACAATTTTGGTTCAGATTATTTATCCTAAATAATCTTCTATCAAAAAGTCATTTTTAACGTTTATTATATTTTAATTGACTAGCTTGAATATGCGGGTGTTATAATTATCTCCCCCTTAGGATGATTACGTCCCAGAATCATCAACAAAACAGGTCTTGTATAATGACTCCACATGTTACCTCTCCATCCTAGGTAATAACTGTAACTCTTATGTCTTATCTATTGAGTTTCTAACTCTTAGACTTCTTAACTATTGATGTTTCTCAATCCTGCACCTGCTCTTCTTTCTAAATTTCTTCTTCATTGGAGACTCCTGCTCTTTTTAGAACATACTTAACCTAAGATAAGTTCTTTACTTTGACTACCGTATAAGACCGACGGGTCATGCTCTAATGACTTTCCATCTCATGATGCAGTGGCTAGACTATGATTTCTTTGAGGAAGACTCCATTATAGACAATACATTTATTCATGTTCTAATGTGATATAATCACATTCTAGCATGTAGCACTTCTAGCTACAAGATGCCTAGTCTCAACGAAGACTGCTATACTTCTATTAATCGCTTCTATTATATTTTTCTTCGATTTTTTAACTAAAGTTGGATACTACGTCGAACTTACTTCATAGATTAGTCGGACTCGATTTGATATGGCCACTAAGGTCGGAATATTTATCTTTATAGTCATTATCGAAACAAAGGTAATGATTGAAATGAACAAAATAGCTTAACTACTAGTGTCTTTGTAACCTTGTGACTTTCTCTAATCCAAGTACGAGTCCTATGCTTCAAGTAGTATAGGCCTCTACTCATGGGCGGACTTACAATGGGGGCACCAGTCCCCACAACACAAAAAATAGGTTTTAAAAAAAATAGTTTATTTTGGCCTTTCAAAATAACATACTTTTACTCTTCAAACTTTTTTGCCCCCGTAAAAGAAATTAATTTTTTTTTCCCTTTCTTTGAAAATTTTATGGGTCCACCCTTGCCTCTACTACCTTTCGCACCTACTCATTGTTGTCCCAAGTATTGTTTTGCAGTTCACTAAGTTACCACAAAAGGAAATCACAAAAACACATAACATAATTTAGGAAACTATATTGCTTCTTAGTATGATTACAATATTTATTGGAGTTCATCACACTCCATCCCTTATACGTTAGGCTATATAGGATAATACTACTTATTTATCTCCTTCCTTCAAACACTCCAGTCAAGCAACTCCAAATTCTCGCCATTTTGCTTCCTCATCAAGTATCATATGGTATGCTCTGGACTTTGGCTTTGGCGGCACATTTGGCTTTGCAGCTCCTTCCCTCTTTAGGCAGTCTTGCTTGAGGTTTCCTTCTTCCCCGGACTTAAAGTAGACTTCTTTATTGGCCGCACATTCGTTAGCATAATGACAAGTCTTCCCACATTTGAAATAGGTCACTTCTTCAGTGCATTTCCCAAAGTGCTTCCTTCTGCACTTGTCACACCACTTTGCCTTGCTACCCCAGACTTTTGATCTTTTGACTTCAAGATTTTTCTCTTCTTATCGGATTTTGAGAGTCCTCCGCTCTTACTTTTCTTGCCAACTTCATCCTTGTCGATACTTCTTACCTTAATCATGCTCTCCACATACTTTGCAGTCTAGATGGCTGCTTCAAAAGTAGGAGCCTATTACCTAGAATAATGTACTCCTATGGTAGTCCCTTAGAGTACCCATTGATTTTTGTAAGCTCGTTGGGTACCAGGCGCAAAGCAAACTCCATTTTGTTTGTGAAGGCGTTAGTGTATTCGTCAACTGAAATGTTGTCCTTCTTTAATGTCAGAAGTTGGTTCTCCATCTCTAGCATGTTTTGGGCTAATCAGAACTTATGCTTGAAGTGAACCAAGAACTATACCCATGTCAATTGTAGTGGCTAGTTAGGTCTTAAAATCTTTCCTAACGTATTCCACCAGCGAACAGCCCCGCCTCTAAACTGACGTACAACGTAAGTGGCTTGCAACTTGCCCTTGCAATCACAAGTTATGAAAGCTAATTCCATCTTTGAAATCTAATCCATAACTTCGATCATTCCTTCCTTTCCATTAAAAGTTGATGCTTTGCAAGTCGTCAAGTCCTTGTACTTGCATCTATCTCCTTCAATTTCCACTCCGGTGTTATTTCTCCTAACCACTTTGGGTTCCATACACTCATTGTCACACTATAATTTCCTTCCTCAGATAGCTCCTCATTAAGCTCAGGTTGCAAAACCGGTGTAGGAGGCTCTCTTCCATTTTCTCGAATGAGCTATCTCATTTCTTCCCTCTGTTCGAATCACATAGCTCTAATCATTGCCATCGTGATAGGTTCAAATATTGGCATAACTCCAGGTGCATGCTCGATTATTGGGGGCTCAGGCTGCTGATTCTCGTTAGAATTTCCTAATCCGCTACGAGTTCTCACCATGACGTTATGTACAACAAAGTGGCGTTCAATGTACCGAGACGCGAATATAGATAGAGAAGGTTTATACATATAATTCTCCTCATCACTCCAAAAAGTTATATGCCAGTTCTAATACCGTAATTAAATGTTTAGAAAACCTGAACACATAAAATTTCCTAATTCTAGGCCAGAAACAGACCTTAAACCTAATAATAGCAATTTTTATAGGCAACCTATAATACAAACCATTTACCACATAAAAGCAAATTAGGCATCTTATCCTAAAGTGAGCTAGTTCTTGTGTCAATTCAGGTGTATCACCTAAAATATATTAGACACACATCTCACGATCATCGCTTAACATTCTAATTTTAAGTCTAGAAATCTTCTAGTGCTTGTGTTAATTCAGGTGTATTACCGAAAATAAATTAGAAACACATCTCACGATATCGCTTAGCATTCTAAGTTTAAGTCTAGAAATCCTCTGAGTTCCTAGTTTGCTCAAACTAATGCTCTGATACCAACTCTGACATCCCCAACTTTCTCGGCCAGAAAAGACCATTTTTATGCTTATTTTAAACTAGAGTTTATTGTAAATGCGGAACTTGTCCCACAAAAAGTATTTTTGAAAAAATGTTTTTCATTGATTATTATAAACTTTGGGATGTCATAACTAATACAAGAAATATAAACATAAACGTAATCATTACAGACCTTACAATAATTCACTGCGCTAATGGCCTATACTCCTTGAGTCTCGTACTTAATTATACTTTCCTACTGATACCTATGATACAAAGAAACTGAGTGGGTCAAGCTTGGGAGCCTGTTGAGCACATAGGTTTCCAACCCACAATATTATTATCATTATATTGTTTTAAGTATATATAACACACCAAATAGATTAATCCCGATTACCCATTCCCGTTATTCTCACTCTTTGATACTAAATGATAATCCCAAGGGACTTATCCTAGAGGATCTCTATAACAATGAGTAGACAACATTGCCTTGGGGATTCCATAAAAATACATGTTATTAAGGAAACTATGAGGGGGATAGAGTACTCGAATGAACACACCATCCATATTCCCAGATAGTATGATTTATTAACATCTAAAAATTGTGATACCGGTAGTGTTCCATTGGACTATCTAGAAGAGTCCGCAGTCGTCATCAATACTCTGCTAGATGACAGCTCTCTATTGGGCATGGTCTCTCACCATTATATTTTATCTTGTATGCTTTCTCACCATTATTCTATCTCTAGCATGGTCTCTCACCATTATATTATCTCTTTTCTCTCTCTACCCTTTTTACCCGATACAATATAAGTATAATAAAATACATATATAATTTACTGCGAGTAAAAATCATTATCTCATTTAGCATAATTATCAGGAACGTAGATAATAAACACATAGGGCAGCTACGCAAATTAAATATCTGATATCTATATGTAAGCTGAAAGTAACTATGCACTCACCTGACTTAGGTGAATGGCTGGTGATTTTAGTAGAGCTTCGCCTAACACCTTTAGCTTTTCCTTTGACGCGATCTAGGTATGATTTATACCAAGTCTTAGTCTAATATTCCTGGTGACTATTGATAGTCTAGATTCCTCACTAATCCCAATGTCTACATCAAGATCTATCAAGTAAGGAACAACCAGGTAGGATCATATTGGAGGTAGGTTCCGTTTCGTATACAGAGTATATTGTTTGGAAATTCGAATTTAAACACCTCACTAAATTCAACCTAGATATCATCACTTTAAGTAGATTAATCTATATAATAAGTTCGAATTACTAATAAATTTTATTTATAGGTTTATAATAACGACTCGTGACTATAAATATAAGTTACACTGAAAGAGAAAGAGTGTAGCTTAACTTACAGAGGTTTTAGCAAAAATGGAGAAAACACGCGAACAAAATCTCGACCCGAATACTCCTTCTTGTCGGACTCCTAGATACGTAAGAATTTCGTTAAATTACTTAAGAAACCAAGAAAAATTTGAACTCAATAAGGAATAGTATCTCAAGTAGAAAGGGTTGAAAATTTGGTGTGAAAATGAAGAAATCTGGAGGTCTATATATACTGTAGGGCGAGCACGCCATGCTCTCAGGACTGGCAGGCTCCCCTCCCCCAATTCTCCATGTGTCGCATGAAGATCGGTCCACTTCACCTTCTTCTAGAAGGTGTCACGTGTCATCATCGGATTGAGCCGTGTCACCTTGTCTCCACGAGAGGGGCAGTCGCCGACCATGCCACGTGGCGCACTCCGGTGCCGCCACGTCATCAGCACAGTGTAATTTTTGTAGATCTTTATATGGCCATAACTTTCACATACGAGCTCTATTTTCCACGTTCTGTATATCCTTGCAATCCTCTCAGTGAGCTCTAAAACTTCCATTAAGGTCTTAACATCTAATTCTTGCTCTAACAAAAATTCATATTTAGACTGATAAAGTCTGTGCGAGATTCATAACTTCTTCATATGAACTTCGTTCTTGACTGTCTTTATATCGACGTGTTCATATTTACGAGATCTTCAATTCTTGTTTAGATTGTTTCCGTTAACAATCAACCGATTTGAATTTCGATTTTTTGTCCGCACTATTGCACTAAAACTTCGAAAATCATAACTTCATTTCACGAAGTCAAATTTGGACGTTCTCTATATGCACACTTTCAGTTCTATGACTAATACGACTTTCGTTTAGATTACTCAGGCCAAAAAGCAATTTTTCAAAAATTCACTTTTTACAATACGCAGAGTCGTGCCAATTTAATCATGAAAATTCAAAGAGGGATAACTTCTTCATACGAAGTTGGATTTCAACGTTCTTTATATATGCGGAATCCTTGTTACATATAATACAATTTTGGTTAAGATTATTTATCTTAAATAACCTTCTATCAGAAAGTGATTTTTAATGCTTATTATATTTTAATTGACTAGTCTGAATCTACGGGTGTTACAGTTTGTCTATTGAAGATGCTAAAGCGTTTGCTGGTGAGCATAATGCTGCTACACGTGAATTCATTCATATTATGAAGATTTCTTCCTCAGTAGCTCCAAAAGTTTCTCCTGCTAAAATCTTAGCATCAGATCACTCTACTACAATTCAATTTTTTAATGATGAAGTGGACAAGAAAAAAGAGTTGAAGATATTCTTACCAAGATTAACATATCAAAATATGTTGATGTCCTAAATATAACATTTTATATGGACCTTATTGTAAAAGACAGGTGCTCTCAACCTAAAGGAGAAAGAATTCTGACTGTGAACTTAATGAGAAAATATTCAAAAGGAGAATACCCTAAAAATATTCATGAGTACGACCTTGTCAAATATGGATATAGCGAATGTTTGGAGATTCAAGTTATCATAAAAACTAATAAGGGTGTTACTACACAGGAGCTAAAGCTTATTATCATCTTAATGATCAACAAAGTCAGAAATCTTAAATTAGTTCCTCTCGCAGATACAATTCTAATGCCTACTTCCTCATTCTCTACTAGGCTGAAAGAAGATCCAATCATTCAAGGTTTCTACTTCCTTATGGAACTGTCTACATCAGTAATTCTATTCTAGAAAATGTTGAGTGCATTCAACATCTTTTCATCAGAGAACCTGAACATGGATTGTTTTTTGTCGATAACAATGATCATATGTGTTTCCAATGGTCTTGTGATCTTCACAAACCGCCTACTAAACATCTCTTTCATCTAAGAATGGAATGCAAAGGAAAACCTGAAGTTGATTGCTATCACTAGATTATCTTTTTTGAGCTTGACAAAAAAGAGATAAATTAGCTTGTGATGATTACTAGTGGATTAAAACAGAGATCATCTCAGATGTTGAAAATGTTCTTTTTGAAGATATTTTGGAATAGGTTTTGACACATCGGATTAGGAGAGACTGTAAGGTCAAACCTTATAATCTGATGAGTTAAACCTTTATCATGTTGAACACATCATCGACACCTGTGCCATCATACATTGATCTAGTCTCACAGACAGCGTGATATATTTATTGTTAACTAAGTTTTGTAATCTGTTATCTTTGTGATAAGATATGTTTTGTATAGTATATATCTTTAATATATGGTAGTTATCATAGTTATTCAAACCCCTGATATGTAGAGATTTGAATCTATAATAGTCGTCATCCTAGTATATAACTTACACTAGTTTATGTTGTAAATAACACTTTATGCACTCTTTCTTTGTGAGATATTTTCTTAATCGAATTGTGTTTTTGATTAACCTTTCTTCTTTTTCTTGTCCTTGCTTGATATTTCATGTTCTAGTTTCGATCCTCCATATATATATATATATATATATATATATATATATATATATATAAGTAGAGAGAGAGAGAGAATAAGAAAGCGAGAACCGACCTAAGGGTCGGGGGAGCTAGGGCATAGCCCAGGCCATCATATATCATGAAGGAAACAAATTTTATAAATTTGTTATGAGTATATTTTGTTTGGGCCAAAGTTTAGATCCATAAAAGAAGTCCAGTCCAACTAGAAGGGATTAACGAAAGAGTCGACCTGAAGGGATGAAAAGCGAAGGCGAAAATTGAACATTAGAACCACTTAAAAGAACGTAAACGTATACTGTAACAACAAAAAACGAGGAGATGAGGAGAAGCCGGTGAGAAAAGGAAATGGGGTATAAAATATGGTTGCATAGGAGTGGTGCTAAAATCATTTTGTCCTAGATCTTTCTCTGATTTTTTTTTTCGATTTCCATCGATCTCTCAAAAATGACGACCTGTTAACAAATAATATTCTTTTATATAAATCTTTCTCTGGTTCTTCATGTTTTGTTCCTATATGATTCGATATGTGTTTATGTAAATTGCCCTCAATTGGAGATTTCATTGGAATCAAAGCTATTAGTGTATATATAAAATATATATCATATTTGTATTAGATTAGCCCACTTAGATAGTTAGCCCAATAATTCATGTAACCCATATATCTCATGTATTATGTATTTATATTTGTCAATCAATGATAATCCATCATTATGGGAAATACCAAAGTATAATAGTCTATATGTATTATTCATTGTATTTGTATTAGATTAACCTACTTAGATAGTTACTCGAATTAATCATCTAGCCCATATATCTCATGTATTATGTATTTATATTTTTCAATCAATCATAATCCATCATATGAGATATACCAAAGTGTAATATTGTATCAGAGCCAATCCCACATCTACCTAAAATTGTCGTTTTCCTCTATATGGTTGTTGTTCGCACCTTTTCCTCTCTTATGTTTTCTCACAATCTCATCCCCCCCTCTCTTTCAATGCTCATCTCTGTAGTGTGATACCATGACAGGAGAAAGTTCAATCCCCCCCCACACACACAGTCCAATCAAAATCCGTTTGGTGTCACCAATATAAAAACCCTAGGTCCTCTTATACTTGATCGTATCCAACTAAACTATGATGCCTCGTGTGAGTTGTCTGTAACCCATTGTCGATGTTTTGGTGTTCTTAGCCATCTCACAGGTAATTCTAAACCTAAATCAGATACGGTTGAAGATTAGTATAGATTCGGTTGTCAAATATTTAATTTACGCCACTCTCACACAATCTCTTCTCAACACCATCTTAAAAACCGGAGCCACAACCAATTTTGTTTGGCTAAGTGATATATGCATATCTACATATATATTTTACATCATATCTTAATATGTTTAGCTATATTTATGCTTATTATAGAAAAAAAAAAGGTACTTATTATGTTTAATATATGTTATGTAGCGTAAAAGACATGCTCGGAAGTTGGAAGCAGGAACAGGCGAGCTTAGGCAAAAAGAAGACACAAAAAGAATGTTGCTGGACATCTTGACCCCTCATCATTATTTTGACCATATCTCATGACTCATAACTCCGATTAAGGCGATTCAAAATGATGTGAAAACTAGACACAAGTTCGAACAACTTTCATGTTTTGTGAAAATGCTGATTCCGGATAACAACGACGTGCTGAATGGAATCTTCGAAATTCTTGACGCTGACTTGGAGAATACGGGATAACTTGAGGACCACGACGTGGTGGCCAGATTTTAGGCAAGTATATATATCTGAACATTAGGACAAATTGGGGGACTTGGAGGTGACTTTCTGGAGAAGTATTACGACAAAAACCCTCTGGAAACCCTTAGAAGAGGAGGAAACGATTGGAGCTCAAGATTTGAAGAGATCTAGAAGAAAACATCATCAATTCATTCGGTTTGATCATGTTTAGCTTTATTCCTATTGAGTTTTTGTGTTTGATTACTACTATGAGTAGCTAATTTAGTAGTTTTTCGTTTAGTTAGATGAAACCCTAATAACTATGGTTTAGTTCATTAGTTTATGGATTTATAAAAGTTGGTTTGAAGCTTGTGTTTGATTAACTTACCTAGCATCTTAAAGTGTTTCTCTTTGTTGCTTTAAATAAAGTTAAGTGTAGCTTAGTGACCATTAAATTACATGAACTTGTTTACCTAGTGATTTAGTGACCATTAAATTTCTAGAGCTAGGATTGACCACATCTGTAACATCCTGTTTCGGATTGTCCGTGATTAGGGTTCGTGGACTGCAACCCGGGCATGAGGAAGTCTCGGGGTTGCGACTAGTTTCTAGGAGCATAGGGCATCTCATCACCTTTCCGAGGATATGAGATTCATTGGAAACGGATTTATATCGAGGAAGCAATGGAAGTTTGAAGTTATGGCAGGATAAGTCCTTTAATTGAAAAAGGTGGCAGCGGAGTACGCTGGGCGTACGTGTGAGTACGCTTAGCGTACTCATGTGCATGATTTTTAAGCGGAGCCACCTAGTACGCTGGGCGTACCAGAGGGTACGCTGGGCGTACTAGGCAAAAAGTGGAAACCCTAACTTTGGATGTGTCCCTATACAAAGAATGAGATGGCCTCATTCCTGGCCACCATCCTCAGTCAATAAACCCTCTAAAACCCTAATCCTTCGTCCATGGAGCTTGTGAGTGCATTTGAGAGCCTTAAGTGATATTGGTGTGTTCTTGGAGTAAAGAATGAGCTTTGGAGAAGAAGGAGTGAGAAGTCCAGGCCTTTGATATGAGCATATATGAGTTGGAAGCTTCATATAGTGGTATAAAGCTTCAAGCTTTCTCACTCTTTTGTTTTGGGCATCATATTAGAGTATTTTAAGGTTTTGTCCCAAAAGGTGGAGCCTTTATGAGATATTGAGCTCCAGAGACTATGATCAACCCCTTTGAGTATAATTAGTGATGTAATGTCATAAAAATCCAATCTCGATCGTTAGAATCAAGCCATGCATGAGTTATGAGCTTTTTGAGATAAGAGAGTGAGTGTTTTGGGTGTTTGTGACCTTTTCAGCCATGCAAAGGCTTAAAGTCACTAACTTTATGGAGTAAGAGCCATTAGGGAGTCCAGATCTGGGATTTGAGTTAATGTCTTAACTGATTAAGACCAAATGAGTAGAAAGAGTGAATCTGGGGAGTACGCTGAGCGTAATTCCTGTACGCCCCGCATACTGCCCCAGTGTCCCCGATGGCCAATCTGGATTCGTGAGTACGCTGAGCGTACCAACAGAGGTACACCCCGCGTAACCTCACTGAGGACTTTTGGGCTAAGTCTCATTTTGGGCCTTGAGTGTTGGGCCTGGAGTTTGGGCTTTTTGCAATAGAGTTTTGGACCAGAGGAATACATATATGTGCTTTGGGCCCTTGAGTTGGGCTTGCCTTTCAGATTTGATAGTTGGGCCTCGGGAGAGCCCATTTATTATTGGGCCTTGGTGGTCCCAATGGGTTTTAGGTCATTGAGGGACTGGTTAGTGGACTACCTTTAGACCTAATGAGTGAGAGTTTGGACTTAGTTCCTAATTGGGTTAATTGTGGGTTTGGCTCAGAGTTAGAGGCTGGCGCGTAGCAGCAGCATTTATAGGGGTTGTTCATCATCCGAGGTGAGTCTTCTCATTATACTTTACCATGAGTGGTATCTATGTGTGACTGTAGGGTCTTATGTGTTTATATTGAGTACTGTGATATCCTGCATTATGTCTATGTGATTTATGTTGTGTATTATTCTGAGCTTACTGAGTTAGGACCGGAGGGTCCATCTGAGTTAGGACCGGAGGGTCCATCGGAGTTGTGGGACCGGAAGGTCCCACTGAGACACATTGACCAAAGGGTCTTATTAAGTTATAGTCTCGAGTGGCTAATGAGATGTGTGTGGTATTTTGGGGAACTCACTAAGCTTCGTGCTTACCGTGTTATGTGACATGTGTTTCAGGTTTTTCTCAGGATCGCGGGAAGGCGCCGGCTTGATTGTACACACCAGAGAAAGAGTTATGTTTTGAGGATCCTGGAGTCTTAATTAAACAGTTATGGAGTTGCGATTTGTAAATTAAATAAATGAGATTTTTGAGAAATGTATTACGAGAATTATGTGATTTAAATGAAAATTTTGTTTGAAAATTTACAGTGTTACAACATCTTAGTTAAGTGATAAAAGTAACAATTTAGCTGTGTTGGAGAACATAATTGTGTTTAACAAATCTTATATAGCCCAAGTATAATTAATAACTAATTATGTGTTTGCTTGTGTAGGACCTTACAAAGTAATACATGAATTGGTGAAAATATTAGTAGATTGGACTAGATCGCTAATTACATAATAATTGGTAACCAGCTTAATTAATCCATAAATAATAACTAACCATAGGAAAAATGTGGATTCGAAACTAAACGAAAGTGTTTTAGATATATTGATAACAACCATATTAGTTGAGTGATTAAGTTATTTTGAACTTGTAAAATCAGATAAAAAAACCCCCACATTTTAGTTGTTTTTCTTAGTTTAGCTTTTAGTAGTTATTTTATTAATTAAATACTGTTCCCTGTGATCGACACCCGACTTACCTAAACTATTATATAATTCGACTAGGTACACTGCCTAGGTGCATTCTAGCTGGTTAAGTTCGTTAGGTTATAAATTTAACACTAGATAAGTAAAATTTGTGCACATCACTAAGCCTTGAGAATCTATCATGTGATAAAAAAAAGTACCATGTGCTACTGAACATGACACTGAACTCCGTTATATATCCCTCGGTGATCAAACCATTATTCAATATTGTGAAATAATGACTCAAATATTCAACCTTATCACCAATATTTAACATTCGGTTTCTGAAACAACCCGTGTTACATATCTTCTCAATGGCCTTTCACCTAAATATGAACAAATTTCAATGGCATTCGCTATAAAGACCTGCTGCCTACCTTCTTCCAAGCCTTATCTAAACTTATCACAGAAGAACAACGCTTACAACGCCATCGACATGTTAACAAATTGAAATGGTCCTTCCATATCCATATCTCTCTCTCTCTCTCTCTCTCTCTCTCTCTCTCTCTCTCTCTCTCTCTCTCTCTTATTTGGTGGGCTTGATATGTATGCACAAGGTTGCCTTGGAGATAAGGGTGAGATTGAGATAGTCACGCCTTCCCCTACCCCTGTATGTATACCCAATATACTTAGAGATCACAGTTTAGTTGGAGATAATAGTCTTTTTATTATTGATGTTTTTACTTATGTCATGGTGTTGATTTAAACATCTCTTACGATTTTTATTTTAGGCATTTTGTGATTTAACAATTTTTTATAAACTTTATCATAGATTTCCCGCTACAGTTAAAAATTTTAATTTTGAAAACATTTTTTAAAAATGAAATTTTTTGGGAGATGTGATATAGGGTTTCATAATTTGTTTCTCATATAACCACATAAAACCATCCATATATGTGCAATATTCATCTATTTTCAATTGTGCCATGTTAGGTTTTTCGATTTATCCATACACCTAAACAAGAACAAAAGATCAGTCCAAAAAAAGATTGGACCGTTTGAAGACCGTCCGTGACATAGACCGGTCTTCAGAAAAAGTCATATAGCCAAAGTCTATATACATATATCATTTTTGTGTTAATTACATATTTTTTAGTCACACATTGTCAACTTTTTCCCTTGTTTCTTTTATTAAGTTTTACTAAATCATTTTTAGTAAATATATAATTTTGATGCTAAAATCGTTTCAAGACAGACAGAAAACCATCCTGAACTGTCTATGTGCATCTCTACATACACCTGTACAATGCCAACGATATATCAAAATGACTCAATATTTGTACTAATGAAATATTTTATTTTATACAATATTTTTTTTTGTTTCTGTAAATCTATTTCTATCATATCCGATTTTCCCTATTTTTTTAATACCATTCAATTGGTTGACTCCAGCCCAACAGTGAGCCCGTAAAAGCAAAGGTGTTAGGTAGGCTAAAACAAAACCAGGACAATGAGTGGTATGACTATGAGGGTGCCTTTCATAGCCCACAATGGCACGGTATTTATGGACCACTAATGACCCAGAGTGAATTTACAAACAAAGAGTTACTTACAAGTTAAATAATAATAACAAAAACTTCTCACAATTAAGACAGACGGTGTGGTCATATCTCGTGCTCGTTATGGTGACGTGGAACGCCATAACGGTGTGGTAACGGGGGTAACACTGTCCCCCTTCTCGTTTTTGCTCGTTAAGAAACGAGCAACTTTCAAACTTTTTCCATTGACTAACCGTTGCCAACGGTATTTTCTTTAAAAAAAATTAATTATTAAAAAAAATTTCATTTATCCTATAAATACCTAACATTTTATAAAAAATTTCACACAATTTCTTTCCTTCTCTATACATAATTTCAATTATCTTCAAAAAAAAAAAATATGGACCGTTTCGACTCGTCCGATGATTTCGATGACGATATTTTCTTCAGGATATTGTATCATTATTACACTACCGACCTGCTACAACCATACTCAGTCCCGCTACTAACAAGACGTGCAATGTTAAACAGAAATCGTGAGGAAGGACACAAACATCTATATTGTGATTACTTTGCGGATAATTATGTATACGGGTCGAAGGATTTCAAAAGAAGATTTCGTTTGAGTAGGAATGTGTTACTACGGATCACCAACGCCTTGAAAAGCCAGTATCGCTTCTTTACTATACTTTTAATTTCTATGTTATTTTTAATTTTTAAAATTTATTTTTATTCTATGTTATTTATAATTTTTAAACATTATATTTTATTTATTATGTTATATTTAAAATATATTTGTTTAGATTAAAAAAAATAAAAAAAAATAATAAAGAAATTATAAAGTGGAAAAAAGTTGGTGTTATAACAAGATGTAACATGGTGACAATTTCTCCGCTTGGTGTTATAACACCATTGGTGATGTGGCATGTGAGGTGGCACCAAAATAGTGTTATTACTAGTTGTCAACACCCAATGCTCTAATAAAATAATATGCAATTGTTTATAATTAAGGTTGTGCAACAACTAAAGTGGTTTGTCTCTTAAAGTTGGCTAAGGCTGTGGGGAGTGGTCACACCTAACCCGTCGAAAAAGTGTTGCCACCTCTGCGCCACATCAGCTTCACCACCAACTCATCACCAATTCATTAGACATTGGAAATGGTTACCACTCTACATCATTTATATTTATATTTTTTTAATTTAAATTATTAAATTAAATAAAAAAACATTATTATAAACTTAAGTAATCATTTTACTAATTAAAAAATCAAATAAAAACATAATTTTAAAATTCAATAAATATTTAAAGCTATATTAGAAATTGAAAAAAGATAATTGAAAGGGTATGATATGTAATTATCGAAAATCATTATTTAAGCATAAAAAATTTGATTTAGAGTGGAAGGTGTAATCAGCCAAGACTTCAGGGACCAAATCTGTCAAGTCTTTCATTTTGCTGTCTTCTTCCTCCCTACGCATCGTTCAGCTCTTTTCTCCATTTTTACTCTGCAACTCCAGATTTAAAGCATCTGATACACTCTATAAAAAAACAAAAAAATAAAAAAATCTCCAACATTCGTAAAGAAAGAAGAACAGCCAAAGAGAGCATTAACCAATCAGCTTCGTCGTCTTCTCCTGTGGCCGGAGTCACGCTACAACACACCCACTCTCCATTGGGGCGGTGTTCACGCATGGGTAGAGGTGCCACATCAGCCTTCACGCGTGGTTTTCTCTCCCATACCAGATAGCCTAACTTGGTAAACCAATTAGAAGAGCAAGTTTGTCTTTAGCTTCACCTAATATGAATTTATATTTAATAGAAGTACTACAAGGTATTGGATTATTTATTTATTTATTTATTGTTTTATGCGTTATTGAACACTGAAATATTAACTAAATGTAAAAGCATAACAAATTTGTCCTAAAAGAGACCTTGATATAGCCTAATAAATAGCATACTTCAAATCTAGCATAACACTTAGGAGGAGTGAAGGGGTTTTTTTTCATGACTTATTAGTATTAGTAGTTTATTCATTGTTTTTATTAATTATTTAATATATATTAAATGATTAATATAATTTTATTTTTTGTATATTTTACTTCATATTATTTAATTATATTTTATTGTATTCATTATTTATATTTTAATTTAAAATATTTTGTATATATTTATTAGTTATTAATCAAATCAAATAGTTATTATCATGAAATATATATTTATAACGATTATAATAATACTTTTATTTTTTTATAACTATGATCTATTAATTTTTTTTTTTCATATTTTACGTTTTAAAAATAAAAACCTAATATATATATATATATATATATATATATATATATATATATATATATATATATATATATATATATATGAAAATCATAAAATCGAGAATAATACTATATTTGAGAGAAAAAAATTGGATTATTAAAATTGAAAGTGAATCATGGATCATAAAAATGATCAATGATTCAATTTTAATGATTCAAAACAAAATTCAAAATTTTTTTTTCTCCAATATAATACTTTGCTCGATTTTATGATTTGTATTTTTTTTTAATTTTTTTCTCAACTTTTTTAATGTATCCTCAAAAGTCGTCGTCGAAAAAAGAGTCATCACATGATCCTCTCTCTCTCTCTGTTATATATATATATATATATATATATATATATATATATATATATATATATATATATATATATATATTGTTTTATGCCTTATTTAGGCAATTAGTTTGTAAATTTGGATTCTGAAATCAACTTCAATACATACACTGAAATATTAACTAAATGTAAAAGTGATGAGTTGAAAAAATCTTAGATCGATTAGATCTTCAACAGGTTAATCAATAAAATCAAATAAACACAAAGAACACGATATAGAATCAAATAATGTTTAATGATTCAAATGTAGTCACGCCTCAGCAGAGCTCGACAAAGAACTTCCACTGTAGAGGCGAGCTAGGGTTTGTAGTACAAAATCAATAATAATCAAAGCACCTTTTAGAAAGGCTGCATGCATGCACCTTAAATACAAAACCCTAAACAAAACAATCACGGTTGGACAGGCCTAAACCGGATAGCAAAACTGGGCTAAGGACCGAGCCCATGACGAAACACTTATTCAACCCAACAATCTCCCCCTTTGCGTCAAATGAGGCGAGAGATTATTTCTATTGAGTAGCCTTCACTTTCTTCACAACCTTGAACAGCCAAGGAATGATAGCAAGAAGTGTCTGCCGAAATTGGATGTACCAGCGTAGCATATCAGTAAACAACTTCTTGTCAGCTGCAGAATTCTGATCACACCTGTGAATGATCTCCAAAATATGCTCCAAGCAAGCTGTTGAGAACAGGTGCTTATCAATAAGAGCAAAAAGACATTTTTGATTTTCGCCCCTAACGAACATCACAGTGTGAAATTTTGGGTCGATTTTACCCTTGACCATCACGTTCACATTGCCAGTTCTTCCAATAGGTTTGATCGTTGGTCGCTTGTGAATGGCAGATGCGATTTCTTGATCCATTTTTGCTACTTCATGAATGTAGCAAACAAGCATTCGCTTGATGTGGTCAATGATCGGCTGATACTCCTGAGGATTGGACAGCAAAATATTGTTGAGGAGTATCCAGTCGTGAGGGTTAAGGTTCGGTAGATCAGCTAGGGAAAAATTATGAACCGAGCTATCAGAGCCTCCGGTCACTTTAAACTTGACATTGATAAATTTTCCTGCTGAATAAGGCTTCAGTACCTTGACCGTAGTAATCTTCTGTGAGCTCCAGGTCAAGTACTGAGGCTGAGCGAACTCCAGATAAAATTCCAACAGATCCCGATCTATCTTCGGGTCCGGAGAGGGAATAACATCAGTTGAGTTGAAGCAATGAAAGATAAATGCCTTTCGAGTGATTGGCATATCGAATTGAGCGTCCTTCGAGTTCTCAAGACCGAACGACATAACAAGTTCGAGCCAATGAGTACTCGGTTCATCTATAGCTTCTCGCTGGAGCGATTCAATGGTCCATTCTAGAAATATAGACTTCTTTTTCTCCAAGAGCTCCTTTTCTTTTAGCTTCTTCTCTAACTCAACCGTTTCCTTCTCAATCTTTTTCTCAAGCTCCTTATCAGTGGGCTTACTTTTCTGAAAAGGCTTAGAGGGATTTTCACCCAAGATATCTTCAAAATCATCATCATCATCTACATCATCTTCTCCAATCTTCTTCTTCTTCTTATCCCTTTTGCTGACCGAAGCTACATTATCCTTCGGTGCAGCTGTTGATTTTGGTTCGGGAGGAGGTTGAGTATCATCCTTGCCAGCTTGAGTAACCTTTTCTCCCCCTTGTTGCGGCTTGACAGAAGTCACCGGAACACCCTCTATCCGACTCAAGATATCCAACGCAGGTCTGAGTTTTTCGGCTAAATGGCGTCTAATGGATATGGTCAGAATAGAGTCGTGGGCGTCGAGAAGGTGTAACAGAATGGAATGAACATCACCCACGGAGCTTCGAATAACTTCTCTTTCAGACTTTAAATCATCAAGCTCTTTGTGGCAGAGCGATGCTTGATGCTTTGAATTTTTAGCTGAGAAGTACGCTTGTCTAGCTCATCCATAATCTGATTTTCAACGGCAAGTTCGGCTTCCAGCCGAGTCAAACGCTCATTAACATTGTTATGAAGGTTTTCGTTGGCAGCTTCAATGGCCCTGCGAGCGACTTCAAGATTAGTCCTTTCAGCTTCGAGAGAACGCGTGAGAGTATCAACCGAAGCATTCACAGTCTGGGAGTTCTTTTGAGCGGCAGCTTGCAAAGAATCTAGGAATAGTTGAGCCTCAGAAATTAGGTTTTCGACTTTTGCGGTCGCATCTTTGCATTCTTTCGTGGAGGCCTCAACAGCAAGCAAGGCCTTCTGACATTGAGAGGTAGAAGCATCAATAGCCTTTGCTACGGCAGAGAGAGAGACATCATGCTCTTGAACAACCGAAGAAAACAAAGCCTTGAGAACATTTTCGGAGTACACACCACTAGAGGAGGAAGCGAGCAGCTGGTCGAGCTTATCAGTAACTGTCTTGAGATGGCGCTTGGTAACTGGAGCATCGTCATCATCATCACTTTAGACACGGTAGGGACTAAAGTAAGTGGAATCAAACTCCAAGTCCTCACCTCCAAGAACAGTGTTGGTTTCAGTGGATTGGGTAGGTGACGGTGGATTGGTAGTAACTGGGGGTTCGGGAGCTGAAGAACGATCCCCCGTATCACATACGTTGGTTCGTACTCCAGAAGTGGTGGTAGTAGTAGCCTCAGTGAAGATGGGTGCAGAAATGGGAATGGTAGAGGATGGTTGAGATGTGATGATGGGAAAAGTAGGAGGGATGGAAACAGGAACAGAAACAGGTGGAGGAGAAGGTGCTTGGGAACGAACAGGTACCTCTGGTGTAGGCGAACGAGGTGGTGTATCACCACGAACCGAACCTTCATCCTCTGAGCTTTCGCTATCAGACTCATGAGGAGGTGTTGTGGGATGATTAGGAGGCACGTACTCTGAGTCAGAATCACTTGAGGATTGAAGAATTAGCCGGCGAGCGGGTTTCTTGCCTTTCTTCGGCTTAGGTTGAGACGGAGCTTCCTTCTCAGACTTTCGCTTCTTAGGGGTTTGAACTTTTGAGACTTGACCCCCCCTTTTCCCCCTTTTTCACTTCTGGCTTCTTGCCTCTCTTGGCAGGTTGTCTGCGTCCTCAATTGATTTCACCATGTCAGCAGTGAGTTCCCTTGGACCAGAAGAGGGAAGCTTCTTATATTCCTGAATAATCTTGCTTGAAGGAGACACAGAAGCAGACATTGACTCAGGAATGGATCCAACAAAAAGAAACTTTGAAGGATGAGTAACAATGATGTTGGTTGTATGAAACGTAGCAATGGAAGAAAGCATTAAGTCTTCCATGATAGGAACATGGAAACGATCCATTATCCACTGAGTAATAATAGTCCAGAAGCGAGCACAAGAGATTTCGGTATGGCGAGAAGAAGATGATAAACTCTGAATAAGCTGAAGCCACAAGACCATTCCATAATCCAGATTAAGACCGTGGTACACACCATAAAGTAGTGTCATAAAGGTTTTGCTCGCACCATCAGATCCAGCACTCCGTTCAGAAAGCCCTTTGAAGAGTAGAGTGAAGAGGCCATTCCATTGAGGAGGAAGGCAGGACTTTTTGAACTTTGTCACTATGGTTAGGGTTTCAGTATAACCCATGTTATAGAACATTGAGAAAAGCTGACATGTGGTAATGGAATCGGGATTAACCATGGATTCTTCATACGTAAGCCCTAGAAGAGAGCAGAAACGATTCTTGGAGATCGAGGCTTTCTGGTTAAGAATGTCGAAGAAAATTTTGTCTGCCCCTTTGTCATACGTTGCAGAGGAATAGATTTGAGAGAGACAAGACATCAGAACGACTTCGACTGTGGTTAGGGCTTTAACGAGTAGGGAAAATTTCAGGCATTCCACCACTTGATACATGTAGGTATCGTAAAGAAAAGGTGAGAGATCGATCAGCAAGTTTTGATTGGGCTTGATTCCTAGAAGAGTGGAACGTGCAGTAGTTTCTTGAACTGAGGATGATTCTGCCATTGATGAAGCTTGTCGAGGAAGAAGATGAACAGTGAGAAATTGATCGCCTGCTTTTGCTCTAGAGAATTGAATTGTGGTAAGGAATAGTCGCACTGAAATCAGCCCTTATATACGATCTTGGAGAGAGAAAAATCGTAAGTGATGATTGCGTAAATCTTGGAAACGACTCCTGAAAAGGCGTGACTTGACATATTGCAACCCCGATAAAGTAGAGATGACGCATGATGATAACCGATTCAAATTCTGGCGCCTTCCAAACTTATCCATAAATCAAATTATCACACGTTTGAACTTCTTGCTGAGTCATTGGTGAAATCTTCAATAAAATTGCTATTATGATAATAACCCAAAGACGTTACACCAATCCATCGCTTTTAATTTTGAGACCATCTGCATGAATTCGTCAAAACGGAACAAGACCTCTTTGTGAATATAGAATGTGTGTGCGTAAGAGTGTAAAAGATAAAGAAATAAAGCAAACTTTTTGTGGGAATTTGTGATATCTATTAAGACATTAAGCAGTTGATCCCGGGCACGAATCTCTTCCTTCAAAGTCAAGAGAGACTTCAAAGTGCTTGTTTGGAATCCCGTTGAATTACGATCAAGTACTTTTTAAGAAGCATTGAAAGGTATCTTTTTAATTAAGGCTATTAAGGGTGGCTTTCGCTTCAATTCTTGATTTCGATACTTGATATAAGACCGAAATAGAACGAAGTACTTGTGAGACCAATGTGGCCTGTTAAACAAGTAGGTAGGTAACATATTCAGTGACTTGTTGAAAGTCGTTAACAGGAAATCTCATTATAAAAAAAACTGGATCCTTTTGGAAGAAAAAGTCTTGGTGAAAAACAATTTCATAAGGATCTCGCAAAAAGAATATTGGAGATTTCATAAGGTGACAAATAATAGCTAGAAGTTTGAAGAGTTCACCGTCAATTCATTATGGGAGTTGGATTTTGGGTTTCACTTAATTCGTGGTGGACGAAAGTAAGATCATTAACACAGAAATTGTGTAACCATAAACCTCAGTGGTTTTTGCTGAGAGTCTCAAGGGTTACAAAATGTGAATGGAACCGTGATGGAGAAAAATAAGGTGGGTAAGAGAACCGAATGTGCCTCTGCCATAAAAGATTGACAAAGCAGAAAAACTCTTAACTCAGTTTGAGAAGAGTAAGGCAGCTCATGATTAGAGTAAATTTGACAACCTGATTGGTGAGACAAGATTTGTATATATCAAGTCGTTAAGGCTTTACTCAAAATCGTTCGATGCTTTGGTCAACATACAACATCATGCTTTTAGGGACACTTAGCTAGTACATAGATTGAGATTGATAACTGCCCCAGCGTCATTAATGAGAGAAATTCTTGTACACACAGTAAGCATAAGAGAAATAAATTTTGGAATGTATTAACAAGAAACGAAAATGAAAGAAAATATTTTTGGATTTTAAGAAATATTCTGAAAAAGAATTAAGAACAAAAAGAAAAATATTTTTGGATTTTATGAAATATAAAAGAAATACGTAAAGAAAGTTGCAAGAAAAGAGTATACATACTATACAACCGAAACCAGAAGATAGAAATTAGAGGCGAATCGAGCCCGGTGAAATCGAACCCGAAATGGACCGGGCGTTCGGTGCATTTCGGTTCCCAGAAGAACCGAACCCGAAATGGACCGAGCGTTCGCTCTATTTCGCTTCTAACTTTTAATGAAACATAGGAGATTTCGGTACAGATTCAGCTTCCATCATTCCTAAGCCATGCAGGATTTTATTAAAACTTGCTTCAGGCAAAGCCTTAGTGAAGATGTCAGCCAATTGATCAGTGGTTCTTACAAAATGAATTTCAACGTTACCATCTTCCACATGATCTTTGATAAAATGATACCTCAGTGCTATGTGTTTCGTCTTTAAGTGTTGCACTGGGTTGTGACAGATCCTAATTGCGCTCTCGGAATCACAATATAGTGGGATTTTCTTCATATTCAGGCCAAAGTCATGAAGTTGACTTTGTATCCAGATGACCTGAGATGTGCATGATGCTGCGGCAATGTATTCTGCTTCGGCAGTGGAGAGAGATACACATGTTTGTTTCTTAGATTGCCAGCTAACGAGTTTGCCGTCCAGAAATTGACATCCTCCAGTGGTACTTTTCCGGTCTAGTCCACAGTCTCCTGCTCTGATACCAATTGATGAGTTGAAAAACTCTTAGATCGATTAGATCTTCAACAGGTTAATCAATAAAATCAAATAAACACAAAGAACACGATATAGAATCAAATAATGTTTAATGATTCAAATGTAGTCACGCCTCAACAAAGCTCGACAAAGAACTTCCACTGTAGAGGCGAGCTAGGGTTTGTAGTACAAAATCAATAATAATCAAAGCACCTTTTAGAAAGGCTGCATGCATGCACCTTAAATACAAAACCCTAAACAAAACAATCACGGTTGGACAGGCCCAAACCGGATAGCAAAACTGGGCTAAGGACCGAACCCATGACGCAACACTTATTCAACCCAACAAAAAGCATAACAAATTTGTCCTAAAGGAACCTCTAACTAGCATAACACTTAAGAGCATATATATATATATATATATATATATATATATATATATATATGTATATATATATATATATATATATATATATATATATATATATATATATATATATTAGGGGTGGCAAATCGTGCCATCGTTTAGTGTTTTTAGCTAACACGACACAAATTAATTTTACCTAACCCGAACACGACACGACACGATGTCGTGTTAGTTTTCATTAACACGAACACGAAAAAATAAAAAACACGAAAAACACGACAACATGACAAAATTTAACAAAAAAACCATTTCCATAATAATGTCATCGATAAGTTCTTGCAAAAAGTAAGTTTAAAAACGAAAAATGCGAACTTAATGACAAAAAATAACATAAAATCACATCAAATAATGCTAAATATCTTCAAACTTGTCACTCCATCAAACTTGTCACTCCATGACTTCATGTGTATCATTTCCCTTGCTATCCAATTCCATAATATCTTCTGTAAGATCTTGTAAACACAACTCTTCATCACCTACAAACAATAATAAACATATTATAATAGTTAAATCACTTTATACAAATGTTTCAACAAAAATAACAAACTACCTAAAATCCCAAACAACCAATCTTTTGCACAAATTATAGCTTCAACAATTTTATGTGCCAACGAACTTCGAAATTTATCAAGAACACGACCAACAGTCCTAGTTTCAACATTTTGTCCCTTTTAGGACACTTTGTGATGTGTTTTCGCATGCTACCCGTCCCAGTCCTAGTTTCACAAATGTATCTTTTTTTGCACTGATTACATTCCGCCCTTTCCCTGTCATCTTTACTAATTGGAAGTCTAGTAAAAAACTTCCATACCTTAGACCACTTTTCTCTTTCCATTTTTACATCCTCTTCTTCACCTTCTACTTTAACATCTACCTCCACGACATCAAAGTCATCAGATTCTTCAAGTTCAACATCCTAAGATACAAATGCAAGCAGATATTAAAAAACTTAGAAGCACAACAGAAATTAGAAAAAAAATGTGTAGCAGAAACTTACGCACAAAAGTAAGCAGAAAAGAGTTTGTAAAAAGAAAGTTAATAAAAAATTGGAATACCTGAGGAGCTACAACTGCAGAAGTTGTGTCGAGTTTTGACCTCTTCATATCAGAATTTAATCAGTAGCTAAATCCCCTACAATAAGGAAGAATAAGAAAAAAAAACTATGAAATATAAGTTGTACATTTGTGTAAAAGACAAGCAATCAGAAAAAAAAGTATGTAATCAAATACAGAAGAATAATATTAAACACAACACACAATAACAAAAAGTGTATAATTAGTAGCTATATCCCATACAATCAGTAAGAACAGAAAAAAAAAAATCTATGAAATATAAGTTGTACATTTGTGTAAAAGACAAGAAGCAATTTAGTAAAAAGTATGTAATCAGATACAAAAGAAGAATATTAAACACAACACACATTAATAAAAACATGTACAATCAATAGCTATATGCCTATATCCCATACAATCAGTAAGAACAGAAAAAAAAAGCTGATAAGTTCTGCAGTTGCAAACAAAGATTAAATATAAGTTATACAGTAAAATATAGTAAAAAACTAGAATCAAGAACATGAATCAGGAAGAAGAGGAAAAAAACGGAATCAAGAACATGAATCAGGAAGAACAGGAAAAAAGGACATAACTTGATTTCTGATAAAACTGTTTAAGAAATCAAATTAAACCACTGATTAGAAAAACGTGAATGATAGCGCATCAAATAACTGGAATCAATTACGAATATGTCTCAAGAATTGATTAAGAGGAAAAAAACCGAGTTATCTAAGTTCTTAGCGGTTTAAGAGCAAACTGAGAATCGATTTAAGAGCACATGAAAAAAATACCTTGATTGCGATCGGTAAGAACTGAGTTATATAAGTTCGGTGCTTCACGCCTTCACCGTCTTCACTTGTTTCGATCAGCAATGGTGGTTGAGCAATACGATCGGTAAGAACTGAGATGAGAAGGTATTGGAAAATTAGGGTTGATCACTTGATTGGGATAATTGTTAGAGCAGATACGTGCGATTTAAGGGAGAATTGGAACCCTTTAATACAATCGATTGAGCATAGTGCCGTTAACAAAGCCATCAATACAAGTATGGGGAAGGGAAATTGTCGATTGAGTTTCCAGTGCACGTTCGTTCAATTCTCAAAGGAGCCGACGAAACCTTTTTATTTGAACATTTATATTATATGCTTAAAATATAAAATTTATTATTTAATTTATTACAAAAACAAATTATTGTGTCAATATCGTGGTTTAATCGTTTTAAAATCGTGTCATATTCGTGTTTATAATCGTGTTATATTGGTGTTTAATTTCGTGTTGTTATCGTGTTATTATCGTTTCGAATTACAGACACGAACACGACACGACACGATTTCGTGTTTATTTTATTCAACACGAACACGACACGAATACGAATTCGATTTTTTATTTCGTCCCAATTTCGTTTCGTGTCGTGTATTTTTGTCGTGTCGTGTCGACTTTTGCCACCCCTAAGATATATATATATATATATATATATATATATATATATATATATATATATATATATATATATATATATATATTCAAACGTGACCATTTGAGAATAAATTTGGACTAGTGATTCTAAAATTGAGAAATTTATTATTTAGTTATTTTAATAAACTTTTTAATACTTAATAATAATATTATTTAGAAAATACCGTAGGCAGGACACCCCGACACCCCACGGCCCCACCCATTACATTAATTTTTCACACTCAATTGGAAGCTGCTCCACCAAGGCCACCGGACCACCGTCCACCAAGGCGGTGACGACGAGATCGAAAAGACCAAACTACCTATACCTAGGGTTTTCAAGTCTCTAGATCTGGATCTACAGTAGAAATCAAATCAACAAAAAGTCATATTTACGATCGATGAGAAGAAAAACCAATTTGTTGACAAAACGTTCAGGCTGAGAGTTATGAAGATTTCGTGTCATTTTTTTTCCGGAAAACGTTTACAGATGTGTCATACACTATGTAGTCAATAGCGGCGCTATAGCGGTTAGCGGAGGTAACGAAACGCTATTTCGAAATATCGGTTTAGAATAGCGGTGACGCTATTAGCGCCGCGATTTACCACTATTTACCGCGATTATGGTCACCGCTATAGCGGCGCTATAACCGCTATTTGAATAAATTTCATTTTTGGGCTATTTTACATAAAAAAAAACATTTTTTTGTGTCATTCCATTGAATAAAATTGTTTTTTCTTAGCCCCTAACTAAAACTTTTGTTTCATCCCATTGAATAAAATTGTAATTTTGTGACTGTCATGACTTCCATTGAAACCATGTATGTGTTGTGTTGCTAATTGTGTTGAAAACTTGAAGTACTACATTATGATTAACTATCAAATTGCTTAATCATTTTATTTAATAACTGTAATTGTGTTAAAGTATGATAAAATAGTATGTATTTTATATGTTTTTTCGTTAATTGTGTTAAAGTATGATTAACTGGGGCATTGGTAACCGATTTGTGAAGTATGATTAACTAATTATGATATGTGAAGTATGATTAACTAAATATGATATGTGAAGTATGATTGACTGATTAACTAATCAACTGGATTGGGTTGAACTTTAAAGTATGATTTACTGATTAATACTTTAATATATATAAATTCTAAATAATATAAAAATGCTATATCACTGCTATACCGCCGCGAAAACCGCGATTTCAAATAGCGGCCGGTGACCGCTATTATATTTTTGACCGCGATAACTGCTTAGATCGTACATGTGACTTGCTTTCCTTTGGCTTGTTTTGTTCGAAAGTCAACAACGTACAAATTTACCAAGTTCAGGTACAAATCTTTTGTTTCATTTGTTAAAATGAATAGTCTTTTTTCTTATATATTAATATTAATGGGTCGTTTCTATTAAATTAAAAAAAAAACTAGCTTTTCGTTATTGTCAAAAACATTTGCATACACCTTTTTCATTAAAATCACACGTATTGTCTAAAAGACTATAATAATTGATGCTGCTGACAATCCTTCCTATGCATTCTTTTAAAACAAAAGAGAAATAATATACAATTAACTTAAGTATGTTATAATATCATATTTAGACAGTGAATTCTAACATAACTTAATCAACATAATATGATCAATAAAGATGGATATTTCAATTTTTATTTTGAATATTAATTGTATACAATTTGTTTTAAATAGTAAATTTATATAATAAACATTAGATTTGCTCGTTAGTTTACTTATATTATATAAATTCTATATCACATAAGTTTACTTATCTTATATAAATTCTATAACATGTGATGAGAGCCATTTTCGGAGCAAAAAACAGTTGACGATGGCTGAAACTAAAAAAGCACTATTGAATTAAAAAAATGATTTGAGTTTTTAGAAATATATCATTTAAAAAAATAAAAAATTTACCATGAATATTTATATGTGAATAACATAATCACACGTGATTAAAAATATGAAAATAATTATTGAATTGTTAAAATACACGAAAACGAACCATGTCCAAATAAATTATACGTGATTAAATACATATAATCACATGTGATTAAATACACGATAAGACTTATTGAATCGAAAAATGCAAAAATGAATTTTGCCAACATAAATCATATATGATTAAATACATATAATCACATGTAAATATTGTTTGATTAGGATGACATATTGAGAAAGAGGAAGAATTTATTATTTTATTAATAAATTGAAATGAATGATTTATTAATGTATTATGGAATAATATATTAATTGGAAATCATATTATTTAATTAATAGTTAATCAGAAATTAATTGGAATTAGTTTTGGGATTAATTGAATTAATTAAAAATGCAAGGGTTGTTTGGCAATTTATTGATAGTTGAGGAAAGAAGCTCTAGAACCTCCCCAAAGAGGCTTGGACGAAAACTTTTAGGAAGACCCTAGAATTTTCATCCATGGGCTATTGGATGGAAGGTTGTGGGTTGCTTGGTCCTTAAGCTAAGGAATTAGGCTTTCCCCAAAAACCCTAGGTTTGGCTCTAAGTCACTTCACTATATAAGGAGCCTAACCCTTGGTATTTTCAGCTACATGAAACCCTAAGAAGATTGACCGAAAATTGTAGCTTTCTCCTCCCCTCTCATATCTTATTCTCTTGCTAAGTGTGTTTGTGATTCATTAGAGGTATTACACTTGTGACACTTGCTCTCAAGCTTCAACATCTACAAGGTTTTTGGATTGCTATTACTACATAACAATTAAAGGTATGTATCATAACCCTTATTGTGTAATTTTCGATTATTACTAGAGATCTAGGGTTTACACATTGTTCTTCATATTGTATGTTCAATTAGAGAAGACATAGATGTTATCAGGGTTGCATGCACATATATGATTGTATGTTATGTTGAAAACTCATCAGTGGTATCAGAGTATAGGTTTAGTTTTCTATTGAATTGATACTAATATGAAGTCGAACAAGTAGAAGCTAAACAAAATTTGCATTTTTTTCCAACACCACAACGTGGTGCCTTGCATTTTTGCCTTAGCCACGACATGGTAATTGTTTACCACGATGTGGTAAGCTGTCAGATTCAAAAATTCGGTTTTTGATATGTTTTAAAACTAAAAAGGATAATTACCTTTTGTAATATTGTTTAATTGTATATATCTGAATGTTTTAAAATGTAAGTTGATATCCTTATCTAAAATTGATAAATGGTTTTATTTTTAATTTAACTGTTTGGACATTAATTTTGAAATTTTAAAATATAACCTTAGTATTTTTGAAAAGTAATAAAAATACACCCTTATATTATATGTAACATTAAAAGGTTAATATATATATATATATATATATATATATATATATATATATATGTATATATATATATATATATATATATATATATATATATATATATATATATATGTATATATATATATATATATATATATATATATATATATATATATATATAAGACAAGTCAGTCGAACCGCTAGTACGCCTCATTCGCGAAGCCGATCTATAAGGGGAGTTTAAGGAAGCGGCATATAAAATGTCCGCCATTGGTATCCACTCTTACCCACTGCTCCCTTGATTTGTGGAGGGTCGTTAGCCGAACGGGTTTGATAGGACAAATAATTCTCAATAATAAGTATAATGAAATTAATAAAGTAACTAAATGTTTTTATAAAATTCTCAATCTTAGTTACTTTAGGAAAAATGTGAATTTCATGCTAATCCATGAAATTTCACATTGCACTTTATATAAGTCATTAGTGGAGCGTTTGTGGTTAACCGACACACTAATATGGACTAATAATGGGTGGCAATGCGTGTCTCGTAAATTATCATTGATTAATAGAGCGTTCGTGGCTAACCGACACATTGATTAGATGATAAATGACATCGAGAGTACCAAGCTAATTTGCATGGTTATTCACATCTTGCTTATGATCCTCGGTATCCCAGTCACAAATGGTAGAGCTTAATCGAGATTAAACATGCCATTGAATAGTTCAATGAATCTCAAAAGGTCTAGGAATTTCATTTTAAACCTAATTCGTTTAAAATTTCGTTTTCGTGGTGAAATTGGTAAATCGTCATTTACCTACCTATATTTATTTAACAATTAGATTACGACATCCTTTTTCTAAGTTGTGAAATATCTAGTTGGATCCTAGCCTTAATATTTCATTTGGGTGTTATATTAAGGATTACTTCTATCTAAACTAAAACTTGTCTTTCTTCATTTTCAGATGTCAACTCCCAACGATGTTTCTGGTTCCTCCTCCACCAACAATTTCTCACTCTTGAACATCTGCTGGAGAGTTACCTTTGATGGCACCAATTATAATGATTGGATGCGAAACATCAAGATGGCTCTACGCTTCGAGGACAAGGAGTATGTGCTCGAAAAAGAACTTCTCGAGATTGATGAAACAAAAGTTATTCCAGAAGAACTAGCTAAGTATAGGAGACACTACAATGATGCTACCAAAGTGGCATGCATCATGGTGGCTACTATGAATCCTGAGCTACAAAGGTTCTATGAGGATTACTGACTGTATGAGATGAACAAGGACTTGGTGGAAAAGTACCACCAACGAGCTCGTCAAGAGAAATACGAGGTAGTAAAATCCCTCATCACCAGCAAGATGAAAGACGGAGAGTCCGTCAGCAACCACTTGCAACGATATGTGGAACGCATGGTGAAGCTTAATGTGAACTTTGATGAGGAATTGGCTATTGATATAGTCTTGCACTCATTGCCCAGTTGTTATGATTAGTTTATCATGACTTATCATTTGAACAAACAAGAGACCATATTGGCTCAACTTCAGAACCTGTTGCGAACTGTTGAAAGTGGAATGAAGGGGAAAAGTGTTGCCTTGACTCCTACTGTTGTTGTTACTGTCTTGGCCATAGGGAAAGGAAAAGGGAAGAAGAGGAAAGGTCCTCCTAAACAGAATTAGAAGGGAAAGTCTCAAGCTGGATCCTCAAGCAATGGATCCAAAGGAAAAGCCAGTTCTGAAGCTCCCCAGGCCTTTGATCCTAAGGAGGCTACATGCTTTTACTGCCATGAGGAAGGGCATTGGAAACGAAGTTGCCCTAAATACTAGCAAGACATAAAAGATGGCAAAGTGAAGCCAACCTCGACAGGTATTTACACTATATTATCTAAAAACTCATCATATTCTCATTCTTGGGTCCTTGATACAGGATGTGGTTTTCACATTTGTTCTGATTTGCAGGGGCTAAGAAAAAGTGAGGATGTGGAGCATGGGAGAATGAACCTGATCACGGGCAATAGAATATCGTCACCTGTTACCAAGATTGGTGTGTATAACTTAGTGCTTAGTAGTGGGTTCTGTTTAGATTTCAATAATTGTTGCTACTCGTCAGAGATGACAAAAAACATCATTTCATTTCATGGTTTATATCGACAAGGTTTTAGATATTATTTTAATAATGAGAATGGATCTATCTCCGCTTTCAAAAATGGTGTGTTTTATTTTGAAGCTATACCTTGTGATGGAATGTATGAAATTGTGATGGTTGTAGACAATTTAGGAAATAGTGTTTTACAAATTGATTCGTTTAATGGTTTAGACAAAGCATACTTGTGGCATTTTCATCTTGGGCATGTCAACAAGAAACACAATGCCCAACTACAAAAGGATGGAGTGTTGGAATCATTTGACTTAAGGTCAGATGATACGTGCAAATCTTGTTTACTTGGAAAGATGACAAAATCACCTTTCAATGGTTCTTGTGAAAAAGGTGAATGATTGTTGGATCTCATACACACAGATGTGTGTGGGCCCTTCAGATCCACCACAAGGGATGCAAATCGGTTCTATGTGACTTTTACTGATGATTATAGCAGATATGGCTATATTTACTTAATCAAGCATAAGTTAGAAACCTTTGAAAAGTTCAAAGAGTTCAAACAAGAAGTCAAGAATCAATTGGACAGGAAGATCAAGATGCTCAGATCTGATAGAGGTGGTGAGTATCTTAGTATCGAATTTCATGACTATCTGAAGGAATGTGGAATAGTTTCACAATTGACACCTCGTAGGACACCACAACATAATGGTGTTTTGAGAGGTGAAATCGGACCTTGTTGGACATGGTTCGTTCCATGATGAGTCGAGCTTCACTTGCAATATCATTCTGGGGGTATGCCTTAGAGACTGTTGCCCACATTCTTAATCTAGTCCCAACTAAGAAGGTTGCCAAAACACCTCACGAGATGTGGACAGGGAAGGTTTCCTCGTTGGCATATATCAAGGTTTGGGGTTGTGAAGCTTTCGTTAGATGAGGGACTCACGAAAAGCTTGAACCTCGAAGTGAGAGATGTATTTTCATTGGCTACCCACAGAAGTCCTTTGGATATTTGTTCTACAGACCTAGTGAGAATGTGGTCTTCGTAGCACGAAGGGGAGTCTTTCGTGAGAGAGAGCTCATATGCAAAGAGGACAGTGGGAGTACAATTCATCTTGATGAAATTCAAGAGTCAAATCATGAAGGAACCTCTGAAAACGCTAGCATTCAACCTGAGGAAGAAATTCCAGTTGAACCAATTAACGAGTCATTTCCTCTTAGGCGTTCCAGTAGAGTTAGAATGCCACATGAGTTTTATGGTTCCCATATTACTACAGATAGTGATACGTTTATCAGTGATAGTACACTGGTAAATTTGGATGAACCTTCAAACTACAAGGAAGCAACGGCGAGCCCTGAGGCTGCCAAGTGGAAAGAGGCAATGGACAACGAGATCAAGTCCATGTATACAACTAAGTTTGGAATTTGGTTGACAATGTACCAGGTCGCAAGAAGGTTGGGTGCAAATGGATCTTCAAGAAGAAAACCGACATGGATGGAAAGGTACATACTTTCAAGGCTTGACTGGTTGCGAAGGGCTTTAATCAAACCCCAGGGGTTGACTATGATGAGACCTTCTCACCAGTAGCTAAGATTAAATCTATTAGGGTTATGCTAGCCATAGCTTCATTTCATGACTATGAAATTTGGCAGATGGATGTCAAAACCGCTTTCCTTAATGGGAAGTTGGCTAAGGATGTTTACATGAGTCATCTAGAGGGTTTTGTGGATGCTAAGTACCCCAATAGAGTGTGTAAGCTTGAGAAATCAATCTATGGATTGAAACAAGCTTTTTGCAGATGGAATGTTTTCTTTGACAAGAAAGTTAAAGAGTTTGGCTTCTCTAGAAGTGAAGATGAATCATGTGTATATGTCAAAGCTAGTGGGAGTATAGTAACCTTTCTAGTGTTTTATGTTGATAACATACTCTTTATAGGAAATAACATTCTAATCTTGCAAGAAGTCAAGTCCTGGCTTGGAAAGTGTTTCGCTAAGGATCTGGGAGAGGCTGCTTATATTTTGGGAATAAGGATTTTGAGAAACAGGAGTAAAACACTAATTTGACTTAGTCAAAGTTCATATTTGGATAAAGTATTAAAACGTTTTAGCATGGAAAATTCCAAGAAAGGAGAGTTATTAACCAAAGTAATACAAAACTAAGTAAGACTAAGAGTCTAAGTACTGATGCAGAGATAGCAGAAATGAGTCGAGTTCCATATGCTTCTGATGTGGGATCAATCATGTATGTTATGACATGTACTCTCCTTGACGTGGCTTTTTCTTTGAGCATGGTTAGTCGATATTAGGGAAATCTTGGTAAAGCTCATTGGATAGCAGTCAAGAATATTCTTAAGTATCTGCGAAGAACTAAGGATTGGGTCCTTGTGCTTGGTGGCAGTGACGAATTGAGAGTAACTGGGTATAGTGACACCAACTTTCAGACAGACAGAGAGAACTTTCATTCTCAATCTGGCTGGGTATTTACCCTTAACGGAGGAGCAGTAACTTGGAAAAGCTCCAAACATGATACCGTGGCTGATTCTACATGTGAATCAGAATACATAGTTGCAAGCGAAGCATCAAAGGAGGCTATATGGTTGAAGAACTTCATCAGAGACCTTGGAGTTGTGCCATCCATACAGGAGCCAATGGAGATTTTATGTGGTAATGAAGGAGAAGTTGCCTTGACAAAAGGAACCAAGAGATCATGACAGATCGAGACATATCGACATAAAATACAATTTTATCAGACATAGAGTAGAAGAAGCACACCTCGTCATGAAGAGGGTATCATCAGAAGAGAATCCTGCAGATCCCCTCACAAATGGTCTGAGTAGGGTCAAGCACCTTCAATATGCGAGGAGCATTGGTCTGAAGGATGATATTAGTTTTAGTAGTTAGATAGATATTTAGAAACCTGTAACAAAGTAAAAGTAATTGACTTTTGATGGTTAAATAATAGAGAATTATTTATGAGTATTGTTTATTGTCAATTGTTTATTATTGTGTTTCATTTTTCATGTTTTACTTCCCGAATAATTAGATTATTTAAACATCCACAGTCATTAATACTCTTGGAAGTAAGTAATGAATTAAGGCTGTCATGAATTGGGTTGTAGATTGTCTAAGGGTTTAGACATAGCAATGGTTTGCTGCGATATTCATGAGTACTTTTGAAATGAAGAATTTAAGTATTGTATTAACCCACGCTCAAAGAATTACTTCATGGAATTTATCACGAGTAATTCTAAGAAAATAATATCTTATAATCTTTAAATGGAGATATATGAGTTGTTGTTTACGAGTTAGTTGTGAATTGATGATACGTAAACGCATCAGTAACTTGATGTTATAAAACGCATTGTTGTGTGTGATTTGACGAGTGAATAGTGCAAGCATATAAGTCAAGGTTTATCTGTTCCTTTTGCCTTAAAAATAGGAAAAGCGATATCTTGGGCCCCTCGATGATTTGGTGTTGACTTATGTGTCGGGCTCGGCTAGGACCAAAATTGATGTCTTAGATTAGTAGTTCTTTGTCATTACAAATCAGAAATCGGGAAACAAACTGTTGGACAATGAGAATGATTCTGTTCCATGTCATTTGTCCACATGATATCTTGCAGAACGAAGGATTATATGATCACTTATCTTAGGACACATATCTGACTAGGTTAGAGTTCGTCAGCGACTTTAAGAGCTACAATTTTCTAATCAATTTTTTGAAGTTATACTGGCAACTATAGTTATTAGACTTATCCAAGTGGGAGATTGTTGAATTAGGTGTCTAAGCCCATAACTATAATTGGTATATACTTGAATTGATATTAGCACAACCTTTTTGGGTTACCTTCATACTAGCAACTAGACATGATGACCTATTGAGAAAGAGAAAGAATTTATTATTTTATTAATAAATTAAAATGAATGATTTATTAATGTATTATGGAAATAATATATTAATTGGAAATCATATTATTTAATTAATAGTTAATTAGAAATTAATTGGAATTAGTTTTTGGATTAATTGAATTAATTAAAAGTGTAGGGGTTGTTTGGCAATTTATTGATAGTTGAGGAAAGAATCTCTAGAACCTCCCTAAACAGGCTTGGACGAAAACTTATAGGAAGGCCCTAGGATTTTCTTCCAAGGGATATTGGATGGAAGGTTGTGGGCTGCTTGGTCCTTAAGCTAAGGAATTAAGGTTTCCCCTAAAACCTTAGGTTTGGCTCTAAGTCACCTCACTATATAAGGAGCCTAACCCTTGGTATTTTTAGCTACATGAAACCCGAAGAAGAGTGGCCGAAAATTGAAGCTGTCTCCTCCTCTATTATATCTCGTTCTCTTGCTAAGTGTGTTTGTGATTCATTAGAGGTGTTACACTTGTGACACTTGCTCTCAAGCTTCAACATCTACAAGGTTTTTGGATTGTTATTACTACACAACAATCAAAGGTATGTATCAGAACCCTTATTGTGTAATTTTTGATTATTTACTAGAGATCTAGGGTTTACACATTGTTGTTCATATTGTATGTTCAATTAGAGAAGACATAGATCTTAATAGGGTTGCATGCACACATAGGATTGTATGTTATGTTGAAAACCCATCAACTATATGTATCTTATCACATATGATTTATATGGAAAAAAGTGAATCTTTTCCATATAAATAATATGTGATTAGATACACATAATCACATGTGATTATATACACGATAACAACTATTGAATCGAGAATGCAAAAAACAAATATTGTGCATATAAATTGTATGTGATTTGATATATATAATCTTATTTGATAAAATACACGAGAACAACTCTTAAATCGAGAACACGTAAATGAATTTTGTCCACATAAATCGTTTGTGATTAGATACATATCATCACCACCCGTCACCACCATCCACCACCCACTATAACCACCACCCCTACCACCACCCTCCACCCCACATATCTCCCCCACTACCACCATCACCTACCACCTACCACCACCAACCATCATCACCACCTTCTATCACCAACCCATCAACACCACCACCACCGAACCATCCACCACCCACCACCCCACCTGTCACCCCCCACCACCACCCATAACTAACATAAACCAACTATCACCAATGACTACCATTACATCACATGTGATTATATACATGATAACAAATATTGAATTAAAAACACGAAAACAAATCTTTATCCACATTAATCATATGTGATTAAATACATATAATCACATGTGCTTAAATACATGATAAAAATTATAAAATCAAAAACGCGAAAACAAATATTATCCATAAATCATATGTGATTGGATACATATAATCACATGTGATTATATTCACAGGAACATATATTAAATCAAGAACGTGAAAACAAATAATTTCCACATATATCATATGTGATTATCATCACGTGTGATTAAATACAAGAAAATAACTATTGAATAAAAAATGCAAAAATGATTATTATCCACATATAATTTATGTGGACAATAATCATATTCACATTTTTTATTCAATAATTGTTCTAATGTAATTAGATACATATAATCATATATGATTATATGTGATTTTATGTATCAAATCACATATGATTTACGTGGACAATAATCATATGTGATTAAATTCATATATAATCACATGTGACTATATGTATCTAATCACACATGATTTATATAGACAATATATATTTTTGCATTCCCGATTCAATATTTGTTCTAGCGTATTTAATAATATATGATTTATGTACACGAGATTTGTTTTTGTATTCAAGATTTAAAAGTTGTTTTGTGTCCATATTAATCATATGTGATTAAATACATGGGAAAAATTATTGAATCGAAAACATAAAAACGAATCTTATATTAAATCATATATGACTAGATACATATAATCACATGTGATTATATGTATCCAATCTCATATGATTTTTATATGGACAATATTCATTTGTGCATTCTCAATTCAATAACTGTTCTTTGTCCATTTTAATCATATGTGATTAAATACATTTAATTATATGTGATTATATGTATCTAATCAAATATGATTTTATTAGGAAAAACAAATATTTTCTATATAAATCACATGTGATATATACATGTAATCACATGTGATTTATGATTTATATGGAGAAGATATATTTTTTTTTCTCGATTCAATATTTTTTCTCGTGTATTTAATAATATATGATTTATGTACACAAGATTTGTTTTCGTATTCAAGATTTCAAAGTTGTTTTGTGTCCATATTAATCATATGTGATTAATACATGAGAACGATTATTGAATCAAAAACGTGAAAACGAATCTTGTATATATAAATCATATATGACTAGATACATAAACTCACATGTGATTATATGTATCCAATCTCATATGATTTTTATGTGGAAAATATTCATTTTCGCGTTCTTTATTCAATAATTGTTCTTTTTCCATTTTAATTATATGCGCTTAGAAACATTTAATCACATGTGAGTATATGTATCTAATCACATATGATTTTATTAGTAAAAACAAATACTATCTATATAAATCACATGTGATTAAATACATATAATCACATGTGATTATATACACGAGAACAACCATTGGGGTGGTGGGGGTGGGGGTTATGGTGGGTGGTGGGTGGGTCGATGGTTGTAGTGTTGATGGATAGGTGATGGAAGGTGGTGGTGACATGTGGTGATGTTTGGAGGTGGATGGTAGTGGTGGGTGGTGGTGATGATGTTGGTGGATAGTGGTGGTGGTTGGTGGAGGGGATGGTGGTGGGTGGGGTGGTGGTGATAGGTGGTGGAGGCGGGTGAATATGATGGATTGTGGTTGTTGTTGATAGGGTGGTGGTGACAGGTGGGTTTAATGGGTGATATGTGGGATGGTGGTGGTGGGTGGGGAGGTCGGTGGTGGTGATAGTGGTTGCAGGTGGTAGCGGTGGGTAGTGGTTACGGGTGGTTATCGGCGGTGGTTGGTTGTGGTGGCGGGTGGTGGTGATGGTGGTGGGTGATGGTGCGGGTGAAGGTCGTGGTTGATGGAGATGGGTGGTGCTTGGTGGTGATTGATGGTAGTAGTGGGTGGTGGTTATGGGTGGTTGCAGGTAGTGGTTGGTTGTGGTGGCGGGTGGTGGTGATGGTGGTGGATGATGGTGGGGATGGTGGTGGTAGGTGATGAAGGTGGGTGACAATTATGGGTGGTGGCGGTGGGTGGTGGTGATGGGTGGTGGTTGGTGGTGGTGGGTAGTGTGTGGGGTGGTGGTGGTAGAGGCGTGTGGTGGTGATGTATGGTGGTGGTGGTTTTTTTTGGTGATGGGTGGTTGTTTTGATAGGTGATGGGTGGGTGGTGGTTGGCGGTGGAAATGGGTGGCGGTATTAGGTTGTAGGTTGTAGTGATGGGTGGTTAGTCGTAGTGGTTGGTGAATGGTGGTGGTGGGTGGTGGTGAGTGGTGGGTGGTGGTGGATGATGATGAGTGGTGGTGGGTGGTGAATGGTGGGTGGTGGTGGATGGTGGATGGTCGTGGGTATATGGTGGTGGATGGATGGTGGTGATGAGAGGTGGGTGGTTGTGTTTGGTGGTTGGTTGTGATGGGTGGTGGTGATGGGTGGTTGGTGGTGGTGGTGGGTTGTGTTGGTTGGATGGTGAGTGGGTTTTATAATTGCTTTTAAGTATTTTTTATTTATACAAATATATTTATTCACATCTAGTTTTTAATTTAATTACAAAAGTGTCATGATATTGCCATATTTATACATGTTTTTAGCCAATATTTAAGTACATTTTTATTAATATTTTGGTTATTTGCACAGAATAATGATACTTATAAGGTTAAATTGTACTTTGCAGCCGAATAGAAGACATTTTGAAGAAAAGGGACTAAAAACGTCAGAACATGAAACTTTGGAGGCTTGAAGAAAAAAAGACTAAAAATCCAGCAAAAACGCGTACTCACGACGTGAGAATTGAAGGCTCACGACGTGAGTTGGAGTATTCGAGAAGATAGGCATCAGGGGGAAGAATCCTTATCAAACACGGATAATTACGTGCTCACGATGTGAGACATATTTGCTCACGACGTGAGAATGGAAGAATCAGAAACTATATATTTGCTTGATCATTACGACTTGAGGGACTTTTGGCCAACTTGGAGGATTCCTGGAGACGAATTGGAGAAGGAGAAGTGGTATGGAATTGGTTTTCAACACCAAAGGAGAAGAAGAGTTCATATTAGCTTAATAATTTGGTACACTTTAATTATGTTTTTGAGTATGAGTTATTTATGTTTGTTTGCTAGTATGTCCAGCTAAATCTAGCTGCTTCTGTTAGCTATATGAAGCTGGAAGTCATGGTGTGAATACTTTAGATTTGAGTTTACTTGTTGGTTATGACTTGTGCTTGATTGATTGAATCTAGCATGTTTGATTTGATATTTGATTGCTTTAAATTCTTGTTCTGTGTAGTTAGTGAATATGAATCTGCATGAATTTGAATACCTAATAATTCAGTGATCACTAGGTTATTAGAGCTAAGATCAAACTAATCTTAGATAAGCAATTAAGTTATTAAAATTAGGCTGTGCTAGAGAACTCATATTATGACTATAAGTGTGTTTTTCAAATCAATATTACATGGCTCTAATTCCATTTAATTGATTCTGTGTTAGCTATTGTGTGACCATACATAGATTTACATGAATTAATTAAAGTTAGTAGATTTAGAACTAAATTGCTAATGCTATCTTAATTGGTAACCAACAGTAATTGTCATAGCTAATTTACAAACGATTGAGGGAAAGTGGATTCGAACTAACAGAAGTGTTTTTTTTACTAATTGAATTTTGTGTTAAGAGATTAAGTTCATCTAAACTTGCAAAATTAGATAAAACCCCCAGCTTTGCTAGAAAATTAGGTTAATTTAATAGTAGATAGGTTATTCAGTCAAAACCGTTCCATGTGATCGACACCCGACTTACCCGACTATTTTATAATTTGACTAGGTCCATTGCCTAGGTGCAATATAGTTAGTTAAGTTAGTTAGGTTATAAATTTAAATTAAGTGTAGCTATTTGCACGCATCAAGTTTTTGGCGCCGTTGCCGGGGAACGGCTTATTTGAATGTTGATTTATTTGCTTTAGGTTAATCGATCCTTTTTGTGGGGTAAAACCTGCAAAAAGTTACCTTTTCAGCTTAAATTTTTGTTTCAGTAACCAACTCACGACGTGAGTGCAGTAGTTTTTAGTTTTTCTTCGTTTTTCTTTTCTGTTAAATTTTCTGCGACAACACGAGGTGGTGATCTTTTCTACGTCGTGGTAACCAGTCAGTAGGCTATTTTAGTTAATTTTAGTTTAGATTTACGTTTTTATTTTTGTTTTATTGCAGAAGTTCTTGACCAGAGGTTCCAACACACCTTTGGTGCCACCACTTGAAGATCCAGAGTCGGCCATTCACAAGAAGACGGATAAGAACGCAGAAGTAAACCAAACACCAAAGAAGAAACCTTTCCAAGATCTCAAATCTGTCTTTACAAATAAGTCCGGAAAGAAAACAGGAGAGTCGAGTTCATCTTCAAAGGACAAGAACAAGATAGAAAGCTTAGATCAAAAACCTATTCCATCCGAATACGAATCTGACGCCGAGTTTGGACTGTATACGAGTGAACCCGAGAACGAGCCAAAAAACGAGATGACGAACATTGAAGAGATGTCAATGGGAGCTTACAAGAAGCGAATTCGAGACGATGTTGGTCCGGGGTTAGTACAACCCGCAATTCCTACCACTACCACATTCGAGCTGAAGGGACACATCCTTAATGCACTTAAGGATGTTCCATTTTATGGAAAAGATCATGAGGATGCTTTTAAGCATCTAGATGAGGTCAATGACATTGCAGATTATTTCAATGTCCCGAATGTTAATAGAGATACCGTCTTGCTAAGGATGCTTCCCGTTACTTTTAAAGGAGCTGCAAAATATTGGTTAAAAGCAATTCCACCTCGTACAATCACTACTTGGGCTCAAATGCGCGAACAATTTTTAGACCAATTTTGCCCACCATCCAAGATAGCTAAACTAAAAAAGGCGATAGCTAATTTTGAGCAACAGCCAGGGGAGTCACTTTACGAGGCATGGGAGCGCTACAAAGGGTTGCTAAGGAATTGTCCTCAACATGACCTTAACATTCAACAAGAGGTATCCATATTCTATGATGGGGTGAATGTCTTGACAAGGCAACTCCTTGATTCTCAAGGGCCACTGACAAGGAAAAATCCAAGGGAGGTTAAAGAGTTAGTTGAAGAATTTGCAAAGCATTCTCGTGAGTACCATAATCCAAGAAATGAAGGAGTTAAAGGAAGTGGGGGTGGAAATTCTGCAGACATGGCTGCTGTAATGGCCATGCTTGATATAATGGACAGGAGAATGACAAAAATGGACCAATCAATTCATGCTATAAGAGTTGGATGTGAAAGGTGTAATGGTCCACACTTGACTAAGGATTGCAACTTGGATGAAAATGGGAACAAGAAGGCTCAAGTTTGCTACTCGAGTGGGGATAAGTATGATGAAGATTGGAGAAAACCAAATAAGGAGTGGCTGCCATTAGATGAATACAAGAAGCAGAAGGAAGAGAAATATAAGCAGACAGGCCGAGGCTTCTACCAAAAAGAGCAACCATCAGCCGAGAAGAAAGTAGATTTGGAAAACATTTTGACCCGATTTATGGAAGCTTCCGAGAAAAGGCATGATGATACTGATGCAGTGCTAAAGGAACACATGAAAATGGTAAAAGAACAGCAGACAATGATGATTGACCAGCAAGCTTCATTAAGAAATCATCAAGCATCGATCCATAATCTAGAAGTCCAAATTGATCAACTAACTACTTTGGTGAGCAACAAATTATCCTCACAATTTCCCGAAAAGGATGCTCAATCCCATGTTATGATGATCGAGACTAAAGAAGAGGCCATCTTTGAGTTCCTAGAAGCATTAGAAGTGGAGCCAAGGCAGCCCGAACAAGAACCGAAGAAGTTAAAGATCGAAAATCAAAATTCTGCTGAAATACCAAACTCACGACGTGAGCCATCTATTCTCACGACGTGGGCCCGGTCTGAACAGCAGAATTCAGAATCCGTTCCGACTTATCGTCTGCCTTTACAATTCCCGTCTCGAGCTAATCTTAGTCCACTGGAAAGGGAACATCTAGAGTTTATCAAGCAAGTAAAGGGTATTCCTATTAATATTCCTTTTATCGAGTCACTATCCAAAATTCCCGAGTACGCGAAATTCCTACAAGACTTGATAGATACTCGTCAACAGTTGAAGAAGACTTCCACAGTTATTCTTAGTGAGCAAAGGTCAAAAGTTGTATTGGGAGAGATACCTAAGAAAATAGGAGATCCTGGACGCCTCACTCTTCCATGTGAGCTTGGAAATAATTTGAAGACTTATGCTTTAGCTGATTCTCGGGCTAACATAAATTTGAGGCCTTATTCCTTTTATTAGAAGTTGCATATTCAGAAGATGAAGGCTACAAAAATGACCATTCACATGGCCAATCGTTCAGTGACTCATCCTAGAGGGATTGTAGAAGATATTCTTGTGAAAATTGGGAAATTCGTTTTCCTAGTTGATTTTGTGGTTATGGATATGAAAGAAGATATCAATGTCCCAATCATTCTTGGTCGCCCTCTACTTAATACTGCTAGAGCCTTGGTAGATGTTCGTGAATCCAAGCTTACTTTGAGAGTTGGTGATGAGGTGGAAACTTTTGGAGTTCAAGATGGTTTCCAAGACAATGATGTTCAAGGTGAGGTATTCAATATTGATGAAGAGAATGAACTTGAAGAATTGGAGAAACTCATGGAGGAAGAAATCAAGACAATTCATCGAGTCAAACACACCAAACCAAGAGCATCCGTTCCACTTGTTTTTGAGGTGATTGCCAATAAAACTCCAACATCTTTGGTAAGTAAGGAATGCGATGATTTGTCAAGTGATAAAGAGGAGGTTACTTCTAAGGAGACAAGTCCAGTGATGAAAGAAGAGAAGGTTCCCATGGAGCTTAAGAAGAGTGATGAAAAATTGGAGACTAAAGGGATCAAAAGAAAGCTTGATGTGGACGAGGTGAAAGTTAAAAAGGAGAACTCGAAGAAGGCGTATATTAGACGTGTCCAAGCTTACAAGAGACGATGGAAGGAGCAGAAGATTCAGTTGGTGGTGGGCTCTTCAGACGATTCAATGTAGGAGGCACAGAGTCCGACTCATGACTCCATTAAAAAGAAGCGCTTCTCGGGAGGCAACCCGAGCTCGGTTTGAATTTTCTTTTCTTTTCATTTTAGTTTTTGGATTTTTAGTTTTTAAGAGTATCAATCGTATCATCATCTAATAATCCTCAGAAAGGTACAAATCGAGTGTGGGGTTTCTTAAAATTAAATGGTTTAAAAAATTCAAGGTTTTTATTAATAATGAAATTAATTTTTCAAACCAGAAGCGAGCTCACGACGTGAGCACGTATGCTCACGACGTGAGTCTAGACTGATATACGGACTGGAATACTTAAATTATTAGTCCATTATTTTGTCTCAGCCCATTTATAATAGCCCAAAATTTATCTTAGCCCATTTCTACGGATTAATTAAATGGCCCAATATTTTAGCCCACAAAACAGACTCACCGCGTGAGGCCTATAATCTCACGACGTGAGCAAGACAAAAATCGGGACCACCTGATTAAAGAAAGCAAAACACGTTTGACCTATCTTTTTTTATACCTCAAACGCCGACAACTTCTTGGTCCCCCCACACACACTCGATTTCGGCCGATTCCACTTCATTTTACTCTTGTGCTCACGTTAACATCAATTTAAGGTACACCAATCTTACTTTTAGTGTTTAATTTTGACTTATTTGGTTGATTTAGGGGTTAGGGTTTGTAGTTTATTTTAATGTCAAAAGCGATGCCCTATATATGTGAAATCTTTACTTCATGTGGGTTGAATGTACTTAGAATCAAGTTAGAATGAAACCCCAACAAAGTATTTGTCTCGATTTGTGAAATGGCCTGACCGTTTCTCGCTGTTAGCAACAAACTCACGACGTGAGCCTTATTGATCACGACGTGAGACCTGGGCATTTGATTTTTGTTTGCTGCTAACCTGTTTAACATGTGGAGCTTTTTGTTTTGTTTTTCCTGGTTTATTTGTTTTTGCAAAAAATGGCTTCAAGAGGTTCCAATGAACAATTTTAAGGGCATGTGTCATCTCGCCACACGTTATACCGACTTCCAGTTGACATGCCAACCAATGTTTTAACTAACTTCACAAACAAATTAGGATGGCTGCACAACAGGGAGTTTGTCATTTCTCCAAGAATTGATTGGGTACAATTTGAGGAGATTGGATTGATGGAAATGATGGCCCCGTTTTTGACCAAGAACTTTTCAGTGGATGATTTTTCCTTCACTTGTAACGGGTGGAGAAACTTATTTACTATCAGTGAGCCAGTTTACCAGGAACTTTTTGTGGAGTTCTTTGCATCCGTCTCTTTTGAAGCCGCTATTATTGATCCCTTTTAGTCAAGGGCACTCGTATTCCTCCTTGGTTGCGAGTACAAGGAATGAAGCTTGGCCGAGTTTGCATGGCGCATGGGTATTTATGAGCAGTATTAAACACAATTGCCTGCATTTGAGCTTTTCATGAGGACAGCAGCACGAGAGTATTTGCCGGACGCATCAGGACCGAATTTTTGGGTGTCAATTGCAAATGGTGCCTTCCATTCGGGTGTCTCCCAAGAAAGCCACATTCGATCCCCAATCAATAGGTTACTTCACCGGTTGGATACTTTTTCCATCAATCATAAGCGACATGGGGACAAGGTTACAAGCTTGAATCTTTTCTTCTTGTGGAGCATGGTAACGCCGGAGGTTTTCTGCAACATCCCGTACCATCTGGCAAACTATTTGGGCAGCAAGGCTGCTATTTCTAGAGCCGGTAGCCCCATCAATGGGGGTCATTTTGTTACATACCTTGCGAGATCCTATGGTCTTCTTGTCCCACGTTTGACCCGGACTTTGATATGCAAGCTTGGTGATGATCTCACTATGGGATACTTAGAGTCTATGCGTGTGGTAACAAATGAGGGATCACATTGGAGTATATCGGTGGATGATGATGTGGTACACCAAGACCAAACCGCACCCCAACCGAGGCCAAGAGGACGAAGAAATGTTAGAGGAAGAGGTGACAGAGGACAACCGGTGCACCAAAATCCACCCATGGGAGGACCCAACTTTGGGGGAGACATGTCAGGTTACTTTGATAAGTTGTCGTTAAGTGTGAGTTGGATTGGTGGGACGGTGGAGAATTTGGTGCAACACTTGCATGTTGAGCAACCTCCTCATTTGGGGTATCATTACCCAATTTGCCCTAGGTGGAGTGAGTATCAAAGTCAAGAAGGAGACGGAGCGGGAGCGAGTGGAGCTCAAGAGGATGAAGATGACGATTGATTATTTTGTTTATTTTAGTTTGATTTAGTTTGGTTTGGTTTTTCTTTTATTTTTGGAATTTGTTTTGGTTTGTAAAACTCTTTAATTTATTATGTTACTTTTCTATTTCCTTTGGTGTTTATTTCCAGATTTGCTAGAGGAGTCGCGGGAAAGGAAAAGTAGAGATGAGAGCATTTATGTCTAGCCACGTGTCGACTAGAGTCGAGAGTCAAAACCCACAATTTAAAATAAGTGTGGGGTGAGTCGAGAGAGAGGATAGAGTTAGAGAAGAGTCAGAAATAGTTGATTTGGAAGAGTCTTACTGCATTAAGACATTAGGATGAAATCCAATTTAAAGAAGATTTGAAAAATGGCAGATTTGAGTTTGCCCAGTTCTCACGTCGTGAGGCTTTTATACTCACGTCGTGAGCCCGGTTACAAAGGGTTCCAGAATCAACGTTTTAGCGCCCTCACGTCGTGATCCTTACAACTCACATCGTGAGTCGTATATTTTCAAAAAAATGAAGCCTTTTCATTCACATTTACTGCATGATTCACCACCATTCTTTTTAGAGTTATCATGACAATACTTATGGCTCGTTTCCTCTACCATTAAATGTGGCGTATGTTTTCCCACATTGTTCTTCACACCTTGGAGATTTGCACCATATTTGTTGAAGATTGAAGTTTCAATTCCATGTTTTGTTAGCACATTACATATCTCACGAGATCAAGATCCAAGTTCCTTATTCAAAGAAGAGGTCCATATTCAAGATGTACACTTCATCCACACGATTCGAGTTTGATCTTGCCACTTCTATCCCAGGGGAGTCTGTTCCTTTTTATCCCCTTTATTGTTTTTAATTTATGTCATGCATACAATGAGTGCATTGTATGTAATAAGTGTGGGGTAGGGGTAGAAAAAGTAAATTACTAGAAAATTTAGATAATTTAAAAATTTAGAAATAAATTTTTGTTAGGTTTGAAATAATAATCTAATAAATTAATCTAGTAATAGTAATTGGAACTTAAGTTGCTAGTGTTGTATGGGATGATCCGATGAGAGCTCAAATGTTTAGTTGAGCCAATATATGTTATAGTGCATTTGTGGCCCCCTATGTTCTACTGAAGTCATGGGACAAAAACACAATCTCGCTTAGTTTGAGGATCGCAATATGTTTAGCATCGTGTACCAGAAATGTATCCAGGAAGACTAATACTTTAACCAATAAAGGTTGAAGTTAAGCGCCCCTGCTTAAGCATGTAGGTTTTAAGTGAAAAAAGTAAGATACATGTAAAAAAGAGAGAGAGAGAGAGAGAGAGAGAGAGAGAGAGAGAGAGAGAAATTACCGAAAAGTTGAAGAATTTTTGGAGGAATAGAAGTATAAAGTTTGAAGATCAAAGATCAAAAATTCTGAAGAAATTCAAAAGTTGAAGATACCAAAAAAAATCACACAAAAAGGTGGTGAATTCAAAGAAATCAAAGATCAATTATCAAAGAAAGTGAAGAATTCAAGAACTCCATATTGTGGTATCTTAAAAAATTGTAATTTCTAATTATGTACGCTTGGGTAGCTTTACAAAAATACCTTGAGGTTAGAAAGTGTTCTGAGGATGGATTCGGAGGGATGTATAAAATGAGCGTTGTTCAAAAGAAGTGGGCGAGTGTTTATGAGGATTGTAAGTATTTAGAATTGGGGGGGGGGGGGGTTCCTTAGGAAAATTTTAGACACAAATGCATGCGTTGCGGTCTTGGCATAATGGCTGAGCTTGAAATGGATTGTTCTGTGTGATGTTAGTGATGAGGGTTTGAGTTTAAATAATTAGAATTGCTTGAGGGCAAGCAAAGCATAAGTGTGGGGTATTTTGATATTGCCATATTTATACATGTTTTTAGCCAATATTTAAGTACATTTTTATTAATATTTTGGTTATTTGCACAGAATAATGATACTTATAATGTTAAATTGTACTTTGCAGCCGAATAGAAGACATTTTGAAGAAAAGGGACTAAAAACGTCAGAACATGAAACTTTGGAGGCTTGAAGAAAAGAAGACTAAAAATCCAGCAAAAACGCGTACTCACGACGTGAGAATTGAAGGCTCACGGCGTGAGTTGGAGTATTCGAGAAGATAGGCATCAGGGGGAAGAATCCTTATCAAACACGGATAATTACGTGCTCACGATGTGAGACATATTTGCTCACGACGTGAGAATGGAAGAATCAAAAACTATATATTTGCTTGATCATTACGACTTGAGGGACTTTTGGCCAACTTGGAGGATTCCTGGAGACGAATTGTAGAAGGAGAAGTGGTCTGGAATTGGTTTTCAACACCAAAGGAGAAGAAGAGTTCATATTAGCTTAATAATTTGGTACACTTTAATTATATTTTTGAGTTTGAGTTATTTATGTTTGGTTACTAGTATATCCAGCTAAATCTAGCTACTTCTGTTAGCTAGATGAAGCTGGAACTCATGGTGTGAATACTTTAGATTTGAGTTTACTTGTTGGTTATGACTTGTGTTTGATTGATTGAACCTAGCATGTTTGATTTGATATTTGATTGCTTTAAATTCTTGTTCTGTGTAGTTAGTGAATATGAATCTGCATGAATTTGAATACCTAATAATTCAGTGAACACTAGGTTATTAGAGCTAAGATCAAACTAATCTTAGATAAGCAATTGAGTTATTAAAACTAGGTTGTGCTAGAGAACTCATATTATGACTATAAGTGCGTTTTTCAAATCAATATTACATGGCTCCAATTCCATTTAATAATTGATGTTGTGTTAGCTATTGTGTGACCATACATAGATTTACATGAATTAATTAAAGTAAGTAGATTTAGAACTAAATTGCTAATGATATCTTAATTGGTAACCAACAGTAATTGTCATAGCTAATTTACAAACCATTGAGGGAAAGTGGATTCGAACTAACAGAAGTGTTTTGTTTACTGATTGAATTTTGTGTTAAGAGATTAAGTTCATCTAAACTTGCAAAATTAGATAAATCCCCTATCTTTGCTAGAAAATTAGGTTAATTTAATAGTAGATAGGTTATTCAGTCAAAACCGTTCCCTGTGATCCACACCCGACTTACCCGACTATTCTATAATTTGAGTAAGTACACTGACTAGGTGCAATATAGTTCGTTAAGTTAGTTAGGTTATACATTTAAAATTAGGTGTAGCTATTTGCATGCATCATGTCACCTTGCAAATTAAAGAAGGATTTTTGTTCTCAAATGTTCTCGATTTAACGCTACTATATATATATATATATATATATATATATATATATATATATATATATATATATATATATATATATATATATATATATATATATATGGACCCTTAGGAATAGTATCTTTTTGCCACTTCAGAATTTGACAGAGTACTTTGAGGGGTTGGCAACTTTAGTCCCTGCCTCTTCTGACTTCCAATCATGTTTTTACATATGCCTTCCACCACCATCATTGCTAGGATTATCCGTAGTAGACCACCGTTCTTCTCTACTTTTCCTTTCGTTCTATATCTGCTATTCTCCGTCTCCTCCTACCTTTGTCTCTCTAATCCCTCTTCGTTCCCAATTACGTCCATAAACCCTCTGTTCACCCTTCTCCACTCCTCTTCTACCCTCACTATCATGTATTGGCTACGCAGGCTGGCGTTCGGTATAGACACTCGTGCATCGGTTCGCGGTAGAAGGTGCATAACCCATAGTAAGTTGTAATCACTGGAATGCTAAAATGGTGTCTTTGACTTCTTTTTAGTCCACCATTTGAATGAATCAACCGCTTCGTTTTCCACCGGGTGTTCGTTAAATTTGATTTGTAGATGGTGCCTCGAAGTCCTAAATTAGTCTCATCTCGGTTATTTCCACAAAATCAAGTGGATTTCAGTGTGTGTTACAGGATGCCTTTTGTGAGTTCCTATTTTCCTTTAATTGTTTTACTCAAAATTGGGATTAGATTGAGAATTTGTTTGTGTGTATATGTGTGGTATGTGTTGTTGTTTGTATCTTTGTTAATAGGTGTGTACATTTGTGTATGTGTGTGTGTAAACAAGATGGTCATCAATTTTCAACTTCCATGGTTCAAGGTATCTCTAATTCTCAAATAATTTATATGTATTTGTTTTGACTGAATGTTCACAAAATCAAATTATCTTATGAAAATACCTTGACAATGGTTTTTGACACAGATTTTGAAATGAGAGTCATTGAAGTATGGAGACTGCAATGTAATTTCCCCTAATTTTAAGGGTAATCAAGTAACTTTTAATTAATTTTGGGGAGAAATGATTACTTTTGTTGCATGACGAGAGTATCAATTCTCATAACATTTTTATATTTGAGTAGGAAGATTGTTAATGGGCAAAATAGTTGGTGTTATGAAAGGTCAAAAGGAACCAATACTAGTCATGATTCTCAAATGCTAGGTTAATCACATTACACCCCGCCAATGTGGAGGTAAAGGAGGATATAATTCATACAGTTGATGATATAGCTGGAGGAGTCGGACAAGTGGCGATAATAGCAACATTGGTTTTGGTTGGGCCCACATTGAATTTGTAACATCTGGATTCCTGGAGGTATTTAATTTTAATTTTAATTTATATTTTGGAAGTGACAACGTCATGGTGAAGGCATCCCATGACATGGCAATACTGGAAGATCCTCGGATCATTTAATGGTCACCACGACGTGCCATCCCTTGGCCAAGATGTGGCAACCATATGTCGTGATAACCCTAATTTCCGGGTATTTAAAGGAAAGTGGGGAGGCTTGGGTTACCCATCTCCAGCCTCCATCACTCTCAAACCGCAAAACCCTAACCCTAATCCTCCTTGGTGCTCTTGTGCTCAATTTAGTGAATTTTTGGTGGTTTTGAAGGAAGAAGAACAAGAATTAGTGCTTGGTTGTAATCCTTTCCTCCTTTGGTGTGCATCTTATGGACTCCTTGTAAGCCCTCAAGCTTCAACCTTCTTGTGTTATTCTTCATAGATCTAGGTTTTGGAGCATGATTGGTCCTTTTGAAGGGGTTTGGGTGATATTAAGAGATAAAGTTTGTAACTTTATGGTTTTTATATGTCCTTTGAATATCATATCTCATAGATCTGGACTTTTGTAGTAAGATGGGAACCATGCATGACTTTTGGGTCATTTTGTTCCCTTTTGACCTAGTTTGAAGAACGACATTTTGGGTCATGCATGTCCATAAAGTTTGGATTTTTATGGATCATTAGGAGTCCTAAAAACATTCTGTAAAATTTGGGCTAAGGACTTTTGGGATCAAGTGCTTAATGGTTGAGTTCTTGCCATTTTTAGCCTTTTGGATCTAAGACTTGAGATCTAGACCTTTTGGTGGGTCTCAAGGGATAAAGGTGGAAACTTTATCCATTTGGACATTAGAGATTATCATATCTGGGCTTTAGAACCTTTGATACTGGAGGATTCGACTTATTCTATTAAGTCATTTTGAACCTAGTGTCTACGGCGTGGCCTAGGTCACCACGACGTGGTGAATGGGGGATATCGTGACTGTCTTGTTGTTTGAAGACCACGTCATGGCAAGGATGGCCACGATGTGGAGGGTCAACTTTGACCGTTGACTTTGACTTTTTGACATGCGTTGACTTTAGGTCAAACTCATAGTTTTGAAAGGTAGACTAAGGGTTTACCTTGTATGATTGTCTAGGTGGGGTTAGCACCGTGGTTCAGCAATGGGAGAAGTGACAGTTAGTTATCGTTTGTTATTGATTGAGGTGAGTTCTTTCATTGTACTCGTTGGTCGAAGGCATCACTGCCGACCCACTGAATTATGTTTGTAGGATGATAGTTGTCTTTGTGACACTTACTGTTATGCATGTATATGCTTGTTCTCTTTGAGACTCTTGTTGATGTGATTGTATGCTTAGCTGTAGGGGTGAAATAGACCCGATACCGGTTGAAAGAGACTGGAGGGGGTGAACTAGACCCAATACCGGTTGAAAGAGAACGAATGAGGTGAAATAGACCTGATACCATTTCAAAGAGACTGAAGGGGGGTGAAATAGACCTAATTATGTTTTGACTGTTATGTATGTATGGTATTGAGTATTTTGGGGAAACTCACTATGCTTTGTGCTTACGGTTTTATGTTTATGGTTTCATGTACTTTCAGTTCAAAAGGGAAGGACCCGACATGATCGTACCGCATCCACCAGCATTCCGCATTTTATGACATGATTTGTACTCTGATAACTATTTTATATATTATCACGTTTTGATGGGTTTTGAAATGAATGAATGATATTTCTATTGGCTTTTAAAATGAAATTTTTAGTTAGTAATTTTAAGGACGTTACAAAATTACATCAAAATGTTTATTTAGTAATGTGTGGATATAATCTCATTAATTTTTCATGTTTTGTAGTGAAAAAGAAGTAAATATTGAAACTTTTGTATGTTCAATTTACAACGCAATGTATAAGTACTTATACTTGAGTAAATCGGTAACCGGAGCTTTAGGTGCTTTTTTTGCACTTTATAATCGATCAGGTGACTTATTTTTATAAAATCATTTTGGGATGAATTTTTTTAACACGTTAGCAAGAGCTCTAATAATATATAAATATTTTCATTTTATATTTTATGCGGATTTTAATGGAGTTTTTTTTATCAACATTGGTGATATTATAGGGGAGACCATCCCATGGTTCTTGGTAATGAACCAACATACAAGGTATAATAAAGGATTCCAAATCAACAGCATATGGTAGTCAATGGTATTCCACTCATTTAATAAAAAAACACATTCTGCTATGTGGATCAAGAATTTGGTTATTTACGCTTGAAATTACAAAACTTTATTCAGTTTGCATGATCCTTACCAAATTACAACAACATGAGTTCTTCATATATGCAATAACAAGTCACGTAAATGTGGTTACAAAAGTACCAGAAGATATTCTTGCACCTTTTGACAACAATATACGAAACATTGTAAATTTGAAAGTTAGAGGTTGGTCAAGTTCAACTTATTAAAGTCAAGTATATTCTTTTCTAACTTGCAGATTTTTAGTTTTATTATGTGTGCTTTTATGAAATTAATGTAAATTTATTAGTTTTTCTTGTATTTTTGTAAATTTCAAGTACGTTATATATTATTCATCATTAAAATATGCTCCAATTAAGAAATTACACCATACGATTAAAATATGCTCCAATTAAGAAATTACACCATTATTGCGAGGAAAAAAAAAGATGAGTAAATTGCAGAGATAATGCTACATTATGAAAAATTGTTGGATTTACTCCATATGCTTCTATGTGACAAATGGAAAATAAATTATATATATATATATATATATATATATATATATATATATATATATAACTTTTGAAAAAAGACCTTATACTTTCCAACTTTTTCTTACCAAGTTATTAAGATTTGAAAAATCTAGCCAATATGAGAGTTAAAGACCAATTATAGCATTCTTTGTTTTTTCTTATTAAGACATCATGCATTTGTATTTTTACCGAATTATTGTATGTAAAAACTGTTGGATTTCGTCAATATGTTTTTGAACTTTGTTTATTTTATTGGTTCAGTTATTATTTGGAACTTTTGAGGTTTTACAGAAATCTATCGTTCGTTGCCTTTGATGACTGGAACGTCCACGAAGCAGATAGAGATGTGGTTTTTTTTTTATTATTATTTTTTTTAATATGATTCAATTTTTTTTACACGAAGATGGCTCCGACAAAGCATTACTTATTGTAATTAGATTTGTAATGGTCAAATACTTGATTGAAATGGAAATATCCACTTTTTATTGTTAATTTACAAATTATTGTTCCAATTCCTTTATTTTGTGGTGTTGTATTGTATTGCAGATTGATCTTATAAATACATCATATCCATATTTCATTTGGGGAAAGAAGCCACGGGAGGTTGCTTCACGTCAACATATGTGATGTAGGTTGAGCTCAACACGAAGTAGGGTTAATAGCTTCCATATTCAAAAAAATATTATCTACTTTTTTTTCAACAAATACAAAAGAGATGCGGTATAAAAATACTGTATTCAATTATCGAACGAATACAAACCATTTCAATGTTGAACATTATACACTTAAATTTTCTAATTTTATTTGCATTATTTGCTTTATTTCCAACTTTGCATACTTTGCTTTAGTCTTCGCTTTTGGTGGAGTAGGGGTAAGTTTTGATGAAGTTACTATAAACAAAGAGGTATAATCACGAAAAATAAATACAAGTCGTGTTATTATTCAAAGTTTGTTGTCTAATTTAGCTTTTATTTCGGGTTTTATTGACGCAGATGGAAAAGATGATAATTTTGTTTTGTAATTGAAAAGAGTCTTTAAATAAAACCCTTGCTCGGTATATCCAGATTTTGTTTAGATTCATTGTTCAAATTTTTAGGAATTAGACCAAAAAATGGCATCCTACTTAGATATTTACTGTAAAAACAACATAGATTCATTGTTCAAATTTTTAGGAATTAGACCAAAAAATGGCATCCTACTTAGATATTTACTGTAAAAACAACATGGTACTTTCATTTTAAGTGAAAAATAACATACTACTTCCATTTCAGAACTCAATTTCAATTAACCTAGGTAGAGAGATCATTTGGAAATGGCTCAAAGTGCATTGCTATTAAATAGTATATTCTATAATTGAAAGTATGCATTTGTTCGTTGACATAGACAAGTATACCCATAAGTCCTCAAACTTGCTTTTTATCTTATTTAGATTAATGCAATAAATAGTAATGTATCTTTATTGATTTGTTTAATATAACATCATACTTCCGTTTGTTTGTTTTACAACATTATACTTCGAAAACATACCTACTTTTTGTAAAGTACAATGCCTTGATAAAAAAAATTGAAAGTAAGGTTGAAATAAATGAAAGCATGACACTATTACTTTAAAATACACAAATATCTAAAAGTACATCGCTAGTTCTTGCATTCAGCCTTCGTTGATATGTATTAGTTCTCAGTTATTCACATTTTTTTTTATTCAGAGACTTCATGGGAACTACTTCAAAAGTGGAACCAAAAATGATTGAGAAATCACGCCCAAAAAGCAATTTGAAAATGTTAACAATTGAAATATATGAATATATTAGTTATTAAAAAAAGCAATTTGAAAATGTTAACAATTGAAATGGTCATTTAGTTAAAAGTTAAAGTTATAATGACATGTTAATCACTTTAAATTCATAATACTATCAAAGATTTTATTGATAAAATTATATATAATATATGTTCTACTATTTTTATCCATTACTCGTATAAAAAGGTCGAACATCATGATACACACTCACCCACACATAAGGGATACAATAAACAATTAGGGGTATGTAAAAAATTAACCATATAATATATCTATCAAATATTGATTGATTTATATATTAAATAATTTGAATTATATAGTTATGATAGATCTATTGAGCCCAATATTCCATTTAATTCATTTAATTTACTTTGGATATTCATTTATATTATTAAACTTTATAATCGTTAAGTTTTGAAATAACTGTATAACAAAACATGCATAAACATAGAAGTATAATAAATTAAGAATTAATTCTAAATAAAAAAAATGCTACATACTTAAACTATAAAAATCGAAACGCCATTGCAATTACATATAGGTTTATGTGGTTGTAGAAAGATAATTGCAAGTTATTAAAATATAACATTCTTTGATGTCCGAAAATACGATGCCGAAAAGACCATCCAGATGATGACGTTTAAAGGTCCGAGGACAAAAAGAATCAATAACTTAGGACCAAATGACACAAGCCCATGCAACTCACTACTCACTAAAGACCATAGCAAAGGACGACTCACACATGATAACTCAATGGACCAATCTCATAAAAGTTCTAAACAAGGATGATATCGTTCCTAGATAGAATTTTGTTCCTCCCTCATCAAATGTAGATATTCCTATGTCCCACAATGCACCATATTATCTAGTCTTCCTACGTTTTAATCTACACCTTGTCGAGGAAATACATCTACCACTCGAGTGTAATCATCATGAGAAATTCTTCAAGATTCAGGTCCAGCCACCTAAAGAAGTGTGGTTCCTTTGCAACCTTATGAGGATCCTAGGATTCAAAAGATGTTTTTTTTCAAAGGAAGGAGCACTTTGGTTTTGAAGTGGTGTGAAGTGACAAAAAAATAATATTACTTCTCTAAAGATGACTCTCCTAACCTTAGTCTATGTGAATTACTTGTAATTAGTAATCCCTTTTAAAACAAGATGGTTACTCACGAACCTTCACGATTCCCCTTGATTCAACAATCTCTGATTTATGATCTCAATAACATTGATGCATAACTATATGATCAATTCATGGAGAATCCACTCGAAGAAATCACTTGATAGTTGTAGGGAATTGAAACCAAAATGAGGAGCTGCTAAAGATCCACCACTTGCAGCTATTTTCTTTACTGAAAAGAATTGACTAATACTTTCTAGCATAAAGCAAAATGGATATGATTCATAGATAATTGTTTTTCTCTATACACAACAAGTTATGCTTTATAGAGTTTTAAAATACAACATTTTAAAGCATAAATTGTTGTGCATGAAAAAAATATTTTTGTGTATGAATCAGCTCCCAAACCAAAAACATCATTCCACCTTGGTATTATAGGAAGAAATGATCAATTTAAATCTGTAATCTAAGAAAAATTTGATGCTTTGCAGGTCAACATCATATACGAAAATGAATGGTGGCATGCTGTCTGGAAATGGATCAATACAGTATTATCCATCATCTAGGGATATAAACGAGTCAGGCATGGGGAAAAGTTTGTAATCCCATCCCTATCTATGTGTCTCTTAGCCTTTCCCCATCCCCATCTTCATTCCATACGAGTGCAGAGGAATTAAATCCCATCCCTTTTGGAAATTAGGCTTATCATTGTCCCAAAAAATTTCGATTTAATATTAGATAAAATAGTAATTTTCCATATCATCCAACATTAAAAATAAACCAGTGTATCAATTGTCATAAATCAGAGTACAACATCATAACAAAATCCCAATGGTGTATGCGATGCAATCATCACGAGCTCTTCCCCTTGGAACCAGAGGTACTTGAAACATAAACTAAAAACCGTAAGCACAAGGCTTAGTGAGTTCCCTCAAAATACCACATACCAATCATACAAGAACACATAGTAGGCCCCGCCCGTCATCGGGCCCTGCCCGGCTTCGGACCCCGTCCGGCATCGGGCCCTGCCCGACAACAAGCTGAGCTCGGTAAAACGGGCCCCGCCCAACATAAAATAACATATATCAAATAAAAACATACACATGCAATAATCACAGAGATACATAGTATACAAATATCCATCAGGCCCCGCCTGGCATCGGGCCTTGACCCGGAAAACATATAAACACAGCACATGCAAGAGTCACTGTAACGACGTAATTTTTCAAGCAAATTTTTTTCATTTTCAAAACACAATAATACTCATTTTACAATCTCAAAACCACAAGCGTCTAAAATGTCAACAATCCACAATGTAAATCACAATCCCAAAATCATAAATTTATTTCTCGCCAGTGTGTACAATCATGTCGGCGCCTTCCCGCGATCCTCGGAACAACCTGAAACACATAACACATAACACGGTAAGCACAAAGCTTAGTGAGTTCCCCAAAATACCACACACAACTTGTTAGTCACTCAAGGCTCAACTTAATAAGACCCTCCAGTCAATGTGTCTCAATGGGGACCTCCGGTCCTACAACTTAGTTGGACCCACTGGTCCCTCAATTCAGCAACTCAATACAATACACATTATGCATATCTCAAACAAATAGCAGGATATCTCAATACACAGATAAGCACATAAGACAACTCAGTCACCCGAAAGTACCACTCATGGTAAAGTATAGTGAGAAGACTCACCTCGTAAGCTAGCAAGTGAAAATCTCATATTCGGAAATCTCGAACTCTAACCACCGGTCTAGCCTCCGCCTAACACATATAATAATTATCCCTAATTAATAATGTCCCTCAAGAAGCTAGACTAACCCTTCTACAAACTCACAGAAGGGTAAAAGACTATTTTACCCCTCCATAGGCTTAATAGTCCACAATTTAACCGAACCCTAAAAGTCAACAAAAGTCAACGGCAGGGAGTACGCTGTGCGTACTCCATCTCTACGCTGGGCGTACTCGGCTGCCAAGCAGACATCGGGGAAGCGCGACCCTACGTTGCGCGTACTGGAAGTTACGCCCGCCGTACTCTCCAGTTTCCTCTTTCTCACTCATTTGGTCTTAAATAGTTAAGACCTTGGCTCATATCGTGGATCCAGACTCTCTAATAGCTCTTAACCCATAAAGTCAGTGACTTTAAGCTTTTGCATGGCTGAAATGGTCACCAACCCTCAAAATATACACTCTTTTGTCTCAAGGAGCTCATAACTCATGCATGGAGTGATTCCAACGTTCAAGATTGGATTTTTATGACATTAGACCACTCATATGTCCAAAAGGGGAAGGTCCTAGTCTCTGGAGTTCAAGATCTCATCAAGTCTCCACCTTTTTGGGACAAAACCCTAAAATGCTCTATTAGGATGCTCATAACAAAAGAGAGGTAAAGTTTGAAGCTTTATACCTCTATAAGAAGCTCCCAACTCAGATATGCTCAGATCTAGAAGCTTGGATTCCCACTCCTTCTTCTTCAAGTCTTTCTCTTCTCTTCAAGAACACACAAAAACTCTCAAAGGCTCATAAATACACTCACAAGCTCTAAAACGAGGGTTAGGGAACACTTAGGGTTTGTTGTCTGAGAATAGTGGCCAAAAATGAGGCCATCATATCCTTTAAATAGGGGGCTCACCCTAGATTAGGGTTTTCATTCTAGGCCTAGTACGCCCAGCGTACTAGGTGGCCTCCGCGTCACTTGCACCCTGACGAGTACGCTCAGCATACACCTCAGGTACGCCCCGCGTACTCGTTTTTACCCCTTTTTATAATAAGGGCCTAAATAGACAATAGCTCAAAACATCAAGGTTCACAAGGTATACCTAGACTAGGGATGTTACAATTCTCCCCCACTAGAATCAGACTTCGCCCTCGAAGTCATGCTCCACAAATAACTCTGGATGCTGCTCCCGCATCTCTGACTCCGACTCCCAAGTCATCTCGGACCCTTTCCGATGTTGCCACTGAATCTGAACCAGGGGCACCTCCTTGTTCCTCAAAATCTTTACCTTTCGATCCACAATTGCAATCGGTCTCTCAATGTAATTCAGGACCACATCCACCTGAATGTCCTCTAGTGGTACCACTACCGTCTCATCGGCTACACACTTCCTCAACTGGGATACGTGGAAGGTGTTATGAATCTGGCTCAACTCCGCAGGTAGCTCCAAACGGTACACTACCTTACCCACTCTGGCTGTCACCCTGAAAGGACCGATGTATCGGGGCCCCAACTTGCCCCTCTTCCTAAACCGTATCACCCCTTTCCACGGGGATACCCTCAGGAGAACGAAATCTCCAACCTGAAACTCAAGCTCGGATCATCGCCTGTCCGCGTAACTCTTCTGGCGACTCTGAGCCGTTAGTAACCTCTGCCTGACCTGCTGAATCAGCTCTGTCGTCTTAAGCACTATCTCAGTGCTACCTAACACTCGCTGCCCCACCTCTCCCCAGCAGATAGGAGTCCGACACCTCCTCCCATAAAGAAGCTCAAAAGGAGGCATACCGATACTGGAATGGTGGCTGTTGTTGTAAGAAAAATCAGCCAAGGGCAGGTATGTGTCCCAATTTCCACCGAAGTCCATAACACATGCTCGAAGCATGTCCTCGAGCGTTTGAATCGTCCGCTCACTCTGCCCGTCTGTCTGTGGGTGGTAGGCTGTAGTAAAATGCAATCGCGTACCCAACTCTTCATGAAACTTCTTCTAGAATCTGGAAGTAAAACGCACATCCTGATCGGACACTATCGATGTTGGCACTCCATGCCGAGCTACCACCTCTCTCACATATATCTCAGCCAGCCTCTCTGCAGAAGAACTCTCACTAATAGCAAGAAAATGGGCGCTCTTCGTCAACCGGTCTACAATCACCCAAATCGCGTCGACACCCCGCGCGGTTTTCGGCAACTTGGTGATAAAATCCATGGAAATCTGTTCCCACTTCCACTGGGGAACCTCTAGTGGTTGTAACTTGCCATGAGGACGCTGGTGTTCGGCCTTAACCCGAAGACATGTCAAGCACCTCTCAACTACCTAAGCAACATCCTTCTTCATACATGGCCACCAGTAGTCTCTCTTCAGGTCCAAATACATCTTAGTAGCCCCGGGATGGATCGTGAATATCGATCTATACGCTTCCTCCATCAGTATACGTCGTGCTCCGCCCGTATAGGGCACCCAAATCCCCTCTCGAAAAATCATAAGCCCTCGATTGTCCATGACAAACTCGTACACCTGCCCAATCACTCGCTCCCTCTTGCGGTTCTCCGGTCTCACGGCCTCTGCCTGGGCCTCACGAATGATATCTAATACTGGAGTCATCACTGTCATCCTCATACACACGTCTCAGATCGGGGTACTCTCTGCTCTGCGGCTCAGGGCATCGGCTACCACATTAGGCTTGCCCGGATGATACAGGATCTCGCAGTCATAATCTTTTACCACATACAACCATCTCCTCTATCTCATGTTCAGGTTGGGCTGATCCATAAGATACTTCAAACTCTTGTGGTCTGTGTATATGGTACACCGAACGTCGTACAGATAGTGACGCCAGATCTTGAGGGCGAACACCACCGCCTCCAACTCTAAATCGTGTGTGGGATATCTTGTCTCATGAGGCTTCAACTGCCTCGATGCGTATGCTATCACATGCCCCCTCTGCATCAGTACCGCACCCATGCCCGTAATAGATGCATCGCAATAAACCACGAAATCCTCCATTCCCTCCGGAAGGGCTAACACCGGGGCTTTGCACAATCTCTGGCGAAGAGTCTCGAATGAGGCCTGCTTATCGGGTCCCCAAGTAAAAGTAACGCCCTTCCGGGTCAACCTGGTGAGGGGGACGGCAATCTTGGAGAAATCTCTGATAAATCTCCGATAATAACCGGCCAGTCCCAGAAAACTCCTGATCTCGGATGGGGATCTCGGCACCTCCCATCGTATAACTGCCTCAATCTTGGCCGGGTCAACCAATATACCATTCTGATTAACGAGGTGTCCCAGGAACTGGACCTCTCGTAACCAGAAATCACACTTGGAAAATTTGGCATACAGTCTCTCCGATCTCAGTATACCAAGAATCTCTTTCATATGATCCTCATGCTGCTCTCTGGATCTCGAATACACCAAGATATCATCGATGAACACGATCACCGATCGATCCAACATAGGCCTGCACACCCGGTTCATGAGGTCCATGAACGCTTCCGGTGCGTTGGTGAGCCTGAAAGGCATCACCACGAACTCATAGTGCCCATAACGCGTCCTAAAGGCCGTCCTTTGGACATCCTCCTCGCGGACTCTCATCTGATGATACCCAGACCTCAAATCGATCGTGGAAAACCAAGACGCCCCTGCAACTGATCGAAAAAAATTGTCGATCCTTGGAAGTGGGTAACGGTTTTTGACCGTCAACTTGTTCAACTCTTGGTAATCAATGCACATTCGGTGTGAACCATCCTTTTTCTTGACAAAAAGGATCGGAGCTCCCCACGGCGAGCTACTCGGCCTGATAAACCCTTTCCCCAGGGAGCTGTGAGGATAACTCCTGCATCTCTATGGCGCAAGGCGATAGGGTTCCTTGGCAATAGGCGCCGCACCCGGCGTCAAATCGATCCGAAACTCTACCTGCCTCTCGGGAGGCACACCCGACAAATCCTCAGGGAAAACATCTGGAAACTCGCACACTATCGGAACCTCGGAGATAGAACTCGGTCTCCCTGCAGCAGCCCGCGTATCCATCACATACGCTAGAAACTGTTGGATTAGTGTCTAAGTCCATAACTATAATTGGTATGTACTTGACCCGACTCGGCATGGTCCATTTGGGTTGCATGGCATCAGAACATTTGGATAGACCATTTATGAGGAAAAGACATTTTGTGACATATTAATATATTATAAGTTCTAATATATTAATATGAAATCATGTTATTTAATTAGTATTGATCAAGAATTAATTTGGACTTAATTTAGTGATCAAAAAGAGACTAATTAAATATATGGGGATTGATTGTGTAAATCATTCATTCTTATATATGTGGGCTTATGATCCAAGATTCCTTTATGTTGGGTTTAACCCATGTGGTGATCCATGGATACTCCATGGAGGTTAAAACCCATGGAGCATAAGGAATGGGTAAAGTCATGAGTTACATGGTGTAACCCTAATAGCTACACTATATAAGAACCCCTTTAGTTCAAGAAATTGGCACTAGTGATACATATTTTGAGGGCTAGCCGATTTGAACATGTATGTCTTCTTCTCATGGTTATTCCAAGAGTTCATGATGTTGTGTGAACCATTTGAGGTGTCACACTTGGGGCACTAGGCTCTCAAGCTTCATGGAGTCAAGCAACAACAACAAGGTATGTATTCTATCTATTTTATTATCCTAGTATCAATGTTTTGGTATGCTAGTTAGGATAATACCTTGGATAATCATATTTGCATGTATAATAGAGAAAACATAGATCCAAGGTATTTAGGGTTGCATGTACACTTAGGAGTGTTAGAATGCTCAAAACCCAACAGTGGTATCAGAGACTAGGCTTGTTTTCAATTATACTTGATGCAAATTGCTGAAAAATGCTGAAAAAGTCGAATTTCGGGCATTCTGGGCACTGGACTCGCCGAGTCCACTGATGAACTCGCCGAGTCCATGAAGAAAATCATCCTACTCGGCGAGTAGGTTGATACACTCGACGAGTAGGAGCCCCAGACAGCATATTTTTGAGTTTTTTGGCTAGAAATGGACTAGAAACATTACCCTAAGATGTTTTTGAACTTATAAACTTGTTTTTGATGTGGTAATGTTCATACTAATCCAATTTCAAAGATAATTGTCAATAGATTCATGTTTTGTATTAGTTTAGTGATTAGGCTAATTACATGAAAAAGTTTGATTTGAATTATCTTGTTCTTATGAGTTGCTTAGATTAATAGAAAAGTTAATTGATTATGTGTTTTCAATCAATTTTCATCTAAGATTTGATTCTAAAATGTGTTTTTGTAACTTGTCCTCAAGTTATATGAAAAGTCACATTTAAGTTTCATAAAACTCATAAAAGTTGGCAATGGTTACAAAAATGAAGAGTCTTGTCCTCAAGTTATGGAGGTTCAAGAGTCACTTCATTAAGTAATAAAATGTGTAACCTTAATTAATTCCATAAGTTACAAAATAAAGAAAAGTTACATTCTTTTATTAGTTTAAAGTCTTCCATAACTTGTCCTCAAGTTATGGAACTTGAAGAGTTTTTTAATTAAAACTAATTTAAACACATAAGTTATGGAATTAATTAGTTTTGAATAGTTTCAAAACTTGCCCTCAAGTTTTGGAATTTGAAAAGTTTCACTTATGAATACTTTAATTCCAAGTTAGCCCTTAGAATTTTAAAAGTTAAAATTCAAACCCTTATACTATTATTATAATTTTAATTATATAGATATGTATAAGATAAAGTCAATCTTACCGTTAGTAGGCCTCATTCACGAAGCCGGTCTATAAGGGGGGTATAAGGTTACTGCCTATAAAATGGCAGTTTAATGGGTGTCCACTCTCACCCACCGCTTCCTTGACTGGTGGAGGGTCGTTAGCCGAACGGGTAGGAAAGGACTATAATTCTCCCTTCATTAAAAGTATTAATGATAAATACTAAGTAACTAAACACTTATACATTCCCAATCTTAGTTACTTAGGAAAATGTGAAAAGGTGCTAACCCATGAAATTACACTTTGTACCTTACCAAGTCATTAGTGGAGCGTGTGTGGTTAACCGGCACACTAATAAGGACTAGTAAGAGTGGCAAAGGGTAACTTGACTCTATTATAGATCGGTGGAGCGTGTGTGGTTAACCGGCACATCGATTAGGTGAGAAAGTTAAGGGTACCAAGTCAATTTGCATGGTTATTCACACCTTGTTTGTGATCCTCGGCATCCCAGTCACAAACTTGAGAGGGCACAATCGAGATTCAAACATGCCATTGAAAGTTCAATGTATCTCAAAAGATCTAGGAGTTTCAAATCCAATTAAAACTTAATTATATTTCGTTTTTCATGGTGGAAATTGGTAAATCGTCATTAACTACCTTCAACTATTTTATAACTTGGATTACGGCATCCCTCTTCCAGTTATAAATAGGTTGTTGGGTCCTAGCCTTAATATTTCATATTGGGTGTTATATTAAGGACTTTAAATCAACTCTCTTGAATATCTCCCAAAAGATGATCTTCCCAAATCTCTTGAAACAAGCTTTCCTAAATGAAGATGATGTCCCATGGAAATCATACTTCTTTCACCTCCTCCAATTATTCTCCCTAACCCACAAGTTCCTGAAAAGTTTAAGGTCACTCAAGCCCTATTGGCAAGCAAAGGTCTATAGGTGATCACATCTTGGAGATGTAGTCAGATATTGACAAGCCGGGAGAGTTGGGTGTCAAAGTCTTGAGAAAGTTGGTGACTCAACTATTTTCTAAGTCACATAGTGAGTTCCTTTGGGACTCCTATGAAACAGACTATGACAAGACCCTTAATGATCTTATCTATTTGCTAAGATCAACTTCCTAAAACTTTATGGACATTGACAATGATGACATTGGATATCCAGTAAAGCTCTCTCTTCCCAATGGAAAGGGATCACCCATAGTCAACTCGGTTGACCAAATGGTAAAGAGAGAGGCTAAGTCTGAGATAGTCCCATTATCAAGGGTCCATTGCCAAAGAAAGGGGCATTGGTTGCGAAGCTGCCAAATTTACCTAAGGATATTAAAGTCAATAAGTTTGACTCTACTTCGGGTAAAGTCCACTATCTAACTCTGCTAAGTTTCTATTATGAGATTCTTGATACATGATGTGACTGGGTCACATGTTGATGTTTTAAGAATCAAAGAAAAAGTGAAGAAACTTAAAGAAAGAATATGCTGAATCTAATGGCATAGATGGATTTCTATCGCATAGTTTGAAGATCGGATTCTTGAGCTACTTCTTAAGAGTTATGATATATTGCTTAGGAATAAATAACAACAAAGTTTTCATGTGCTTTTGCATTGTAAGGATAGTTTTTCCGCAAAGTTTTAAAATAAAAGAAATTTTTTTTTTGATTTTATTTATTTTAAAATATCCTTACAATGGCATTTGTGAAAACTTTTGTTGCTTATAAGATTCCATTAAGAGCAAGAGTGGAAATATGAATTTGATTCTTTCATTTGTGGTAGTGTCTAAATTTACCAAATAAGGAAAGATTCTCATCACCTAAGTTTCAGTTGAATAGAAACTTGGAATCATGCAAGTTGTATAGCATGATGAATAAGAACTTTCAAGCATTGGAAAAAATTAAGACTAAGTACTTGTTCACATGGATGTGTGAGTCAAGTAAAGGATCGAGTACACATTCTTGTGCACTGATCAAGCCCACCACAAATAATCGTTAAGACTATTCGTCATTATTTACTAAAATTCAGTAAATATGGTTATACTTACAAGCTTAAGTGTAATTCTGAGACATTGGAAAAGGTTTCAATGTATGGCAGAGCGAATAAGAAGAATCAACTTAGGCAGAAAGATAAAAGTTTCTCAAATCTGAAAATATGGGAGAGTACTTTAGTATCATGTTATATAATCATCTTAATGATTAAGAGACCTTATCACAATTCATCCTATAAGTGCATTCTGGTAGCTAAGAAGAGGAGCTATGAATTGTTGAAGTGGTTAAATCAAGAAGATGATTTATACTTCGTTCCAAAAACAATTCTTAGAGTTATACTCTAAGATTGTAACTTGAGTGACATGTCTTAAAGAAGGTTTAAAACACTTGTCAAATGTAAGAGTAAAAGTTTTCTACTCTTGTACATTTAAAATTGGTAAGTTGTGATGTTTTGGATAAAACAAAGACCAACTAAGGCCAATTGTGTGAAGTGTTTGTCTTGATTAGAATCCACACTATCTCTTGAATATTTGACAAGAGAGTCTTATATGTCAAGAGGACAGTGGGAGTCTTAAAAGGTCTTGAAAGTCTCAAGAACTAATCAAGAGTAAACCTAAAGTTCTTCACTAGCACACGACTTGAGGTTTATAACCTATCGTGTTGACTATTTCTGTGTCCATTCCAATTATAGTTGGCTTTGCATATGAGTTCTTAGAGTTCTCAATTGGTTGCACAGCAACTTGGAAGCAATGGCAGACCCTTGAGCTGCCACATGGCAAGAAATTAAGATTCAGTTCAGTCCATATGAGTTTGAATTTGTCATTATCCTTGTCTTGTGACTATGGTTTTGACAATTCACAAGGATAAGAACACATACACCATTAAATCTAAGTGTCATAAGGTTTCTCTCCGATTCATGAAAATGATGGTGAGGAAACACTTTCACTAAGTAGATTTTAGCTAGATAGCAATTGTGATATTTGCATTCTCAAAGTCGTTAGTGGAGCGTGTGTGGTTAACCAGCACACTAACATGGACTTGTGAGAAGTGGTAAAGGTCTAAACAATCGAGGCTATGATTACGGCATCCCTTTTCATAGTACTTAAAATTGTTTAGACACACCTGTGAGCTATCTAAGATAAGGTGTATGATATTGATAAAGTTTTATCAAAGAAATCTAGTATCAGAAATCTGAACTTTGGTAAGAAAGTCAATAAAGTATTGATTTCTAGAAGTCCAGCTGATTTCTGATTACATGTCAAAGCTAGTGGGAGCATAAGTGTTATGCTAATAATCATCATGTTAGTGGGAGCATGATAATTATGATAAAGGTTGCAAGTTAGCAATGTTAATTATAGAAAACAAAAGTTTCAATTCGTGAGGCTGCAGGGGTTGAAAAAGTTGTTTTGCTATAATTAAGGGAGAGAAAATTATACTTCATTTCAATTCTAAAAGCTTAGATTGAGGTTTTAAGTCGTATTTAGTCAAGGATATATATATGAATTTCATGTTGGAATGACTCAACATAAGGAAATTCTATATATGGGTCCATTATTTGCGTTCTAAAATTCGATTATGATTACGACATCCCTTTTCATAATCTGAATTATGAGAACTTGGCAAATAGAAATGGAAATGTTATAGCAAAAGACTGGTTTAGTCTTTATGTGAGACATCATGACTCGAGTCCCATATGCTTCGGATATAGGATCGATTACATGTGCTATATTTATCCTTTCTAAAATTTTCCAAATGCCTGGGGCATTAAGAAGGGAAAAGGTCTAGAACTGGATATGACTAAAAGGATTAAGCAATTGTCGATGACAATCTAAGGTTTACCAAAGATTGGTTGCTCAAGGACAGTTGGAAGTATAGTGATAATTCTGGAAGGACCATATTAACATAATCTGTAAGGAGGCAACTCTTGTTCAGAAGTGATAGTCAAAATGGAATATGGAAATGTTTCAAAGTTGGAAATTATTCAATCTGTGTAAGATTAGGAAACTTAATGCAAGAAGGATATTTCCAAGGAGCTGATCTCCTTTGGAATGCTCTGTAATGGTTGTTGTCAAGTCTTTCTGACTCTGTGCATAATCATTACAGGAGGATCAATGCATATAAGTTTAGAATCTAACAGATTTCAGTAAATGGCATGAATTTGGAATTCTTGCATTTGCAGTAAGGATTTGGGACTGTGAAAGAGGATCATTGGAGTTATGTTCAATTGATCTAATTCACAAAGTGAAGATCATAGACAAACATAGTATGCATACTTGGTGTATGGCATGACTAGTGTTTAGAAAACATAGTGTACATGCTTGGAGCATGGGACAACTATTGTTTTAAATTCAAGAATAAAGTTGATAGCTGAAACAATATACAATGAATAATGTGTAATCATATGGTGATAAATAAAAGGTGTTTTATTTATGTTCATAGGTTTTGATACCATATTAGATTCTATTATTATTGTGTTTCATTTTGCATGTTTTGACTTCCAGAATAACTAGGTCGTTCTTCCTGATTGACTAAGTTATTCAAACTATCCACAGTCGGTCATATGTTGGAAGTAGATATGAATCAAGACTGTCATGGGTTGGCTTGTAGAGGTCTAAGATGTTGGACAAAGGGGCTACAACACTCATGAGTGCTCATAAGTTCTAAGTATTGGATTCAACCCGCGCTCATTGGAATCACTTCATGGATTTTATCACGAGTGATCATGAGACGATAATATCTTATATTCTTCAAACCTAGAGATATGAGTTGTTACTATGAGTTGGTTGTACATTGATTGCACGAAAACGCATTCGGTAACTCGGTGTTATAAAACGTGCCTTTGTGTATGATTCAACAAGTAGTAGAACAAGCCATATGAGTCGAAGTTTATCCATTCCTTTTACCTTCGGGATAAAAGCGATATCTGTGGGCCCCTCGATGATTTGGTGATGACAAATGTAAGTGCTCGGCCGGGCCTGGACTGATTTGATTTGTTCAATTAGTCAATCGTCATAAATCGGAAATCGGGAAACAACAAATGGACATAGAGAATGATTATAATCCATGTCTCAGTCCATATGATATCTAGAATGGAGGAATATATGATCCCTTATCTAATGGACAAGTCATTGACAAAGGTCAGAGTTCATCTACAAGGTCAGAGTTCGACAGCGGCTTTTGAGAGCTACGATTGCCAGTTGGTTCCTGAAGTCATTCGCAATAATAGTTTTAGACTTATCCAAGTGGGAGACTGTTGGATTAGTGTCTAAGTCCATAACTATAATTGGTATGTACTTGACCCGACTCGGCATGGTCCATTTGGGTTGCATGGCATCAGAACATTTGGATAGACCATTTATGAGGAAAAGACATTTTGTGACATATTAATATATTATAAGTTCTAATATATTAATATGAAATCATGTTATTTAATTAGTATTGATCAAGAATTAATTTGGACTTAATTTAGTGATCAAAAAGAGACTAATTAAATATATGGGGATTGATTGTGTAAATCATTCATTCTTATATATGTGGGCTTATGATCCAAGATTCCTTTATGTTGGGTTTAACCCATGTGGTGATCCATGGATACTCCATGGAGGTTAAAACCCATGGAGCATAAGGAATGGGTAAAGTCATGAGTTACATGGTGTAACCCTAATAGCCACACTATATAAGAACCCCTTTAGTTCAAGAAATTGGCACTAGTGATACATATTTTGAGGGCTAGCCGATTTGAACATGTATGTCTTCTTCTCATGGTTATTCCAAGAGTTCATGATGTTGTGTGAACCATTTGAGGTGTCACACTTGGGGCACTAGGCTCTCAAGCTTCATGGAGTCAAGCAACAACAACAAGGTATGTATTCTATCTATTTTATTATCCTAGTATCAATGTTTTGGTATGCTAGTTAGGATAATACCTTGGATAATCATATTTGCATGTATAATAGAGAAAACATAGATCCAAGGTATTTAGGGTTGCATGTACACTTAGGAGTGTTAGATTGCTCAAAACCCAACAGAAACCCCAAACAACCCTGCTGTAAACTCTGCCTCGCTCTGGCAGCAGAGCAGAAAGCTGATCCAGATCTAGTACCCTCGCTGTACACCGTAAGTACTCCCCTACTAGGGTCTCGTATAGTCACTAACTGTTGCTCGCAGTCTATCACCGTTCCAAATCGACTCAACCACTCCATGCCCACTATGACACATACATCACCCATAGCGATCGGTACCAGATCTATAGGAAACTTCACACCAAAAATCTCTAGGGTGCACTCACGGATCATGTCTGTAGCAAAAACCGCATGCTCATCGGCTATAGAAACCTTCAAAGGCCGACTCAACACTTCACGTCAAATACTGATGTGACGACTAAAGGCTATGGACACAAAAGATCGACTCGCACCCGAGTCAAATAATACCAAAGCAGGTACAGAACTCACAAGAAAAGTACCTATACCCAATCATAATATAAGCATAAAATATCTCAAAAGAACTACAATAAGAATACATACCAGCCACGACGTCAGGTGCTGCGCGGATCTCCTCCGCTGTCAGCTGAAAGGCTCTCCCACGAACCCTTGGTGTCTCGGCCTTCGCTGGCCGACTCTCAGTAGCACGCACAGAAGTAGGTGCAGATCCCTGGGCTAATCCCTACACAAGCTGAGGACACTCATCCTTCTTGTGGCCGGTCTGGTTGCAATGGAAGCAAACCGAGAACCCCTTGGGGCAATCCTTCGCCAGGTGCCCCTCTTTGCCACATTTGTAGCAAATCCCCAAACGGCATAAACCCTCGTGACTCTTGCCGCACTTGCCACAAGTGCGGCCCTTTTGGCCCCCAACTCTGGTATCAACGGGCTTAGCCCGCTTCGTTGCCGGCTGCGATTGTACTAGTCTCCGGTCCCTACCCCGGGACTCCTCCTCCTCCCTAGTCTGCATCTCAAGCTCAATCTCCCTCCTCATGGCACTGGCCTGAAGCTCAGCCAATGTCCTGTACGACGAGTTCGCCACAAACTCTCGTATGTCCCTCCTTAGTATGCTCAAGTATCGGCTCACACGTGCCTGCTCAGTGGACACGTGCTCAGGGAAAAATATCGCCCTCTCATGGAACATCCTCGAAATCTCAGTCACTGACTCTGTCTTCTGCTTGAGAGACAGAAACTCCTGTGCCAAACGTTCCCTCTCTACCGGGGGAACATACTCGTCTCGGAACATCTAAACAAACCTATCCTACGTCACCGCAACATGATTTGTATAGGTAAAACCGGCTGTCACAAACTTCCACCAGTCCTTCGCTCCCAAGCGAAGCTGGTTCAGCGCAAACCGAACTCTCAAGTGATCTGGGCATGAACATGTGTAAAAACACCCCTCGATATCAGAGATCCATCTCATCACAATTGGATCCTCTGTCCCACCAAACTCTGTTGGCTTCGTGTTGCTAAACTCCCGGAACAACAGCGAGTCACCTCCCTGAGGCCGAGCAGCGGCGACGGCAGCAGCAGCAGCCTCAGTGACAGCAACGTATCGCTCATCAAAAGTCTCAATCAGGGTGGTCTTAATAGACCCAAACATCTCTGGAATCTCCGCCCGGATAGCTGCGACCACCTCCTCGTGAATCATCCTCCGTATCTCCTCGTCACTAGTCCTACTGCCTCCAGGGTTGTGGCGTGTACTCACCATGATGTCTCTGAAACACAACACAAAATAATCAGAGACCCGCTCAAGTATACTAACACTCGATCACTCGCCCCTACTTGTTCCTTAATATCCTAAGGATTCTTACTTGGACTGCTCACTGATCCAGTGTTTCCAGTAGTACGGGCCCAATACTACCTTCCACACCGCATCTGTATTCACCCCAAGTCCTCCTCCTCGGATCCCAATTGCAAGTACTCTATGCTTCACTAAACACAAGCTACTCTCAAGTAGATCTCTCATAAGGCCGTTCCTGCTAAATACTCCTACTCAGCTCATACTCAAGACAAATCACTGATAACAGAAATCCCTAGGCTAAGGCATCACAAATCAGGCCACCCTAGTCCTAATATATGAAATACCTAGCCTACTCTCTAGCATGCATAATATCTTATTATATATCATAAATATCTTATAACACAAAAGTAAGGGTGTTTTGGGAAATCACTGCTCGGGCTCTGGCTGCTTGTACACACTGCTCCGACTCGTTTGCTCTCAAACTCTTTCTCATTTTTAGAAAATTTATCTCTTTTGAAAATCTTCCTCAAATCCTCAGTTTGAGTCCGAACACACCTGGAGGTGCATCCGAATCCCTCAAACCAAGGCGCTGATACCAACTTGTAACGACGTAATTTTTCAAACAAATTTTTTTCATTTTCAAAACACAAAAACACTCATTTTACAATCTCAAAACCACAAGTGTCTAAAATGTCAACAATCCACAATGTAAATCACAATCCCAGAATCATAAATTTATTTCTCGCCAGTGTGTACAATCATGCCGGCACCTTCCCATGATCCTCAGAACTAGCTGAAACACATAACACATAACACGGTAAGCACAAAGCTTAGTGAGTTCCCCAAAATACCACACACAGCTCGTTAGCCACTTAAGGCTCAACTCAATAAGACCCTCCGGTCAATATTTCTTAATGGGGCCCTCCGGTCCCACAACTCAGCTGGACCCACAGGTCCCTCAACTCAGCAACTCAATACAATACACATTATGCATATCTCAAACAAATAGCAGGATATCTCAATACACAGATAAGCACATAAGACAACTCAGTCACACGAAAGTACCACTCATGGTAAATTATAGTGAGAAGACTCACCTCGTAAGCTAGCAAGTGAAAATCTCGTATTCGGAAATCTCGAACTCTGACCACCGGTCTAGCCTCCACCTAACACATATAATAATTATCCCTAATAAATAATGGCCCTCAATAAGCTAGACTAACCCTTCTACAAACTCACAGAAGGGTAAAAGACTATTTTACCCCTCCATAGGCTTAATAGTCCACAATTTGACCGAACCCTAAAAGTCAACAAAAGTCAACGGTAGGGAGTACGCTGCGCGTACTCCATCTCTATGCTGGGCGTACTCGGCTGCCAAGCAGGCATCGGGGAAGCGCGACCCTACGCTGCACGTACTGGACGTTACGCCCGGCGTACTCTCCAGTTTCCTCTTTCTCAGTCATTTGGTCTTAAACAGTTAAGACCTTGGCTTATATCGTAGATCCAGACTCTCTAATAGCTCTTAACCCATAAAGTCAGTGACTTTAAGCCTTTGCATGGCTGAAATGGTCACCAACCCTTAAAATATACACTCTTTTGTCTCAAGGAGCTCATAACTCATGCATGGAGTGATTCCAACGTTCAAGATTGGATTTTTATGACATTACACCACTCATATGTCCAAAAGGGGAAGGTCCTAGTCTCTGGAGTTCAAGATCTCATCAAGTCTCTACCTTTTTGGGACAAAACCCTAAAATGCTCTATTAGGATGCTCATAACAAAAGAGGGGTAAAGTTTGAAGCTTTATACCTCTATAAGAAGCTCCCAACTCAGATATGCTCAGATCTAGAAGCTTGGATTTCCACTCCTTCTTCTTCAAGGCTTTCTCTTCTCTTCAAGAACACACAAGAACTCTCAAAGGCTCATAAATACACTTATAAGCTCCAAAACGAGGGTTAGGGGACACTTAGGGTTTGTTGTCTGAGAATGGTGGCCAGAAATGAGGCCATCATATCCTTTAAATAGGGGGCTCACCCTATATTAGGGTTTTCATTCTGGGCCTAGTACGCCCAGCGTGCTAGGTGGTCTCCGCGTCACTTGCACGCTGACGAGTACGCTCAGTATACACCTCAGGTACGCCCCGCATACTCGTTTTTACCCCTTTTTATAATAAGGGTGTAAATAGACAATAGCTCAAAAGATCAAGGTTCCCAAGGTATACCTGGACTCGGGATGTTACAGTCATGGAGACAACTAGCATACTAACAACATAATGTAAACATGGGCCGGCGTTGGTGCCTTCGACCCATTAAACCCGGTAAGGAAACTCACCTCGAATGTTGAAAGATAATTGGATAAATCCTCGGCCTCGGAAACAACTCTACACAACCCCTAAACATAAACAATCCTTTAGATACCGATCAATATTTCAAAACCCCTTAAAGGTCAAACTTGGCCAAAGTCAAAGTCAAGGTCAACGCTCTGATTTGACTCAACTCGTCGAGTTATCCCACAACTCGCCGAGTTTCCATTGAGCACATAATCACGATATTTCGATCCAACTCGCCGAGTTTCCCGTTAACTCGTCGAGTTCCTCCTTTTTCAACAGAATCGAGATAAACCCAATCCAACTCGTCGAGTTCTCTTAAGAACTTGTCGAGTTCTTCGATCAGCCAACCCACTTAATGCATTAAGCCACTATTCTTCAAACCGAAGCCCCATATTACAGATCTAGACTGATATTACGTCTAGAATGGTAAAGTTTCCAACTTTACCCATTAAGAACCACCCCAAAGACATTAAGCTCAAATCCTAATCCTAAAAGGCTTATGTCTTAATCCAAAAACTATCAATTCTTCAAGGTAAAGCTCATGAACATATATCTGGACCTTAAAGACTAAAAGGTCACGCAAAGTCTTCAACTTTACTCACATGAATGGCCAAATGAAGCTTAAAAGGCCAAAGCAAAGGCTTAAAGGATGCATGGAGCTCTTAGGACCATAAAGTTGGCACCTTTATGTCATAACAGCTCAAGAGGACCATAGATTTGAAAGGGGTATCTCAATAGGATGACCAACTCCCATCAAACACTCAATCTTGGTTAAACATGCAAAATAATCCAAAGAAGGAGATCTAAGCGTAAAATAAGCAAGGTTGAGACTTTATACCAGAAATGTGTCGGAAGTGAAGCAAGGATTCGAGATCTAGCAGCTCCTTGTATCACCAAGCTTCCCTTTTTTCCAATGGATTCAAATACACACAAAAACACTCAAAATACCTCACAAACACTCAAAAGTTCCTTAGGGTTTCAAGGTTAGGGTTTAGGACAATGGGGTTTAGGACGCAGAAGTAGGGTTTCATTTTTTCCAGCCAACTCGTCGAGTTGAGACCTCCCAACTCGTCGAGTTGGTCACTTAAAATATGCGGTCCATAACATTTCAACACGACGAGTTCGGAGCCACGAACTCGTCGAGTTGCTCTATAAAATTGAATAATTTATAAGTTTAAATACATACCAAGAACCAGGCGTTACAATAATAGAGAAAAAATTCCTTGCACCACATTACTTTGTAACTCTCATGACCTTTCAAATTTATAATAAACTCCTATGACCTTTTAAATTTCTAACAATAAATGTGAGATAAATACAAGAAAATATTTAATACCTAAATAGTCTTCTATAATTCTTTTATAATAATAAGTGGTTTAAAAGCTAATTAATAATAATAATTTGCAGTAACATAAAATCATATATTATATCTGCATTACCTTATAAACATTGATATTTTAAATAATGAGCCAATATTTAAAAAATAGTCAAATACGTAATTTTTAAATCACTTAATCGTAACAAGAGTTAAAACTAACACTAAATCAAGAATTTAATTTTATTTTATTTTCGAGATGATGTGTACAAATTGGTCCAAAAACTTGATGTGTAAAATCTCGTTTTAAAATAATAAAACCGATTTCAACATTGTTGGAGACTACTACATAACTAGATAAGTGTGACCCAATCGTTTCATAGTATAAAAACGGGTGTCAGTTAGAATGTTTGATTATAGATTAAATTAACAAAGAATGGGGAATTGATTATTATACTCAAATAAACACAAATCAATAACCAATAAACCAATTATAAATTTACTAGAAACAAATCACTTTAAGTACTTCGAATTAGACTCGATAACACTTTGCAAATATGGTTGACTACTAAAAGTGAAATGCATATTGATTCATTAATCATCGATTAATAAACTGGTTCACCCTCTTGGTTAGATTCTAACCCTAATGATCTTAAAGATAATTAATACATTAGTAACATAATTAACTATGTAATTCTTGGTCTTAAGTCCGTATTATGCATGATTGGATGCCAACTAATCTAATTAGTCATAAGAATTAATTCATGCAAATATTGGTCATCTAATGCAGTCATACACATTAAAGTTCATGCCTTGCTAACCTAAGCCTTGGGTTTGGTCAATCACTAGTCATAACAGTTTTAATGGTCATAAAATAGCTATGATTCAAGAAAATATAATTATATTAGTCCTTTAACTATATAAACTCAAAAATAGATAACAAATAACAACATTTAAAGCATATAGACCTTAAATCAAACAAGCACAATAACTTAAATAAATTTAAAGATCCAGATAGCAATCAAACCAAAGTAGTAAGGAATCATCTATATCTAAACACAAAGTAAAAGGGTTTTGAAGCCTTCTATAAAAACAAAACACTAGGAAATCATATTGGAAATCTAAATATAGACAGTAAAACAAAACAAGTGATTCCCTAATGATGATCCATCTTGTTCCTTCATATCTTTGCTCCATATCAGCTTAACGGCCCTCGTCCACCTTCTAGACTCTCAAAACACATGTTCTGAGGTTTCTTGTCGACCAAGGAGTGGTAAAATATGGAATTGAAGATTAACTTAAAGGTGTAATCCTATTTTATAGTGATTTATTCTGATAAAGTGTGCGCGCTGCGTTGGATAGATGGACACATCACGTAAGTCAATAAATTTTTTGTATTCATCAAGTGAACCACACGAACGTGTTGCGTGTTAGTTAGGATGCGGTGTGTGATATAGCCTTATTTAACTATATATTTTAGGCCATTATCTAAATATATTTGCTTAAAATGTTATATTTTTAGATATATGATACTTAATATGCTTGAAAATACTTGATTATAGTTAAAATGGGAGCTACACTGCAAAAGGAGGAGAACAGAGCTGAAAAAGATGCAAAAAGGATGTTGTTGGCAGCTCGACTCCTCGTCGTTTTTTTTAAAATATCTCATGATTCGTAACTCTGATTGACAAGATTCAAGATGTTTTGAAAACTATATAAAATTTTGGACAACTTTCATGTTTATGACAAATTATAATTCTCAGTTGCCATGCTATGGAAAAGCCATCTCCATGGCGTGGCAAATACAGTTTTTGCGTGGACGTGAAGATTCCATCTCCCACGGCATGGTAAGTTGTTGGCCATGCCTTGGAGCCGAAAAATGTATAAAAAACAAGATTTCCAACCCTAATCGGTGCGAGGGATTTGGCAGCCCACATGTGCGACTTGTACTTCGTTTTGAAGTCCAGAAGCCCTGTAAGGGTCGACTTTGAAGCTAGAGAGCCGATTAGAGCAAGGATATAAAGATTCAAGTGCTAATACATCGAGATTTCACTTTGGGTTTGCTTGATGATTGTGTCTTGCAATATTTTGGTGATATTTTTCTTGTTTAGTTTACTGAATATGGTGTAAAAACCTTTACTTTCACTAGATATTGATGAAACCTTATTGATATAATTTGATTTTGTTATTTATGAATTAACTGAGTTTGGTTTTTACTTGTGTTTGATAGATCATCAACCTAATATGTTATAGTTCTAATTTTTATCTCTTATTTTCAAGTTATGTGTAGTTAACCATTTCAATTGCATAAACTTGATATTTAGCTACTTATGATCATTGAATAGTTAGATCTAGTGATTGAACAAATCCAAGGGTTAGGCTATATTAATTAGTAACTTTGAATGTGTTAGAGAACATTAATTATCCATATTATGTACTTGTATTTCTTGTCTTGATCATAGATTTGTAATCATAAGATCTTATCATTCATAGTCCAAATAATCTTTGAAATCAATTTAGAGTTCAACTTGTTCTAGACCATTGTATAGTAGTTCATGAATTTGTAACCACTAGGAGTTGGAACATGATAACTAGTAATATTACAATTCGGTAATCAACTCATTAATCCATTGCACTTCTAATAAATCAAACATAGAAACTTGAGGGATTCATATTCTAGTGGAAGTACTTCTTATCTTTTGTTTTAATTTAGTTATTTACTTCATTTGATTAATAAAGCGTTAAAACTAGTTTAATTTAGTTTACACAAAAACCTCATCTTTAATTTTCTATTATTACTTTAATTAACATTTAAATTATTTGATCTAAACCATTCTCGTTTCCTGTATTCGACACCCTTTCTTACCTTAAACTATATTACTTCACGACTAGGTACACTGCCTATTTGTGTTTAGGACTAGTTGAGATTAGATAAGACTTTATAATTAAAAAACTAGTACATACATAACACATCAGTGTGTTCCTCGTCTTTCAACACATTTTCCCAGCCTCTCCTATTCCTGAAAACATTGCCTTATGATTATGATAAAGAGAAATTACAAGGGTTCTCAATGAAAATCATAAAGACTACAAAGAATAAAGTGGATATAAATAGTAGCAAGACAAAACCCTAACGGGCTAAAGGCTAAAGGGCCCATAAACAAGTGCGCTAATAATATATAGGCTAACATCCCCCCTCAAACTCACAATCCCACAACAATAAGCATTGAGAGTTTGTCACACAAGAACCGAAACCGAGAAGCCGATTGAGCCTTCGTAAAAATATCCGCAAGCTGCAAGGTTGATGAAACAAACGGAAACGATATGGTCCTGACCTGTATGTGATGACAGGTAATATGACAATCAATCTCAATGTGCTTCGTTAGCTCATGAAAAACAGAATTCCTTGCAATTTGTGTCGCACTTTTGTTATCACAATGCAATGGAGTAGATGAAGAAATGTGAACTCCCATATCCGCAAGCAGCCAATGTAACCAGATAATCTCACATGTAGTTACAACCACAACATGACATTCAACCTCCGTGGAAGATCTAGAAACAACATCATGTTTCTTGCTCTTCCATGAAATGAGAGACTCTCCAAGAAATACGCAAAATCCGGTGGTGGATTTACGATCATGATGATCGCCATCCGAATCAGCATCACTATAGGCACGTAACTCAAGAGAAGACGTCGAGGGAAACAAAAGGGTCTGAAACTGAGTGCCATAAATATATCTCAGAATACGGAGAATAGCTCCCCAATGAACAAATGTAGGAGCAGTAAGAAACTGACTGACAACATGAAAAACATGAGCAATATCTGGACGAGTAACTATCAGATAGACCAAACTTCACACAACAGTGCGATAAAGATTCGGATCAGACAAAGGAACACCATCGGTAGGAGAGTATCGTGCATTGGTTTCAAGAGGAGTATCAATAGTCCGATTGTCAGAGAGACCCGCCCGTGTAAACAAGTCATATATATATATATATATATATATATATATATATATATATATATATATATATATATATATATAGTCTGAGAAAGAAGATACCCTCTCTTAGACTGAGCTACCTCAATACCCAAGAAATAACACAGTAAGCCCAAATCCTTCATAGCAAATCGATGAGATAGATCATGATTCAAAGACTCAATACCACCATGGTCATCACCAGTAATAATCATGTCATCCACATATAAGGATAAAAGAATTTGTCCTACACTCAAGCATCTAACAAACAAAGTAGAATCATGATTACTCTGGACAAATCCAAGAGAGCTAATCACTATGGATAATTTCTCAAACCAAGCACGAGGGGCTTGCTTGAGACCATAAAAAGCTTTACGAAGCCGACAACCTTCACCCGGTGGATGCTGAATTCCTGGGGGAGGAATCATATAAACCTCTTCATGGAGCTTGGAAGGAGAAAGAAGAAGTTAGTGAAGAAGAACTTGTATAGCTTAAGCTTAAAGATCTGAGACATCATCATCATTTAGCACTCATGGGAGGTAAAAAAGCTCAAAACTTGTGTCATGAATGCTTAGATATCTTGTAATGGGGTTTTGGACCTTTTTGGTCCCAAGAATGGAACTTTATGATTCTAAATCCATTTTTACGCTTAGGGTTGCCACCCTTAGTGTTATTTGAGTCCCAAAGACGTAAAAGTTACCACCTTGAAGGTCTTAATGTAGCCATGCATCAGTATTAGTCATTTTTATGGAAGTAGGTTGCTATATTTCTAGTTTGGGTCCATTTAGGGGTTTGCAAGCCACCAAGTAATCGACTTTATTGGTTAAGACACTTTATTGGACTCAGATCTGTGTTTGGAGCTTAAGGTCTTAAGGGATTAAGCCTTTTTTGGAGATTATGGCTTAACATGGTAGTACGATGGGCGTACAAGCCCGTACACGCAGCGTACAAGCCATGTAGCCTGTATGCTTAGCGTACAGACGAGTACGCCCCGCGTACTCACTGGATTTGGGTTCTTCGTCATTTGCGCCTCGGGTTGGGCCATTTCATGGACTTTTCTATTTTGGGCCATAGTGGGCCATCAAAAATCAGTTAGTTTGGGCTAAGAATATGTTGGACTTAAGAGAAGGCCCATTTGAGGAGTTGGGCCTAATTTAGAAATTTGGGCCATTGGTGGGCCACTAGTGGGCTTGGAAAGGCTATCTAGATTTTGGCCTTTCATGTTATGGTTTTGAGCCTTAGACATGGACCAAATTAGATCGGGGGTAAAATGGTCATTTTACCCTAAGAAGGATTATTAGTTTTTGACAAAGTGTTGTTGTGGTAATGATAGCTCGGGGAGTCGTTGGAGCAGCCGTTAGAGATTCCTTACCGTGGGATTTTGCATTCAGCTTTGCGAGGTGAGTTTCCTCCTGTAGGAACGGGTCGAAGGCACCAAATATCGGCCCGTTTATGTGTGTTAGTATGTTCCAGACTAAGGTCCGATGTCGGGCGGTGCCCGATGAATGTTTATATGCTTTCCGGATTTCGGTCCGATGTCGGGCGATGCCCGAGGAATGTTTGTATGCTTGATATCTTCGTGATTCTTACATGTGTCTGTATTTGTATGTTTCCGGATTTCGGTTCGATGCCGGGCAATGCCCAAGGAATGTTAGTATGCTTCCATATTTCGGTCCGATGTCGGGCGGGGCCCGATGTCGGACATTGTCCGATGCCGGGCGGGGCCCACGATATGTTTATATGCAATTATGTGCTTATATGTATGGTATGTGGTAGTTTGGGGAGACTCACTAAGCTTCGTGCTTACAGTTTTCAGTTTTGGTTTCAGGTACTTCTGGTAGCAAAGGGAAGAGCTCGGGATGACTGTAGTGCACACACCATTATGTTTAGCCTGAGATGATTACTCTGATGTTTTGATTTGGAAACTCTGATAATAATGTTTTTGAGATGGTTTGACTTATGTTTTCTATGAAGTGTTTTGATAACTATGGTTTTATTTAATGATTAAAAACTAAATTTTTGGTCATGATTTTTGGGGTGTTTCAAAGTTCTTCATAACGTAACTCCAATGCGTATAATTCTTTCCATCTAGACGAGTACTGATTGACTGAAGGTAATCATCCTTTCTAGTCATGTTGACAATGAATAAATAACCACAATAACAGTATAACAATCTGAGAATGAGAGGAGTAACAAACCAGCGGAAGCAATCAATCAGACAACAAGAAATCGAACAACAACAACGAATCAACATCAACAGCAAACGAATACCATCAAGCAAACGAAATTCACCAACAAAGAAACATCAACAGTTTGAGCGAAACTTCCTTCGAAACTGCTACAATAACCCTAGAAAAGTTCGATCCGCGCCACAGATGACTGCAACAAAAGCTTCTAACAACGTATCAAACCTCCGCTCTGATACCATGATAACATTGCCATATGATTATGATAAAGAGAAATTACAAGGGTTCTGAATGAAAAGCATAAAGACTACAAATAATAAAGCGGATATAAATACTAGCTAGACAAAACCCTAGTGAGCTAAAGGCTAAAGGGTCCATAAACAAATGGGCTAATAATATATAGGCTAACAATTCCAACACCGTTTCCAACCAATTTTCTTCCAACTCATTATACGCACAAAATGAAAATTACAAAAATTATGAGCACATTTTAACCTAATCTACATCAATATATAGCATATATGTATATGATATTGTATAAAATAACTATGTAAAATAGGCGATATCAAAATACCCCACAATTAGTACTCAACTTTAAAATTACTTCAAGTGTCGGCTACTATACTTTACCAAACAATTCAATTTAAGGCCACTAATTACAGTTAGAATTATATGCATATCTTTGTTCTAATCCTAATAACTTTCCAAGCCTCAAATACTCACATTCTTCATAAATGTGCACCACTCATTTTGAAAAATACTCACTTATACATCACCTCAAAATATACCCTTCAAACTCCTTAACCTCATAGTATGTTTGATAAATTCTCAAATTTCCTAGACTCAAAAGAAAATGAAAATAACATAGAAAATTAAAAATTCAAAGTTGTTGACTTTTTCCAAACTTTTGGTATTTTCCTTATTGCCTTGATTTTTTTCGATTTTATTTTCCTTATTCTTTATTGACTTTTATTTGACTCTTTTTGCGCTTCTTTTTTTTTCTTTTCAAAACTCACCTTTTTGTACTCTTATCGTTTCACACATAGCTATAAATAAATATACTTAATAACAAATGTGGAGCCCATGACTTTTGATGAAACTCTTGTAGTGGAGTAATTCGTCAATCTAATCCGAGTCAATACGCGTTAGGTGGAATGGATGAAACATCTCATGGATGACCTAAATCAAGTCTCAAAGGTCACATAATGGCTCCACACCTAACATATAGATAACTAGAATTAATAATAGGTAACTAAAAACAATAGCTTGAGAACTTAACTTCTATAATGTCCCAAAACTCATAGCAAAATTTTCATTTTTAATTAGGAAAAACATTCAATACATATATCATAAAGGATCATCAACGTCAATCAATGTTTCAAAAAGAACATCAGAGTATCATCAAATCATAAGTGTGAAATCTCCAGTGGATGTGATGTAATCATGTCAGACCCTTCCCTTTCGAACTGGAAGTACCTGAAAATGTTAAACCACAAAATTGTAAGCATGAAGCTTAGTGAGTTCCCCAAAATACCACATACCAAATAAATGGGCCCAGCCCAACACATAATAGCTAAATGGGCCCAACCCAACATACATAAATAGGCCCAACCTAACATAATAATGTGTCTAGCCCAACATACGTGATAATTGGCCTAGTCCAACATGCCTAATAATGGGCCCACCCTAACATACAAATGGGCCTAACCCAACATAAATAATAATGGGTCCATCCCAACATACAAATGGGCCTAGCCCAACATAAATAATAATGGGCCCAACCCAGCATACAAATGGGCCCAACCCAACATACAAATGGGCCTAACCCAACATAAGCATGCAAGAGTCACAATACAACTAGCACAATCCAATGGGTCAGAATTGGTGCCTTCTACCCATGAGTACAATGAGAAGACTTACCTCAATCTGATGTCAGACAAATGAATCACACACCAAGCTGCCTAAACTGAAACTCCCCACACTGCATAACACATCGTAAACCCTACTTAGAATTAGGTAACAACCCCAATCACAAGTGTTGATTTTGATTGGCCTATTTAGGTAAAAGACTATTTTCCCTTTCACGGATAGGACCCACCCCTCAAGAACTAAAATCCAAAAAGACCAAAAGTTGGCCTTCTGGGGTTGCGTCATGCGTACCCGTTCTCTACGCATTGTGTTGAGCCTTCTGATAGAAAAACATGGTTAAACCAAGCTACGTGTTGCGTAGCTAAGATTACGTCTTGCGTAATCGTGTTGTTTGCCAACTTACCTATTAAGACCTTAATGCCTTAAGATCAAACTTCCAATTCTCAGACATGAACCTCATGGACATCTTAAATGCTAAAATCACAACCTTTATGCCTTTGTATGGATACAACGAGTACAAAACCAAACCCTATGTCTTTAACGTAACCCACGAGCTCAATAGATCAAACATGGTTGAATGGGATTGACCAAGATCCCATTTTTGTGGTTCACAAAGCTTAGAAATGATAAGAGACACTCCTCATGAGGTCTGGAGTTCTTCAAACTCCCTAGATCCAAGATTAAGGGACAAAAACTCATACAAACTCACAATAAGCTAGATCTAACAAAAGGATCAACAAGGTTTAGACTTTATACCTTCTGGAAGATGTTGAAGAAGAGTAGAGTCTGGATCTACAAGCTATGGACTCCAAGCACACCTTCCAAGTTCTCCTTTTTCACCAAAAACACACAAAAATATCACTTCAAGCTTCAAGGATCACAGCAAGGGCTAGGGTTTCGAAGTTAGAGAAGGAAAGGGTGGAGGTTGAACATCGGGAGGCTCTCAAGAGATTAGAGCATTTAAATAGGGCTCACATCACCTCAAATAGGGTTTGAACTCAACGCACCTACGCCGTGCGTAACCAAAATTACGCCATGCGTAGGGCAATAGGTCCTCCCATGCGCTTATCGATCTACGCCCCACTTAGATGGTCCATACTCAAAATTTAATTAAAATAATTATTAATTTAAGGTTGTATTTGGGAAATAGGTGTTACAACTTCAAACTTTATTTTCTAACGACTCAATCAACTGATCAATGACTAAAATAAATTTTCAAGGGGTTTAGTTCCGCAAACAATGCAAAATATGTTATAACCCTAAAAATACCCAAGTGCATATATTTTGCTCATGATTTCACTAAAATAAAAAAGTCACATATATACTAAACCATAAATAGTAACCTACACCTCATGAATTGTTTCAAATTTATTCCAGATAATATAAGTAAACACAAGTTGGATGAAATAATACTAAGTTAAAATTTTAACTTTAGGCCCAAATTTCAACTAGCAATGTAATTTCGTAATTTTCGACCCCATACCTCACACTTATATCATACAATGCTCTGGTTTTATGCACACTTAAAATAAATATAAATAAGAAAAAAGGACAAAATCCTCTGCGATATAATAGCGAGGTTGAAATCTGAATGTTGGTGGGTTGCTTAAAAAATTGTGTTGTACTAATGATACGCTGAAAAACTGAATACTAGACCGCTTCTAACATTTTCTTCTTCTACTATAAATCTTTACCGTGTGCAGATTAATTGGAGAAAGCATCGTGTTACTTCAAAATCACATAAATATGTAAACATGGCCCAATGTGTTGCATCATAGGGATGAATGTATCGTATTCATAGAATGTTAGGAATGATTATCATGATGATAGATACTGAGGTGAAACACATAGAAAATTAACAATGTACATTTATCAAAACATTATAAACTTCTATCACAAGTAAATTGGACTTGATTTGTGTCGACAAAACATGTGTCTCGTCTTTCGTTATTGTAATTTCCCTTTCAAACCAGTTGCATCTTCTTCAAAAGCCAATTTTCAATCTTTATGGGTGGCACCCTACACTTATTTGATGCTAACGCCTCTCTAAAAATCTCTTGTTTCGGAATCACACTTGGTCTTAATCGCTGAACTTACTTCCAACATCCTATGGGGGAAAAAATTCTGCAAAGATCTAACACATCGAAAAGCATCATTCTAAAAAAAACAAAAAAAAATAGCATACTAAATAGAATAATCTAAACCAAATAAAACATAAGTACTAAGTTTCAAACACACGAAAATAAAAATAAAATTAAAAACAAAGGATAAATATCACTAGTCATCATCATAATTAGGTTGTTGTTGTGTACCTGATGTTCCGACGCTATCACCCTGATGTTGATAAGGTGTGTACCACGAAGGAAAAGGAGGAAATGAGATGGAATTGTTGCTCAGTATGGTACCCCATGTTTTTGAAAAGGCCAAATAAAGTGCTTCCCATCCACTGGAACTGAACCTGTTAACCTACAAATTCATCCTTATCCCATCGTGTCCAAATTATATCTCCTCCATGCGATGTGCAAGGTATCAAATCAATCTCGTGCATGGGCCCCTATTGTGAAACTGTTGTTGCAACTCATCACCTCTAACATCTTTGTACGAGTGTTTCCACTTCAACAACTGGATCGATCAAGTCATTAGCTACAATATGATGTATCTAATTTAATTGGGTCTCGCTTGACCAACCGCATAGTCTCAAGAACTCTTGCATCCATCACTCATGGATCATATTGGAGCATCTTACAAATATCAACACTTGGAACCAATCTACATGACTTTTCTAAATAAGTGATAAATGATGGGTTTGAGCACAAAGAACATCCTAAGTGCTCATGCAAACCCTAATGCTTGGATCTAGGTTTCTCTAATTGTACATGCATTCATTTAAGACTTTCAAACACTAGATCTAATAAGAGTAATTCAAAATTATAAGAAACAAATAAGATCTAGATCATTACCTCTTGTTTCTTGCTTGAATCTTCTTGTCTTTGAAGCTTAGAGTCACAAGTGTCACTCCTCTAATGGCTTACAAACACCAATAGCAAAAGAATGATCTTGGAGAGAGGGTGGAGGCTTCTTGAAATCGGCTCTATCACTCTTAGGGTTAGGGTAGCCGATTTCTGTAGCCTAGGGGTCCTATTTATACTGGAGCTGCTAGGGTTTCAGTCAAAAACCCTACTGGACTGCTTAGGCCTTAATCTATCCAAGGAAGCTTCTGGAATAAAGCCTTAGGGCCGAAATTAAGGATGGACACATCCTAATTTCGTCCATCCCTAGTCCAAAAGGCTCCTTAGCCCAATACTCAACTATCACACATTTGACAGTTTACGTCCCTAATATTAAATTAATATCTTTTAGCCACAAAATTAATTTCTTAATTAATTCTTGTCTAATATTAATTTAATTATATGATTTTTCCATTAATATATTATTCATATAACATATTAATAAATCATAATAACCTCTTTCTTAATAAATCATCCTATCATGTTGCTTTGGTGAAGGCAAGCCAAAAGGACCATGTACAACTGGGTCAAGTACTTACCAAATATAGTTACGGGCTTAGACAGTAATCCAATAGTCTCCCACTTGGATAAGTCTAGTAACTACAAATGTAAGCACAATCCGATTAGCAATCGTAGCTCTCAAAGACGCTGTCAAACTATGATCTTATCAGTAACCTGTCCTTTAGATAAGGGATCGTATAATCCTCTGTTCTGGATATCGTGCGGACAATTACATGGAACATAGTCATACTTATCATCCAACAGTTTGTTTCTCGATCTCTGATTCATTTGACATAGAACTTAAATGAACACATCAATTCAGTCCTGACCGGGCCCGGCACATAAGTCAAACTAAATCATCTAGGGGCCCTGATATCGCTTTTACCCTCCTAGGATAAAAGGAATATATAAACTTCGAATTATATGCATTTACTATCCACTAATCAAATCATACACAACAATGAGTTTTATAACATCAAGTTACTGATGCGTTTAAGCATTATCAATGCACAACTAATTATCAAACAATAAACCATATATCTAGGTTTTAAGACCATATGATATTATCGTCTTGTGATCACTCGTGATGAATTCCATGAAGTGATTCCAGCAAGCGTGGGTTTATTCCAATGCTCAAAACTTGTTCATAAGCACTCATGAACGTTGTAGCAAACTTTTGCTATGTCTAATACACTTTAGACAATCTACACACCAGTTCATGACAGTCTTCATTCATATGTACTTCCAACATATGAGCGACTGTGGATCATTTGAATAATCTTATTATTCAGGAAGTCAAAACATGCAAAATGAAACAATAGGTAAACAATTAACATAGGACAATAACATTACTAATAAATAATACTCTTTTATTTAATCATCAAATGTTAATTACAATTTATCTATTACACGTTTCTAAACTATCTAATCTAAACTAATATCGTCCTTCAGCCCGATGCTCCTAGCGTACTGCAAGTGTTTAACCCTACTCAGTCCCTTCGTAAGTGGATCTGCTGGGTTATCCTCCGAAGATACCCTCTTCACTACGAGGAGTCCTTCTTCCACCCGATGTCGAATAAAGTGATATTTTCTGTCGATATGTTGAGATCTGCCATGATCCATTGGTTCCTTGGTCAAGGCAACCGCTACTTCATTATCATAGAAAATTTCCATGGGCTCCTTTATGGCTGGCACAACTCCAAGGTCTCCAATGAAGTTCTTCAAGCATATTGCCTCCTTTGACGCTTCGCTCACCGCTATGTACTCTGATTCGTACGTTGAATCAGCTAGGTTCTCCTGTTTGGAACTTTTCCAAGTCACTGCTCCTCCATTTAGGGTAAAGACCCAGCCCGACTGCGAATGATAGTTGTCCCTATCGGTTTGAAAACTGGCGTCACTGTACCCTCGCACCTTTAAGTCATCACTCCCACCGAGGACTAGAAACCATTCCTTTGTCCTCCGAAGGTACTTAAGAATGTTCTTGACTGCGGTCCAATGTGCTTTGCCAGGGTTCCCCTGATATCTGCTGACCATGCTCAAAGAAAAGGCCACATCAGGGAGAGTACAAGTCATAGAATACATAATCGAGCCAACTGCGGAACCGTATGGTACTCGGCTCATTTCTGCTATCTCGACTTCGGTACTCGGACTTTGAGTCTTACTCAACTTGGCATTACTTTGGATTGGTAACTCCCCCTTCTTTGAATTCTCCATACTAAAACGTTTTAGTACCTTGTCTAAGTAAGTATTCTGACTAAGTCCTATTAGTCTCTTACTTCTGTTTCTCACTATCCTTATTCCCAAAATATAGGCAGCCTTTCCGATGTCCTTCATAGTGAAGCACTTCCCGAGCCAGGACTTTACTTCCTGCAGCGTCGGGATGTCGTTTCCTATGATTAGTATGTCATCGACATACAATACGAGGAAGCTTACTATACTCCCACTCGCTTTCACATATACACATGATTCATCTTCGCTTCGCAGAAAGCCAAACTCTTTATCTTTCTCATCGAAACATAGATTCCATCTGTGAGATGCTTGCTTAAGTCCATAAATGGACTTCTCAAGCTTACACACTCTATTGGGATGCTTCGCATCGACAAAACCCTCTGGTTAAGCCATGTAAACATCCTTAGCCAACTTCCCATTTAGGAAAGCGGTTTTGACATCCATTTGCCATATTTCATAGTCATGAAATGCAACAATGGCTAGCATCACCCTGATAGATTTTATCTTCACAACGGGTGAGAAGGTTTCATCATAGTCAACTCCGGGAGTTTGAGTGAAACCCTTCGCAACCAATCGCGCCTTATAGGTGTGTACATTCCCATCCATGTCGGTCTTCTTCATGAAGATCCACTTGCACCCGAACGTCTTACGACCTGGCACATTATCAACCAAATTCCAAACTTGGTTGTCATACATGGACTGAATCTCGCTGTCCATCGCCTCTTTCCACTTTGTAGACTCCGGGCCTGCCATGGCTTCCTTATAGCTGTTAGGTTCGTCCAAATTTATTAGTGTACTATCACTAATATACGTATCCCCTTCTGTGGTAATATGAAAACCATATAACTGGGGTTGAACCCTAACTCTTTCGGAACGTCTAAGAGGTAATGACTCGTCAATTGGTTCAACCGGAGTTTCCTCCTCGGGTTGAACGCCGGTGTTAGAGGTTCCTTCATCGCTCGACTCTTGAAGCTCTTCAAGATCGATTTGCCTCCCACTGTCACCTTGGCTTATGATTTCTCGCTCTCGAAAAACCCCTCTCCTCGCAACGAAGACAACATTGTCACTCGGTCTATAGAAGAGATATCCAAAGGACTTCTGTGGGTAGCCGATGAAAATACATCGCTCACTACGAGGTTCGAGCTTGTCGTGAGTCTCTCATCTTATGAAAGCTTCGCAACCCCAAACCTTGATGTGTGCCAACGAGGGAGCTTTCCCTGTCCACATTTCGTGAGGTGTTTTGGCAACCTTCTTCGTAGGGACTAAGTTAAGGATATGGGCGGCAGTATCTAAGGCATACCCCCAGAATGAGATAGGTAACGAAGCACGACTCATCATGGAAGGAACCATGTCTAGCAAGGTTCGATTACGCCTCTCAGCCACACCATTCAACTGTGGTGTCCTGGGTGGCGTCAATTGTGAAACAATTCTGCATTCCTTGAGATAGTCGTGGAATTCAAGACCTAGGTACCCTCCACCTCGATCAGATCGAAGCATCTTGATTTTCCTGCCCAACTGATTCTCCACTTCTTGCTTGAACTCTTTGAACTTTTCAAAGGTTTCTGACTTATGCCTGATTAAGTAGATATAACCATATCTGCTATAATCATCGGTAAAAGTCACGTAGAAGCGGCAGACATCCCTTGTGGTGGATCTAAATGGTCCACATACATCTGTATGTATGAGGTCCAATAAACCCTCACCCCTCGCACAAGTGCCAGTGAAGGGTAGCTTGGTCATCTTTCCAAGTAAACAAGATTCGCACAAGTCATCGTCTCTAAGGTCGAATGACTCCAACACTCCATCCTTTTGGAGTTGGGCTATGCGCTTCTTGTTGACATGTCCAAGACGACAATGCCACAAGCATGCTTTATCCAAATCATTGGAAGAATCAATACATAACACATCATTTCCTAGTTTGTCTACAACCATCATAGTTTCATATATTCCATTACAAGGCAAAGCTTCAAAATATAAAACACTATTATGATAAGCATAAATAGAACCCTTTTCATTATCAAATGAATATCTAAATCCTTGTCTATATAAATCATGAAATGAAATGATGTTTCTTGCCATATCTGGCGAATAGCAACAATTATTTAAATCTAAACCTAATCCATTACTAAGCACTAAGGAATATACTCCAATTTTGGTGACAGGCGACGATCTTCTCTTTCTCATGATTAGGTTTATCCTTCCACGCTCCACATCCCTATTTCTTCTTAGTCCCTGCAAATCAGAACATATGTGAAAACCACATCCTGTATCAAGAACCCAAGAAATAGCATGCGATGAATCATTAGATTTAATAGTGTAAATACCTGCGAAGGACGGCTTGATCTTCCCATCCTTGATAGCTTGCAGATATTCTGGGCAGGTTCTTTTCCAATGCCCTATCTTGTGGCAATGGTGGCACTCTGCCTCCTTAGGGTTAGAGTTGGGTTTAGCAGAACCAACTTTGGTTCCACTAGAAGAGGTACCATCTTGGGAATTTCCCTTGTGGTGGCTCTTTGAGGGAGCCTTCCTCTTGTTACCTTTCCCTTGCCCTATTGCCAAGACAGGGGCAGCAGTAGGAGTTGGAGTTGATGCAACAGATTTATCTTTGAGGTTGCTCTCAGCAGTCCTCAATAGTCCTTGAAGCTTGCTCAAGGTGACCTCCTCTTTGTTCATGTGGTAGGTAATGCGGAACTGGCTATATCAGGGAGGCAAGGAATGAAGGATGATGTCAATTGCCAACTCTTCATCAAAGTTCACATTCAACTTTAGCAGGCGATTGACATATCTCTGCATCTTTTGCAGATGAGCAGTAAGGGACTCTCCATTACCCATTTTGGTAGTGATCATCGAAGTGATGATCTCGTACCTTTCTTGCCTAGCGCTTTGGTGGTACCGGTCCAGCAGATCCTGATGCATTTCATAGGGGTACATGTCCTCATAGGACTTCTGGAGTTGTGCAGTCATAGTCACTAGCATGATGCAATGGACTTTCGTGGCATCACGCTCATGGGCCTCAAAGGCCGCAATCTCTTCAGCAGTAGCAGTGTTGAGGTTGATCTCCTTCAGCTTCTCATCAAGGACATACTCTTTGTCCTCGTAACGAGTGACCATTCGAATGTTGCGGATCCAATCATTGAAATTGGACCCGTCAAAGATCACTCTCCCACACAAGTTCATGAGTGAGAATGATCTAGAGGAAGTAGAACCAGAAGCGTTGTTGTTGATGTTAGACATCTGAAAAGGAAAAAGAACAAAGTTTGATTAGAAATGAATCCCCAATTAAACACCCAAATGAGAAATTAGGGCTAGGACCCAACAACATTATTTACAAATTAGAAAGGGATTCCGTAATCTAACAAGTAAATAATTGGAAGGTAAGTGATTGACGATTCACTAATTCTCCACCATGAAAAACGAAAAAGAGATTAAGTTTTAAATGTATTGAAAAACCCTAGATCTTTTGAGATTCATTGAACTTTTCAATGGCATGTTTAAATCTCGATATGCCCCTCTAGTTTGTGACTGTGATACCGAGGATCACAAAGCGGCTGTGAATAACCATGCAAATATACATGGTGCCCTCATTGTTACAGTCACCTATTCGATGTGTCGGTTAACCACACACGCTCCATCGAACTATGACAAACATTGACTCACCCTTTGTCACCTCTGCTTAGAACCCAATTAGTGTGCTGGTTAACCACACACGCTCCACTAACGTCTTAGCAAGGGTACAAAGTGTAATTTCATGGAATTGCATCAATTCACTTTTGCCTAAAGTAACTGAGATTGGGAATTTTGTAAAAACATTTAGTTACTTTATATAGATTCATTATACTTTTTAATGAGGAAGTGTTTTCCCTATCCTACCCGTTCGGCTAACGACGCTCCAGTAGTCAAGGATGCGGTGGGTAAGAGTGGATACCCAATGGCGGTCAATATACAGGCCGCTTCCTTAAACACCCCTTATAGACTAGCTTCGTGAATGAGGCCTACTAACGGTAAGACTAGCATTTAAGTTATACATATATATATATATATATATATATATATATATATATATATATATATATATATATATATATATTAATCTTGTAATATTATAATAGTATAGGGTGAATTTTAAACTTGTAAAATTCTAGGGTTTGAAATTTAAATAGTTCAAATTAACTTTTAATCATAAAATTTAAATTTCAAAACTTGAGGACAAGTTTTGAACTTTTCAAAACACAATGGATCAAATAGCAAATAATTTAAATTAAACAATTAATTTAATGATTATCTAAATTTGACCTAATCAATTTTATTTACAAGATAATTCAACAATTAATTCAAATAATCAAATATTATCAAATAAGGAATTTATTATTTAAACAATTGGTAATTATCTTTTGATTTGGTAAGGATAATCATAAAACAGTAATAAAATTCGGATTTTTTTAGTCAAAAACGATTTAGGTAAGTATCCTCAAGCAAAACAGCAAGAGATCCCGAAAATCTCTCTGTCTGACAGCTAAACTCGTCGAGTTCACATTGGAACTCGTCGAGTTCATCCAACTCGTCGAGTTCCCTATGGAACTAGTTGAGTTCATCAGACAGACATCACAAAATCGAATTGAAAGCATGAATGAATAAACAAGGCATCAATACAACAGAAACCAAACATAGCTCTGATAATACTGATGGGTTTGAGCCAAAAGAACATCCTATGTGCTCAAGCAAGCCCTAATGCTTGGATCTAGGTTTCTCTAATTGTACATGCATTCATCCAAGACTTTCAAACACTATATCTAATAAGAGTAATTCAAAATTATAAGAAACAAATAAGATCTAGTTCATTACCTCTTGTTGCTTGCTTGAATCTTCTTGCCTTTGAAGCTTAGAGTCACAAGTGTCACTCCTCTAAAGGCTTACAAACACCAATAGCAAAAGAATGATCTTGGAGAGAGGGTGGAGGCTTCTTGAAATCGGCTCTATCACTCTTAGGGTTAGGGTAGCCGATTTCTGTAGCCTAGGGGTCCTATTTATACTGGAGCTGCTAGGGTTTCAGTCAAAAACCTTAATGGACTGCTTAGGCCTTAAGCTATCCAAGGAAGCTTCTGGAATAAAGCCTTAGGGCCGAAATTAAGGATGGACACATCCTAATTTCGTCCATGCCTAGTCCAAAAGGCTCCTTAGCCCAATACTCAACTATCACACATTTGACAGTTTAAGTCCCTAATATTAAATTAATATCTTTTAGCCACATAATTAATTTCTTAATTAATTCTTGTCTAATATTAATTTAATTATATGATTTCTCCATTAATATATTATTCATATAACATATTAATAAATCATAATAACCTCTTTCTTAATAAATCATCCTATCATGTTGCTTTGGTGAAGGCAACCCAAAAGGACCATGCACAACCGGGTTAAGTACTTACCAAATATAGTTACGGGCTTAGACACTAATCCAACAATAAAGTGCCTTAGAAAAATGAGGTTGTCGGGTGTAGTTCCCGTATATCTCTTTTCTAGATAAACAACGAAAATATAAGGGAGCTCGATGTGAACTTCTGTGTTAAAAAGCACCATACAAAAAATAGATCAGAGATGGGCACCCTCTCGCCTTCCCTGTGGTGAGTAATAGAAGTAGAGATAAACCTGTGGAGTAATGTAGTAAGGGGAGATCTAAAACTTTTCTCACAAGCATCTCTAGGTACATATCCCATAATAGCGGTCACAAGTGTCACATCAATAGCAAAAGAATGATCTTGGAGAGAGGGTGGAGGCTTCTTGAAATCGGCTCTATCACTCTTAGGGTTAGGGTAGCCGATTTTTGTAGCCTAGGGGCCCTATTTATACTGGAGCTGCTAGGGTTTCAGTCAAAAACCCTAATGGACTGCTTAGGCCTTAAGCTATCCAAGGAAGCTTCTGGAATAAAGCCTTAGGGCCGAAATTAAGGATGGACACATCCTAATTTCGTCCATGCCTAGTCCAAAAGGCTCCTTAGCCCAATACTCAACTATCATACATTTGACAGTTTAAGTCCCTAATATTAAATTAATATCTTTTAGCCACAGAATTAATTTCTTAATTAATTCTTGTCTAATATTAATTTAATTATATGATTTCTCCATTAATATATTATTCATATAACATATTAATAAATCATAATAACCTCTTTCTTAATAAATCATCCTATCATGTTGCTTTGGTGAAGGCAACCCAAAAGGACCATGCACAACCGGGTCAAGTACTTACCAAATATAGTTACGGGCTTAGACACTAATGCAACAATAAAGTGCCTTAGAAAAATGAGGTTGTCGGGTGTAGTTCCCGTATATCTCTTTTCTAGATAAACAACGAAAATATAAGGGAGCTCGAGGTGAACTTCTATGTTAAAAAGCACCATACAAAAAATAGATCAGAGATGGGCACCCTCTCGCCTTCCCTGTGATGAGTAATAGAAGTAGAGATAAACATGTGGATTAATGTAGTAAGGGGAGATCTAAAACTTTTCACACGAGCATCTCTAGGTACATATCCCATAATAGCGGTCATCACCTAGAATTCATCCCCCCCGAAAATTAGCAAGCTGTATAGTTAATACAACTCTTCTAAAATAAGGGAAAGTGAATACTAGAGACATCAACTGGCATATAAATACCCAGTCTGACTGTCAGATCAATAATGTTGCTCTCTTGTCTTAACAAAAATTTAGTCTTGTAATCTTGTTTCTGAAATTGATAGCAGTTGGATCATATTGTATAGTCACATAGAACTCAAGGCATATCTACTTATAAATCGTTTCTTGAACATGAAAAACATTCCTCCATCTATGAAATGTAAACAATGGAATACATGCCTATTCTCTAAATACACATGTCATACACTACTCTAGTTGAGCAGTCAACCCAATATCATCACAAAAATCACAATCCAAAGAATGTGCAACATCCATATTGTTATCTAAAATATCACCCAATCCAGTATTGTATGCATTCCACCGAATAAATGGCAGTGTCTATAGAAACTAAAGATGAAAATATGTTGGGTAGTAATCTGGAATTTGAGCCTAAGCCAGTTGTCGCCTCCTTGGTGCCTTACCTGAAATCAGATAAGAAGTAAACCAAACACTTTCAAATATATCAAGGATTTAGTATTCTGCTTAAACATCATGATATGTCTTGGTGTACTACGTATTGCGAATTGGTGGGACACACTATGATAAAAGCATTCCAAATTCAAGTCGAGAAGTACTGATGGTAAGCCAAACACCACATAATCATATTACAATAAATTTCAAACCAAAACCATTCATTGTTCAATGAACTCATCGTGCCTATGAAGGTGGCACAACACATATTTCGTGATTGTGGTTGGTCCATAATAGTTGTTCTTATGGGAAATCAACCTTAAATCGTTTAAGGGTTTTCATATTAGAGGCATACACAAGTAATATATATCATCAGTTTTATGAAACAAAGCCTAAATGTACAAAAATCAGATTAAAATCCTAGACTTTTCAATTTATTACCATTTGCCAAAATACATTGATAATCTTTTAATGCATGCAGAAGGCTTACAAAACTCATTCCTTTGATATCGATCAAGGGTGAAAACTAGAGTGAAATCAAAGAATTCCTTGAAACCCATAAGCTCCGTTTGGGTGAAAAGATGTGTGAAAAAGTAAATTATGTCTACTGATATTACTTGGTGCGTATAGACGCATCACATTGAAGGAATAAGAATGGCATGCTCAACATTTATAGCGTTTTTCATTCACAACCATTTCCCTGGACACGTCACGCTTATTACGGGAGCGCGTCATGCTTGTCATAAATTTTCAAAGTCTATAATTTCTCAAATCTGTTCGTTCGGGTGTAAATCCTTACTAAAATTATTTAATATTTGCACAAAATAACAACAAATACCCTTTATGATGTAACTTCCCAAATTTCTAACCAAAATTTTCATTTTAAAATAAAGGCTATGGTTGGGTTTTCTTGAGTCCATGAACAAAGTTATGACCCGTAGTTAGTCACGACATGATGATCATTGATCGTTGACTCTTTGACCAAGTTGACTTTTAGTTGAATTGGGGTTTTGAGTTATAGAATGAGTTTTAGCCTATGATTGGTTATGCAGTTTGTGTAGCTGATTTGTTGGACTTCGGGTAGTTGAATTCAACTCTTTGATTTAGGTAAGTCTTCTCACTATACTATGTAGGACACCAGGTGTTATGGTATACACCATAAAATTTTTCTGAAAGACTGTGGTGGTGTCATAACATATTTATGAAACACTATAATGGTACCGTAATACATTTTATGAAAGACTATGGTGGTACCATATCACCTGTATGAAAGAACATGGTGGGATCATAGCAAGAAAGACTGCAGTTGGACTATAGCAGCAGAAGTTAGTGTAAGAATATGGTTAGATCATAACATTCACATTGGGTATATGGTATTTTTAAGGGAGCTCTCTAAGCTTTGTGTTTACGGTTTTAAGTTTAAATGTTTCAAATTGTTCTGTTAGCAAATGGAAGGGTGCGACGTGATTACATAGCATCCTTCGATATGTTTTAAGACTTCCAAAATTTTAAATTACTATCTTGATACTTGGATTTGATTCGTGATTGTTGTTTTGAATAAATTCTTATTATTCGATCATTAAGAATAGAATGGGAACAAATGATTTTATTTTAAATGAAAATTTTTCTTTGAAATTTGGGACATTATAACAATATACAAGTAATAAGAACAACTGCGAATACTTTGAAATTAAACATTATTGAAAGGAATAGTTTTGTAAAAACCAAGAGGTAATCAGAGAACAGACTCCAATTACAAATACACTCTTGATCGATAACCCTTTATCCAAGAGGGTATCAATACATATAATAGAAGATTAAAGATCGTATCTTAACATATAAGATAGATAGAAAAGGAAATATAATCCTACACAAAGTGAGAGTCTTCTGTTATATGGAAGCCTATGTATAGAAAGATCCTTATTTAAATAAGGAAGGTATATCTCTAGTTCTTAAATTTTATCCACTACCATATTTTCATTATGGTTCTTGATGACATGAACGGCTACACACGTTCATTTCTATCAGTGCAAAACGTCAGTTGCAACATAGCTTTGACACATAAAATCACAAGGGTCCTAACAATTTCTCCCTATTTGATGATTTCGACACTAACTATACTAAAACAAAAACTCTTTATAGAATACATAGAATTTTACATAAGTATAATGTTTTACAAAAAGGATACAAAAACCTAAGTGAAGAGCTTGACATTCCCTCTTTCAAATTCATCAGCTTCACTTAAGATTTATGGCTTCACAAAGATATAACTATCTAGTAACTCTTGTCTTATCTTGCTCAGTTCCACTGATATAGGAAACATGATAGTTTCATGCAACTTCTTTGTATTTGATTAAATACATCAGGCTAATCAAATGCAACCTTGAAGTTCTAGGAAGATCACAATGCCTTTGGAAACACATGTTCCCATTCTTATCTTGATAGAATAATCGAAACACTGGTCTATCAATGGAATTTTAGCATTTAGGAAGAACACCAGGTGGTAGGCTAGTGTTGATCAGTTGAGATCTAAAATCAAGCAATCCACTGAGAGATTCATCAACAAATCTCTTTCATTTTCTTCTTTGTCTAGGAGTCGGATTAGGTCAAGGATTTGGTGCAACAAACTTTAGCTACTGAATTTTCTCCATAAGCTTGCTCACAATAGTCCTTAACTCCTAATACAGTGTTACTTTACAATTGAATATTGTTTTCATAATCTCCTCCCACCCCGCATATCCATACTTGGTAAGATTAGAAGAAAGAATTTGTTATGGGAAAAGATCTGAACCACCATCTCTTGTTATTATGATAGTAAGAGCCCAGTTGTTCTTGGGTTTGGAGCACCTGACTTTAACAATCTTTTTAGAGATCCTTCTAGTGGCCCCATACCATATCTCTTTTGGTTAGCTCTTTAATTAGCCAACTTCAACTTTTCTCTCATTTCATCCACTTACAAGATATTTTTCTGAATGACTTGTTCTTGAAGAAATTTGGGAGTAATTATATCTTGAAATATGTCTTCATACTGATTTAATACAATCTCATTCATTTAATTCATGTTATGTTCTTCGGCAAATATAGTGGCTTCTTCAATAGAACCATTTAGTTCAACTGCAAACACAAGGATATCTTTTTTATTTAAATCCATCATCATTTTGCTTTGATCTTCTGGATGATGACGGTTGCAGAGGATCTGTATCTGTTACTTTCTTCAGGATCGAGCTAATATGAGCATGATCATTATCACTAGAAGTATCTTCAGTTGAGACCTTGGCTTCTCTATATATTGAGGGTAAGCCACAAAAATAGGCACAACATGAATTCATTTATTCATGAAATCCATTTAATACATAGTAAATTCTTCATCCTTCTTTTATATGTCATCATAACTGTGGATTATATGCTCCATCTCAGTGTTTTGGCTCCCCCTCAGTATGATTCTCCCTAGGAGGTCTTGAATACCCCCCTGTTAACATTATCAAACCGGCTAAGGGATAAGGGAAAAAGAGTCATATTTGCAGTACCTACAACATGAATATGAGAAACAGTGGAATTAGTGGGAGCTGTAGGAGTCTAAGCATGTACAACAACAATAGTTAGAAATGAGCACCGGTAGGAGCTGATTAAGCAATTTGGGCTCTAGATAGAGGAGAACATGAGCCTGGAGGATTGAGGCCTGAAGTTGTAACGCCCTGATTTCACAAACTTTTTATTTATTTTAAAAACACACTTCAATATTTTTTGCAACATAAGACTTTATTTAAACGTTTTCAAATAACAACCAACCTTATGTGAAAAATCCAAAACAATTCAACTTCAAGTGTAAAAGAAATTGGATACTACAAAAACTCCATGATGAACAACATTTCATGTCCAAGTGGTATCAATATAATAAAACATAACTAACCAAAGAAAATTCCCACTTCACTAAGCCTAACTACCCTATCAACCTATATCATCACTAGGTAGAGAATGACAAAATACAAGACCAAATATCAACAAAAGCTTAGTGAGCGAATAACAAGCACAATAAGGAATGAAACACACACACACACACACACACACACACACACACATATATATATATATATATATATATATATATATATATATATATATATATATATATATATATATATATAGATACATACAGATGTATGTATGTATGTATGTACGTATGGTGGTCACATTGTTAGGTTTAGTGAGCCTAGGCGTACTCTCATCCACAATTGACCATACCTTTTTTTTTTCTCTCTCGCTATATATATATATATATATATATATATATATATATATATATATATATATATATATATATATATATATATATATATATATATGTATATATATATATATATATATATATATATATATATATATATATATATATATATCTCTCTTATTTGGTTAGTTTGATATGTGCGCGCAAGGTTGCCTTGGAGGTAGTGGAAGTGAGGATGAGGTGGTGTCACATAGGGGGCTTCATAATTTGCCTCTCATATAACTATAAAAAACATCCATATATGTGTAATATTCATATATTTCCATTGTGTCATATATGTTAGGTTTTTCGGTTTATCCGTACACCTAAATAAGAATAAAAGACCAGTCTGAAAAAAGACCGGACTGTTTAAAGACCGTCCAACAACGACTAATCTTAAAAAAGTTTGATAGCCAAAATCTATATGCATATATCATTTTTGTGTTAATTACACATTTACACATTGCTCAAATTTTTTCCTTCTTTCTTTTATTAAGTTTTACTATATCATTTTTCATTTTAGTAAATCTTAATGTATAATTTATTGTTAAAATGACCGAATCGTTTTAAGACCGACACAAAACCGATCCTAAACCGTCTATGTGCATCTCTACATACACCTGTAGAATGCCAACGATATATCAAAATGACTCAATATTTGTAATAATGAAATATTAATTTTTATACAGTATAATTTTTTTTATATAAATCTATTTATATCCTATTCGATTTTCCATATTTTTTATAGCATTCAATTGGTTGATTATAGCCCAACAGTAAGCCCGTAAAAGGAAAGGTGTTAGGCTAAAACAAAATCAGGACAATGACTGGACTGAGGGTGCCTTTCATAGTCCATGATAGCCCGGTATTCATGGACCACTAAGGCACTAATGACCCAGACTGAATTTACAAACAAAGAGTTTTTTGCAAGTTAAATAATAATAATAATAATAATAATAATAATAATAATAATAACTAGAAAGGTTATCCCCGCTACGTGGGGGCCAGAAGCTTTCAATGTTGTTTCCGAATTGATAAATATGACAGACATAGAAAGTGCAAGAATGAAAAGTCCGGGCTGTGCCCCGGACAAAAAATGTAAAAGTTTTGACTGCAAGGACCAGAAGTGTGAAAATGGCTAAATAATTAAAGGGGTAGGAATTAACAACTTTTTAGAAAAGGGATCAAAGTTGTCAAACCGTTAAAGTTTTGTGGCCAAACTTTAAATATTAAAAGGTTCCAAAAAAGTGTAAAAATATTCATTGCAAGGACCAAAAGTGTCAAAATGGGTAAAGAATAATGACCAAAGTTGCCAAAAAACATCCAAATTTAATATTTGTAACTTCCAACAATAATACAGGGACCAATTCTGCCAAAAAAATAGGAAGTTGAATAGAACACAAACAAAAGGACATGAATAAATTAATTAAAGAAGTACAGGGACCGAATATGTAAATCAAGGGAACAAACTTGGACAAAGTATCCCAAGTTTACTATTCCTTTCTTCCACAACTTTAATATATATATAATAATAATAATAACTTTTCACAATCAATAAAATAATATGTAATTTTTTATAATTTAGGTTGTGCAACAACTAAAGTGGGTTGTCTCCTAAAGTTGGCTAACTTCGTAAACCAATTGAAGAGCAAGTTTGTCTCTAGCTTTACCTAATATGAATTTATATTTAATAGAAGTACTACAAGGTATTGGATTAGTTATTTATTTATTTATTGTTTTATGCCTTATTGAACACTCAACTATTAAGTAAGTGTAAAACAGTAAAAGCATAACAAATTTGTCCTAAAGGGACCTCTGATATAGCCTAATATATAGCATATTTCAAATCTAGCATAAAACTTACTTCAAATCTAACATAAAAGTTACGACCAGTAAAGTTTTTTTTTTTTTTTTTTTTTCTTCATAACTTATTAGAATTAATAGTTAATTCGTTATTTTTTATTATTAATTATTGAATATATATTAAATGATGAATATAATTTTTTTTGTATATTTTACTTCTCATTATATATTTATATTTAATTTTACTCATTAATTATATTTTAATTTAAAATATTTTGTATTTATTTACTAGTTAATTAATCAAATCAAATGTTTATTGGCATTTTAATTATGAAATATATATTTTTAACGATCATAGTAATACTTTTATTTTTTTATAACTATGATCTATTAATTTTTTTTCTTCGTATTTTACGTTTTAAAAATAAAAACCTGATATATTTTTATTTTTATTTTCATTTGTTTGCGACATTCAACGTCTATAAAATATTATGTTTGTTTAGAAAATGACTAATTAATTGAGGGGAGTTTTATAGAAAATTTTAAATATATATGAACAAATTAGTTATTTAAAAAAAACAATTTGAAAATGATAACAATTGAAATGGTAATTTAGTTACAAGTTAAAGTTAATGGAATAATGATATGGTAATCACTTTAAAGTCATAATACCATTAAATATTTTATTAACAAAATTATATATAATATATGTGCTATTATATGAATCCCCAACTCACATAAAAAAAAAGTCAAACAGAGGGGTATATGCACACTCACCCACACACACAATGAGATACAATAAAAAATTAGGGTATATATAAAATTAACCATATACTATCTCTATCAAATATTATGAATGGTTTGATCCCAATTAACTATGTAATTCTCGGTCTTAAGTTCGTATTATGCGCGATTTGATCCCAATTAATCTCATTAGTAATAAGAATTAATTCATGCAAATATTAGTAATTTAATGCAGTCACACACACTAAAGTTCATGCATTGCTAACATACGCCTTGGATTAGCCTTGGATTTGATCAATCACTAGTAATAACAACTTTAATGGTCATAAAACAGCTATAATTTAAAACAATAGCCAACAAATAACAACATTTAAAACATATGGACCTTAAATCAAATGGGATCTACCTGGATTATCTTGGAAACAACTTAGCATGCTCAAAGCATAAGACACATTAGAGCGAGTACAAGTCATAACATACATGATCGATCTTATAACCAAAGCATATGAGACTCGATTCATGTCATCTATCTTTTTATCCCACTACTGGGACATTGAGTCTTACTCAACTTAACAGTATGATGAATGGGTAAATCTAATTTCTTGGCATTCTTCATACTGAAACGTTTCAATATCTTATCTAAGTATGTACTATGGCTAAGTCTTATTAGACATTTCTTTCTAACCCTATAAATCCTTATTCCAAGAATGTATGTCGCCTCTCCTAGATCCTTCGTAGTGAAACAATTTCCAAGCCAATACTTTACTACCTGCAAAGTTGGAATATCATTTCCTATATGGAGTATGTCATCAACATACAAAACTAGAAAAGTTACGACACTTCCAATAGCTTTGAAATACACTCAAGACTCATCTTCACTTCTAGAGATTCCAAACTCTTTAAGCTTCTTATGAAAGCAAAGATTCCAGCTACGAGATACTTGTTTCAGTCTATAGATGGACTTCTCAAGCTTTCACACCTTATTAGGAAATTTGACATGTTCAAAACCTTTTGGTTAACTCATGTAGACGTCCTCAGTAAGTTTCCCATTTAGGAAAACGGTTTTTAACATCCATTTGCCATACCTCATAATCATAAAAGGCAACTATGGAAAGCATTATCCTGATTGATTATCTCTTATCTACTGGTGAGAATGTCTCATCATAGTCAACCCCTTGGGTTTGAGTAAAGCCGTTCAAAACCAATCTACAATTGAACATGCATACATTCCCATCCATGTCACACTTCTTCTTGAAGATCCATTTGCAACCGATCGTCTTTCGACCTGGTAAATGATCAACTAAGTTACATACTTATTTACCATATACGAACTAAATCTCGATGTCCATTGCCTCTTTCCATTTTGTAGCCTCACTGTCTACCATCGCTTCCTTGTAGATAGTTGGCTCATCGAAATTTACTAGTGTTCTATCTCTAATAAACGTTTCGTCATCGAATGTTATGTAGAATCCATAAAATCTGGGTGGCACGCTAACTTTACTGGATTGGCGAAGAGGTAACAAATTGTCAATGAGCACAACAAGTGTATCACCCTCAAGTTAAGCGCTAGTATCATCTAAAGTTTCCTCATTGGTTGGCTCTTGAATTTTTTTTAAGATCAATTGAAATCCCACTGTCCTCTTTGAATATAAGCTCTCTCTCACGATAGACTCCCCTTCGAGCTACAAAGACCATATTCTCACTTGGTCTGTAGAAAAAGTATCCAAAGGAATTTTCCAAGTAGCCAATTAATATGCACTGTTAAATAACCTATCGCACATGATGTGAGTGCGCTGCAGCCCAAGCCGATGGTCTTTTAGGGTTTCCTTCGTATTTAAACCCCATAAATTTCATTTTAGGGTTCCTTAACAGCCTCCTTCATCCTCAAATATAGAAAAATCATAACCCTAGCATCCCCTTGTGATTTTTGAGCTTTTAGTAGTATTTTAGTGGCTTGAAAAAGAAGAGATCACCATTGGAGCATAGTTTCAGCTTGGAAGCTTCACTGGCATCTCCTGGCAAGATCTCTGGACCATTGTGAGCAACCAAGATTCAAGCTTTTTGATTCCTTGTTGCTAGATCTAAGGTTTTATGTATGTTTATCCATTGTTGGATGAATTAGAGTGTTGGGACTCCATAAGGTTAGCAACTTTATGGGTCGTTAGAGTCCCTTGGTGATTATATGTGATGAATTTGAATTTTAGATGATGTTTGAACTCATGCTTGATGTTTTGACCTCCTTTTCTTCATAAATGCCCTAGTTTGAGATCAAGTCTTGCATTGGACATGCAAGACCTTAAATCATCAATTTTTATGGTCTTTGAGGTGTTAATGAAGATTGATTGGGAGCTTAATGGATTAATAAGTTTATGCATCAAAATGTCATTCAGACTGATCTCACGACGTGAGGCTATGCCCGTGACGTCGTGAGGCTCATGAGTCCCGATTATTTTTCCCTTAGTGGTTCACGATGTGAGCCATAGATGGTCGCGTCATGAGGGGCAGTTTACAGTTGACTTTCGTTGACTTTCATTGACCGTTGATTGTTAACTTTTTGACCAATTTTACTTTGGGTCAAACTTGAAGGATTTGGGCTGTTGATTAAGATTCTTCCATGTTTTGGTGCTAGAGGGCTCATGGAAGCAAGCAGTGCAGAAAGGGAAGCACGTCGTAGTGTTTCTGGGTTCTTTGTTTTGGGTGAGTTTTCCTCACTATACCTATGGGTCAAAGGCACCAATGCTGATCCACTAGTTTTGGTTATCATTTAGTAGCAGGATACCATACGGAATGTATGAAGTCACGTAGGATAGACTGAGGACTCTTGATCTAGGATTTCTTGCTTGTTCCTTGTTTGGTTGTGGCTCCAGAGTAGGATAATCTGTTTGAGTGTCTATTTCACCTACGGGTACATATGGTTATGCATTCCTTAGAGTATTGGTTATGTATCCTTGTGTATAGGATGTTGTTGTGCTATAGTGATCTGCTAGATGTATGTATGTATGTATGTATGTATGTATGTATGTATGTATGTATATATATATATATATATATATATATATATATATATATCTTTGTATGATAGGATGCATCAGTAGTGGTATGCTGGTTAGAGTACTAGTAGTCTGGTTATCGTCTAGTAGAGTACCCTAAGGGTTGTATGTAGTCATATAGGATAGCCTGAGAACTCTTGATCTAGGCTTTCTTTATTTTTTCTTTTTTGGTGGTAGCTTTAGAGTAGGATTATCTGTTCGGATGGCTATCTCACCTTTAGGTGCTTATGGTTATGCATTCCATGGAGGTTAGCTGGCAGCAGAGTAGTGTGTTGTGAGGAGTCTAGTAGGCGGTCGTGAGCTTTATGATTGCTAACTTCTTCTATTATGTGCCTACTTGATCCTTGATTGTTAAATATCGACATATGGTAGCGGATGACGTTGAGGCGGTCATGCTGTGTGTTGTATGCCAAGATGCTAGGTGCGGGTCGGATGAATGGCATAGGCACGGAGGCTCGGAAGACCGGTTGTGAAACATCAAAGATTTGGTAGGTTTCCCTTTAAGTCCCAAATGTAAAAAATTTCTTTCAATTTAGTCCCTTCGTTAGTACGCGAGGCGTACTCATTGAGTACGCTTAGCGTACTAGCCACAAAATTGGTCATGGATCTTAACCATGTATGTTGGGCGTACGTAGAGTACGCATGGCGTACATATGTCTGAGATAAACCCTAGTTTTTAGGGTTTGCACCCTATTTAAGGACCTTAAGTGCCCCAAGCCCTTTACCTCTTCAATATCTATTGCCCTTGTTGTGCTAATCTCAAACCCTAAGCCCTTTGTGTGCATTTGTGAGTTTCCTTGAGAGTTTTTGGTGTTATTTAGAGTCCTTGAAGACGAAGGAAGCTTGGGAGAAGCAAGGTCGTGGGAAGAGCTTGTAGATCCAAAAGTTTAGCACCGTTTCAGATCCACTGAAGGTATAAAGCTTAAACCTTGACCATTGCATGTTTAGATCTAGGTTTAGGGTAGAAAAAGGTGTATTTTGGTCCCATAGTTTGGATTCTTGGAGTTAAGGAACTTCAGACCATATGAGTTGTCCTTTTGATCCCTTGGAGGTGTTTTAAGTCATAAAAATCGGACCGTTATGGTTAAGCCTCAACCATGCAAGAGTTAGGTTCCATCCAAGTGTGTTTTTGGACTTTATTCATGTTTTGAGCCCCATAATTGCATGCAAAAGCATAAAGTTTGTAACTTTATGGATTAGGACGTTTCTAGGGGTATGGATATAAGTTTTGGACGTGAGGTCTTAAGGGATTAAGTCATCGAAGCGAGATTGGGTTGGCAGACGAGTACATCGTGCGTACTCAAGTGTACGTCGTGCGTACTGGGTCAGTGCCTCGACCTTGGTTAACACCAACGTACGTTGGGCGTACAAGCCAAGTACGATGCGTGTACGTATTCAATGGGCTTAGAAATTTGGGCTCGTTTGGTGTTCGGCTCTGGACTTCAGTGAGTTGGGCCTCGGGCCCACTTGAGTGTAGCAAGTCATTTTTCGGCTTAAGGTCATGTTTGGGGTTCTTCGCCATATTGGGCCTTAGAGGCCTTATAGTGGGCTTGGATGCATTTTTGGGTTTTTTGGCCTTGGAGAGAAAGGGGGCCAATAAGGCAAAGGTGAAGGAGCCTTTTTGCCCTTAAGTCAAGGATTAGGGTTTTGGACCTTCGGGTTAGATTGTGACCTAATTTCTAGTTACGGTTTGGTGCTTGTGAGATAGGGTAGGAGTTCGCGAGTCATCTGCTGAGTGCGATTTGATACCCACAGTCTGAGGTGAGTCTTCCTTCATAGTAGTCGTGGGTCAAAGGCACAAAAGTCGGCCAACTAGTTTATGTTATAGCGTGATGATTCTCTTTGTGATAATTTTCAGTTATATCTGTATTTTCTTAATGACTATGTGGTTACTTTTATGATATTATGTGGTAGTGGTAGGGGTGAAATAGACCTGGTATCCGGTTGAAATAGACCGAAGGGGTAGGCAAGCACCCAGATATGCTTGGTAGTATCTGGTTGAGATAGACCGAAGGGGTAGGCCAACACCTAGATATGCTTGGCAGTATCCAATTGAAATAGACCGAAGGGGTAGGTCAGCACCCATATATGCTTGGCAGTTTGTTTGTTTAGTATGTGGTATGTTGGGGGAACTCATTAAGCTTTGTGCTTACAATTTTCAGTTTTCTGTTTCTGGTACTTCCAGTTCGAAGGGGAAGGGCCTGGCCTGATCGCACAGCGTCACTCTATGATTTTCCGCTTTTAGTGATTTTGGGATTTGTACTCTGATAACAAGCTACAATATGTCTCTTTTGAATGTTTTGCTATCAGTTTCTTATGAATTAAATGAATTTAAAAAAATTATCTGTATTTTGGGGATGTTACAAGTTGGTATTAGAGCCTTGGTTTGAGGGATTCGGGCATACTATCGAGTGTGCATGGACTAAAATCGAGGGTTTGGTATCCTTTTCGCAAAAAAAAACATTTAAATCTAAGGATTTTAATAAAAGACAATGGGTGTGATGCGTGCAATCGGCCGAGCTCAAGTATGTTTTCCCAAAATACCTATACTAGTTATGTTTTTTATGTTATGATATGAGAATCGCATGCTAGATTAGGCGCTAAGGATCTGCTCAAGATTTCATAATAGAATGCTAGGAGAGATGCCTTTATGTTCCTATATGTATGAGCTTTTAGACTTGCATGCTAGTATCATATCAGTTACTTGTTAGGATGACCTGTATAGGGTATGTTTGAGTTGGATTGCGTGATGCTTGAATGTTGCATGCTTTGTGCTATAGGAAGTTCCGTTGGTACTTACTAAGTATTATTTGAATGCATTGGGTTACATATTACTACGATCGGATAATTTTAGAAGGATAGGTTTAAGTCTATTACTCAGCTCTTGTTTGAATCCAACTTTTATAAGGTGGAACCTATCATTCGAAGAATTATTTGGTACTAGTAGTATGTAACTGTGTTCATGTAGTAGTTAGGTAGTACATGTAGAAGTTCCTTCTGCAGCTGATAGCAGAGAGGGGTGAGGAAGGGAGTCTTAGGGAGTCCCTATGAGAAGTTTAGTGCGTAGGACGCCTTATAGTTTGAGAGTGTATTAGTTGGGAAGAGTGACATGGAGGAGTCGGGGTAGATAGGTATGGAAGGTAGTATTTGGACCATACTACTGAAAGCATAGGATTTATACCCGATGCCAGGAAGAGCACGATGAATCTGGGGAGCTTGAGAGCGTGAACCTTCTCGTATGTATGTTAATCGTTTATGTGGTTATGTTTCAGTATGGTGATGACACTTCGTGGAGCTGGGGTGGGGGGGGGGTCAGGATCTGATGGGTTTTGAACATTCTAACACTTCCTAAGTGTACATGCAACCCTAATAACCTTGGATCTATGTTTGTCTAATTATCATGCAAAGTTGAATTCCAAGGTTATATTCCTATCTAGCATACATGGGGGACAAATTTTAACTTGCATGAAAGATAGAATAACTTACCTTGTTGTTGCTTATGATCCTTGAAACCTTGTGAGCCTAGCACCCCAAGTGTGATGCCTCAAATGCTTCACACAACACCAAATGCTTTTGGAATGACTTTAGAGAGAATACACACTTCTAAAATCGGCCTAGCCCTCTTGTTTCTTATGTGTAGCCAATTTTGGTGGAGAATGGGTTTCTTATATAGTGTTGACACATCTAGGGTTACACCATGTAAACCCTAATGTGTCATGACTCTTCATTTCCATGACCCATGGGTTTGTAACTCCCATGGAGCATCCATGGAGCATCCTATGGGTGGAACCCAACTTGATAATCCATGGAGCCTCTTAGCCCACTATATAAGATATGGAAGATTTACATAATCTACCCATATATTTAATTAGTTATCTTTTGATCACTTAATTAATTCTAAATTAATTCTTGATCAAACTAATTAAATAATATTATTAATATATTAGAACTTATAATATATTAATAAACCATAAGTGTTATTTCTCTCATTTTAGTTTATCCAATTGCATGGTGCCATGCAACCCAAATGGACCATGTCGGGTCGGGTCAAGTACATACCAGAAATAGTTATGGACTTAGACACCTTATCCAACAGTCTCCCACTTGGATAAGTCTAATAACTATAACTGCAATACTTCAGGAACCGATTGGCAATCGTAGCTCTTTCAAGGTCTCTCGGAACTGAGAAGATGATGATACGCCATTTAAGATAAGTGATCATATAATCCTCTGTTCTAGATATCAGCCGGACAAATACATGGAACAGTGTCTTACTTTGTGTCCAACAGTTTGTTTCCCGATTTTCGATTTGTTTGACATAGAACTCAATTGAACACATCAACTTAGTTCTGACCGGGCCCGGTACATAGGTCAAAACAAAATCATCGAGGGGCCCAGATATCAGCTTCTAATCGAAGAAGGAACAGATAAACTTCGACTCATACGTTTGTTCTACTACTCATTGAATTATACACAAGAGCACGTTTTATAACATCGAGTTACCAATGCGTTTTAGTACAATCAATGCATAACCAACTCATAAGTAACAAATCATATATCTAGGTTTGAAGACTTATATGATATTACCGTCTCACGATCACTCGAGATAAATTCCATGAAGTGATTCCAGTGAGCGTGGGTTGAGTCCAATGCTCAGAAATTATGAGCACTCATGAGTGTTGTAGCCATGTCCAACAACTTAGACCTCTGCAACCAATCATGACAGTCTTGATTCATACCTACTTCCGACATATGACCGACTGTGGAGGTTCGAATAATATGATATACCAAACATAATTATTATGGAAGTCAAAACATGCAAAAGAAATATAGTAAACGATCGACAAGAGATAGCAACACTTTACTCATAAATAAAACACCTTTTATTCATCATCTAATGTCAATTACACTTTACAAATTTCAAGGTTATCTAACTACTAAATCTAATATCATCCTTCAGCCCTATGCTCCGAGCATGCTGGAGATGCTTAACCCGAGTCAGTCCCTTCGTGAGGGGATCTGCAGGATTCTCATCCGATGATACCCTCTTTGCCACGAGGAGTCCTTCTTCTATTCGATGTCTGATGAAATGGTATTTTCTGTCGATGTGTCTGGATCTCCCGTGATCCCTTGGTTCCTTGGCTAAGGCAACTGCACTTTCACTATCACAGAAAATTTCCATTGGCTCTTTAATAGCTGGTACAACTCCAAGGTCTCCAATGAAGTTCTTCAGCCATATCGCCTCCTTTTCTGCCTCGCTAGCAGCTATATACTCTGATTCGCAAGTTGAATCAGCCACTGTCTCTTGCTTGCAACTCTTCCAAGAAATTGCTCCTCCATTTAAGGTAAAGACCCAGCCTGACTGAGAGCGGAAATTATCCCTATCAGTCTGAAAGCTAGCATCACTATACCCTAAAACTCTCAAGTCTTCACTCCCACCGAGGGTAAGGACCCAGTCCTTAGTCCTCCGTAGGTACTTGAGGATATTCTTTACCGCAGTCCAGTGTGCCTTGCCAGGGTTCCCCTGATACCTGCTAACCATGCTCAAAGCAAAGGCTACATCAGGTCGAGTACACATCATAGTATACATGATTGATCCTCCAGCCGAAGCATAAGGTATTCGACTCATTTCTGCTATCTCAGCCTCAGTACTAGGGCTTTGTGTCTTACTCAATCTGGCATTACTCTGGATGGGTAACTCTCCTTTCTTGGAGTCCTGCATGCCGAATCTCTTCAACACCTTATCCAAGTAAGTACTCTGACTAAGTCCAATTAGTCTTTTACTCCGGTCTCTCAAGATCCTTATCCCTAGAATATAGGCAGCTTCTCCTAGGTCCTTCATAGAGAAACACTTCCCAAGCCAGGACTTAACTTCCTGCAAAGTTGGGATGTCATTTCCTATGAGTAGTATGTCATCCACATACAATACCAAAAAACTAACTATACTCCCACTAGCCTTGACATATACACAAGATTCATCTTCACTCCTAGAAAAGCCAAATTCTTTGACTTTCTCATCAAAGCAAAGATTCCATCTGCGAGGTGCTTGCTTTAACCCATAAATGGATTTCCCAAGCTTACACACTTTATTAGGGTACTCTGTATTGACAAAACCCTCTGGCTGACTCATGTAAACATCCTCAGCCAACTTTCCATTAAGGAAAGCGGTTTTGACATCCATTTGCCATATTTCATAGTCATGAAATGCGGTTATGGCTAACAGAACCCTAATAGACTTAATCTTAGCCACTGGAGAAAAGGTCTCATCATAATCAACTCCCGGAGTTTGTGAGAAACCCTTTGCAACCAGTCGTGCCTTATAAGTGTGTACATTACCATCCATGTCGGTCTTCTTCTTGAAGATCCATTTGCACCCTACAGTCTTACGACCTGGTACATTCTCAACCAAGTTCCAAACTTGATTGTCATACATGGACTGTATCTCGATGTCCATTGCCTCTTTCCACTTGGCTGACTCAGGGCCTGCCATTGCTTCCGCGTAACTGTTAGGTTCATCCAGACCTATCAGTGTCTCATCACTGATAAGTGTATCACCTTCCGCAGTAATATGGAATCCATAGTAATGCTCAGGTGCATTCCTAACCCTTGTGGAACGCCTCAGAGGTACAGACTTGTCAATTGGCTCAACAGAAGTTTCCTCCTCAAGTTGAGTGCTAGGGTTTGAAGTTCCTTCACCACTTGACTCTTGAATTTCTTCAAGGTCAACTTGCCTCCCACTGTCTCCTTGGCTTATGAACTCTCTCTCTCTCGAAGAAAGCCCTCCTAGCTACAAAAACCACATTCTCACTAGGTCTGTAGAAGAGGTAACCAAAGGATTTCTGTGGGTAGCCGATGAAAATACACCTCTCACTTCGAGGTTCGAGCTTATCATGAGTCTTGCGTCTCACGAAAGCCTCGCAACCCCAAATCTTAATGTGGTCTAGTTTGGGTACTTTACCAGTCCACATCTCATGAGGAGTTTTGGCAACTTTCTTTGTGGGAACTAGATTAAGGATATGGGCGGCAGTCTCTAAGGCATACCCCCAAAATGAGATTGGTAGCGAAGCTCGACTCATCATGGAACGAACCATATCCAACAAGGTTCGATTATGCCTCTCAGCTACACCATTCAACTGCGGTGTCCTGGGAGGTGTCAATTGTGAGACAATCCCACATTCCCTAAGATAGTCGAGGAACTCTGAACTAAGATACTCACCACCTCGATCGGATCGAAGCATCTTAATGTTCCTGCCCAATTGATTCTCGACTTCCTGTTTAAACTCTTTAAACCTCTCAAAAGTCTCTGACTTATGCTTGATTAAGTAGACATATCCATATCTACTGTAATCATCAGTAAAAGTCAAATAATAACGATTAGCATCCCTTGTGGCATGTTTGAAGGACCCACACACATCCGTGTGTATAAGATCCAACAAACCTTCACCCCTCTCACAAGAACCTGTGAAGGGTGACTTTGTCATTTTTCCAAGTAAGCATGATTCGCAACTATCATCTGACTTTAGGTCAAATGACTCCAATACTCCATCCTTTTGGAGTTGGCCTATGCGTTTCTTGCTTATATGTCCAAGACGACAATGCCATAATGATGCTTTATCCAAGTTATTATCATTAACAGAATCAATACACAATACATTATTTCCTAAGTTATCAACCACATATACAGTTTCATACACACCATCACAAGGTAATTCTTTAAAATAAAGAACATTAATAAAGAAAGCATTAATCGAACCAACTTCATTATCAAATGAAAAGGTGAAACCTTGTTTATACAATGCATGAAAGGAAATAATATTTCTTGCCATTTCTGGCTAATAACAACATTTATTCAAATCTAAACTAAACCCACTACTTAGCGATAAAGTATAAACTCCAATCTTGGTGACAGGTAAAGCTTTCCTATTCCCCATGATTAAGTTTATTCTTCCATGCTCCACATTCTCACTTCTTCTTAGTCCCTGCAAATCAGAACATATATGAATACCACAACCGGTATCAAGGACCCAAGAGTTAGAATGGGGTGAGTTATTAGATAAGATAGTGTAAATACGTGCATGGTTGGGTTTAACTTTCCCATCCTTCACATCTTGCTGGTACTTTGGGCAGTTCCGCTTCCAATGTGACTTTTCATGGCAATAGAAGTATTCAGCCTCTTTAGGGTCAGAAGAAGGAGTGACAAAACCTTTCTTGGTTCCACTTGAAGAAGAGCCATCAAGGGTCCTAGCCTTGGTACCCTTCGAAGATCTCTTCCTCTTCTTCCCTCTACCTTTCCTGATTGCCAAAACCGGGGCGGAGTTTGGAGTAGGAGTGTTAACAACCGACTTACCCTTAAGACCTGTTTCTGCGATCTTGAGGAGTCCCCGAAGTTTGCTGAGTGTGACCTCTTCCTTATTCATGTGATATGTCATGCGGAATTGATCATAGCACGATGGTAAGGAGTGCAAAATGATATCTATTGCAAGCTCCTCAGGGAAGTTCACATTAAGCTTCAGCAACCGATCCACATACCTTTGCATTTTCTGCATGTGGCTCGTGACGGATTCCCCGTCCTTCATCATGGTTGTTATGATAGAGCATATGATTTCATACCTCTCTTGTCGTGCACTTTGATGGTATCTTTCCATCAGATCTTGGTGCATTTCAAAAGGGTAGAAGTCCTCATAGGACTTTTGGAGTTCCGCTGTCATGGTGGCTAACATGATGCATGCCACTTTAGTAGCATCCCTTTCATATGCCCGGAAGTCAGCGATCTCCTGGGGAGTTGCAGTGGTCTCATCAATCTCCTTAAGCTCCTTGTCAAGGACATATTCTTTGTCCTCGTAGCGGGTAATCATCCTGATGTTTCTGATCCATTCATTAAAGTTGGATCCATCAAAAGTGACTTTCCCACACAAGTTCATAAGGGTAAAGGAGCCATTAGGATTAGAGCCAGAAGCAGCATTGTTTGAAGACATCTGAAAGAAGAGGACAAGATTAGTTTAGATATTAAGAGAGTCCTTAATAAAACACCCAAATGTAATATTAAGGCTAGGATCCAATCACAATATATTACAACTTAGAAGAGGTATGCCGTAATCCAAGCTATAACATATTTGAAAGGTAGGCGAATAACGATTCACCAATTTCCACCATGAAAAACGAAATATAAATATTAGGTTTTTAATTGGTTCTTAGAAATTCCTAGATTCTTTTGAGATTCAATGAACTTTTCAAAGGCATGTTTCAATCTCGAGTGTGCCCTCCAAGTTTTGTGTCAGGGATACCGAGGATCACAAAACGAGGTGTGAAGTAACCATGCAAATCACTTGGTACCCTCAAGGTTTATCACTCAATCGATGTGCCGGTAAACCACACACGCTCCACCGATGCTATGGTAAACCTTAAGTCACCCTTTACCTACCTTGTTAAGTCCAAGTTAGTGTGTCGGTTAATCACACACGCTCCACCAACGACTTAAACAAAGTGTAAAGTGTAATTTCATGGATTAGCACCTTATTCACATTTTCCTAAAGTAACTAAGATTGGGAATTTAATAAAAGCATTTAGTTACTTTATAATATTCATCATACTTTTAATGAGAATTTATAAGTCCTTGTCTTACTCGTTCGACTAACGACCCTCCACCGATCAAGGAAGCGGTGGGTGAGAGTGGACACCCATTAAGTTGCCATTTTATAGGCAACAACCTTATACCCCCCTTATAGACCGGCTTCGTGAATGAGGCGTACTAGCGGTAAGACGACTTGACGTTATACATATATATATTAGTAACTTATAATATTATAAAGTATAAGGGTTGAATTTTAACTTTTAAAATTCTAAGGGTTGGAACTGAAGCTTTAATCAAGACTTTACTTGTTCCAAAACTTGAGGGCAAGTTTTGTAAACTTCCAAAACTTTTCATTTCTTATAAAAGTGAGACTCTTCATTTTTATAACTCTTGTGTTCTTTTAATGGCTTTAATAAAAGTGAGACTTTTGGTTTTCCATAACTTGAGGACAAGTTATGGACTCCATTAAAACACATTATGATCATGAATTAAACTACCATGAAGGTTACAAACAATTCCTATGATCATCTAATCTTCATAAGTTCAAGAACATGAATATGAACACTTTCAAGAATCAAAAATTACACTTAAAAAAAACTTGTAATTTTAATAATTCCCATTGTAAATGGATTAGCATAAACATTACACCATCTAAAACAAGCTTTAAAACATCAAAACAGTTTAGGGTAATGTTTCTAGTCCATTTCCAGCAACAAATGTGCAAACTTTCATACGAGCAGAAAACAGAAAAACGATTTTTTTTTCAAGCTGTTTGCACAAAAAAAAACAACAAACAAACCTAGGCTCTGATACCACTGATGGGTTTTGAGCATTCTAACACTTCCTAAGTGTACATGCAACCCTAATAACCTTGGATCTATGTTTGTCTAATTATCATGCAAAGTTGAATTCCAAGGTTATATTCCTATCTAGCATACAAGGGGTACAAATTTTAACTTGCATGAAAGATAGAATAACTTACCTTGTTGTTGCTTATGATCCTTGAAACCTTGTGAGCCTAACACCCCAAGTGTGATGCCTCAAATGCTTCACACAACACCAAATGTTTTTGGAATGACTTTAGAGAGAATACACACTTCTAAAATCGGCCTAGCCCTCTTGTTTCTTATGTGTAGCCAATTTTGGTGGAGAATGGGTTTCTTATATAGTGTTGACACATCTAGGGTTACACCATGTAAACCCTAATGTGTCATGACTCTTCATTTCCATGACCCATGGGTTTGTAACTCCCATGGAGCATCCTATGGGTGGAACCCAACTTGATAATCCATGGAGCCTCTTAGCCCACTATATAAGATATGGAAGATTTACATAATCTACCCATATATTTAATTAGTTATCTTTTGATCACTTAATTAGTTCTAAATTAATTCTTGATCAAACTAATTAAATAATATTATTAATATATTAGAACTTATAATATATTAATAAACCATAAGTGTTATTTCTCTCATTTTAGTTTATCCAATTGCATGGTGCCATGCAACCCAAATGGACCATGCCGGGTCGGGTCAAGTACATACCAGAAATAGTTATGGACTTAGACACCTTATCCAACAGGATCTGGACCTGGTTCAGGCACGGGCTCTGAATCAAATGATGAAGTTTTGAGAGACTTCATTGCATCTGAGATTACGTGAGGCATCCTTGATGAAACCCCTGTGATGTTCGGGTCGATTCAGGAAGGTATCATGGAGTTGATGGAGGATCGTCTTCGGAACTTCAGGGCCGATCTGTCCGCTAGCCAGTCAGGGGACCGCACACTCTCCTTCAAGGACTTTAGGGGATGTAGGTCACCATATTTCTTTGGGCTGAAGGACCCCATCGCAGCCAGGCGTTGGATAGCCGAAATCGAGTGTGCTCAGATGACGAGCTTCTACCCCGAGGGGTTAAAGGTCAGGTTCGCTACAGGATGTTTGAGGGAGCGAGCCCGGGATTAGTGGGAGAAGGTCGGCTATGCCTTGGGAGCCTCGACCATTGAGGCCATGACCTAGCCAGATTTTGTGACTAGGTTCCGAGTAGAGTTTTCACCGGCTATTGAGGTGCAACAGCTAGCCAGTGAGTTTCTAGATATGAGGCAAACGACTAAGACTATGGCGGATATCATCACCAAGTTCAGAGAGAGGGGATTGTTGGTACCCCAATATGCAGCTGATGAAGAGATGAGGAAGACCTCATACCATGATATGTTGAGATCTGATATCAGAGAGTTCGTTAGTTTTTCTTCCTGCTCCACACTTGATGATATGATAGCCAGGGCGCGGGAGCGAGAGATTGATTTGGAGCACATAGGGAAGAGGAAGGCGGAGACTGGGCTGTCAGTTGAGGTTCCAACGAAGAAACCCAAGGGTTTCGAATCTAGGTCGAGGGGCTATCAGGGCCGGAGCTGCTGTGGCAAATGAGGCAGGTTACATGACGGGGTTTGCAGGACGGGTGGTTCGGGCTGCTACATGTGTGGCAAGTCAGGACACTTTAGCAAGGATTTTACTGCTTCTACCACCACAACACATACATCAGACCTGATTTGCTTTCATTGCAATCATAGGGGCCACAAGAAGGCCAACTGCCAGAGGTTAGCATCAGGAGGACCAATAGTAGCACCATCCCCTGCGACCCTACGGATCATAGATGGCCGCCGGGGCAAGGCGGATGCTCCTGTTGTGAGGAGCCGATCCTTTCAGTTGACCTTCGAGGAGGTGCAAGCTACACCAGATGTGATGACGGGTATGTCTCTTCTCCTTAACTCTTTATTTATGTTGATTTCTATGCTTATGTTTTATATGTTTTGTTTTAGGATCGTTCCTTGTGAATGGTATCCCTGCTTTGGGATTATTCAATTCGGGGGCTACCCGATCTTTCGCGTATCTTGCGCTCATTAAGAGGTTTTTCGGATCTCCGAGTGAGCTGGATCATCCATTAGAGGTTTAGATTGCAGATGATCGATTCGTCAAAACGTCGAGGGTTCATCGGGATTGTGTTCTGGGGATGTTTGGAGTGCGGTATCCGATTGACTTGGTCTCCATTCCTCTGCGTGGGAACAAGGTTATAGTGGGGATGGATTGGTTGAGCCCCAATGGGGAAATGATTGATTGTGAGCGCCAGATGGTAGATGTTCGAACCCCAAGTGGGGGAGAGTTGGTGGTCCATGGAGAGGGCGCTCAACGTGGGCGATTCCTATGCTCAGCCGCTAAGGCCAGACGCTATCTCCATCAGGGTTCTTTTGGGTTCGTTGCCTATGTTATGGATACCTAGGAGCAGGTTATGGAGTCGGTTGATGGTGTGCCGGTTGTGCTAGATTACCTGGATGTGTTTCCGCAGGATTTACCCGGGGTGCCTCCGGAGAGGCAGGTGGAATTCGGAATTGATTTGGTTCCGGTGCGGCTCCGATAGCCAAAATACCATATCGATTACCTCCACCAGAGATGCAAGAGTAGTCTACACAGCTGGAGGAGCTGTTAGACAAGGGATTCATCTGACTAAGTACTTCGCCTTGGGGTGCATCGATCCTATTTGTGAAGAAGAAGGGCGGGTCGCATAGGATGTGTATTGACTACCGGGAGTTGAACAAGCTAACAGTGAAGAACCGTTATCCACTCCTGAGGATTGATGATTTGTTTGACCAGCTATAGGGTATGTCTTGGTATTCCAAGATTGAACTGCGTTCGAGTTATCATCAGATGAGGGTTAGAGAAGACAATGTGCAGAAGATGGCCTTCCGGACTCGCTATGGCCATTACGAGTTCGTGGTGATGCCTTTTGGGCTCACCAATGGTCCAGCCGTGTTCATGGACCTCATAAACCGCATAAGCAGACCGATGCGAGATCGGTTTGTGATTGTGTTTATTGATGATATCCTGGTCTATTCCAAGACCTAGGAGCAACATGAGGAGCACTTGCAAGAGGTGTTGGAGATCCTGAGGAGGGAGAGGTTGTATGCGAAGTTCTCCAAGTGTGAGTTCTGGTTGCGCGAGGTGCAGTTTCTGGGGCACCTTATCAACCAAAACGGTATTCTGGTCGATCCGGCCAAGGTGGAGGCTATGATGAGGTGGGAGGTTCCAAAGTCTCCATCTGAGATTCGAAGTTTCTTTGGTTTAGCTGGATATTACCAGAGATTTATTTAGGATTTCTCCAAGGTAGCGGTACCTCTGACCCGACTGACGAAGAAGACTGCCACTTTTCGTTGGGGGCCGAAGCAGTAGGCAGCGTTTGAGACCCTAAGACAGAGGTTATGCGAGGCGCCGATTTTGACCCTGACTGAGGGTGTTGAGGATTTTATGGTCTACTGTGATGCGTCTATCACGGGATTGGGCTTGGTTTTGATGCAGAGGGGTCGCGTTATTCCTTACGCCTGGAGGCAGCTGAAGCCTCATGAGGCAAACTATCCGACACACGATTTGGAGCTGGTGGTTGTGGTTTTTGCCCTCAAAATTTGGCGACAATACCTCTATGGGGTCTGCTGTACCATTTACACGGATTACAAGAGCATGAGGTAATTGATGGATCAGCCGAATCTGAACATAAGGCAGCGACGGTGGTTGGATGTGGTGAAAGATTATGATTGCGAGATCCTTTACCATCCGGGGAAGGCCAATATGCTGGCCGATGCTCTTAGCCGCAAGGAAGTCGTGGCTTCAATCAAGGATATCTGTCTGACGATGACAATGATTACTCCGCTTCTGGATCAGATTCGGGAGGCGCATATTGAGGCTATGAAGGAGGAGCACCGGAATATTGAGCGCATTGTGGGTCTGGTGGCTTCCTTTGATTATGATATATAGGCTTTACATCAGGGAGGTCGTGGCACGTCATGGGGTGCCAGTTTTGGTGGTTTCTAACAGGGATGTCCGGTTTACTTCCAGATTCTGGAAGAGATTTCATGACGAGTTGGGTACTCGTCTGCATTTCAGCACGACCTTTCACCTGCAGATGGATGGTCAGAGCGAGCGGACCATCCAGACATTAGGGGATATGTTGCGGGCGTGCATTCCAGATTTTGGTGGTAGCTGGCCTACATATCTTCCATTAGCGGAATTCTCATATAACAATAGCTACCACGCCAGTAACGATCGATCTCCTTTTGAGATGCTCTATGGGAGGAAATGCAGGACCCCGATATGTTGAGGCAAGGTCATTCAACGAGTTATGGGGAGTACTGAGGTGGTACTCAAGATGACCGAGTTGATTCAGCAGGTTCGTAGCGGATTTCAGACAGCTCGGATTCGGCAGAAAAGCTATGCCGACAAGCGCTGATCAGACTTGGAGTTTCAGGTTGGGGATATGGTTCACCTGAAAGTGTCACCTTGGAAAGGTATCATCCAATTCATGAAGCAAGTCAAGCTGGGCCCTAGGTATATACACCGTTTCATGGTTATAGCCCGGGTGGGTAGGGTGACTTATCGGCTAGACCTTGCGGAGGAGCTTAGTCAGATTTACATTACTTTTCATGTCTCGCAGTTGCGGAAATGTTTGGCTAATGATTCCGCAGTTGTCCCATTGGAGGACATTTGTGACAACCGTCGAAATTCGAGTCGGTTCTAGATTTGAATAAACTTAGTTGCACATATTCGCACGACACATACTGGACTTAGTGACTAGAAGCTCAATTATAACCTACTAGAAACTTGGAAGCAACTAGAAACAATGGATAATGTACTTAGATTTCACATTGATATGTAAATTCTACAACTACTTAACTGTAGAGGCTATCCATATTCGGGTCACTCTTTGACTCGAACACCTTTTCATGAATCATATACACACATCATGCACTTGACCTAGAAGTAGAAATTAGGTCAAAGTCTCATAGAAACTTAAGTCAAAGTTGAAGACTAGGACTAGTATACTTGATTCCTCAATTTCGCTTGAATCTCGGAATCACTACATAGAATGCCAATAAACCGATAAAAATAAATTACAAACATTATTTATAACTATAAAAGAGTTATAATACCATAAGATAATTTAAAGTCTCAAATATTCTATTTATTTTGATATCCAAATTTTTACAAACTCTCAAAAACCCTAAAACTTAAATTTTATAAAGTTTAACATCAAGAATTCTATAAAAATTGTTCTGAAACTTATAATATTATCTTAAAACAATTAAATCCAGGGAAATATAATCAAGGAAAATAAAAATTTAAGTCATTAACATTCATCCTTAATTTATAAGTCAAAAATCAAGGTTTCATGAATAAAAACTTGATTTTAGTGCACATTTTATATAAAATTTAGATATTTTATAAAATAACTTAAATTTTATAAAACAAAATGAATGAGAAAGGGTTATTATACTCAAAATTTCGGACCCCTCTCTTCCCATATCTCTCTCTCACACTCTCATTCTCCAACACACACACATCTCTCTTCTTTCTCTCTCTAGAAAACTCTCTCTACCTTCTCTCTAATTTTTTTTCTCCAAACACCACAACCACAGCCTATTAACCACGAAATTATGGAGATTCATCAGGGTTTTTCAAGACACAAATAAATTTAAGGTAAAGAACATACATCTCTTGAAGATCCACAACAATGATTTAAGCCATGCATGTGCATTTTACTTCAAAAATCGACTTCTACTTCTTCATCTTCTTCAAACTTGTTTTCTTTTTGTTAAAATGGTTTTTAGAACATCATGGATGTGTTTTAACACCATGCATGTATGATAAACAAGGTTGCATGTTCATGATCTTAGTGCAAAAATCGATTTTAAGGATTAAAACATCAAACTCAAGTTAAGAGTTTTTGAGAAACAAAATTTTGTTCATAAATGAATGTATACATTTTGATAAGTTTTAATCTTTTGATCTCTGGAAACATGACTAGAATATAAGTTTATCATGATATCTTTTAAAATATTTCAAAAGATTTACTCAAAGAAATGATGAAAACTCATTTTTCTAACCAATCACCATGCATGCAATCTGCCAGATTTCTTTACCTGACTTTAAACTGTCATATCTCACTCATTTCTTAACCAAAATTCGGGATTCTTTTTCTGAAATATAATATTTTGAGTTAGCTTTCAAACCCATCTGACCTCACTGGAAAATTCAAATATTTCGATTTTTAGCAATTTTTACAAACTTATTGCTCAATCAGCACCTTTTTGTGAATACTAGTTTTGTATTGCATGTTCAAAGATCTTATTCATCACTAAAAATCAAGGAAAAATTAACTTGAGCACTTAACATCATGTATTAAGAGGTATAAAAATATCTTGATTCAAAAGCCTTTGGAACATGTTGCAAAAATTCTCAAAGTAACATCAATAATTTTTACCAAAATCACAAGAATCAAGTTTTCTCTATAATTGTTTGAGCCTTTAGGCATGTTTTTCGACATAAAAAATAAGAAAACAATTTTTCATTGTTATTAAATTGTTTGAAGTTGCATTCTGGAAATTTTCAGCTCAATATATATTTTCTTTATTTTTACATGAAAATAATAATAAAATAGAGTGTTAAAGCATATAAAATACTTAAACTTGTAAATAAATTCTGGAAATATTTGTGGATGACCCTTTAAGTTAATAAACATCTCTCATAAAGTTTCATCGATTGTTGTTACTGTTTAGTATGGTTTTTAATTTTCTTTTTATTTAGCTCTAATAAATCATAAAACCACTTTAAGGAATGTGAAAATATTATTTCTTATTTTTCCCAGCTTGTACCTTATATTTAAGACTCCGAAAAATATTTTGGGAATTTTTGAAAATGTATATCTATTTTTCTTGAATTTTTGTGTTTATAATGGACTAAAAACAGGAAAAATAGTTTTACTCATCAAAAATTCATGAAAATTTACCAGAAACTCTTATAATATGTTAGGATGATACATAAAAATTTTGATGATTTTTATCTTCTGTATGCTATTTTTCTTCTATTTTCCCAAGATTTAATACACTTAAATGTACAAAAATCAGAAAAATTGTGTTAAACTTTTTGAAAACACATATTAATATTTTTCCTAGATTATGTACACTGTAAAATAGTTACACAAAAATTACAAGAATTTTTCATGATAATTTACTATTTTTCCATGATTTTATGATTATTCATGGAATTAAATGGTGAAAAATAGTTAGACAAATCAAAACTTCAAGAAAATTTATCTTAAGGTGTTTGACTTCAATTAAAAATGAAATACAAAGTTTGGGAAAGTTTAGAACTAAATTGATTTCGTTTTGAATATTTAATCATTGGAACACCTCTAAAATGTTAAATATTAACATTTCAATAATGGAAATTTTCCACTTAAATTGTTATATAACAATTGATTCTTTGAAACTTAATTTCCACAGAAAAATGTTTGTAACTTATCAATATTAAATTTTTGACACATTATTGACATAATTCTATTGTAGTAGTAAGTATACTAGTGTTAGATTTCGATTAGAGACTCACTAGCGAATACCATTATTGTAGGAATCGGTAGTGGTACACGTGGAACGTAGTTCAAGGCACCATTTGCATCATCTAAATGCATTGTGAGTATTCACGCACTCCCCTATTTTCAGTTTTTTTGTTTTGGGGTGGAAAAGCATGTCCCGAAAAACTATTATTTGAATGTTGTATTTAAATTGATTTGTATCAAACATGATTGCTATTTTATTGCTATGTCTCTCTATGTATGTCTATGCAACACGGAACATGAGAACTTATCGTACTAAGGCCCTTCCCTTATCTCTAACCATTAACTCTTTGAGCCAATGGTCATTATGGATAACGCTATTAGGAATTGACAACTCCTCACTCGCCCTATTGCTGGAGTGCATGATACCATATTCATCTATGGAACGATAAGCATAGATCTTGATAGGGCTTCAGTCATAGGTTTGGTTGAGACTCATTGTTTGCTCATACACATACAAACTCGTTTCTCGTTATAGCAATAAACTTGTTATTAATTATAGCAATGAACTTTGTTTCTCATTACAACAACGAACTTTTATTACTGAAAACTTATATACATGTTTTAGCAATGAAATTGTTTGCTCCTTGTAGCAACGAAATTGATTGCTCATTTTAGCAATGAAACTTGTTTACTCGTTTGAGTAACGAACTTTATCTTCCATGAGAATATGAATGTTGCATCTTATTTGGGCAACATACTTTATCTCTCATGATGACAAAGAACTTTGTTTTTACAAACTTATTTACTCATTTTAACAATATACTTTTATTATTGGAAACTTTTATCAAAACTTTGATTTCAATTCATGGAACCAATATTATTTTGTTTATCTGTGAGTACTCACCAACTATTTTTATAGTTGACGCTCGTTTTACATGCTTTTTCAGGAATCATCGAGTAAGTGGCACTTAGGGACACTTCAGTTTTAGGAGCATTCGCATGTGTTGTATTTCAATTTACATTGTAAATTCTTTTAAAAGTTGTTCAAACCCATTGTAAAATTGTAATGATTTTTAATACTATGGTTGGTGTTGTCTTTTAACTTTTGCTATGAAACCCTTTATACTGCCATGCCTTGTGTTTCCGCTTTAGCGGGGTGTGACAACATTCAGGTGGATGACCGCCTGAACTACATTGATCCTCGACATGAAGACAAAAACCTTGTGGAACGAGGTTGTCGAGCTGGTTAAGGTGCAATGGAGGCACCGCAATGGTTCATAGTGGATGTGGGAGTCGGAAGATGAGATGAGAGAGAATTACCCAAAGTTATTTGGAGCAACGGACTTCGAGGACGAAGTCTGATTCAAGTGGGTGACAATTGTAACATCCAAGATTTGGTAACTTTCCCTTTAAGTCCCTAATGTAAAAAAATTCTTTCAATTTAGTCCTTTAATTAGTACGCGGGGGGGGGGGGGGGGGGGGTACTCATTGAGTACGCTTAGCATACTAGCCACAAAATTCCTCGCAGATCTTAGCAACGTACGCTGGGCATACATGGAGTATGCATGGCGTATGTATGTCTGAGATAAACCCTAGTTTTTAGGGTTTGCACCCTATTTAAGGACCTTAAGTCCCCCAATCCCTTTACCTCTTCAGCCTCCATTTCCCTTGTTGTGCTAATCTCGAACCCTAAGCCCTTTGTGTGCATTTGTGAGATTCCTTGAGAGTTATTGGTGCTCTTTAGAGTCCTTGAAGAAGAAGGAAGCTTGGGAAGAAGCAAGGACGTGGGAAGAGCTAGTAGATCCAAACGTTTGGCACCATTTCTGACCCATTGAAGGTATAAAGCTTAAACCTTGACTATTGCATGTTTAGATCTAGGTTTAGGGTAGAAAATGGTGTATTTTGGTCCCATAGTTTGGATTCTAGGAGTTAAGGATCTTCAGACCATATGAACTGTCCTTTTGAGCTCTTGGAGGTGTTTCGAGTCATAAAAATCGGACCTTGATGGTTAAGCCTCAACCATGCAAGATTTAGGATCCATCCAAGTGTGCTTATGGACTTGATTCATGTTTTGAGCCCCATCCTTGCATGAAAAAGCATAAAGCTTGCAACTTTATGGCATATCATGTTTCTAAGGGTTTGGATCTAAGTTTTGGACGTGAGGAATTAGGGGATTAAGTCATAGAAGCTAGATTAGGTTAGCAGACCAGTACATCGTGCGTACTCAAGTGTACCCTGTGCGTACTGGGTCATTGCCTCGACCCTGGTCAACACCAGCATATGTTGGGCGTACAAGCCAAGTACGTTGTGCGTATGCAATCACTGGGCTTAGAAGTTTGGGCTCGTTTGGTGTTGGGCTGTGGAATTGAGTGAGTTGGGCCTCGGGACCACTTGACTGTAGCAAGTCATTTTTGGGCCTAAGGTCATGTTTGGGGTTCTTGGGCCATATTAGGCCTTAGAGACCTTATAGTGGGCTTGGATGCCTTTTTGGGTTTTTGGGCCTTGGAGAGAAGGGGGCCCAATAAGGCAAAGGTAAAGGATCCTTTTTGCCTTAAGCCAAGGATTAGGGTTTTGGACCTTCGGGTTAGATTGTGAGCTAATTTCTAATTAGGGTTTTGTGCTTGTGCGATAGGGATAGGAGTTTGCGAGTCATCCGCTGAGTGAGATTTGATACACGCAGTCTGAGGTGAGTCTTCCTTCGTAGTAGTCGTGGGTCGAAGGCACCAGGTCCGGCACACTAGTTTATGTTATAGCGTGATGATTGTCTTTGTGATAATTGACAATTATGTCTGTATTTTCTTAATGACTATGTGATTACTATTATGATATTATGTGGTAGTGGTAGGGCTGAAATAGACCTGGTATCCGGCTGAAATAGACCGAAGGGTTTGGCCAGCACCCAGATATGCTTGGCATTATCCGGTTGAGATAGACCGAAGAGGTAGGCCAACACCCAAATATGCTTGGTAGTATCCGGTTGAAATAGACCTAAGGGGTAGGCCAACACCCATATATGCTTGGTAGTTTGTTTGTTTAGTATGTGGTAAGTTGGGGGAACTCAGTAAGCTTTGTGCTTATAGTTTTCGGTTTCTATTTCAGGTATTTCCAGTTCTAAGGGGATGGGCCCGGCCTGATCGCACCACGTTACTCTATGTTTTTTCGCACTTAGTGATTTTGGGATTTGTACTCTGATAACATGCTACAATATGTCTCTTTTGAATTTTTTGGTATCAGTTTCTTATGAATTAAATGAATTAAACAACAAAAAATTTATTTATATTTTGAGGATGTTACAGGTTGGGTTTAGGCAGCGGTTCAACCTACCCGGGGTAATCCATTCTGATAATTGTGGACCCAATATCCATGCTAGTATGTTTGTTTTATGGGGTATTTTGGGAGAACTCTCTAAGCTTTGTGCTTACCCAGTTGTTTATTTTTTTCAGGTTGTATTGGTTATTGTTGGAAGGCGAAGCCGTGACTGTACACATTCATTAGCAACAATGAAGATTTCGTGCTATTATATTACTCTAATTTTTAACAAACGTAAATTTGAAACAAATGGTTTTCTTAATACAGATTTGATAAAACAGAGTTTTACCTTAACAAAACAAAACAAAATTTGGTTGTGAAAATGGGACGTTATATCGACACAAAAATGCGATCAAATTTTTGCCCATATGATTTTATTATTTTCCCAGATGATATTTTTCAACCCAAACAATCCTCGACCACTTTGTCTGATCGCAAAGGTCCAAAAATACGAACACATTTTTCACTTTTCGGATCGATTCTATCACGATTCTTCCTTTTTCACAAGCACAAAAGTCATCCAAAATTTTGTCTACTTTCCGAAACATTTTGAATCTCTATAATCAGAGTTATGAGTCATGTGATATGGTCAAAATACTGACAAGGGGTTAAAGCTACCAGCAACATCCTTTAGGCTTTAGAATGTAGCTATCTATCTTCGTAGGATCAATTCGATCGGATTTTTGTTGACCAAAACAGCTTCCAAGTGTTACTAAGAATCCTTCATAAGTTCCACGCTCCAATTAACACCAATGCTCCATTAAAAGCATCCAAAGCTGCTCCCAAAGTACTGCTCCACTTGAATTATATGAAACGACATAAAAAAACTAGCAGTACGAGAATTCTAACGAATGACATGAGCTGAACATTATTTAAACTAATAACATGTAAATGTGTAAAATATGATGCTAAATGCTAATGAAACTACCCTAAAAGATGCATAAAATTGCATCTATCAAATCTCCCCAAGCTTGAACCTTACTTGCCCTCAAGTAAAAAGATTAAACATTGTAATCAAATGGAAAGATGCAGATGACCTATATAGAATTTAGAGTAAAAACTATAATAAACAAAAAGAAACTAACAACTTGAACTAAAAACACTTCACTCTTTCTTTCGCATGATCAGACTTAACACCGAGGGAAGCTCGAATGGAATCACCACCTCGACGATTATCACAATACCTTCCATCTTTCACAGATTCCCAAAGTTAGGAAGAAGCTTGACAGTGTGAACCAATAAACCAATTGCAACTTTGTTTAAACTTGTATACCTTAATTAGCCTTGCAAGCGAAAATAACACACTTCATAATTTCATGTCCTCAAGACTAGATAATTAAGAACTAGGCTCGACGCATCCTTAAGAACCCGTCACATCAAATCAACTTTCAATGAAGCAGTGAGCCGCACCCGTAAGGTCCCAGCTTCTATGCTTTCACTTTTCTGAGAACAAAAAATATCATATCACACAGTTCTTCATTTGCGCTAAATTTCACTTTGAGATGGCTTCTGAATTGATTTAACTTGAGTTTTTATATTTTTGCCTTCAACTTTGAATTCTTCAATCGTGTTTTTGAGTTTCTTGAGATTTCTTCGATTAAGTGCTTGAAATTTGACTCGAGTATCAGATGTGACAGCTGTACCATTCTTTTATTTTTGACTATGTGGATATGATATAAGCCTACCTGTTACCGCGAGGTAACGCGTGTCAACAAATATGTCTGTATTATAACATCCCAAAATTTAAGACCAAAAATTTCATTTTTAATTTATTAATTCGTAAAACAGATTATGGAAAACATCATCGAGTTATCTCATTTCATAAATACCATAGATCATATGTCTCAGAAGCATGTCATAAGATAATAATAATATCAGACTACAAATCCCAAGAACATCATAGTGCGGAAAATTGTGGTGTGATGCGCTGCTACCGTGTCGGCTCCTTTTGTAGAGTCAAAATATCTTGTAATATGTCGAAGTCTGTGTATTTGTCTATTTCGTATGTTTTCTATGTATTTGCTAAGGCTTCTTTTTAACGAAGCGTAATGTCTAGCCTTAGTATTTTTTGAACATAGAGTTGATAGTAGAGTTTTCTCATGTTTACTATCAGTTTTGTACTCTTGTTCACTGAAAGTAATATGAGCTGAACCAGATCTTATTTACTTCTCGTGTTTATCATTTACTCTGATTTGATTCTCATACTCGATTAAACACAACTACAATTGGTATCAGAGCAGGAATCAATACTGCAAAGATCTGATTTTCAATTGAATCTCTAGTTTTTGAGTCGCGAGTTTGTCTCAAAAGTTTCTGCTCTGTTTGATTCCGAAAATTATCTCTGATATACAATTTTGATTTGATTATGCGTTTGAATTGTGTAATCGAGTAATCGTTTTTGAGTTTCTGATCAATTCATTCATTCAATTTCAAATTTCTTCAAGTTCTTCTGAAAAATCTCATCCGTACGTTAATGGCGAATTTCAACATGAACACAATGACTTCATTTTCTCATCTGTTAGGATCTTCTACGAAGATTCCTATGTTGATTGCAGAGTACTATGATCAGTGGGCTGATCGAATGGAGGATTACTTGAACGGATTGGACGAGGAACTCTGGAGCTGCATTACAGGAATCGCTCAACCTCCATTGAATGTTCAACATATTGGATCATCTGGATCAGCACCTGCAGTTATTGATCAATCCACCAGGCTGAAGAACAACGAAAAGCGTTGTTTGAGAGAATTGCGAGGTGCCTTGCCACCTGTTGTTTACAATTACATCCGTGGTTGTAACACTGCAAAGGAAATTTGGAATACTCTTAAGGAAAAGTATCAGGGAAGCGAGAAAATGAAGATAAATTTTGTTAAGCTGTGTCTTGTGGAGCTGAAAGAGTTCAGACAAAAAGAGAATGAAACAGTTGAAGTTTACTATGATCGTCTTAATGAACTGATCTATAGATGCAATCGTTATGGAATCACAAGGTCATCAATGGAGTTCAATCTCACTTTTGTGATGGGACTTCGTAAGGAGTGGAGAAGTTTCAGCATGATGATGAAGAATCAATAAAGCTTTGATACTTCATCTCTGAATGATTTGTATAATCAGTTGAAAACTCACGAAAGTGAAGTGAATGAGATGGCTGAAGAGTCAAAACTTAGTTTGGGAGGTCCTTTAGCTCTTGTTTCGAAAGTGTATGAGAAAGAAGCAGTTGAGAAAGATGATTCTGATGAAGAAGGCTTTCTAATGAATTCTGATGATGAAGCGATTGCTTTTTACTCGAACAACCGAGTTAAAAAGTTTTTCAAGAAACCTTTCAATCCCAAGGTGAAGCAGAGTGATGTGAAAGGAAGTTTCATTAATAAGTCTGTAGGTGAGGAGAAGAAGACATTCGAGAAGAATGATGTGAAAAGAAACTGAAGCAACAATTGAGAAGAAACTTAAGGGAGATTTGGGAATTGACTGTCATTACTGCAACGGAGCAAATCATTTGGCAAATGATTGTATGCTTCGTAAGAAAGAAGAGAAACAGAATAGGGTCAAGGACGAAGCCTATTATGTTGAAAGATTAGAAGAAGTACGTGCAAAGACGAAGGGGATGTCTTTGGTTGCACGAGGCGAAGGTGAGGAAGATGGCACATATCAGATCTGGTCTTCAGGGTCTGATGACGAAGAGACGCGTAATCCGACGCATGGGGCTATGTTCGCACAATTTGAAGAGGATGAGGACGAAATGGTGACTGGTCATTGTTTCATGACCAAATCAGGAGACAAATCACCGATGACAACGAAGGTACGTTCTATTCTTCAGTCTTTTAACATTCATTTACAAGCTTATGATTCTGAAAAAATTGCATTTGATGATATTGTTGCTTACTTTGATACAATTGTGGTGTCTGCTAGTAATGAAGCTAAGAAACTAAACATTCAGTTGCTAGACACCCAAAAATTGCTAGATTCGAAACAAAGTAGAGTAGAGTATCTGGAGTTGCAATTGAATAATGTGAATAATGATAGGGAATGTCTAGATAATGAAGTTTGATTGTTACTTGCTCAGCGAAACATTTACTGTAATTCAGCAAAAAGATTATATGCTAAATTGACTTCATTGCATCATTCATCTGACATTAGCAAAGAACAACATAGGAAGTTATTGCCTTTTCTTACTTTCGAAAGAGAGAAGATTGATAGTTTTTCTTATGACTGTGAGAAAACCATAACAGAATTCGATAAAGTGCCTGATAATCGATTTGCTTATGGTATTGTTAAGATAGACGAATATTTGAATGCTGATGAAGTTGTTGAGATAGTAAATGATACTTTGACCAAAAGTGAACAAATCAAAATTTTGAAAAGAACTGAGAATTCGAAACTTGACTCTCAATTTAATTTTGTTGATATCGATGATAATTTTGATAGTTTTAGCGAAATCAGTGAAATTGAGGAGGATGAAAGTATCGATTGTTCTCAGTTATTTGTCATTAATGTCACATCTAAGTCAAAAGGTAAAGAAATTTGTAATGATTCGATGGTTGAGGATGACACTGATAGACCCTCTACTTCGAATGTTTGTGACTTTGATCATGTGAGTGTAAGAGACAGTCAAATGGATAGTAGTGATGATGAGAATGAAGAAAAAGTTTCGAACAATTCTAAGCCAGAAAATAATGTTTCGAATGAAACATCCATTCCACGAGTTGTTGTTGATCAAGTGTTTGGAGACACTGAAAATTTCGACAAAATCTTATCTGAAAAAGGTGCTCATTATTTGGAAAAAAATACAGTTGTGTATCCAAATTTTAAGTGTTCAGATGATGTTGTATTTCCGAATCAAGTGTTAGTCACTACTGGAAATGTTGAAAACATCAAAACAGAGTTCAACAAAATGGTCGAAGAAGATAACAAGAAAACATCAGACGAAGGATTCTTTTCAAACCAAAGCACTGTTGAAAATAATCTAACAAAGAGTTCGTATGTTTTTCAAAGACAAAAACCACAATGAAAATGGGTTGAAAATCAAGAAAATACAAAAGATATTTTGAAACAAGAATCTAATGAAACAAATGAGAATGTGAAACTTAATTCAAAAGAATTTAAGGCTCTTGTTGAAAAAATTTCGAATGAAAAAGGAATTTCGAAAAGACAGGCACGAAAGAGAATTTTTTGGCAAGTAGTGTCAAATGAAAAGCAATCAAAAATACCAACCAAGAAAATGTCTGAAAATGGGTTGTCTAAATCAGTACAAACAAAGTTTTCAACTCGTTCGGAGAAAAAGGAAAATCCCGCTCAACCAACTTCGTCTGATTCTCAAAATTATTCAACGAAGTTTTCAAAATCAACATCTTCAAAGACTTTTCAAACAAATGTACAACAAAAGACTTTTCATTCAAAAAGCCAACAAAAGTTTTCAACTTCAAATTCATCTTTTTCAAAACCAACAAACGGTCAAAACATATTTTCCTCAAATAGAACAAATCGATATTTTGCTAATGTTCATCAATTTGAAAATGTTCGAAAATTTGAGAATATTCGAAAATTTGACAATGTTCGAAAATTTGAGAATGTTCGAAAATTTGACAATGTTCGAAAATTTGACAATGTTCGAAAATTTGAGAATGTTCGAAAATTTGAAAACGTTCGAAAGTTTGCAGACAATCAAACATTTGTGAATGATAAATTCAAAACATCTGCAAATTTTTATTCCACAAAAACCAAATTTTCCGAATCCATCCGCACACAAAGCCACTAAAGTTTCTTACACAAAAGGCTCATCTGGTGTGGAAACAATCAATCATTGGCTTGAGGAAAAAGAGAAAAAGTATCAATCGGTAAGTTTTCTCAACATCAAATCAAGAAGGCCTATGAACAGTATTTGAATGATACTTCATCTGGAAGTTCATCTTCGAAAGAATCAAATACTCCTGTTCAAAAATGGCAACCAATCTCAAAGGAAAAACACACTGAGAAGCACGAGAAGAAAGTCAGTGAAAGTCCAAAACTATCGAAAAATAATGTTTCGATTTCTTTAACTGATGATGTCGACTTAATTGATACTTTCAAAACCAAAGTTCGAAATTGGGCTTTAGGTTCTAAATTTCATTCACTTTTTCAAACTAATGACCAGGGACCCAAACATCCTTGGGTACCTAAATTCTTTTAATAATTGCAGGTACTGTGTGACGAGCAATATGATGAGAAATGGTACATTGATAGTGGTTTCTCACGTCACATGACTGGAAGGAAGGTGAATTTGCGTGATTTTAGAAGTTTGGAAAATGCAGGAGTAGTGAAGTTTAGAAATAATCACAAGTGTCAAGTTAAAGGTTATGGCAAAGTAACAAATGGACAATTTACAGTGAATCGTGTTGCTTATGTTGACGGTCTTAAACATAATTTGATAAGTGTTTCACAACTTGTTGTGGGCACTGGCAATCAAGTTGTGTTTAACGAAGAATGAAGTATCATTTCTAAAGTTGAGACGAACGAAGTTTTGCTGAAATCAAAAAGATATGGCGATATGTTCACTCTTGACATAAAACCTATTGTTGGGAAACCCTCAGTTTGTTTACTTTCGAAAGCTTCATCTGATGTTAGCTGGTTGTGGCATCGACGTTTATCTCATTTAAACTTTCGAAATCTGAATGATTTGGTAGTAGAAGATCTTGTTCGAGGTTTACCTGTTCTAAAGTTTGACAATGATACTTTATGTGCAGCTTGCGAACAAGGAAAACAACATCGTAAAGGACATCCACTTGTCATAGATTCGAAAATTGTTGAACCGCTGGAACTTCTTCATATTGACCTTTGTGGACCATCAACTGTTGAAACTCTCAACAAGAAACGGTACATTTTGGTTCTTGTTGATGATTTTTCACGATTTACTTGGGTGTATTTTCTCAGGTTAAAATCTGAAGTCGCTCAAACAATGATTGAATTTGTCAAGAAAATTGAGACAAGTCTAAAAAGGAATGTTCATAAAATCAAAAGTGATAATGGTTCCGAGTTTAAAAACAATGTGCTTGATTCGTTGTTAACTGAGAAAGGAATTTCGCATAATTTCTCATCGCCATATACACCACAACAAAATGGTGTCGTTGAAAGGAGGAATAGGTCTCTTTGCGAAGCAGCAAGAACAATGTTGACATATGCGAATCTTCCTTAATATCTATGGGTAGAAGCAGTTTTGACAGCATGTTTTACTCAGAATCGATCCTTTATTCATCGTCGTTTCAATATAACTCCGTATGAAATCATAAATAACCGAAAACCAAATGTTAAATTCTTTCATGTATTTGGTTGCAGGTGTTTTATCATGAATCTCAAAGATAATCTTTCGAAATTTCAAGATAAGGCTGATGAAGGAATATTTTTGGGTTATTCCAATAACTCGGTTGCATACAGAGTCTTAAATAAACGAACACGAAAAGTTGAAAAGACATTTAATCTCACATTTGACGATTACTATGTGAAACAAGTTGAAAAATATTTCGAACAAAAACCAATTCTTAATGAATCAAATGATGAGTCTGAAAGTTATAATTCATCTATTTTGATTATGATTTAATTTTTGGTGTTCCAGACAGGGCTGCTGATGCTGAAGTAAATGCTGCTGATAATCAAACCCCTGAATCTTCGAAACATACTGATGATTCGACAATCACATCAGATACAACTGCTAATGGCGAAAGTATGCTAGATGCTCAAGTGGAGGGGGAGCACTTGAATATACCTTCAAATGTTGAGGGGTAGCATCCTTTCGAGGGGGAGAAGAGCAGTATGAAATATGTTTTCGAGGGGGAGCATCAGAATGACAATTATGTTGAGGGGGAGCATAATGATAATGAAACCATAAATCTTGATCAAAACGATGAATTTTATGAACTAAATGATAATAATTCTGTTGCAGGATCCGAAAATGAAGAGATGTACGAAGATTCACCTTTGGACTTTGATCCAGCATATCCACCATTGGAAAAATGGACAAGAAATCATCTAAAAGAACAAGTCATTGGGAATCCACATGATGGTGTTTTGACTAGAGCTCAAATTCGTGCAAAGAATGAGGTACTGAATGCTCGTCAAGAATTTTGCATGTTTAATGTTTTCATTTCAAAAATAGAGCCAAAGACAGTTAAGGTTGCAATGGAACACTCAGATTGGGTTGTAGCAATGCAATCTGAACTTGTTGAGTTCGATAGAAACAAGGTTTGGAGGTTAAATCCTAAACCTGAAAATGTTTCAATTGTCAGATTAAAATGGATTTTCAAAAACAAAACCGACAAGGATGGAAATATTGTTCGAAATAAAGCACGATTAGTTGTTAAAGCATATTCGCAACAAGAAGGTATCAATTATGAAGAAACTTTTGCCCCTGTCGCACGACTCGAGGCTGTTCGAATATTTTTGGCTTATGCAGCTCACAAAGATTTTGATGTTTATCAAATGGATGTGAAGTGTGCTTTTCTCAATGGTGAACTCGAAGAAACAGTTTATGTTGAACAACCTCCAGGTTTCATAAATGAAGAATATTCTGATCATGTTTATATTTTAGATAAAGCAGTATATGGATTAAAACAAGCACCAAGAGCCTGCTATGCAACTCTTACTAGTTTCTTAAAACAATCGAAATTTAAACAAGGATCAGTTGACCCCACATTATTTCGAAATAAAGTTGGGAATCATCTAATGCTTGTTCAAATTTATGTAGATGATATTATTTTTGGCTCTACTGACCCTGCTTTGTCTAGTGAATTCGAATGTTTGATGAAAAGCCAATTCGAAATGAGCATGATGGGTACAATCAATAATTTTCTTGGTTTAAACATTCATCAATGCAGAGAAGGAATTTTCATCAATTAAGAAAAATATACCAGGAATTTGCTTGAAAATTTTGGAATGACAAATAGCACGAACTTAAGAGTACCAATGGCGGTTGGAACAAGGCTAACTCCTTCGTTAGACACACCTGTTGTTGATCTTACTTTATACAGGAGTATGATATGTTCATTGCTTTATCTTACAACAAGTCGACCTGATATCATGTTTTCTGTATGTAATTGTGCTAGGTATCAAGCAAATCCAAGAGAGCCACACTTGACTGCAGTGAAAAATATTTTCGTTATCTCAAGGGAACAATTTCGTTAGGATTGCGGTATCCTTCGAAGTCAGGATTTTTCATTCAAGCGTTTTCGGATGCAGGTCTGGGAGGATGTACACTTGATCGAAAAAGTACAAGTGGAGGATGTCAATTGCTAGATGGGAAGCTTGTAAGTTGGCAATCGAAAAAGCAAACTTGTGTTGCAATTTCCACTGCTGAAGTTGAGTATGTTGCAGCTGCTGCTTGCACTTCGCAAATCATATGGATTCAGAGTCAATTGCGTGACTATGCAGTTAATATGAAAAAGATTCCATTGTATTGTGATTCACAAAGTGCTATACGCATTTGTCATAATCCAATACAGCATTCGAAAACCAAACATATTACACCTCGTTATCATTTCATTAAAGATCATATCGAAGATGACAATATTGAAGTTCATTTTGTAAAAACAACTGATCAACTTGCTGATATTTTTACAAAAGCATTGGACAAAATATCATTTGTTAGAATTTTGACAGGATTGGGAATGATTGAAGCAAGTTCGATTCCAGGACTACTTTCGAAAGAATAACAAAGAAAGAAGAAGAAAAAGTGTCGATTCAGAGGTATTATTGAATGGTTCAGAGGCGTATAGTATTAACCATTCAGAAGTTACTTTTCATATTCAGCGCTTCGATACGCTTCGTTTTCGACATTTGGGAAAGAAAAGTTTCGTTAGTTTGGTACACTCTTAAATTTTTGTTTGTATTTCATTTTGAAATATTGGAAAAACCAAAAATATTTTCGTTAATTTGTATTCTTTTCGAAAAATAAAAAATATCAAAAAGATTTTCTTTTGTTATTTGTTTTAATTTTCGAAAAACTTAAAAACACAAAAATATTTTCTTTCTTTTCAAAAACATAAAAGACCAAAAAGATTTTTGTTATTTTGTACTTTGTCTTTTCTTTCTTAGTGCAGATTCAAAGGAAATTTTACAAGGGTCATGCTTGCGTTTCTAGGGAAAGGTAAATTTTCGAAACTTTGTACTAGTTAGGATGTCCCTAGAAGCATGTTGCAGCATGTCGACCCAAGCCTCCATTGACTCAATGTGTGATTTCGAAAGCCTTAATGAAATTTTTCATTACGAAAATTTCTTCCCAATCAGGCTTGCATTCACATTAGTCTACTGAGCTACCTAACTCTTCTCAAATGAGTTAAGAGTTTTCTGTTTGGTCCAAGCATAACAGAGGTACAATTGAATTCATGAAACAACCTTTTTCATCTCAAACTGTTAACACATTTCACACACAATGACGTGTGTCCAAGAGGTCATTGATCAAACTAATCATGACTTAGACATATCAAAACTCTGTGTTTATGATCTTGATTCATGAGGCCGTGATGAAAGTGAAACACAATTTTTTAAATTTTTAAGGAATTGACGGGGAACTATGTTCCAGATTTTCACGAAACATTTGTTTCAGTACGAAATTTTCGATGCTCCAAATCATATTCTTTCGTTATGAGTGGTCTTGATCAAATGTTCGAAGCCCACGACATTTGTTACCCAACAGGATCTAGCTGAAAATAATTATTCTTTGAATATGATTTTCGTGGGAGTATCAATTCTTTCAATTATCACTTTCAAATTAATCCAAAGCATACTTGTCACTGACTACACTGGTCACACAAGTAATTTCTATTACAATTACTCACCTTATGTTTAGGTTGATATGTAACGAAATTTTTAAGCCACCCACAAAGCCTTGAAAAAGAAACCCTTCGATACTTCTTTATAAGTATTTAATTGTAATTCACGGGAAACCACACAAGCTGTTGATTATCTCTTTTGATAATTAACGAAGTAACCTTTGCCCGGGGTTTAACTGCCTTTGTGTCGAAATTTTATTTTTCGACATCACAGATCCCAAATTTTCGTTAGTTTGGTTCTTATCTTATTCTATTGGCACACTGCACTCACGAAATCCTTGAGGTTCTGAGTATTACCAACTCAGGCTGATGATTTCGACAGTCTAGCATATGACATCATCTCTAATCCCAAAGACGAAAGAGCCTAACCTCCATGCCGAAGGTTTTCGATCTTATCCACTTGGTACTCACGAACAGTTTGATGTGACAGTTTGGCAACTTGGTCCGATTTTCAAGGTACTTTATCTGACATGGTACATGTTACAGCTAATGGTGCGACTTTCAAGGACAGACGTGGGTTACTCTTAATGAAACCGTTTGGAATTCCATTGGGGTTACATATAAAACGAAATTATTATCTCCTTTTATAATTACGCGTTCAAATTCTCAGACGATCAAAAAGCCCTAAACATTCTCTGTTCTTCAAGAATGTCTCAAAACCCTAATCAATGGCTGTTGATCCCACCAAAACCACTGACGATGCCTAATCTCAACAACCAATCATGAAGATTCAAAGCATCAACTATCAAGTTGAGGCTGATGTTTCGTTGTATCTAGAAGAACTCAAGATATTGATTGTTGCTCTTCAACATTCAAGTCTTGCTACTTCTATGTTCAACGCCTTTGATGTTCCGATGTCCTGGTTGTCAATGGTTGGTTCAACTTCTTCATACAGCAAAGCACTAGATGTGCTTACATTCAACCTGGTGAATGATAAAAAGGTTCGTCTTTCCAAGAAACTGTTTTGTCAAATTCTTGGAATCCCCAATTCTCCACTATACCATACTCTCACCAATGGCCAAGTCATTCACATGTTTAACGAGATGGGTCATCAACCCCTACTCACCAAGATTAGTGATTTCAAGAAGTCGAGCCTTCCAAGCATTTGGAACTTTCTGTTTGGAATTTTTCTTCGTTGTTTGACTGGTAGAAGTATTGGATTAGACAAAGGAAGAATGGAAATATATGTCACGGTTTCTGGCATTTACTATGATCTTGCTATTGATTTCTCAACTCAAATGTGGAAAGAATTCCTGAAGAGTGTGGAGAATACTAATGTGATACAGGGGATTTCGTGTGCTCGATACTAGAGTTTAATACTTCAGTATGCTTATGAGAAGGAGGGTATTTCAGTTCCTGTTTTTGAAGATAAAGCATAATTTATGAAGTATCACTTTTCGAAGTCAGTGGAAGATGATTCGGAGGTTTTCCCCAATGTTGCTCGAATTCCTGATGGTATGCTTAAGAAGATTGATCCATCAAATTCTGCCTTGGTGGCTTATTTGAAGAATGTGAATCCTTCCATTACAACTGGTGTTTTGTTAGAAAGCATTAATCCAGGTTCATCCAAGAAGTCAAAGAAGTCAAAGAAGTCAAAGAAGTCAAAGAAGGGAGTTGATGATGTTGTTCACGAAGCCCCAAGAAACAAGCTAAGTCTAAGTCTCCTAAGAAGATTGCAAACGAAACTGAGAAGCCTAAGGATAACGTTGTTCCTGAATCTTCGAAGCACTTGATCCCTTCGAAATCTAGTGTGTTCAAAAGATTAAGGAATTTCTCTTATAAGAAACGAACTTCATCAGAAGATCAATCTCCTACTATTCGCAAACCTCAGCTTAACCAACAAGGAGTGAAAGTTCATGAGATTCCTGCACCAGTTTCACCATCATCCAAGAAGCGAAGAGCTGAGGATATGGCGAAGCTGTCACACCCCGAAACCGATGGCGGAAATGTTCCGGGGCAGAGGACGTCATGTGTAGCATCACAACCAATGAATAATAGCAATCATAGCAACACAACCAGTACAGTGCATACTAAAATAAAAATGTTTACATCAGTTTGAAATGTTGTTTGAATTACATTCAATAGCTTTGTATAGTATAAACTTAAAACTCTTATTGCTCCAGTTCCTCGAAAATCCAGCAAGTACCTGTCTACTGATTTCCTAAGAATACAACCAGTTTGAAAGAGTATCAGCATAAAGTTGGTGAGTTCATAAGCGGTGATTTGTAGTGAAAATCGTTGATGAGTTCGGAAAATATTTGTATAGTTTCAAGAAAATCCGATATTTTCCTTAGTGAAAATGTATTGTTATCAGTTCTGTAATAAACCATGAATATCTGCATGTTTCCAAGAAAATCCGATATTTTCTTTAGTGAAAAGGTAGCGTTATCGATTTCGTATAAAACCATGAATGTTCGTTACTGAAAAGTGTAGTGATATGCGAAAATACTACCTCATGTGACTAGCTAAAACTAATCATGAAGTATAAGTATTTTGTATGTGAAACCATTGCATAATCGGCTTTGTTTGAAAACCCTGGCTTTAGCCAGTATACGTAGTGTGTATCAGTCCTATTTAGTAAAAATAAAACTGTTGAAGAGTGCCAGGTTGTAAACTAAAGGTGAATTATACATAATGTGAGTCGTATAACCATGCTTGATATGACTAGAGACCTTTCCAACGTTCTTCAGGCATCGAGTTAAATGACATTTGTACATCTCAGGCGTGCCCGCCTAACTGTAGCTAGCAGTCCAGATGTGGGATTGTCAGTCCTGAATAGATCTATTCACAAATCTCACGCTCTCCCTCCAGGAGACTCTGGTTATACTATGATAGGATTTATCCCTGTACACCTAAGGGTACAGTAGTGAAGTAGCGCCTCACAGTATCGTACAATCTAGTTGACATGTAGTGTAGTAGCGTTCTACCGTAGTGAAAATCCGAATGTATACCGTTTGTAGTGATAATTACAGTTATGAAAACGCGATAAAGTAGTGATGCAAACTGTAAACTATTTATGTCTTAGTGCATACGTTGAGTAGTGAAAGTTTCTATACTTGTTATGTTTAGAAAATCCCAAACTATACCGATTATAGTTTGCATGCAAAACGTAGTGAATAGCGAGTCCGGAAAATCATGCAAGTTTAGTGAAAACGTCCCTTATGCTCAACACAGTACAAAAGGGTTAAAGTATGAGAATTTCATGAGTTTTGAAAACATTTATGTTTAGCTTGTATCCCCCCCTGAAAACATTAAAAATACGGAAAATATAGGGGTATGAACTCACAGTTGTTTTGTGAAAGCGTTGACTGAAATGAAGATCCTCGAGTTGTTGCACGTGACACTTAACGAAATCCTATTATCAAATAAATACATATATGTATCTAAATTAGTGATTTCGTTAGATAACATGTTAGAGGAACACTTGAATTTGGTTGAGGAATGTTACCGGGACTTGGTCGAATCGATGAAAGTGAGTTTTCAGTCAAAATCACCACCTAAAAGGTGTTTACGGTCGAAGAGGAGTTTACGGTTCCTAAAGGCTCGGTGAGTTTACGGCCGTAAAATCAAGAACAGAGTTTATGGTTCTTGAAGGCTTGGACCGTAAACTCAAGAACAGTGTTGCTGATTGCTGATTTTGAAGAGGTAAACGCTCTGAGACGTTCCAAAGTGACTCCAAACGTGATTTCTCGATGATTTCCGAAGTTTTGAAGGCGTTTTCAGCTGTTTACGGTTAAGGTTCCTAGAGAGAGGAGGAGAGAGTTTTTCGCCAGAAGATGTTCTAATGAAAGTGAAGGCATCATATTTATAGGGGTGAGGTGGTCGGTGATGGGGGTCCACTCGTTACTGACCGTAAACAAGTTTACGGTCGTAAATGAGTTTACGGCCGTAAACTAGTTTACGGTCGTAACCTCACTTAGACCGGATATGTTTGATTTTTTGAGATATTCGGGTTTCCGCTCGATTTTTGGTTCCGAGTCGTAAATAATATAATTATATATAACTAGATTATTTTCAAAACCAAGAAGTTTGACGGAAAAGCTAACAAATTCGACATTTTATTAATGGGAATCGCGAAACGGAAACGGACAAAGTTTTGGGTTGTCACATCATCCCCCCATTAGAGGGAATTTCGTCCCGAAATTCGAACATAGAGTACAAATCATGGATTAGGAAAGAGATGCGGATATTTCTGTTTCATCTGATCTTCGCGCTCCCAAGTGAATTCAGGTCCCCGCTTGGCATTCCAGCGAACCTTCACTATCAGGATGCGACTTTGTTTCGTTCGTTTGATCTCTCTGTCCATGATTTCGACCGGTTCCTCCACCAAGTTGAGGTTCTCGTTGATTTCAATCTCATCGAGGGGAATTACAAGTGTCTCATCTGACAGACACTTCTTTAGGTTCGATATGTGGAAAACAGGGTGGATGTTGCTGAGCTCTCGCGGTAATTGGAGTTTGTATGCTACGGGACCGATCCTAGCAAGGATTTCGAACGGTCCACTATACCTTGGGTTTAGCTTTCCACGCTTCCCAAAGCGTATCATGCCTTTCCAGGGTGAGACCTTCAGAAGGACGCGGTCACCAACCTGGAACTCCAAGGGTTTTCGTCTCTTATTGGCGTAGCTCTTTTGTCTATCTCATGAGGCTTTCAGTCGTTCCCGGATTTGTACAATTTTATCAGTTGTTTCACGGATGATCTTAGGACCAGTGAGAGTACTGTCTGGGACTTGACCCCTGGCTAGCTGCGTGTCACCCACTTCAGCCCAGCACAGAGGGGATCTGCACTTACGACCATAGAGGGCTTCAAACGGCGCAGCCTTGATGCTGGTATGGTAGCTGTTGTTGTAGGAAAATTCAACCAAAGGAAGATGAATGTCCCATGATGCACCGAAATCGATGACGCAGGCTCTCAACACTTCTTCCAATGTCTGAATTGTTCTCTCACTCTGTCCATTAGTCTGCGAATGATAAGCCGTGCTCATATCCAAATTAGTTCCAAGAGCTTTCTGTAGTGACTGCCAGAACCTCGATGTAAACCTGCTATCTCGATCAGAGATAATGGATGCAGGTACACCATGAAGGCGAACTATCTCTTGAAGGTAGATCCGTGTGAGTCTCTCCATCTTGAAGCTTTCTTTGATTGGTAGGAAGTGGGCGGACTTCGTCAACCGATCAACAATTACCCATATGGCATCGTGCCCACTCGGAGATCTGGGTAACTTGGTGATAAAATCCATGGTTATCCTTTCCCACTTCCACTCAGGTATTTCCGGCTGTTGAAGTAGACCTGAGGGCTTCTGATATTCAACCTTCACATTGGCGCAAGTCAGGCATTTGCCCACGAAGGTAGCGATCTCTGCTTTCATGTTTGTCCACCAATAGAGCTGTTTGAGATCCAGATACATCTTATCCGAACCTGGGTGAATGGAGTATTTCCTCTTGTGAGCCTCATTCATGACAACCTCTCTGTACCCGTCGAACTTTGGGGTCCAGATCCGGTCCATGAAATAATACACTCTGTCTCCTTTGACCTCCAAGTTCTTGTCCATTCCCCATAAAGCTTCATCTGTCACGTTCTCGGGTGTTAAGGATTCCAGCTGAGCCTCTCTTATCAGCGCGGACAGGTGGGAATGGATGGTCATTGTTAGTGCCTTCACCTTACGCCCCGAATACTCATTTCGGCTGAGGGCGTCTCCTACCACATTGGCCTTGCCGGGATGATAGCGAATTTCGCACTCGTAGTCACTGAGTAGCTCTACCCATCGTCGCTGCCTCATGTTTAACTCCTTCTGATCAAAGATATGCTGCAAGCTCTTATGGTCGGTGAAGATAGTGCACTTTGTTCCGTAGAGATAGTGTCTCCAGATCTTTAACGCAAAGATCACTGCTCCCAACTCCAAATCGTGGGTTGTGTAATTGACCTCGTGTGTTTTTAACTGCCTCGAGGCATAGGCGATGACCTTTCCTCTCTACATGAGCACACAACCTAGGCCCTGATTGGATGCATCACAATAGACTACGAAGTCTTCCGTCCCTTCGGGCAGGGACAAGACAGGTGCACTGCACAGGGCATGCTTCAATGTTTGAAATGCAGTGTCTTTCTTGGCTCCCCAACTGAAGGTTACACCCTTCTGCGTCAGGGTGGTTAAAGGCTTAGCGATTCTGGAGAAGTTCTGGATGAACCTGCGATAATAGCCCGCAAGACCCAAGAATTGCCGGATTTATGTGGGTGTCTTTGGTGCAGACCAATTCTCAATCGCTTTGATCTTGGAAGGGTCCACGTGTATTCCTTCCTTACTAATCACGTGTCCTAGGAAATTTACTTTCCTGATCCAGAATTCGCACTTCGAGAATTTCGCGTATAGCTTTTCTGCCCTTAATGTTTCCAACACCTGCCTTAAGTGCTATTTATGATCATTCTCACTCCGCGAATAGACAAGTATATCGTCGATGAACACAATCACAAACTTGTCTAAGAAAGGGCGGCACACCCGATTCATCAGGTCCATGAATATAGCCGGTGCGTTGGTTAGACCAAAGGGCATTACTACAAACTCGTAGTGTCCATAGCGAGTTCGGAATGCTGTTTTGGGCACATCATTCTCATGAACTCGCAACTGATGGTACCCTGATCTTAGATCTATCTTTGAGAAATAACTGGCTCCCTGAAGTTGGTCGAAGAGATCGTCGATTCTCGGTAAGGGATATCGGTTCTTGATGGTAAGCTTATTCAGCTCTCGGTAGTCAATGCACATCCGAAAGGATCCATCTTTCTTTTTCACAAATAAGATCGGAGCTCCCCAGGGTGAGGAACTCGGCCTTATGAATCCTTTGCTGATCAGCTCATTGAGCTGACTGGATAATTCTTGCATTTCCGTTGGTGCTAAATGGTAAGGAGACTTAGCTACAGGAGTAGCTCCGGGGATCAAGTCGATACGAAACTCGACTTGGCGCTCGGGAGGGGTTCCTGGGAGATCTTCGGGGAAAACGTCAGGAAAGTTACAGACTTCGGGGATGCTCTCGAGGTCTCTAACTTTTTGCGTTTCATCGACAACATGAGCTAGGAATGCATGACACTCCTTTCGCAGATACTTCTCAGCTTTGATGCACGAAGTGATACGGAGGTTCGAGCTTGACTTATCTCCGTAAATCATGAGGGTTTCGCCAGAGGGAAGATTGAGACGGATAGCCTTCTCGAAGCAAAGAATATCAGCATGATTGGAGCTTAACCAGTCCATGCCGATAATGACGTCGAAACTCTTGATGGACACAGGCATAAGGTCGATGGGAAACGAATAATTATCTAGAGTAAGAGTACAGCCTATGAATATGTCGTTAGAGCTCTCCTTCTTTCCGTTAGCCATCTCGACGTAAATGTTTCGGTTAGAAGTTGGGATTTACATTTGATTAAATGTTTGAATGTATGACTAACAAAACTCCTCTCCGCACCAGAATCGAAGAGAATGCATGCATAAGAGTTGTCAAGGAGGAACGTACCCGTAACAATGGTAGGATCAACAACTGCTTCCTCCTGGCCCATCACCAGAACTCTCCCTGTATTGCCACCAGTTGTTGCCTTGGGGCAGTTTCTCCTGAAGTGCCCAGCCGCTCCACATCCATAACAAGATTGCCCAGCGCCCGCTCCCGGATCCTGGTTGGTTGGTTGGGTTGGCACCTTGCAGTATCGAGCTGTGTGTCCTTTCTTTCCACAGCTGTTGCAACTAAAATCACGGCAGGGTCCGTGATGATGGAAGTTACATTTGTTGCACAGGGGTAGTTTTCCAGCATAACCACCGGTAGGAGATTCGGTGGTTGGAACAGCAGTGGGAGCAGCAGCAGGAGTAGTAACAGCATGAACTACCACTGTTTGTTGTTTCTTGGAGGGCTCCTGCGAAGACTGACCCTTTAGTTTGTTACCAAACTTCTTCTTCTTCCCACCGCTTTCCTTTTGTGGCTCGGAGACAGCTGCCACCTCATCCAGATCGATTCCATGATCGATCAGAGTCTGTGCCAGATCCTTGGCGCTTTCAAATGTGGTCGGCCTCGCAGCCAAGACATTCCTTTTTGTTGGTTGTGTCAGTCCCCAGATGTACCTTTCGATTTTCTTGCTTTCCGGGGTGACCATTCCCGGACAGAGGAGAGCCAGATCGCAGAATTTAGCGGTGTAGGCAGCGATGTCGGAACCCTTCATCTTCAAGTTCCAGAGTTCGTGCTCCAACTTTTGCACTTCGCCCCTCGGGCAGTACTCAGCGAGCATGAGCTCCTTCAATCTTTCCCAACCCATGGAATTAGCCACTGGCAGGGTTAAGGTTTTGACCTGACCATTCCACCAGGTCAAGGCTCTGTCGGTGAAGGTGAAGGCGGCGAACTTCACCTTGTTTGCTTCAGAACAGACGCAAATTTCGAAGATGGATTCGATCTTCTCGAACCACCGAGTCAGGGCGATGACACCTCCATTCCCGTCGAAGGACTTGGGTTTTGCAGTCATGAAGTCCTTGTAGGAACACTCCTTTTGATGTCCCTGACTTCCATCTTGTCTCTGTGGGTCGGTTCCACCTCCAGCCCCACCAGCATTCACTTGTGCCATTGCTGCAGTCACGGCGACTGTAACTGCTGCCCGAAACATGACGGGGTCGAACTGAGGGGGTGGTGGTGGTGGCGGAGTGTTGTCGTTTCTTCTTATGGGTCTTGGTAGAGGAGGCATATTGTTCTAGACACAATCAGGAGGACGAGGATGGTAAGTCCTCGAGATATATATAAAACAAGATATATCTCATCATGATAATAAATTATACTACCGAGCGATAAGCACAGAAAGGTTACTGACGCAAGTAAGTTATCGCTTAAGGGAGAAGAGGTAGCAACACTTAGAGTGAATCGGTATACTGAGTTTGGCTCTAGCAAAAATACTCCTATAGTATTTTATGTGAGATGATTTTTGGTCAGTTTTAGGCCTGCTGTAACACCACAGTCACTCCCAAGCACATGTTGGTCATGTCTCGACTGAATATATAGTTGATCAGACTATATTCACCCTAGACATGATTACATAACTGTCCAGGTTTAACCACAGCGTTCCAACATCCAAATAATTTTTCTTTTGTTCTACTAGAGACACGAACTTTGTTATGTATGCATGCTCGTATACTTTTATAAAAATACTTATATTTTTGAAAGTATACTTTTAGCGTAGAGCACTTAGGCCCCTTAGTGTTTATAGTTTTATACCACATAAGGTTCGGTATACTAGTTCGCTATAAACAAGGGCTCTGATACCAATCTGTCACACCCCGAAACCGATGGCAGAAACGTTCCGGGGCGAAGGACGTCATGTGTAGCATCACAACCAATGAATAATAGCAATCATAGAAACACAACCAGTACAGTGCATACTAAAATAAAAATGTTTACATTAGTTTGAAACGTTGTTTGAATTACATTCAATAGCTTTGTATAGTATAAACTTAAAACTCTTATTGCTCCAGTTCCTCGAAAATCCAACAAGTACCTGTCTACTGATTTCTTGAGAATACAACCAGTTTGAAAGAGTATCAGCATAAAGCTGGTGAGTTCATAAGCGGTGATTTGTAGTGAAAATCGTTGATGAGTTCGGAAAATATTTGTATAGTTTCAAGAAAATCCGATATTTTCCTTAGTGAAAATGTAGTGTTATCAGTTCTATAATAAACCATGAATATCTGCATGTTTCCAAGAAAATCCGATATTTTCTTTAGTGAAAAGGTAGCGTTATCGATTTCGTATAAAACCATGAATGTTCGTTACTGAAAAGTGTAGTGATATGCGAAAATACTACCTCATGTGACTAGCTAAAACTAATCATGAAGTATAAGTATTTTGTATGTGAGACCATTGCATAATCGGCTTTGTTTGAAAACCCTGGCTTTAGCCAGTATACGTAGTATGTATCAGTCCTATTTAGTAAAAATAAAACTGTTGAAGAGTGCCAGGTTGTAAACTAAAGGTAAATTATACATAATGTGAGTCGTATAACCATGCTTGATATAACTAGAGACCTTTCCAACGTTCTTCAGGCGTCGAGTTAAATGACATTTGTACATCTGAGGCGGGCCCGCCTAACTGTAGCTAGCAGTCTAGATGTGGGATTGTCAGTCCCGAAGAGATCTATTCACAAATCCCACGCTCTCCCTCCAGGAGACTCTGGTTATACTATGATAGGATTTATCCCTGTACACCTAATGGTACAGTAGTGAAGTAGCGCCTTACAGTATCGTACAATCTAGTTTACATGTAGTGTTGTAGCGTTCTACCGTAGTGAAAATCCGAATGTATACCGTTTGTAGTGATAATTACAGTTATGAAAACGCGATAAAGTAGTGATGCAAACTGTAAACTATTTCTATCTTAGTGCATACGTTGAGTAGTGAAAGTTTCTATACTTGTTATGTTTACAAAATCCCAAACTATACCGATTATAGTTTGCATGCAAAACGTAGTGAATAGCGAGTCCGGAAAATCATGCAAGTTTAGTTAAAACGTCCCTTATGCTCAACACAGTACAAAAGGGTTAAAGTATGAGAATTTCATCAGTTTTGAAAACATTTATGTTTAGCTTGTATCCCCCCCTGAAAACATTAAAAATACGGAAAATGTAGGGGTATGAACTCACAGTTGTTGTGTGAAAGCGTTGACTGAAATGAAGATCCTCGAGTTGTTGCACGTGACACTTAACGAAATCCTATTATCAAATAAATACATATATGTATCTAAATTAGTGATTTCGTTAGATAACGTGTTAGAGAAACACTTGAATTTGGTTGAGGAATGTTACCGGGACTTGGTCGAATCGATGAAAGTGAGTTTTCAGTCAAACGCACCACCTAAAAGGTGTTTACGGTCGAAGAGGAGTTTACGGTTCCTGAAGGCTCGGTGAGTTTACGGCCGTAAACTCAAGAACAGAGTTTACGGTTCTTGAAGGCTTGGACCGTAAACTCAAGAACAGTGTTGCTGATTGCTGATTTCGAAGAGGTAAACGCTCTGAGACATTCCAAAGTGACTCCAAACGTGATTTCTCGATGATTTCCGAAGTTTTGATGGCGTTTTCAGCTATTTACGGTTAAGGTTCCTAGAGAGAGGAGGAGAGAGTTTTTGGCCAGAAAATGTTCTAATGAAAGTGAAGGCATCGTATTTATAGGGTGAGGTGGTCGGTGATGGGGGTCCACTCGTTACTGACCGTAAACAGGTTTACGGTCGTAAACGAGTTTACGGCCGTAAACTAGTTTACGGTCGTAACCTCACTTAGACCGGATATGTTTGATTTTTCAAGATATTCGGGTTTCCGCGCGATTTTTGGTTCCGACACTTAAATAATTTAATTATATATAACTAGATTATTTTCAAAACCAAGAAGTTTGACGGAAAAGCTAACAAATTCGACATTTTATTAATGGGAATCGCGAAACGGAAACGGACAAAGTTTCGGGTTGTCACAGAAGCACATCAACAAGAAGAGAAAGAAATGAAAGCTGGTGGTTCATGATGAGTCATCAGATAGTGAGATTGTCCCAGAAACACCTTTGGGTTCGAATTCCCCAAAACTCTCACAACCACTAATCCTCACAAATGTTTCATTGCCAACAACAACAGTTCCACTTGAAATTGTTGTAACCAAATCAGTTCCTGAGGAGGTTCCAATTTCTACCATTGTTGCAAACGTATCTGATACGGGTGCACATGTTGTGGTAAGTGTTGATCCATCATCTCAAGGTATTCCTACTACATCTACTTCTGAACCTATTTCAAGTACTTTTGTTTCACTTCCACCTTTTATTCAACACATTTCCATTACCACTACTTCACCAACTTTCGATCAAGTATTACAACAACCTTTCACTACACTTTTCCCATCACAATCCACCGATCCACCAAAACCAAATTCCGATGATGAAACAGATGGAGGAGGTTTCGGAGGAACATTTGAAGATTTGGAATTTGATTCCGAAGAGGAGAACATACCTGATCATATGCTGATGTCGGGGAAGCAGTTCAAGATTCTCAATCGAAAACTCAATTCTATTCTTCAATCACAAGTTAATTCCGGAGCAAAGAATTCTGTGTCAGGGATAGAAGTTGATGTGATGCTCAAAGCTGTAGAACTTCGAATGCAGCATCAATTGGATGTTATCGATAAGAACAACGAGTTGAGACTCAAGGCTCAGGCTGATTCATTTAACTCTGAAATTAAAAATCTTCGTATGGCAACAAAAGAACGTCGTGTTTTTTTTGTAAAAGATGTCAAAACCATAAGAGAAGATGTTAATCGAAAACTTGAGGAGCTGAAGGTTGATGTCTCCAAAGAGCTGAATGAGCTGAATTCCAATTATTCGATAATCAAGTCTAATGTTGACACTATAGCTTCTGCAGTCAGAACGATTGTTGAATGGTATCAAGCATTAACTCCCAAGTTTGACGCAAAGGCTACAGCGGATGCTCAAAAGTTTGACAAGATGGGTCTTTTGCTGGGTGAACTGAAAGAGTTAGTATCGAAACCGGCTCCAACTTCATTTTTAACTCCTGAGTTTTTAACTCAAAAGTTACATAGTTTGGATCACGCCATTCAGAAGGATGTTGCTCCAATTTCGAAATTTTCCAACATGTTGCTTGCTGGTGCCCCTCCTGTTGTCACAGGGGTACAAGGAGGAGAAAAGAAAATTCAAGAAGGCAAATCTTTGAAAATTAACAAAGGGGTTGATAAGTCGAAAAAGATTGAGAAGATTGTGACTACTGGTGAATTAACAAAAGTTGTAACTACTCAAGTCCCAACACCGATAGTTTCAAAGGTGATTACAACAGAAGCCATCAAGACAACAATAAAACCTATTCTGAAGGGAATTGTTATTGGCTCTTCTACTGAAGGAGGAAGTTCAAGTTCTTCTAAACCAAAACCTTCTGAAGATGATGGAAAAGGGAAGGGAATTTTGGTTGAAAAATCGAAAGAAGAGAAGAAGGCCGAAATTGAAGCTGAAATGGAGAAACAAAGTCAGATACAGAGCATACTAAGACTTCGTGAAAGTGATCCACCTGGTATGGATAAGGGATATTCAAAGAAGTTGTATAGCTATGAAAATATTGAAGCAAGAGTTGCTTTCAATCACATGTATGCGTTTGAGAAAAAGCCTAAGAAAAGCTATTCTATCACTAACACTGATATGAATCAGCTTGATTTTCTAGAGAATGAAATGATGTTTATCATGGCTCAGTATAAGGTAGTTGAGAAGTTCAACAACGAGGATGATTTTATTCATATGAAACTTAGGTTTCATGCGGTTGTTGGAAAAGAACCAGAAGAGATATGGTCATTAGTGAAGATCAAGAAGGTTATCAGTATAACAAAAGATGTAATGTTCGAGAATATGATACATAATTTTTGGTATCATGTTGTAAGAGCGAACAATCAAGTATGTGATTTCTCGGTTGCTGATTTCCCTCTAATGAACTTGAATGACCAGATTCAAGTTGCATTAATTTTGAAAGACATGGAAGCTTCGCAACTTCAAGGGATTGACAAAGATGTATTGAGGCTTGGTCTTGCCCATATCAAAATCTTCATAGACAATTACTATGATTGTCTAGCATTTACTGATGTGGAGTTAGCGTCAGCAATGGGAAAGGAAGTGAAAGTTTCTATGGAATTGTCGAAGACTCAAGCTGAATTGAAGAAATATGTTGATGGGGAGATATGCTTAAACCCTTTTGGATTGGTCTTTGCTGGGAAAGATAAGAATGACAAAGCTAAGAGGTTTTTATTCCAGTCTTCAGAGATAGAAAGATATACTACTTCGCAATATACGAACTTCATTGTGCGTATGAATAATTGCAAGAAGAACAATGATGGAGATAAAGTTGAGTTGAGGAAGATAATGACATAGTACTCAGAGATACGAAGGATGATGCACTTTGCTGCACAGATTCTCCTGAATTGAGAAATTTGACATGATTACAAAGGGGAGATTGTAGAGTCAAAATATCTTGTAATATGTTGAAGTCTGTGTATTTGTCTATTTCGTATGTTTTCTATGTATTTGCTAAGGCTTCTTTTTAACGAAGCGTAATGTCCAGCCTTAGTATTTTTTATACTTTCAGCCTCCTATAAATAGGAGCTGAACATAGAGTTGATAGTAGAGTTTTCCCATGTTTACTATTAGTTTTATACTCTTGTTCACTGAAAGAAATATGAGCTGAACCAGATCTTATTTACTTCTCATGTTCATCATTTACTCTGATTTGATTCTCATACTTGATTAAACACAAGTACACCTTTCCCTTCGAAGAAGAAGGACCTTAAACAAAAACTGAAAATGTAAGCACAAAGCTTAGTGGTTCCCCCATCACACCACACATCATACAATAAACATACTGTCAGGCATATATGGGTGTCCGACCTACCATGCTGAGCATACCAAGGTGCTCAACCTACCCCTGTTAGACATATATAGGTGTCCTACCTACCCCTGTCAGTCATATCTGGGTGCCCGACCTACCCTCCGGTTTATCTCAACCGGTTACGAGGACGATTTCACCCCTACCATTATCACATCATAACATATCATAAACATACTGCTAGGCATAAATGGGTACTATCTAACCCTTCGGTCTCTTTCAACCGGTAATCGGGGACTATTTCACCCCTCCTAACACTATCACATAATATCATAGCATTCTAGCACATAAAGCATAACAGATAGTGGCATACCAGAAAATTATCACAAACACAATCATCTCAACTACAAACAACTACTAGTGGGCCGGCATTGGTGCCTTCGACCCACTTCTACTAGAAGGTAACTCACCTCAATGTCGTGAAGTAGCTGAACTGTCCTTGGCTCTGGAATCAACTCCCTCAAACTCCTACACATAAAAGTCTCCTTTAATCACCCTTTTCATACTCATAACCCCTTAAGGGTGAACTCTGGGTAAAGTCCAAGACAAAGTCAACCTTCTGGTCAAAGTCAACGTACTGGTCAAAGTCAACATCCTGGTTGACTCAACTCGCTGAGTTGGTCCATCAAATCGTCGAGTTCCATGATCCATAAAACCGTGGAAATCTCGATCCAACTCATCGAGTTCCTCCTCAACAAAGTCAGGACATTTCACTCACAACTCGCCGAGTTTCTCCTTGAACTCGTCGAGTTCCTCAATCTTCAAAGTCCAAATCATGGCCACCTCGTTGAGTCATCTTCTAGACTCGACGAGTTTGCTCAGTAATAGAAAAGGTTGGGGGGACCACAACCCAACTCGCCGAGTTGGATGAACAACTCGTGAAATCCCCCTTAGTCTAAATCTATTCAGTCATTTCCAGTCGAGTTCAATGCTTCCAAACCACAGATCTGGTCCCCTAAGACCAAGTTACCACGTAAAGTTGCTAACTTTACGTTCATGCATGGTGTCATGAAGCTATAAACACCAAAACTAAGCTATATAAGAGGTCTAGGTCATGGGTAAGGGCCAAGGCTGGATAAAGCTGGTAACTTTAAGACTCATAAGCTCATGAGTATCTAGATCTGAAGTCACAACTTCATGATACACTCAAATCCCGAAAATGACTTCAATATGGCCCAAAAGTGACAACATACTACCCTAAATAAAGATCTAAGTAATAGAAAGCCAAGGTATCAATTTTATACTTCAAAAGAGTCAGAAATGCAGCTCAAACTCCGGATCTACTATCTTCCTCTTGAACCGCAAGCTTCTCCTTCCTTCTCGAGCTTCAAGATCACAAAGAACACACCACAATGGCTCAAAAACACTCAAAAGTGGATTAGGGTTTCGTGGCTATGGTTTGGGGTGATGGAGGCTGCAAATGAGGCCAACCTTTGGAGGTTAGGGTGTTTAAATAGGGTGCAAAACCCTGAAAATTAGGGTTTCACTCTGGCAGCCCTACTTGTCGAGTTGAGACTCTCAACTCGTCGAGTAGACTTTAAGTCCCGCGTCCAAATTCCATTCCTACTCTATGAGTTTGGGGCCTCCAACTCGTAGAGTCCCTTTGCAAAAATGAAAATTTTGATTTTTGAAAATACATACCAGGATCCGGGCATTACAAATCTCCCCCACTAATTTTAAACTTCATCCTCGAAGTCTGCTGTGTCTGGGAATAGGTCTGGGTAGTGCTCCCTTATCTCATCCTCTGGCTCCCAGGTCCATTTCGAGCACTTGCGGTGCTGCCATTTCACCTTCACCAACTGAACCCTCTTGTTCCTCAGATCCTTCGTCTTCCTGTCGAGGATGGCTACTGGTCGCTCGATGTAGTTCAAGCTGTCATCCACCTGAATATCCTCTAGAGGTACCACAGCAGAGTCATCTACCAAGCACTTCTGCAGCTGTGAGACATGAAATGTGTTGTGGATCTGACTAAGCTCGACTGGCAGCTCCAGCCTATACGGCACCTTACCCACTCGGGCTATAACGATGAATGGTCCGATGTATCGGGGGCCCAACTTGCCCCGCTTCCTGAATCGGATGACACATTTCCAAGGTGAATCCTTCAGGAGGACCATATCTCCTACCTTAAACTCCAGGTATGATCGTCGTCTGTCGGCGTAACTCTTCTGCCGACTCTGGGCCGTCTGGAGTCTACTCCGCACCTGCTGGATCCTCTCTATCATCTTGAGTACCACTTCGGTACTCCCCATGAATCTCTGTCCAACCTCACCCTAGCATATCAGGGTTCTACACTTCCTCCCATATAACATCTCGAAGGGAGGACGGTCGATGCTGGCATGCTAGCTATTATTATAGGAAAACTCTGCTAAGGGAAGGTAGGTATCCCAACTACCACCGAAGTCTAAGACACATGCCCGTAGCATATCCTCCAAAGTGTGGAAGGTTTACTCACTCTGACCATCCGTCTGGGGTAAAAAGTCATGCTCAAATGCAGACGAGTACCCAACTCGTCATGAAATTTCTTCTAGAATCTAGAAGTAAACCGTACATCTCGGTAAGAAATCATGGAAACTGGCACTCCATGTCGAGCTACTACCTCTCGGATGTAGATGTCGGCACGCTTCTAGACCGAAATTCTCTCTTGAATCGGTATGAAATGGGCACTCTTGGTGAATCGATCCACGACGACACAAATCGAATCCACTCCCTGTGCGGTCTTGGAAAGCTTTGTGATGAAATCAATAGTAATATCCTCCCATTTCGACATAGGGATATCCAACAGTTGCGTCTTACCATGAGGCCTATGGTGCTCGGCCTTGACCTTCCTGCAGGTCAAGCACCTCTCAACGTAACAAGCTACATCCCGCTTCATGCAGGGCCACCAGTAATCAGGACGAAGATCTCTATACATCTTCGTCGCCCCGGGATGGATGGAAAATCTTGACTTGTGCGCCTCTTCCATCAGGATCTGGTGCACACCACCTACGTACGGAACCCACACTCTACAGTGTAGTGTCAACAGCCCACGGCTATCATAGTCGAAGGAGGAAATCTGGCCCACAATATGCTCACTCTTCCGCTGTTCCTCCTTCATAGCCTCCTGCTGGGCCTCCCAGATCATCTCTAGAAGTGGAGTCACTACTGTCATCCTCAAAGAGATATCTCTAATCGGGGCTGCGAATGCCTTGCGGCTAAGTGCGTCGGCCACAACATTGGCCTTCCTCGGGTGGTAAAGGATCTCACAGTCGTAATCCTTCACCACATCTAGCCACTGACGCTGCTTCATGTTCAGATTCGGCTGGTCCATGAGGTACCTCAAGCTCTTGTGGTCCGTGTAAATGGTACAACGGACCCCATAAAGGTAGTGTCGCCAAATCTTTAGGGCAAAAACAAACGCCCCCAACTTCAGATCGTGCGTCGGGTAGTTCGCCTCGTGAGGCTTCAGCTGCCTCGAGGCGTAGGCGATGACGTGCCCTCTTTGCATCAACACTGTGCCCAAACCCGAAATGGACGCATCGCAGTACACTACAAAATCCTCCATGCTCTATGACAGGGCTAAGATCGGCGCCTCGCACAACCTCTGCCTCAATGTCTCGAACACTGCCTGCTGCTCAGGTCCCCAGCGAAATACAACGGCCTTCTTCGTCAGCCGGGTCAAGGGTACTGTTATCTTGGAGAAATCCTGTATGAATCTCCGGTAATAGCCTGCTAACCGAGGAAACTCCGAATCTCAAATGGAGACTTCGGAACCTCCCATCTTATCACGGCGTCCACTTTGGCCGGGTCGACAAAAATATTGTTATGGTTGACAAGGTACCCCAGAAACTGCACCTCACGCAACCAGAACTCGCACTTGGAGAGCTTGTCATACATGCTCTCCCTCCTAATGGTATCCAACACCACTCGCAAGTGCTCCTCATGCTGCTCCTGCGTCTTGGAGTAAACCAAGATGTCATCAATAAAGACTGTCACAGACCGATCTAACATCGGTCTACATACGTGGTTCATGAGGTCCATGAACGCGGCAGGAGCAGTGGAGAGCCTAAAGGGCATTACCACGAGCTCATAGTGGCAATAGCGAGTCTAGAAAGCAGTCTTCTGTACATCCTCATCTTTGAATCGCATCTGGTGGTAGCCTGAACACAAATCTATCTTGGAAAACCCAGATGCCCCCTGTAGCTGGTCGAAGAGATCATCAATCCTCGGGAGTGGGTAACGGTTCTTTACCGTTACCTTGTTCAGCTCCTGGTAATCTATACAAATCCGATGTGACCCGTCCTTCTTCTTCACAAACAGGATCGGGGCTCCCCAAGGCGAACTGCTCGGCCTAATGAATCCCTTGTCTAACAGATCCTGCAGCTGTGTAGACAACTCCTGTATCTCGGGAGGAGCCAACCGATATGGTGCCTTGGCTATCGGAGCCGCACCAGGGACTAGGTCGATCCTGAACTCCACTTGTCTCTCCGGAGGTATCCTAGGAAACTCCTTCGAGAATATGTTCGGGTAGTCTCGCACCACTGGCACATCTCTCACGGTCGCCTCACCCGCCTCCCGGGTATCCATAACATAGGCGACATACCCTGCACAACCGTGTTAAACGTAGCGCCTAGCCCTCGCTGCTGAGCACAAAGCTGGTCCTCACTGCGACCTCTCGCCCTGCATCACCAACTCTCCCCCACTTGGGGTCCTGACAAGTACCAGCTGTTGCGTACAGTCGATCACCACCCCATTAGGGCTTAACCAATCCATGCCGATGATGACCTTGTTATTGGATTAGTGTCTAAGTCCATAACTATAATTGGTATGTACTTGACCCGACTCGGCATGGTCCATTTGGGTTGCATGGCATCGGAACATTTGGATAGACCGTTTATGAGGAAAAGACATTTTGTGACATATTAATATATTATATGTTCTAATATATTAATATGAAATCATGTTATTTAATTAGTATTGATCAAGAATTAATTTGGACTTAATTTAGTGATCAAAAAGAGACTAATTAAATATATGGGGATTGATTGTGTAAATCATTCATTCTTATATATGTGGGCTTATGATCCAAGATTCCTTTATGTTGGGTTTAACCCATGTGGTGATCCATGGATACTCCATGGAGGTTAAAACCCATGGAGCATAAGGAATGGGTAAAGTCATGAGTTACATGGTGTAACCCTAATAGCCACACTATATAAGAACCCCTTTAGTTCAAGAAATTGGCACTAGTGATACATACTTTGAGGGCTAGCCAATTTGAACATGTATGTCTTCTTATCATGGTTATTCCAAGAGTTCATGATGTTGTGTGAACCATTTGAGGTGTCACACTTGGGGCACTAGGCTCTCAAGCTTCATGGAGTCAAGCAACAACAACAAGGTATGTATTCTATCTATTTTAGTATCCTAGTATCAATGTTTTGGTATGCTAGTTAGGATAATACCTTGGATAATCATATTTGCATGTATAATAGAGAAAACATAGATCCAAGGTATTTAGGGTTGCATGTACACTTAGGAGTGTTAGAATGCTCAAACCCACCAGTGGTATCAGAGCCTAGGCTTGTTTTCAATTATACTTGATGCAAATTGCTGAAAAATGATGAAAAAGTCGAATTTCGGGCATTCTGGGCACTGTACTCGCCAAGTCCACTGATGAACTCGCCGAGTCCATGAAGAAAATCATCCTACTCGGCGAGTAGGTTGATACACTCGACGAGTAGGAGCCCCGGACAGCATATTTTCGAGGTTTTTGGCTAGAAATGGACTAGGAACATTACCATAAGCTGTTTTTGAACTTATAAACTTGTTTTTGATGTGGTAATGTTCATGCTAATCCAATTTCAAAGATAATTGTCAATAGATTCATGTTTTGTATTAGTTTAGTGATTAGGCTAATTACATGAAAAAGTTTGATTTGAATTATCTTGTTCTTATGAGTTGCTTAGATTAATAGAAAATGTAATTGATTATGTGTTTTCAATCCATTTTAATCTAAGAGTTGATTCTAAAATGTGTTTTTGTAACTTGTCCTCAAGTTATATGAAAAGTCACATTTAAGTTTCATAAAACTCATAAAAGTTGGCAATGGTTACAAAAAATGAAGAGTCTTGTCCTCAAGTTATGGAGGTTCAAGAGTCACTTCATTAAGTAATAAAATGTGTAACCTTAATTAATTCCATAAGTTATAAAATAAAGAAAAAGTTACATTCTTTTATTAGTTTAAAGTCTTCCATAACTTGTCCTCAAGTTATGGAACTTGAAGAGTTCTTTAATTAAAACTAATTTAAACACATAAGTTATGGAATTAATTAGTTTAGAATAGTTTCAAAACTTGCCCTCAAGTTTTGGAATTTGAAAAGTTTCACTTATGAATACTTTAATTCCAAGTTAGCCCTTAGAATTTTAAAAGTTAAAATTCAAACCCTTATACTATTATTATAATTTTAATTATATAGATATGTATAAGATAAAGTCAATCTTACCGTTAGTAGGCCTCATTCACGAAGCCGGTCTATAAGGGGGGTATAAGGTTACTGCCTATAAAATGGCAGTTTAATGGGTGTCCACTCTCACCCACCGCTTCCTTGACTGGTAGAGGGTCGTTAGCCGAACGGGTAGGAAATGACTATAATTCTCCCTTCATTAAAAGTATTAATGATAAATACTAAGTAACTAAACATTTATAAATTCCCAATTCTTAGTTACTTAGGAAAATATGAAATTGGTGCTAGCCCATAAAATTACACTTTGTACCTTACCAAGTCGTTAGTGGAGCGTGTGTGGTTAACCGGCACACTAACATGGACTAGTAAGAGTGGCAAAGGGTAACTTAACCTTATTATAGATCGGTGGAGCGTGTGTGGTTAACCGGCACATCGATTAGGTAATATTGTTGAGGGTACCAAGTCAATTTGTATGGTTATTCACACCTTGTTTGTGATCCTCGGCATCCCAGTCACAAACTTGAGAGGGCACAATCGAGATTCAAACATGCCATTGAAAGTTCAATGTATCTCAAAAGATCTAGGAGTTTCAAATCCAATTAAAACTTAATTATATTTCGTTTTTCATGGTGGAAATTGGTAAATCGTCATTTACCTACCTTCAACTATTTTATAACTTGGATTACGGCATCCCTCTTCCAGTTATAAATAGGTTGTTGGGTCCTAGCCTTAATATTTCATATTGGGTGTTATATTAAGGACTTTAAATCAACTATCTTGAATATCTCCCAAAAGATGATCTTCCCAAATCTCTTGAAACAAGCTTTCCTAAATGAAGATGATGTCCCATGGAAATCATACTTCTTTCACCTCCTCCAATTATTCTCCCTAACCCACAAGTTCCTGAAAAGTTTAAGGTCACTCAAGCAAAGGTCTATATGTGATCACATCTTGGAGATGTAGTCAGATATTGACAAGCCGGGAGAGTTGGGTGTCAAAGTCTTGAGAAAGTTGGTGACTCAACTATTTTCTAAGTCACATAGTGAGTTCCTTTGGGACTCCTATGAAACAGACTATGACAAGACCCTTAATGATCTTATCTATTTGCTAAGATCAACTTCCTAAAACTTTATGGACATTGACAATGATGACATTGGATATCCAGTAAAGCTCTCTCTTCCCAATGGAAAGGGATCGGCCATAGTCAACTCGGTTGACCAAATGGTAAAGAGAGCGGCTAAGTCTGAGATAGTCCCATTATCAATGGTCCATTGCCAAAGAAAGGGGCATTGGTTGCGAAGCTGCCAAATTTACCTAAGGATGTTAAAGTCAATAAGTTTGACTCTACTTCAGGTAAAGTCCACTATCTAACTCTGCTAAGTTTCTATTCTGAGATTCTTGATACATGATGTGACTGGGTCACATGTTGATGTTTTAAGAATCAAAGAAAAAGTGAAGAAACTTAAAGAAAGAATATGCTGAATCTGATCGCGTAGATGGATTTCTATCACATAGTTTGAAGATCGGATTCTTGAGCTACTTCTTAAGAGTTATGATATATTGCTTAGGAATAAATAACAACAAAGTTTTCATGTGCTTTTGCATTGTAAGGATAGTTTTTCCGCAAAGTTTTTAAAATAAAAGGAAAAATGATGATTTTATTTATTTATTTTAAAATATCCTTACAAATGGCATTTGAGAAAAAAATTGTTGCTTATAAGATTCCATTAAGAGCAAGAGTGGAAATATGAATTTGATTCTTTCATTTGTGGTAGTCTCTAAATTTACCAAATAAGGAAAGATTCTCATCACCTAAGTTTCAATTGGACCGAAACTTGGAATCATGCAATTTGTAGAGCATGATGAATGAGAACCTTCAAGCATTGGAAAAATTAAGACTAACCACTTGTTCACATGGATGTGTGAGTCAAGTAACGGACTAAGGGATCGAGTACACATTCTTGTGCACTGATTAAGTCCACCACAAAAGATCGATAAGACTATTCGTCATGATTTACTAAAGTTTAGTAAATATGGTTATACTTACAAGCTTAAGTGTAATTCTGAGACATTGGAAAAGGTTTCAATGTATGGCAGAGCGAATAAGAAGAATCAACTTAGGCAGAAAGATAAAAGTTTCTCAAATCTGAAAAGATGGGAGAGTACTTTAGTATCATGTTATATAATCATCTTAATGATTTAGAGACCTTATCACAATTCATCCTCTAAGTGCATTCTGGTAGCTAAGAAGAGGAGCTATGAATTGTTGAAGTGGTTAAATCAAGAAGATGATTTATACTTCGTTCCAAAAACAATTCTTAGAGTTATACTCTAAGATTGTAACTTGAGTGACATGTCTTAAAGAAGGTTTAAAACACTTGTCAAATGTAAGAGTAAAAGTTTTCTACTCTTGTACATTTGAAATTGGTAAGTTGTGATGTTTTGGATAAAACAAAGACCAACTAAGGCCAATTGTGTGAAATGTTTGTCTTGATTAGAATCCACACTATCTCTTGAATATCTGACAAGAAAGTCTTATATGTCAAGAGGACAGTGGGAGTCTTAAAGGTCTTGAAAGTCTCAAGAACTAATCAAGAATAAAACCTGAAGTTCTTCACTAGCACACGACTTGAGGTTTATAACGTATCGTGTCGACATGTCTGTGCCTATTCAAGTTGGCTTTGCATAGGAGTTCTGAGAGTTCTCAATTGGTTGCACAGCTACTTGGAAGCAATGGCAGGCCCTTGAGCTGCCAAATGGCAAGAATTTAAGATTGCACAAGTTTAATCCATATAAGTGTGGATTTGTCAGTAACCTTGTCTTGTGATTATGGTTTTGACAAAATTCATATGGATAGGAACTCATACACCATAAAATCTAAGTGTCATAAGGTTTCACTCCGATTAATGAAAATGATGGTGAGGAAACACTTTCACTAAGTAAATTTTAGCTAGATAGCAATTGTGATATTTGCATTCTCAAAGTCGTTAGTGGAGCGTGTGTGGTTAACCAGCACACTAACATGGACTTGTGAGAAGTGGTAAAGGTCTAAACAATCGAGACTATGATTACGGCGTCCCTTTTCATAGTTCTTAAAATTGTTTAGACACACCTGTGAGCTATCTAAGATAAGGTGTATGATATTGATAAAGTTTTATCAAAGCAATCTAGTATCAGAAATCTGAACTTTGGTAAGAAAGTCAATAAAGTATTGATTTCTAGAAGTCCAACTGATTTCTGATTACATGTCAAAGCTAGTGGGAGCATGAGTGTTATGCTAATAATCATCATGTTAGTGGGAGCATGATAATTATGATAAAGATTGCAAGTTAGCAATGTTAATTATAGAAAACAAAAGTTTCAATTCGTGAGGCTGCAGGGGTTGAAAAAGTTGTTTTGCTATAATTAAGGGAGAGGAAATTATACTTCATTTCAATTCTAAAAGCTTAGATTGAGATTTTAATCATATTTAGTCAAGGATATATATATGAATTTCATGTTGGTATGACTCAACATAAGGAAATTCTATATATGGGTCCATTATTTGCGTTCTAAAATTCGATTATGATTACGGCATCCCTTTTCATAATCTGAATTATGAGAACTTGGCAAATAGAAATGGAAATGTTATAGCAAAAGACTGGTTTAGTCTTTATGTGAGACATCATGACTCGAGTCCCATATGCTTCGGATATAGGATCGATTACATGTGCTATATTTATCCTTTCTAATATTTTCCAAATGCCTGGGGCATTAAGAAGGGAAAAGGTCTAGAACTGGATATGACTAAAAGGATTAAGCAATTGTCGAGGACAATCTAAGGTTTACCAAAGATTGGTTGCTCAAGGACAGTTGGAAGTATAGTGTTAATTCTGGAAGGACCATATTGACATAATCTGTAAGGAGGCACCTCTTGTTCAGAAGTGATAGTCAAAATGGAATATGGAAATGTTTCAAAGTTGGAAATTATTCAATCTGTGTAAGATTAGGAAACTTAATGCAAGAAGGATGTTTCCAAGGAGTTGATCTCCTTGGAATGCTCTGTAATGCTTGTTGTCAAGTCCTTGTGACTCTGTGCATAATCATTACAGGAGGATCAATGCATATAAGTTTAGAATCTAACAGATTTCAGTAAATGGCATGAATTTGGAATTCTTGCATTTGCAGTAAGGATTTGGGACTGTGAAAGAGGATCATTGGAGTTATGTTTAATTGATCTAATTCACAAAGTGAAGATCATAGACAAACATAGTATGCATACTTGGTGTATGGCATGACTAGTGTTTAGAAAACATAGTGTACATGCTTGGAGCATGGGACAACTATTGTTTTAAATTCAAGAATAAAGTTGATAGCTGAAACAGTATACAATGAATAATGTGTAATCATATGGTGATAAATAAAAGGTGTTTTATTTATGTTCATAGGTTTTGATACCATATTAGATTCTATTATTATTGTGTTTCATTTTGCATGTTTTGACTTCCAGAATAACTAGGTCGTTCTTCCTGATTGACTAAGTTATTCAAACTATCCACAGTCGGTCATATGTTGGAAGTAGATATGAATCAAGACTGTCATGGGTTGGCTTGTAGAGGTCTAAGATGTTGGACAAGGGGCTACAACACTCATGAGTGCTCATAAGTTCTGAGTATTGGATTCAACCCGCGCTCATTGGAATCACTTCATGGATTTTATCACGAGTGATCATGAGACGATAATATCTTATATTCTTCAAACCTAGAGATATGAGTTGTTACTATGAGTTGGTTGTACATTGATTGAACGAAAACGCATTCGGTAACTCGGTGTTATAAAACGTGCCTTTGTGTATGATTCAACAAGTAGTAGAACAAGCCATATGAGTCGAAGTTTATCCATTCCTTTTATCTTCGGGATAAAAGCGATATCTGTGGGCCCCTCGATGATTTGATGATGACAAATGGAAGTGCTCGGCCGAGCCAGGACTGATTTGATTTGTTCAATTAGTCAGTCGTCATAAATCGGAAATCGGGAAACAACAAATGGACAGAGAGAATGATTATAATCCATGTCTCAGTCCATATGATATCTAGAATGGAGGAATATATGATCCCTTATCTAATGGACAAGTCATTGACAAAGGTCAGAGTTCATCTACAAGGTCAGAGTTCGACAGCGGCTTTTGAGAGCTATGATTGCCAGTTGGTTCCTGAAGTCATACGCGATAATAGTTTTAGACTTATCCAAGTGGGAGACTGTTGGATTAGTGTCTAAGTCCATAACTATAATTGGTATGTACTTGACCCGACTCGGCATGGTCCATTTGGGTTACATGGCATCGGAACATTTGGATAGACCGTTTATGAGGAAAAGACATTTTGTGACATATTAATATATTATATGTTCTAATATATTAATATGAAATCATGTTATTTAATTAGTATTGATCAAGAATTAATTTGGACTTAATTTAGTGATCAAAAAGAGACTAATTAAATATATGGGGATTGATTGTGTAAATCATTCATTCTTATATATGTGGGCTTATGATCCAAGATTCCTTTATGTTGGGTTTAACCCATGTGGTGATCCATGGATACTCCATGGAGGTTAAAACCCATGGAGCATAAGGAATGGGTAAAGTCATGAGTTACATGGTGTAACCCTAATAGCCACACTATATAAGAACCCCTTTAGTTCAAGAAATTGGCACTAGTGATACATACTTTGAGGGCTAGCCAATTTGAACATGTATGTCTTCTTATCATGGTTATTCCAAGAGTTCATGATGTTGTGTGAACCATTTGAGGTGTCACACTTGGGGCACTAGGCTCTCAAGCTTCATGGAGTCAAGCAACAACAACAAGGTATGTATTCTATCTATTTTAGTATCCTAGTATCAATGTTTTGGTATGCTAGTTAGGATAATACCTTGGATAATCATATTTGCATGTATAATAGAGAAAACATAGATCCAAGGTATTTAGGGTTGCATGTACACTTAGGAGTGTTAGAATGCTCAAAACCCACCACTTGTTCCCACGCAAAGGAATGGGAACCAAATCCACAAGGTAAAGCTCGTCATACATCCTCAGAACACAATCTCTTTAGACCTCCGATGCACGTATAGATCGGTCATTAGCAATCTCGACCTCTAAAGGGAAATCCAACATGCCCGAAGACTCAAAAAACCTCTTGCTATGTGCAAGAGATACAAATAATCGGGTAGCCCCCAAGTTGAATAACACATGTACTGGGATACATGTCACATAGAACAATCCTAAACAAAACACATAAACATAAAAATAAATATCATAACCTACATGTAATATGAGTTAGGGAGAAGAAATCATACCCGTTACCACATCTGGTACGGCACGTGCCTCCTCGGCAGTCAGCTGGAAGGCTCAGCTTCTCACCACTAGAGCATTTGTCTTGCCCTCTCGGCTATCCGTGATCCGCTGGGTCACTGGAGTTGGCGCCACCACTGGTGCTGATGGTACCAATCTCGGGCAGTTGGCCTTTTTATGGCCCTTCTGATTGCAGTGAAAGCAAATCAGGTCTGATGTTTGAAAGGTGGGGGTAGGGGCAGTACAATCCTTGCCAAAGTGCCCAGTCTTGCTGCACTTATAGCAGCCCGATCCCCCAGCTCTGAAAATCCCCTCGTGTGGCATGCCGCACTTCCCGCAATAGCTCCGGCCCTGGTGGCCCTTCGACCTCGAGTCGAATCCCTTGGGTTTCTTCCCAGAAACCCAGTCGCCCGCCCAGTCTCCGCCTTCCTCTTCCTGATGTGATCTATATCAATCTCCCTCTCCCTCACCCTCGCAATCATGTCATCCAAAGTCGGACATGCCGAGTAGCCGACATGTTTCCGAATGTCAGCCCTCAACATGTTGTGGTGCCGGGTCTTCCTCATCTCCTCATCCCCCGCGTACTGAGGCACCAGTAAAGCCCTCTCCCTGAACTTGGCGGTAATCTCCGCCACCGACTCAGTAGGCTGCCTCATAACCAAAAACTCCTTGGCCAGCTGCTGAACCTCCACAATCGGCGCATACTAAGCCCTAAACCCGGTCACAAAGTCCGACCAGGTCATAGCCTCAATGGTTGGGGCTCCCAACGAATCACTAACCGCCTCCCACCAATCTCTAGCTTTGTCTCTCAAACATCCTGTAGCATACCAGAGCTTCGACCCCTTAGGGCAGAACCTCGTCAACTGTGCAGACTTGATGTCTACAATCCATCTTCTGGCCACAATGGGGTCATTCACCCCGTGAAATTCTGGTGCACACTCGACAAGTTCCCTGGTTCTATCTCAGCCCTCCTTGACTCGAGTATGGATCCTCTGCTTTCAGTAGTACGGGCCCATACTACCTTCCATATCTATCCGTACTTTCCTCAAGAATTGCCTTGACTTTACCAAGTCCCTTCTACTACTATTTCTCTCCATGCTAATCTCATCCTAGGCTTACCCTAGGGTAACCTCCAACCCACTCTCCTCCATCAGCTGCATAAAAAATCCCTGCTACATTTACCTAACTAGCTCGCGAATACCATTACATATTACTAAGACCAGATAATTCTTCGAATAAGAGGTCCTACCCTACAACGGTTGGACTTCGACAAGAGCTACAAAATATGGCTAGACCTAACCTGCTGAAAGTATTCAGTCCTCGTAGTATGCAACTTAGCGTATTCGTTTACTAGTTATTTAAAGATAACTAGAACTCCTAAAAGAACAAAGCAAGCAACATTCTGGCTTTGAGTAACCAAACCATGAATATCCTAATCAGGCCATCATATCACTGACTAATTAGTTCTATCATGTAATTCAATAAGCACATATAGCAGGCACGTAAGGCATCTTCCTAGATCCTTAGCACTAATCTAGCATGCAGTTCTCATACACATACAGTAGGCATATAAGGCATCTTCCCTAAATCCTTAGCCCTAATCTAGCATGCAGTTCACATATTCTCAGTTCATATCATAACATAACATGTATGGGTATCTTGGGAAAAACTTACTTGAGCTCGGCCGATTGCACGCATCACACACCTTGTTCTTTCTAAAATCACTTTTCTCCTTTAAAAATTCTTTTCTCTCTTCAAAATTCTTTTTATAAAAATGATTTTCTTTTGAAAATTTTCATACCAAGTCCTCAGTTTGAGTTCAGTCACACCCGATAGTGTGCCCGAATCCCTCAATCCAAGGCTCTGATACCAACTTGTAACATCCCAAAATTTAAGACCAAAAATTTCATTTTTACTTTATTAATTCATAAAATAGATTACGGAAAACATCATCGAGTTATCTCATTTTATAAAAACCAAAGATCATATGTCTCAAAAGGATGTCATAAGATAATAATAATATCAGAGTACAAATCCCAAGAACATCATAGTGCGGAAAACTGTGGTGTGATGCGTTGCTACCGTGCCGACTTCTTTCCCCTCGAAAAAGAAGGACCTGAAATAAAAATTGAAAACCGTAATCACAAATCTTAGTGATTTCCCCCATCATACCACACATCATACAATAAACATACTGTCAGGCATATCTGGGTGTCCGACCTACCCTGTTGAGCATATCGGGGTGCACAACCTACCCCTGTCAGACATACCAGGGTGTCCGACCTACCCTGTCAGGCATATCTGGGTGCCCGACCTACCCTCTGGTTTATCTCAACCGGTTACGGGGACTATTTCACCCCTACCATTACCACATAATAACATATCATAAACATATTGCTTGGCATAAATGGGTACTATCTACCCCTTCGGTCTCTTTCAACCGGTAACCGGGGACTATTTCACCCCTCTTACCACTATCACATAATATCATAGCATTCTAGCACATAAAGCATAACATATAGTGGCATACAAGACAATTATCACAAAGACAATCGTCTCAACTACAAACAACTACTAGTGGGTCGGCATTGGTACCTTCGACCCACTTTTATTGGAAGGTAACTCACCTCAATGTCGTGAAGTAGTTGAGCTGTCCTCGGCTCTGGAATCAACTCCTCTCAAACTCCTACACATAAAAATCTCCTTTAATCAACCGTTTCATACTCATAACCCCTTAATGGTCAACTATGGTCAAAGTCCAAGACAAAGTCAACCTTCTGGTCAAAGTCAACGTACTGGTCAAAGTCAACATCCTGGTTGACTCAACTCGCCGAGTTGGTCCATCAACTCGTCAAGTTCCATGATCCATAAAACCCTAGAAATGTCGATCCAACTCATCGAGTTCTTTCATGAACTCATCGAGTTCCTCCTCAACAGAGTCGGGACATTTCACTCACAACTCGCCGAGTTCCTCAATCTTCAAAGCCCAAATCATGGCCAACTCGCTGAGTCATCTCCTAGACTCGACGGGTTTGCTTAGTAACAAAATAGGTTGGGGGACCACGACCCAACTCTCCGAGTTGGATGAATAACTCGTCGAGTCCCCTTAGTCTAAATCCATTCAGTCACTTCCAGTCGAGTTCAATGCTTCCAAACCACAGATCTAGTCCCCTAGGACCAAGTTAACACATAAAGTTGCTAACTTTACGTTCATGCATCGTGTCATCAAGCTAGAAACACCATAACTAAGCTATATAAGAGGTCTAGGGCATGGGGAAGGGCCAAGGCTGGATAAAGCTGGTAAATTTAAGCCACATAAGCTCATGAGTATCTAGATCTGAAGTCACAACTTCATGATACACTCCAATCCCGAAAATGACTTCAATATGGCCCAAAAGTGACAACTGTTAGGTTTTATGTACTATAACACTCCTATGGTGCACATACAACCATAATTCTTTGGATATAAGTTTTCTCTAGTTATACATGAAAATTTTCATTTTCCAAAGCATGAAGCCTAACTAGCATACAACATTGATATTTTAAACATAAAACCAAGTTAGATGATTACCTCTTTGTTATAACTTGTAGAACTTGGCCTTTCAAGAGCTTAGCACCTCAAGTGTGATGTGTCAAATGGTTCACAAAACACCACCAACAATTGGAGGACAATGAGAGAGAGGCTAGGAACCACCAAAATCGTCTATATCCTTCATAGAATACTAGTGTATCCGATTTTAGGATTTAGGGGTTACATATATAGTATAGAATTCCAAGGGTCACTTGTAAACCCTAATTCATACACTCAGGCTTTTGATCCAACAATTCATTTGGATTAACACTTCATGGACTCTCACATAAGCTTAGCCCATCACAAATCAATCATGGATCATTAGCCCAAACTATATGTATCATTTATTTACATAATCAGCCCCTGTTAATTTAATTAGTCTCTTTTGATCACTAAATTAGTTCCAAATTAATTCTTGATCAATACCAAATAAATAATATGATTTCTCAATTAATATATTATTCTTATAATATATTAATAAATCACAAATAACCTCTTTCTCAAATATCCTTCCTATCAAATTGCTCCGGTGAATGCAACCCAAAATGGACCATGCTACTCCCGGGTCAAGTACATACCAATTATAGTTATGGGCTTAGACCCCAAATCCAACAGTCTCCTACTTGGATAAGTCTAATAACTATAACCGTAAGTACGACTTCAAAAACCGACTAGCAATCGTAGCTCTCAAAAGTCGTTGTCGAACTCTGACGCGTCCATTAGATAAGGGATCATATAGGGATCATATAGTCCTCCATTCTACAAGATATCGTATGAACTGAGACATGGATTATAATCATTCTCTCTGTTCATATGTTGTTTCCCGATTTCCGATTTATGATGAAAGACTAATTGAACAAATCAAATCAGTCAAGGTTTGGCCAAGCGCTTAGGGTGTTATCACTAAATCATCGAGGGGCCCACATATATCGCTTTTATCCCTATTAAGGTAAAAGGAACGGATAAACTTCGACTCATATGCTTGCTCAATTTACTTATCAAATCACACACAACGATACATTTTATAACACAAAGTTACTGGTGCGTTTACGTATCTTCAATGTGCAACCGATTTGTAAACTACAAGTCACATGTATTGGTTTCAAGAATATAAGATATTATCGTCTCACAATCACTCGTGATAAATCCATGAAGTGATTCATGTGAGCGTGGGTTTAATCCAATACTCAAATCTTATTACAGGAGTACTCATGAACACTGCATCAAACTTGTGCTATGTCTAAACACTTAGACAATCTACAGTCAGATCCATGACAGTCTTACCTCATTACTTACTTCCAAAGTATGTTTGACTGTGGATGTTTGAATAACCTAGTTATTCGGGAAGTAAAACATGCAAAGTGAAACAAAAGAATAATCAAATCCAATATGACTTCAAAACTTTTGAATATAAATAAAACACTTATTATTTAATCACCATATTGATTACACATTATTCATTTTATAATGTTTCGACTAATCAACTTAACACTTGAATTAAAACAATAGTCATCCCATGCTCTAAGCATGTACACTATGTTTACCTATGGTCCTTACTTTGTGAAATAGATCAATTGTAAACATTTTCAATGATATTCATTTCACAATTCCAAATCATTATCGTAAGTGTAAGAATGCCAAAGATTCTTTCCGTTTACTGTATTCTATTAGATTCTTAACTTAAATGCAATGATCCTTTTGTAATGACCATGCACAAAAGTCACAGAGACTTTGGAAAAATATATTATAAAGTATACCAATGGAGAACAATTCCATGGAAACGAAGTCTCACACTCAAAGTACATTCCTTTGAATATCCTTCTTGAACTAAGTTTTCTAATCTTACACAGATTTGTGATTAACTTCCACTTATGGAAACATTTCCATATTCCCATTTTGACAATCACCTCTGAACAAGAGTTACCTCTTCTCAGAACATGTCAATATGGTCCTTCCAAAATCACACTATACTTCCAACTGTCCATAAGAAATCAATATTTTGTAAATGTAACGCCCCGATTCTCAGGTATTGATTTAATGTGTGAATTCTTGATTTCAAGGGCTACTCGACGAGTTGATTGCCCTACTCGTCGAGTAGCAGCGGGTTGTTCCACGTATTTTAATGACCTACTCGCCGAGTCCAAGAAGGGACTCGACGAGTAGGAGCTGGCAGATGAAACCCTAAATCTCGGGGTTTTGCACCCTATTTAAAGGATCATTGGCCTCCCCCAGCCTCCCCTTTACTGCTTCTTGTCCCTCTCAAACCCTAATCGAGTGTGTGTGTTCCATTTGTGTATTTTTGAGCTTGGAAGAGGATTTGGTGGAGAATGGAGCTTGGAGAGCAAGAATTCAGAAGCAAGGAGCTTGTGGGATCTGAAATCTACCTTATTGGGCATCTTCTGGAAGGTATAAATCGTTACCCTGACCTCATTTCATTCTAGATCCCCTCTTTGGACAAATTCTAGGGTTTTCATGGTATGAATGGAAGCTATTCTTGTGTGCAAGCTAAGATCTGGAGTTGTAACTTCAGAACTGAGCTCCCTTGGGCTTCTTAGTCCATAAAGTTTCCAACTTGTGCAAGAATAATACTCTCCCAAGGTGTAAAGCTCCATTGGAAGCTTAGATTGGTCATTTACGGCCTTTAGAGCCTTGCATGTGCGTAAAGTTTGCAACTTTACGTGATAAACATGCCTTAGAAGCTTGGATCTGTAATCTGGAACCTTGCCATGGCTTAAAAAGCGTCTGCATGGATAAAGGTCTGCAAGGACTCGGCGAGTTGGATGTACAACTCGGCGAGTCCCTTGAAGATGGCCATGAACTCGACGAGTTGATGAACAACTCGGCGAGTCCGTTGAAGATTGCCTTGAACTCGGCGAGTCGTTCGAAGACTCGGCGAGTCGGCTAGGGTTTCTCCCAATTCTTGGACATGTATGAACTCGGCGAGTTAAAGGGAAACTCGACGAGCCAATCAAGGATTTCACGACTTCTCGAGTTTAGGAAGGACTCGACGAGTCGGTGAACTGCACTCGACGAGTCGAGTCAACATGGACTGTTGACTTTGACTGTGGACTTTGACTTGGACCAAGGGTTGACCAGTTGACTTCAGAGGGTATTCCGATAATTTGGAGATTTATGAAAAAGGGTTTTATGGTAACTATAGGTGGTGGAGTTCGTGTTGGTGATCCGGGAGTTGAGCTTTCTAGTTTCAGACGACAGTTGCAAGGTGAGTTATCCTCACTATACTAAGGGGTCTAAGGCACCAAGGCCGGCCCATTGGATATATTATCCTAGTAGTGTTAGAGGTTGAGTACGAGTTAGTGTTGCATGCTAGTGGTTATGCCAATTAGGTGGATCTGTAGGACTACCTGTGATGTTATGTGATTATTGCATGGTCAGTGGTTATGTTATGTGTTTGTTATATGGGATGGGTTGAGGTTGTACTGCTTCGTGCGGTAGCCAACAAACCCTAGGAGCATTTCAGTTACGGGTTAAGGGAGACTCGTACTGTGGGCTCAGGAGCATTCCAGTTACGAGCTAAGGGAGACTCGTACTGTGGGCTCGTGGGTATTACAGTCTGTAGGGCTGTGGACCCGTTATGTGCTGTTCTGTTCAGTTTGTTATGATATGTTATTGTTGACATGGTTATGTGGACTGTATGTGTATTGGTATTTTGGGGGTAACTCACTAAGCTTCCGGGCTTACAGTTTCAGTTTATTGTTTCAGGTACATCAGGGGATCGCGGCAAGGCGAAGGCATGATCGTACAGCTCCTCATATTATGTTTATGTTTCTGGGAATACTCTGATAAATAATATTTTGAAAACAAGGTTGTAATGTTTTGATGAATTTGACATGTTTTAAAAGTTTAAATTGGTTTGAAATTATTGGGTGTTCCAGTAAACCTCAGATTGTTCTCGACAATTGTTTAACAACTTTAGTCGGATCTCGTTCTAGTCCTTTTTCCCTCTTAATGCCCTAGGCATTTGGAAAATTAGAACAAATTAATATTATAGCATATGTAATCGATCCTATATCCGAAGCATATGGGATACGATAATGTCTCACATAAAGACATGATACTTACCAGTCTCTCGCTATAATATTTCCACATATAGAATTTCCTTGTGTTGAATCATTTCAACATAACATTAACATATGTCCATGACTAATTAACATTTCAATCTAAACTTTTATATTTGAAATGAAGTATGAGTATTTTCTCCCTATGACTTACTATAGCGAAACAATATCCAAACTTGCAACTTTGGAAATTTGTAACCATTGTTTCCTATGAATAGCATTACAACCTTGCAATACTTAGTATAATAGTTGCGCTCCCACTAACTTAACAATTATACTCTTTCTAGCATAAACATTTTGCTTACTCTAGCACAACACTTATGCTCCCACTAGCCTTGACATGTATCCAGAAATTAGCTGAACTTTTAGAAATCAATACCTATTGACTTTCACACCAAAGTTCAGATTTCTGATATGTCATGCATCGATAAGTCCTTGCCCATACTATAAAAGCTCATACACCTTTCAGATTAAATAACACAAGTGTATGTTTGAACCTTTCAGAAACTTATAGTCAATAAGTCTCGAATGTTCAAACTAATTGCCATTTCTCACAATTCGAACTACGAAGAGGGATGCCATAGTCATACTCGAATTTGAGAACGTAATTATCACAACTGCTAACTCTAACCCTTCAAAATCTACTTAGTGGAAGCGTTTCCTTACAATCATTTTCATGAATTGGAGAGAAACCTTTTGCCACATTAGATTTTATGGTATATGTGTTTCTATCCATATAAATCTGTCATTTCCAACCACTATCATAAGACAAAGTTTTATGACAAATCCAAACTCATATGGACTGAACTTATTTAATCTTAATTTCTTACCATCTGGTAGCACAAGGGTCCTACCATTGCTTCCAACTCATTGAGCAGCTCACCCCTACAGATCAATGCAATTTCCATTGATCAAGGTGCTTTGCCTAATGCATTCAAATGAGAACTCATAGAACTCACATGCATAGTCAAACTAACTGGAATAGGCACAGAAACAAGAATATGTCAAGATGATAGGTTATAAACCTCAAGTCGTGTGCTACTGATAAACTATAGGTTTATTCTAGATTAGTTCTTCAACCTATTCAGGACCATTAAGACTCCCACTATCCTCTTGACATATAAGATTCTCCGTCAAGGAACATTTCTCGACAATCAAATATTCAAGAGTTAGTGTGAGATCCTATCAAGACAACACTTCATGTAATTGGTCTTAGTTGATCTTTTTTTATCCAAACCACCACAACTTACTAATTTCAAATGTGCAAGAATAAGAACCATTTCTACTCCACATTTCATGATGTGTTGTAAACCTTACTTAAGATATGTCACTCAGTGTATAATCTTGGAGTATGACTCTAAGACTTGATTTTGGAACGAAGTATGACTCACTTTTTTATTTAACCATTTCAACAATTCTTGATTCCTCTTCTTAGTCATGCAAGTTCACTAAGGTGTCCTTAGAGGATCAATTGAGATACGGTTCCATAATCATTAGGATGATCATAAAACATGATACTAAAGTTCTTTCCTTTCCTTTCAGATTGGAGAAACTTTTATCTTTCTGCCTAATTGATTCTTCTTATTCGTTCTGCTATACATTGAAACTTTTCAAGGTATTAGAATTACACTTAAACTTGTAAGCATAACCATATTTACTGAACTTTCAGTAAATCATGACGAATATACTTTATCGTCCTTTGTGGTGGACCTGACCAGTACACATCAATGTGTACTAGATCCTTTCATCTTTCACTTGACTTACATACATATGAAAACAAGGAATTAGTCTAAATTTCCGAAGTACCAAGATTTTCATACATCATATGATTCTAGGTTTCTATCCAATTGAAACTTGAGCGATGAGAATCTTTCCTTACTTAGAAAATTACAACACTACCACAATTGATATAACTAAGAATCAAACCATTTTCAATATTGCTATTAATACAATCATTTAAATAACAATTTTCACAAACGCCATTGCAAAGAAATATAAAATAAAATCAAAATATCTTTATTTATAGAAGTGCGGGAAAACTTGTCCTTACAATGAAAATACAAATGAAAACTATGTTGCTATCTATTCCTAAGAAATCTATCATAACTCCTAAGCAGCTGCTCAAAAAATATGATCATCCAACTGTGCGATCGAAATCCATCTCTTCCCGATCAGAATCAGCTTACTCTTCTTTCAAGCTTCCTTTCTCTTCTTTCATCCTAGAAAACATCAAAATGAAATCTTATCACATCATGTAATAAGAATATATAAGTAGGAACTTAATAGAGTTAGATAGTGAACTTACCTGAAGTAGAACCATACAATTTGATTTTACCATCTCTTAGATCTCTCAGGTAGTCAGAGCAGCTTCGCAACCAATGCCCCTTCTCTTGGGAATAGAAACAAACAGACTCTCTCGGAATGGTACACGGGACAATCAGAGACTTAGCCTTTTACTTTACCATTTGGTCAAACGGTTTGACCTTGGCCAATCCCTTTCCATTGGGAAGAGAAAGCTTTTCTGGACTTCCAGTGTCTCCATTGTCAATGTCCATGGAAGTTTGGGAAGTAGATCCTCCAATCAAGTTTGCTTTACCAGTGTGCCAAATCATTGCTGATTCAGCAGCAATAAGAAAATAAGTAAGATCGATAAGGGTCACATCGTGATCTGTCACATAGTAGTCTTTAACAAGCTCACTATATGACTTAGGAAGTGAATGAAGAACGAAGTCAACATTCAGCTTCCTTGGGAACATGACACCCAACATTCCTAGTTTGTCAATATGCAGCTTTATGTCCAAGACGTGAGCACATACATACTTTCCATCTTCGTGTTTGCTTGACAATAGGGCTTGAGTGACCTTGAACTTTTCAAGTCTTTGAACACGTGGGTTAGGGAGAAGTATTGGAGGAGGTGGAGGAAGTGAAGTATGATTTCCATTTTCATGATCGAAGCGTGGAACATCATCTTCATGAGGAAAGCTATTTCCAAAAGATTCGGGGAGATCATAGTTGTCAGAACTAGACATCTACAATGGAGAAATTAAAGTTAGTTGATTTAAGTCCTTAATATAACACCCAAATGAAATATTAAGGCTAGGACCCAACACAATAATTTACAATTAGGAAGAGGGATGCTGTAATCCAACTGTAACTATTTGTCGGTAGGTAAATGACGATTTACCAATTTCCACCATGAAAAGCGAAAATGAACATTAGGTTTTAAATGAATTGAAATTCCTAGATTCTTTTAGATTCATTGAACTTTTCAATGGCATGTTTAATCTCGATTATGCCCTTCAAGTTTGTGACTGGGATACCGAGGATCACAAACAAGGTGTGAATAACCATGCAAATTAGCTTGGTACTCTCGAAGACATCTATCACATAATCAATGTGCCGGTTAACCACACACGCTCCATTGATCTATGATAATCTATGAGCTACCCATTGCCATCCTAAATTAGTCTCATATTAGTGTGCCGGTTAACCACACACGTTCCATTAATGACTAATAAGGTGTAATGTGCAATTTTATGGATTAACACCAAATTCACATTTTTCCTAAGTAACTAAGATTTGGGAATTTATGAAACATTTAGTTACTTAAAATATTCATTATACTTTTAATGAGGATGTCCTATCCTACCCGTTCGGCTAACGACCCTCCACTAGTCAAGAATGTGGTGGGTAACAGTGTATACCCAATGGCGGTCATTTTACAGGCCGCTTCCTTAAACACCCCTTATAGACCAGCTTCGTGAATGAGGCCTACTAACGGTAAGACTGACTTTTAACTTATACATATATAATATATTAGACTTTTAATTTTATATAGTATAAGGGTGTATTTTAAACCTTTAAAATACTAAGTGGTTTAATCAATTAATAAATTAGACTTTTAATTTAATTAAACTTAAACCATGTCATTATGGATTTATTAATTCTCTCTTTTAATTAAACACTTAATTAATTTAATAAAACCGTAAGGGTGTAATTTGAACTATTCAAAACATCAAGGTTCTAAATTTAAGATTTCAAAATTAAAGCTATTTAATTAAATTTTAAGTTACAAAACCAAGTGGTGCACATTTGAACCTTTCAAATTACTAGGGTTTTAGAATTTAATATTTCAAAATTAAAGCTTTTAATTATATTTTAAATTCCAAAACTTGAGGGCAAGTTTTGAAACTATTCAAAACCTTTTGAATTCCATAACTTAAGGAGTTAATGTTTCATGAATGAGACTTTTCAAATTCCATAACTTGAGGGCAAGTAATGAAACTTTTCAAGAAACATTTGAATCAAATTTTAAACTAATAAAATTATCTTATAATTATCATTTACCAATTTGACCTAATTTAACTCATATAACAAGATAATTTCAAATAATACAAATAACTAGCTTATCATATAAACTAACAACTATCTTAAAAATTTGAAAATTATCTTTTAATTGGATGGGGATAATCATTACCATATCAGAAAAATCAGATTTTATGATACAAAACAGTTTATGGTAAAGAACCTAGTCCAATTCTGGCCAAAAAACCCGAAAAACTGCCAACTGATGATCCAACTCATCCAGTCGGATACTGGACTCGTCGAGTTCATCACCAAATGACCCAACTCGTCGAGTCCACTAATGGGACTCGTCGAGTCCACTGTCCAGACAGCAATTTTTCAATTTTTTCAACTTTGAACAATTAACCAATGCATCAATATAACAGAAAACACTCATGGATCTGATACCACTGTTGGGTTTTATGTACTATAACACTCCTATGGTGCACATACAACCCTAATGCTTTGGATATAAGTTTTCTCTAGTTATACATGCAATTTTTCATTTTACAAAGCATGAAGCCTAACTAGCATACAACATTAATATTTTAAACATAAAACCAAGTTAGTTGATTACCTCTTTGTTGTAGCTTGTAGAACTTGGCCTTTCAAGAGCTTAGCTCCTTAAGTGTGATGCCTCAAATAGTTCACAAAACACCACCAACAATTGGAGGACAATGAGAGAGAGGCTAGGAACCACCAAAATCGTCTATATCCTTCATAGAATACTAGTGTATCCGATTTTAGGGTTTAGGGGTTACATATATAGTGTAGAATTCCAAGGGTCACTTGTAAACCCTAATTCATACACTTAGGCTTTTGATCCAATAATTCATTTGGACTAACACTTCATGGACTCTCACATAAGCTTAGTCCATCACAATTCAATGATGGATCATCAACCCAAACTCTATGTATCACTGATTTACATAATCAGCCCCTGTTAATTTAATTAGTCTCTTTTGATCACTAAATTAATTCCAAATTAATTCTTGATCAATACCAATTAAATAATATGATTTCTCAATTAATATATTATTCTTATAATATATTAATAAATCACAAATAACCTCTTTCTCAAATATCCTTCCTATCAAATTGCTCCGGTGAATGCAACCCAAAATGGACCATGCTACTCTCGGGTCAAGTATATACCAATTATAGATATGGGCTTAGACACCTAATCTAACAACAACATACTACCCTAAATAAAGATATAAGTAATAGAAAGCCAAGGTATCAACTTTATACCTCAAAAGAGTCAGAAATGCAGCTCAAACTCCGAATCTACTATCTTCCTCTTGAACCCCCAAGCTTCTCCTTCCTTCTCAAGCTTCAAGATCACAAAGAACACACCACAATGGCTCTAAAACACTCAATAGTGGATTAGGGTTTTGTGGCTAGGGTTTAGGGTGATGGAGGCTGCAAATGAGGCCAACCTTTGGAGGTTATGGTGTTTAAATAGGGTGCAAAACCCTGAAAATTAGGGTTTCACTCTGGCAGCCCTACTCGTCGAGTTGAGACTCTCAACTCGTCGAGTAGACTTCAAGTCCCACGTCCAAATTCCATTCCTACTCGACTAGTTCGGGGCCTCCAACTCGTCGAGTCCCTTTGCAAAAATGAATAATCTGATTTTAAAAATACATACCAGGATCCGGGGGTTACATGTATTCTGTGGGTCTAGAGTTGTCAATCAAGGTTCTTTTTAAACATTCCAAAGCAAATAATTTTGAATCGTTATTACCTCCCACACAGTGTTTCGATACGCCGTTCTTTTTATTTTTTACAGCTAGCGCCTCGACTCACAGTGTTTTGCGACGCCTAGTTATGTGAACTACTACTGCCACTATCGATCTGATCACAATAGACTTTTATTTTCCATTTATACAGAGCTATTTAATGAAAGAATGCCATCATATCATGTAACTCTTTTTAATAATATTTTTTTTTTAGATTTTTTTTTTGTTTTTATATGTTGAAAATAAACAATAAAATAACTAGAAATAATATCATTTTAGGGGTATTTTTTTTTAATGCAGAAAAATAAAAACATAAACATAAAATATTTTTAGATTTTTTTAATGCAAATGCAATGGAGAATGCAAAAAGGAAAATTGAAAAAATTTTAATTGAAAAACTAAAAAAAATTAGAATTTTTAACAAACAATGCAAAATTTCACACTAACCCCCTCCCCAAGTTTAAAATGATGCATTGTCCACAATGCTCGGAGAGGAATAAACAACTCAATAAAACATGTAAAAGTAAAGGTTGTAGCCAGGAAAGAATATACCTGATAAGGTTGTAGAAAATCTGATTTTGACGAAGATGCTATTGAAAAATATGAATTTCAACAACTTTGAAGATTCTCTGATTTCCCCAAGTCTGTTTGGAACTGCGACCATATCTTTATTCAAAGTAGAAAAATACACTAAAACTACGCATCGGGCTAGATCTGATGGTTGTATAACAAACCTAAGAGATTTCATACTTTTATCATCAGACTCATTTTTCTGATTATTTATTTTCTTTCTCTTTCTCTTTTTGATTTTCTTTCCAGAAATCTTCTCATTTTTCTTATTTTTCTCTCTCACCTTCGTATCAGAAATCACCTTTCCTAATCATCCCCAAACTTATTCCGTTTTAGATCTTTGATGTATTATCAGATAAATTTATGTCTAAAAATAAATCTTGCATTGATACATTAGAAATCTCACAGCAAACCTCAAATAAAGGATTACTGGTACCCGGATAATAAACAAAAAATTTATCAAAAGTAAAATCAGCATCATTCATTTTAAAATTGACCACATCCCCATCAAATTCCATTGAAAGTGTACCAACAAAAACATCATTTTTTATTTTAGCAGTTTTCAGAAAGGGTCTTCCCAAAATAATTGAGTTTTTATCTGATACGTCGAAATCCCCCATGTCCAGAATATAAAAATTAGTGGGAAAAATAAGCTCACCTACTTAGACAAGAACATCCTCCAATACACATTTTGGGTGTACTGTCGAGTAATCTACCAACTGAATGAGAATCCTGGTCTTTTGTAAAGTTCACAATTTTAGTTTTTCAAAAACTGATAGTGGAAGGATATTCACTTATGCACCTAAATCAAGCATGAAATTTGAAAAAGTAATGTTTCCCAATTTACAAGGAATCGATAAAATTCTCGGATCCTTGCACTTTGGGGGCAAACCTTTTTGCAACATAGAAGTGATATTTTCGCCAACTTTGATTATTTTGTTAATTTTCATTTTTTTCTTAGAAACACATAAATCTTTTAAAAACATGGCATATCAAGGATCTTGTTTTATTATATCTAAAAGAGGAATATTTACCTACACCTTACGAAAGGTGTCCATGATTTCCTCGTCTTCTCGCTAGCGTTTTGTGCTTTTCATTCGTGATGGAAATGGGGGTTGTAACATCCCAAAAACCAGGATAAAATTTTTCATTTTAAAAATAAGAGTTACAACCATCACATAAAAAAATGTCAAATCATTAGGGTACAATATCAATAGTGCGGAAAATAGTGAGGAATGAATGTTACGTCATCATGTCGGGCCCTTCCCCTTAGTACCGAAAGTACCTGAAACCAGAAATATAAACTGTAAGCAAAAGCTTAGTGAGTTTACCCAAAGTACCACATACCAAGCATAAGTAAGTTAGTGTTATATGCCCAATCATAGTCTTACAATAACTTCCTGCCGAGGGCCAAATCCTGGTCTTCCATTCAAATGTTAGGGCCAGATCCTGGTCTTTCATGCAGATGTCAGGGGCCACATCCTGGTCTTTCATATAATTATCAGGGGCCACATCCTGGTCTTTCATGCACATATCACAATATAGCTAACACCCTACATCACATATAATGGGTCGGCCTTGGTGACTTCGACCCATTGATACAGTGAGAGAACTCACCTATGAATCTGAACAATAGCTGATGAGGTCCCAACTCTGAATCTCAGCTCTAACCGACACCTAACCATCAAAAGACCAATTCTCAAACATAATTTAGAATACCCAAAATACCCCTCCCCCCCCCCCCTTTGGGTCAAACTAGGTCAAATGGTCAAAAAGTCAAGGAGATTCAACTCAGCTGACCGCCACGTCATGGTAACCCTTTACGACGTCGTGGTGCCGAATACAACAAAATAGTCGCGACCAGCCCCACCACCACGTCGTGGTAACTGGGTTTTCAGTAGCTTAACGCATTCAACCATTTTCTTCGATTCTAAAGGGTCTCCAACTCAGATCTGATCCATAATAGGGTCTAGATGGATAAAGTTTCCAACTTTATCCAATAGAACCCTCCAAAGTGTATAGATCTAAACTTTAAGGTCCAAAACACTACATGGCTTAGCAATAATCACTCAATATTTAAGGTTCCTTGTCCAAAAGCCCCATAAGAGTTCCTAGCACCATACGCATCATAAGAATCTGTGCTTTTCAGACATGCATGCTCAATGCATGTCTTGAACTCTTATTAGGTCAAATTAGGGAAAAGGGCCAAGATTCCATGCATGGCCTCAAAACTCAAATCTAAATCAGATCTAAAGAGTCAAATGATCCAAATGGCCTAGATATTCATAAAGTTCAAAGCTTTATGGGATTCAACCAGACAAAGAAAAAAAGCTAAGAGAAAAGTGGACAAAATCCATAGATCTATCAACAAACTCATCAAGATGAAGACATTATACCTCCTTGGGATGCTTGAGGAAGATAAACTCCTAAATCTAAGTTGCTTTGGACTCCCAATATGATCTTCCACCACCTTCTTTCTTCACAAGCATCAAACACACATACTTTAAGGCTAAAAACTCACACATGGGATCTAGGGTTTGCAAGGGACGATTTGGAGAGAGGGAGGCTGATGGGAGGGAGGATGTGAGAGGTTAAGGAGTTTAAATAGGGCTCAACCCTTAAAGTTTAGGGTTTTCACCAACAACCACCACCACGTCATGGAAAAATCACCACGTCGTGGTGGTTCATTAAACGCCCGCGGCCCAAAAGCTTATCGCCACGTCGTGGTGAGACTTCACAACGTCGTGGACGAAGAAAAAAATTCATACACAATCAGAAATAATTTCATACCTGGAATCGAGTGTTACAAATCTCCCCCACTTGAATCGGACTTTGTCCTCGAAGTCCGCCACCCCAAATAGTCCTAGGTAGTGCTCCCTCATCTCGCCCTCCGGCTCCCACGTCCACTCAGAGCCTTTTCGTTGTTGCCATTGCACCTTTACCAGATTCATCGCCTTATTATGCAGAGCCTTAGTTTTCCTATCGAGAATCGTAATCGGCCTCTCCACATAATTCAGGTGCTCATCCACCTAAATATCATCCAACGAAATCACTATTGAATCATCGGCTACACACTTCCGCAACTGGGATACGTGGAAGTTGTTATGGATCTGACTGAGCTCATCAGGCAAATCCAGCCGATATGCAACCCTGCCCACCCAGGCGGTAATCCTGAAAGGACTGATAAACCGGGAGCCCATCTTGCCCCACTTCCGAAACCAGATGAAACCTTTCCACGGTGACACCTTCAACTGCACCAAGTCCCTCACCTGGAACTCAAGGTCTGAACAACGTCGATCAACTTAACTGTTCGGTTGACTCTGTACGACCCACAACCTGTCACACACCTAATGAATCAACTATGTAGTCTTAAGCACCACTTCGGTGCTTCCCATGACCCGATGACCAACCTCGCCCCAAGAAACCAGGGTCCTGCACCTCCTCCCTTACAACATCTCAAATGGTGGTCGTTCAATACTAGCATGATAACTGTTGTTATAGGAGAACTCGCCCAGTAGAAGGTAACTATACCAACTCCCTCCAAAATCCAACACACAAGCTCGAAGCATATCCTCGAGCGTCTGGATTCTCTGCACGCTCTGGCCATCGGTCTGAGGGTGGTATTTTATAATGAAATGCAACTGAGTACCCAACTTCTCATGAAATTTCCTCCAAAACCTGGAGGTGAAACGAACATCCCGATCTGAGACCACTGAAATTGGCATCCCGTGACGAACAACAATAACCTAGATAGAATCAACACCACGTGTCGTCCTTGGTAACTTTGTGATGAAATCCATAGTGATCTCCTCCCACTTCAACATGTGAATGGGTAAAGGCTGCATCCCACCGTGAGGCCTCTGATGCTCGTCCTTAACTTTCCTGCAAGTCAGGCATTATTCGACAAACCAAGCTATCTCCCTTTTCATACAGGGCCACCAATAGCTCAACCACAAATCCTTGTACATCTTCGTGGCCCCTAGATGGATAGAAATTTTTGACTTATGCGCCTCCTCCAGTACCGTCTGCCTCACTCCAGTTGATGCCAGGACCCAAACTCTACCGCACTAAGTCAACAATCCCCGGCTGTCCCTGAAAAACAAAGGAATTTGTCCCCTGATTCGCTCGGCTTTCCAATTCTTTCTTTTTAAACCCTCAATCTGAGCTTCCTTGATCAAATCAATAAAGGCGAGGTGACAACCATACTCTAACAAACATGTCTAATAGGGATACTCTCCGTCTTGCGGCTCAAAGCCTCAGCCACCACATTGGCCTTCCCAGGGTGGTACAGGATATCGCAATCATAATCCTTTACCACATGCAACCACCTTTGTTGCCACATATTCAAATTCGGCTGGTCCATCAATTACCACAAACTCTTGTGGTCGGTGTAGATGGTACACCGGACCCCACACAAATAGTGCCTCAGATCTTGATGGAAAAAACCATGGCCCCCAACTCCAAATCATGTGGGGGTAGTTCGCCTCATGAGGCTTCACCTGTCTTGAAGCGTAAGCAATCACGTGGCCCCTCTACATAAGCACATCTCCCAAACTGGAAATAGAGGCGTGACAATAAACCACAAACTCATCCAAACCCTCAAGGAGCGCAAGAATCGGAGCCTCACATAATCTCTGCCTTAGCGTCTCAAAAGCCAACAGCTGCTCAGACCCGCACTGAAAGGTCACATTCTTCTTTGTCAAACGGGTCAATGACACAACTATCTTGGAGAAATCCTGGATAAATATCTGATAATAGCCCCCGAGACCTAAGAAACGCTGAATCTCATATTTGGTCCTCGGGACCTCCCAATGCATAACAACCTCGATCTTGGTCGGGTTAACCAGGATTCCTTTTTGGTTGACGATTTGACCCAGAAACTACACCTCACGCAACCAGAACTCATATTTAGAGAATTTGGAATAAAGCCTCTCCCTCCTCAGGGTCTCCAACACATCTTGCAAATGCTGCTCGTGATGCTCCTTCATCTTGGAATAGACCAGAATATCATCAATGAAAACAATCACAGACCGATCCAGCATCGGCTTGCAGACCCGGTTCATGAGATCCATAAACATTGCCGGTGCATTGGAGAGCCTGAAGGGCATCACCACAAACTCGTAATGACCATAACGAGTCTTGAAAGCTGTGTTTTGCACATCCTCATTCGTAACCCTCATATGGTGGTACCCTGATCGCAAATCAATCTTGGAAAACCAAGATGCACCCTGGAGCTTATCAGACAAATCATTAATCCTTTGGAGTGGGTAACAGTTCTTCACCGTTAACTTATTCAACTCCCGATAATCAATGCACATCATGGGCGACCCTTCTTTCTTCTTCACAAATAGAATTGTTGCTCCCCACGGAGAACTGCTCGGACGAATAAAACCCTTGTCTAGCAACTCCTGCAGCTGCGTAGACAACTCCTGCATCTCCGGTGGTGCCAGGCGATACGACGCCTTGGCTATCGGAGCCGTACCGGGTACCAAATCGATTCGAAACTCAACCTGCCTCTCGGGAGGCACTCCCAGCAAATCCTTGGGAAAAACATCTAGAAAATCCCGCATAATGGGTACCCTGCTCAACTCCATCGTGGCCTCAACCTACGTGTCAGATACATAAGCTAGAAACCTGAAACAACCCTGCTGCAGGTATCTCCTAGACGTCACAGATGAACATAGAGATGGCCCATGTGAAGCTTTCTCGCTAGTAATAACCAGTTCTCCCCCACTTGGGGCTTGAACTCTCACCAGCTGCCGCTCACAATCAATCACGACCCCATTGTGGCCCAGCCAATCCATCACGATGATAACCTTCAATCCTCTCAAAGGAATCAGTACCAAGTAAATAGAGAACCTCTTGCTAAACACGTTCAGGACACACCCATGAAAAACCCTCGAAACACTCACAGTACGGTCATCCGCAATCTCCAACTCTATAGGGGAGTCCAAAGTCCTCCGAAACGTCTCGAAACTTCTTGCTGAGCGCAAGAGATTCAAATGATCGGGTAGCCCTCGAATTAAACAGAACATAAGAATACAAACCATTGACCAAGAAGGTACCGGTAACTAAATCCAGCGATGCACAGGCCTCATCGGTGGTCAGCTGAAAAGCCCTACTTTTCACCATAGGAGCCTCCGCCTTGCCCTGGCGGCCATCGGTAATCCTCATGGTGGCTGGCGCAGGCGCCACCACTACTCTTCCAAACAATCTCGGACAATCGGCCTTTTATGGCCTGTCTGATTGCAATGAAAGCACAGCAGAGCCCTCTTGGGGAAATCCCTGCTCACGTGACTTGATTGGCCACAGCTGAAACATCCTGAACCTGCTGATCGGCAAGCTCCATTGTGCGGCTTGCCGCATTTGGCGCAACAGACCCGACCCTGCTGGCCCCTAGTATGGGTATCGGAGGTCTTGGGTCTCTTAGCCTGACCCTTAACTGTCTAAACCTGCTCCAACCTCCGCTTCATCTGGAGCTCCAACTCAATCTCCTACTCACAAGCCTTTTCGACCATATTATTTAGGGTCTTGCACCTTGAGAAGCTCACGAACTCTCTGATATTATCCCTCAGCATGTCATGATATCTCATCTTCCTCATCTCCTCATCCGTAGTGTACTGCAGGACCAACAATGCTCCCTCCTTAAATTTGGTTGTAATCTCCGCCACAGTCTCTGTAGTCTGGCGAAGGTCCTGGAACTCCCTTGCCAGCTGCTGCACCTCGATAGTTGGTGAAAAATCCCTCTCAAACCTCTGAACAAAGTCCTCCTAGGTCATCACAGTCATTTTTGTCGTCCATACTACTTGAGTAACCTCCTCCCACCAAGCCCGCGCTCTGTCCCTCAGTAAGTACGACGCGAATCCCACCTTTACCCCCTCAAGGTAGAAGCTCATGCGCTGAGCATTCTTCATGTCATCGATCCAACAACAGCTAGTGATGGGATCCTTAACTACAAAGAACTTAGGTGCTCCACATTCCTTGAACTCCCGAAATGAGGGAGTTCACACCCCAATATGCCCTGCAGCAATCTTGGCTCGAAAATTCCTGAGTCGCTCCTCCATGAGCTCCATAATCCCCTCCTTGACGGTACCAAAATCAAGGGGGTACAAAAACTGCGAGTAACCTCGGCTGCAATAAGCTCACGCAGCCTCTCATCAACAGGTTCTGAGCCAGAGCCAGAACCTGAACCCGAACCATAGCCCAAACCAGAACCTCCCAAATGAGTGACCAACATACTTAAACTGAAACACAAGATATAAAAAATTAGCAAACACTCAAGGGGAATATTGCAACACACAAGTACCCTTAGAATCCCAAGATCTACGCCTGTCTCAGGTACATGTATTGTGCTTCCAATAGTATAGGCCTAATATTACCTTCCACACCTACATGCACCTTCCTCAAGGTAAATTTTAATTCCCTTAAGTTACCACACTATAACCAGGAACAACCTATGCTACCCAGCATACATACCCTAGACTCTTCTAGGGACTCTCAAACCTCACCACTAGCAGTACCAAGAACCTCAATCAACACCGTTGATTTCCCTATGCATGCAAGTTGTACACAAAATAGAATCGCATAGAATTTCAAATGAAGATTCTACCCTAAGTCCACAACAAAGCAAGGAACATGAAATGAGGCTAAATCAATCATTCTAGGGCTATACAATACTAATCATATATAACTTTGAAAGCATACACTTAGCAAATAATTGAGCTGATATCAATTCCAAGAAATACATGGCATCAAGTTCTACTGAGCGATAAGGCATCACACAAATTAGGAAATTTTATCATATGATTCCTGAAGGTATCCTTAGCCCTAATCTAGCATGCAATTCACACATCAAGCATACTAATCACAATACATAAGTATAGGTAACTTGGGAAACACTTACTTAAGCTCGCTGATTGCACACATTGCACCCCGTTTTTATTTAAATGAATCTTTTACGAAAATTCAAATTCTTTTTCTTTTTGAAATGATTATTATTTCCTCAGTTTGATTTCTTACACACCCGAAAGTGCGCCCGAATCCCTCAAAGCAAGGCTCAGATATCAACTTGTAACATCCCAAACAACAGGATTAAATTCTTCATTTTAAAAATAAGAGTTACAACCATCACATTGTTCCAAAACCATCACATAACAAAATGTCAAATCATCAGATTATAATATCAAGAGTGCAGAAAATAGTGTGGAATGAATGTTGCGCCATCACGTTGGGCTGTTCCCCTTAGTATCGGATGTACCTGAAACGACAAATATAAACTGTAAGCAAAAGCTTAGTAGTTTCCCCAAAGTTCCACATACCAAGCATAAGTAAGTTAGTGCTACCCAATCATAGTCTTACAATAACTTCCTGTCGAGGGCCAAATCCCGGTCTTCCATTCAAATGTTAGGGACCACATCCTGGTCTTTCTTGCAGATGTCAGGGGCCACATCCTGGACTTTCATACAATTGTCATGGGCCACATCCTGGTCTTTCATACAATTGTCAGGGCCCACATCCTGGTCTTTCATACAACTGCTAGGGGCCACATCCTGGTCTTTCATGCACATATCACAATATAGCTAACACCCTATATCACAAATAATGGGTCGGCCTTAGTACCTTCGACCCATTGATACAGTGAGAGAACTCACCTCTGAATCTGAACAATAGCTGATGAGGTCCCGACTCCAAATCTCAGCTCTAGCCGACAACTAACCATCAAAAGACCAATTCTTAAACATAATCTAGAATACCCAAAATACCCCCCCCCCCATTGGGTCAAACTAGGTCAAACGGTCAAAAAGTCAAGAAGGGTCAACTCAGCTGACCACCACGTCCTGGCATCGAATACGACAAAATAGTTGCGACCAGCCCCGCCACCACGTCGTGGTAACTGGATTTTTAGCAGCTTAATGCATTCAGCCATTTTCTTTGATGATAAAGTTTCCAACTTTATCCAATAGAACCCTCCAAAGTGTATAGATCTCAACTTTAAGGTCCAGAACACAACATGGATTAAGAAATAATCACTCAATATTTAAGGTTACTTGTCCAAAATCTCTATAAGAGTTTCTAACACCAAACACATCATAAAAATATATGCTTTTCTGACATGCGTGCCCAAAGCATGTCTTGAACTCTTATTAGGTCAAATTAGGTATAAAAGGACAAGATTCCATGCATGGCCTCAAAACTCAAATCTAAATCGGATCCAAAGAGTCAAATGCTCCAAATGGCCTAGATATTCATAAAGTTGCAAGCTTCATGAGATTCAACCACCCAAAGCAACAAGGCAAAGAGAAAAGTGGACAAAATCCATAGATCTATCAACTAACTCATCAAGATGAAAACTTTATACCTCCTTGGGATGCTTGAAGAAGATAAACTTCCGGATCTACATTGCTTTAGACTCCTAATATGATCTTCCTCCACCTTCTTCCTTCACAAGCACCAAACACACAGACTTTAAGGCTAAAAACTCACACAAGGGATTTAGGGTTTGCAATGGATGATTTGGAGAGATGGAAGTTGATGGGAGGGAGGCTGTGAGAGGCTAAGGAGTTTAAATAGTGATCAACCCTTAAAATTTAGGGTTTTCACTAACATCCGCCACCATGTCATGGCAAAACCACCACGTCGTGGTGGTTCATTAAACTCTTGCCGCCCAAAAGCTTATCGTCACGTCGTGGTGAGACTTCACCACGTCATGGATGAAGAGAAAAGAAATCAAACAGAATCAGAAATAATTTCATACCTGGAATTGATTGTCACAGGGGCACCGACTTGTACTCTTTTAGATTCGGATTGGGTAGTCTTGGAGTCTCTTTTTCTACCACCTTTTTAGCTTCTTTTTCACCCAAAACTTCTTCAGATTCTTTCTCAACATCTATTTCTAGTTCAGATACGCTTGGGCTTTCATAACTTTTTCCACTTCTCAAGGATACTTCAGTTACGTTATGCTTCATATTGTTTTCAGTGTGGACCAATAACTTTCCTTGAGATATTAGCCGACCCACAGAAATGGCAAGTTGAGACACTTGCTGCTCTAGATTCTTGATACCAGCTCTGGTTTCATTTTGGAATGTGTGGGTGCTCGTCGCAAGACTCTTTACTATATCTTCCAAGGCAATGCTAGAGTTGCCAAATTACTGATGCAAATTCTTATTCTGAAAACTCTACTAATTCGGAAAATTTTGCTGATGCTGAAAATTTGACTGCTGCTGAAATCCAGTCGGATGCTGAAATTGTTGTTTCTAGTGATAATTACCGTTCCAGCGTTGATTATTTTGCTGATAAATTTTTTTCTTCTGATACTCTCCAACAGCTTTTACCACAGAAGTGTCTTCTTGCAGTAATGGACACATATCTATAGGATGGTCTGTCTTCAAGCAGATTCCACATTGTTTTTTTGCAGCTGCTTTTTCCTTCGTCAGTAATACAACTGTTTTCTTCATATCAGAAATTTGGTACTCCAGATGAGCATTGCTGACTTCTTTTACTCCCTGTGGCTTGCATACCACCCATCTTCATTCCTAGAATGTTTTGACTTGATCGCCAACTTTTCTATCAGTTCCCAGATTTCAGTTGGTATCATATCACCTAAGGATCCGCCATATGAAGCATTTATCAACCGTCGGTCCATGGGTGTCAGACCTTCACAGAAGTAGTTGTAGAGTTGGTAATCACTTATTCCATGTTGGGGGCAACGAACCAACAACTTTTTAAATCTCAATATGTATGTAGAGCTTCTCTTCTTCCTTGTTTGATACCAAAGATTTCTCTGCAAACACTCGAAACTCGCGTTTCTGGAAACTATTTTTTCTAAAAATAATTTTGTGAGTTCTGTCCATGTGGTGATCGATCCAGATGGAAGCTCATACAACCATTCTCTCATTGAGTCTTGAAGTGAGAAAGGGAATACCCTTAAATTTATTTGGTCTTAAATAATGGCATGTGGATTCATTCCGGAACAAAACATGTGAAATTCCATGAGGAATTTATGTGGGTCTTCGTTTTCTAAGCCTCTGAACATAAGGAGAAAGTGTATCATACCAAATTTTAGCTCGAAGTTCTGGGCTTCTGGAAAAGTGATGCAAAGAGGTTGCTAATTAACCTCTTATGTTGCCCATTATCTAAGAGTTTCTTTGCTTCTTCCCCACTCATGGATGATTTTAGGGAGTTGGGTTTTGAAGGTTCAGGTGTTTCTTAACTTTCAGAGTGGGTTTCAGAAGAGTCTGTTTTCTCATATATAATTGTGGGTGTTGGTGAGTATTTTTTATATGGGATGTTAAAAGGTGAAGATGGTGGTAGTTTTGAGTATGTTGAAAAATTGCGGTCTGGTTCGTTCCACAAGGGACTGCCTTGTGGTGTGCTGATCATTGGAGGTAAGGAAGATGATGAACCAAAGAAACCAGCAGATTGTTTTTGTTTTGCTGATTCTTTCTCCATTTTTCTTGCAGTCTTTTCAATTTCTGGATCAAAAACTAGAGGTGTACATGTACGAAAAGTTCTTGGCATACAAAACTATTAGAAGCATCGTGTCCCCGACAACGACACCAATTTGTTAAACCGTTGTCGCACACAATTTAAGTAAATAATATTTTCAAGACTTGGTTGCACTAAAGGATAGCATAGGGAAGAAAGGTCGAATCCTCAAGGACACAACCTAATGGTCAATGTCTATTTGCATAAGGCACATACTATTCATTTAAAAGAAAATGATAAGGGGGGAGGGGGTGATTTAAAACTAAAACTAAAAATTGCAGTGAAATAAACTCAAAAAATCAGTAATAAAAACGAATTGATCTCTAATGTGACTTTCCTAATCATGCAATCAACCTAGATCTGGTTATTCAGAATGCGTTCTATCTAAGTAGGTACTGAGAAAAAATAACAAGCTCTAGTATAATCTCTTCTACCTAGTTATGTTTAATTAAACATCAAGAATATTTCCAATGGATAAATGATTATCTTTTAATTACAATAAACATGCCTTGGAATGACAAATAAGAAATTGAATGAGTGTTTTTATTGAACCGAATCGAAAATTACCCTTTTTGCACATGTTACGTATATTATGTGTTGTGTCAAACATACGATTTTATAGTTTTGTTTATCTGAAATGGGCATGTCCAGGTTCGGAATTGTTGATTAGTCTAGTCTATATATAGTGCATGCATGTAACATATTAGGGTTACGCCCTTAAGTCTTTTGTAAGCTCTTACAGAAACGTTCTGTCTTTGTGAACTCTTCAAGAGCTGATTCAATTTAATCATTCGACACACTTTTGATCAATATGTTTCTTGTCTTTAATTCACGTCATTAATATAGAATCTATCGATCTTTATTGTTCTCATAATTGGTTTCAGGGAAGGAGATAGTGTAATCAATTTGCTATTCTTCTGTAGAGTAAAGGGTTTTGTTAGGGTTTTACGTTATTCTAGATTTGTTCTTATTGTCTCAATCGTCTCAATCGATTGTAGATCCCAGATCTAGATCTCTAGATTTCCCTTGAACTCGATTCAAGTTTTACACATTTGGTTCTATATTTGTATCAGTGGATTCTTGATAATATTCCTAACGGAAATCCTCACTCTCTTTCATTCAATCTCTCAAGCAACAATGGATCCATGGAAATTAAGGATTCCAATTCTTTTTCCAGAGGACTATGAGGTCTGGGCTCTTCACTTTGAAGATTATGTTCTTGGAATCGAAGAACATGGTTCCACGATATGGCAAGCAATAACGAAGGAAACTTTCCTGCACACCGCCACTAGAAAAAGTAATCAAAACTCTGAATGATTACAGTGAACTTATTGTTGAACACACTAACGTTCTACAAGATGAAAAGGATAAGTTGATGAGTAATATAATGGCAAGAAAAAAATGTTCTTTCTACGAGACAAACATCTTTACTCATCAGCCGCATTGAAGACAATTCTTTCTTTGGCTGAAGCATGCAAAGCACACTCTGCTGCTGACCTCAAATGCTTTTCGGATATGATTCGCTGGTACTTATGTGTCCAAAACACGCTTCTGAATATAATGCCAAAATTGTTTGAGGCACAGAAAAGACGCCAATGAAGTCTCTCCTCTCAATTTGACACAAAAGGGGAGATTGTCGGGTTTATTATGTGTTGTGTCAAATTTATGTTTTCATAGTTTTGTTTATTCAGAAATGGGCCTGTCCAGGTTCGAAATTGCTGAGTAGTCTAGTCTATATATAGTGCATGCATGTAACATATTAGGGTTACCCCCTTAAGTCTTTTGTAAGCTCTTATAAAAAAGTTCTGTCTTTGTGAACTCTTTTAGAGCTGTTTCAATCTAATCATTCGGCACACTTTTGATCAATATTGTTCTTGTCTTTAATTCACGTCATTAATATAGAATCTATCGATCTTTATTGTTCTCACAACACAAACAAACGTCTTCTCACTTTGGGTTTCACTATCACTATAGGGGGTAATTTAGTACCCAACATTTAATGCAACCCGTTTTGGTTTTGAGTGTCATTATTGTTTCTCCGACCCGACCTGAAGCAAACCTAACTATAAAAGGATTTTGAATCCAAACCATTCCATCTTCATGCTTTTTATCTCTCTTTGCCTTAGAAACTTCTCCATGTACTATGTGTTCATATTCAGGCTCTTAAAACTCAACAATGGTGTCGAAATCTGCTAAATATCCATCAAAGAAGAAATCCTCAAAAGGATCTGCCACTTCTTCTTCGACTGAACCGATCTTAAGAGACACAACCCAACTATTCTCACTTGATCCTAATGATTACGATGAATCTGTCAGAGTTATGGTCGAGTTCATCTCCTGCCACCCCATTGCAGTTCCTCTCACCAAAATCCCCAACCCTAACTTCCCACTCCGTTTACTGCACAAAGATTTTGAGAGAATCAAGATTGAAAACGATGTTCTTGAATGCATGATTACTAAAGATAGGATCGTTCTTGTAACCAAAGACGCTTTCCTTAATGTCATTGGGGTTTCCCCAAATCCAGAAGGATTTCGATTTGTCGAACCAACTGCATAATAATTCCAAGAGTTTGTGAACCAGATCGGGTTCAAAGGGGTTTGCAAATCCAAGGAATTCAAGAAGTCATCGGTTCTTGGGTTATGGGCGATTCTATACATTAATCTTAACTGGCCGCACAAATGTTGTGGATCTACCAGAAGTCTTATGGCAGGACTTTCAAAAGTTTTCCATCCTTCGGAAGGACAACGAGATATCTAGTCCGAGATTCTGGGCTCTTACCCTTTAACAAATCTACTCGGACAGAGACGGACCAATTCGATTGACTTTGTACCCAGCTGAGGTATATTGTTCTTTCAAAACAATTAAATCTTATCGTTTACCAAATCAGACTGATTTCGGTCCCATCCAACGTGTCTTCCACAACATATGTTGGACTCTCTACCTTCTGATTCACTTTTCAAATCAAAACGTCTCGAGGTTTCAAAATTAGTTGACAACTTATTCATATCCAGACCTCTGATTTGAAACCCTCGTAAAATGAGAAATCTTCTAAGAAAGGAGGCCGCCTCAAAATCCGATCCAAGAATCGACCATCCTTTTCTACTGCTAAAGTGCAAGACAAAAAGAGAACCAAAGTCGGTGAATCCTCACAACAGGATTTACATACCGGTTTCGGACCTAACTCTTGGTCTCAGCCAACCCCACCCACCCACTCTTCCAATGTACCCATCGAAGTTTCAAAATCACATGCGCACACTCACGGGGATTCTGCTCATATTATGCCCCCTTCTTCTCAAAAGGATGGTGCTGGAATTGAACAAAGTTCCTTGCACCCCCTAAAACACACTCACGAATCATTGTTAAACCGCTCTCTTCTTCACTAGCACGATATGTGGCCCCTACCACAGATCCTAAGCTTTTTGAGAAAAGGGTAGTCCCTCCAAGCTCTAAAACCTCAACTGGTCCAATACCCACCATGGGTAAAGGACGTTCGGGGGTTATTAATGATGATTAGAATGATATTCTTGATAGGGGTCAAATCAGGCATCCTGATCTTACCAGAGATCAAATCGAATATGTCATTTTGGGGATGCAACATCGAGCACTCCGTAGTAAGATTCCGTTGATGCATCCAACTGATTCCGAAATTGACGCTCTTCTTCATGCGTCTAAAAAACAATCTATCGATGATGTTCCCGATAACATGTATGATCCATCGACCAATGATGCAGAGAAGAATATGAGGGGAGATGTGCCCAAACCAAAGCTTATTTTTGGTAGATCCTCCTCATACCAATGAAGATGTTATAGGAGAAGTTCCAGACACCAACCCTGGTTTGGATGATCCTCCTCACGGTGATGATGGTGATGTTGGCATTCAAATTGAATTTACAAATGCAAACATTGATCTCTCAAGTATTCTCCCTCCAAACTCCAAGTTTCAATTCTTTCAAGATTCTTCCTCCAGACCAACAAATGATTTTGATATGCCTTCTTCTTCTGAAGAGATGGATATTGGAGGAAATGATCCTAATGATGAATGTGATTTTGATGGTAACAACAATGATGGTGATGATGATTCTGATGTTGATGAGAAGAATTCGGAAAGTGAATCCAGTTCGGACACTGGATCTTCTGAAGAGAACATAGCTGGACTATTTGATCTGTTGGAGATGAGTGACCAAATTGATATGGTTGATTCTAAGGTCGAGAATGTTAATGCTCAGGTTGGAGCACTTGATTCAAAATTAGAATTTGTTCTCATATCTCTTTTGGAAATCAAATCTGATGCTCCTTCACAACATGACCGAGAGCAACAACTTGATCAACTCATCTTTATTCAATTAAAGCACACCTTAGAGGAATCCAAGAAAAGATACAATGAAAATCTCGATAATCACATCTCTACCACTACCACTATGCTAAAAGTTCATGACGGCATCGTCGTTGCTATAAACGAACTCGTCAAGCAGACACTTGTGCGACATGAAGACAAATTTAGATATTAAAGAAGGAGCAAACAGAAGGACAACATGAATCCGATCATGCAACAAGTCTTGATCTTAGTAATTCGGTCTACCCAACACTTTGTGGACATTCCGAATTACAAATTTGATGAAGTATTGAAGATCTTTAAAGAGATTCTTTCTACTCTTGAAGCCCAAGCTCTGAATATTGATGTCTACGACAATCTCACCAAGATTGTCAACGTCAGTTTTCAAAAGGTGTTTGATAAACTCGGACTTCTTCAAGAAGGTTTTGAGCTTGCATCCAATGTCAGGCCCTTGGTTACAAGAGGGGGGAAAGAGCTAGTACCAGTGGCTTTCAACTGAGAAGAAAAGTTTATGTGCTCTGAGATGAAACATCTAATGATGAAGATGTTGAAGAAGTTACTAAAAAAGATGAATACATTGAAGATAATGAAGGCATGATCGATGGTGCCAAATTTATTCTGGCTCTTCAATCTTTAAACGATCAACCCTCGTTCACAAAAACTTTGTCGGAAGAAGAAAAGAAGAAATGGTTCAAATGGCCATCCATGCTAGTTAAGCAAGTGAAGCGGAGCTCAGAATTGGCCAAGATAAAGAAAAAGCTTGTTGTTCATTCATTCAAAGCCTCTCAGCCTAGGTCTCCTCCGAAGTTTACCCCCACAGTTGATCTCATTGATCTGGGTTCCCCAATCGATAAAGATGATGATCTTACTGCATTGAAATTGGTCTTACCAATTTCCGAAGTGACTGTGACTCTAGATGCCTAACATATCACTCAAATCACCCCTGGAGCTCCAGTCTAAGAAAAAGGAAAGGGGGTCTCATTTGGTCTAATTAGCCCATTGATGTCGTCAAGAAAGTCTGAGTGTTGTCCATAAGATCAAATCAAGAAAGCTATTGAAGAAAGACTCTAAATTCAAGCTCAAAAGGGTTCTCCAAATCCTTTTCTCAGAATCTCTCCACTTTATCCAGAAGGAATCTTACAAAAAACATCACATGGTCCCGTGTATGAGTTATGATCTTCCTGTATCGGACTCTAATCAACTTGATTTTCCAAGATCTCCTTATGCATGGTTTTATGTTAAGTTCACTCTGTTGCATTCGAACGATGATCAGGAGATTCTCATCCGAATATAAAGAGAATGTTTAAGTACTTTCTATGCCACCAATGCTCTTCCTAAAAATCAAGTGTGGTTAAAACGAAGAATCATACAAATCAGTGGTTGTGGAATGAAAGTGCTAAGTAAGATCGGAAAAAAAACTGCCTTCTCCACAACTACTACATAATTTGGAACTCCCATAAGAAGCTCATAATCTCGAATATTGATTTACCAATAATCAACCCAAATAATGTACTTATGATTGCAGCTCATCTCAAAGACAAACAAGACAGTTAAATAAGCACTGGAGCCTATATTGCAATACTAAACTTTCTAAAGGATTATATTGCTGAATTTGGTCGCTCAGATGTTGAATTTGCTCCCTTGATCAAGACAGAGAAGCTCCTTGCTCCACTTGACACAGAGTTGGAAGAGATTGATCTGCTAAATAAAGGTCCTATTTCAGAACCTGACCTTGGAGATATCTACAAGAGGAAGAACTCATAAAAGAAGGAATTCTTCAGGGTTAAACAAAATACTTTGTTCATACCAGTGTGCTTCAAAAAATCATTGCCAAAACAACAAAATTTGATGCTTCCGAACAAATCATGGAACAGTTGATCAAACAGCTCAGTAGTGGATTGAGTTTAGAAATTGGCTGCAAACTACATATTTGTTCGTCTTTGGAGTTTAAGTATAAAAGCTAAGTGATTCTTAGTTCAAAACAAGTGATCCCTTCGCAATCCGAAATTCTATAATATGAGCCAAAAATTGTTTCCGATGAGATGTAGAGTGAAGAAATTCGATATTTTTACTTGTCTGAAGTTGTTTGTATTCCGAAGTTTGTAGACTGGTTGATTTTATGTGATTACTATTTTTTCTTCATGTAATTTATCTTTTTTTAGTAGCGCATGTAGGAGACAAAGGTCAACCACACCGATGTGTCAGGTGGTTGATATGTTATCAACTTTTATTACAAATGTCTTCTACCATGATTGGTCCAGTGTTAGTATTTACAGGACCATTCCCCATGTAATACCTTATCACTTTTCACATTTTGAGTGTCAATTTAAGAATCATTCAGTCAATCATGTTTCTCTAACATTCTTCTTGTTCTTGTTCATTGTTCATAATTTACTTTATTATCTTGAGCACTTTGTTGAGTTATTATCTTCAAGGCTTGACTGGTTCATCCAGACTTAACTGGAATCATTATCAACAACTATTTTCGTGTTTTTATCTCAAGGTTTGAGTTTTCAAACCTTGTCCGTGCAAATCCTTGAACTCATAACTATATCTATATTTATCCAATTCAAAGCATTATTAATATCATTTATCTTTAAATATATCAATTAATAACCTATTTTTTTAAGATATTGTCAAAAATATTTGTATAAGGCAATATCAAAATTGAAGTGATTTCCGATGAAAAAAAGAGTTTATTGTGATGTGATACTGAAGTGATTTTGATGAAACTAAAGTGATTTTGGGAAAATGACGCAAACAAATTGTTTATTATGAAGTTAATATCATGTGGATTCATTTGAGAAAAGAGAGATTTCTCAACCAACATTTAAGAAAGCTTCAACCGAGGGGAGATAATCATTTTTTGTGGTTTGAAGAAGATCAACTGCAATGCTTACAAGATTGAGTTGTTAGGTTATTTCATGTGTCAACTTACTTTGAGATTATGAAAAAGATACACACTCATGGTCATTCCTTATCAAGAGGGGGGGGGGGGGGGATAGCGATACATGGAGTACAATTCATGACGATGTTCTCACTATAAGGATTGAAAGTTTCATAAATCATCCCCATATTTGCCAATATGATTTTGTATTCTTTGATTTTTCTGAAATCTGCGACAGTTTTTGGGTAACGGGAAAATTAACAAACACATGCCACATGGCGTTTTTCAGTTATTGAAGATTGCTTAGGCGCTCAAAACTAAGAGTGTTCGTTTGGATGGATTGGTACGATCTGATTCGATCAAGTGAATCCAAATTGATTTCGGTTTTCAAAATGTGGATCCAAATAATACAAACTAAATTCAAATACGATATGATCCAACCAAATTATAATTTGGTTGGATCGGTTTTTACAATTCGGTTTTCCAGAATCAAGACATTTTAATAAATATATAACTTTAGTATTAACCAACTCTAGAATAGAAACTATAGAAAATTGTTTAATTACTGGTGAATGAAATTTGTAAACAACTACCATAAAAAATATAATATAGCTTACTATTTTATGGACCAAAAACTTTTGATAAGAAATACATATTAAAGTATTATAATAGATGAACAATTTTAATCTACTAAAAAATAATTTTATAAAATATATAAATTATTAAAGATTTATATTAAAAATGACAAAATAATAAAATGTTCTTCCGTTTTTTCAGACTATTCAATTTTTATTTTTTAAACCAAAACCAATCCCAGTGACGAAGCTTCAATAGTTCATTTGGAGGGCCGAAAATATAATTTGTATAAATATTGTTGAACAGGGTGGGCCATAGTCAAAATTTTATATTTTTGGACTAAATATGTATAAAGTTAAAGCATAGGGACTATTTGTGCCAAAAAAATCAGGGGGGCCACATCCCCCCTAGCCCTATGAAAGATCCGCCCCTGACCAATCCGCAATCCAAAATAATAATTTGCTTTCGCTGAAAACCAATCCAAAAATCCAAATATCCGAACCAAATAGTGTGATATAAATTATCCAACTGGACAATTCGGTTTTATTCAAATAGTGAATAACCCTACTCAAAACGACATTTTCCATATATACAAATTCGTTGATTTTTTTCTTTTATTTTTAAATTATCTTTCATAAAATAATTGATTAAAATCTTGTTCTGATCGATTCACGTGTGAAGTTTAAGTTTATGTTCTCCCAAATATCTCAATTTTTTTTACTTTAAAAAAGAATTCAATTTTATATTAAAATGTCAATATTGGAATTATGTTTTCTGTTCTTTTGTGATCGTTTATTCAATTGATGTTTTTTTTTTCATGGCATGAGATCACCGGATGTTATTAACTCCTTAATGGGTCATGTGTATTGGCCTAATAACATACATTTCAACTAAGCCATTTAAAGGGGTCACTTTCAATAAACCACGTAAATTAGTCAAGATAACAAATATCCCATTATATAAATTCAAAAGGATAAAAAAGATATTGAAATGTTATTATATAGAGAGATTTTTAATAGATAAAAAAATGAAAGAACAGCAATATTACTTTTGAATTTGAAAATAGAATGTGAACATTTAAAACGAATTTATTTTAAGATATGTGTTAGGTTGACATTGATGAATATTGTCCCTTTTATGTTAAGTTCAAATGGCCCACAAATGATTCTTGTATGGTAAATTTCATGTTACAGTTAATGCCCATTTTTTTATTACTATTATATATGGGAATTTTAGTTTGTAAAAATAAAGTTTTTATTTTTCTTGCATACAAAGAGATTTAATAGAATCAGTTTAAAAGAGTATTTTTATTATTATTTGTAGGATTACCAACTTTTGGTGCTCCCAATAGTCCATTGGTCTTGGTTTTGTTTAGGTTTGTTTTCATAAAATGCCAACTACATTGACTTGCTATTTAAATAAATTTTTTAAGAATATATATATATATATATATATATATATATATATATATATATATATATATATATATATATATATATATATATATATAGTTTTAAACGGCAAACTAATATAATCTTTATTACTATCTATCAAATAATCATATAAACGTAGAAATTAGTAACATTAATTTTAGGATAAATTATCACCGATGATGGTGATTAGATGGTTTAGGGTTCGACTAAAAAGAAATCGATAACATAAAAAAAATCCTTTTATATTTTAAAAATATTAAAAAATAAGAATGAAATGTTAGGGAAGGGAGGGATAGGACTAGGGATGAGCATACGACCCGTGGGATCGGAACGGACCGGAAAAAAACCGGGACCGGACCCGGACCGAACCGGATTATCATATTAGTTGGCCGGTTTTTGGGTTTGGTTTTTATCAATAATCGGGTTTCGGGTTTGGACCGGACCGTACCCGAATTAAAAGATTTAACCCGGACCGGACCGGAAAACCAAAAGTTATTATTATTTTTTTTATCGACACACAGTAAGCAAAAATTACCAAAATAAAAAAAATGTTGTCTCGATTGAATTGATTCGGTCTCTCCTGTGGATCACATTATATTGTCAATTTTTTTTGGTTTCGGCTTCTTCTCTTGATCGCATTATGGTTTGATTTTTTTTCTTAAAAAACCAAAAGTTATTTCCTAGTACAAATTTTTTTAAGTGCAGATTTTTTACATAAAAATAGTGCAGTTTTTTTTATAAAAATAGTGTAGTTTTTTAATAACGTTTGTATTTGTTTGCATACACCTCATTTGCACGTGTTCTAATTAGAGTCCCGCAGTGTACTGTTATATTCATCTTCGGGTTTTCGGTCTTCGGGCCGGTCCGGTCCGGGTTCGGCCTGTTGCTCATCCCTAGATAGGACCCACCTTATTTACTTAAAATATAAATTTAAAAATATTAAAAATCGATAACCTAAAAAAATCCTTTTATATTTTGGTAAGGATGAAATGTGCAACAAAATAAATTTTAAAAAATCATTCCAATTAAAAAAGAAAAGTTAAAAAGAAACCTCCATGTTGTTAATTTTATAACAATGTTTGAACATAAATCTAAATGGAAGACAATATCAATTTTTTTAAAATAAATTTTTTTGAGTTTTTTCTAACAAAAATAATTGTACCGGTCTTTTCACATTAAAAAATTTAGTAGGACCCAAATGAGAGATTTTGGTGAAACTTGGTGTTAAATTAATAACAAATGAGAGACAAGAAATTCTACTTCTAAACACATTGCAAATTTGCAATCAACACTATCTTTAAATAAACGTACAAACACCTACCTTTCACTTTCATCATAAATACACATCTCTCTAGAAAATTACATTTTTTTTATTTCTCCCTAATAATTTATATATGACCGAAATAATACGAAGAAACCGAAGGAAACTTGTCAAGTGCATGAAGGACCTCTTTCATGTGCGGTCTTTTCTGTGGTATTGGAGATATACAGTTATAACCTAATCTCAAGATTGCCAACAAAGACTCCTCTTTCCCTTCCATATCCCCACGAATAGCCACATCAACCATTCTTAACACCTTAATTTTCTCTTCATCAGTTAATGTGGGACTCCACGTCATACTAGCGGGCCCAAATTCGTCAGAAGCAATGACCTTACCCGTTAGTAGTTCTAGCAACACCATACCATATGAGAACACGTCCCACTTAGCAGTAGGTTTCAAACTTCTTAGTGATTCAGGGGCATAATAGGGTGATATGCATCCAATTGCACTAGGGCTTGGGCTAGGGTTTGACCCAACAGTTACATCCTGGAAGCTGTCTCGGGATGCGGTAGATCGTTTGCTACCAAAATTCCGAGATGAGCTTCCAACCTTGCAACTGTTTTCGCCTACCACTAACCTTTCAAGCCCGAAATCTCCTATTTTAGGCTCCATATCCAAGCCTAACAAAATGTTACTCGGTTTGAGATTCCCGTGTACTTGTTTTTTGTCATGGATATACATTAGCCCACGAGCCGTGCCTTTCGCTATCTTGAGCCTCACATCCCAAGGTAAAGGACAAGGTGAAGATCCAACTTTTCCTGCATAATGGTGAAGTGATGATTATGAAAAGGTTTACATTTAAATAGATAAAAGACAAGGGGGAGATGTGTCATTTTCAATATAGTGACCACTTTGAAGTGCAATTTTGATACTCTATATAAAGATCTTTAGGACACGTCAATTGCTACAATACGCCATGGGGTAAGAGTTAAGCGCTACGTGACAGTTGACTTGTTGTGTACCACTCGGTGCATTTATATAACAAAGGCGTCTGTTACAACTACTCCACCCATCCACCGTCAGCTCACCTTAGTCAACCACAATATCTAATTGCTAGCCTACGCATGTACATTTGCATATACATGTTGATCTCATCATTCTAAAAAAATGCATTCGTTTTTATTAAATGCTAGTAGAAATTGTGGTTAGGCATAGTAGCTATCGGAAACAAATTATTTCTAAATATTATTATTATTATTATTATTATTATAAGACTAGGTTCTCACTATAACAACATTATTTATGTACACTACAATATGGTCCACAAACGATCAAGTATCATTAAGTTAAATAACCTAATAAACATCATATAATATTATTATATTTTAAGTGAATATTATCCCATCTTTTTGTGAAATTTGACAAAAGTAATGTCAAATAATAGAAAGCATAAAAGACATTACTTTTAGCATATAATACACTATTTAATCAATATCTTAACAAAATCTAACCTCGGATCCAACTGTCTACTTTTCCCCTTTTGCCAAAAGCCTATATGGCTATATGCTAATGTGCATGTTCTTGGATGCTAACATGCACGTCATAAGACTAACCCCTAATTTTATATATTCCTACACTTGCACCAAAAAGAAAAATAACAAGTAATACTATTTTTTTATAGTTACATGAACTTTATAAAATGTTAATTAAAAGATATTTAGAAATGCCAACCTCATTCTTAAGAATTCTACTAATAAGGTTTTGGCAAAAAAAAAAAAATAACATTTTTATAACTTGGATTAATTGCATAAATATTTACCAATTTCTATAGTACCTAATTTTTTTCTTTACAATCTAAACTTATTCTTCTACTATGTTTTATATTTTGAAAAAGTGATTAAAATGTTATATCTTTTATACAAATAACATTTCATGCTTATCCCCATAAAATACATAATATTTTATCTGAAAAATGTTCAAAATATTTTTTTTTTAATATTATATTTTTATATAATTAAACATTTGATAATTGTTTATTAAATCAGATTAACAAAGTATATCAAATTGTATAAATCAGTCAGCTCTATCTGACTAAAGAATTAGACCCAGTCTCTTAAGCCCTAAGTCAAACTTTTGTTATTTTTTTTATAGAATTTTAATTAAAAATTTATAAACTACAAAAGATTAAAAAAAATTAGAAGACTTACGATAACGTGCATTTGCTAAGCTACCATGAGGAACGTAGTCGTAGATCACAAGCTTTTCATCCGAACCCCAATAAAACCCACGGATCCGAACCAAATTCGGGTGAACCAATTTGGCAATGACCCGGACCTGGTTTTCGAAATCCCTGAACCGCTCCAAACCGCTTTCGCCGATCCGGCGAACGGCCAACGCCGTCCCGTCCTCCAGCACCGCCTTGTATATAATACTCGACCCGGATGCGCCGAGTATATACGCCGACGCCTTCAACAGTGTCTCAAGCTCTAACTCCTTATCGCCGCCGTCAACCGTCACTAGCTCGCCTTTAGTCTCGACTTCTTTTCTCATTGAATTCTCGTGTTTGCTTTTCTGGGCTGTCGCCGGCGACACTTCGTTGTCCTCGCTTTCGGAGGTTGAACTTTCGTTTGATGATTCTTCGTCTTCTGTGACTCTTGTCTTCGTTAAGCATGGCCATGAACGTAACCATTTGTGTTCTTGATCTTCCGACGACGACGCCCAGTCGTATTCTTTGTTGCCGACGTTGCCGTGTTTTTTATTGCTCTCTGATGCTACCCTTTTGCGTTTTTTCAATATGTAGATGAAAATCGCGGCTAATATTGCTATCCCGGCGATGTCTCCGACAACGATTCCGACGATTGTGCTGGTTTTGAAACCGGTTCTTGAAGACGCATTTGAGGTGTTTGGTGAATTGTTTGAACGAGATGAGTCTGCGGTTTTGGGTATGGCGGCTATCGCCGGAGGTGATGTTGGTGAGGAGATGTTGGGGAGTGTGGAAGCGGAGGAAGGGATTAAACATAAATTGTCTAATGGCTTCCCACAAAGCTCTGAATTTCCGGCGAAGGATCTTTCGTTTTGATTGAAGAAAACACTGGATTCCGGAATTGATCCGGTAAGATTGTTGAACGATAAATCAACGGTTGCATTCGTCGGAATTTTGTTCGCGAATTCCGGCGGAATCTCTCCGGAGATATTGTTGTGAGAAACGTTAAAGTAAACAAGATCATTACTCCCAAAATCTTTAGGTAATGACCCATTGATGAAATTCGCAGACAGATCTAGAAATTTCAACGAATCATACCCATTCGGAATCTTCCCATGAAGATAATTATTCTTCAATGAAACCACCGTCAAGTTCCGAAGACCACCAAGGCTCTCCGGCAACTCCCCCGTCAACGAATTCCCCGAACCGTTAAGAAACTGCAACCCCACCCACCCTCTAACAAACTCCCGAAGCTCGCCGGAGATCAAATTATTCGAAAAATCAAGAAACGTAAGCTCCGAAGCATTATACAACGACAAAGGAATAGACCCATTGATCGAATTATTCGACAAATCAAGCTCCCTTAAGTACTGAATCAATCCGAGATTGGCGGGAATTGAAGCAGTAAGTTTCGAATTAGGAAGCGACAATCCGGTGACACGGTGGTCAGCGGAGGAATCGCCGACATTCCCACAGCGGACACCTTTCCATGAACATGGCGACTCATCGGAGTAATTCCAGGTGTCTAAAACCCCTAAAGGATCATTCAAAACAGAGTATTTGAAAGAAAGCAACAAAACCCCATCTGTAGTTAACCCAAATGATCGATTAACAAGAAACAACACAAGAATCGAAAGGCATAAATGGAGTTTGACCATGGCGATTATGGCGATTTACTGTAGCAATCCAGCATGCTTGTTCTTGCTTCTAGAGAGAGAGAGAGAGAGAGAGAGAGAGAGAATATTAAGTGAGATTTATGACAAGAAGAGGGGAGGCCATGTGAGGGGTAGTTAATAAGTAAAATAATGAAGGACACAGGCGCACACAGCTCACATTAAGAACTTAATTAGACTACAAATTCACAAACCAATATGCTCTGTGAAATTCAGACCTTTTATGACAAAATAAACAAATGGGTTTAATGTGCATTGAGACTTGTGTATACATCTGATCTGGATAACATTTTAAGCATAAATGTATTCTGTTTATTGGTTAAACTAATAGGGGTAAAAATTAAAAGGAGTTGAGATTATAATAAATGGCAAAGTTCATATAAGGTAGTGAAGTATAGAAAAGTGTAAGATACTTCTATCATGTTATGGAACAATTTACATACTTTTTTTAACAATTAAGTTTAAAAAAAAAATCATATTGTGAAATATTTGAATAAAATTGTAAAATTAGATAATTTTTTGTATTAAATATGTTATACTGAATATTAAATGAGCACATAGGATGAACATTTTTAACTACAGATTGAAGGTGATAACCAAACTAAAGATGTTGGTCTGGATTGATCCATTAAAAATTTTATATTGCTGTCCTAAATTTCGTAAATTTATTATATTGCATATGGTTATGAGTCTTACATTATTAAGTAACGATCAAAATTTTTTTAAACATTTGTTTTTTATTTTTAAAATTCAGATATTTTTGTTAATCCAGTGTAGTGGGTCAACTCGGTTTCCAGAGACATAAAACCATAAATATTGTACATTAGTTCATTACAAAATGTTTTAAAAAATTGCTTTCCGAAAAAACAGAAACACTATACATAAATACATTTGTTAATTCCAGGGATAATGACTTGAAAGAGGAATGAACTTTTGACTTTTTTCATATTTAATCACTAAACTTTTTTTCATTATCTATTTGTCACTGAACTATTGAAATTGCTCACATTTTTCCCTTATTACCGGTAACAACCGGTCATAAGGGTAAAATGTGAACATTTTTAATAGTTCAGTGACAAATAGATAATAAAAAAAAATTTAGTGACTAAATATGAGCAAAGTCGAAAGTCCATTACCCTTTCAAGTCATTATCCCTTAATTCCAAGTACGAATTCAGTGTTCTGGGTTTCAATATCAAGCTTTAGGGGATCGTGACAACATAATTACATAGTTAGGGATAGTTATGGAATAGTTGCATAATTTCAATATAAGGCTTGAAACAATACATTCAATATATTTGTCTATTCCAATTAAAACTAAAATAAATCGAACTTAAGCATTCAGATTCAATACCAGAACTCAGAACCATGAAAGATTACCATTTAAAAATTAAATTCAACTGAAGTTAATGTGGGAGAAATCAAACTTAGCTGATGTCGATTAGTCAAGTCTGCGGGACAGTCGACTAGCTGAAAATAGCATACGTGTAGAAATAATATTACGGTAATGTATGAAAACAAACAAGAAAACAGAAAAAAAAACAAAAAAAAAACTAAAGCATGTGTTTAACACATTGTCCTTCATATCGTTCTTAATTACGAGTTGTAACCGAAAATTGAACATCAATTTTCGATTATATTCCATTCAACCTCTCAACTTTGGTGATTAGTTTCAATTTACCAATTATTTTTCCAACAATACCCCACATGAATTGAACTTGATCAAACATTTTCATGCTACTTAGATAAAATCTAGCAGTTGAATCATACATAGGATAGATAGGTGTTACCCTTTGAACCTTCCCTTAAGATAAATATTCATTTTACTAGCTGACTAGTAGACTCGATGTCCTTGAACTGTTCTATCGTTTGTGTAAATAATCAATATGTGTCTCACATGATTCTCCCTGACCTAGTTAGGTTCTCATTGATGTGTCCGTTATGATCATGGACACTTGTCTGGTTCTATAAGAGCTCTTAGGAATCTGCCCATATGATTCCTTTTGAAACGACCCCACTTCTCTCTCACATAGGTGATTCTATAACAATCATTAAAATCTAATTTGTAATTATTTCCGATTTATCATCCACGACTATAAGTTTAACCTGCATCACTGTTTGTTTTAGGAATGGGTTGGGGTTGACCCCTACAGTGATTTACAAATGTTATATGCAAGTAGGTTGTCCCATTGAACCTAGATCTTGGGATATCCAGTTAACTAGGTTGGGTTTTCCTTCATAATAACTTATTGATCTATGGGTTTTAGTCTCATTCCTCATAACTGTTGGTTTATGAGCAAAACAACATTCTTATGGTGTTCATGCAAACCCTAATGCTTGGATCTAGTTTTTCTATTTGTACATGCAACAATTGTCCAAGACTTGCAAAACCCTAATCTAGCATACAACAAAACGAATTGAACATCTAATAAACAAGTTAGAAAGTTACCTTGATTGTTTCTTGAAGATCTCGAGCTTTTGAGAACCTTAGCACCTCAAATGTTGTGCCTCTAATAGATCATAAACACCAAAGCAAGTTGGAGAATAATGGAGAGAGAGAGGGGAAGGCTACAAATCGGCTCTTGAACTCTTCTTAGGGTTGTGTTAGCCGAAACCATGAAGCCTAGGGACTCTTTATATAGGTGAGGAATTAGGGTTTTAGTCAAATGCTTATCCGGTTGCTTAGGCTCTAAGCAGCCTATAAGAATCTTCCAAAATCAAGCCCCTTGGACGATTTCAACATGGGCTTCTCCATGAAATCGTCCAACCCTTATTCAGGGTTCCTCAGTCCATATTGAAACTATCCAATAATTACAAGTTCAGTCCCCTTAATTCAATTAACCTCTTTGGACCACAAAATTAATTCTAAATTAATTCTTGACAAATGTTAATTAAATAATATGATTTCTCCTTTAATATATTATTCATATAATATAATAATTCAATTAACCTCTTTCGACCACAAAATTAATTCTAAATTAATTCTTGACCAATGTTAATTAAATAATATGATTTCTCTTTTAATATATTATTCATATAATATATTAATAAACCATAATAACCTCTTTCTCTATTATTCATCCAATCAAGTTGCTCCGGTGAAGGCAACCCAAAAGGACCATGCTACAACCGGGTCAATTACATACCAAAAATAGTTATGGGCTTAGACACTAATCCAACAGTCTCCTACTTGGATAAGTCTAATAACTATAAATGCAAGTACGACTTCAAGATCCGATTAGCAATCGTAGCTATCAAAAGCCGCTGTCGAAATCTGACACGTCCTTTATATAAGGGATCGTATAGTCCTCCGTTATCAAAATATCGTGTGGACAATTACGTGGAACATAGTCATACTTATCGTCCAGCAGTTTGTTTCTCGATCTCTGATTCGTCTGACATAGAACTTAATTTAACACATCAACTTAGTCCTGACTAGGCCCGACACATAAGTCAAACCAAATCATCGAGGGACCCAAGATATCGCTTTTAGCCTCATAGGATAAAAGGAACAGATAAACTTCGACTTATATGCTTGTACTATTTACTCATCAAATCGTACACAACAATGCGTTTTATAACATCAAGTTACTGTTGCGTTTACGCATTATCAATGTGTAACCGACTCGTAAACAACATCTCATATATCTAGGTTTAAAGACTATATGATATTATCATCTCACAATCACTTGTGATTAAATTCCATGAAGTGATTCATGTGAGTGCGGGTTTAATCCAATACTCAAATCATATTTCAAGAGCACTCATGAACGTCGCAACAAACCTTTGCTATGTCTAAACGCTTAGACAATCTGCAAGGCATTTCATGACAGTCTTCTTTCATACCTACTTCCAAAGTGTGTTCGACTGTGGATAGTTTAAATAATCTTATTATTTAGGAAGTCAAAACATGAAAAGTGAAACAATAGTAAATAATTGACATAAGACAGTAACATTACTTATAAATAATACACCTTTATTTAGTCATCAAAAATGTCAATTACAATTTATCTATTACAAGTTTCTAAGGCTATCTAATTACTAAAACTAATATCGTCATTCAGCCCAATGCTCCTAGCGTGCTGCAAGTGCTTAACCCTACTCAGTCCCTTCGTAAGGGGCTCTGTTGGGTTCTCTTCTGACAATACCCTCTTCACTACGAGGAGTCCCTCTTCTACCCGATGTCTAATGAAATGATCTTTCCTGTCAATATGCCTGGATTTGCCATGATCCATCGGTTCCTTGGTTAAGGCAACCGTACCTTCGATATCGCAAAAAATCTCCATAGGCTCCTTTATGGCCGGTACAACTCCAAGATCTCCAATGAAGTTATTAATCCATATTGCCTCCTTTGACGCTTCGCTTGCTGCTATCACGTTGAATCAACTACGGTCTCCTGCTTGGAACTTTTCCAAGTCACTGCTCCTCCATTCAGGGTAAAGACCCAGCCTGACTGCGAGCAAAAATTATCCCGGTCAGTCTGAAAGCTAGCGTCACTATACCCTCACACTCCCAGGTCATCACTCCCACCGAGGATAAGAAACCATTCCTTAGTCATCCGAAGGTACTTGAGAATATTCTTTACTGCGGTCCAATGTGCTCTACCAGGGTTCCCTTGATATCTGCTGACCATGCTCAAAGCGAAGGCCACATCAGGGCGAGTACATGTCATAACATACATAATTGAGCCAACTGCTGAAGCATAAGGTACTCTGCTCATCTCTGCTATCTCGGCATCGGTACTCGGGCTTTGAGTCTTAATCAACTTGGTATTGCTTTGGATTGGTAACTCCCCTTTCTTGGAATTCTCCATGCTAAAACGTTTTAACACTTTATCCAAGTAAGTACTTTGACTAAGTCCTATTAGTCTTTTACTCCTATTTATCAAAATCCTTATCCCAAGAATATAAGCAGCTTCTCCGAGATCCTTCATAGCGAAGCACTTCCTAAACCAGGACTTAACCTCCTGCAAGGTTAGGACGTCGTTTCCTATGAGCAGTATGTCTGCGAGACGCTTGTTTCCATCTGCAAGACGCTTGTTTCAATCCATTAATGGATTTCTCAAGCTTACACACTCTATTAGGGTGCTTCGCATCAACAAAACCCTCTGGCTGACTCATGTAAACATCTTCAGCCAACTTTCCATTAAGGAAAACGGTTTTGACATCCATCTGCCATATTTCATAATCATGAAACGCAACTATGGCTAGCATAACCCTTATAGATTTAATCTTCGCAACTGGTGAGAAGGTCTCATCATAGTCAACTCCGGGAGTTTGAGTAAAGCCCTTCGCAACCAATCGCGCCTTATACGTGTGTACTTTCCCATCCATGTATGTCTTCTTATTGAAGATTCATTTGCACCCGACCGTCTTACGACCCGGTACATTGTCAACCAAGTTCTAAACTTGATTGTCACACAAGGACTAAATCTCGTTGTCCATAGCCTCTTTCCATTTCACAGACTCCGGGCCTGCCATTGCTTCCTTGTAGGTGTTAGGTTCATCCAAATTTATTAGTGTACAATCACTAATAAACGTATCACCCTCAACAGTTATATGGAAACTGTAACACCGTAAATTTTCAATTTTAAAAGCACAATAAACTCATATATTGTATTTCACAAACCACATGTATCTCAAAATGTCAACAACAAAACCATAATAAAGTCAAATCCTAGAATCCTCAATATAGTCTCGAACAAGTGTATACAATCATGCCGACGCCTTCCTGCCGTCTTGAGAAGTACCTGAAACACATCACACATAATGTAACAAACCGTTATTTCAAACCTATGTAATAATGTAGGTCAATTTGTAATTCTTTTTAAAAATAATAAAGAGAAATTTTAGCATACTATGACCCTCAAAAATAAATTATTAAACAATCTCGATTGGGATGAACCAAGTGATAGAGATTGTAACAAGGTTTCCAAAAACATAAAGTGATGGGTTTCGAGCAATACATCATTCCTATGGTGTACATGCAAACCCTAATAGCTTTTGGATCTAGTTTGTCTAATGAACATGCAATTGAATATCCAAAGCTATAAACCCTAGATCTATCAAATAAGAACTGAAATAAGGGTTTAGTAATTACCTTTGATTGTTATATAGCAATAACAATCAATCCTTGCTTTGATTGGCTTCAGAAAGCTTAGTGCCTCAAGTGTTGCACCTCTAATGGAGTCACAAACACCACTAAGCAACTTGGATGAAGAAGGAGGAGAGAGGAGGCACCAAAAACGGCTGGAAACCCTAAAGGATTACTTGTCCATGTTTTTGGGGCTTAAGGGTCCTTTATATACATGTAGGCTATTAGGGTTTACAATTAGGAAACCCTAATCTGGCTGCTTAAGCCCTAAGCAGCCCATGGACTCCTTTAACATATCTCTTGGACGAATTCCTTATGGGCTTCCCATAGAATTCATCCAACCTATATTATTTAGGTAATCCATAGCCCAATTGCAATTATCTTATAATTACAAATCTAGTCCCCTAAGTTTAATTAATCTCTTTTAGCCACTAAATTAATTCTTAATTAATTCTTGACTAATATTAATTAAACAATATGATTTCTCCTTTAATATATTATTCTTATAATATATTAATAAATCATAATTAAACCTTTCTCTCCTTAATTCATCCTACATATTGCTATGGTGAAGGCAACCCAAAAGGACCATGCTCATAATCGGGTCAAGTACATACCAAAATAGTTATGGACTTAGACACTAATCCAACAGTCTCCCACTTGGATAAGTCTAATAACTATTCTGTATAACTTCAGAACCTGATCAGCAATCGTAGCTTTCAAAAGCCGCTGTCAACTCTGATCTTATCAGCTACGCGTGTCCTTTAGATAAGGGATCATATATTCCTCCATTCTCAAGATATCGTATAGACACAAGACATGAATTTGATCATTCTCTCTATACAGTTTCCCGACTTCCGATTTATGACGACTGACAACAGACTACAATTGAACACATCAAATTAGTCCCATCTTGGCCAAGCGCTTAGGGTGTCATCACTAAATCATCGAGGGGCCCACAAATATCGCTTTCATCCCACTTTGGGTAAAAGGAATGGATAAACTTTGACTCAAATGCTTGCTTGCACCTACTGATCGAATCACCCACCACAATAAGTTTTATAACACCAAGTTACTGGTGCGTTTACTTATCATCAATGTGCAACCGACCAGCAAATAACAACTCACACGTCTCGGTTTCAAGAATATACAATGTTATCGTCTCACAATCACTCGTGATAAAAACCATGAAGTGATTCAAGTGAGTGTGGGTTTGATCCAATACTCTAATCTTATTAAAGCACTCATGAACTCTGCAGCAAACTTGTGCTATGTCTAAACACTTAGACAATCTACAGACAGATTCATGACAGTCTTCCTTCATACCTACTTCCAACGTATGACCGACTGTGGATGTTTGAATAACCTAGTTATTTTGGAAGTCAAAACATGCAAAGTGAAACGCAATAATAATATTAATCCTATATGGCCCCAAAGCTTTTGAGCGTAAATAATCACACTTTTATTTAAACACCATATTGATTACTCATTATTCATTGCTTACTGTTTCAGAAAATCAACTTATTACTCGAATTATACCCACAATTGTCCCATGCTCCAAGCATGCACACTTTAGTTTCCTATGGTCCATACTTTGTGAAATACATCAATTGAAAAACTTTTCCAATGAAACTCATTTCACAATCCCCAATCCTTATTATTAGTATAAGAATACCAAATTCTTACCACTTTTAGAATATGTCAGATTCTAACATTTTATGCAATGATTCTTTCGTAATGTCATAGCACAAAAGTCACCAAGACCCGGCTAATGAAATTACAAGGTATTCTATCAGAAATTGTTACAAGACAATTCCATAGACGTGAAGTCTCACATTCAAAGTACATTCCTTTGAACATCCTTCTCGCATAAAAGTTTCTAATCTAGACATATTTCTTAATATCCAACTCCCATTAATGGAAACATTTCCATATTTGCCATATGACAACTCATTCCTAATAGAATCTTATCTATTCATAATAATGTCAATATAGTCCATCCAGTACTATACTTCCAACTACTCACAAGCAAAAAATCCTCAGTGAATCTCAGATCGTCCTTTGATAGTTGTTTAATTATTTTAGTCAAAACCGCTTCTAGTCCTTTTTCCCTCTTAATGCCCTAGGCATTTGGAAAATTTTAGAATGGTCAAATATTATAGCATATGCAATCGATCCTATACCCGAAGCGTATTGGACACGATGCATAATGTCTCACATAAAGACGTGATACTTTATCAGCCTTCTGCCATAATATTTTATGTGCTCTGTTCCCACAATTCGAACTATGAAGAGGGATGCCGTAATCATAATCGAATTTTGAGAATGCACTATGTATCCTTGACTAAATTTATTAACATTTCTCGATCTAAGCTTTAGAATTTTGAAACGAAGTATAATATTCTCTCCCTTAATTATAGCAAAACAACTTTTCAACCCTTGCAACTTTGCAAAGTGAATCTTTGTTTTCTGTAATTAATATTGCTAACTTGCAATACTTACCATAATAATCATGCTCCCACTAACATGATGATTATTTTCTTACCAGCATAACACTTATGCTCCCACTAGCTTTGACATGTATTCAGAAAACAATTGAACTTCCAGAAAACAATGCTTATTGAATTCCTTAAGTTCATATTTCTAATACCTAATGCTTTGATAAGCCTTTATCTAAGCTTTGTAAGCTCATACACCTTTGCCTTAGAAATTCAGAACTTATGTTACTAAGTCCCAAATGTTCAGACCAATTGCCAAATCTCACAATTCGAACTATGAAAAGGGATGTCGTAATCATAATCGAATTTGAGAATGCAATTTTCATAATGGCTATCTTCTTAAAATATCTCTTAGTGAAAGCATTTCCTCACAATCATTTTCATGAAGGAGGGAAACCTTATGACACTTAGATTGTAAAGTGTATGTGTTCCTATCCATGTGAATTTGTCAAAACCAAAGTTTACGACAAATCCAAACTCATATGGACTGAACTCATTCAATCTTGATTTCTTGGCTCATGGTAACACGAGTGCCCACCATGTCTTCCAAGTGGTTTAGCAACTCACCCTTACATATCAATGTACTTTCCAATGATCAAGGTGCTTTGTCTTTATGCATTCAAATGAGAACTCATAGAACTCACATTCATATTTAGCTTAATTGGAATGGCACAGAAACAAAATAATGTCAACACGATAGGTTATAAGCCTCAAGTCGTGCGCTAGTGATGATTAACTAGGTTTACTCTTGATTTGTTCTTGAAACGTTTCAAGACCATTAAGACTCCCACTGACTCCTTGACATATAAGGTTCTCTTTTGTCAAGAAACATTTCTTGACAAACAAATATTCAAGAGTTAGTGTAGCCTTTTGTCAAGTTTAACACTTCACACAATTAGTCCTGGTTGGTCTTTGTCTTATCCAAGACATCACAACTTACCAATTTCAAATGTGCAAGAATAAGAAAACTTTTCCAAATTCCACATTTTTCGAGTGTTATAAACCTACTTAAGACTTGTCACTCATGTCAGAATCTTGACTCTAAGACTTGATATTGGAACGAAGTATGATTGACTTATTGATTTAACTATTTCCATAATTCTCGATTCCTCTTCTTAGACATACAAATGCACTAAGACTCACTTAGAGGACCAATTGAGAAATAGTTCTTAATCATTAAGACTTATCATAAAACACAATAAAAGGTACTCTCCCTTCTTCTTAGAATAGAGAAACCTTTATCTTTCTGCCTACTTGATTCTTCTTATTCGTTCTGCTATTGATTGAAACTCTTTCAATTAACTCAGAATTATACTTAATCTTATAAGTATAACCATATTTACTAAACTTTAGTAAATCATGACGAATATCTTTATCACTCTTGTGGTGGACTTGATCAACGCACAACCTAGTGTACTCGATCTCCTAGTCCTTCTCTCGACACTTTGTCAAAGAATTAGTCTAATTTCCAAATATGAAGTTTCTCATTCATCACGCAACCAAGTTGCATGACTCCAAGTTTCTGTCCAACTGAAACTTGGGCGATGAGAACCTTCCCTTATTTGGCAAATTCTCGACATTTCCACAAATTACATAATAAAGAATCCATTATTGCTAACAATAGAAACAATCAAACATCAATTTTTCATACACACCATTGCAAGGATAAAATAAATAAGACAAAATCAAAATTTATTTTATTGCGGAAAAATTTGTCCTTACAATGCAATTCAACTGAAAAACTATGCTATTTCATATTTCTTATCATTCTATCCTAACTCTAGAGTAGCAGCTCAAAAATCTGATCCTCGAGTCCATGTGATCGAAATCCATTTCTTCATGATCAGATTCAGCACACTTCTTCCTTAAGCTTCCTCTCTTTTCTTCGATCCTGCAAAAACATCAAAATGTAATCTTATCACATCATGTATTAAGAATCAAAGAATAGGAACTTATAGAGTTAGTTAATAGATTTTACCTGAAGTAGACCCATACGTCTTGACTCTCCCATCTCTTAGATCTCTCAGGTAAACAGGGCAGCTTCGTCTCCAATGCCCCTTCTCTTGGCAGTAGAAGCAGATGGACTCTTTTGGAATGGCACAAGAAACTATCTCAGAATTTACCTTTTCTGGATTTCCAATGTCACCATTTTCAATGCCCATTGAAGTTTGGGAGTTTGATTTGCCAGAAAAATTTGCTCGATCAACACGCCAAATCATTTCTGATTCAGCAGCTATAAGCAAATAGGTCAAATCAATGAGGGTCACGTCATGGTCCATCATATAGTACTCTCTAACGAACTCACTATATGATTCAGGAAGTGACTGAAGAACCCAGTCAACAACCAACATTTCTGAGATATCGACACCCATCATCCTTAACCTATCAATGTGTGACTTCATCTCTAAGATGTGTGCACACACAGGTTTCCCATCTTCGTGTTTACTTGCCAAAAGGGCTTGAGTGAGCTTGAACTTTTCAAGCCTTTGAACTTGTGGGTTAGGGAGAATAATTGGAGGAGGTGGAGGAAGTGAAGCATGACTCTCATTTCCTTGATCGTATCGTGGAACGTCATCTTCATTTGGAAAGCTTGTTCCAATGGATTTGGGAAGACCATTGTTAGATTCAGACATCTACAAAACGGGAGAAAGTTCAAGTCAGTTGATAAGAATCCTAGATGTAACACCTAAATGAAACATCAAGGCTAGGATCCAACACAATACTCTACAACCTAGAAGAGGGATGCCGTAATCTAGTTGCAGAATATTTGAAGGTAGGTAAATGACGATTTACCATTTCCCACCATGAAAAACAAAAAAAAAATTTAAGTTTTAAATGAATTGAAACTCCTAGATCTTTTGAGATTCATTGAACTTTTCAATGGCATGTTTAATCTCGATTATGCCCTTCTATTTATGACTGGGATGCCAAGGATCACAAACAAGGTGTGAATAACCATACGAATCACGTGGTGCACCCAATTGCTGTTGGATTAGGTGTCTAAGCCCATAACTATTATTGGTATGTATTCGACCCGAGAGTAGCATGGTCCATTTGGGTTGCATATCATCAGGACAATTTGTTAGGATGGACTTTTGAGAGAAGAGGGTATATATGATTTATTAATATATTATAAGTTCTAATATATTAATATGAAGTCATATGTTTTAATTAGTATTGATCAAGAATTAATTTGGAATTAATTTAGTGATCAAAAGAGACTAATTAAAACTATGGGGACTAATTATGGTAATTAGTTATATTTATATGTGTTGGGCTTATGATCCATGTTGGACCAAGTTTATGTATGGATACATAAAGAGTTGGGCCACATGAACCATGGATCATAAAATCCATGGATTTGGGTTTGAGTTATACCCATGACTCTTAGAATTCAACACATATAAATACATATGTTATGACCTAAAACCGCCACCCCTAGTCACCCCTTTAGTGTGTGTGCATGTTCTTGGAGTTCATGAAGGTTTTAGAGTGCATGGAGATTCTATCTCAAGTCCTACCTTTGTCCTTGATGTGTTGTGACTTCATTTGAGGCTTCCACATTATTGGGGCTAAGTTCTTAAGGCCAAATACATCAAGACTTCCAGCCACACAAAAGGTATGTTACTCTATCTAGTATTTTATGTAGTTTGTATGACAATTGCATGCTAGCTATAGGTTCAATACCTTGGAAACCATTTGCATGTATAATTAGTGAAAACATAGGTCCAAGGTATTAAGGGTTGTATGTGCACCATAGGATGTTGTATTATACCAAAACCCAACAGTTGTATCAGAGCCAAGGCTTGTTTTCATGTTATACTTGCTGAAATGGCTGAAAAATCGAAAATTTTGGTTGTCTGAGTGCTGGACTCGCCGAGTACACTGATGGACTCGCCGAGTCCATGAAGAAATTCATCCAACTAGTCGAGTTGGTTCATGCACTCGACGAGTTGGACCCCCTGACAACATATTTTCGACTTTTAAGGCTGGAATTGGACTAGGAACATTACGCTAAGCTGTTTTTGGTCTTGTAAACCTGTTTTTGATGTGGTAATGTTCATGCTAAACCAATTTCAAAGATAATTGTCAATAGATTCATGTTTTGTATTAGTTTAATGGTTAGTCTAATTTCATGAAAATTGTTTGACTTGAATTATCTTGTTCTTATGAGTTAGTTTAGATTAATAGAAAAGTTATGTGATAATTTGTTTTCAATCCATATTAATCTTAAAGTTTCTCATGAAATGAGTTTTTGTAACTTGTCCTCAAGTTATATGAAAAGTCACATTTATGATTCTTTAAAACTCATAAGATTTCCATAAGTTAGGAAAAATGAAGAGTCTTATTTTCTTGAATGATTTTAAAGTCTTCCATAACTTGTCCTTAAGTTATGGAACTTGAAGAGTTTATTCATTAAACTACTTTAAACTCATAGGTTATGAAAATGAATAGTTTATTTTTTCCTTAAATGTTTTTTAAAGTCTTCCATAACTTGTCCTCAAGTTATGGAACTTGAAGAGTTTTCATTAAAACTACTTTAAATTCATAAGTTATGGAATTGAAAAGGTTTTTGAATTGTTCAAAACTTGCCCTCAAGTTTTGGAATTTGTAAAGTTTCCCCCCATGAATACTTTAGTTCCAAGTTAAACCCTTAGAATTTTAATAGTTTAAAATTCAACCCTTATACTATTATAATATTATAGGTTTAATATTTATATATATGTATAAGAGTAAAAGTCAGTCTTACCGTTAGTAGGCCTCATTCACGAAGCCGGTCTATAAGGGGGGTATAAGGTTACTGCCTATAAAATGACAGTTTAATGGGTGTCCACTCTCACCCACCGCTTCCTTGACTGGTGGATGGTCGTTAGCCGAACGGGTTTGACAGGACTATAATTCTCCCTTCATTAAAAGTATTAATGATAAATACTAAGTAACTAAACACTTATAAATTCCCAATCTTAGTTACTTAGGAAAAATGTGAATTTGGTGCTAACCCATGAAATTTACACTTTGTACCTTACCAAGTCGTTAGTGGAGCGTGTGTGGTTAACCGGCACACTAACATGGACTAGTAAGAGTGGCGAAGGGTAACTTAATGTTTATTATAGATCGGTGGAGCGTGTGTGGTTAACCGACACATCGATTAGGTGATAATATTAAGGGTACCAAGTGAATTTGCATGGTTATTCACACCTTGTTTTGTGATCCTCGGCATCCCAGTCACAAAATTTGAGAGGGCACAATCGAGATTGAAACATGCCATTGAAAAGTTCAATGAATCTCAAAAGATCTAGGAGTTTCAAAACCAATTAAAACCTAATAAATTATTTCGTTGTTCATGGTGGAAATTGGTGAATCGTCATTCGCCTACTTTCAAATATTTTATAGCTTGGATTACGACATCCCTCTTCCAAGTTGTAAAATATTGTGTTGGGTCCTAGCCTTAATATTTCATATTGGGTGTTATATTAAGGACTTAAAAATCAACTAACTTGAAGATCTCCCATTGTAGATGTCTAGTTTAGACATCTATGATCTTCCCAAATCTCTTGGAATTTCACTTCCTCCACCCCCTCCAATTATTCTCCCTAACCCACAAGTTCAAGGTCACTCAGGCCCTATTGGCAAGCAAAGTCTATGTGTGCTCACATCTTGGAGATGAAGTCACATATTGACAAGCTGGGAGAGTTGGGTGTCAAAGTCTTGACAAAGTTGGATCTTCAATCACTTTCTAAGTCACATAGTGAGTTCCTTTGGGACTACTATGTGACAGACCATGACTTGACCCTTAATGATCTTACCTATTTGCTTGGTGCTGCTGAGTCAGCAATGATTTTGAGCACTGGTAAAAGCAAATTTGATTAGAAGATCGACTTCCCAAAACTTCTATTGCCAAAGGAAGGGGCATTGGTTGCGAAGCTGGCCAAATTTACCTGATAGTCTGTAAGGACGGCAAAGTCAAACGTTTTGACTCTACTTCTGGTAAAGTCCATTATCTAACTCTATTAAGTTCCTATTTGGAGATTCTTATTACATGATGTGACTAGATCACATTTTGATGTTTTAAGAATCAAAGTGAAGAGGAAGCTTAAAGGAAGAATTTTGAGTTGTTACTTAAAGAGTTGTGATAGATTGCTTAGGAATACATAACAACATAGTTCTTCACATGCATTTGCATTGTAAGGATAAGTTTTTCCGCAAAGTTTTAAAGTAAAAGAAAAGTTTTGATTTTATTTATTTTAAAATATCCTTACAGTGGCATTTGTGAGAAATTGTTGTTTATATGTTTCCATTGATAGCAATATTGGAAAATGGATTTGATTCTTTCGACTGTGGTAGTGTCATAATTTACCAAATAAGGAAAGATTCTCATCACCCAAGTTTCAGGTGGATAGAAACTTGGAATCATGCAAGTTGTATGAAGAATGAGAATTTTCAACTTTGGAAAATTAAGATTAATTCCTTGTTTACATGTATATGTAAGTCAAGTGAAGGACTAAGGGATCGAGTACACATTCTTGTGCACTGGTTAAGTCCACCACAAAGATCGATAAGACTATTCGTCATGATTTAGCAAGGTTTAGTAAATATGGTTATACTTACAAGTTTAAGTATAATTCTGAAACATTGCAAAAGTTTCAATGTATGGCAGAACGAATGAGAAGAATCAAATAAGGCAGGAAGCTAAAAGTTTCTCAATCTGAAAAGATGGGAGAGTACTTGAGTATCTTGTTTTATGATTATCTTAGTGATTATGAAACCATATCACAATTGTTTCTCTAAGGACATCTTAGTGCATTTGTTTGGCTAAGAAGAGAAATCGTGGATTGTTGAAATGGTTAAAATAAAAAAGATGAATCATACTTCGTTCCATAACAAGTCTTAGAGTGATACTCCAAGATTGTAACTCGAGTGACATATCTTAAGGAAGGTTTGTAACACTTGTCAAGTGTAAGAGTAAAATGTGTCTCTACTCTTGTACATTTGAAATTGGTAAGTTGTGATGTTTTGGGTTAAACAGAGACCAACTAAGGCCAATTATGTGAAGTGTTAGTCTTGATAAGAATCTGCACTACCCCTTGATAAGAAATGGTTCTTGACAAGAGAGTCTTATATGTCAAGAGGACAGTGGGAGTCTTAAAGCTCATGAAAGTTCCAAGAACTAATCAAGAATAAAAACCTGAAGTTCTTCACTAGCACACGACTTGAGGTTTATAAGCTATCGTGTTGACATTTTTGTGCCTATTCCAGTTAAAGTTGGCTTTGCATAGGAGTTCTGAGAGTTCTCAATTGGTTGCATAACAACTTGGAAGCAATGGCATGCCCTTGTGCTGCCAGTTGGCAAGAAGTTAAGATTGCACAAGTTCAATCCATATGAGGTTGGATTTGTCACTAACCTTGTCTTATGATTATGGTTTTGACAAATTCACATGGATAGGAACTCATTCACCACAAAATCAAAGTGTCATAAGGTTTCTCTCCGATTCATGAAAATGATGGTGAGGAAACGCTTTCACTAAGTAGATTTTAAGTAGATAGCAATTGTGTTATTTGCATTCTCAAAGTCTTTAGTGGAGCGTGTGTGGTTAACTGACACACTAACATGGACTTGTGAGAAGTGGCAAAGGTCTAAACAATTGATACTATGATTACGGCATCCCTTTTCATAGTTCTAAAATTGTTTAGACACACATATGAGCTATCTAAGGAAAGGTGTATGAATTTGATAAATTCTTATCAAAGCATCTCGTATCAGAAAACTGAACATTGTTAAGGAAGTTAATACAGTATTGATTTCTAGAAGTCCAGCTGATTTCTGAGTACATGTCAAAGCTAGTGGGAGCATAAGTGTTGTGCTAATAATTATCATGTAAGTGGGAGCATGACCATTATGTTAAGTGTTAATTATAGAAAACAAAAGGTTTCAATTGGGAAAAGTTGTTTTGCTATAACTAAGGGAGAGGAAATTATACTTCATTTCAATTCTAAAAGCTTAGATTGAGATTTTGATCATCTTTATTCAAGGATATATATATATATATATATATATATATATATATGAATTTTATGTTGGAATGGTTCAACACAAGGAAATTCTATATATATTGCGTTCTCAAAATTCGATTATGATTACGACATCCCTCTTCATAGTCAAATTCTGAAAACATGGCAAATAAAAAATATTGTAGCAAAAGAGTGGTCTATGATCACGTCTTTATGTGAGACATCATGAATCGTGTCCCATATGCTTCGGATATAGGATTGATTACGTGTGCTATAATATTTATCCTTTCTAAATTTTCCAAATGCTTAGGGCATTAAGAAGGGAAAAGTCTAGAATTGGATATGACTAAAATGATTAAGCAATTGTCGAGGACAATCTGAGGTTTACCAAAGATTGGTTGCTCATGGACAGTTGGAAGTATAAGTGTTAATTTTGGAAGGACCATATTGACATATTCGGAAAAGAGATAACTCTTGTTCAGAAGTGATAGTCAAAATGGGAATCTGGAAAGGTTTCCATAGGTGGAAGTTGTTCTTCAAATCTTTGTAAGATTAGAAAACTTAATTCAAGAAGGATGTTCAAAGGAATGTACTTTGAATGTGAGACTTCGTTTCCATGGAATTGATCTCCATTGGAATACCCTGTAATGATTGTTGACAATGATTGGTTTTGAGCATTCTAACACTCCTATGGTGTACATGCAACCCTAGAAACCTTGGATCTATGTTTGACTATGATACATGCAAATAATTATTTTTCCAAGGTTCTTATCCTATCTAGCATGGCATGGGGAACTTGAATCAAATAAAGCTAGTAGAATTACTTACCTTGTAGTTGTAGTTGTTTGCTTGGAGTTTTAGAGCCTAGCACCAATAGTGTGGATGCCTCAAATGGAAATCACAAATCACCACAAACTTGGAACTTTGAGAGAATAGTAATCACCTTCTTGAAATCGGCCCTCTTACTTTACTCACCACAACTCGTACGATTTCAAGAACCAAAGCCTCCTTTATATAGTGTGGTAGATTAGGGTTAAATCCATGTAAAACCTAATACCCATGTCTTTTCATTTCCATGAGATCCATGGGTTAAAGCTCCATGGAGTATCCATGGACTTTCCATGCAAGCCTAGCCTATTCCAAATAAGCATTAGCCCACACTATATAAATACAAGAGCCCATATTTAATTAGTCATACTTTTGATCTCTAAATTAATTCTAGATTAATTATAGATCAATACTAATTAAATAATATGATTTTATATTAATATATTAGGACTTATAATATATTAATAAATCATAACTTATACTATTCTCAAACGATTATCCATAAATTGTTCGGGTGAAGTGCAACCCAAATGGACCATGCCGGGTCGGGTCAAGTACATACCAAATATAGTTATGGACTTAGACACTATATCCAACAGTCTCCCACTTGGATAAGTCTAATAACTATAGTTGCAAGTATGACTTCAGGAACCGATCAGCAATCGTAGCTCTTTAAACTCTGTTGAACTATGAAGCGCCAATTTTAGATAAGTGATCATATTATCCTCTGTTCTAGATATCAGCCGGACAAATACATGGAACATGGTCTTGCTTATTGTCCAGCATTTGTTTCCCGATTTCCGATTTGTTTGACATAGAACTTAACTGAACACATCAATTTAACTTAACTGAACACATCAATTTAATTCTGACCGAGCCCGGTACATAGGTCAAAACAAAATCATCGAAGGGCCCAGATATCGCTTCTAATCCTAGAAGGAACAGATAAACTTCGACTCATATGTTTGCTCTACTACTTGTTGAATTACACACAAAAGCACGGTTTATAACATCGAGTTACCAATGCGTTTTCGTGCAATCAATGCATAACCAACTCATAGGCAACAAATCATATCTCTACGTTTGAAGACTTATATGATATTACCGTCTCACGATCACTCGAGATAAATTCCATGAAGTGATACAAGTGAGCATGGGTTGAATCCAATACTCAGAACTTATGAGCACTCATGAGTGCTGTAGCCCCGCTTTGTCTAACATATTAGACCTCTACAAGCCAACCCATGACAATCTTCATTCATATCTACTTCCAACATATGACCGACTGTGGAGTGTTTGAATAATATGATATAAACCATAACATAATTATTCTGGAAGTCAAAACACGCAAAAAGAAATAATAGTAAACGATTGACAAGAGATAGCAACACTTTACTCATAAATAACAACTTTTATTTATCATCAAATGTCAATTCCATTTTACAAATTTCAAGATTATCTAACTACTAAAACTAATATCATCCTTCAGCCCTATGCTCCGAGCATGCTGGAGATGCTTAGCCCGAGTCAGTCCCTTCGTGAGGGGATCTGCTGGGTTCTCATCCGATGATACCCTCTTTGCCACGAGGATTCCTTCTTCTATTCGATGTCTGATGAAGTGATATTTTCTGTCAATGTGTCTGGATCTCCCATGATCTCTTGGTTCCTTGGCTAAGGCAACCGCACTATTGCTGTCACAGAAAATCTCCATTGGCTCCTTTATAGCTGGTACAACTCCAAGGTCTCCGATGAATTTCTTTAGCCATATAGCCTCCTTTGCTGCCTCGCTTGCTGCTATATACTCTGATTCACAAGTGGAATCAACCACTGTCTCCTGCTTGGAACTTTTCCAAGTAATTGCCCCTCCGTTTAGAGTAAAGACCCAGCCCGACTGAGAGCGGAAATTATCCCTGTCCGTCTGAAAGCTAGCATCACTGTACCCTACAACTCTCAAGTCCTCACTGCCACCGAGGGTAAGGACCCAGTCCTTAGTCCTCCGTAGGTACTTGAGGATATTCTTTACCGCAGTCCAGTGTGCCTTGCCAGGGTTCGCTTGATACCTGCTAACCATGCTCAAAGCGAAGGCTACATCAGGTCGAGTACACGTCATAGCATACATGATCGATCCTACAGCTGAAGCATAAGGTATTCGACTCATTTCTGCTATCTCAGCCTCAGTACTAGGGCTTTGTGTCTTACTCAATCTGGCGTTACTCTGGATGGGTAACTCTCCTTTCTTGGAGTTATGCATGTTGAACCTTTTCAACACTTTGTCCACATAGGTGCTTTGACTAAGTCCAATTAGTCTTTTACTCCTGTTTCTCAAAATCCTTATCCCTAGGATATAGACAACTTCTCCAAGGTCCTTCATAGCGAAACACTTCCCAAGCCAGGACTTTACTTCCTGCAGGGTTGGGATGTCATTTCCTATGAGTAGTATGTCATCCACATACAGTACCAAAAAGCTGACTATACTCCCACTAGCCTTGATATAGACACAAGATTCATCTTCACTCCTTGAAAAGCCAAATTCTTTGACTTTCTCATCAAAGCAAAGATTCCATCTGCGAGGTGCCTGTTTTAATCCATAAATGGATTTCTCGAGCTTACACACTCTACTGGGGTACTCTGTACTGACAAAACCCTCTGGCTGAACCATGTAAACATCTTCAGCCAACTTTCCATTAAGGAAAGCGGTTTTGACATCCATTTGCCATATTTCATAATCATGAAATGCAGCAATGGCTAACAGAACCCTAATAGACTTAATCTTGGCCACTGGTGAAAAGGTCTCATCATAATCAACTCCCGGAGTTTGAGAATAACCCTTTGCAACCAGTCGTGCCTTATAAGTGCGTACATTACCATCCATGTCGGTCTTCTTCTTGAAGATCCATTTGCACCCAACTATCTTACGATCAGGTACATTGTCAACCAAGTTCCAAACTTGATTGTCATACATGGACTATATCTCACTATCCATAGCCTCTTTCCATTTAGCAGCCTCAGGGCCTGCCATGGCTTCCGTGTAGCTGTTAGGCTCATCCAGATTTACCAGTGTGTTATCACTGATAAGTGTCTCACCTTCTGCAGTAATATGAAAACCATAATAATGCTCAGGTGCATTCCTAACTCTGGTGGAACGCCTCAGAGGTATAGATTCTTCAGTCGGCACAACAGGAGTTTCCTCCTCAGGTTGAGGGCTAGGGTTTGAGGTTCCTTCACCACTTGACTCTTGAATTTTCTCAAGGTCAATTTGCCTCCCACTGTCTCCTTGGATCATGATTTCTCTCTCTCGAAAGAATCCTCTTCTTGCTACAAAGACCACATTATTACTGGGTCTGTAGAAGATGTAACCAAAGGATTTCTGTGGGTAGCCGATGAAAATACACCTTTCGCTTCGGGGTTCGAGCTTATCGTGAGTCTCACGTCTCACGAAAGCCTCGCAACCCCAAATCTTGATGTGGTCTAGATTGGGAACTTTTCCAGTCCACACCTCGTGAGGTGTTTTGGCAACCTTCTTTGTAGGGACTACATTAAGGATATGGGCGGCAGTCTCTAAGGCATACCCCCAAAATGAGATTGGTAGCGAAGCTCGACTCATCATGGAACGAACCATGTCCAACAAGGTCCGATTGCGCCTCTCAGCTACACCATTCAACTGTGGTTTCCTAGGAGGTGTCAATTGTGAGACAATCCCACATTCCTTAAGATAGTCAAGGAACTCAGTACTAAGATACTCACCACCACGATCAGATCGAAGCATCTTAATGTTCCTGCCCAACTGATTCTCCACTTCTTGCTTAAACTCTTTGAATTTCTCAAAGGTTTCTGACTGATGCTTGATTAGGTAGACATATCCATATATACTAAAATCATCAGTAAAAGTCACATAGAACCGATTAGCATCTCTTGTGGCGGTTCTGAAGGGTCCACACACATCCGTGTGTATGAGGTCCAACAAACCTTCACCCCTAGCACAAGTGCCAGTAAAAGGTGACTTTGTCATTTTACCAAGCAAACAAGATTCACAACTATCATCTGACTTTAGGTCAAATGACTCCAAGACTCCATCCTTTTGGAGTTGGCCTATGCGTTTCTTGCTTACATGTCCAAGACGAAAATGCCATAAGGATGCTTTATCTAAGCTAGTGGAAGAGTTAATATACAATACATTATTTCCTAGACTATCTACAATATATACAGTTTCATACACGCCATCACAAGGTAATGCTTTAAAATAAAGAACATTATTAAAGAAAGCATCAATACTACCATTATTATTATCAAAATAAAAGGTAAAACCTTGTTTATACAATGCATGAAAGGAAATAACATTTCTTGCCATTTCTGGTGAATAATAACATTTATTCAAATCTAATGTAAACCCACTATTTCGCACTAAGGAATAAACTCCTATCTTGGTGACAAGTGAAGCTTTCCTGTTTCCCATGATCAAGTTTATCTTTCCCTGCTCCACATTCTCACTTCTTTTTAGTCCCTGCAAATTACAACATATGTGAATACCACAACCTGTATCAAGGACCCAAGACTTAGAATGAGGTGAGTTATTAGACAATATAGTGTATATACCTGCATGGTTGGGTTTTACTTTCCCATCCTTCAAATCTTGCTGGTACTTTGGGCAGTTTCACTTCCAGTGCGACTTTTCATGGCAATAGAAGCATTCAGCCTCATTAGGGTTAGCAGAAGGAGTCACAAAACCTTTCTTGGTTTTGCTTGAAGAGGAGCCTTCAAGGGTTTTACCCTTGGTACCCTTAGAAGGGTTCTTTCTCTTCTTCCCTTTGACATGCCCGATTGCCAAGACATTGGCCGCAGTTGGAGTAGGAGTAGGAGTAGTAACAACCGACTTACCCTTTAGACCACTTTCGGTGGTCTTCAAGAGTCCTTGAAGTTTGCTGAGGGTGACTTCTTCCTTGTTCATGTGATATGTCATGCAGAATTGATCATAACACGATGGCAAGGAGTGCAAAATGATGTCTATTGCTAACTCCTCAGGGAAGTTCACATTCAGCTTCAGTAAACGGTCCACATACCTTTGCATTTTCTGCATGTGGCCCGTGATGGGTTCACCATCCTTCATTCGGGTTGTTATCATGGAGGAGATTATTTCATATCGCTCTTGACGAGCACTTTGATGGTAGCGGTCCATCAAGTCCTGGTGCATCTCAAAAGGATAATAGTCCTCATAGGACTTTTGGAGCTCGGCTGTCATGGTGGCCATCATGATGCATGCCACTTTTGTAGCATCTCTTTCATGTACCTCATATTCAACAAGCTCTTCAGGAGTAGCAGTTGGCTCGGGTACCTTCAGCTCCTTGTCGAGAACATATTCTTTGTTCTCATACCGAGTGACCATTCTGATGTTTCTGATCCAATCTGTAAAGTTGGACCCATCAAAGATGACTCTCCCACAAAGATTCATGAGAGAGAAGGAGCTAGTAGGGTTTGAGCCAGAAGCATTGTTATTGGAAGACATCTGAAAAGAAGAGGGAATAGATTAGATTAGATATAGAGATAGTCCTTAACAAAGCACCCAAAATGTAATATTAAGGCTAGGACCCAACACAATATTTTATAACTTAGAAGAGGGATGCCGTAATCTAAGCTATAAGATATTTGAAGGTAGGTGAATGACGATTCACCAATTTCCACCATGAAAAACGAAATATTTTATTAGGTTTTAATTGGTTTAGAAACTCCTAGATTCTTTGAGATTCATTGAACTTTCTTCAACGACATGTTTCAATCTCGAGTGTGCCCTTTAAGTTTTGTGACTGGGATGCCGAGGATCACAAAACAAGGTGTGAAGTAACCTTGCAAATTACTTGGTACCCTTAATGTATTACCCCTCAATCGATGTGCCGGTTAACCACATACGCTCCATCGATACTATGATAAACATTAAGTCACCCTTTACCTACCTTGTTAAGTTCAAGTTAGTGTGCCGGTTAACCACACACGCTCCACTAACGACTTAAACAAAGTGTAAAGTGTAATTTCATGGATTAGCACCTTATTCACATTTTCCTAAAATAACTAAGATTGAGAATTCAATAAAGTTTAGTTACTTTAGTATTACCATTATACTTTTAATGAGAATTTATAAGTCCTTGTCCTACCCGTTCGGCTAACGACCCTCCACCGATCAAGGAAGCGGTGGGTGAGAGTGGACACCCATTAAGTTGCCTTTTTATAGGCAGCAACCTTATACCCCCTTATAGACCGGCTTCGTGAATGAGGCGTACTAGCGGTAAGACGACTTGATATTATACAGATATAAATATTATTAAACTTATAATATTATAAAGTATAAGGGTTGAGTTTTAACTTTTAAAATTCTAGGGATTGGAACTAAAGTTTTTAATATGACTTTACATGTTCCAAAACTTGAGGGCAAGTTTTGTAAACTTTCAAAACTTTTCATTTCTCATAACTTATGAGTTAATGGTTATTAAAAATGAAGACTCTTCATTTTTTTGTAACCTATGTGTTCTTTTAATGGTTATTTATAAATGTGACTTTTGGTTATCCATAACTTAAGAACTAGTTATGGACTCCATTAAAACACATAAAGATCAAGAATTAATCTAATCAATTATTAGCATATAATTTCTATGATCTTCTAAACTCATATGTTTATGAATGTTCATATCAAAAATTTCAAGAATCGTAAAAACATATACAAAACTTGAAATTTTGATACGAGTTTTTTGAACAAAACTTCGATTTTGAAGTTTTTTTTTTTTTTTTTTTTTTTTTTTTTTTTTTTTTGCATCAAATATCAAATAAACAAACCAGGCTCTGATACCACTGATTGGTTTTGAGCGTTGTAACACTCCTATGGTGTACATGCAACCCTAGAAACCTTGGATCTATGTTTGACTATGATACATGCAAATAATTATTTTTCCAAGGTTCTTATCCTATCTACCATGGCATTGGGAACTTGAATCAAATAAAGCTAGTAGAATTACTTACCTTGTAGTTGTAGTTGATTGCTTGGAGTTTTAGAGCCTAGCACCAATAGTGTGGATGCCTCAAATGGAAATCACAAATCACCACAAACTTGGAACTTTGAGAGAATAGTAATCGCCTTCTTGAAATCGGCCCTCTTACTTTACTCACCACAACTCGTACGATTTCAAGAACCAAAGCCTCCTTTATATAGTGTGGTGGATTAGGGTTACATCCATGTAAACCTTAATACCCATGTCTTTTAATTTCCATGAGATCCATGGGTTAAAGCTCCATGGAGTATCCATGGACTTTCCATGCAAGCCTAGCCCATTCCAAATAAGCATTAGCCCACACTATATAAATACAAGAGCCCATATTTAATTAGTCATACTTTTGATCTCTAAATTAATTCTAGATTAATTATAGATCAATACTAATTAAATAATATGATTTTATATTAATATATTAGGACTTATAATATATTAATAAATCATAACTTATACTATTCTCAAACGATTATCCATAAATTGTTCGGGTGAAGTGCAACCCAAATGGACCATGCCGGGTCGGGTCAAGTACATACCAAATATAGTTATGGACTTAGACACTATATCCAACAGTCTCCCACTTGGATAAGTCTAATAACTATAGTTGCAAGTATGACTTCAGGAACCGATCAACAATCGTAGCTCTTTAAACTCTGTTGAACTATGAAGCGCCAATTTTAGATAAATGATCATATAATCCTCTGTTCTAGATATCAGCCGGACAAATACATGGAACATGGTCTTGCTTATTGTCCAGCATTTGTTTCCCGATTTCCGATTTGTTTGACATAGAACTTAACTGAACACATCAATTTAGTTCTGACCGGGCCCGGTACATAGGTCAAAACAAAATCATCGAAGGGCCCAGATATCGCTTCTAATCCTAGAAGGAACAGATAAACTTCGACTCATATGTTTGCTCTACTACTTGTTGAATTACACACAAAAGCACGGTTTATAACATCGAGTTACCAATGCGTTTTCGTGCAATCAATGCATAACCAACTCATAGGCAACAAATCATATCTCTACGTTTGAAGACTTATATGATATTACTGTCTCACGATCACTCGAGATAAATTCCATGAAGTGATACAAGTGAGCATGGGTTGAATCCAATACTCAGAACTTATGAGCACTCATGAGTGCTGTAGCCCCGCTTTGTCTAACATATTAGACCTCTACAAGCCAACCCATGGCAATCTTCATTCATATCTACTTCCAACATATGACCGACTGTGGAGTGTTTGAATAATATGATATAAACCATAACATAATTATTCTGGAAGTCAAAACATGCAAAAAGAAATAATAGTAAACGATTGACAAGAGATAGTAACACTTTACTCACAAATAACAACTTTTATTTATCATCAAATGTCAATTCCATTTTACAAATTTCAAGATTATCTAACTACTAAAACTAATATCATCCTTCAGCCCTATGCTCCGAGCATGCTGGAGATGCTTAGCCCGAGTCAGTCCCTTCGTGAGGGGATCTGCTGGGTTCTCATCCGATGATACCCTCTTTGCCACGAGGATTCCTTCTTCTATTCGATGTCTGATGAAGTGATATTTTCTGTCAATGTGTCTGGATCTCCCATGATCTCTTGGTTCCTTGGCTAAGGCAACCGCACTATTGCTGTCACAGAAAATCTCCATTGGCTCCTTTATAGCTGGTACAACTCCAAGGTCTCCGATGAATTTCTTTAGCCATATAGCCTCCTTTGCTGCCTCGCTTGCTGCTATATACTCTGATTCACAAGTGGAATCAGCCACTGTCTCCTGCTTGGAACTTTTCCAAGTAATTGCCCCTCCTTTTAGAGTAAAGACCCAGCCCGACTGAGAGCGGAAATTATCCCTGTCAGTCTGAAAGCTAGCATCACTGTACCCTACAACTCTCAAGTCCTCACTGCCACCGAGGGTAAGGACCCAATCCTTAGTCCTCGGTAGGTACTTGAGGATATTCTTTACCGCAGTCCAGTGTGCCTTGCCAGGGTTCCCTTGATACCTGCTAACCATGCTCAAAGCAAAGGCTACATCAGGTCGAGTACACGTCATAGCATACATGATCGATCCTACAGCTGAAGCATAAGGTATTCGACTCATTTCTGCTATCTCAGCCTCAGTACTAGGGCTTTGTGTCTTACTCAATCTGGCGTTACTCTGGATGGGTAACTCTCCTTTCTTGGAGTTATGCATGTTGAACCTTTTCAACACTTTGTCCACATAGGTGCTTTGACTAAGTCCAATTAGTCTTTTACTCCTGTTTCTCAAAATCCTTATCCCTAGGATATAGACAACTTCTCCAAGGTCCTTCATAGCGAAACACTTCCCAAGCCAGGACTTTACTTCCTGCAGGGTTGGGATGTCATTTCCTATGAGTAGTATGTCATCCACATACAGTACCAAAAAGCTGACTATACTCCCACTAGCCTTGATATAGACACAAGATTCATCTTCACTCCTTGAAAAGCCAAATTCTTTGACTTTCTCATCAAAGCAAAGATTCCATCTGCGAGGTGCCTGTTTTAATCCATAAATGGATTTCTCGAGCTTACACACTCTACTGGGGTACTCTGTACTGACAAAACCCTCTGGCTGAACCATGTAAACATCTTCAGCCAACTTTCCATTAAGGAAAGCGGTTTTGACATCCATTTGCCATATTTCATAATCATGAAATGCAGCAATGGCTAACAGAACCCTAATAGACTTAATCTTGGCCACTGGTGAAAAGGTCTCATCATAATCAACTCCCGGAGTTTGAGAATAACCCTTTGCAACCAGTCGTGCCTTATAAGTGCGTACATTACCATCCATGTCGGTCTTCTTCTTGAAGATCCATTTGCACCCAACTATCTTACGATCAGGTACATTGTCAACCAAGTTCCAAACTTGATTGTCATACATGGACTATATCTCACTATCCATAGCCTCTTTCCATTTAGCAGCCTCGGGGCCTGCCATGGCTTCCGTGTAGCTGTTAGGCTCATCCAGATTTACCAGTGTGTTATCACTGATAAGTGTCTCACCTTCTGCAGTAATATGAAAACCATAATAATGCTCAGGTGCATTCCTAACTCTGGTGGAACGCCTCAGAGGTATAGATTCTTCAGTCGGCACAACAGGAGCTTCCTCCTCAGGTTGAGGGCTAGGGTTTGAGGTTCCTTCACCACTTGACTCTTGAATTTTCTCAAGGTCAATTTGCCTCCCACTGTCTCCTTGGCTCATGAATTCTCTCTCTCGAAAGAATCCTCTTCTTGCTACAAAGACCACATTATTACTGGGTCTGTAGAAGATGTAACCAAAGGATTTCTGTGGGTAGTCGATGAAAATACACCTTTCGCTTCGGGGTTCGAGCTTATCGTGAGTCTCGCGTCTCACGAAAGCCTCGCAACCCCAAATCTTGATGTGGTCTAGATTGGGAACTTTTCCAGTCCACACATCGTGAGGTGTTTTGGCAACCTTCTTTGTAGGGACTACATTAAGGATATGGGCGGCAGTCTCTAAGGCATACCCCCAAAATGAGATTGGTAGCGAAGCTCGACTCATCATGGAACGGACCATGTCCAACAAGGTCCGATTGCGCCTCTCAGCTACACCATTCAACTGTGGTTTCCTAGGAGGTGTCAATTGTGAGACCATCCCACATTCCTTACGATAGTCAAGGAACTCAGTACTAAGATACTCACCACCACGATCAGATCGAAGCATCTTAATGTTCCTGCCCAACTGATTCTCCACTTCTTGCTTAAACTCTTTGAATTTCTCAAAGGTTTCTGATTGATGCTTGATTAGGTAGACATATCCATATATACTAAAATCATCAGTAAAAGTCACATAGAACCGATTAGCATCTCTTGTGGCGGTTCTGAAGGGTCCACACACATCCGTGTGTATGAGGTCCAACAAACCTTCACCCCTAGCACAAGTGCCAGTAAAAGGTGACTTTGTCATTTTACCAAGCAAACAAGATTCACAACTATCATCTGACTTTAGGTCAAATGACTCCAAGACTCCATCCTTTTGGAGTTGGCCTATGCGTTTCTTGCTTACATGTCCAAGACGAAAATGCCATAAGGATGCTTTATCTAAGCTAGTGGAAGAGTTAATACACAATACACTATTTCCTAGACTATCTACAAGAGATACAGTTTCATACACGCCATCACAAGGTAATGCTTTAAAATAAAGAACATTATTAAAGAAAGCATCAATACTACCATTATTATTATCAAAATAAAAGGTAAAACCTTGTTTATACAATGCATGAAAGGAAATAACATTTCTTGCCATTTCTGGCGAATAATAACATTTATTCAAATCTAATGTAAACCCACTATTTCGCACTAAGGAATAAACTCCTATCTTGGTGACAGGTGAAGCTTTCCTGTTTCCCATGATCAAGTTTATCTTTCCCTGCTCCACATTCTCACTTCTTTTTAGTCCCTGCAAATTACAACATATGTGAATACCACAACCTGTATCAAGGACCCAAGACTTAGAATGAGGTGAGTTATTAGACAATATAGTGTATATACCTGCATGGTTGGGTTTTACTTTCCTATCCTTCAAATCTTGCTGGTACTTTGGGCAGTTTCGCTTCCAGTGCGACTTTTCATGGCAATAGAAGCATTCAGCATCATTAGGGTTAGCAGAAGGAGTCACAAAACCTTTCTTGGTTTTGCTTGAAGAGGAGCCTTCAAGGGTATTACCCTTGGTACCCTTAGAAGGGTTCTTTCTCTTCTTCCCTTTGACATGACCGATTGCCAAGACATTGGCCGCAGTTGGAGTAGGAGTAGGAGTAGTAACAACCGACTTACCCTTTAGACCACTTTCGGCGGTCTTCAAGAGTCCTTGAAGTTTGCTGAGGGTGACTTCTTCCTTGTTCATGTGATATGTCATGCGGAATTGATCATAACACGATGGCAAGGAGTGCAAAATGATGTCTATTGCTAACTCCTCAGCGAAGTTCACATTCAGCTTCAGTAAACGGTCCACATACCTTTGCATTTTCTGCATGTGGCCCGTGATGGGTTCACCATCCTTCATTCGGGTTGTTATCATGGAGGAGATTATTTCATATCGCTCTTGACGAGCACTTTGATGGTAGCGGTCCATCAAGTCCTGGTGCATCTCAAAAGGATAATAGTCCTCATAGGACTTTTGGAGCTCGGCTGTCATGGTGGCCATCATGATGCATGCCACTTTTGTAGCATCTCTTTCATGTACCTCATATTCAACAAGCTCTTCAGGAGTAGCAGTTGGCTCGGGTACCTTCAGCTCCTTGTCGAGAACATATTCTTTGTTCTCATACCGAGTGACCATTCTGATGTTTCTGATCCAATCTGTAAAGTTGGACCCATCAAAGATGACTCTCCCACAAAGATTCATGAGAGAGAAGGAGCTAGTAGGGTTTGAGCCAGAAGCATTGTTATTGGAAGACATCTGAAAAGAAGAGGGAATAGATTAGATTAGATATAGAGATAGTCCTTAACAAAGCACCCAAAATGTAATATTAAGGCTAGGACCGAACACAATATTTTATAACTTAGAAGAGGGATGCCGTAATCTAAGCTATAAGATATTTGAAGGTAGGTGAATGACGATTCACCAATTTCCACCATGAAAAACGAAATATTTTATTAGGTTTTAATTGGTTTAGAAACTCCTAGACTCTTTGAGATTCATTGAACTTTCTTCAACGACATGTTTCAATCTCGAGTGTGCCCTTCAAGTTTTGTGACTGGGATGCCGAGGATCACAAAACAAGGTGTGAAGTAACCTTGCAAATTACTTGGTACCCTTAATGTATTACCCCTCAATCGATGTGCCGGTTAACCACATACGCTCCATCGATACTATGATAAACATTAAGTCACCCGTTACCTACCTTGTTAAGTTCAAGTTAGTGTGCCGGTTAACCACACACGCTCCACTAACGACTTAAACAAAGTGTAAAGTGTAATTTCATGGATTAACACCTTATTCACATTTTCCTAAAATAACTAAGATTGAGAATTCAATAAAGTTTAGTTACTTTAGTATTACCATTATACTTTTAATGAGAATTTATAAGTCCTTGTCCTACCCGTTCGGCTAACGACCCTCCACCGATCAAGGAAGCGGTGGGTGAGAGTGGACACCCATTAAGTTGCCTTTTTATAGGCAGCAACCTTATACCCCCTTATAGACCGGCTTCGTGAATGAGGCGTACTAGCGGTAAGACGACTTGATATTATACAGATATAAATATTATTAAACTTATAATATTATAAAGTATAAGGGTTGAGTTTTAACTTTTAAAATTCTAGGGATTGGAACTAAAGTTTTTAATATGACTTTACATGTTCCAAAACTTGAGGGCAAGTTTTGTAAACTTTCAAAACTTTTCATTTCTCATAACTTATGAGTTAATGGTTATTAAAAATGAAGACTCTTCATTTTTTTGTAACCTATGTGTTCTTTTAATGGTTATTTATAAATGTGACTTTTGGTTATCCATAACTTAAGAACTAGTTATGGACTCCATTAAAACACATAAAGATCAAGAATTAATCTAATCAATTATTAGCACATAATTTCTATGATCTTCTAAACTCATATGTTTATGAATGTTCATATCAAAAATTTCAAGAATCGTAAAAACATATACAAAACTTGAAATTTTGATACGAGTTTTTTGAACAAAACTTCGATTTTGAAGTTTTTTTTTTTTTTTTTTTTTTTTTTGCATCAAATATCAAATAAACAAACCAGTCTCTGATACCACTGATTGGTTTTGAGCATTGTAACACTCCTATGGTGTACATGCAACCCTAGAAACCTTGGATCTATGTTTGACTATGATACATGCAAATAATTATTTTTCCAAGGTTCTTATCCTATCTACCATGGCATTGGGAACTTGAATCAAATAAAGCTAGTAGAATTACTTACCTTGTAGTTGTAGTTGATTGCTTGGAGTTTTAGAGCCTAGCACCAATAGTGTGGATGCCTCAAATGGAAATCACAAATCACCACAAACTTGGAACTTTGAGAGAATAGTAATCGCCTTCTTGAAATCGGCCCTCTTACTTTACTCACCACAACTCGTACGATTTCAAGAACCAAAGCCTCCTTTATATAGTGTGGTGGATTAGGGTTACATCCATGTAAACCCTAATACCCATGTCTTTTAATTTCCATGAGATCCATGGGTTAAAGCTCCATGGAGTATCCATGGACTTTCCATGCAAGCCTAGCCCATTCCAAATAAGCATTAGCCCACACTATATAAATACAAGAGCCCATATTTAATTAGTCATACTTTTGATCTCTAAATTAATTCTAGATTAATTATAGATCAATACTAATTAAATAATATGATTTTATATTAATATATTAGGACTTATAATATATTAATAAATCATAACTTATACTATTCTCAAACGATTATCCATAAATTGTTCGGGTGAAGTGCAACCCAAATGGACCATGCCGGGTCGGGTCAAGTACATACCAAATATAGTTATGGACTTAGACACTATATCCAACAGACAAGTCTTTGTGACTTTGTGCATAGTAATTACAAGAGGATCAATGCATGTAAGTTTAGAATCTATCAAATTTCGGTAAATGGCAGGAATTTGAAATTCTTACATTTACAATGAGGATTTGGGATTGTGAAATGGGCATCATTGGAATAATGTTCAGTTGATCTATTTCACAAAGTAAAGATCATAGTTAAACATAGTGTGCATACTTGGTGTATGGCATGACTAGTGTTTAGAAAACATAGTTTACATGCTTGGAGCATGGGACAACTATTGTTTTAATTCAAGTATAAAGTTGATTATTTGAAACATTATACAATGAATAATGAGTAATCAATATGGTGTTTAAATAAAAGGTGTTTTATTTACTCTCAAAGGTGCTTGGGACCATAGAGTGATTAGTATTATTCTTGTGTTTCACTTGGCATGTTTTGACTTCCAGAATTGCTAGGTTGTTCTTTCCGAATGACTAAGTTATTCAAACCATCCACAGTCGATAATACATTGGAAGTAGGTATTAAGGCAAGACTGTCATGAATCGGGTTTCTAGATGTCCAAGGTAGTGGACATAGTAAGAGTTACTACAACATTCATGAGTACTCCTGGAATAAGGATTCGAGTATTGGATTAAACCCACGCTCATTTGACTCACTTCATGGATTTTATCACGAGTGATCATGAGACGATAATATCTTATATTCTTCAAACCTAGAGATATGACTTGTTGCCTATGAGTTGGTCATACATTGATTGCACGTAAACGCATTTGGTAACTCGATGTTATAAAACGTGCCTTTGTGTATGATTCAACAAGTAGTAGAACAAGCATATGAGTCAAAGTTTATCCATTCCTTTTACCCTTGGAGGGATAAAAGCGATATCTGTGGGCCCCTCGATGATTTGGTGATGACAAACGTAAGTGCTCGGCCGGGCCTGGACTGATTTGATTTGTTCAATTAGTCAGTCGTCATAAATCGGTAATCGGGAAACAACAAATGGACAGAGAGAATGATTATAATCCATGTCTCAGTCCATATGATATCTAGAATGGAGGAATATATGATCCCTTATCTAATGGACGCGTCATTGATTTGTTCAGAGTTCGACAGCGGCTTTAAGAGCTACGATTGCTAGTCGGGTTTTGGAGTCATATGCAATAATAGTTTTAGACTTATCCAAGTGGGTGACTGTTGGATTAGGTGTCTAAGCCCATAACTATTATTGGTATGTATTCGACCCGAGAGTAGCATGGTCCATTTGGGTTGCATATCATCAGGACAATTTGTTAGGATGGACTTTTGAGAGAAGAGGTTATATATGATTTATTAATATATTATAAGTGCTAATATATTAATATGAAGTCATATGTTTTAATTAGTATTGATCAAGAATTAATTTGGAATTAATTTAGTGATCAAAAGAGACTAATTAAAACTATGGGGATTAATTATGGTAATTAATTATATTTATATGTGTTGGGCTTATGATCCATGTTGGACCAAGTTTGTGTATGGATACATAAAGAGTTAGGCCACATGAACCATGGATCATAAAATCCATGGATATGGGTTTGGATTATACCCATGACTCTTAGAATTCAACACATACAAATACATATGTTATGACCTAAAACCGCCACCCCTAGTCACCCCTTTAGTGTGTGTGCATGTTCTTGGAGTTCATGAAGGTTTTAGAGTGCATGGAGATTCTCTCTCAAGTCCTACCTTTGTCCTTGATGTGTTGTGACTTCATTTGAGGCTTCCACACTATTGGGGCTAAGTTCTTAAGGCCAAATACATCAAGACTTCCAGCCACACAAAAGGTATGTTACTCTATCTAGTATTTTATGTAGTTTGTATGACAATTGCATGCTAGCTATAGGTTCAATACCTTGGAAACCATTTGCATGTATAATTAGTGAAAACATAGGTCCAAGGTATTTAGGGTTGTATGTGCACCATAGGATGTTGTATTATACCAAAACCGAACAATTGCTACTATCACCTAATCAATGTGCCGGTTAGCCACACACGCTCCATTGATCTATGATAAACATCGAGCCACCCTTCGCCACCAATGCCAAACCCAAATTAGTGTGCCGGTTAACCACACACGCTCCACTAATGTTTCGACAAGGGTACAAAGTGTAATTCCATGGGTACAAAGTGTAATTCCATGGATTAGCATACCTTCCATTATACTTATAATGGAAGGTTTCGTCCTATCCTACCCGTTCGGCTAACGACCCTCCACTAGTCAAGAGTGTGGTGGGTAAGAGTGCATACCCATTCAATCGCCATTTTATAGGCAATTTCCTTAAACACCCCTTATAGACCAGCTTCGTGAATGAGGCTTACTAACGGTAAGACTGACTCTTTACTCATATATATAATATTAGACTTTTAGTGTTACATATATATAGTATAGGGTGTATTTTACACTTTTAAAATACTAGGTGGTTCAATTTAATAAATTATACTTTTAATTTAATCAAATGTAAACCAAAACTTTATGGAATTATTAAATCTCTTTTAATTATACACTTTAATTAATTAATAAAACCATAAGGGTGTAATTTGAACATTAGAGCTTAGAATTTAAATATTTCAAAATTAAACTTTTAATCAAAAATTTAAATTCCAAAACTTGAGGGCAAGTTTTGAAACCTTTCAAAACATTAGGGTTTAACTATTTAAATTTCAAAAACAAAACTTTTAAGTTCAAATTTAAACTATAAAACCTAAAGGGGAACATTGAAACTTTTTCACAAGATAATTCAAATCTAAATTACAAATAATCAATCTTTATCTAATAAAACTAAAGATTATCTAAATTTGACAATTATCTTCTATTTTGGCAAGGATAATCACCCAATATCAATAAAAATCAGATCTTATGAATTAAAAACGTTTATGGTAAGTATCCCAAGCCAAAACAGCAAGAAAATTGCCAAAAAACGCTGCCAGACTCGCTGACTCGTCGAGTCAGCACTGGACTCGTCGAGTACCCAGTGGACTCGGCGAGTTCCGTCATGGACTCGACGAGTCCAGCCCCAAAATTTAAAAAAAAATCATTTTTCAGCCAATTTTCGATCAAGCAAGCATCAAATTCACTAACAAACAGCGCTAGGCTCTGATACCATTGATGGGTTTCGAGCAATACATCATTCCTATGGTGTACATGCAAACCCTAATAGCTTTTGGATCTAGTTTGTCTAATGAACATGCAATTGAATATCCAAAGCTACAAACCCTAGATCTATCAAATAAGAACTGAAATAAGGGTTTAGTAATTACCTTTGATTGTTATATAGCAATAACAATCAATACTTGCTTTGATTGGCTTCAGAAAGCTTAGTGCCTCAAGTGTTGCACCTCTAATGGAGTCAGAAACACCATTAAGCAACTTGGATGAAGAGGGAGGAGAGAGGAGGCACCAAAAACGGCTGGAAACCCTAAAGGATTACTTGTCCACGTTTTTGGGGCTTAAGGGTCCTTTATATACATGTAGGCTATTAGGGTTTACAACTAGGAAACCCTAATCTAGCTGCTTAAGCCCTAAGCAGCCCATGGACTCCTTTAACATATCTCTTGGACGAATTCCTTATGGGCTTCCCATAGAATTCGTCCAGCCTATATTATTTAGGTAATCCATAGCCCAATTGCAATTATCTTATAATTACAAATCCAGTCCCCTAAGTTTAATTAATCTCTTTTAGCCACTAAATTAATTCTTAATTAATTCTTGACTAATATTAATTAAACAATATGATTTCTCCTTTAATATATTATTCTTATAATATATTAATAAATCATAATTAAACCTTTCACTCCTTAATTCATCCTACATATTGCTATGGTGAAGGCAACCCAAAAGGACCATGCTCATAATCGGGTCAAGTACATACCAAAATAGTTATGGACTTAGACTCTAATCCAACATAATGAACACTAAAATCCGAGTTATAACGAAGAAGTTATGACGAATCGAAGATCCGCGACAAAACCGACAAAACACTGTTCAGTGTAAAAACTGAATTTTCAATAAAAGGCTTTTTAGCCTTAACAATCTAATTGAAAGTTGTAGTTTATGTTAAACCGAGAACTTTCATAAAAAGAACGCCAAAATCTGACTTCGTATGAGCAAGTTATGATTTTTCTAAGTTTAAGTATAGCAGTGTACAGCTAAAAACTCGAAATAAAGATCGAGTGATTTTTAGCCAACACAACCTAAACGAGAATTGAAGGTCTCGTCATTAGTAGTACAACGGTAAAAAGACAGACAAAAACGGACATCGGATGAAGAAGTTATGAATTTTTAACGGATTTTCCTGTCCCTATCTGTTAAAAATAATAATATTAAAAATAAATTCAAAATTAGCCGATGAAGTCTAAACGAAAGTCGTAGAGTATATTTTACCTACGCGTGCATATAAAGAACGTCAAAAACGGAGTTCGTATGTAAAAGTTATGAATTTTAGAAGTTTTTGGCTCAAAAACCGAGAAAAATCGCATGGTCATCTTTCTGCCACGTCACCCTCGCATGCGAGCCTCCACGTGTCACCTTCTGATAGGACCGAAGTTCGCCGTGTCACCATCTAAGTGGACCACAGCCGAGGTCCAGTAAGCAGCTGGCACCTTCGCATGAGACACCCCCCCCGGACACCCCTCGGACACCCCTTCGGACACATGCCTTCTTCCCATTGGACCGAAGTTCGGCCGACTCAGAAGCCACCACGTCCGAAGTTTGGCCCTGTGTACCCCTCGCATGACCGACGCTTGTGTTGCTGACTCCTTCCTTCGCCACCTGTTCGAACACGTGGCAGCTTCGCACAGCCTCGCGTAGCCTCGGATCCGAGGCTTCGGCCTATATAAGGCATGCGAGGGCTTCCGAAAAACTTACACTTTTCACCCCAAATTTCACACTTTTTCATATTTTTCACTTCCAAAAACTTATATACAACCCCTAAAGCCCCGGTATCAAGTCTCAAACCCTAAGCAATCCTCGAAGCCCCGAGATTCCCGAGAAGTTAACCGCTCTCCAGTCGAAACTCTGCTCAATTTAAGCCAGTTTCTCGTCAAACAAACTCCTTTCCGGGAAACGAAACGTTGTCCAAATCACCACTTATCAAGTGAGTTCATACCCCCGTATTTTCATAATTTGTACTGTTTTAAGGTGGGGAATACAAGCATAACACAAGAACTTTGTGTTATAAAATCATGATTTCAAATCATGATAAAACGACATTAAATCATCAAAAATACTCAAAACATTAAACTCTTTTATAAACTTATATTTTTCCCCAAAGTTCATATTTGTGTGTATATATATATATATATATATATATATATATATATATATATATATATATATATATATATGTATGTATGTATATATAAATAAGCTTTAAAAGGCTTAGGACTGATAACTCATTCTAGGTCGTTTTTCCTTGTTTGGATGTGGGCTTATAGTACCGGTTATTTGTCCGAGTGTCGTTTAAATTTTACTTATATATTAAATTGTATATGTATATAAATATAAAAGTTATTTCATCAATTGAAATACCTTTGTACACATGTTGAGCAAGGGTTTACACGCAAACATAGTTAAATACCTATTCAGAAAGTACATATAAATTATAATAGGTATAATTTATGATACATAGAACAATAATTCATGATTCAAGTATATTAGAATACACTGTTTTACAAGAAACAAGGGTTTTGATTCAGAACAAATCAAGGGTTTACACTTGTCAAATACATGTTCGAAATACTAATTCAAGAACATACTGTCAATCATTTATTTCAGAATGATTGGGTTTTCATAACTAATATACATGTAACTTCTATATGCTTTTTATGAGACATTCAATTCAGGTTGTTTAGTTTATTTTAGACAACCAAGGTAAAGTCGTGACATTATAACCAGAATCTCCAGCCCGGGGATCGAAACAAGTTGTGTGTAGATCTATATCGGGATTGACAACCCCTCACTCAGGCTGCTAGCTACAGTCACGCATACACGCCAATGAGTGGCAATTGTTATCAACAGTTTAAACGCCCACAAAGCGTTTGTTTCAGGCCATCCGTCACAGTATGGTTATAATAACTCATTAAAAAGATATTAACAATACGTTAATGTATAAACAACTAAACGAAAGTACACCTTCAAAGTACCAGTTTACAGGATACAAACTACAATGGTTCAATACAGTTTTAATAACAGCTGGTGGAGCCAGGCACACTCTCAGTTACAAGTTTTCATAAAGGAATACAAATACAAAACATTGATACAAAGAGAACGGTTTTATGGGAATAAAACTACTTTTCATATACAACAGAAAATATAGGATTTTCTGGAACAGTTTACATATACAAGATACAGAGATACTCTTTCAAACATAAACACTTATGCAATCACTCAACTTTATGTTGATACTCTCTTTTCAAATTACTTGTATTCTTAGGGAAATAATACACTGGTACTCCCCGAGCTTTTTAAGAAGATGAAGCTATATTGAGTCATATCTTCTTTTGTATAATTATTTTGGTTCAACATACAATGATTGAACACATGTAAATACTTATACTTTTTAAATACAATGGTTGTTTGTACTTTGATTACTATGATGCATGTGTTGTGATACTACAATTGAAGTCCTCTACCCCCGAACGTTTCCGCCGTCTGGTTTGGGGGTGTGACAGATTGGTATCAGAGCATTATTTATAGTGAACTCAGTATATCAATCCATAAAAGATATACAAACTATAAATACATCGGGGCTAGGAGCTCTGACTACAAGTATACTTTTTAAAGATTTAAGTATTTTTACAAGAAGTATACTAACACCCATACCTACAACTATAGTATCACAGTCATAAGAACTTAAAAGTATTTGGATGTTGAACCCTATAGTCAAACCTGGGCAGTTATGTAATCATATCTGGAATTAATATAGCCTGATCAACTATATTGATTTGAGATAAGACCAACATGTGTTTGGGAGTGATAGTAATGTTGCGCCATGTCTAAAACTTACCCTACATATTCAGAAGAACTATAGAACAGAACACAAAGATTAAAATACTACGAAGAGTATTTTTCTAACCTTACTTCTAATACAGAACCTATAGCCGAACACAATTTACCTGGAAATACCTACAATCCACAAGATGTAGACTCAGATGAAGAACCCTTTGAGGACAGCGAATCAAGTGGTACGGATACAGAGCCACAAGTCTGCAACCCTGGAGAGCGTCCCCTGAGACAAGATGAGGCAGAACCCATACCCGAGTGGGGCCAATATATCAACCATTGGAGTCGGCAAGACGGCCAACGCCCTCCCTACGGAATGGCACGAGGTTTCTATAACGTCTCGAGAGGAGGATCAACCGATAGAGCTCTTCCAGTTATAGTAAACCGAATATCCCGACAATTCGATCAATCAAGGATGTCGATCAATCGAATCCTAGAAGTGAATACGGTTGCGCAGGCGAACACTGAAGATATCCTTCGTCTTGACGAAATGCAGGATGACACCCAGCACCATACTGAAGCCCTTCAAAGGCAACTTAATGCTGCTGAATCAGAGATAAAAGAATTGAGGGAGCATCAAGCTGCCAAGAAAGGCGCTGGAAGACGCAGGATGAAGCAGGACCCAGTAATCGTCGTAGCAACCGCCGCAAGTAGTGTTCGCACTACTTCTACTTTCTATTTTCTATATCGAATGTATATACTACTTTTCACGATATGTACAAAACCGAGTATCAATAAAACAATAAGCACTTTACTTCAACAAGAGTTAGTACAATTCTCATAAACATCCTATTCCAAAGTTTTGGATCACATAAATGTTCCAGTGTTATTTTTCATGCTTTCAATACGACCGCGAAAATGTTATTTTCGGTAGGTCGGTTTGATGTCGACACTTCCTCAGTATTGTGGTATATTATAGACCTGCTTTAAGGTCAAGTGTTCCGGATTACATACACTTAATATACCAATACAGTCGACATGTACATTCATACTCTTTGAAAAATAACCATTCAATTTCATATTATCCTGTTGCAAGTTGTACTTACAGTGGATTTCTATTTCCAATTCTTTATGAAATTCATGTTGAATTAAGTGTTTAGTTCAGAGATATCAAATTCATATTCATTCTTGATATCTCACTATCTTTTTATCTATTTACTTTTATAGAAAAAGATGCCTCCTCGTAGAAATCCAAGACATATCAATATCAATGAAGCACCGACGCCATCCCCACCACCACCTCCTCAATTCGACCCCGCTATGTTCCAAGCGGCGGTCACGGCAGCTGTAGCTGCTGCCATGTCTCATATCCATACTCCTGGTGCTAGTGGGTTGGGAGTTGGTGCACATCCTTATAAGCATGGCGAAAGTCATGGGCATTCACGAGAGTGCACTTATAAGGATTTTTCTAATGCCAAACCCAGGACCTTTAATGGGATTGGGGGAGTTATGGCACTAAGGCAGTGGATAGAGAAGACAGAAGCAATTTTCGAAATTTGCTCCTGTCCGGAGGGTAGCAAAGTTAAATTTGCTGCCTGTACTTTTTCAGATAGGGCCCTAATGTGGTGGAATGGCCACATTAAGTCACTTACTCTTGTAGTGGCTAACTCTATCAGCTGGGAGAGCCTAAAAGCCATGCTAATGCGGGAATACTCTCCGCGAGGGGAAATACAGAAACTGGAGCAAGAAATATGGGGTCTTACAATGGTTGGTTTTGACATATCAACCTATACAGTAGGTTCTGTTATCTGGCAATTCTTTTTCCGGATATGGTTCCTATGGAGAGCAAAAAGATTGAGAGATATATTTGGGTTATGTCGCCCCAAATTCAGTCAAGTGTTTTAGCTTCGAAGCCTATTACTTTTGACAATGCCAAAGAGCTGGCACAATCTCTTATCGACCACGGAAATCGTCAAAATTCTATGGTTTCTGCTCCAGAACAACCCAAGGAGAACAACGACAACAGCAAGAAGAAGGGTTGGAACAAGAGGAAGGGCAAATCTCCTCTGGAACCTGCAAAGAAGCAACAAGTAGTGGCAGTCCATGCTACTACTGTACCTGCCACCATGCCCGCTACTGTACCTGCTGCTGTCCCCTAATAACCTTGCACCAACTAAGTCCTATGCTGGTAACCTCCCTAAATGCAACAAGTGCAATTTTCACCACAACGGAAATTGCCAAGAAATGTAGTGTCGTAACTACAACAGGAAATGGCATATTGTCCGATTTTGTAGAATACCACCCCAACCACTTAACCAAGTACTTGCCGCTGGAGTAAGCCGAGCATGCTACCAATGCGGTGATGTGGGGCATTTCAAGAAAGATTGTCCAAAAGCTGGAAATGCCGGTGGAGTTGGGAGGATTTTAGCACTGGGTCACGAAGAAGCGGTGGCAGACCCTGCAGTGGTCACGGGTACGTTCCTTCTCAACAATACTTATGCATGCATTCTATTTGATTGTGGTGCTGAGAGGAGCTTCGTGAGCCATAATTTTAAACATCTACTAAATCAAAACTCCCAACCACTAAATGAAACGTTTACAGTAGAAATGGCTAACGGGAAATCTGAATCCACCAACGATATATACATAGGATGTATCCTTACCTTGAATGATTTGCCTTTCCCAATAGACCTTATGCCGGTCTCTATCAAAATTTTTGACATCATAATAGGTATGAATTGGTTGTGCCCCAACTATGCCGACATCCTGTGTTATGAAAGAGCTATTCGTTTGAACTTGCCAACTAATGAAACTCTTATTATCTATGGCGACAAACCCAGAACGAACCTTCGGATCATTTCTTGCATCAAGGCACAGAAGTACCTTCGCAAAGAGTACTGTGCTTTCTTAGCTCACGTCGTAGACAAAAAGCAAGAAGTGAAAGATATCGCTAGCATTCCAGAGGTCTGCAACTTTCCCGATATTTTTCCCGATGATCTTCCAGGAGTACCTCCCGAACGACAAATCGAATTCCGAATCGACTTAATCCCTGGAGCTACCCCTGTAGCCAAATCCCCTATCGTCTTGCACCTTCTGAAATGCAAGAATTATCCAGCCAGCTTAACGAACTCCTTAGCAAAGGTTTCATAAGACCAAGCTTCTCACCTTGGGGAGCACCAGTTTTGTTCGTAAAGAAGAAGGATGGATCATTCCGCATGTGCATAGACTACCGCGAGCTGAATAAACTTACCATCAAGAATCGATATCCTCTACCTCGCATTGACGATCTATTCGACCAACTTTAAGGTGCGAACTACTTCTCGAAAATAGACTTAAGATCCGGGTATCACCAGTTATGGATTTTGGAGGAAGATATTCCCAAGACCACGTTTAGAACACGTTATGGTCATTACGAGTTTATAGTGATGCCATTCGGATTGACGAATGCACCTGCTGTGTTCATGGACCTAATGAACAGCGTGTGTCGTCCGTTCCTGCACAAATTCATCATAGTCTTCATTGACGACATCCTCATCTACTCAAAAAGCAAAGAGGAACATGGCCAACATCTTCGTCAAATATTACAAACCCTTAGAACAGAAAAACTCTATGCGAAGTTTTCAAAGTGCGAGTTTTGGATTAGGAAGGTTGAATTCCTAGGTCACGTGGTCAGTTCAGAAGGAATACACGTGGACCCTTCCAAAATAAAGGCAATTGAAAACTGGTCAACACCCAAAACACCTACAAAAATCCGTCAATTCTTAGGTCTTGCTGGCTACTATCGCAGATTCATCCAGAATTTCTCCCGAATCGCTAAACCGCTTACCACCCTGACGCAAAAGGGTGTAACTTTTAGCTGGGGAGAAAAGCAAGAAACAGCGTTCCATACACTAAAACAAGCTTTGTGCAGTGCACCGATCCTATCTCTTCCTGAAGGGACAGAGGATTTCGTAGTGTACTGTGATGCTTCTAATCAAGGCCTTGGATGTGTTCTTATGCAAAGAGGAAAGGTTATATCCTACGCCTCAAGACAGCTTAAGACGCATGAAGTCAACTATACAACACATGACCTTGAACTAGGAGCAGTGGTGTTTGCTCTGAAGATCTGGAGACATTACCTATATGGCACGAAATGCACATTATCCACGGACCATAAAAGTCTCCAGCACATCTTCGATCAGAAAGAGCTGAACATGAGACAACGACGATGGGCGGTGCTACTTAACGACTACGAATGTGAAATTCTTTATCACCCTGGTAAAGCAAACGTAGTAGCTGATGCCCTTAGCAGAAAAGAATACTCGGGACGCCGAGTAAATTCGTTGACCATGACAATCCATTCACATCTGTCCACACAGATCAAAGAAGCTCAACTTGAAGCCTTGAAACCCGAAAACATGGCAGGTGAAACTCTGAGAGGAATGGATAAGAACTTCGAAGTCAGGGATGATGTAGTCTATTATTTCATGAACCAGATCTGGACACAAAAGTTCTGTGGTTACAGAGACGTGGTTATGAATGAAGCACACAAAACCCGATACTCCATTCATCCAGGTTCAGACAATATGTATCTGGACCTTAAGAAACTATACTGGTGGCCTAACATGAAGCCCAAAATCACTACCTTTGTGGGCAAGTGCCTTACTTGTGCCAAAGTCAAGGTAGAGTACCAGAAACCTTCAGGTTTATTACAACAACCTGAAATCCATGAATGGAAGTGGGAGCGGATTACAATGGATTTCATAACCAAATTACCCAATACTTCGGGTGGTTATGATACTATTTGGGTAATCGTCGACAGATTAACCAAATCCGCACACTTCTTGCCAATAAAAGAAACCGACAAGATGGAGAAACTAACTAGAACTTACCTCAGGGATATTGTTACACTGCATGGTGTACCAATATCTATTATTTCGGACCGAGATAGTAGATTCACCTCTCGTTTCTGGCAGTCTTTACAAAACTCTTTGGGAACTAGGCTGGACATGAGTACAGCCTACCATCCAGAAACCGACGGACAAAGTGAGAGGACGATTCAAACATTAGAAGACATGTTGCGAGCTTGCGTGATAGACTTTGGAAAGGCATGGGATATTCATTTACCCCTTGTTAAATTCTCTTATAACAACAGTTATCTCACTAGCATAAAGGCTGCTCCATTCAAATCCCTCTATGGCCGCAAGTGCAGATCCCCTCGGTGCTGGGCTGAAGTGGGTGACACGCAGCTAGCTAGAGGTCAAACTCCTGACAGTGCTCTCACTGGTCCGGAAATTATTCGAGAAACTACCGAGAAGATCGTACAAATTCGGGAGCGACTTAAAGCTTCCAAAGATAGACAGAAAAGCTACGCTGACAAACGGAGAAAACCCTTGGAATTCCAGGGTGGTGACCGCGTCTTGTTAAAGGTCTCACCCTGGAAGGGCATGATATGCTTTGAGATAGGACCATTCGAGATTCTTGCCAGAATCGGTCCTGTAGCTTACAAACTTCGACTACCCCAAGAACTAAATAACATTCATCCTACCTTCCACGTTTCGAACTTGAAAAAGTGTCTATCCGACGAGACTCTTGTAATCCCACTCGAGGAAATCGAGTTAAACGAGATCCTCAACTTTGTGGAAGAACCCGTAGAGATTCTGGACAGGGAAGTTAAGAAAACCAAACAAAGCCGTATCCCGATAGTGAAGGTTCGCTGGAATGCAAAACGGGGACCTGAATTCACTTGGGAACGGGAGGATCAAATGCAACAGAAATATCCACATCTTTTTCCCTAGTCTATCTGAAATGCTAATTTCGGGACGAAATTCTCTCTAACGGGGGGATCATGTAACAAACCGTTATTTCAAACCTATGTAATAATGTAGGTCAATTTGTAATTCTTTTTAAAAATAATAAAGAGAAATTTTAGCATACTGTGACCCTCAAAAATAAATTATTAAACAATCTCGATTGGGATGAACCAAGTGATAGATATTGTAACAGAGTTTCTAAAAACATAAAGAACACTAAATCCGAGTTATAACGAAGAAGTTATGACCAATCGAAGATCCGCGACAAAACGAACAAAACACTGTTCAGTGTAAAAACTGAATTTTCAATAAAAGGCTTTTTAGCCTTAACAATATAGATGAAAGTTGTAGTTTATGTTAAACCGTGAACTTTCATAAAAAGAACGGCAAAATTTGACTTCGTATGAGGAAGTTATGATTTTTCTAAGTTTCAGTATAGCAGTGTAAAAACTCAAAATAAAGATCGAGTGATTTTCAGCCACCACAACCTAAACGAGAATTGAAGGTCTCGTCATTAGTAGTACAACGGTAAAAAGACAGACAAAAACGGACATCAGAGGAAGAAGTTATGAATGTTTAACGGATTTTCCTGTCCCGGTCTGTTAAAAATAATAATATTAAAAATAAATTCAAAATTAGCCGATGAAGTCCAAACGAAAGTCGTAGAGTATAATTTTACCTACGCGTGCATATAAGGAACGTCAAAAAATAGAGTTTGTATGCAAAAGTTAAGAATTTTAGAAGTTTTTGGCTCAAAAACCGAGAAAAATCGCATGGTCATCTTTCTGCCACGCCACCCTCGCATGCGAGCCTCCACGTGTCACCTTTTGATAGGACCGAAGTTCGCTGTGTCACCATATGATTGGACCACAGCCGAGGTCCAGTAAGCAGCTGACACCTTCGCATGAGACACCCCCCGGACACCCCTCGGACACCCCTTCGGACACATGCCTTTTTCCCATTGGACCGAAGTTCGGCCTACTCAGAAGCCACCACGTCCGAAGTCTCGCCCTGTGTACCCCTCGCATGACCGATGCGTGTGCTGCTGACTCCTTCCTTCGCCACCTGTTCGAACACGTGGCAGCTTCGCACAGCCTCGCGTAGCCTCGGATCCGAGGCTTCGGCCTATATAAGGCATGCGAGGGCTTCCGAAAAACTTACACTTTTCACCCCAAATTTCATACTTTTTCATATTTTTCACTTCCAAAAACTTATATACAACCCCTAAAGCCTCGGTATCAAGTCGCAAGCCCTAAACAAGCCTGGAAGCCCCGAGATTCCCGAGAAGTTAATCTCTCTCCAGTCGAAACTCTGCTCAATTTAAGCCGGTTTCTCGTCAAACAAACTCCTTTCCGGGAAACGAAACGTTGTCCAAATCACCACTTATCAAGTGAGTTCATACCCCCGTATTTTCATAATTTATACTGTTTTAAGGGGGAATACAAGCATAACACAAGAACTTTGTGTTATAAAATCATGATTTCAAATCATGTTAAAACGACATTAAATCATCAAAAATACTCAAACCATTAAACTCTTTTATAAACTTATATTTTTCCCCAAAGTTCATATATATATATATATATATATATATATATATATATATATATATATATATATATATATATATAAATAAGATTTAAAAGGCTTAGGACTGATAACTCATTATGGGTCCTTTTCCTTGTTTGGATGTGGGCTTATAGTACCGGTTATTTGTCTGAGTGTCGTTTAAATTTTACTTATATATTAAATTGTATATGTATATAAATATAAAAGTTATTTCATCAATTGAAATACCTTTGTACACATGTTGAGCAAGGGTTTACACGCAAACATAGTTAAATACCTATTCAGAAAGTACATATAAATTATAATAGGTATAATTTATGATACATAGAACAATAATTCATGATTCAAGTATATTAGAATACACTGTTTTACAAGAAACAAGGGTTTTGATTCAGAACAAATCAAGGGTTTAAACTTGTCAAATACATGTTCGAAATACTAATTCAAGAACATACTGTCAATCCTTTATTTCAGAATGATTGGGTTTTCATAACTAATATACATGTAACTTCTATATGCTTTTTATGAGACATTCAATTCAGGTTGTTTAGTTCATTTTAGACAACCAAGGTAAAGTCGTGACATTATAACCAGAATCTCCAGCCCGGGGATCGAAACAAGTTGTGTGTAGATCTATATCGGGATTGACAACCCCTCACTCAGGCTGCTAGCTACAGTCACGCATACACGCCAATGAGTGGCAGTTATCAACAGTTTAAACGCCCACAAAGCGTTTGTTTCAGGCCATCCGTCACAGTATGGTTATAATAACTCATTAAAAAGATATTAACAATACGTTAATGTATAAACAACTAAACGAAAGTACACCTTCAAAGTACCAGTTTACAGGATACAAACTACAATGGTTCAATACAGTTTTAATAACAGCTGGTGGAGCCAGGCACACTCTCAGTTACAAGTTTTCATCAAGGAATACAAATACAAAACATTGATACAAAGAGAACGGTTTTATGGGAATAAAACTACTTTTCATATACAACAGAAAATATAGGATATTCTGGAACAGTTTACATATACAAGATACAGAGATACTCTTTCAAACATAAACACTTATGCAATCACTCAACTTTATGTTGATACTCTTTTTTCAAATTACTTGTATTCTCAGGGAAATAATACACTGGTACTCCCCGAGCTTTTTAAGAAGATGAAGCTATATTGAGTCATATCTTCTTTTGTATAATTATTTTGGTTCAACATACAATGATTGAACACATGTAAATACTTATACTTTTTAAATACAATGGTTGTTTGTACTTTGATTACTATGATGCATGTGTTATGATACTACAATTGAAGTCCTCTACCCCCGAATGTTTCCGCCGTCTGGTTTGGGGGTGTGACAGATTGGTATCAGAGCATCATTTATAGTGAACTCAGTATATCAATCCATAAAAGATATACAAACTATAAATACATCGGGGCTAGGAGCTCTGACTACAAGTATACTTTTTAAAGATTTAAGTATTTTTACAAGAAGTATACTAACACCCATACCTACAACTATAGTATCACAGTCATAAGAACTTAAAAGTATTTGGATGTTGAACCCTATAGTCAAACCTGGGCAGTTATGTAATCATATCTGGAATTAATATAGCCTGATCAACTATATTGATTTGAGATAAGACCAACATGTGTTTGGGAGTGATAGTAGTGTTGCGCCATGTCTAAAACTTACCCTACATATTCAGAAGAACTATAGAACAGAACACAAAGATTAAAATACTACGAAGAGTATTTTTCTAACCTTACTTCTAATACAGAACCTATGGCCGAACACAATTTACCTGGAAATCCCTACAATCCACAAGATGTAGACTCAGATGAAGAACCCTTTGAGGATAGCGAATCAAGTGGTACGGATACAGAGCCACAAGTCTGCAACCCTGGAGAGCGTCCCCTGAGACAAGATGAGGCAGAACCCATACCCGAGTGGGGCCAATATATCAACCATTGGAGTCGGCAAGACGGCCAACGCCCTCCCTACGGAATGGCACGAGGTTTCTATAACGTCTCGAGAGGAGGATCAACCGATAGAGCTCTTCCAGTTATAGTAAACCGAATATCCCGACAATTCGATCAATCAAGGATGTCGATCAATCGAATCCTAGAAGTGAATACGGTTGCGCAGGCGAACACTGAAGATATCCTTCGTCTTGACGAAATGCAGGATGACACCCAGCACCATACTGAAGCCCTTCAAAGGCAACTTAATGCTACTGAATCAGAGATAAGAGAATTGAGGGAGCATCAAGCTGCCAAGAAAGGCGCTGGAAGACGCAGGATGAAGCAGGACCCAGTAATCGTCGTAGCAACCGCCGCAAGTAGTGTTCGCACTACTTCTACTTTCTATTTTCTATATCGAATGTATATACTACTTTTCACGATATGTACAAAACCGAGTATCAATAAAACAATAAGCACTTTACTTCAACAAGAGTTAGTACAATTCTCATAAACATCCTATTCCAAAGTTTTGGATCACATAAATGTTCCAGTGTTATTTTTCATGCTTTCAATACGACCGCGAAAATGTTATTTTCGGTAGGTCGGTTTGATGTCGACACTTCCTCAGTATTGTGGTATATTATAGACCTGCTTTATGGTCAAGTGTTCCAGATTACATACACTTAATATACCAATACAGTCGACATGTACATTCATACTCTTTGAAAAATAACCATTCAATTTCATATTATCCTGTTGCAAGTTGTACTTACAGTGGATTTCTATTTCCAATTCTTTACGAAATTCATGTTGAATTAAGTGTTTAGTTCAGAGATATCAAATTCATATTCATTCTTGATATCTCACTATCTTTTTATCTATTGACTTTTATAGAAAAAGATGCCTCCTCGTAGAAATCCAAGACATATCAATATCAATGAAGCACCGACGCCATCCCCACCACCACCTCCTCAATTCGACCCCGCTATGTTCCAAGCGGCGGTCACGGCAGCTGTAGCTGCTGCCATGTCTCATATCCATACTCCTGGTGCTAGTGGGTCGGGAGTTGGTGCACATCCTTCTAAGCATGGCGAAAGTCATGGGCATTCACGAGAGTGCACTTATAAGGATTTTTCTAATGCCAAACCCAGTACCTTTAATGAGATTGGGGGAGTTATGGCACTAAGGCAGTGTATAGAGAAGACAGAAGCAATTTTCGAAATTTGCTCCTGTCCGGAGGGTAGCAAAGTTAAATTTGCTGCCTGTACTTTTTCAGATAGGGCCCTAATGTGGTGGAATGGCCACATTAAGTCACTTACTCTTGTAGTGGCTAACTCTATCAGCTGGGAGAGCCTAAAAGCCATGCTAATGCGGGAATACTCTCCACGAGGGGAAATACAGAAACTGGAGCAAGAAATATGGGGTCTTACAATGGTTGGTTTTGACATATCAACCTATACAGTAGGTTCTGTGATCTGGCAATTCTTTGTCCGGATATGGTTCCTATGGAGAGCAAAAAGATTGAGAGATATATTTGGGTTATGTCGCCCCAAATTCAGTCAAGTGTTTTAGCTTCGAAGCCTATTACTTTTGACAATGCCAAAGAGCTGGCACAATCTCTTATCGACCACGGAAATCGTCAAAATTCTATGGTTTCTGCTCCAGAACAACCCAAGGAGAACAACGACAACAGCAAGAAGAAGGGTTGGAACAAGAGGAAGGGCAAATCTCCTCTGGAACCTGCAAAGAAGCAACAAGTAGTGGCAGTCCATGCTACTACTGTACCTGCCACCATGCCCGCTACTGTACCTGCTGCTGTCCCCTAATAACCTTGCACCAACTAAGCCCTCTGCTGGTAACCTCCCTAAATGCAACAAGTGCAATTTTCACCACAACGGAAATTGCCAAGAAATGTAGTGTCGTAACTACAACAGGAAATGGCATATTGTCCGATTTTGTAGAATACCACCCCAACCACTTAACCAAGTACTTGCCGCTGGAGTAAGCCGAGCATGCTACCAATGCGGTGATGTGGGGCATTTCAAGAAAGATTGTCCAAAAGCTGGAAATGCCGGTGGAGTTGGGAGGATTTTAGCACTGGGTCACGAAGAAGCGGTGGCAGACCCTGCAGTGGTCACGGGTACGTTCCTTCTCAACAATACTTATGCATGCATTCTATTTGATTGTGGTGCTGAGAGGAGCTTCGTGAGCCATAATTTTAAACATCTACTAAATCAAAACTCCCAACCACTAAATGAAACGTTTACAGTAGAAATGGCTAACGGGAAATCTGAATCCACCAACGATATATACATAGGATGTATCCTTACCTTGAATGATTTGCCTTTCCCAATAGACCTTATGCCGGTCTCTATCAAAATTTTTGACATCATAATAGGTATGAATTGGTTGTGCCCCAACTATGCCGACATCCTGTGTTATGAAAGAGCTATTCGTTTGAACTTGCCAACTAATGAAACTCTTATTATCTATGGCGACAAACCCAGAACGAACCTTCAGATCATTTCTTGCATCAAGGCACAGAAGTACCTTCGCAAAGAGTACTGTGCTTTCTTAGCTCACGTCGTAGACAAAAAGCAAGAAGTGAAAGATATCGCTAGCATTCCAGAGGTCTGCAACTTTCCCGATATTTTTCCCGATGATCTTCCAGGAGTACCTCCCGAACGACAAGTCGAATTCCGAATCGACTTAATCCCTGGAGCTACCCCTGTAGCCAAATCCCCTATCGTCTTGCACCTTCTAAAATGCAAGAATTATCCAGCCAGCTTAACGAACTCCTTAGCAAAGGTTTCATAAGACCAAGCTTCTCACCTTGGGGAGCACCAGTTTTGTTCGTAAAGAAGAAGGATGGATCATTCCGCATGTGCATAGACTACCGCGAGCTGAATAAACTTACCATCAAGAATCGATATCCTCTACCTCGCATTGACGATCTATTCGACCAACTTTAAGGTGCGAACTACTTCTCGAAAATAGACTTAAGATCCGGGTATCACCAGTTATGGATTTTGGAGGAAGATATTCCCAAGACCACGTTTAGAACACGTTATGGTCATTACGAGTTTATAGTGATGCCATTCGGATTGACGAATGCACCTGCTGTGTTCATGGACCTAATGAACAGCGTGTGTCGTCCGTTCCTGCACAAATTCATCATAGTCTTCATTGACGACATCCTCATCTACTCAAAAAGCAAAGAGGAACATGGCCAACATCTTCGTCAAATATTACAAACCCTTAGAGCAGAAAAACTCTATGCGAAGTTTTCAAAGTGCGAGTTTTGGATTAGGAAGGTTGAATTCCTAGGTCACGTGGTCAGTTCAGAAGGAATACACGTGGACCCTTCCAAAATAAAGGCAATTGAAAACTGGTCAACACCCAAAACACCTACAGAAATCCGTCAATTCTTAGGTCTTGCTGGCTACTATCGCAGATTCATCCAGAATTTCTCCCGAATCGCTAAACCGCTTACCACCCTGACGCAAAAGGGTGTAACTTTTAGCTGGGGAGAAAAGCAAGAAACAGCATTCCATACACTAAAACAAGCTTTGTGCAGTGCACCGATCCTATCTCTTCCTGAAGGGACAGAGGATTTCGTAGTGTACTGTGATGCTTCTAATCAAGGCCTTGGATGTGTTCTTTTGCAAAGAGGAAAGGTTATATCCTACGCCTCAAGACAGCTTAAGACGCATGAAGTCAACTATACAACACATGACCTTGAACTAGGAGCAGTGGTGTTTGCTCTGAAGATCTGGAGACATTACCTATATGGCACGAAATGCACCTTATCCACGGACCATAAAAGTCTCCAGCACATCTTCGATCAGAAAGAGCTGAACATGAGACAACGACGATGGGCGGTGCTACTTAACGACTACGAATGTGAAATTCTTTATCACCCTGGTAAAGCAAACGTAGTAGCTGATGCCCTTAGCAGAAAAGAATACTCGGGACGCCGAGTAAATTGGTTGACCATGACAATCCATTCACATCTGTCCACACAGATCAAAGAAGCTCAACTTGAAGCCTTGAAACCCGAAAACATGGCAGGTGAAACTCTGAGAGGAATGGATAAGAACTTCGAAGTCAGGGATGATGTAGTCTATTATTTCATGAACCAGATCTGGACACAAAAGTTCCATGGTTACAGAGACGTGGTTATGAATGAAGCACACAAAACCCGATACTCCATTCATCCAGGTTCAGACAATATGTATCTGGACCTTAAGAAACTATACTGGTGGCCTAACATGAAGCCCAAAATCGCTACCTTTGTGGGCAAGTGCCTTACTTGTGCCAAAGTCAAGGTAGAGTACCAGAAACCTTCAGGTTTATTACAACAACCTGAAATCCCTGAATGGAAGTGGAAGCGGATTACAATGGATTTCATAACCAAATTACCCAATACTTCGGGTGGTTATGATACTATTTGGGTAATCGTCGACAGATTAACCAAATCCGCACACTTCTTGCCAATAAAAGAAACCGACAAGATGGAGAAACTAACTAGAACTTACCTCAGGGATATTGTTACACTGCATGGTGTACCAATATCTATTATTTCGGACCGAGATAGTAGATTCACCTCTCGTTTCTGGCAGTCTTTACAAAACTCTTTGGGAACTAGGCTGGACATGAGTACAGCCTACCATCCAGAAACCGACGGACAAAGTGAGAGGACGATTCAAACATTAGAAGACATGTTGCGAGCTTGCGTGATAGACTTTGGAAAGGCATGGGATATTCATTTACCCCTTGTTAAATTCTCTTATAACAACAGTTATCTCACTAGCATAAAGGCTGCTCCATTCGAATCCCTCTATGGCCGCAAGTGCAGATCCCCTTGGTGCTGGGCTGAAGTGGGTGACACGCAGCTAGCTAGAGGTCAAACTCCTGACAGTGCTCTCACTGGTCCGGAAATTATTCGAGAAACTACCGAGAAGATCGTACAAATTCGGGAGCGACTTAAAGCTTCCAAAGATAGACAGAAAAGCTACGCTGACAAAAGGAGAAAACCCTTGGAATTCCAGGGTGGTGACCGCGTCTTGTTAAAGGTCTCACCCTGGAAGGGCATGATATGCTTTGAGATAGGACCATTCGAGATTCTTGCCAGAATCGGTCCTGTAGCTTACAAACTTCGACTACCCCAAGAACTAAATAACATTCATCCTACCTTCCACGTTTCGAACTTGAAAAAGTGTCTATCCGACGAGACTCTTGTAATCCCACTCGAGGAAATCGAGTTAAACGAGATCCTCAACTTTGTGGAAGAACCCGTAGAGATTCTGGACAGGGAAGTTAAGAAAACCAAACAAAGCCGTATCCCGATAGTGAAGGTTCGCTGGAATGCAAAACGGGGACCTGAATTCACTTGGGAACGGGAGGATCAAATGCAACAAAAATATCCACATCTTTTTCCCTAGTCTATCTGAAATGCTAATTTCGGGACGAAATTCTCTCTAACGGGGGGATCATGTAACAAACCGTTATTTCAAACCTATGTAATAATGTAGGTCAATTTGTAATTCTTTTTAAAAATAATAAAGAGAAATTTTAGCATACTGTGACCCTCAAAAATAAATTATTAAACAATCTCGATTGGGATGAACCAAGTGATAGATATTGTAACAGAGTTTCTAAAAACATAAAGAACACTAAATCCGAGTTATAACGAAGAAGTTATGACCAATCGAAGATCCGCGACAAAACGGACAAAACACTGTTTAGTGTAAAAACTGAATTTTCAATAAAAGGCTTTTTAGCCTTAAGAATATAGATGAAAGTTGTAGTTTATGTTAAACCGTGAACTTTCATAAAAAGAACGGAAAAATTTGACTTCGTATGAGGAAGTTATGATTTTTCTAAGTTTCAGTATAGCAGTGTAAAAACTCAAAATAAAGATCGAGTGATTTTCAGCCAACACAACCTAAACGAGAATTGAAGGTCTCGTCATTAGTAGTACAACGGTAAAATGACAGACAAAAACGGACATCGGATGAAGAAGTTATGAATGTTTAACGGATTTTCCTGTCCCGGTCTGTTAAAAATAATAATATTAAAAATAAATTCAAAATTAGCCGATGAAGTCTAAACGAAAGTCGTAGAGTATAATTTTACCTACGCGTGCATATAAGGAACGTCAAAAAATGGAGTTTGTATGCAAAAGTTAAGAATTTTAGAAGTTTTTGGCTCAAAAACCGAGAAAAATCGCATGGTCATCTTTCTGCCACGTCACCCTCGCATGCGAGCCTCCACGTGTCACCTTCTGATTCGCTGTGTCACCATCTGATTGGACCACAGCCGAGGTCCAGTAAGCAGCTGACACCTTCGCATGAGACACCCCCCGGACACCCCTCGGACACCCCTTCGGACACATGCCTTCTTCCCGAGAAGTTAACCTCTCTCCAGTCGAAACTCTGCTCAATTTAAGCCGGTTTCTCGTCAAACAAACTCCTTTCCGGGAAACGAAACGTTGTCCAAATCACCACTTATCAAGTGAGTTCATACCCCCGTATTTTCATAATTTATACTGTTTTAAGGGGGAATACAAGCATAACACAAGAACTTTGTGTTATAAAATCATGATTTCAAATCATGTTAAAACGACATTAAATCATCAAAAATACTCAAACCATTAAACTCTTTTATAAACTTATATTTTTCCCCAAAGTTCATATTTGTATATATATATATATATATATATATATATATATATATATATATATATATATATATATATATATATATATATATATATATAAATAAGATTTAAAAGGCTTAGGACTGATAACTCATTATGGGTCCTTTTCCTTGTTTGGATGTGGGCTTATAGTACCGGTTATTTGTCCGAGTGTCGTTTAAATTTTACTTATATATTAAATTGTATATGTATAAAAATATAAAAGTTATTTCATCAATTGAAATACCTTTGTACACATGTTGAGCAAGGGTTTACACGCAAACATAGTTAAATACCTATTCAGAAAGTACATATAAATTATAATAGGTATAATTTATGATACATAGAACAATAATTCATGATTCAAGTATATTAGAATACACTGTTTTACAAGAAACAAGGGTTTTGATTCAGAACAAATCAAGGGTTTACACTTGTCAAATACATGTTCGAAATACTAATTCAAGAACATACTGTCAATCATTTATTTCAGAATGATTGGGTTTTCATAACTAATATACATGTAACTTCTATATGCTTTTTATGAGACATTCAATTCAGGTTGTTTAGTTCATTTTAGACAACCAAGGTAAAGTCGTGACATTATAACCAGAATCTCCAGCCCGGGGATCGAAACAAGTTGTGTGTAGATCTATATCGGGATTGACAACCCCTCACTCAGGCTGCTAGCTACAGTCAGGCATACACGCCAATGAGTGGCAATTGTTATCAACAGTTTAAACGCCCACAAAGCGTTTGTTTCAGGCCATCCGTCACAGTATGGTTATAATAACTCATTAAAAAGATATTAACAATACGTTAATGTATAAACAACTAAACGAAAGTACACCTTCAAAGTACCAGTTTACAGGATACAAACTACAATGGTTCAATACAGTTTTAATAACAGCTGGTGGAGCCAGGCACACTCTCAGTTACAAGTTTTCATAAAGGAATACAAATACAAAACATTGATACAAAGAGAACGGTTTTATGGGAATAAAACTACTTTTCATATACAACAGAAAATATAGGATTTTCTGGAACAGTTTACATATACAAGATACAGAGATACTCTTTCAAACATAAACACTTATGCACTCACTCCACTTTATGTTGATACTCTCTTTTCAAATTACTTGTATTCTCAGGGAAATAATACACTGGTACTCCCCGAGCTTTTTGAGAAGATGGAGCTATGTTGAGTCATATCTTCTTTTGTATAACTATTTTGGTTGAACATACAATGATTGAACACATGTGAATACTTATACTTTTTAAATACAATGGTTGTTTGTACTTTGATTACTATGATGCATGTGTTGTGATACTACAATTGAAGTCCTCCACCCCCGGACGTTTCGGCCGTCTGGTTTGGGGGTGTGACACATAACACCGTAAGCACGAAGCTTAGTGAGTTCCCCAAAATACCACATACCCAAAATAATAAGCCTCTCATGGCTATAACTCGGCATGGACCCTCCAGTCTCATGCTTCTCCGTGTGGACCCTCCGGTCATGTGTGTCAGTGAGGACCCTTCGGTCTCACAGCTCGGTTTGGACCCTCCGGTCCTGTCCCAGTGGAAACCCTCCGGTCCCACAACTCGGGTTGGACCCTCTGGTCCTATCTCAGTAAAACACAGAATAAAGCATACATATAACACAGAAAAAATGCATAATATCTCATAACTCACCTAAGCACATAAGACCCTCCGGTCACACATAGATACCACTCATGGTAAGTATAGTGAGAAAAACTCACTTCGTAAATAGGCTAAGAATATGTGTACTCCTCGAACACGAATCACCAAAAGTCTAGCCTACATGTAACACACATCTCTAATTAACACTTAAAGATCACAATTTCAAATAACTCATGATAGTCCTTCCTTAGCTCTTAGGATGGGTAAAAGACCATTTTACCCCTCCATGGTCTCCATAAGTCCTGCCTCGACCAAACCCTAAAGTCAACAAAAGTCAACACTCGAGTCAACAGTCCATGTTGACCTGACTCGACGAGTGCACCTATGTGACTCGCCGAGTCCCCATTGTTCCTTAGAACATCGCGAAAAGCCAACTTAACTAGTCGAGTCGTCTCGTTGACTCGACGAGTTACCCATATCCATAATCATCGGGGAAAAGCCTAGTCGACTCGCCGAGTCAGCTCTTTGACTCGTCAAGTCCCTTAAGTCAGTTTCTCATTCAGACTTTTTTAAGGCAGGAAGCAACCCTAAACTCTAGATCAGACCTCCCTAGGCTCGATTATAATGTAAAGCCACAAGCTTTACGTCCATACATGGCACTTAGGGCTTGAAATGCCAAAAACATGATCCATTAAGGGTTTCTTACTCAAAAGCTCTATTATGGCTGAATAAAGCAGGGACCTTTGGACTATAGGGACCTCACAAGGTGCAGATCTGAAGTCCAAATCTCTAGATGAACTCAATACACTCAAAGTCCCAATATTAGATGGAAAAAACCCTAAACTCCATAAACATGAGATCTAACCAACATAATGAGAAAGGTGTGGACTTCTTACCTTCCACAGAAGCTCTGGACGAAATAGCAACGGGTCTAACAGCCCCTTCTCCTTCCTTGCTTGAAATCCTTTCCTTCTCTTCAAAAGATGCAGCAAAACACTCAAGGATTAGCTCACACACTCTCTCTTAGCTCAAATGCCGATTAGGGTTTCACACAGGGGAGTTGGGCAGCTAGTGAGGCGGAAATGAGAACATAAGCTCTCTTAAATAGGCGCCAACCCCGTAGATTAGGGTTTTCATCTCACAGCGCCTACTCGACGAGTCGGCTCTTTGACTCGTCGAATCGGCCATTAAACCCACGTGGCCAATCACGACTCTACTCGACGAGTTGAGGCTCCAACTCATCGAGTTACTCAATAAACCCCATAATAAATATATAAACAGTACACCTGGGAGTCCGGATGTTACAATTATCCCCCACTAGAATCAGACTTCGCCCTTGAAGTCATGCTATGGAAATAACTCTGGGTACTGTTCGCGCATCTCGGACTCCGGCTCCCACGTTCACTCGGATCCCTTCCGATGTTGCCATTGGACCTGAACCAAGGGCACCTCTTTGTTACTCAAAACCTTCACCTTCTGATCTAGAATCGATATCGGCCTCTCAATGTAATTCAGGCTCGCATCCACCTGAATGTCCTCTAGTGGTACCACTGTCTTCTCATCGGCTACACACTTCCTCAACTGAGACACGTGGAAGGTGTTATGTATCTGGCTTAACTCTGCAGGTAGCTCCAACGGTATCCTACCTTACCCACTCTGGCAGTCACCCTGAAAGGACCAATGTATCGGGGCCCTAGCTTGCCCCGTTTCCTGAATCGGATCACCCCTTTCCACGGGGATACCTTCAGAAGGACAAAATCTCTGAACTGGAACTCTAACTCAGATTGTCTCTCGTTTGCATAACTCTTCTGACGACTATGGGCCGTTAGTAACCTCTGTCTGACTTGCTGAATCTGCTCGGTTGTCTTGAGCACTATCTCAGTGCTCCTCATCACTCTCTGCCCCACCTCTCCCCAACAGATGGGAGTTCGACATCTCCTTCCATATAGAAGCTCGAAGGGAGGCATGCCGATACTGGAATGATGGTTGTTGTTATAAGAAAACTCAGCCAAGGGAAAATAAGTGTACCAACTTCCACCGAAGTCCATAACACATGCACGCAACATGTCGTCGAGCGTCTAAATCATTCACGCACTATGTCTGTCTGTCTGTGGGTGGTAAGTTGTACTGAAGTGCAACTGGGTACCCAACTCCTCATGAAACTTCTTCCATAACCTGGAAGTAAAACACACATCCCGATCTGACACTATCGATGCCGGCACCCCATGTCATGCCACCACCTCTCGTACGTAGATCTCAGCCAACCTTTCTGCAGAAGAGCTCTCACTGATAGCAAGGAAATGATTACTTTTAGTCAACCGGTCTACAATCACCCAAATCGCGTCAACCCCACGCGCAGTCCTCGGTAACTTGGTGATAAAATCCATGGAAATTTGTTCCCACTTCCACTGGGGAACCTCTAGTGGTTGCAGCTTGCCATGAGGACACTGGTGCTCGGCCTTAACCCGACGACAGGTCAAGCACCTCTCAACTAACCATGCCACATCTCTCTTCATACAGGGCCACTAGTAATCTCTCTTCAGATCCAAATACATCTTCGTGGCTCCTGGATGGATCGAGAATCTGGAACTATGCGCCTCCTCGAAAATTACACGGCGAGCTCCACCTGTATAGGGCACCCAAATCCGCCCATGGAAAGTCATAAACCCACGACTGTCCGTCACAAACTCAGAAACCAGCCCAATCACACTCTCTCTCTCTTGCGGTTCTCCGGTCTCACAGCCTTCACCTGGGCCTCTCGAATGGTATCTAAGACTAGAGTCATCACCGTCATCCTCATACACACGTCCCGGATCGGAGCACTCTCGGCTCTGCGACTTAAGGCATCGGCTACCACATTAGCCTTGCATGGGTGATATAAGATCTCGCAGTCGTAGTCCTTCACTACATCCAACCATCTCCTCTGTCTCATATTCAGGTTGGACTGATCCGTCAGGTACTTCAGACTCTTATGGTCCGTGTATATGGTACACCGGACACCATAAAGATAGTGGCGTCAGATCTTGAGGGTGAACACCACAGCCCCCAACTCTAAATCGTGGGTGGGATACCTCGTCTCGTGAGGCTTCAACTGCCTCGATGCATATGCGATCACGTGTCCCCTCTGCATCAACACCCTCCCATCCCTGATATAGAAGCATCACAGTAAATTATGAAATCCTCCACTTCCTCGGGAAGGGCTAACACCGGGGCTTCGCACAATCTCTGGTGAAGAGTCTCAAATGAGGCCTGCTGCTCGGGCCCCCAAGCAAATGTAACACCCTTCCGGGAAAACCTGGTGAGAGGAACAGCGATCTTGGAGAAGTCTTTGATAAACCTCCGATAGTAACCGGCCAGACCCAGAAAACTCCTAATCTCGGACGGAGATCTCAACACCTCCCAACTCATAACTGGCTCAATCTTGGCGGGGTCGACCAATATCCCATTCTGATTAACGAGATGTCCCAGGAACTGGACCTCTCATAACCAGAAATCACACTTGGAGAATTTGGCATATAGACTCTCCGACCTCACAACTCCAAGAACCTCTCTAAGATGCTCCTCGTGCTGCTCCCTGGACCTCGAGTACACAAGAATATCATCGATGAACACGATCACCGATCGATCCAACATGGGCCTGCACACCCGGTTCATGAGGTCCATGAACGCCGCTTGTGCGTTGGTGAGCCCGAACGGCATCACCACAAACTCGTAGTGCCCATAACGAGTCCTAAAGGCCGTCTTCGGAATATCCTCTTCGCAAACCCTCATCTGATGATATCCAGACCTCAAATCAATCTTGGGGAACCAAGATGCCCCCTGCAACTAATCGAATAAATCGCCGATCCTCGGAAGTGGATAACGGTTTTTGAACGTCAGTTTGTTCAACTCCTGGTAATCAATACACATCCGGTGTGAACCATCCTTTTTCTTGAACAAAAGGATCGGAGCTCCCCACGGTGAGATACTTGGTTTGATGAACACTTTCCCCAGTAGCTCCTGCAGCTGTGAGGATAAATCCTGCATCTCTGGCTGCGCAAGGCGATAAGGTGCCTTGGCAATAGGCGCCGCGCCCAGAATCAAGTCAATCCAGAACTCCACCTGCCTCTCGGGAGGCACACCCGACAACTCCTTGGGAAAAACATCCGGAAACTCGCACACTATCGGAACCTTGGAGATAAAACTCGGTCTCTCTGTAGCAACCCGCGTATCCATCACGTACGCCAGAAAACCCACACAACTCTGCTGTAGACTCTGTCTCGCTCTGGCGGCAGAGCAAAAAGCTGATCCGGATCTGGTACCCTCGCCATACACCGTAAGCACTCCCCCACTAGGCTCTCGTATAGTCACCATCTGACGCTCACAGTCGATCACAGCTCCAAACCGACTTAACCAGTCCATACCCACTATGACACATACATCACCCATCGCGATCGGTACCAGGTCTATCGATAACTCAACACCAAAAATCTCTAGTACACATCCTCGGAATACATCAGTAGCGAAAACCGTATGCTCGTCGGCTATAGAAACTCTTAGAGGTCGACTCAACGCCTCTCGCTCGACACTAAGGTGACAACTAAAAGCTAAGGATATGAAAGATCGACTCGCACCCGAGTCAAACAACACCAGAGCAAGTACAGAACTCACAAGAAAAGTACCTATACACAGTACAATATAAGTATAAACAATCTCAAATGACATAAATAAGGAGATACGTACCAGCAAAAACATCAGGCGCGGCGCGGACCTCCTCCGCTGTTAGCTGAAATGCTCTCCCACGAGCCTTCGGAGGCTCGACCTTCCCTAGCCTGCTATCAGTAACACGCAAAGCAGCAGGAGTGGTAGTCTGGGTGGATCCCTGGGTAAGCTGAGGACATTCGGCCTTCCGATGGCCGGTCTGGTTGCAGTGAAAGCAAACAGAAAATCCCTTAGGGGCAGTCCCTCGCCATGTGCCCATCCTTGCTGATTTTGTAGCAAATCCCTGCCCGGCAAGATCCATTGTGGGTCTTGCCGCACTTGCTACAAGCGCGGTCCCTCTGCCCTCCAGTCCTCGAATCAGCGGGCTTAGCCCGCTTAGACGCCTGATGCGACTGTGTTAGTCTCCTATCTTTCCCCTGCTGCTCTCCCTCCTCTCTGGTCTAAATCTCCAACTCAATCTCCCTCATCCTGGCATTGGTCAGCAACTCAGCCAATGTCCGATAAGACGAGTTCGCCATGAACTCCCGAATATCCCTCCTCAAAATGCTCAAGTACCGGCTCACACGTGCCTGCTCAGTGGACACGTTCTCAGGGCCGAACATCGCCCTCTCATGGAACATCCTAGTAATCTTAGTCACCGACTCTGTCTTCTACTTGAGAGACAGAAACTCCTACGCCAAACGTTCCCTCTCCACCTGGGGAACATACTCATCTCGAAACAACTTGGTGAACCTCTCCCAAGTCACTGCAACATGATCTGCAGGGGTAAAGTCAGTCGTCACAAACTTCCACCAATCGTTCGCTCCCAAGCAAAGCTGGTTTAGGGCGAACCGGACTCTCAGGTGCTCTGGGCATGAACAAGTATAAAATCACCCCTCAATATCAGCGATCCATCTCATGGAAGCAATCGGATCATGTGTCCCATCGAACTCTGGTGGCTTCGTGTTGCTGAACTCCCGAAACAACAACGAGTCACCTCCCTGTGGCCTAGCAGCAACAACAGTTGCAATGGCTGCAGCAGCAACGAGTCACCTCCATGTGGCCTATCGCTCGTCAAACGTCTTAATCAGGGTGGTTTTAATAGAATCAAACATCTCAGGAATCTCCGCTCGTATAGCTGCGGCCAACTCCTCAAGAATCATCCTGCGAATCTCATCATCACTAGTCCCACTGCCTCCCGGGTTGTGGCGTATACCCACCATGATGTCTCTGAAACACAACACAAAAATCATCAGAGACTCGTTCGAGCATACTCACACTCGATCACTCATCCCTACTTGCTCCTTAGCATTCTAAGGATTCTTACTTGGATGGCATATAGATCCGGTGCTTTCAGTAGTATGGGCCCAATAGTACCTTCCACACCAACCTGTAGTCATCCTAAGTCCTCCTCCTAGGATTCTAATTCACAAGTACTCGACCCCTCACACATATCAGGATACTCTCTCAGTAGGCTACTCACATGTTCATCTAGGTATCTCTTCCTAGATTATCTCTCGACTCAGAACTCAGCACATACTCAGAGCGAATAACAGATAACACTGATAAAAAGCATCTCCTAGGCTAAGGCATCACAAATCAGGCAACTCTAGCCCTAGAATATGAAATAACTAGCCTACTCTCTAGCTTGCATCTCTATATCACATAAGTATCTCATAAATATCTCGAAAAGTAAAGAGTTAAGGGTATTTTAGGAAACCACCGTTCGGGCTCTGGCTGATTGTACACACTGCTCCTTCTCGTTCTCTCTTGAAATCTCTTACTCGATTTAGAAAAAGCATTTCTTTTGAAAATTTTTCTCAAATCCTCAGTTTGAGTCCAAACATACCCGAAGGTGTATCCGAATCCCTCAAACCAAGGCTCTGATACCAACTTGTAACACCATAAATTTTTAAACCAAAATTTTCAATTTTAAAAGCACAATAAACTCATATATTGTATTTCACAAACCACATGTATCTCAAAATGTCAACAACAAAACCATAATAAAGTCAAATCCCAGAATCCTCAATATAGTCTCGAACAAGTGTGTACAATCATGCCGGCGCCTCCCCGCGGTCCTGAGAAGTACCTGAAACACATCACACATAACATGGTAAGCACGAAGCTTAGTGAGTTCCCCAAAATACCACATCCACAAAATAATAAGCCTCTCATGGCTATAACTCGGCATGGACCTTCCAGTCTCATGCTACTCAGTGTGGACCCTCTAGTCATGTGTCTCAGTGAGCACCCTCCAGTCTCACAACTCGGTTTCGACCCTCCAGTCCTGTCCCAGTGGACACCCTCCGGTCCCACAACTCGGTTTAGACCCTCTGGTCCCATCTCAGTAAAACACAGAATAAAACATATATATCACACCGACAAAATGCATAATATCTCATAACTCAAATAAGCACATAAGACCCGCCGATGACACATAGATACCACTCATGGTAAGTATAGTGAGAAAAACTCTCCTCGTAAGTAGGCTAACAAAATGTGTACTCCTCGAACACGAATCACCAAAAGTCTAGCCTACATGTAACATGCATCTCTAATTAACACTTAGAGATCACAATTTCAAATAACTCATGATAGTCCTTCCTTAGCTCTTAGGATGGGTAAAAGACCATTTTCCCCCTCCATGGTCTCCATAAGTCCTGCCTCGACCAAACCCTAAAGTCAACAAAAGTCAACACTCGAGTCAACAGTCCATGTTGACCTGACTCGACGAGTGCACCTATGTGACTCGCCGAGTCCCCATTGTTCCTTAGAACATCGCGAAAACCCAACTTAACTAGTCGAGTCGTCTCGTTGACTCGACGAGTTACCCATATCCATACTCATCGGGGAAAAGCCTAGTCGACTCGCCGAGTCAGCTCTTTGACTCGTCGAGTCCCTTAAGTCAGTTTCTCATTCAGACGTTTTTAAGGCAGGAAGCAACCCCAAACTCTAGGTCAGACCTCCTTAGGCTCGATTATCATGTAAAGCCACAAGCTTTACGTCCATGCATGGCACTTAGGGCTTGAAATGCCAAAAACATGATCCATTAAGGGCTTCTCACTCAAAAGCTCTATTATGGTTGAATAAAGCAGGGACCTTTGGACTCTAGGGACCTCACAAGGTCCAGATCTGAAGTCCAAATCTCTAGATGAGCTCAATACAATCAAAGTCCCAATATTAGATGGAAAAATCCCCAGACTCCATAAACATGAGATCTAACCAACATAACGAGAAAGGTGTGGACTTCTTACCTTCCATAGAAGCTCTGGACGAAATAGCAACGAATCTAACATCCCCTTCTCGTTCCTTGCTCAAAATCCTTTCCTTCTGTTCAAAAGATGCACCAAAACACTCAAGGATTAGCTAACACACTCTCTCTTAGCTCAAAGGCCGATTAGGGTTTCACACAGGGGAGTTGGGCAGCTGGTGAGGCGGAAATGAGAACATAAGCTCTCTTAAATAGGCCCCATCCCCATAGATTAGGGTTTTCATTTCACAGCACCTACTCGGTGAGTCGACTCTCTGACTTGTTGAGTCGGTCATTAAACCCACGTGGCCAATCACGACTCTATTCGACGAGTTGAGGCTCCAACTCGTTGAGTTACTCAATAAACCCCAAAATAAATATATAAATAATATATACCTGGGAGTCCGGAGGTTACATAAACCATATAATACAGGTAGAACACTAACTCTACTGGAACGTCTAAGAGGTATGGACTCGTCAATCAGTTCAACCGGAGTTTCCTCCTCAGGTTGAGTGCCAACGTTAGAGGTTCCTTCATCGCTTGATTCTTGAAGCTCTTGAAGATCAATTTGCCTCCCATTGTCCTCTTGGTATATGAGTTCTTGCTCTCGGAAAATGCATTTCCTCGCAACGAAGACAACATTGTCACTCGGTCTATAGAAGAGATATCCAAAGGAATTTTACGGTTAGCCGATGAAAATACACCGCTCACTACGAGGTTCGAGCTTGTCACGAGTCTCTCATCTTACGAAAGCCTCGCAACCCCAAACCTTGATATGTGCCAACGAGGGAGCTTTCCTTCTCCACATCTCGTGAGGTGTTTTGTCAACCTTCTTAGTTGGGAGTAGATTAAGGATATGGGCGGCAGTCTCTAAGGCATACCCCCAAAATGAGATAGGTAACGAAGCCCAACTCATCATGGAACGAACCATGTCCAACAAGGTTTGATTGAGCCTCTCAGCCACACCATTCAACTGCGGTGTCCTAGGTGGCGTCAATTGCGAAACAATTCTGCATTCCTTGAGGTAGTCGTGGAATTCCATACTAAGGTACTCACCTCCTCGATCGGATCAAAGCATCTTAATTTTGCTGCCCAACTGATTCTCCACTTCTTGCTTAAACACTTTGAACTTTTCAAAGGTTTCTGAATTGTGCTTGATTAAGTAGATATACCCATATCTGCTATAATCATCGGTAAAAGTCACATAGAAGCGGTTCGCATCCCTTGTGGTGGATCTAAAGGGCCCACATACATCGGTATGTATGAGATCCAATAAACCCTCACCCCTTTCACAAGTGTCAGTGAAGGGTGACTTGGTCATCTTTCCAAGTAAACAAGAATCACACGTGTCATCTGTTGGATTAGGTGTCAAAGCCTATAACTATAATTGGTATGTACTTGACCCGAGAGTAGCATGGTCCATTTGGGTTGCATATCATCAGGACAATTTGTTAGGATGGACTTTTGAGAAGAGGTTATTTATGATTTAATAATATATTATAATTTCTAATATATGAATATGAAATCATATGATTTAATTAGTATTGATCAAGAATTGGTTTGGAATTCATTTAGTGATCAAAAGAGACTAATTAAATCAATGAGGACTGATTGTGTAAATTAGTTATATTTATATGTGTTGGGCCATTGATCCATGTTGGACTAAGTTTATGTATAGATACATAAAGAGTTGGGCCACATGAACCATGGATCATAAACCTATGGATATGGGTTAGGGTTAACCCATGACCCTAGGAATCCTACATATAAATATGTGACTCCATAGCCAAAATCATAGACTACTAGTTCTTGGAGTTCATGGACGATTTTGGGTTCAAGATTCTCTCTCAAAATGTCATCCTTTGTCCTAGATGTGTTGTGATTCCATTTGAGGCATTCACACTATTACTGCTAAGTTCTTAAAGGCCAAATACATCAAGGATAGCAAGCTACAACAAAAGGTATGTTATCGAACTTGTTTTATTACCCAAGTATCAAAGCTTTGTATGCTAGTTAAGGTAATACCTTGGAAAATGAAATTTTGCATGTATAATAGAGAAAACATAGATCCAAGGTATTTAGGGTTGCATGTACACCTTAGGAGTGTTAGAATGATCAAACCCCATCAGTGGTATTAGAGCCTAGGGTTGTTTTCAATTATACTTGATGCAACTTGTTGTTTAAGCTTCAAAAATCAATTTTCAGCTGTTCTAGACAGTGGACTCGCCGAGTCCCAACACAATTCTGACCAACTCGCCGAGTTTGTTCTTGCACTCGACGAGTTGGTGCTCCAGAATGTAGATTTTCGATGTTTTTGGCTAGAATTGGACTAGTATCATTACCCTAAGCTATTTTTGAACTTATAAACCTATTTTTTTAATGTGGTAATGATCATTCTTATCCAATTTATAAGATAATTGTCAAATTTTCATGTTTTGTATTAGTTTATATGATTATGCTAATTACATGAAATTTGTTTGATATGAATTATCTTGTTCATATGAGTTGAATCTAGATCACGGGCATTATTTGACATGGTTGTTAGTTTATTTGATGATCTTTATGGCCTTTAATGTACTCCATAACTTGTCCTCAAGTTATGGAATGTGAAAATTTTTTCTTTTAAAGAGTTCATTAAACTCATAGGTTATGGTCTTGAAGAGTCTTTTTCCATAAATGTTTTTATGAACTCCATAACTTTTCCTCAAGTTATGGATTTTGAAGAGTCTTTTCATTAAAGTATATATTAAATCCACATGTTATGGATTCCAAAAGTTTTTGAATAGTTCAAAACTTGCCCTCAAGTTTTGGAATTTGTAAAGTTTCACTTTTTGAATACTTTAGTTCCAAACCCTAAAATTTTAAAAGTTTAAAATTCAACCCTTATACTATTATAATATTATAGGTTTAATATTTATATATATGTATAAGAGTAAAGTTAGTCTTACCGCTAGTAGGCCTCATTCACGAAGCCGGTCTATAAGGGGGGTATAAGGTTACTGCCTATAAAATGGCAGTTTAATGGGTGTTCACTCTCACCCACCGCTTGCTTGACTGGTGTAGGGTTGTTAGCCGAACGGGTTTGACTAACATTTAAATTCTCATTAAAAGTATAATGAAATACTAAGTAACTAAGCACTTATAAATTCCCAATCTTAGTTACTTAGGAAAATGTGAATTTGGTGCTAACCCATGAAATTGCACTTTGCACCTTGTTAAGTCGTTAGTGGAGCGCGTGTGGTTAACCGGCACACTAATCTGGGACTGAAAGTGCGTGGCAAAGGGTAGCTTGATGTTAACCATAGATCAATGGAGCGTGTGTGGTTAACCGGCACATTGATTAGGTGGTTGTAACATTGGGTGTACCAAGCTAATTTGCATGGTTATTCACACCTTGTTTGTGATCCTCGGAATCCCAGTTACAAACTTGGTGGGCACAATCGAGATTTAAACATGCCATTGAAGTGTTCAATGAATCTCAAAGGATCTCGGAGTTTCAATCCATTTAAAACTTAACCCACAAGTTCTAGGTCACTCAAAGCCCTATTGGTAGGAAGGAAAGTCTGTATGTGCTCACGTCTTGGAGATGAAGTCACATATTAACAAGTTGGGAGAGTTGGGTGTCGAAGTCTCAAGGAATTTGACTAATGACTGGATTCTTCAATCACTTTCAGAGTCATATAGTGAGTTCATTAAGGACTACTATGTGACGGACCACGACATGACCCTTAATGATCTTACCTATTTTCTTGTTGCTGCTGAATCAACAATGAATTGGTGCACTGGTAAAGCAAATTTGATTGGAAGATCTACTCTCCAAACTTCCATGGACATTGACAATGGTAACATTGGAAGTCCATAAAAGCTTTCTCTTACCAATGGAAAGGGATCGGCCATGGTCAAGTCATTTGACCAAATGGTAAAGATAAAGGCTAAGTCTGAGATAGTCCCATGTACCATTCCAAAGAGTCCATATGTTTCTATTGCCAAGAGAAGGGACATTGGTTGCGAAACTGCCGTATCTACCTGAAGGACCACAAGGATGGTAAAGTCAGAGTGTATGACTCTGCTTCAGGTAAGTCCACTATCTAACTCTATTAAGTTCCTATTTGGAGATTCTTAATACATGATGTAATGTAATTACATTTTGATGTTTTGAAGAATCGAAGAATTGAAAGGAAGCTTAAAGGAAGAGTATACTGAGTCTGATCACGAAGAGATGGATTTCGATCGCATGGTTCGATGATCAGATTTGTGAGCTGTTGCTTAAGAGTTATGATAGATTGCTTAGGAATAGATAACAACATATTTTCACTTGTATTTGCATTGTAAGGATAAGTTTTCCGCAATTTTTATAAATAAAGGAAAATTTTTGAAATTTATCTTATTTTTAAAAAATTTCCTTACAATGGCTTTTGTGAAAAATTCTTGTTTATAGGATTCGATTGATAGCGATATTAAGAATATGGATTTGATTCTTTCGTTTGTGCTAGTGTCGAGAATTTGCCAAATAAGGAAAGATTCTCATCACCCAAGTTTCAGTTGGATAGAAACTTGGAATCATGCAACTTGTATTGTGTGATGAATGAGAACCTTCATCTTTGGGAAATTAAGACTAATTCTTTGTTCACATGTTTATGTGAGTCAAGTGAAGGACTAGGGAATCGGGTACACTAGGTGTGCACTGGTCAAGTCCACCACAGAGAACGATAAGACTATTCGTCATGATTTACTAAAGTTTAGTAAATATGGTTATGCTTACAAGTTTAAGTATAATTCTGAAACATTGGAAAAGTTTCAATGTATGGAAGAACGAATGAGAAGAATCAAATTGGGCAGAAAGATAAAAGTTTCTCCAATCTGAAAAGATGGGAGAGTACTTGAGTACGTGTTTTATGATCATCTTAATGATTTTGAAAACCATGTCACAATTGATCCTCCAAGGATATCTTAGTGCATTTGTATGGCTAAGCAGAGGAATCGTGAATTGTTGAAACGGTAAAATCAAGAAGATGAGTCATACTTCGTTCCAAAACAAGTCTTAGAGTCATACTCCAAGATTGAGCCTTGAGTGACATAATCTTAAGAAAGGTTTAAAACACTTATCAAATGTAGAGTAAAAGTTTTCTACTCTTGTACATTTGAAATTGGTAAGTTGTGATGTATTGGATAAGACAAAGACCAACTAAGACCAATTGTGTGAAGTGTTTGTCTTGATAAGAATCTGCACTAACTCTTGAATATTTGTTTGTCAAGGAATGGTTCTTGATAAGAGAGACTTAAATGTCAAGAAGTCAGTGGGAGTCTTAAGGATCTTGACAAGTTTCAAGAACTAATCAAGAATAAAACCTATTGTTTATCACTAGCACACGACTTGAGGTTTGTAACCTATCGTGTTGACATATTCTTGTTTCTGTGCCCATTCCAGTAACGTTGACTATGCATGTGAGTACTACGAGTTCTCAGTTGTTTGCATAACAACCTTGGAAGCAATGGTAGGCCCTTGTGCTGCCAGATGGCAATAAATTAAGATTGAACAAGTTCAGTCCATATGAGTTTGGATTTGTCACTAACCTTGTCTTGTGATTATGGTTATGACAAATTCACATGGATAGGAACACATACACCAAAAAATCTAAGTGTCATGAGGTTCCTATCAAATTCTTGAAAATGATTGTGAGGAAGCGCTTTCACTAAGTAGATTTTAAGGAGATAGCAATTGTGATATTTGCATTCTCAAATTCGATTATGATTACGACATCCCTTTTCATAATTCGAATTATGAGAAATGACAAAAAGTCTAAACATTTGAGACTTATTGCTATAAGTTCTTAAATTGTTTAGACACACATGTGAGCTATCTAAGGAAAGGTGTATGTTTTTTAGAAGCCTAGTGTGACAACCGTCAAATTCCAGTCAAAGTCAAAGTCAACAAGTCAAACCGGTCAAACTTAACTAGGACTAGTATGATAAAAGTTATTCTATAAAAATGTGCATTGGTATGCCAAGAATTCAAGTGTTTCGGATATTTTATGTGTTTAGCAATGTACAACCCTAAGAAGGGAGTTAAATGCATCAAAACACGACTATGGACCCTTTTGGGGACATAAAACAATCATAAACTTAGCATAACGTGGTTCACGAACCTTGCATTGCGAGATTATTCAATAATAATGGCTAAAATTAAATCTCTCCCAAATCTCTCCCATATCTCTCTCAAAATCTCTCTTAAATTTTTATAGTCAACCTGGTCATCCCGACCCTTAACTTGGCCAAAAACCGCTTGAAACGGGAAGTTTATGTGAAAAACAACCATTTAGGACCGAAACCCTTCTTAAGGACCGAACCCCCTTAGAGGCGAACCTCTTAGAGCCGAACCCTGCTAAGACCAAAACTTCCTTATTTGGACCGAACTTAACCTTGGGACTGAACTGCATAGACCGAAGGTCCCCTTCAGAACCGAATCGAAGTCAACTAGGACCGAAACCTCTCGCAGCCGAAATAAACCGAGCCCTTTGTCCATTTCGGTTCCCTCTCACCTTCGGACCCGAGACCCACCCTTCGGACCCAAGCCTTACCTTCAGTTCCTTCTTCTCCCTACTCCCGGTTCTCATCTCCTAAGGACCGAACCTTGCAGGTTCGCTCCTATTGTCCGGTTTTCGACTACTTTCGCCTCTTAAGCCCGTTTTTTACGGGGATTTTTCACCAAATTCATATTTTTATCATTTTAAACTCCCTAAACTCATAATTTATTCATTTCTCAAGGATTTATTAATTATAAATCATTATTTTACAATAAAGGAAATAACTTAGAGTATCAAGTGGGTCAAGTGTGCCCACTTGCCCTCCATGTGTCATCTTCTCATTAGCCCAATCTTATCCACACCACACAAACCAAGGCAAACATCCTATCAATCTTGCAAATTGCTGCAGCAACATCTATATAAAGAAATTGCTGGAGGATTTGGTGGTTCACTTTGATCACTTCCAAAACTTATACACTTTCTTACCTCTCTAGAGAGCCTCTTTTTCTCTCTACTTCCAACCACTTTGTGAAAGTGTTCTTGAGCTAACACTTCACTTTTTGGTAAGTATTTCATCTAGACTCAAGTGTTATTCCATATTTTCATAACACTCTTGGATCATCTACACACATTTTAACACCAAAAATCGTTCTTAGGATCATCCAAACTTTCACGTGTTCATCAAGTGATCTCGACTTGATACTCCTCGTCTTCGACCTTCCAGTCTTCAAGAAATCACACAAGGTGAGTTCATACCCCTACATTTTCTAGTTTTCTTTAGTTTTCAGGGGGGGAATACAAGTTAAAACACCAAAACATATTTAAAACTTAACTTGACAGCCTACAACAGAAAAGTTGTGACCTGTTCACGAACTGTTTTACCCAACTTAAACTTAATATTTTTCAAAACTGATTAATATGCAAATAGTTCAGGTTTATACCTTTAAAGTGACTACTTTCACATCTCCATACGATTGTTCTACGATTTATGGTGATTTTTACAAAACTGTCTATCATTGCAGTAACAAAATCGGACCAGGTTGTGAAGATGAACATTTTCACACTGGTTTGAGACAACCTAAAAATTATAGGAAAATTTATGAACATAGTAGACTCTTTTTCCAAACTCTCCGAGTTTACGGATTCAGTTTTTGACTTACGATGATGTTTCTATAAATATTCTAAAACAGTGACAATTAAGGGTAAAACTGTCAAAACAAGTTTAAGAGTATTCACACCTTGTAACATGCTGAGCAAGGTGTGTAAGATTTTATACTTAGTCTTTTCAATGTCATTTTATTGAAATACAAAGCCATGCATAACAAAGTTTCATTTAAAACATAAAACACTCTTGATAAACAATAATAGGTATAGTTTGGAAACCTCGTTTAACAAGGAAACATTAATACAATCGATTTACAACACGGGTATTTCATTACAAACTACGTGAACATGTTAATGAATAAATTTGTGAGACATTCACCTTCAGGTACTCTTAAGTACAACTGAAAAGTCCTGTAGTTATAGCCAGAATCTCTGGTAGGGAGAGCGTGATAGTTGTGTATAGATCTATATTGGGTCTGACAAACCCGCACCTAAGCTACTTGCAACAGCTAGACCGGCAGGTCTGGGGTGACAAGTGTCATAACATTCCGACGCTTGAAGAATGTCGAGTACGAGGTCTTCGAGTCTTAGCATGGTTATAACAACTCACATGGGGAATTAACAAAACACACAGTTCACGGGAATTTAAGGATTTCACAAAAAGGAGTTTTATTTAAATATAAAACCACACATAAGTATGACGATTTACTTACATATACTAAGTCTTGGTTCAGTTAAGACTACAACAAACCTTTTAGAAAATATTGGGTTCCCTGGAAACAAACTTGTAACAAACTTTAAGAAACAACATCCATTTTTCATTTATAAATTGCTTATGAACTCACCAGCTTTAATGCTGATACTCTTTAAAAAACAACTTGTATTCTCAGGTATTCAGTAATACATGTAACCACAAGATTTTTGAAGGCAAGACGCTAAGGCGCATATTTCTTTTGAACTATTTTGGCATCATATGTAATTTATTTGGAAACATGTAATTTTGAAACGATGTAACCTTTTAAATTATATTTATGATGGTTGTGTTTGCTTTCTTCACTATGGTTATGATACTGAGCATGACGTCCTCCGCCCCCGAACGTTTCTGCCGTTCCGGTTTGGGGGTGTGACAGATTGGTATCAGAGCTTTGTTTATAGTGAACTAAATATATCGAACCACGTAAGATATACAAACTATAAATACAACGGGACAAAATTCTCTGACGTAGCTTTTCAAAAGTACTTTAAAAATAAAAATTCATATTTTTATAAAAGTACACGCACAATCGCACTCATTAATTCAGTATCATAATGGCAATAACAAAAAAGTATCGAGACAAGTTGGGCACCATGATCCAGCTTCGGGGTATGAAGTGAGATCTTGGATGAATATAGCCTGATCAACTATATTTAGCCAAGGTATGACCAACGTATGCCGAAGAAGAATCTCGTACAGGCGCAATGGCAGGATTTCACTTGCCGGGTGATCCCTATTTCCCCAACCAAGGGAATGTCGGTTGGATTGTGGAAGACCCAGAGGAAGATACCGAAGAGGAACCCATGGAGGATGAAGAACCTATCGAGGAGGAAGAATCAGTAGACGGTGAAGAGGAAGAAGACTCAGATGGAACCGACTCCGAACCTGAATTCTACGATCCACACCCTGCCCCTATCCCTCCGTAACACTTCCAATGCCCGACGCCCCAATGGGCCGAAACTATACATCGATGGAGCCGAGAGCAAGGTCATCGACCTCCCTATGGCATGTAACGAGGTTTTTACGACCTCGGCCAAGGAGGGTCAGCCGATAGAGCCCTTCCTATCATGGTTCACCGTGTCGCACGCCACGAGGAGCAAACCAGGGTAAAAACCCGACATCTCATGGAAGTTGGTGCCACCAGCCAAGTCAACTCCGTTCGCCTTCGCCGTTTGGATGATGACCACGATCGGACTCGAGACCGCACCGAGCTTCTTCGACGGGAAATGGCCGCGACCCGATCTGAAGTGCGAGAACTCCAAGAACACCGAGCCACTTTAGAAGGACGTCTGGCTGAAGCAGAGCGCCAAGCGGCAGAATCCAGAGCTGAAATGAGGGAGATAAGGAACTTCGTGTCTTCATTTTGTGATCCTCAGAGCTTCAACCGCCGCAAGTAGTGTTTGCACTGCTCGCTTCAGTTTAATCTAGTTTTGCGGATAAATATTACTATTGTTTTCTAGTATTTTATGTCCGATCTCACAATTTAAGTGTTTATACTCCTGGGATCTGTTAGGCTGTCAGAATTTTTCCATACATTGATGTAGCATAGACCCTTATAGGGTCAAGTTTTCCCCAATATTGTATACTAAGTTATATCAATGAAATTGACGCGCTATTTGTTTTATTGGGAACATTACATCAAGTCCATGAAAGGGATTGTTTTCAGACTAAATTTACTGGTGTCCAATTTATGATTGTTTGATGTATAAATCAAAGTTATGTATAATTAAGACCATGTCGACCTAGAAATGGTGGTTCCGCCTTGGATCCTGTTCCTTGTTTGGTTGTGGGCCCAGGGCTGACCCATTAGATTCGAAAGTTTATTTAATCTTAATTATATATATATATATATATATATATATATATATTATACATCAAACGATTGATGGGCCCGGTATGAATTCTATCACAGACATTTCATGTGAATTAAAACTATCAAAATTCATAAAGTCTATATTTCATTATCTATAGACCTCTAGTATGAATGTAATCTTAGAACATCTTTACAAGTCGGAATCATGATGCATATAAAGTACTAATAATGTTTAGTTTTAACTCTCGACTTGGGAGTGTTATCAAAGACTTATTGTCTTTTCATTCTTGATATGGCAGAAGATGACACCTCGTAGAAATCCTAGACGTGGCAGCGCCGCAGGAGCTGCAGCGCCACCACCATCACCACCCCCTCAGTTCGACCCAGTTATATTCCAGGAGGCCGTAACAGCCGCAGTAGCAGCCGCAATGTCCCAAATCAGCACCAATAATGCGGATGGTGCGGGTAATGGTGCCACAAATTCTAACCACGGGGACAGCCAGGGATACTCGAGAGAGTGTACCTACAAACACTTTACAAATGCCAAACCCAAAACCTTCAATGGAAGCGGAGGTGTCATAGCATTGCTGCAATGGTTCGAGAAAACCAAATCCATCTTCGAAATATGCGCATGCCCTGAAGAAAGCAAGGTCAAGTTTGCAGCATGCACATTCTCTGAAAGGGCCCTCACCTGGTGGAATGGCCACGTCAAGGCATTGACACTTCCGGTGGCTAACTCGATAATATGGGAAGACCTGAAAACCATGTTAATGAAAGAGTATTGCCCAAGGGTTGAGATACAGAAGTTGGAAGAGGAACTTTGGGGTCTCAAAATGACAGGCTCTGACATCCTGTCTTATACCTCAAGGTTTAGCGATCTAGCCATGCTGTGTCCCGGGATGGTTCCTTCGGAAAGCAAAAAGGTGGAAAGATACATATGGGGACTATCTCCCCAACTTCAAGGAAATGTATTAGCCTCAAATCCAACTACCTTTGACAATGCCAAAGAACTAGCACAACAACTCATCGACCATAAGGCCAGCCATGGCACTGTGAAAACCACCCCTGAATAACCGAAAGGGGGAAGCAACAAAAGGAAGTTCTGGAACAAGAAGAAGGGTCAACCTGCTCAAGACCCTGCCAAAAAGCAACAAGTGGTTGCTGTGCACGCTGCCAGAACCACTGCCACCCCAACCCCGATAAGGCAATACGCCGGGAACCTACCCAAGTGCAACAAGTGCAACTTTCACCACAACGGTGCATGCCGTGAAATGCATTGCACCAACTGTAACAAAAAGGGGCACACCGCTCGATTTTGTAAAGCTCCAGTCCAACAAAACGCACAAGCTGCCAATGCCGGAGCAAGTCGAACCTGCTATGGTTGTGGAGAAGCAAGACACTTCAAGCGGAACTGCTCGAAGGTAAGAAACCCCAACCCTGGTGAAGTGGGCAGAGTTCTGGTGATAGGTCATGAGGAAGCAGTTGCAGACCCAACTGTGGTCACCGGTACGTTTCCCCTCAACAATACATACGCATGCATTCTTTTCGATAGTGGCGCGGAGAAAAGCTTCGTGAGCCATCAATTTAAACGCTTGCTTAAACAAAAACCACAAACACTAAAAGACACATTCACCGTGGAAATGGCTAACGAAAAATAGAGAACACTAACGACATTTACACCGGGTGTACCCTCACCTTAAACAATCACTAATTCCAAATCGACCTTATGCCGGTCACCATAAAAAGTTTTGATGTCATCATTGGCATGGATTGGTTATGCCTTCACCATGTTGAAATCCTATGTCACGAAAAGGCCGTTCGCCTTAATCTGCCAAATGGCAAAACCCTCGTCGTCTATGGCGACAAACCTAGCTCAAACGTTCAGATCATCTCTTGTGTCAAGGTTCAAAAGTACCTCCGCAAGGAGTACCACGTCTTCCTAGCCCACGTCGTAGACAAGAAACAAGAAGCGAAAAATATCAAAGACATTCCGGAGGTTTGTAATTTCCCCGACATATTCCCGGAAGACCGTCCAGGAGTGCCTCCTGCTAGACAAGTCGAATTCCGAATCGACCTAATTCCTGTCGCTACCCCTGTAGCCAAATCGCCATACCATCTAGCCCCAGCCGAAATGCAGGAACTGTCTAGTCGATTGAATAAACTACTAAGCAAAGGTTTCATAAGGCCAAGCTTCTCGCCTTGGGAGCACCGGTCTTGTTCTTGAAGAAAAAGGATGGATCGTTCCGTACGTGCATTGACTATTGTGAATTAATGAAACTCACCATTAAAAACCGATACCCTTTGCCTCGAATCGATGACCTCTTCGACCAGCTACAAGGAGCAAGTTTCTTCTCAAAGATTGACCTTAGATCACGGTACCATAAACTACGAGTTCAAGAGGAGGATATTCCCAAGACAGCCTTCAGAATGCGCTATGGTCACTACGAGTTTGTAGTAATGCCCTTCGGCTTAACAAATGCACCCGCGACATTTATGGACCTGATGAATCGGGTGTGTCGACCTTACTTAGACAAGTTCGTGATCGTTTTCATCGATGATATACTAGTCTACTCCCGAATTAAGGAAGAACACAACCAACATTTACGTCAAGTCCTGGAGACACTGAGGGCGGAGAAATTGTACGCAAAATTCTCAAAGTGCGAGTTCTGGATTCGAGAAGTGAATTTCGTCGGACATGTAGTCAGCAAGGAAGGAATTCATGTGGACCCTTCAAAGATCAAGGCAATCAAAAGCTGGGCAGCACCAAGAACACCCATAGAAATCCGTTAATTTTTCGGACTCACCGGTTACTATCGAAGATTCATTCAAAACTTCTCCAAAATCGCAAAACCACTCACCACCTTGACTCAAAAAGGAGCGACTTTCGTCTGGGGGAATAAGAAAGAGGCTGCGTTCCAAACACTGAAACGAACTCTGTGCAGTGCTCCGATCTTGTCCCTACCGGATGGAACCGAGGACTTTGTGGTTTATTGCGATGCATCAAACCAAGGTCTAGGATGTGTGTTAATGTAGCGAGGAAAAGTCATTACCTACGCCTCAAGACAGCTGAAGACGCACGAGGTAAACTATACGACGCACGATCTCGAACTAGGAGCAGTAGTTTTCGCCCTAAAAATCTGGAGACATTACCTCTACGACACTAAGTGCACTATCTTCACCGATCACAAAAGCCTTCAGCATATCCTCAACCAAAAATAACTCAACATGAGACAAAGACGATGGGTGGAATTTCTAAATGATTACGAATGCGAGATTCGTTATCACCCCGGAAAAGCCAACGTGGTTGCAGACGCATTGAGCAGAAAGGAATACTCGGGCTGTCGAGTTAAGGCGTTAACCATGACCATACATTCACACCTTTCCGCACAAATAAAATAGGCACATAAAGAAGCCTTAAAACCCGAGAACATAGCAGGTGAAGCGTTGAGAGGAATGGACAAAAATCTTGAAGTCAGGGATGACGGGGTTCGTTGTCTCATGAGCCGGATCTGGACACGAAAATTTGGTGGATTCAGGGACGTTGTCAGGAACGAAGCTCATAAAACTCGTTACTCCATGCATCCCAGTTCAAACAAAATGTACTTAGACCTCAAGAAGCTGTATTGGTGGCCGAACATGAAAGCCGAAATAGCTACCTTTGTGGGCAAGTGCCTGACTTGCGCCAAGGTTAAGGTGAAGTATCAGAAGCCCTTGGGACTACTTCAACAGCAAGAGATACCCGAGTGGAAGTGGGAGCAGATTACGATGGATTTCATTACCAAGTTACCTAAGACAACGGGTGGACTTGACACCATTTGGGTAATCGTCGACAGATTAACCAAATTCGCACACTTCCTACCAATAAAGGAGACAGATAAAATAGAGAAAGTGACAAGGATCTACATTAAAGAAGTTGTCCGACTTCACGGAGTACCGATATCCATTATCTCCGATAGAGATAGTCGGTTCACGTCACGGTTCTGGCAGTCACTGCAGAAAGCTATGGGAACTAGGCTGGACATGAGTACAGCCTACCACCCACAGACCGACGGGCAGAGTGAAAGGACCATTCAAACGTTAGAGGACATGCTAAGAGCTTTTTGTTGGATTAGTGTCTAAGTCCATAACTATAATTGGTATGTACTTGACCCGATTTGGCATGGTCCATTTGGGTTGCACTTCACCTGAACAATTTATATGGATAGTCTTTTGAGAATAATATGTTTATGATTTATATTAATATATTATAAGTTCTAATATATTAATATGGAATCATATTATTTAATTAGTATTGATCCAGAATTAATTTAGTATTAATTTAGTAATCAAAAGGAACTAATTAACTATGGACTCTTGTATATATATATATATATATATATATATATATATATATATATATATATATGGAATGTGCCAATTTCATTTAGGTTGGGCTAAGCTTGCATGGATAGTCCATGGAGTTTTTAACCGATGGATCCTATGGAAATGAAAGGTCATGTGTATTAGGGTTTACATGAATGTAACCCTAATCCTCCATAATATATAAAGGGGTCCTTGGCTCACAAAATTAGCACAAGTGTGTGAAAATAAGAGTGGGCCGATTTTAGTGTGCATACATATTCTCTCAAGTTCTTCCAAGGTGTTTTGGTGATTTGTGATTCCATTTGAGGCTTCCACACTATTGGGGCTAAGCTCTTAAAGCTTGAAGACATCAAGCTATATCAAAAGGTATGTCATCTAACTAGAACTTTATAGTATAGGTGCTTCATAATATGCTAGTTAGGATGAAACCTTGGAATAGTTAATATTTGCATGTATAATAGAGAAAACATAGATCCAAGGTTTATAGGGTTGCATATACACCATAGGAGTGTTAGAATGCTCAAAACCCAACAGTGGTATCAGAGCCATGGGTTGTTTTCTGTTATATTGATGCAAATGTTTTATTTTCAAAGTTGAAAAAAAAAGGAAAAAAAATGACGTTTGTCAAATTTTAAGATAATTACTTGTTTTTGTGAAAAACTAATTATTTGTAAAATTTGAATCAATTGCTATATGAGTTGAATTAGGTCAAATTTAGTAAAAGATAAAATGATATGATTATTTTATTAGTTTTAAAAGTTTGATCTAAAGAGTTTTTTGAAACCTCAATAAGTTATGGATATGAAAAGGTTTAAAAAAAAGTGATTCAAAATTTTTTTATGGAGTTACAAAACTTGGTCTTAATGTTTTAAAGAATTCCATAACTTGTTCTTAAGTTATGGAACATGAAAAGTTTCATCATAAAAAAAAACATTAAACTCCATAAGTTATGGAATCCAAAAGTTATTTTTTTTTGTGTTTCCTTGATTTATGAGTTAGTTTAGATTAATGAAAAAAAATTTGTGTTTTAGTTGTTTTCAATCCTAATTAATGTAGAGGTAGTTCATAAAATGTGTTTTTGTAACTTGTCCTCAAGTTACATAAAAGGTCACATTTATGAATCTTAAAAACTCATAAAAGTGTCATAGGTTACATAAAAAAATGAAGAGTCTTTTTCATTAAATAGTATTATGACTCCATAACTTGTCCTCAAGTTATGGATGTTTAAGAGTCACTTCTTTAAAAGTGTTATTAAAGAATAAGAGGTTACATAAAAAATGAAGAGTCTTCATTTTAATGAACCATTAAACTCATAAGTTATGAAATGAATTTTTTTTAACAGTTTCAAAAACATGCCCTCAAGTTTTGGAATTTGTAAAGTTTTCCCATGAATACTTTAATTCCAAGTTAAGCCCTTAGAATTTTAAAAGTTAAAATTCAACCCTTATACTTTATAATATTATAAGTAAATAATATTTATATATATGTATAAGAGCAATTCGTCTTACCATTAGTAGGCCTCATTCATGAAGCCGGTCTATAAGGGGAGTATAAGGTTACTGCCTATAAAATGGCAGTTTAATGGGTGTCCACTCTCACCCACCGCTTCCTTGACCGGTGGAGGGTCATTAGCCGAACGGGTAGGACAAGGACTATAATTCTCCCTTCATTAAAAGTATTAATGACAAATGTGAATTTGGTGCTAACCCTTGAAATTACACTTTGCACTTTCTTAAGTCAGTTAGTGGAGCGTGTGTGGTTAACCGGCACACTAGCTTGATTTAACAAGGTAGGCAAAGGGTAACTTAATGTTTATCATAGCATCGGTGGAGCGCGTGTGGTTAAACGGCACATCGATTGAGGGGTAAATATTAAGGGTACCAAGTATATTTGCATGGTTACTTCACACCTTGTTTTGTGATCCTCGACATCCCTGTCACAAAACCTGAAGGGCACACTCGAGATTGAAACATGCCATTGAAAAGTTCAATGAATCTCAAAAGATCTAGGAGTTTCAAATCCAAGTAAAAAACCTAATTAAATTGTTTCGTTTTTCATGGTGGAAATTGGTAAATCGTCATTTACCTACCTTCAACTATTTTATAACTCGGATTACGGCATCCCTCTTCCAGTTATAAATAGGTTGTTGGATCCTAGCCTTAATATTTCATATTGGGTGTTATATTAAGGACTTTAGATCAACTATCTTGAATATCTCCCAAAAGATGTCGAGTTCAGACATCTATGATCTTCCCAAATCTCTTGGAACTTTACTTCCTCCACCTCCTCCAATTATTCTCCCTAACCCACAAGTTCAAGGTCACTCAAGCCCTAATGGCAAGCAAGGTCTATGTGTGATCACATCTTAGAGATGAAGTCACATATTGACAAGCCGGGAGAGTTGGGTTTTAAAGTCTTGAGAAAGTTGGATGTTCAATCACTTTCTAAGTCACATAGTGAGTTCCTTTGGGACTACTATGATACAAACTATGACATGAACCTTAATGATCATATCTATTTGCTTGGTGCTGCTGAATCAGCAATGATTTGGAACGATAGTGAAGCAAATTTGATTAGAAGATCAACTTCCCAAAAACTTTATGGACAGTGACAATGGTGACACTGGAAATCCAGAAAAAGCATTCTCTTCCCAATGGAAAGGGATTGGCCATAGTCAACCCGGTTGACCAAATGGTAAAGAGAAAGGCTAAGTCTGAGATAGTCCCATTACCAAAGGGTCCATATGTTTATTTTGCCAAAGGAAGGGGCGTTGATTGCAAAGCTGCCAAATTTACCTAAGGATGTTAAAGTCAATAAGTTTGACTCTACATCAGGTCGAGCCCATTATCTAACTCTGTTAAGTTCTATTCTGAGATCCTCATTACTTGATGTGACTGGGTCACATGTTGATGTTTTAAGAATCAAAGAATAGAGAGAAATCTTAAAGGAAGTATATGCTGATTCTAATCGCGAAGGTGGATTTCGATCGCATCAGAATTTTGAGCAGTTGCTTAAGAAGTTATGATATATTGCTAAGGAATAGATAACAACAATTTTCCATGTGGATTGTAAGGATAAGTTTTTCTGCAAAGTTTTAAAATAAAAGAAAATTGTTTAATTTTGTTTATTTGAAGTATCCTTACAATGGCATTTGTGGAAAATTGTTGCTTATATGATTCCACTGACAGCAATATTAGAAAATGGATTTGATTCTTTCATTTGTGGTAGTGTCTAAATTTACCAAATCAGGAAAGTTCCTCATCACCCAAGTTTTAATTGGACCGAAACTTGGAATCATGCAAGTTGAATAGTATGATGAATGAGAACTTTCAAGCATTGGAAAATCAAGACTAATTACTTGTTCACATGGATGTGTGAGTCAAGTGAAGGACTAAAGGGATCGAGTACACATTCTTGTGCACTGGTCATGTCCACCACAAAGCTCGTTAAGACTCTTTGATTTACTAAAGTTTAGTAAATATGGTTATACTTACAAGTTTAAGTATAATTCTGAAACATTGGAAAAGTCTCAATGTATGGCAGAACGAATGGGAAGAATCAAATTAGGCAGAAAGATAAAAGTTTCTCAAATTTGAAAAGATGGGAGAGTACTTTAGTATCATGTTTGTGATCATCTAAATGATTTAGAAATCATATCACAATTAGTCCTCTAAAGGTCATCTTAGTGCATTCTTATGACTAAGAAGAGGAGTCATGAATTGTTGAAATGGTTAGATCAGGAAGATGAGTCATACTTCGTTCCAAAACAATTCTTAGAGTCATACTCCAAGATTGTAACTTCAGTGACATATCTTAAAGAAAGGTTTAAAACACTTGTCAAATGTAAGAGTAAAAGTGTCCTACTCTTGTACATTTGAAATTGGTAAGTTGTGATGTTTTGGATAAAACAAAGACCAACTAAGGCCAATTGTGTGAAGTGTTTGTCTTGATAAAGAATCTGCACTATCTCTTGAATATTTGGCAAGATAGTCTTATATGTCAAGAGGATAGTGGGAGTCTTAAAGATCCTAAAAAGAATTTCAAGAACTAATCAAGAATAAAACCTGAGGTTCTTCACTAGCACACGACTTGAGGTTTATAACCTATCGTGTTGACATATTCTGCGCCCATTCCAGTTAAAGTTGGCTTTGCATAGGAGTTCTGAAAGTTCTCAATTGGTTGCATAACAACTTGGAAGCAATGGCAGGCCCTGTACTACCAGGTGGCAAGAAGTTAAGATTGCATAAGTTCAGTCCATATGAGTTTGGATTTGTCATTATCCTTGTCTTGTGACTATGGTTTTGACGATTCACATGGATAAGAACATATACACCATAAAATCTAAGGGTCATAAGGTTTCTCTCCGATTCATGAAAATGATGGTGAGGAAACACTTCCACCAAGTAGATTTGAAGCAGATGGCAAAAGGTCTAAACAATTGAGACTATGATTACGGCATCCCTTTTCATAGTTCTGAAATTGTTTAGACACACATGCATGCTATCTAAGGAAAGGTGTATGATTTTGATAAAGTTTTATCAAAGCATCTCGTATCAGAAAACTGAACTTTGGTAAGAAAGTCAATAAAGTATTGATTTCTAGAAGTCCAGCTGATTTCTGAGTACATGTCAAAGCTAGTGGGAGCATAAGTGTTATGCTAATAATCATCATGTTAGTGGGAGCATGATAATTATTGTTAGTGTTGCAAGTTAGCAATGTTAATTATAGAAAACAAAAGTTTCAATTCGTGAGGCTGCAGGGATTGAAAAAGTTGTTTTGCTATAATTAAGGGAGAGGATATACTTCATTTCAGTTCTAAAGGCTTAGATTGAGACCTTAATAATCTTTAGTCAAGAATATATATATGAATTTCATGTTGGATTGGTTCAACTTAAGGAAATTCTATATATTGCGTTCTCAAAATTCGATTATGATTACGTCATCCCTCTTCATAGTCAAATTTTAAAAACATGGCAAATAAAAATATTGTAGCAAAAGACTGGTCTAGAATCATGTCTTTATGTGAGACATCATGAATCGTGTACCATTTTCTTTGGGTACAGGATCGATTGCATGTGCTATAATATTTGTCATTTCTAAATTTTTCCAAATGCCTAGAGGCATTAAGAAGGGAAAAGGTCTAGAATTGGATATGGCTAAAATGATTAAGCAATTGTCGAGGACAATCTGAGGTTTACCAATGATTGGTTGCTCAGGGACAGTTGGAAGTATAGTGCTAATTTTGGAAGGACCATATTGACATATACTGAAAAGAGGCATCTCTTATTCAGAATTGATAGTCAAAATGAGAATATGGAGTTGTCTCCATAGGTGGAAGTTATCTGTGTAAGATTAGAAAACTTAATGCAAGAAGCATGTCCAAAGCAATGTACTTTGAATATGAGACTTAGTTTCCATGGAGTTGATCTCCATTGGAATACCTTATAATGACTGTTGACAAGTCTTTGTGACTTTGTACATATTCATTACAGGAGGGTCAGTGCATATAAGTTTAAAATCTAAACAGATTTCGATAAATGATAGGAATTTGAAATTCTCACATTTTTCGATAAGGATTTGGGAGTGTGAAATTAGAATCATTGAAATTATGTTCAATTGGTTTATTTCACAAAGTAAGGATCATAGACAAACATAGAGTGCATACTTGGTGTATGGCAAAACTATTGTTTAAGAAAAACATAGTGTACATGCTTGGAGCATGGGACAACTAGTGTTTTTAATTCAAGTATAAAGTTGCTAAAACCGAAACAATGAATAATGAGTAATCAGTATGGTGATAAATAAAAGTGTTTATTTATATTCATAGGGTTTGATACCATATTTGATTCATTTATTCTTGTGTTTCATTTTGCATGTTTTGACTTCCAGAATAAACTAGGTCATTCTTCCTGAATGACTAAGTTATTCAAACTATCCACAGTCGGTCATATGTTGGAAGTAGATATGAATCAAGACTGTCATGGGTTGGCTTGTAGAGGTCTAAGATGTTGGACAAAGTGGTGCTACAACACTCATGATTGCTCATAAGTTCTGAGTATTGGATTCAACCCACGCTCATTTGAATCACTTCATGGATTTTATCACGAGTGATCATGAGACGATAATATCTTATATTCTTAAAACCTAGAGATATGAGTTGTTATTATGAGTTGGTTATACATTGATTGCACGAAAACGCATTGGTAACTCGATGTTATAAAACGTGCCTTTGTGTATGATTCAACAAGTAGTAGAACAAGCCATATGAGTTGAAGTTTATCCATTCCTTTTACCTTCGGGATAAAAGCGATATCTGTGGGCCCCTCGATGATTTAGCGATGACACATGTGAGTGCTTGGCCAAGCCAGGACTGATTTGATTTGTTCAATCAGTCAGTCATCATAAATCGAAAATCGGGAAACAACAAATGGACAGAGAGAATGATTATAATCCATGTCTTAGTCCATATGATATCTAGAATGGAGGAATATATGATCCCTTATCTAATGGACAAGTCATTGACTAAGGTCAGAGTTCGACAGCGGCTTTAAGAGCTACGATTGCTAGTTGGGTTTTGGAGTCATACACAATAATAGTTTTAGACTTATCCAAGTGGGAGACTGTTGGATTAGTGTCTAAGTCCATAACTATAATTGGTATGTACTTGACCCGATTTGGCATGGTCCATTTCGGTTGCACTTCACCTGAACAATTTATATGGATAGTCTTTTGAGAATAGTATGTTTATGATTTATATTAATATATTATAAGTTCTAATATATTAATATGGAATCATATTATTTAATTAGTATTGATCCAGAATTAATTTAATACTAATTTAGTGATCAAAAGGAACTAATTAAATATGGACTCTTGTATATATATATATATATATATATATATATATATATATATATATATATATATATATATATATATATATATATATATATATATGGAGTGGGCCAATTTCATTTAGGTTGGGCTAAGCTTGCATGGATAGTCCATGGAGTTTTTAACCCATGGATCCTATGAAAATGAAAGGTCATGGGTATTAGGGTTTACATGAATGTAACCCTAATCCTCCATAATATATAAAGGGGTCCTTGGCTCACAAAATTGGCACAAGTGTGTGAAAATAAGAGTGGGCCGATTTTAGTGTGCATACATATTCTCTCAAGTTCTTCCAAGGTGTTTTGGTGATTTGTGATTCCATTTGAGGCTTCCACATTATTGGGGCTAAGCTCTTAAAGCTTGAAGACATCAAGCTACATCAAAAGGTATGTCATCTAACTAGAACTTTGTAGTATAGGTGCTTCATAATATGCTAGTTAGGATGAAACCTTGGAATAGTTAATATTTGCATGTATAATAGAGAAAACATAGATCCAAGGTTTATAGGGTTGCATGTACACCATAGGAGTGTTAGAATGCTCAAAACCCAACACTTTTGTGATAGACTTTGGTAAAGCTTGGGATGCACATTTACCCCTTATCGAATTCTCATACAATAATAGTTATCACACTAGCATCAAAGTTGCTCCCTTCGAAGCCCTCTATGGCCGTAAGTGCAGATCACCCCTGTGCTGGGCTGAGGTGGGCGATACGCAACTAGCAAGAGGGCGAGTTCCTAACGGAACACTCACTGGCCCGGAGATAATAAGAGAAACTACAGAAAAGATCATCAAAATTCGAGAACGAATGAAGGCTTCACAAGACCGGCAAAAGAGCTACGCGGATAAGAGACGAAAGCCTTTGGAGTTCCAAGTTGGGGATCGAGTACTACTGAAAGTATCACCTTGGAAGGGATTAATACGTTTCGGAAAACGTGGGAAACTAAGTCCAAGGTATATCGGACCATTCAAAATCCTCGCCAGGATTGGCCCGGTGGCATACAAGCTGCGATTACCTCAGGAACTCAACCACGTTCATCCCACCTTTCATGTGTCAAACTTAAAGAAATGTTTGTCTGTCGAGACCCTTGTCATTCCTTTGGAAGAAATTGAGATCAATGAGAACCTCCACTTCGTAGAGGAACCTGTTGAAATCATGGATCGAGAGGTCAAATCGACGAAACAAAGCCGCATCCCCATCGTAAAGGTCCGCCGGAACGCCAAGTGAGGACCCGAATTTACTTGGGAACGTGAGGACCAAATGAAGCAAAAGTACCCACATCTATTCCCCAACACTTGAAGTCCTACTCAAAATGCAAATTTCGGGATGAAATTCCTTCTAACGGGGGGATAATGTGACAACCGTCAAATTCCAGTCAAAGTCAAAGTCAACAAGTCAAAGTCAAAGTCAAAGTCAAAGTCAACAAGTCAAACCGGTCAAACTTAACTAGGACTTGTATGATAAAAGTTATTCTATAAAAATGTGCATTGGTATGCCAAGAATTCAAGTGTTTCGGATATTTTATGTGTTTAGCAATGTACAACCCTAAGAAGGGAGTTAAATGCATCAAAACACGACTATGGACCCTTTTGGGGACTTAAAACAATCATAAACGAAGCATAATGGGGTTCACGAACGTTGCATTGCGAGATTATTCAATAATAATGGCTAAAATTAAATCTCTCCTAAATCTCTCTCAAAATCTCTCTCAACTTTTTATAGTCAACCGGGTCATCCCGACCCTTAACTTGGCCAAAAACCGCTTGAAACGGGAAGTTTATGTGAAAAACAGCCATTTAGAACCGAAACCCGTCTTAAGGACCGAACCCTCTTAGAGGCGAACCTCTTAGAGCCGAACCCTGCTAAGACCGAAACTTCCTTATTTGGACCGAACTTAACCTTGGGACCGAACTGCATAGACCGAAGGTCCCCTTCAGAACCGAACCGAAGTCAACTAGGATCGAAACCTCTCGCAGCCGAAATAAACCGAGCCCTTGGTCCATTTCGGTTTCCTCTCACCTTCGGACCCGAGACCCACCCTTCGGACCCAAGCCTTACCTTCGGCTCCTTCTTCTCCCTACTCTCGGTTCTCATCTCCTAAGGACCGAACCTTGCAGGTTCGCTCCTATTGTCCGGTTTTCGACTACTTTCGCCTCTTAAGCCCGTTTTTTACGGGGATTTTTCACCAAATTCATATTTTTATCATTTTAAACTCCCTAAACTCATATTTTATTCATTTCTCAAGGATTTATTAATTATAAATCATTATTTTACAATAAAGGAAATAACTTAGAATATCAAGTGGGTCAAGTGTGCCCACTTGCCCTCCATGTGTCATCTTCTCATTAGCCCAATCTTATCCACATCACACAAACCAAGGCAAACATCCTATCAATCTTGCAAATTGCTGCAGCAACATCTATATGAAGAAATTGCTCGAGGATTTGGTGGTTCACTTTGATCACTTCCAAAACTTATACACTTTCTTACCTCTCTAGAGAGCCTCTTTTTCTCTCTACTTCAAACCACTTTGTGAAAGTGTTCTTGAGCTAACACTTCACGTTTTGGTAAATATTTCATCTAGACTCAAGTGTTATTCCATATTTTCATAACACTCTTGGATCATCTACACACATTTTAACACCAAAAATTGTTCTTAGGATCATCCAAACTTTCACGTGTTCATCAAGTGATCTCGACTTGATACTCCTTGTCTTCGACCTTCCACTCTTCAAGAAATCACACAAGGTGAGTTCATACCCCTACATTTTCCAGTTTTCTTTAGTTTTCAGGGGGGGGGGGGGGAATACAAGTTAAAATACCAAAACATATTTAAAACTTAACTTGACAGCCTACAACAGAAAAGTTGTGACCTGTTCACGAACTGTTTTACCCAACTTAAACTTAATATTTTTCAAAACTGTTTAATATGCAAATAGTCAGGTTTATACCTTTAAAGTGACTACTTGCACATCTCCATACGAGTTTTCTACGATTTATGGTGATTTTTACAAAACTGTCTATCACTGCAGTAACAAAATCGGACCAGGTTGTGAAGATGAACATTTTCACACTGGTTTGAGACCACCAAAAAGTCATAGGAAAATTTATGAACATAGTAGACTCTTTTTCCAAACTCTCCGAGTTTACGGATTCAGTTTTCGACTTACGATGATGTTTCTATAAATATTCTAAAACAGTGACAATTAAGGGTAAAACTGTCAAAACAAGTTTAACAGTATTCACACCTTGTTACATGCTGAGCAAGGTGTGTAAGATTTTATACTTAGTCTTTTCAATGTCATTTTATTGAAATACAAAGCCATGCATAACAAGGTTTCATTTAAAACATAAAACACTCTTGATAAACTATAATAGGTATAGTTTGAACACCTCGTTTACCAAGGAAACAGTAATACAATCGATTTACAACACGGGTATTTCATTACAAACTACGTGAACATGTTAATGAATAAATTTGTGAGACATTCACATTAAGGGTACTCTTAAGTACAACAGAAAAGTTTTGTAGTTATAGCCAAAATCTCTTGTAGGGATAGCCAAAACCCGCACCTAAGCTGCTTGCAACAGCTAGACCGGCAGGTCTGGGGTGACAAGTGTCATAACATTCCGACGCTTGAAGAACGTCGAGTACAAGGTCTTCGAGTCTTAGCATGGTTATAACAACTCACATGGGGAATTAACAAAACACACAGTTCAAGGGAATTTAAGGATTTCACAAAAAGGAGTTTTATTTAAATATAAAACTACACATAAGTATGACGATTTACTTACATATACTAAGTCTTGGTTCAGTTAAGACTACAACAAACCTTTTAGAAAATATTGGGTTTCCTGGAAACAAACTTGTAACAAACTTTAAGGAACAACATCAATTTTTCATTTATAAATTGCTTATGAACTCACCAGCTTTAATGTTGATACTCTTTCAAAAACAACTTGTATTCTCAGGTATTCAGTAATACATGTAACCACAAGATTTTTGAAGGCAAGATGCTAAGGCGCAGATTTCTTTTGAACTATTTTGGCATCATACGTAATTTATTTGGAAACATTATTTTTGAAACGATGTAACCTTTTAAATTATATTTATGATGGTTGTGTTTGCTTTCTTTACTATGGTTATGATACTGAGCATGACGTCCTCCGCCCCCGAACGTTTCTGCCGTTCCGGTTTGGGGGTGGGACACCTAGATAAAGTCTTATCAAAGCATCTCGTATCAGAAATCTGAACTTTGGTAATGAAAGTCAATAAGTATTGATTTCTAGAAGTCCAGCTGATTTCTGGGTACATGTCATAACTAGTGGGAGCATAAATGTTATGCTAGTAAAAGTAATGATTATTTTGCTAGTGGGAGCATAATCAATTATGATGAATGTTGCAAGTTAGAAATGTTAATTATAGAAAACAAAAGTTTCAATTTGCAAGTTGCAGGGTTTGAAAAGTTGTTTTACTATAATTAAGGGAGAGGAATTCATACTTCATTTCAAATCTAAAAGCTTAGATTGAGATTTTAATCAGATTTAGTCAAATATATATATATATATATATATATATATATATATATATATATATATATATATATATATATATATATATATATATATATATATATATATATATATATATATATATATATATATATATATATATATATGAATGTTAGGTTGGAATGGTTCAACATAAGGAAATTCTATATATGGATGTGTTAATTGCGTTCTCAAAATTCGACTATGATTACGACATCTCTTTTCATAATTCGAATGATGAGAATATGGAAAATAGAAATATTATAGCAAAAGACTGGTAAAGTATCATGTCTTTATGTAAGACATCATGAATCGTGTCCTATATGCTTCAGTATAGGATCGATTACATGTGCTATAATATTCATCCGTTCTAATTTTCCAAATGCGTAGGGCATTAAGAGGGAAAAAGGTCTAGAACCGGATATGACAGAAAATGGTTAAGCAATTGTCGAGGACAATCTGAGGTTTACCAAAGATTGGTTGCTCATGGACAGTTGGAAGTATATTTTAAATTTTGGAAAGGAACATATTGACATACTCTGAGAATATGGAAATGTTTCATAAGTGGAAGTTATTCTTTAAATCTGTGTAAGATTCGAAAGCTTTTATGCAAGAAGGATGTTCAAAGGAATGTACTTTGAATTTGAGACTTCGCTTCCATGGAATTGTCTTGTAACAATCTCCAAAGGAATACTTTGTAATGTCAGTTGTCAAGTCTCCGTGACTTTTGGTACATAGACATTACAAAGGAATCATTGCATGATAGTTTAGAATCTAACACATTCTGGCAGTGACAAGAACTTGGAATTCTGACACTGGTGATAAATATTTGGAAATGTGAGATGAGTTTCATTGAAGATGTGGTCAATTGATCGATTTCATAAAGTAAGAACCATAGACAAACATAGTGTGCATGCTTGGAGCATGACATAACTATTGTTTAGACAAATATAGTGTGCATGCTTAGAGCATGGCATAGCTATTGTTTTAATTGAAGTATTAAGTAGATTATTCGAAACATTATACAATGAAAAATGAGTAATCAATATGACTCAAAAGTTTTTTCGGCCATATAGGATTAGTATTATTATTGTGTTTCACTTTGTATGTTTTGACTTCCTGAATAACTAGGTTATTCAAACCATCCATAGTCGATCATACTTTGGAAGTAGGTATTGAGGCTAGACTGTCATTAATGGGTCTATAGTTTGTCTAGGACAAGGTGGCTGCACTGTTCATGAGTACTCCTGGAATAAGATTCGAGTATTGAATTCAACCCACACTCATTTGAATCACTTCATGGATTTTATCACGAGTGATTGTGAGACGATAATATCTTATATTATTAAAACGGAGACATGTGAGTTGTATTTACAAGTCGGTTGCACATTGACATATGGAAACGCACCAGTAATTTGGTGTTATAAAACATATCGTTTTGTGTGATTTGATGAGTAGATAGAGCAAGCATATGAGTCGATGTTTATCCATTCCTTTTACCCTTGGAGGGATAAAAGCGATATCTGTGGGCCCCTCGATGATTTAGTGATGACAACCCTAAGCGCTCGGCCGAGCCTGGACTGATTTGATTTGTTCAATTAGTCGGTCGTCATAAATCGGAAATCGGGAAACAACAGATGGACAGAGAGAATGATCATAATCCATGTCTCAGTCCATATGATATCTTGTAGAATGGAGGAATATATGATCCCTTATCTAATGGACGCGTCATTGACTAGATTAGAGTTCGACAACGGCTTTTGAGAGCTACGATTGCTAGTCGGGTTGTGGAGTCGTACTTGCAATAATAGTTATTAGACTTATCCAAGTGGGAGACTGTTGGATTAGGTGTCTAAGCCCATAACTATAATTGGTATGTACTTGATCGGAGAGTAGCATGGTCCATTTGGGTTGCATATCACCAGGACAATTTGTTAGGATGGACTTTTGAGAAGAGGTTATTTATGATTTATTAATATATTATAAGTTCTAATATATTAATATGAAATCATATGATTTAATTAGTATTGATCAAGAATTGGTTTGGAATTAATTTAGTGATCAAAAGAGACTAATTAAATCAATGGGGACTGATTGTATAAATTAGTTATATTTATATGAGTTGGGCCATTGATCCATGTTGGACTAAGTTTATGTATGGATACATAAAGAGTTGGGCCACATGAACCATGGATCATAAACCCATGGATACGGATTAGGGTTAACCCATGACCCTTGGAATCCTACATATAAATATGTGACTCCATAGCCAAAATCGTAGACTACTAGTTCTTGGAGTTCATGGATGATTTTGGGTTCAAGATTCTCTCTCAAAATGTCATCCTTTGTTCTAGATGTGTTGTGATTCCATTTAGGTATTCACATTATTGGTGCTAAGTTCTTAAAGGCCAAATACATCAAGGATAGCAAGCTACAACAAAAGGTATCTTATCTAACTTGTTTTATTACCCAAGTATCAAAGCTTTGTATGCTAGTTAAGGTAATACCTTGGAAAATGAAATTTTGCATGTATAATAGAGAAAACATAGATCCAAGGTATTAAAGGTTGCATGTACACCTTAGGAGTGTTAGAATGCTCAAAACCCATCAGGTCCCTAAGGTCGAATGACTCCAACACTCCATCCTTTTGGAGTTGGGCTATACGCTTCTTGTTGACATGTCCAAGACGACAATGCAACAAGCATGCTTTATCCAAACTATTGGAAGAATCGATATGCAACACATCATTTCCTAAGTTGTCTATAAGCATCACAGTTTCATATATTCCATTACAAGGCATTGCTTCAAAATACAAAGTACCATTAAAGAAAGCATTAATAGAACCATTTTCATTATTAAACGAAAATCTAAAACCTTGTTTATACAAACCATGAAAAGAAATAATGTTTCGTGTCATTTCTGACGAATAACAACAATTATTGAAATCTAGACCTAACCCACTACTAAGCACTAAAGAGTAAACTCCAATCTTGGTGACAGACGACTCTTTCCTATTCCCCATGATCAAGTTTATCTTCCTATGCTCCACATCCCTACTTCTTCTTAGATCCTGCAAATCAGAACAAATGTGAAAACCACATCCTATATCGAGGACCCAAGACATAGCATGTGATGAGTTATTAGATTGAATAGTATAAATACCTGCGAAGGATGGCTTTATCTTTCCATCCTTGATATCTTGCAGATACTTCGGGAAACTTCGTTTCCAATGCCCTTTCTCATGGCAGTAGTAGCACTCTGCTTCTTTTGGGTTTAAAGAAGGAGCATCAGGACCAGCTTTGGTTCCACTAGAAGAGGTACCATCGTGAGACTTTCCCTTGTGGCTCTTAGAAAGAGCCTTCCTCTTCTTTCCTTTTCCTTGCCCAATATCCAAGACAGGGGCAACAGTAGGAGGAGTAGATACAATAGATTTTCCTTTCAGACTACTCTCAGCAGTCCTTAGCAGGCCTTGAAGCTTTCTTAGAGTGACCTCCTCTTTGTTCATGTGGTAGGTCATACAAAACTGGTCGTATCAAGGAGGTAAGGAGTGTAGAATAACATTTAACTTCAGCAAGCAGTCCACGTATCTGTAACAACGTAAATTTTCAAACAATTTTTCATTTTTAAATCATATTTTCAATCATAAAAAAAAATATCAAACAAAGTGTATCCAATGTCATCATAACAAACAAATCCCAGAAGCTCAAAACATAATCTCTATGAGTGTGTACGGATCATGCCGGCGCCTTCCCGCGATCCTCGCTAGTACCTGAAACACATAACACAGCAACTGTAAGCATAAATGCTTAGTGAGTTCCCCAAAATACCAAATACAACACATACGCCTTTCCAGGCCATAACTCTGTGGGATCTTCCGATCCAAATGTCTCAGGGGACTTCCGTCCCGAATCCCGGTAGACCTTCCGGTCCTACCCGTATCGACCTTCCGGTCCGTAACCTCTTGACCTTCCGGTCCATATCATATTGACCTTCCGGTCCTTATCATACATAACATACATAGCACACACATATCACATAACAACATACAACTCATACATCTCATAGCATATAAGACCTTCCGGTCACACATAGGTACCCTTCCAGGTACAGTATAGTGAGAAGACTCACCTCAATGAAGTCGGATAACTCTCGTGCTCAACGTCCTGACCTAGCCTCCTCTTATCATTCAAATAACATCCCCGATCAATACTCTCTCATAGTCTCATCTCTAAAGATTGGGTAGAAGGCCATTCTACCCCTCCCTGAACTCTCTTGAATCAGTCTTGACCAGAACCCTAAGGTCAACGAAAGTCAACGCTCAAACTTTGGCCCGACTCGTCGAGTGCACACGGGGGACTCCACGAGTCCATGCGGGTCCTCTAAATCCTTCTAGCCTCTCTTGGCTCGTCGAGTCATCCTTCCACTCGACGGGTTCCTCCTGTCACGAATCGCGGGGCAACCCTGACTCGACTCGTCGAGTCCACTTATGAACTCGGCGAGTTGCTTCCATGTTCATACTCAAATGACCTTCTAAGGTCAGATCTGCTTCTCTAATCTATAGATCTGACCTTCCCAAGCATGATAATCACGTAAAGGTCGAATCTTGGTACACATGCAACAAACCCAAAGCTTCTTTTGTTGAAATAACTGTTGGGTTTTGAGCATTCTAATACTTCCTAAGTGTACATGCAACCCTATTAAACCTTGGATCTATGTTTGTCTAAGATACATGCAAAATATTATTTTCCAAGGTTTATAACCTATCTAGCATGGCATGGGGTACTTTAAACCATAAAGGAACTAGATGAATTACATACCTTTTGTTGATTGTTGATTCCTTGGAGTTTGAGAGCCAAGCACCAATAATGTGAATGCCTCAAATGGAAATCACAAATCACCCAAACTTGGAAAATATATGAGAGAGTATTCTAACTCTTGGTTTTGGCCACCACACTTACACACACACTTAGTCACTTTTTCATGCAACATAAGCTTGTTTATATAGTGTACATGGTTAGGGTGAAACCCTAATAACCCATGTCTTTTCCTCTTCCAAGGATCCATGGGTAAAAGCTCCATGGATCATCCATGGACTTCCATATAAGCTTAGCCCATTCCAAATGAGTGTTAGCCCACACCATATAAATATAATAGCCCATGATTTAATTAGTCTTCCTTTTAATCACTAAATTAATTCATAATTAATTCAAGATTAAAAACTAATTAAGTAACATGACTTTATATTAATATATTATAACTTATAATATATTAATAAATCGTAAGTATACAACCCTCATAAAATTATCCATAACAAGTTCGGGTGAAGTGCAACCCAAATGGACCATGCCGGGTCGGGTCAAGTATATACCAAATAAGTTATGGACTTAGACACCTTATCCAACAGACTCCCACTTGGATAAGTCTAATAACTGTATTTGCCTATATTACTTCAGGAACCAACCGGCAATCGTAGCTCTCGAAAACTCTTGTGAACTATGAAGCGCCATTTTAGATAAGTGATCATATAATCCTCTGCTCTCATGATATCAGCCGGAAAAATACATGGAACAATGTCTTACTTATTGTCTAGCAGTTGTTTCTCGATTTCCGATTTGTTTGACAAAGAACTTAACTGAACACATCAATTTAGTTCTGACCGGGCCCGGTACATGGGTCAACACAAAATCATCGAGGGGCCCAGATATCGCTTCTATTTCTAGAAGGAACAGATAAACTTCGACTCATATGCTTGTTCTACTACTTATTGAATTGCACACAAAGGCATGTTTTATAACATCAAGTTACTGATGCGTTTACGTGCAATCAATGCACAACCAACTCATAGGTAACAACTCATATCTCTAGGTTTGAAGACTTATATGATATTATCGTCTCACGATCACTCGAGATAAATTCCATGAAGTGATACAAGTGAGCGTGGGTTTATTACAATACTCATAACTTATGAGTACTCATGAATGTTGTAGCAACCATTGCTATGGATAAACACCTTTAGTCATCTACAATCCCCATTCATGACAATCTTGATTCATACCTACTTCTGACGTATGACCGATTGTGGAGGTTTGAATAAATTGATTATTCTGGAAGTCAAAACATGCAAAACTGAAACAATAGTAAATAATTGACAATGATAGTAACACTTTACTCATAAATAAATCACACATTTTATTCATCATCAAACGTCGATTACATTTTACAAGTTTTAGAAAAATTATCTAATCTGTAAAACTAATATCGTCCCTCAGCCCGATGCGCCTCGCATACTGCAAATGCTTAACCCTCGTCAGTCCCTTCGTAAGGGGATCCGCAGGGTTCTCATCTGACGATACCCTCTTTGCCACGAGGAGTCCCTCTTCTATCTTGTGTCTTATGAAGTGATATTTTCTGTCAATGTGTCGGGATCTGCCATGATCTCTTGGTTCCTTGGCTAAGGCAACCGCACTATTGCTGTCACAGAAAATCTCCATAGGCTCCTTAATAGCTGGTACAACTCCAAGGTCTCCGATGAAGTTCCTCAGCCATATCGCCTCCTTTGCCGCTTCACTCGCTGCTATGTACTCTGATTCACAAGTCGAATCAGCTACAGTCTCCTGTTTGGAAGTCTTCCAAGTGATTGCCCCTCCATTTAAGGTAAAGACCCTGCCCGACTGAGAGCGGAAGTTATCCCTATCAGTCTGAAAGCTAGCATCACTATACCCTACTACTCTCAAGTCATCACTCCCACCAAGGGTAAGGATCCAATCCTTAGTCCTCCGTAGGTACTTGAGAATATTCTTTACCGCAGTCCAATGAGCCCTGCCAGGGTTCCCCTGATATCTGCTGACCATGCTCAAAGCGAAGGCCACATCAGGACGGGTACAAGTCATAGCATACATGATCGAACCAACAGCGAAAGCATAAGGTAATCGACTCATCTCAGCTATCTCATCTTTTGTACTCGGGCTCTGAGCCTTGCTCAGTTTGGCATTGCTTTGGATCGGTAATTCTCCTTTCTTGGAATTCTGCATGTTGAACCTTTTCAACACCTTATCCAAGTAGATACTCTGACTAAGTCCAATTAGTCTTTTACTCCTTTCTCTTAATATCCTTATCCCTAGGATATAGGTAGCTTCTCCAAGGTCCTTCATAGCAAAGCACTTCCCAAGCCAGGACTTAACCTCCTGCAAGGTTGGGATGTCATTTCCTATGAGTAGTATGTCATCCACATACAGTAGCAAAAAACTAACTATACTCCCACTAGCTCTGACATACACGCAGGACTCATCTTCACTTCTTCAGAAACCAAACTCTTTGACCTTCTCATCGAAACAAAGATTCCAACTTCGAGATGCTTGTTTCAATCCATAAATGGATTTCTCAAGATTGCACACTCTATTGGGGTACTCTGCACTGACAAAACCTTCTGGCTGATTCATGTAAACGTCCTCAGCCAACTTTCCGTTAAGGAAAGCGGTTTTGACATCCATTTGCCATATTTCATAATCATGAAATGCAGCAATGGCTAGCATAACCCTAATAGACTTAATCTTTGCTACTGGTGAAAAGGTTTCATCATAATCAATACCCTGAGTCTGAGTAAACCCCTTCGCAACCAGTCGAGCCTTATACGTGTGCACCTTCCCATCCATGTCGGTCTTCTTCTTGAAGATCCATTTGCACCCGACTGTCTTACGGCCTGGTACATTGTCAACCAAGTTCCAAACTTGATTGTCATACATGGACTGTATCTCGCTGTCCATAGCCTCCTTCCATTTAGCAGACTCTGGGCCTGCCATGGCTTCCTTAACACTGTTAGGTTCATCCAGATTTACCAGTGTACTGTCACTGATAAATGTATCACCTTCCGTAGTAATATGAAATCTATAATAAAACTCAGGTGTGTTCCTAACCCTTGTGGAACGCCTCGGAAGTACAGACTCGTCAGCTGGATCAACAGGAATTTCCTCCTCAAGTTGATTGCTAGTATCAGAGGTTCCTTCACCAATTGAGTCTTGAATTTCTTCAAGGTCAATTTGCCTCCCACTGTCTCCTTGGCTTATAACTTCTCTCTCTCGAAAGACCCCTCTCCTAGCCACAAAGACCACATTCTCACTGGGTCTGTAGAAGAGGTAACCAAAGGATTTTTGTGGGTAGCCGATGAAAATAATCCTTTCACTTCGAGGTTCGAGCTTTTCATGAGTTTCGCGCCTCACGAAAGCCTCGCAACCCCAAATCTTGATATGGTCTAGATTGGGAACTTTCCCAGTCCACATTTCATGAGGTGTTTTGGCAACCTTCTTTGTAGGGACTAGATTAAGGATGTGGGCGGCAGTCTCTAAGGCATACCCCCAAAAAGAGATTGGTAACGAAGCTCGACTCATCATAGAGCGGACCATGTCCAACAAAGTTCGATTGCGCCTCTCAGCTACACCATTCAGCTGTGGTGTCCTGGGAGGTGTCAATTGTGAGATAATCCCACACTCTTTAAGATAGTCGAGGAACTCAGTACTAAGATACTCACCACCTCGATCGGATCGAAGCATCTTAATGTTCCTGCCCAATTGATTTTCTACTTCCTGTTTAAACTCTTTAAACCTTTCAAAAGTTTCTGAATTATGTTTGATTAAGTAGACATAACCATATCTACTAAAATCATCAATAAAAGTCACATAATAGCGATTAGCGTCCCTTGTGGCGGTTTTGAATGGTCCACATACATCAGTATGTATAAGGTCCAACAAACCCTCACCCCTTGGACAAGTACCAGTGAAGGGTGATTTTGTCATTTTTCCAAGTAGACAAGACTCACAACTATCATCCGACTTGAGGTCGAACGACTCCAAGACTCCATCCTTTTGGAGCTGGCCTATGCGTTTCTTGCTTACATGTCCAAGACGACAATGCCACAAAGATGCTTTATCCAAGCTAGTAGAAGAATCAATACACAATACATTATTCCCTAAATTATCTACAACCGATACAGCTTCATACACACCATTACAAGGTAATGCTTTAAAATAAAGAATATTATTTAAGAAAGCATTAATACTACCAACTTCATTATCAAAAGAAAAGGTAAAACCTTGTTCGTACAAAGCATGAAAGGAAATAATATTCCTCGCCATTTCAGACGAGTACACGCATTTATTCAAATCTAACTTTAACCCACTATCTAGCATCAAAGTATAAACTCCAATCTTGGTAACAGGTGCAACCTTCTTGTTCCCCATGATTAAGTTTATCTTTCCGTGCTCCACATCCTCACTTCTTCTTAGGCCCTGCAAGTCACAACAGATGTTAATACCACAACCTGTATCAAGAACCCAAGAATTAGAATATGGTGAGTTATTAGACAATATAGTGTAAATACCTGCATGGGATGGTTTCACTTTCCCATCCTTGACATCTTGCAAGTACTTTGGGCAGTTTCGCTTCCAGTGCCCCTTATTTTGACAGTAGAAGCATTCAGCATCCTTAGGGATGGCAGAAGGAGTGATAGAACCACCTTTGGTTCCAGATGAGGAGCCTCCAAGGGACTTTCCCTTGGTACCCTTCGAAGGGTGCTTCCTCTTTTTCCCTTTGCCTTGCCCGATAGCCAAAACAGGGGTAGTAGTAGGAGTAGGAGTAGCAACCGACTTACTCTTAAGACCACTTTCGGCAGTCTTCAGAAGTCCTTGAAGCTTACTGAGTGTGACTTCCTCCTTGTTCATGTGGTATGTCATACGAAATTGATCATAACACGATGGCAAGGAGTGCAAAATGATATCAATTGCCAACTCCTTAGGGAAGTTCACATTCAGTTTCATTAGACGGTCCACATACCTTTGCATTTTCTGCATGTGGCTCGTGATTGGTTCGCTATCCTTCATACGGGTAGTGATCATGGAGGAGATTATTTCATACCGCTCTTGACGAGCACTCTGATGGTACCTTTCCATCAGATCCTGATGCATCTCAAAAGGGTATTAGTCCTCATAGGACTTTTGGAGTTTAGCTGTCATGGTGGCCATCATGATGCATGCCACCTTGGTGGCATCTCTTTCATGTGCCTGATACTCAGCGACCTCCTCAGGAGTAGCAGTGGACTCATCAAGCTCCTTTAGCTCCTTATCGAGGACATATTCCTTGTCCTCGTAACGAGTAACCATCCTGATGTTCCGGATCCAATCCATAAAGTTGGAACCATCAAAGATGACCCTCCCACAAAGGTTCATGAGGGAAAAGGAGCCAGTAGGGTTAGAGCCCGAAGCTTTGTTGTCGGAAGACATCTGAAAAGAAGAAAACAAGTTTAGATTAGATATATCGAATCCTTAATAATACACCCAAATGTAATATTAAGGCTAGGATCCAACACAATATATTATAACTTAGAAGAGGGATGCCGTAATCTAAGCTATAATATATTTGAAGGTAGGTGAATGACGATTCACCAATTTCCACCATGAAAACGAAATGAATTATTAGGTTTAATTGGTTTTGAAATTCCTAGATTCCTTTGAGATTCATTGAACTTTTCAATGGCATGTTTCAATCTCGATTGTGCCCTTCAAGTTTTGTGACTGGGATGCCGAGGATCACAAAACAAGGTGTGAATAACCATGCAAATTCACTTGGTACCCTTAATATTATCACCTAATCAATGTGCCGGTTAACCACACACGCTCCACCGATCTATGATAAAGATTAAGTCACCCTTCGTGATCCTTACTAGTCCAAGTTAGTGTGCCGGTTAACCACACACGCTCCACCAACGACTTGGTAAGGTGCAAAGTGTGAATTTCATGGGTTAGCACCATATTCACATTTTCCTAAAGTAACTAAGATTGGGAATTTATATAAGGTTTAGTTACTCTATAATATTCATCACACTTTTAATGAGAATTTATAAGTCCTTGTCCTTCCCGTTCGGCTAACGACCCTCCACCAGTCAAGCAAGCGGTGGGTGAGAGTGGACACACATTAAGTTGCCATTTTATAGGCAACAACCTTATACCCACCTTATAGACTGGCTTCGTGAATGAGGCGTACTAGCGGTAAGACGACTTTGATCTTATACATATATATAATAATTAACCATTAATGTTATAAATAGTATAAGGGTTGAATTTTAACTTTTAAAACTCTAAGGGTTTGGAATTAAAGTATATTAAAGTGTATGTAACTTTACAAATTCCAAAACTTGAGGACAAGTTTTGAAACTATTCAAAACTTTTCATTTCATAACTTATGAATTAAAGGTTCATAAAAATGAAGACTCTTCATTTCCATGTAACTTATGTGTTTTAAGTGTGTGTTTAAAAGAAATGACCTTTGGATATCCATAACTTGAGGACAAATTATGGACTCCATTAAAACACATAAATGATCAAGAATTAATCCTAAACAATTCAGCAAATAATTCCTATCATCTTCTAAATTCATAAGAACATGAACATGATCATCAAAGTTTCAAGAATTATATGAACACATACAAAGCATGAAATTTTGATATAAGCTATTGTAAATGGATTAGAACAACCATTACACCAACTAAAACAAGTTTTAAAACACCAAAACAGTTTAGGGTAATGTTTCTAGTCGCCGAGTAAACGAACCTACTCGGCGAGTAGGATGAGTTTACACATGAACTCGGCGAGTCCCCCCATGGACTCGGCGAGTTCATCAGGCAGACAGCAAAAAATTCGACTTTTTTTCACTATTTTGCATCAAGTATCAAACAAACAAGCCTAGGCTCTGATACCACTGTTGGGTTTTGAGCATTCTAACACTTCCTAAGTGTACATGCAACCCTATTAAACCTTGGATCTATGTTTGTCTAAGATACATGCAAAATATTATTTTCCAAGGTTTATAACCTATCTAGCATGGCATGGGGTACTTTAAACCATAAAGGAACTAGATGAATTACATATCTTTTGTTGATTGTTGATTCCTTGGAGTTTGAGAGCCAAGCACCAATAATGTGAATGCCTCAAATGGAAATCACAAATCACCCAAACTTGGAAAATATATGAGAGAGTATTCTAACTCTTGGTTTTGGCCACCACACTTACACACACACTTAGTCACTTTTTCATGCAACATAAGCTTGTTTATATAGTGTACATGGTTAGGGTGAAACCCTAATAACCCATGTCTTTTCCTCTTCCAAGGATCCATGGGTAAAAGCTCCATGGATCATCCATGGACTTCCATATAAGCTTAGCCCATTCCAAATGAGTGTTAGCCCACACCATATAAATATAATAGCCCATGATTTAATTAGTCTTCCTTTTAATCACTAAATTAATTCATAATTAATTCAAGATTAAAAACTAATTAAGTAACATGACTTTATATTAATATATTATAACTTATAATATATTAATAAATCGTAAGTATACAACTCTCATAAAATTATCCATAACAAGTTCGGGTGAAGTGCAACCCAAATGGACCATGCCGGGTCGGGTCAAGTATATACCAAATAAGTTATGGACTTAGACACCTTATCCAACAATAACCTCGAAAATGGCCTCCTAGGCTAATAACTCAAAAGGTATGGCATAAAGAAGAGTGGTAAGGACTCTCTGGACCTGTTAAGGTCCAGATCTATGAACCAACTCGCCTTGGGACCTCACATACTCAAGACTCAACTAAAAGAGGCATAAAGAAAACGCTAGATTTCACTTGAATCATAATAAACACGAGAATGGCACAAATTGTTACCTCCAACGGCTTCCTCTGATCAAATAGAAGTGGATCCAAGCTCCTCAATCCGTCTAGCTTGTTCTACCTCCTTCCTTCTTTCTAAAACACACAAGAAATGGTGAGTTAGCCTTCCTCTTGCACCACAAACGATCTCTATGCTCTCTAGGGTTTTTCAGGGGTGAAGTGGCCGCAAATGGAGGCCATAAAGGCCTTTAAATAGGGCACAGACCCCGAGAATTAGGGTTTCAAATTACAGCGCGGACTCGTCGAGTCCACCCTTTCCGACTCGTCGAGTCCGTTCATTAATCCAGTCAGCAATTGTGGTCCTACTCGACGAGTCTACGCCTCAACTCGTCGAGTCCCTCTCTTTTACTCATAATTAAATGATCAAACATAATACCTGGAAATCCGGATGTTACAATTCTCCCCCACTAGAATCAGACTTTGCCCTCGAAGTTTTTCTCCGCAAACAACTCTGGATGTTGCTCCCGCATCTCCAACTCCGGCTCCCAAGTCAGCTCGGACCCTCTCCGATGTTGCCACTGGACTTGCACCAGGGACACCTCCTTGTTCCTCAGAACCTTGATCTTCCGATCCCGGATCGCGATTGGCCTCTCAACATAATTCAGGCTCGCATCTACCTGAATATCCTCCAGCGGCACCACCGCCGACTCGTCGGCTATACACTTCCTCAACTGAGACACGTGGAAGGTATCATGAATCTGGCTCAACTCCGCAGGTAGCTACAACCGATATGCTACCCTGCCCACCCTCGCGGTCACCCTGAACGACCCAATATACCGGGGCCCCAGCTTGCCCCTCTTCATGAATCGAATCACTCCTTTCCAAGGAGACACTTTCAGGAGTACGAAGTCTCCCACCTGGAACTCAAGCTCGGATCGTCACCTATCCGCATAACTCTTCTTGCGACTCTGAGCCGTCAACAACCTATGTCTAACCTGCTGTATCTGCTCGGTCGTCTGAAGCACAATCTCAGTGCTGCCCATCATGCGCTGCCCTACCTCTCCCCAGCAAATGGGAGTCCGACATCTCCTCCCGTATAACAACTCGAAGGGAGGCATACCAATACTCGAATGGTGGCTGTTGTTATAAGAAAACTCAGCCAACGGAAGATACGTGTCCCAACTTCCCCCGAAGTCCAACACATATGCTCGGAGCATGTCCTCGAGCGTCTGAATCGTCCGGTCACTCTGCCCGTCCGTTTGTGGGTGGTAAGCGGTACTGAAATGCAGCCTCGTACCGAAATCCTCATGGAACTTCTTCCAGAACCTGGAAGTGAAACGTACATCTTGGTCTGACACAATCGAGATCGGTACTCCATGCCGCGATACCACCTCCCTCACATACAACTCTACCAATCTCTCTGCAGAAGAGCTCTCACTGATAGCAAGGAAGTGAGCGCTCTTCGTCAGCCGGCCGACAATCACCCAAATCCGAACCTGAAAGGTCATAAGCCCACGGCTATCGGTAACGAACTCAGGTACCTGTCCAATCACCCGCTCTTTCTTACGGTTCTCCGGTCTCACGGCCTCTGCCTGGGCCTCCCGAATGGTGTCCAACACCGGAGTCATCACTGTCAGCCGCATACAAATGTCTCGAATCGGGGCACTCTGCGCCCTACGGCTCAGGGCATCAGTTACAACATTAGCTTTGCCCGGGTGGTATAGGATCTCACAATCGTAATCCTTTACCACGTCCAACCATCTCCTCTGGCGCATATTCAGGTTGGGCTGATCCATCAAATACTTCAAGCTCTTTTGGTCCGTGTATATGGTACACCGAACCCCATGCAAATAGTGACGCCAGATCTTGAGGGCGAACACCACTGCTCCCAATTCCAGATCGTGGGTGGGATACCTCGTCTCATGAGGCTTCAGCTACCTCGATGCATACGCTATCACATGCCCCCTCTGCATAAGTACTGCAACCAACCCCGATATCGATGCGTCACAATACACCACAAAATCCTCCATCCCTTCCTGGAGGGCTAACACCGGGGCTTCGCATAATCTCTGGCGAAGTGTCTCAAACGAGGTCTGCTGCTCCGGACCCCATGAAAAAGCAACACCCTTCCGGGTCAACCTGGTGAGAGGCACGACGATCTTGGAAAAATCCCTGATAAATCTCCGATAATAGCCGGCCAATCCTAGAAAACTCCTGATCTCGGTGGGTGATCTAGGCACCTCTCACCTCATAACCGCCTCAATCTTGGCCGGATCGACCAAAATCCCATTCTGTTTAACGAGATGCCCCAAGAACTGGACCTCCCGTAACCAAAACTCGCACTTGGAGAGTTTGGCATAAAGCCTCTCCGATCTCAATACCCCGAGAATCTCTTTCAGATGCTCCTCGTGCTGCTCTCTAGATCTCGAATACACCAAAATATCATCAATGAACACGATCACTAAATGATCCAACATCGGCCTACACACCCTGTTCATGAGATCCATGAACGCTGCCGGTGCATTGGTGAGCCCGAAAGGCATCACCACGAACTCGTAATGCCCATAACGAGTCCTGAACGCCGTCTTCTGGATATCCTCATCACTCACTCTCATCTGATGATATCCAGACCTCAGATCAATCTTGGAGACCCAAGACGCTCCCTGCAACTGATCGAACAAATCGTCGATCCTCGGTAATGGGTAACGGTTCTTGACCGTCAACTTGTTCAACTCCCGGTAATCAATGCACATCCGGTGTGAAACATCCTTTTTCTTGACAAAAAGGATCGGCGCTCCCCAAGGGGAACTACTCGGTCTAATAAACCCCTTCCCCAGCAGCTCCTGAAGCTGCGAGGATAACTCCTGCATCTCTGGCGGCACAAGGCGATAAGGCGCCTTGGCGATAGGCGCTGCCCCCGGAACCAAATCGATGCGGAACTCTACCTGCCTCTCGGGAGGCATACCCGGCAACTCCTCGGGAAAAACATCCGGGAACTCACGCACTATCGGAGCGTCATCAATCGAACTTGGCCTCCCAGCGGGCACTCGTGTGTCCATCACATAGGCTACAAACCCGCTGCAGCCCTGCTGTAAACTCTGTCTCGCTCTGGCAGCCAAACAAAACGCTGACCCACATCGGGTACCCTCGCCGTACACCGTAAGTACTCCCCCACTAGTGTCTCGTATCGTCACCAACTGTCGCTCGTAGTCTATAATAGCCCCAAATCGGTTCAACCAATCCATGCCCACTATGACACATACGTCCCCCATTGCAATCGGGACTAGATTTATCGGAAACTCAACACCGAAGATCTCGAGTACACATCCTCGAACCACTTCCGTAGCATACACCGCTCGCTCTTCACCTATAGAAACTCGCAGACGTCGACTCAATGCCTCTCGTCGGATACTGATGTGCTGACTAAACGCTAAGGAAACAAATGACCGACTCGCACCCGAGTCAAATAACACCAAAGCAGGTACATAATTCACAAGAAAAGTACCTACGCATATCATAATATAAGCACAATACCTCAAACTCAACATAAATAAATGAAAGAATACATACCAGCCACGACATCGGCCGCTGTGCGGACCTCCTCCGCTGCCAACTGGAAGGCTCTCCCGCGAGCCTTCGGTGCCTCGGCCTTCACCGGCCGAACCTCAGTAGCTCGCACGACGGCAGGGGCAGATCCCTGATGTGCTCCCTATGCTGTCCCCCATAGCTGCGGACACTCGGCCTTCCGATGGCCCGTCTGGTTGCAATGAAAGCAAACCATGAACCCCTTGGGGCAATCCTCGGCTATATGCCCCTCCTTGCCACATTTGTAGCAAGCACCCGATCGACAAACCCTGTCATGTCCCTTGCCGCACTTTCCGCAAGTGCGGCCCTTCTGGCCTCCAAATCTCGAATCGGCGGGCTTCGCCCGCTTGGTTGCCGGCCGCCGATCCATCCCTTGAGACTCGGCCTCCTCCCTGGCCTGAGTTTCCAACTCAATCTCCCTCTTCCGGGCATTTGCCTGGAGCTCAGCAAATGTCCGATAAGTCGAGTTCGACAAGAACTCCCGAATATCCCTCCTCAAAATGCCCAAATACCGGCTCATGCGTGCCTGCTCGGTAGACACCTGCTCAGGGCAAAACATCGCCCTCTCATGAAACTTCCTGGTAACCACAGTAACAGAATCAGTACCCTGCTTGAGGGTCAAGAACTCCAGGGCCAGCCGTTTCCTTTCCACCGGGGGAACATACTCGTCTCTGAACATGGTGATGAACCTCTCCCAGGTCACCTCTAAAATCTATGCAAGAGTGAAGCTCGCCGTCACGAACTTCCACCAGTCCTTCGCTCCCAAGCGCAGATGGTTCAGCGCGAACCGTACCCTCAAATGCTCCGGACATGAACATGTATAGAAGCATCCCTCGATATCAGAAATCCATCTCATCGCAGCGATCAGATCCTGCGTCCCGTCAAACTCTGGTGGGTTCGTGTTGCTGAACTCTCGAAACAACAACGAGTCACCTCCCTGAGGCCTGGCAGCAGCCACAGCTGCAGTAGCTGCAGCAGCCGCAGCCTCAGTCACCGCTGCGTACCGCTCATCAAAAGTCTCAATCAACGTGGTCTTGATAGACCCAAACATCTCCGGAATCTCAGCTCGAATCGCCGCTGCCACCTCATCATGGATCATCTGACGAAGCTCCTCATCACTCACGCCGCTCGTCTTAGGTCTGTGGCGTGTCCCAACCATGATGTCTCTGAAATACAACATAATAATATCAGAGACTTGCTCGAGCATACTCGCACTCGATGAATCAACCCTACTTGTTCCCTAGTACCCAAAGGATTCTTACTTGGAGTGCACGCTGCTCCGGTGTCTTCAGTAGTACTGGCCCTATACTACTGTCCACACCGCATCAGCATTCACCCCAAGTCCTCCTTCTTGGTACCCAAATCACAAGTACTCTACATCTCGCTAGCATAGGCTACCCCTCGGTAACCTCTCATGGCTCCCCACTGCTACCTACTCGCTCTCAAGCATCTCATAGCAAAAGAAATCTTCCTAGGCTAAGGCATCACAAATCAGGCCACTCTAGTCCTAATATGAGTACCTAGCCTACTCTAGCATGCATAGCATATCACATAATAACTCGTAACACATAATGTAAGGGTATTTTGGGAAATCACCGTTCGGGCGCTGACTGATCGTACACACTGCTCCGTTCTGCCTTTTTCAAAATCTTTTACTCTCTTAGAAAAATTGTTTATTTTATGAAATACTTTCTCAAATCCTCAGTTTGAGTTCAGATACATCCGAAGATGCACCCGAATCCCTCAAACCAAGACTCTGATACCAACTTGTAATAACGTAAATTTTCAAACAATTTTTCATTTTTAAATCATATTTTCAATCATCCAAAAACAATATCAAACAAACTGTATCCAATGTCATCATAACAAACAAATCCCAGAATCTCAAAACATAATCTCTATGAGTATGTACGGATCATGCCGACGTCTTCCCGCGATCCTCACTACTACCTGAAACACATAACACAGCAACTGTAAGCATAAATGCTTAGTGAGTTCCCCAAAATACCACATACAACACATACGCCTTTCCAGGCCATAACTCTGTGGGATCTTCCGATCCAAATGTCTCAGGGGACTTCCGTCCCGAATCCTGGTAGACCTTCCGGTCCTACCCGTATCGACCTTCCGGTCTGTAACCTCTTGACCTTCCGGTCCATATCATATTGACCTTCCGGTCCTTATCATACATAACATACATAACACACACATATCACATAACAACATACAACTCATACATCTCATAGCATATAAGACGTTCCGGTCACACATAGGTACCCTTCCAGGTACAGTATAGTGAGAAGACTCGCCTCAATGAAGTCGGATAACTCTCGTGCTCAACGTCCCGACCTAGCCTCCTCCTACCATTCAAATAACATCCCCGATCAATACTCTCTCATAGTCTCATCTCTAAAGATTGGGTAGAAGGCCATTCTACCCCTCCCTAAACAGTCTTGAATCAGTCTTGACCAGAACCCTAAGGTCAACGAAAGTCAACGGTCAAACTTTGGCCCGACTCGTCGAGTGCACACGGGCGACTCGGCGAGTCCATGCGGGTCCTCTGAATCCTTCTAGCCTCTCTTGGCTCGTCGAGTCATCCTTCCACTCGACGGGTTCCTCCTGTCACGAATCGCGGGGCAACCCCGACTCGACTCGTCGAGTCCACTTATGAACTCGGCGAGTTGCTTCCCTGTTCATACTCAAATGACCTTCTAAGGTCAGATCTGCTTCTCTAATCTATAGATCTGACCTTCCCAAGCATGATAATCACGTAAAGGTCGAATCTTGGTACATATGCAACACACCCAAAGCTTCTTTTGGTGAAATAACCTCTAAAATGGCCTCCAAGGCTCATAACTCAAAAGGTATGGCATAAAGAAGAGTGGTAAGGACTCTCTGGACCTCTTAAGGTCCAGATCTATGAACCAAATCACCTTGGGACCTCACATACTCAAGATTCAGCTAAAAGAGGCATAAAGAAAATGCTAGATTTCACTAGAATCATAATAAACACGAGAATGGCACAAATTGTTACCTCCAACAGCTTCCTCTGATCAAATAGAAGTGGATCCAAGCTCCTCAATCCGTCTAGCTTGTTCTACCTCCTTCCTTCTTGCTAAAACACACAAGAAATGGTGAGTTAGCCTTCCTCTTGAACCACAAACGATCTCTCTGCTCTCTAGGGTTTCTCAGGGGTGAAGTGGCCGCAAATGGAGGCCATAAAGGCCTTTAAATAGGGCACAAACATCAAGAATTAGGGTTTCAAATTACAGCGCAGACTCGTCGAGTCCACCCTTTCCGACTCGTAGAGTCCGTTCGTTAATCCAGTCAGCAATCGCGGTCCTACTCGACGAGTCTATGCCTCAACTCGTCGAGTCCCTCTCTTTTACTCATAATTAAATGATCAAACATAATACCTGGAAATCCGGATGTTACAGTATCTCTGTATTTTCTGCAAGTGGGCCGTGACAGACTCTCTGTCCTTCATTTTGGTAGTGATCATTGCAGTAATGATCTCATACCATTCCTGCCTGGCACTTTGACGGTACCTTTCCATTAAATCTTGGTGCATCTCGTAAGGATAGTAGTCCTCGTAGGACTTTTGGAGTTCAGCAGTCATTGTTGCGAGCATAATGCAATGAACCTTCATAGCATGTCGCTCATGAGTTTCGAAAGCAACGATTTCTTCGGGAGTAGAAGTGTTGACATTAACCTCTTTCAGCTCCTTATCGAGAACATACTCCTTTTCCTCATATCGGGTGACCATGCGGATGTTGCGGATCTAATCATTGAAATTGGACCCATCAAATATCACCCTCCCACACAAGTTCATGAGTGAGAATGAGCGGGAAGGGGTCGAGCCAGAAGCGTTATTGTTGTTCAAAGTAGACATCTGAAATACTAAAGGAACAAAGTTTAGATTAGATAAGCATCCCGAATTAAACACCCAAATGAGAAATTAGGGCTACGATCCAACAACATTATTTACAATTTAGAAGAGGGATGCCATAATCCAAGCTGCATATAATTTGAAGGTAAGTGAATGACGATACACTAATTTCCACCATGAAAAACGAAAAGGACAATTAAGTTTTAATTGAGTTGAAATTCCTAGATCTTTTGAGATTCATTGAACTTTTCAATGGCACGTTTAAATCTCGATATTCCCTTTAAGTTTGTGACTGGGATACCAAGGATCACAAACAAGGTGTGAATAACCATGCAAATGTACTTGGTACTCTCGATGTCATTTACCACCTAATCAATGTGTCGGTTAACCACACACGCTCCATTGATCTATGATAAACATCGAGCCACCCTTTGCCACCATTGCTAGTCCATATTAGTGTGCTGGTTATCCACACACGCTCCACTAACGACTTGGCAGGATGCAAAGTGTAATTTCATGGAATAGCATCATCTCACATTTTTCCTAAAGTAACTAAGATTGGGAATTGCATAAAAACATTTTGTTACTTTATATAATCATTATACTTTTAATGAGGAATTAGTTGCCCTATCCTACTCGTTCAAATAAGGACCCTCCACCAATCAAGGAAGCGGTGGGTGAGAGTGGACACCCATTAAACTGCCATTTTATAGGCAGCAGCCTAATACCCCCTTATAGATCGGCTTCGTGAATGAAGCCTACTAACGGTAAGACTAGCTTAATTATATATATATATATATATATATATATATATATATATATATATATTAATCTTATAATATTATAATAGTATAAGGGTTGAATTTTAAACATGTAAAATTCTAGGGTTTAGAATTTAAATATTTCAAAATTAAAACTTATAATTAAAGTTTAAATCCCAAAACTTGAGGGCAAGTTTTGAAACTTTTAAAAACATTTTTAGATCAAATTTGGAAATTATTAATCAATCATATTATTAATATTTATCACATAATTTGACCTAATCCTTTTCTTTATAAGATAATTCACAACAAAAATACAAATAATTAAGTTTATCTTATGAAACAAGTAGTTATCTTATTTATGACAATTATCCTTCAATTAAATTAGGATACTTAATACCATATGGAAAAAATCGATTTTTATCAGTAAAAATCGTTTTTGGTAAATATCCTAATTAAATTTTAGTCAAAATCCCGAAACATCAGCCAACAGACGAGCCGACTCGCTGAGTCACAGAACTAGACTCGTCGAGTAGCCCTGAATCGTCGAGTTAATCTGGTGAGTGGACGAGTCCATTAGTCAGAGGCATGATTTTTTGACTTTTGAGCTTGAACAAATTATCTATGCATCAAATACACAATAGAAACGATCTAGGCTCTGATACCACTGTTGGGTTATGAGCAAAACAACATTCTTATGGTGTTCATGCAAACCCTAATGCTTGCATCTAGTTTTTCTATTTGTACATGCAACAATTGTCCAAGACTTGCAAAACCCTAATCTAGCATACAACAAAACGAATTGAACATCTAATGAACAAGTTAGAAAGTTACCTTGATTGTTGCTTGAAGATCTTGAGCTTTTGAGAACCTTAGCACCTCAAATGGTGTGCCTCTAATAGATCAAAAACACCAAAGCAAGTTGGAGAATAATGGAGAGAGAGGGGAAGGCTAAAAATCGGCTCTTGAACTCTTCTTAGGGTTGTGTTAGCCGAAACCAAGAAGCCTAGGGACTCTTTATATAGGTGAGGAATTAGGGTTTCAATCAAATCCTTATCCAGTTGCTTAGGCTCTAAGAAGCCCATAATAATCTTCCAGAATCAAGCCCCTTGGACGATTTCAACATGGGCTTCTCCATGAAATCGTCCAACCGTTATTCAGGGTTCCTCAGTCCATATTGCAACTATCCAATAATTACAAGTTCAGTCCCCTTAATTCAATTAACCTCTTTCGACCACAAAATTAATTCTAAATTAATTCTTGACCAATGTTAATTAATTATTATGATTTCTCCTTTAATATATTATTCATATAATATATTAATAAACCATAATAACCTCTTTCTCTATTATTCATCCAGTCAAGTTGCTCCGGTGAAGGCAACCCAAAAGGACCATGCTACAACCGGGTCAAGTACATACCAAATATAGTTATGGTATTAGACACTAATCCAACAATAAAGACCTTTCATTCCAAGCATTTCGTTAGCGGATCCGCAATCTTATTTTGATTTTATGTAGTCATCTTGAGAGTCGTTGTTGAATGGTGTTATATCTTTGACAAATATGTCTAGACTCACCATTATTTACATCATCATGTACATATATAGGAGTTATTGGCTCATCATGAGACATCTCCCAAGAACTTACAAAGCCCTTTAGTTTCATTGTCCATCCTTGGATAAACTTGCAAATTTGTTCACCTATATTTTCCAACAAATGTTGACAATTATCAATATGGTTACTCCTACACCATAGTTACCACTATTGATCAATATGCATAACTGTGTCAACATAATACGATAAGCATATGTACTACATATATTTGTGAATTCATAAAAACATTGGCTAGATGTAATTATGAATATTTCGTACAAGAGTTTCCTTGCAAACATCATATTTTTCCATTAAATTTCTTGCTTTAACAATCTACATGTAAAATTCTTAAGGCTCCTACTATGTCATAAAATAGAATAACACTCTAAAGGATCTATTTCATCACATCCATTGATGTTGAATGACATATTCAAACACTTGATACCCATTGCTCCAAAGCTTGCTTTAAGTCATATAATGACTTTACTACTTACACATTTTGTTGCTTTTCCTCGTGGAAGATAAATTCTTGGCAGTTCTATATAGATTTATACTTCTAAATCAATATTTATAAGTTTTAGTTTCATATCATAATGATATACTTCCAAATTTCGAAAAGTTACAACCACATATAATTATAGGAGCATACAAATGAAATTAATCAAGATATTCTTATGTTTGTATTCCAAACATATATTTCAAATATGCCATCACTCTTAGTTGTCACCTGGAAATCCACTAAACCACAGTGATATCTCAAACTCAATAGTTCAAATGATAGAACTATTATTAGTTTTTACAACTTAATCCAATATGATCTTTTAAGAAACGATCATATGATTCCAAATTTAGAATACTCATATTTCCATTCATAGTCCTTCCAACTTCATGTTGAATATCTTAATATTCATCACAACATTTATCTTGTTTTAATGAATTCCAACCAATATTATTGGATTTAATGGAAATAGCTAGATTTAATGGAAATAGCTTCTTGGAGTATAGAACTATCATTTGATTCTAAATTTCCAAACAAGAAATCGGTGCATATTTCTAATGAATTCATAGAACACTATGTTCTAATCGATTTTCATATTCTTTGGATCTATTTGCTTTCATTTTCCTCTTGAAAATGCATTTATAGTCTAGTGGTTTACATACTAGAGGTATATACACAAGGTCTCATATGTGATTTGGCAAGATAGAATCCATTTCACTTTTAATTGCCTATTTTCGTTAAAGTCTTTCATAGGAAGTGAATTTCTTTTTGAAAGTTTGAGGCTCTCTTTTAACCATATACGTGTAGAAATCATCTCCAAATGATTTCTTGACTTATACCCTTTTACTACATCATGATATATTTCTTCCTTAATTTCTTATTCATGAGAAAATTCCTTGTGTCCGATTATTTTGGAGCACTGCTCTTTGCTTTCTCAAGACATGGAAACAAATTTTCAAAGTATGATGAATTTGTTGATTCCATCATCGTGCTTTATGAATATCGGGTATTTTAGAGTCATGTACATGAAAACAATAAACACTTGTTTTATGCATAACCAATAAATATGCAATAAAACATCTTTGGTCCAATATTTACAACTTTGGGGTTAGGTATAACAACCTTTGCGAGACACCCCCACATTCGAATATATTTGTAAGATGGTTTTATAACCGATCATAACTTATATGGTATTTTATGTTTTCTTTTGGGGTACCTTATTTAAAAGGTAATTAGTTGATAAGACAACTTCCCCCACATTGAGGGTGACAACCTAAAACCTAACAACATGACATCCATCATTTCCTTTAAGGTATGTTTTTCCCTTTCCACAATGCCATTTTGTTGTGGCGAATGAGGTTCAATAATCTTATATCTTATACCATGATTTGCATAAAATTCTTAAAATGGTGATATACATATTCACCTCCATAATCATTGCTTAGTACTTTAATACTTTCATTGAGTTGATTCTCAACTTCACTTTTATACACCTTAAACTTGTCTATCATTGCATCTTTACTTTTAAAAAAATTAACATAACAAAGTTTAGTGCAATCATCAATGAAGTGATTAAGTACTTATTTCTACCTTTTAATGGATTTAACTTCATGTCAAACACACACACATACACATATGTGTGAATTGATCTAAGTGGTTCTGTTGTCCTGGCATTGGACTTGAATGATGGTCGTGTTAACTTTGATTCAACACAAGTGTTTTGTTTATATTTTGAGCCTATATGAATGTAAGGGATGCGTTCAAGTTTGATTAACCACCTTAATGTGTCAAAATTAGCATGTCTAAGTCTAGCATGTCATACATTACAAGAATCAAACAAGTAAGTGGAAGGGTTATTGTCATTGGTATTAAGCTTATTAGCCATTACATGGAATTTTAGCATTCCACCATCCACATAACCATTTCCTACAAACATACCGTTTTCGGTTAACCCAAACTTATTGGACTCAAACATCAAGCAAAATCCATGATTGTTCAACAACCATCCAAAGACTAAGTTCTTCATAATCTACGGGACATACAACACATCATTAGGTGTTAGTTTTTTTCTGGGTGATACCATTTCTGGAATATTTTAAACACTAAGTTTAAGTGTTTAGAATCATAATTTTCAAAGAACTTTCTGCCTCAACATGGACAAAACAGAAGATATGCATAACTTTGAAGTTCTTGAACGACTCCCTATTTGAGTACACATGACGCCCTTATCAATCCATCATTCATTGGAATCAACATCCATAGAGTTCATTTCAAAAATTATAGCCACATTGGATAGTGACATTTCTAAAATCATTTAAAAACACCAAATTAAAGTGTTTAGAATAACAATTTCTAGAATAATTTTTTTTACCTCAATCGTGGACAGAAAAAATTGTGCATAACAAAACTGAACAAATAGTTTGTAAAACTACACAAAATAGACTATGAAATCCGCACAAGTTATAAAACTGAAAAATATGTTCCTAAAAAATATTTTTATGGAAATATAATTCAGAAATTGTTGCATAAAATCATTTATGAAAACTATTATAAGATATATGAAGCTATTTTAATTGCAACTATTTGTCAGAAAAAAAAAGCTTGCTGGAAAGTCAAATGTGTCTTTCAGCAAAACACAAAAAATGAAGACTATTTTCGAGAACCAAAGCCGTTTTCCAGCATACTAACATAAAATTACATTTGTTTTAATATAGGATGTTTAAACAACCTGTAATTTTCAACCAAACAAAAAAGCATGTGTAATTTCCTTTTTGCCGTTAGTGACCAGAAAACAAGGTTTTTCTTAAAATATAAGAAACCATAAAAGCTAGCAATTGTATTTTTAAAAGAAAAATGCAAGCTATTTTCAATCAAATATTTGATTGTTTTTTTTTTTCTTTTTCTACCGTAAGCGTAAGGCACACAAGAAAATTAGATGTATACAAACTTATATTTGTTTTGTTTTCCCAAATAAATGTGTTTAATAGGCAATTAATTTGATCATGAGTGGGAAGACACAACTAACAAATAGATAAAAGAAATGTTTTTTTTTATCTTTACTGCGATGGATTCGATAATCAAATGTTACTTTTCCTTTTGTTAACCAATAGAAACTGTTTCCAAAAGAAAGCCATTGGCTTTCATTTTATGTTTGATCAAAGATTTCTAATAGTTTATTAAATCTTAAATAGTTTAATCAAGAAAAACTAACAAACAACAAGGTTTTTTCTTTCTATTCTATTCTAGCAAAGTGAGAAAAAAAAACATAATGTTGTTAAAATTTGTAGTGTTCGTTTCGTACAAACAAATTTGTTTTAAGTTTGTAGGAATATTATTTCGGTAATATACGAAAACAAACAAGAAAACTAAAAAAAAATTAAAAAAATTGAGGCATGTGTTTAACACATTGTCCTTAAAACAAATTTGTCTGCTATCGGATGTTTGTTTCACAGTATACAACAATGTGAAGTGGCTCTTCAAAACCACCTGAACCCTCAATAGGCCTAGATTATGCCATCGATATAACAAGAAAATGAAGAAGACGAAATGGAGAAGAAGAGATTTTGGTTGCATTCTTGGTGTATCTAAAATGGTTGAGGAATGGTTGTATTTATACTACAAACCATAACCAACAAACAATTAAAATGTCATTAAAACACAATTTGTAACCGACATTATATTTAATATCGTTCTTAATTACGAGTTGTAACCGAAAATTGAACATCAATTTTCCATTATACTCCATTCAACCTCTCAACTTTGGTGATTAATTTCAATTCACCAATTATTTTTCCAAAAGTACGACCATGGGAAAAATCAAAATGAGAGTCTGACTATCAGTTCTTGCAATGACCCGATCGATTAGTGGAGTCTCTCCTTTGTTTCAGATGGGTTGGGCTAATTTTAAAGGGTTGAAGCCAAAGTCTAATTTCTGAAGCTCAAGCCTAAACTCATAATCCAATTTTTTGTTTCAACTCGAGGTTGGTTGTAACATTCCGACTCCCAGGTATGAGATTTATGGCTTAATGTAACACCCCGATTTCCTGGATGTGGAAACTTGAGGATTTAGTGCAAGTTGAAGGGCCTACTCGACGAGTTGGTTGGCCCCAACTCGTCGTGTAGGAGTTGATCATGACGCGTGGGTTAGGAAACCTACTCGTCGAGTTGGAGGGATGGACTCGACGAATTGAGGCTGTGTGATGAAACCCAAATTTCTCGGATGTGTAGCTTATTTAAAGGACCTTAAGTCTTTTACCCTGCCTCCCTTACCATCTTTCATGTCCAGAGAGTAACCCTAGCAAGTTAAGTGTGTGTGTGAGGCCAAAAGTGTGTTTTTGGAGCATTTCTTGAAGAGGCTTGAGGACCTAGAGGCTTGGAACGAGGGAAATCTTGTAGATCCAACATCTACATCATGTTGGCATCCAGTGGGAGGTAAAAACTCTCTACCTTGGCTTTCCATTCCTTAGATCTCCTATTATGTGAGTTTATAGGCTTTTTGGTGCAAAATGAGGGCCATTCTCGAGTTAAGCTTGCCCAGAGGGTATGAGTTTCAGATCTGGAGTTCTCTAGGTCCCATGTACATAAAGCTTCAAGCTTTATGAAGCTTTGACTCGTCTTCGTGGCCTAAACCCCGTCTTGAGCTTAGTTTTGGGTGATTTAGCCTTGGGAGGCCTTGCATGATCGTAACGTTAGCAACCTTACGTGGTAACTCCATCCTAGGAGGTTGGATCTGGAGTTTGAAGCATTTGAAATCGACTAGAATGAGTTTAATGAGAAAGGGCTGAGGAACTCGACGAGTTGGGCATCCAACTCGACGAGTTGAGTTGGGTTTTCCCGTTTCTGGTTTCAGAGTGAACTCGACGAGTGGTTAGGCTTTTTCCCCGGTCTTCTGGACTCTGCATGGACTGGACGAGTTGGCTAGCAACTCGGCTACTTGACTCGGGTTTTCGTGATTTCTGAGTACTGAGGACTCGGCGAGTTCATGAGTTGCACTCGACGAGTTGAGTAAACATGGACTGTTGACTTGAGTGTTGACTTCTGTTGACTTTTAGGGTTGGGTCAAGTTGTGGACTTTGGAGAGCATGGAGGGGTAAAATGGTATTTCACCCTTTTCGGAGATTTAGTAGAGGAGTTAGCTTAACGTTTTATATAATTTTTAAGTATAGATGATTGTGATATGTGTAGGCGGAGTCTAGACCAGGAATTCGAGTGTAGGATATATTGCTTTACTCCGCGAGGTGAGTCTTCTCACTATACTTACCTGAGTGGTAATCATTGTGTGACCGGAGGTTCTTATGCGCTTATACTAAGTTATGTGATATCATGCATTTTGTCTTTGTGATTTATGCTGTATATTACTCATGTGCCTTATTGAGTTATTTTGTTCTTGTGAGACCGGTCTTCACTAAGATACCGGACTGGAGGGTCCGACCCGAGCTGTGAGACCGGAGGGTCTTCACTGAGACACATGACCAGAGGGTCCTTATCGAGATATAGCCATGAGAGGCTAATTATTTGTGTGTGGTATTTTGGGGAACTCACTAAGCTTCATGCTTACCGTGTTGTGTGATATGTGTTTCAGGTACTTTTTAGGATCGCACGAAGGCGCCAGCTTGATTGTACACATCAGTTAGAGATCATGATTTTAAGGATTCTGGGATTTTATCAAACATTGTTGACTTGTGTTTTGACAACTTATACATATTGTGGTTTTTGGGAAATGTGATATTGAGTTTATGTGATTTTAAAGATGAAAAATTTATTTGAAAATTTACAGTGTTACAAGTTGGTATTAGAGCCTTGGTTTGAGGGATTCGGATGTACTCTCGGGTATGTCTAGACTCAAAATGAGAATTTGAGAAAATCATTTCTAAAAAGAAATGATTTTTCTAAAACGAGTAAGAGTTTAAAGAGAAAACTAGACGGAGCAGTGTGTACAATCAGCCAGAGCCCGAGAGGTGATTTCCCAAAGTACCATTACTTGTTTACATTATGATATATTTATGAGATATTAGAGCTGCATGCTAGAGGATAGGCTAGGTATTTCATAAATTAGGGCTAGAGTTGCCTGATTCATGATGCCTTAGCCTAGGGGATGCTATTGATTGATATTATTGATGGGTTTTGAGCATTCTAACACTCCTATGGTGTACATGCAACCCTAGAAACATTGGATCTATGTTTGACTAAGATACATGAAAATAATTAATTTTCCAAGGTTCTTATCCTAACTAGCATGGCATGGGGTACTTGAATCAAATAAAACTAGTAGAATTACTTAGCTTGTAGTAGTAGTTGATTGCTTGGAGTTTGAGAGCCTAGCACCAATAATGTGGATGCCTCAAATGGAAGTCACAAATCACCACAAACTTGGAAACTTGAGAGAATAGTCACAAACTTCTTGAAATCGGCCCTCTTAGTTTACACACATCAACTAGTACAATTTCAAGAACCAAAGCCTCCTTTATATAGTGTGGTGGATTAGGGTTACATCCATGTAAACCCTAATACCCGTGTCTTTTCATTTCCTTGAGATCCATGGGTTAAAGATCCATGGAGTATCCATGGACTTTCCATGCAAGCCTAGCCCATTCCAAATAAGCATTAGCCCACACTATATAAATACAAGAACCCATATTTAATTAGTCATACTTTTTAATCTCTAAATTAATTCTAAATTAATTATAGATCAACACTAATTAAATAATATGATTTTATATTAATATATTAGAACTTATAATATATTAATAAATCATAACTTATACTATTCTCAAAAGATTATCCGTAAATTGTCTGGGTGAAGTGCAACCCAAATGGACCATGCCGGGTCGGGTCAAGTACATACCAAATATAGTTATGGACTTAGACAATATCTCCAACAGTCTCCCACTTGGATAAGTCTAATAACTATAGTTGCAAGTATGACTTCAGGAACCGATCAGCAATTGTAGCTCTTAAAACTCTGTTGAACTATGAAGCGCCATTTTAGATAAGTGATCATATAATCCTCTGTTCTAGATATCAGCCGGACAAATACATGAAACATGGTCTTGCTTATTGTCCATTATTTGTTTCCCGATTTCCGATTTGTTTGACATTGAACTTAACTGAACACATCAATTTAGTTCTGACCGGGCCCGGTACATAGGTCAAAACAAAATCATCGAGGGGCCCAGATATCGCTTCTAATTCTAGAAGGAACAGATAAACTTCGACTCATATGTTTGCTCTACTACTTGTTGAATTACACACAAAAGCACGGTTTATAACATCGAGTTACCAATGCGTTTTCGTGCAATCAATGCATAACCAACTCATAGGCAACAAATCATATCTCTAGGTTTGAAGACTTATATGATATTACCGTCTCACGATCACTCGAGATAAATTCCATGAAGTAATACAAGTGAGCGTGGGTTGAATCTAATACTCAGAACTTATGAGTACTCATGAGTGTTGTAGCCCTACTTTGTCTAACATCTTAGACCTCTACAAGCCAACCCATGACAGTCTTGATTCATATCTACTTCCAACATATGACCGACTGTGGAGAGTTTGAATAATATGATATAAACCATAACATAATTATTTTGGAAGTCAAAACATGCAAAAAGAAATAATAGTAAACGATTGACAAGAGATAGCAACACTTTACTCATAAATAACAACTTTTATTTATCATCAAATATCAATTACATTTTACAAATTTCAAGATTATCTAACTACTAAAACTAATTTCATCCTTCAGCCCTATGCTCCGAGCATGCTGGAGATGCTTAGCCCGAGTCAGTCCCTTCGTGAGGGGATCTGCTGGGTTCTCATCCGATGATACCCTCTTTGGCACGAGGATTCCTTCTTCTATTCGATGTCTGATGAAGTGATATTTTCTGTCAATGTGTCTGGATCTCCCATGATCTCTTGGTTCCGTGGCTAAGGCAACCGCACTATTGCTGTCACAGAAAATCTCCATTGGCTCCTTTATAGCTGGTACAACTCCAAGGTCTCCGATGAAGTTCTTTAGCCATATAGCCTCCTTTGCTGCCTCGCTTGCTGCTATATACTCTGATTCACAAGTGGAATCAGCCACTGTCTCCTGCTTGGAACTTTTCCAAGTAATTGTCCCTCTGTTTAGGGTAAAGACCCAGCCCGACTAAGAGCAGAAATTATCCCTGTCAGTCTGAAAGCTAGCATCACTGTACCCTAGAACTCTCAAGTCTTCACTGCTATCGAGGGTAAGGACCCAGTCCTTAGTCCTCCATAGGTACTTGAGGATATTCTTTACCGCAGTCCAGTGTGCCTTGCCAGGGTTCCCCTGATACCTGCTAACCATGCTCAAAGCAAAGGCTACATCAGGTCGAGTACACGTCATAGCATACATGATCGATCCTACAGCTGAATCATAAGGTATTCGACTCATTTATGCTATCTCAGCCTCAGTACTAGGGCTTTGTGTCTTACTCAATCTGGTGTTACTCTGGATGGGTAACTCTCCTTTCTTGGAATTATGCATGTTGAACCTTTTCAACACTTTGTCCACATAGGTGCTTTGACTAAGTCCAATTAGTCTTTTACTCCTGTTTCTCAAAATCCTTATCCCTAGGATATAGGCAGCTTCTCCAAGGTCCTTCATAGCGAAACACTTCCCAAGCCAGGACTTTACTTCCTGCAGGGTTGGGATGTCATTTCCTATGAGTAGTATGTCATCCACATACAGTACCAAAAAGCTGACTATACTCCCACTAGCCTTGATATAGACACAAGATTCATCTTCACTCCTTGAAAAGCCAAATTCTTTGATTTTCTCATCAAAGCAAAGATTCCATCTGCGAGGTGCCTGTTTTAATCCATAAATGGATTTCTCGAGCTTACACACTCTACTAGGGTACTCTGTACTGACAAAACCCTCTGGCTGAACCATGTAAACATCTTCAGCCAACTTTCCATTAAGGAAAACGGTTTTGACATCCATTTGCCATATTTCATAATCATGAAATGCAGCAATGGCTAACAGAACCCTAATAGACTTAATCTTGGCCACTGGTGAAAAGGTCTCATGATAATCAACTCCCGGAGTTTTAGAATAACCCTTTGCAACCAGTCGTGCCTTATAAGTGTGTACATTACCATCCATGTCGGTCTTCTTCTTGAAGATCCATTTGCACCCAACTATCTTACGATCAGGTACATTGTCAACCAAGTTCCAAACTTGATTTTCATACATGGACTGTATCTCGCTATCCATAGCCTCTTTCCATTTAGCAGCCTCAGGGCCTGCCATGGCTTCCGTGTAGCTGTTAGGCTCATCCAGATTTACCAGTGTGTTATCACTGATAAGTGTCTCACCTTCTGCAGTAATACGAAAACCATAATAATGCTCAGGTGCATTCCTAACTCTGGTGGAACACCTCAGAGGTATAGATTCTTCAGTCGGCTCAACAAGAGTTTCCTCCTCAGGTTGAGGGCTAGGGTTTGAGGTTCCTTCACCACTTGACTCTTGAATTTCCTCAAGGTCAATTTGCCTCCCACTGTCTCCTTGGCTCATGAATTCTCTCTCTCTCTCGAAAGAATCATCTTCTTGCTACAAAGACCACATTATCACAAGGTCTGTAGAAGATGTAACCAAAGGATTTCTGTGGGTAGCCGATGAAAATACACCTTTCGCTTCGGGTTCGAGCTTATCGTGAGTCTCGCGTCTCACAAAAGCCTCGCAACCCCAAATCTTGATGTGGTCTAGATTGGGAACTTTTCCAGTCCACACCTCGTGAGGTGTTTTGGCAACCTTCTTTGTAGGGACTAGATTAAGGATATGGGCGGCAGTCTCTAAGGCATACCCCTAAAATGAGATTGGTAGCGAAGCTCGCCTCATCATGAAACGAACCATGTCCAACAAGGTCCGATTGCGCCTCTCAGCTACACCATTCAACTGTGGTGTCCTAGGAGGTGTCATTTGTGAGACAATCCCACATTCCTTAAGATAGTCAAGGAACTCAGTACTAAGATACTCTCCACCACGATCGGATCGAAGCATCTTAATGTTCCTGCCCAACTGATTCTCCACTTCTTGCTTAAACTCTTTGAATTTCTCAAAGGTTTCTGACTTATGCTTGATTAGGTAGACATATCCATATCTACTAAAATCATCAGTAAAAGTCACATAGAACCGATTAGCATCTCTTGTGGCAGTTCTGAAGGGTCCACACACATCCGTGTGTATGAGGTCCAACAAACCTTCACCCCTAGCACAAGTGCCAGTAAAAGGTAACTTTGTCATTTTACCAAGCAAACAAGATTCACAACTATCATCTGACTTTAGGTCAAATGACTCCAAGACTCCATCCTTTTGGAGTTGGCCCATGCGTTTCTTGCTTACATGTCCAAGACGACAATGCCACAAGAATGCTTTATCTAAGCTAGTGGAAGAGTTAATACACAATACATTATTTCCTAGATTTTCTACAACAGATACAGTTTCATACACGCCATCACAAGGTAATGCTTTAAAATAAAGAACAATATTAAAGAAAGCATCAATACTACCATTATTATTATCAAAATAAAAGGTAAAACCTTGTTTATACAATGCATGAAAGGAAATAACATTTCTTGCCATTTCTGGCGAATAATAACATTTATTCAAATCTAATGTAAACCCACTATTTAGCACTAAGGAATAAACTCCTATCTTGGTGACAGGTGAAGCTTTCCTGTTTCCCATGATCAAGTTTATCTTTCCCTGCTACACATTCTCACTTCTTTTTAGTCCCTACAAATCACAACATATGTGAATACCACAACCTGTATCAAGGACCCAAGAGTTAGAATGAGGTGAGTTATTAGACAATATAGTGTATATACCTGCATGGTTGGGTTTTACTTTCTCATCCTTCAAATCTTGCTGGTACTTTGGGCAGTTTCGCTTCTAGTGCGACTTTTCATGGCAATAGAAGCATTCAGCCTCATTAGGGTTAGCAGAAGGAGTGAAAAAACCTCTCTTGGTTTTGCTTGAAGAGGAGCCTTCAAGGGTCTTACCCTTGGTACCCTTAGAAGGGTTCTTTCTATTCTTCCCTTTGCCATGCCCGATTGCCAAGACATTGGCCGCAGTTGAAGTAGGAGTAGGAGTAGTAACAACCGACTTACCCTTTAGACCACTTTCGGCGGTCTTCAAAAGTCCTTGAAGTTTGCTGAGGGTGACTTCTTCCTTGTTCATGTGATATGTCATGCGGAATTGATCATAACACGATGGCAAGGAGTGCAAAATGATGTCTATTGCTAACTCCTCAGGGAACTTCACATTCAACTTCAGTAAACGGTCCACATAACTTTGCATTTTCTGCATGTGGCCTGTGATGGGTTCACCATCCTTCATTCAAGTTGTTATCATGGAGGAGATTATTTCATATCGCTCTTGACGAGCACTTTGATGGTAGCGGTCCATCAAGTCCTGGTGCATCTCAAAAGGATAATAGTCCTCATAGGACTTTTGGAGCTCGGCTGTCATGGTGGCCATCATGATGCATGCCACTTTTGTAGCATCTCTTTCATGTACCTCATATTCAGCATGCTCTTCAGGTGTAGCAGTTGGCTCTGGTACCTTCAGCTCCTTGTCGAGAACATATTCTTTGTTCTCATACTGAGTGACCATCCTGATGTTTCTGATCCAATCTGTAAAGTTGGACCCATCAAAGATGACTCTCCCACAAAGATTCATGAGAGAGAAGGAGCTAGAAAGGTTTGAGCCAGAAGCATTGTTATTGGAAGACATCTGAAAAGAAGAGGGAATAGATTAGATTAGATATAGAGATAGTCCTTAACAAATCACCCAAATGTAATATTAAGGCTAGGACCCAACACAATATTTTATAACTTAGAAGAGGGATGCCGTAATCTAAGCTATAAGATATTTGAAGGTAGGTGAATGACGATTCACCAATTTCCACCATGAAAAACGAAATATTTAATTAGGTTTTAATTGGTTTAGAAACTCCTAGATTCTTTGAGATTCATTGAACTTTCTTCAATGGCATGTTTCAATCTCGAGTGTGCCCTTCAAGTTTTGTGACTGGGATGCCGAGGATCACAAAACAAGGTGTGAAGTAACCATGCAAATTACTTGGTACCCTTAATGTATTACCCCTCAATCGATGTGCCGGTTAACCACACACGCTCCATCGATACTATGATAAACATTAAGTCACCCTTTACCTACCTTGTTAAGTTCAAGTTAGTGTGCCGGTTAACCACACACGCTCCACTAACGACTTAAACAGAGTGTAAAGTGTAATTTCATGGATTAGCACCTTATTCACATTTTCCTAAAATAACTAAGATTGGGAATTCAATAAAGTTTAGTTACTTTAGTATTATCATTATACTTTTAATGAGAATTTATAAGTCCTTGTCCTACCCGTTCGGCTAACGACCCTCCACCGATCAAGGAAGCGGTGGGTGAGAGTGGACACCCATTAAGTTGCCATTTTATAGGCAACAACCTTATACCCCCCTTATAGACCGGCTTCATGAATGAGGCGTACTAGCGGTAAGACGACTTGATCTTATACATATATAAATATTATTAAACTTATAACATTATAAAGTATAAGGGTTGAATTTTAACTTTTAAAATTCTAGGGGTTGGAACTAAAGTTTTTAATATGACTTTACATGTTCCAAAACTTGAGGGCAAGTTTTGTAAACTTTCAAAACTTTTCATTTCTCATAACTTATGAGTTAATGGTTCTTAAAAATGAAGACACTTCATTTTTTGTAACCTATGTGTTCTTTTAATGGTTATTTATAAATGTGACTTTTGGTTATCCATAACTTAAGAACTAGTTATGGACTCCATTAAAACACATAAAGATCAAGAATTAATCTAATCAATTATTAGCACATAATTTCTATGATCTTCTAAACTCATATGTTTATGAATGTTCATATCAAAAATTTCAAGAATCGTAAGTACATATACAAAACTTGAAATTTTGATACGAGCTTTTGAACAAAACTTCGATTTTCAAGTTTTTTTTTTTGCATCAAGTATCAAATAAAAAAACCAGGCTCTGATACCACTGATGGGTTTTGAGCATTCTAACACTCCTATGGTGTACATGCAAACCTAGAAACCTTGGATCTATGTTTGACTAAGATATATGCAAATAATTATTTTTCCAAGGTTCTTATCCTAACTAGCATGGTATGGGGTACTTGAATCAAATAAAACTAGTAGAATTACTTACCTTGTAGTAGTAGTTGATTGCTTGGAGTTTGAGAGCCTAGCACCAATAATGTGGATGCCTCAAATGGAAGTCACAAATCACCACAAATTTGGAAACTTGAGAGAATAATCACAAACTTCTTGAAATCGGCCCTCTTAGTTTACACACATCAACTAGTACAATTTCAAGAACCAAAGCCTCCTTTATATAGTGTGGTGGATTAGGGTTACATCCATGTAAACCCTAATACCCGTGTCTTTTCATTTCCATGAGATCCATGGGTTAAAGCTCCATGGAGTATCCATGGACTTTCCATGCAAGCCTAGCCCATTCCAAATAAGCATTAGCCCACACTATATAAATACAAGAGCCCATATTTAATTAGTCATACTTTTTAATCTCTAAATTAATTCTAAATTAATTATAGATCAACACTAATTAAATAATATGATTTTATATTAATATATTAGAACTTATAATATATTAATAAATAATAACTTATACTATTCTCAAAAGATTATCCGTAAATTGTTCGGGTGAAGTGCAACCCAAATGGACCATGCCGGGTCGGGTCAAGTACATACCAAATATAGTTATGGACTTAGACAATATCTCCAACAATTATCTGCTATTTGCTCTATGTATGTGCTGAGTAGGAGTGCCTAGCAGGAATCTTTCAGAGAGAGCTTTGAGTAGAGGAGTAATCTACGAGAGATACCTAGATGTGCGTTTGAGGAGTCTATTGAGAGAGTAGCTAGATACCACGAGAGGTAGGGTTGCCTGAGTTCGGTGATGCCTTTTGATTTGTGGATAGAGCGAGTGGAGTTGTATGCTAGAGAGGCTTTATGTGCTGGTGGAGGTTATTCGATGCCCGAATTCTGCTTGCTTTGTGCTTTGTGGAACTCTTGATGATGGGAGTCAGCTACTAAGTGAATATGACGATATTCAGGAGGTAGATGGTTGGCATCATGAGGAATTCTTCAGTAGCTGATGGCAGAAAAGTGTGAGAACCTAGGATAGCCTAGGGAGAAATTTTAGTGCGATGAGTACGCTGTTTAGAGGTGAGTATTCGCTGGAGAGCGAGCATGTGTAATGGGATTGGTGATCGAGGAGGTTGAGCAGCTACTTAGGAAGTCTGGGACACTCCGTGTGGAAAGTATGGGTAGATGTGGCAGGTAGTATGGGGTCGTACTACTGAAAGAAGAGGACCTATACTCAAAACAGGGAGAATCCCAGAGGTTCTAAATAGCAGGTTGAGGGGAGATAACATGGTTTGGGTACCATGATTTGTAGCAGAGTGTGTTTACATCTTTACCAGTTATCCAATGGTGGGTGTTCAGACTGAGAATGAATATGGTAAACTGTGGGGCCAGAGGTCCATGTCGGTTGAGCTTTGATAGAGTGTACCTTGCGAGGAAAATTAAGTTTAGATTTCGAGGAGTTTGACTGGTGAGCTGCCAGTTGGAGTCGCAGTACTTTAGGAAAAGTGGAGATGATATGCTGTGGAGGATTGCAGTCTGGGTTGAGTGATTGGCCGATGGTTGAGATGTCACTTTCTGTGACGATAATTACACTATTTCCATTTCCCGTGTGGAGCGAAGGAGATAACGAGTTTCCGGTTTCAGAGTTTGGAGGTAAACCCTGTGCATTTAGTTGAGATATTTTCACCAGAGTATGCGTGGTATGTCTGCTGCGAGGTATTCATATATTATGAGAGAGTCGCCAGAGGGGACTGAAATGGATGAGGACAAGGATATGCCTTAGATGAGTATAGTAAGGCACATTTTTTCAGCAGTTCCAGGTAATCAAGAGGAGTATATCGGGGCGGCGATCCTTGTTGTTTACGTTGTATATCGACTGTGAGAGTGAGGACTCTTTCTTCTATGATAATTCACACGATGGAATGGTGGCTGAGGAATCAGAGATGAGGTGTGTGTGTGATAGTTCATTACTCTAAGGTTGAGAGTCGTAACTAATGCGGGATGGTCGATATGTTCGGTGGTGTGTCGGTATGAGATTTTAGGTGACTAGAGGCAGTCACATTGGGAGGATTTTAAGGTCATCATCTGAGATATGGGATACTTGGAGTTATTTAGTTATTATCTGGAAGATCACCGAGTGCTGCGTGGTACGTTCCATGAGTCTGGAATGGTACATCCGGTGAGCCAGTCTATAGTGTGGTTTGCTTGGTATGTCAAGGGACGATGGTTCGAACCCTAAGTGGGGGAGAACTGGGTATTCTACGGGGAGGATCCTCAATCTGATGTGGTACAGAAGTTTGGGTTATGGGGATCTGCAGTCCAAGTATATGAGACGGGAGTCATGTGATAGTCAAGGCAAGTACAGATCAAGAGGATGCATGTTGCATAGGCTCAGGAGAGAATGAGTGTCTTCACGGTAGGTAGTCGTTAGACAGGAATCTGATTGTGGTCCGTGTTCTTCGGGTTTGCCAATGTTGGAGTTTCGAGACAGTCGGGTTGCTGAGGTCAAGTTTCGATTGCTGAGAGATTGATAGTTCGACATATAGATTATTACCTGTACTCCGGTAAGGGAAGCAATTGATTTTTCATTCAACTTCAGGGTCGGTATGAGTAGTTTCGCATGGGCTTGATCGGTATAGGATAGGGTTTTAGATTGTCGTCAACACGTTCTCAGTCATTGACAATTCCTCCGTGCTTCAAGCTGTGAGTTGGAGTACTTCAAGGCTTCGATTTGTGTGTGTGGAAGATCAGTAATCGTGGCAAGGCATTGCGAGATTCTATGATGGCGTATCGAGGTATCCGAGTATGATGCCCTAATTTGTTGGATTACTATGAGACTTGAGTTTGTCATACGACAAGTGGAACATCAAGCGACTATATTTCCAGATGTGAGACCATTAGTTAATTATCGCCAGACGGGGATTGTCGAGGGGTGTGAACTGTATTGAGGGTAAGTGCTTTGTCCACGAGAATTTATTTTGTCAAGAGTAGTGATGCATAATTTGGGAAGGTGAGCGCACCTATCTATGTTGGACCGCGGAGCATGAGTTAGTGAACGTGGTATGGTGATAGCTTGATGGTGAGATTGTGGGGTGACAAGTGAGTAAGTGGATCCAAGTGGGAGTAATCACGTAGGACTGTCAGGGAAAATCGTGGGGGTGAGCCCATGGTGAGTAAGAGAGGGTATCGTAATACTACAGGGAGTCGTAGCATTCACAATGTCAGTACGAGAGAGTATCGTAATACTACGGGGATCCGTAGCATTCACAAGTCAGTAAGAAAGAGTATCGTAATACTACGGGGAGCTGTAGCATTCACGAGTCAGTAAGAGAGAGTATTATAATACTACGGGGAGCCGTAGCATTCAAGAGTCGGTACGAGAGAGCATCGTAATACTACGGGGAGCCGTAACATTCACGAGTCAGTACGAGAGAGTATCGTAATACTGCAGGGAGCCATAGCATTCACGGGTCAATGAGAGGGAGTATCGTAAGACTGCGGGGAGCCGTAATACCCAGAAGTCAGTGAGAGAGTGATGTAAGACTGCGGGGAGCCGTGGAATTCACTAGTCAGAGTGTGACGCTGCGGGGTTTTTTAGGCCTGAGTAGCCTTGCCATTTGAGTCTGTGGGAACCTGGTGGCCGAACCAGGGGCGAGACTGGGGTCTCAGAAATGGTCGGAAACCCTTGTGTTTTGAGTTAGAGAGGGGTTGCCGCAAATCTGAAGGATCGAGGTGTAATGCATGCGTAGATTCGTGGAAACTAGGTTGGGACGAGTAGTTCCAATTCTGTATCGGACCAAACTCTTGTGGGTGAGTTTGGATCTATCTGTGTGGAGTACGAGCAGGTTGGGAATTTTGTAGTTTTTAGATGGATTTCATTATGAGTGGGATGTGTTTCCTATTTGATGTTTTAGACTTGGGTGAATCGGATCGTTGGTCTGAGGAGGACAACGGTGCGCATGAAGTAGCAAGTAGTAGACGACCAAGGTCGTATGTGGGGTGCCATTTCAAATCGGTTGTAGTAATCACTTGTGGTAAAGTGAACTTCGTGATTGTGGAGTTCAGTGTGATTGGATGAGTCAACTCGGTTGGATAGAACGATGGTGAAGTTGTATTGCCAGATGGGTTAGGTTAGCCTTGGAGATTCAACTCTTGGGTCGGGAGCTGACCTGGTACTCGGTGTTGGGAGGAACATTGAGAGGAAGCTGGTGCTTATTACTGTAGAGATCAGAGGACAGTTCCGACTGGGCATGGTCATTCTTCTAGTGTCTGAGACAAGAGTATTGAGATTCATTTTTCAGAGTGGTTCTGATAGCAGTACCGGTGGTTGGTCCTTGGTGAGTTATGACACCTCCGTTCATTTTGAGCTACGATCGAGATCGACTAGTATGTCTGACGTGAGTGATCATCAACCAATTATGGTTAAAGACTTGTCCCCATCACTTAGAATGAGACAATCAAAGTTGGGAGTGTTATCGGTCCGAGATTCGATGAGTGATGGGTATAGTGATATTCTGCATGGGCGGTCTTTCGAGGAGATAGACAACTACAGTTTCTGAGTTTTGGAGATTCAGAGCCGATGCTGCATCGGCAACGAGGTCCGTCCTTTTCGAGTTGGGAGTTCCTGTCAGTTTTGGATGTCTTGGGAAGGAGATCGTTGTATATGAGATTTTTCGGTGGTGCTTTTCGGGTTATTTGTTTCGATCGATGTGTTGATAAAGAGTGATTTCGAGGGCGAAATCTAATTCAAGTGGGGGAGTATTGTAACACCTCGATTTCCTGGATGTGGAAACTTGAGGATTTAGTGCAAGTTGAAGGGCCTACTCAACGAGTTAGTTGACCCCAACTTGTCGTGTAGGAGTTGATCAGGACGCGTGGGATACCAACTTGTAACACCCATAAAATTCAGGCCAATTTAAAACATTTTAACCCATTCAAAAACCATTAAGTTATTACACCGTGTTTTCAAAATAGTTTAAACATCAGAGTATCCCCAGAACCAAATCACAAAATCATGAGATATGAGGAGCATTACGATCACGCCTTTGCCTTGCCACGATCACCTGATGTACCTTAAACAATAAACTGAAAACCGTAAGCTCGAAAGCTTAGTGAGTTCCCCCAAAATACCCATACACACATAACCATACACATACAGCAATGAACAGCATACTATGGGTCCAATCAACCGTCAGGTTGGAATACCCCATGCCCTCAACCGTCGGGTTGGAATGCCAACATAATACGAGTCCAATCATCCTCGGGATGGAATACTCTCGGCCCACAACCATCGGGTTGGAATGCCCACACACCTATACATACAATAACTACTATGGGTCTAATCATCCCTCGGGATGGAATACCCCAGGCCCTCAATCATCAGGTTGGAATGCCCACCTAGTATGAGTCCAATCATCCTACCAGGATGGAATACTCATGGCCCTCAACCATCGGGTTGGAATGCCCACCTGCTATATATACACTAACTACTATGGGTTCAATCATCCCCCGGGATGGAATACCCTAGGCCCTCAACCATCAGGTTGGAATGCCCACCTACTATGAGTCCAATCATCCTACCGGGATGGAATACTCCTGGCCCTCAACCATCGAGTTGGAATCCCCACCTGCTATATATGCAGTAACTACTATGGTTCCAATCATCCCTCGGGATGGAATACCCCAGGCCCTCAACCATCAGGTTGGAATGCCCACCTACTATGAGTCCAATCATCCTACCGGGATGGAATACTCCTGGCCCTCAACCATCGGGTTGGAATGCCCACATACTAGCAAACATGTACACCTATCAAATAACTATATAACAGTCTACAAGACAACATGCTAGGGCCCTATCATCCTACCGGGATGGAATACCCCCTACTACTACTCCACACGTGCACATACAGCAGGTAATCTCCTACCAGCATACAGACAGTCAGACCAACTACCGGTCACTAATCATAGCCACATCCAATCCACCAGAATACCGATCTAACAGAGCATACCATCATATAGCCATCCTATCTACCAGGATGCCAACTAACATAACACAACAGTAACTAACTCAAATAACAAATCAAAGGGCCGGCCTTGGTGCCTTAGACCCTTGGGTATAGTGAGGATAACTCACCTTGCAACCGCTGAACCGAACCACGAAAGCACAATCCCGAAGCACTGCCCCAAACTCCAACACCTATAGCCATCAATGATCCATTGACGTAAATAACCAAATTACCATAATACCCTTGAAGGTCAAATTGGTCAAAGTCAAAGTCCTGGCCAAGGTCAACTTTCCTGATTGACCCTACTCGCCAAGTCAACCCGCTGACTCGCCGAGTTCCCAACTTCACAAAACTCTTATATCACAACTCGACTTGCCGAGTCACTCCATGACTCGTCGAGTTCAACAATCTCTGAGTCCTAATATCCAACTCACTGAGTCACCACTCAACTCACTGATCTGAGTCTTAACCAGAAGAGGTTGGGGTTTTGCATTCTGACTCGTCGAGTCCAAGAACAGACTCGCCGAGTCCACAGCAATCTTCAACAGACTCGCCGAGTTGTTCCTCCAACTCGTCGAGTTCATGCCTATCTTCAACAGACTCGCCGAGTCCAAGAACAAACTCGCCGAGTCCCTTCAGTCCTTTATTCATACAGAGGCTTTTCGAGCCATGCAGGGGCTCTAAACTGTAGATCCACTCTTCTAGGGCATAACTCCCACGTAAAGTTGCAAACTTTACGTGAAACCAAGGAGCGATAAGCCCAAATCACTCTAGGGCTAAGGTTTAAGACAAGGATGCTTCACCAACAAGCCAAAGACTGATACTTTGTGAGTTTCTGGACCAAGACAAGTCTAGATCTGAAGTAGCAACCTCAGATCTAGACCCCTAACCCGAAATAGATCCTTAACATGCAAAAAGGGCCCCAAATCTCATTCTTGAATAGATATAAATGCAATAGAGTCAAGGTAACAGCTTGTTACCTCCAAAATGTGCCCAAACTTCAATAGATTCTAGATCTACACCACTCTCTTGATGCAAACCCTTTTGATCTTCAAGTTTCTTCCACTTGAAACAACTTCCAAGCTTCAATCTCCCTCCAAAGGCCTCACACACACGAGCTTAGGGTTTTCTACTTCTCAAGGGCAATAAGGAGGCTGGGAGAAGGACATAAAGTCCTTTAAATAGGGTGCAACCCCCGAGATTAGGGTTTTTCTCATTCCAGCACCAACTCGTCGAGTCCAGCTTCCGACTCGGCGAGTTGGTCACTTAATTCGCGACCCAAGACCCGCTCCGACTCGGCGAGTAAGCATACCTACTCGTCGAGTCCCTTCTTCAAAATTACACTTTAAAGCCTTAAATCATACCGCTGAAATTTGGGGTGTTACAAAAGCCTACTCTTCGATTTGGAGGGATGGACTCGATGAGTTGAGGATGTGTGATGAAACCCAAATTTCTCGGATGTGCAGCCTACTTAAAGGACCTTAAGTCCTTTACCCCGCCTCCCTTACCACCTTTCATGTCCAGAGAGTAACCCTAGTAAGCTAAGTGTGCGTGTGAGGCCAAAAGTGTGTTTGTGGAGCATTCCTTGAAGAGGTTTGAGGACCTAGAGGCTTGGAACAAGGGAAAGCTTGTAGATCCAGCATCCACATCGTGTTGGCATCCAGTGGGAGGTAAAAAGTCTCTACCTTGGCTTTCCATTCCTTAGATCTCTTCTTATGTGAGTTTATGGGCTTTTTGGTGCAAAATGAGGGCCATTCTCGAGTTAAGGTTGCTCAGAGGGTATGTGTTTCAAATATGGACTTCTCTAGGTCCTATGTACATAAAGCTTCAAGATTTATGAAGCTTTGACTCATCTTCATGTCCTAAACCCCTTCTTAATCTTAGTTTTGGGTGATTTAGCCTTGGGAGGCCTTGCATGATCGTAAAGTTAGCAACCTTACATGGTAACCCCATCCTAGGAGGTTAGATCTGGAGTTTGAAGCATTTGAAATCGACTAGAATGAGTTTAATGAGAAAGGGTTGAGGAACTCGACGATTTGGGCATCCAACTCGACGAGTTGAGTTGGGTTTTCCCGTTTCTGGTTTCAGAGTGAACTCGACGAGTTGATGAGACAACTCGACGAGTGGTTAGGGTTTTTCCCCGGTCTTCTGGACTTTGCATGGACTCGATGAGTTGACTAGCAACTCGGCTAATTGACTCGGGTTTTTGTGATTTCTGAGTAATGAGGACTTGACGAGTTCATGAGCTGCACTCGACGGGTTGAGTCAACATGGACTGTTGACTTAAGTGTTGATTTCCGTTGCCTTTTATGGTTGGGTCAAGTTGTGGACTTTGAAGAGCATGGAGGGGTAAAATGGTCTTTCACACTTTTTGGAGATTCAGTAAAGGAGTTAGCTTAACGTTATATATAATTGCTAAGTAGAGATGATTGTGATATGTGTAGGCGGAGTGTAGACAAGCAATTCGAGTGTGGGATATATTGCTTTACTCCGCGAGGTGAGTCTTCTCACTATACTTACCTGCGTGTGGTATTTTTGGGAACTCACTAAGCTTTGTGCTTACCGTGTTGTGTGATATGTGTTTTAGGTACTTTTCAGGATCGCGGGAAGGCGCTGACTTGATTGTACACATAAGTTAGAAATCATGATTTTGAGGATTCTGGGATTTTATCAAATATTGTTGACTTGTGTTTTGACAACTTATACATATTGTGGTTTTTGGGAAATGTGATATTGAGTTTATGTGATTTTAAAGATGAAAATTTTATTTGAAAATTTACAGTGTTACACTTAAAAGGCAAATTCCCCTTTGGAACTCGTCGAGTTGATGGCCTCAACTCGACGTGTTGGAAGCTCTTGGGCCGCACATATTTTTGGACCAACTCGATGAGTTGTTGAGAAAAACTCGACGAGTTGGTGGCTGATTATGAAAACCTAATTTTTTAGGGTGTTGCACCATATTTAAAGACCTTATGGCCCTTGGATGGCCTCTTTATCCACCCCTCTGTCCAGAGAAACCTTAATTCGTGCATTCTCTCCCTTTTTGTGTGTGTGTGAGCTTGAAGAGTGAAATTTTGGTGATGTTTTGAAGGAGCTTGGAGTTTGAAGAGGTTTGATTAAGAGGAAGGCTGTAGATCCAGTATCTTCTCTATTGTTGCAACCATTTTGAGGTATAAAGTCGATACCTTGGTCATTTATTGCTTATATCTTCCCCTTGGAAGTTTATTGTCATTTTTGGCTCATATTGGAGTCATTCTTGGGTTTGGGCATTTCTTGAATTTGGCACTTCAAATCTGGATGCTTTGTGGCCTCTTTGGGCTTAAAGCTTCAAGCTTTATGATGTTATAGGCCCCCTTTATTGCCACACCCCCAAAACAGGATGGCGGAAACGTCCGGGGCTGGATGACTTTTATGTATTGTATCATAACAATTGAATAATAGTAAAGAAAGCAAACATAACCATCATATATATAATTGAAAAAATTACATCAATGTAAGTGTTACATGTTTCAAAATTCAATTACAATATGATGACAAAACATTTGTTTGATGCCTTAGCGCCCCATCCTCAAAAGTTGTTGGTTACATGTATTACTGATTCCCTGAGAATACAAGTTGTTTGAAAAAGTGTCAACAATTATGTTGGTGAGTTCATAAGAGTTTATATGAAGAATAGTAAGTCTTTTCATGAAAAGATATCGTGTTTGTTTCCAGAAAATCTGATATTTTCTAATAAATAAAATGTAAGTCGTTCACTTGTAAAATGATAGTGTTTATTCCAGAAAATCCAATATTTTCCGATAAATGAGATGTAGTCTTAAATGTCCAAGACCGAAATGTACCAGTGTTTTCCATGATGGTTTTTGAGCACTATAACAATCCTATGGTGCACATACAACCCTAATGTTTTGGATCTAAGTTTTCTCAAGTTTTACATGCAATTTTCATATTATCCAAAGCATGAACCCTAACTTGCATACAATTTTGAGATTTACAACATAAAACAAGTTAGATGAATACCTATCTGTTGTAGCTTGTAGAACTTGGCCTTTCAAGAGCTTACAATTTTGAGATTTACAACATAAAACAAGTTAGATGAATACCTATCTGTTGTAGCTTGTAGAACTTGGCCTTTCAAAAGCTTAGTACCTCAAATGTGATACCTCAAATAAGTCACAAACACCAAAAGCAAGAGGAGGCTTATGGGAGAGAGGTTAGGAAGCACCAAAATCAGCTAGGGTTTCACCTTGGAAATTATTGGCCGATTTTGGGAAGGCTAGGGGTTCAATTTATAGTGTGGAATACTTAGGGTTTCTTACATAAAACCCTAATTTACTTAAGCCTTTAAGTATTCCAATAATCCATATGGTAGACCCTTTGGACTAACTCTTCATGGGCTCTCACATAGATTTAGCCCATCCCTAATCAACATGGATCATTAGCCCAAACTATAAGTATTACTGATTTAGCTAATCAGTCCCTGTAAATTGAATCGGTCTCATTTGATCACTAAATTAATTCCAAATTAATTCTTGATCAATACCAATTAAATAATAATATAATTTCTCAATTAATATATTATTCACATCATATATTAAAAAATCACAAATAACCTCTTTCTAAAATATCCATCCTATCAAATTGCTTCGGTGAAGGCAACCCAAAAAGATCATGCTACTATCGGGTCAAGTACATACCAATTATAGTTATGAGGTTAGACACCTAATCCAATAGTCTCCCACTTAGATAAGTCTAATAACTATAACTGCCAATGTAACTTCAAAATCCGATTAGCAATCGTAGCTCTCAAAAGCCGTTGTCGAACTCTGACCTAGTTAATAACGCGTCCTTTAGATAAGGGATCATATAATCCTCTGTTCTTCAAGATATCGTGTGGACAAAGACATGGAATAAAGTCATACTCATTGTCCAACAATTTGTTTCCTGATTTCCGATTTTTTTGACATAGAACTTAATTGAACACATCAATTGAGTCCTGACCGGGCCTGACACATAAGTCAAAACAAAATCATCGAGGGGCCCAAGATATCGCTTTTAATCCTCTTAGGATAAAAGGAACAGATAAACTTCGACTTATATGCTTGTACTAATTACTTGTTAATTTATACACAAAAACACGTTTTATAACATCAAGTTACTGATGCGTTTTCGTACTATCAATGCACAACCGACTCGTAATCAACAACTCATATAGCTTGGTTTGAAGACTATATGATATTATCGTCTCATAATCACTCGTGATAAATTCCATGAAGTGATTCATGTGAGCGTGGGTTTAATCCAATACTCAAATCTTATTTCAGGAGCACTCATGAATGTTGTAGCAAACTTTTGCTATGTCTAAACACCTTAGACAATCTACAAGCCAATTCATGACAGTCTAACCTCATAGCTTACTTCCAAAGTATGATTGACTGTGGATAGTTCGAATAATCATATTATTCTGGAAGTCAAAACAAGCAAAAGTGAACCATAAAATAAACAATTTACAGAAGACAGTAAGCTCTAGTTATAAATAAAACCCGTATTATTTAATCATCAAATGTCAATTACATTTATTTATTACAAGTTTCTAACTGCCTATCTAATCACTAAAACTAATATCGTCTCTTAGGCCAATGCTCTTAGCATGCTGCAAATGCTTAACCCTACTCAGTCCCTTCGTAAGGGGATCTGCTGGGTTATCCTCTGACACTACCCTCTTCACTACGAGGAGTCCCTCTTCTACTCGATGTCTTATGAAGTGATATTTTCTGTCGATGTGCCTGGATCTTCCATGATCCCTTGGTTCCTTGGTTAAGGCGACCGCACCCTCGTTGTCACATAAAATTTCCGTAGGCTCCTTTACAGGTGGTACAAATCCAAGGTCTCCGATGAAGTTCTTTAGCCATATTGCCTCCTTCGACGCTTCACTTGCTACTATGTATTATGATTCGCACGTGGAATCAGCTACAATCTCCTATTTGGAAATTTTCCATGTTACTGCTCCTCCATTTAGGGCAAATACCCAGCCCGACTGAGAGCGGAAATTATCTCTGTCGGTCTGAAAGCTGGCGTCACTATACCCTGTCACTCTCAAGTTATCACTCCCACCGAGGGTAAGAACCTAGTCCTTAGTCCTCCACAGGTACTTAAGAATGTTCTTTACTGCTATCCAGTGAGTTCTACCAGGATTCCCTTGATATCGACTAACCATGCTCAAAGCAAAATCCACATCAAGGCGAGTACATGTCATAGCATACATGATCGAGCCAACGACAGAAGCATAGGTACTTGACTCATTTATGCTATTTCGACATCGGTACTCCAACTCTGAGTCTTATTCAGTTTGGTATTGCCCTGGATAGGCAATTCTCCTTTCTTGGAATTCTCCATGTTGAAACGTTTCAACACCTTGTCCAAGTAGGTACTTTGACTAAGTCCTATTAGTCTTTTACTCCTATTTCTCAATATCCTTATCCCTAAAATGTAAGCATCTTCCCCGAGGTCCTTCATAGCGAAACACTTCCCAAGCCAGAACTTAACTTCCTACAAGGTTGGAACGTTGTTTCCTATTAGCAGTATGTCATCCACATATAATACCAGAAAGCTAACTATACTCCCACTAGCTTTGACATATACGCAGGATTCATCCTCACTTCTCGAAAAACCAAACTCTTTGACTTTCTCATCGAAACAAATATTCCATCTGCGAGATGCTTGCTTTAATCCATAAATGGAATTCTCAAGCTTACACACTCTATTAGGGTACTTCGCATCTACAAAACCCTCTGGCTGACTCATGTAAACATCTTCAGCCAACTTCCCATTAAGGAAACCGTTTTTTACATCCATCTGCCATATTTCATAATCATGTGACACATATATGGCTAGCATAACCCTTATAGATTTGATCTTCGCTACTGGTGAGAAGGTCTCGTCATAGTCAACTCCAGGAGTTTGAGTAAAGCCCTTCGCAACCAATCGCGCCTTATATGTGTGTACTTTTTCATCCATGTCGTTCTTCTTCTTGAAGATGCATTTGCACCCGACCGTCTTACGACCTGGTACAATTTCAACCAATTTCCAAACTTGATTGTCATACATGGATTGAATCTCGTTGTCCATCGCTTCTTTCCACTTTGCGGACTCTTGGCCCGCCGTGGATTCCTTTTAGTTGTTAGGTTCATCCAAATTTATCAATGTACTGTCACTGATAAACGTATCACCTTCAGTTCTTATATGAAAACCATATAACACAGGTGGAACGCTAACTCTACTGGAACGTCTCAGAGGTAAGGACTCGTCAACTGGTTCAACAGGAGTCTCATCCTTAGGTTGATTGCTAGTGTTAGAGGTTCCTTCATCGCTTAACTCTTGAAGCTCTTCAAGGTCAATTTGCCTCCCACTGTCCTCATGGCATATGAGCTCTCTCTCGCGAAAGACTCCTCTCTTCGCAAAGAATACCACGTTCTCACTAGTTCTATAGAACAAATATCCAAAGAATTTCTGTGGGTAGCAGATGAAAATAAAACGCTCACTACGAGGTTCAAGCTTGTTGTGAGTCTTTCGTCTTACAAAAGTCTCGCAACCCCAAACCTTGATATATGCTAACGAGGGAACCTTCCCTGTCCACATTTCGTGAGGTGCTTTGGCAACCTTCTTAGTTGGGACTAGATTAAGGATATGGGCGACAGTCTCTAAGGCATACCCCTAAAATGAGATAGGTAACGAAGCTCGACACATCATGAAATGAACCATGTCCAACAAGGTTCGATTGCGCCTCTCAGCCACACCATTAAGCTGCGGTGTCCTAGGTGGCGTCAATTGTGAAAAAATTCCACATTCTTTAATATACCCGTGGAACTCGATACTAAGATACTCACCACCTCGATCGGATCAGAGCATCTTTATCTTCCTTCACAATTGATTCTCCACTTCTTGCTTAAACTCTTTGAACTTTTCAAAGGTTTCCGACTTGTTCTTGATTAAGTAGACATATCCATATCTGCTATAATCATCGGTAAAGGTTATATAGAAATGGTTAGCATCCCTTGTGGTGGATCTGAAGGGTCGACACACATCGGTGTGTATGAGATCCAACAGACCCTCACCTCTTTCACAAGTACCAGTGAAAGGTGACGTGGTCATCTTTCCAAGCAAACAAGATTCGTACGTGTCATCTGACTTTAAGTCAAATGACTCCAACACTCCATCCTTTTGGAGTTGGGCTATGCGCTTCTTGGTGACATGTCCAAGATGACAATGCCACAAGCATGCCTTGTCCAAACCATTGGACGAAGCAATATGCAATACATTATTTCCTAAGTTGTCTACAACCATCATAATTTCATATATACCATTACAAGGCAATGCTTCAAAATAAAATTTACCATTATAAAAAGCATTAATAGAACCAATTTCATTGTTAAATGAAAATCTAAATCCTTGTTTATACAAACCATGAAAAGAAATAATGTTTCTCGCCATATCTGGCGAGTAGCAACAATCGTTCAAATTTAACCCTAACCCATTACTAAGCAATAAAGAATAAACTCCAATCTTGGTGACATGCGACACTTTCCTCTTCCCCATGATCAAGTTCATCTTTCCATGCTCCACATCCTTACTTCTTCTTAGACCCTGCAATTCAGAATAAATGTGAAAACCATATCCTGTATCAAGGACCCAAGAAATAGCATGTGATGAGTTATTAGATTGAATACTGTAAATTCCTACGAAGGTGGGCTTTATCTTCCCATCCTTAATGTCCTGCAAGTATTTAGGGCAACTTCGTTTCCAATTGCCTTTTTCATGACAATGGAAGCACTCTGCTTCCTTTGGATTGGATGAGGGAGCAGTAGAACCACCTTTGGACCCACTAGAAGAGGATCCATCATGAGACTTTCCCTTGTGATTATTTGAGGAAGCTTTCCTCTTCTTTCCCTTCACATGTCCAATTTCCAGGACTGGGGAAGCAGCAGTAGGAGTAGGTACAACATACTTGCCTTTTAAACTACTTTCAGCAGTTCTCAGTAGGCCTTGATGCTTGCTCAGAGTGAATTCCTCCTTGTTCATATGATAAGTCATTTTGAATTGATCATAACAAGGAGGCAAGGAGTGTAGGATAATGTCAATACCCAACTCTTCGTCGAAATTGACATTCAACTTTAGCAAGCGGTCCACATATCTTTGTATCTTTTGCAAGTGGGTCGTGATGGACTCTCCATCCTTTATTTTTGTTGTTATCATGGAGGCAATGATTTCATACCTTTCTTGTTGAGCACTCTGATGGTACCTTTTCATCAAGTCTTGGTGCATCTCGAAAGGCCAGAAGTCCTCATAGGACTTCTGAAGGTCAGAAGTCATACTGGCTAGCATGATGCACGACACCTTTGTCGCGTCCTTCTCATGAGCCCTATACTCAGCCAATTGCTCTGGAGTAGCAGTTTCTTCATCAATCTCCTTTAGCTCTTTGTCAAGGACATATTCATTTTCCTTGTATGGAATGGCCATGCGAATGTTTCGAATCCAGTCATTGAAATTCGGCCTATCGAAAATGACCCTCCCACATAAGTTCATGAGGGAGAAAGAGCCAGAAGCATTTGAGTTTGAAGCGTTGTTTGAAGCAGACATCTGAAAAAGAAAGACAAGTTTCATTAGATAGAAATTCCTTGACACCCAAATGAAATATTAAGGCTAGGACCCAAACACAATATTTCACAATTCGGAAGAGGGATGTCATAATCCAATTGCAAAATATTTGAAGGTAGGTAAATGACGATTTACCAATTTCACCACCCAAAACTAAAATTTTAAAGAATTAAGTTTTATGAAATTCCTAGTTCTTTGAGATTCATTGAACGTTTCAATGACATGTTTAAATCTCGATTATGCCCTTCAAGTTTGTGACTGGGATACCAAGGATCACAAACAAGGTGTGAATAACCATGCAAATATGCGTACTGGATGTCATTTATCACCTAATCAATGTGTCGGTGAACCACACACGCTCCATTGATCTATGACAAACATCGAGCTAGCCTTTGCCCCCCTTGTTAGTCCAAATTAGTGTGTCGGTTAACCACACACACTCCACTAACGACTAGGCAAGGTGCAAAGTGCAAATTCATGGAATAGCACCATTTTCACATTTTTCCTAAAGTAACTAAGATTGGGAATTTATGAAAAACATTTAGTTACTTTTATAATTATCATTATACTTTTTAATGAGAATTAATGTCCTATCCTACCCGTTCGGCTAACGACCCTCCACTAGTCAAGGGAGAGGTGGGTGAGAATGGACACCCATTCAATCGCCATTTTATAGGCAATTTTCTTATACCCCTTATAGATCAGCTTCGTGAATGTGGCCTACTAACGGTACGACTGACTGTCTTATACACACATACACACACACACATATATATATATATATATATATATATATATATATATATATATATATATATATATATAGGTATTAAGTTATTAATATTATAATAGTATAAGGGTTGAATTTTACACTTTTAAAACTCTAGGGTTTAGAATTTAAATATTTCAAAATTAAAACTTTTTAATCAATTTTTAAATTCCCAAACTTGAGGGCAAATTTTGAAACTTTTCAAAACTCTCTTGAATCAATTTGAAAATAATTAAATTAATCATATAATTAAATATATCACAAAATTGACCTAATCTAATTTCATATAGCAAGATGATTCAAATCAAATTCTACAAATAATTAACTTTTTCACAAAATCAAGTAATTATCTTAAAATTTGACAATCATCATTCAATTGGATGAGGATAATCATTACCTTATCAGAAAAATCGAATTTTATCAGTCAAAACAATTTTTGTGGTAATGATCCAACTCCAAATCTGGCCAAAAACTCAAAAAATCTGCCAACAGATTATCCAACTCATCGAGTCAGCCAATGGACTCGTCGAGTTGGCCCTAGTCGTCGAGTTCCTTCATAGGACTCGTCGAGTCCAACAGTTAGAGGCCAAAAATGAAATTTTTTCAACTTTGAAAACAATATAATTGCATCAATATAACAGAAAACACTCTAGGCTCTGATACCACTGATGGGTTTTGAGCACTATAACAATCCTATGGTGCACATACAACCCTAATGCTTTGGATCTAAGTTTTCTCAAGTTATACATGAATTTTTCCTATTATCCAAAGCATGAACCCTAACTAGTATACAATTTTGAGATTTACAACATAAAACAAGTTAGATGAATATCTCTTTGTTGTAGCTTGTAGAACTTGGCCTTTCAAGAGCTTAGTACCTCAAATGTGATACCTCAAATAAGTCACAAACACCAAAAGCAAGAGGAGGCTTATGGGAGAGAGGTTAGGAAGCACCAAAATCGGCTAGGGATTCAACTTGGAAATGATTGGCCGGTTTTGGGAAGGCTAGGGGTTCAATTTATAGTGTGGAATCCTTAGGGTTTCTTACATAAAACCCTAATTGACTTAAGCCTTTAAGTATTCCAATACTACATATGATAGGCCCTTTGGACTAACTCTTCATGGACTCTCACATAGATTTAGCCCATCCCTAATCAACATGGATCATTAGCCTAAACTATAAGTATTACTGATTTACCTAATCAGTCCCTATAAGTTTAATCAGTCTCTTTTGATCACTAAATTAATTTCAATTTAATTCTTGATCAATACCAATTAAATAATAATATAATTTCTCAATTAATATATTATTCATATAATATATTAACAAATCACAAATAACTTCTTTCTCAAATACAAATATCCATCCTATCAAATTGCTCCGGTGAAGGCAACCCAAAAGGACCATGCTACTATCGGGTCAAGTACATATCAATTATAGTTATGGGCATAGACACCTAATCCAACATTACATACTTAAAGTAGTAATATGTGGTTTTATTCATGTATAAAACCGTTTGACGAAATGTGTTTTCATGTCAAATGCAAATATAGTTGTTTCCCCATGTGAGTTTTTATAAACGTGCTTTTAAGATGCGGTGCCTGCCTCTTTGTTCTTCAGGCGCCGAGAAATTTATAACATTTGTTACCCATAACCTGTCGGTCTGACTATAGCTAGTAGTCAGGGTGTGGGATCATCAGTCCCGTATAGATCTATACACAAGTATCACGTTCTCATATCGGAGATTCCGGTTATAAAACAGGACTTTCGTGTATACCTTAGTTAGGTACGATGAAGACAATGTCTCATAAATTTATTCAACGAGTGTACGTATTTTTGTAATGAAAACGTTGGTATATGTAAATATCCCCTCTTTCCAGGAATATACCGAAAATGTCGTAAAACAATTATATATGTACTTCATATAATTTTACCCTTTGCTCAACGGGTTACAAAGGTGGTAAAATTTCGTAAACTATATTTACATAGTTTAATAAAAAGAACGTTTTTGTACTTCAAATATATATATATATATATATATATATATATATATATATATATATATATATATATATATATATATGTATCTAAGAACAATGTAGTGTATTGTGTAACCATTTTTCGTATCTTTACGTTTTATCAAAACGTTGTATGTAAAAATATACGAGATCGTTAGTAAAGTCGTTTCGCGTATCAAACACCTTTCGTAAAAATAGTAAAATAACGTATTTAAATGTTTGCGTTTTAACGTAAATTTTCTTGTGTGTTACTTGTATCCCCCTCCCCCCCTAAAACATAGAAAAAGTCTTGAAAAATGTAGGGGTATGAACTCACCTCGACTGTGATCGCGGTTTGATAAGGAGGTAAAAATAGTGATCTTCGAGTTAGAATACGGGAAGCTAGTCGTATCCTAATAGTTTCAAACACATAGTAATGTGTGAATATATAAACTATCATGAGAGTGGTTTAAACACTAGATTGGTATTGAAATACTTACCAAAAATCTCTTTAATTAACTTGGATGGTAAACCTTGAAGGGTTTGGACTTAAATCTTTAAGGGAATAAAGGCTTGATATTTGAGAGAAATTAGGGTGAAATACGTTACTGTGAATGAGAGAATGAGAAGGAGTTCTAATTTGTGGTTTGTATATGAGGTGAGGGATGTAAGTGAAGTGATGTTTGCCTTGGTAAATGTAATATATCACATTGGGAAGGAAATTACCAAATGAAGTTGCAACATTAGTAGACCAAGTGGGTGATTTCTTTATGATTAAGATAATATAATATATTTATAATATTAGATATTATTTTATGCAAAATGTGTTTTAAAGATTCAAATTTGGCATAAAATAGGAGTTTAGAGGGTCTAATTTATGAAAAATACGAGTTTAATGGAACTCCCGACGTCAAAATCTCTTAAAATGAAGAGAAAGTCCGAAATGGCCAAAAATCCGGAGTGGGGTTCGGAATTGCGAGGGGTCCAGAGTCAAATAAAAGATTCCAGAGTCGATTAGCAGGTTCCGGAGTCGAAAGGTGCGAAGTCAGCAACGAGGTCCGAAGTGGGTCAAAGTTCTGGTGTCCCCTGATCTTCCGAGATGCGAGGCTTCCAAGGCAGCGAAGACTTCCGGAGTCAGGAGATGTTCTGGAGTGAAATTGTCCGGTTGATAAGGTTCCGAAGCCAAAATAGCAGGGTTCCGGACCAAGAGGATTCTGGACCAAGAGGGTTCCGGACCAAGAGGAAAAACTACGAGAATGAATAGTGTATTCCGAAATGAGCTTGTTCTTTTAGGTTTTCTCCTTCTGTTTTGAGCTGTTTTCAACAGAGGAAGGGATGGGATGATGTCGGTGTTTATGGGAAAGGTTATAAGTGTGAAATTTTTTATCAATCGAGATTTGGGAGAGATTTGAGATATAGAGCGATCCGGGAGAGATTTAAAATAGAGAGATCTGGGAGAGATTTGATATATATATATATATATATATATATATATATATATAGAGAGAGAGAGAGAGAGAGAGAGTTTAGAGAGACGGTGTTTGTAGCTTTTCTTATGGTTTTTGCCCCGTAGTGTTAGGATTATGAACTCCACTACGCCGTGTTATGAGTGTTCTTTATTCCCAAGGGATACATAGTTGAACTCTCCGAGTGATACTTTGTATTAAATTTGTAAGTTGTAAGTTAGTAAAACATAACGTAAACCCTAACATACTAGTACTAGTTGGGTTGACTACGTTGAATTGTTGACTTTGTTTGACCAAAATTGACGGTTGTCACATTTATGCTTTAGACCCTTGTTAGGCCTTCTTTGAGTGTTTTAGCCTCTTTGTGTTATGCATGGACATAAAGTTAGCAACTAAATGAGTTAAGTTGGGAAAACTCGACGAGTTGTTCTAACAACTCGGCGAGTTGGATCGAGTTTTCCCGCTATTTTGGATACTGTAGGAACTCGACGAGTTGCCTTAATAACTCGACGAGTTGGCTTGGATTTTCCCTGTTTCTCTAAGTACTAAAGGAACTGAAAGAGTTGCTAGGTGCACTCGACGAGTTAGGTCAACATGGACCGTTGACGACTTTGACCATGGTTGACCAAGTTTGACTTTGAGGGCATTTTGGGTATTTGAGGTTTTGATGGGTTGGTTATGCTGGTTGTAGGCTTTGAGTCGGGAGATGGGATTCAGAGTTAGATCTTACCAGTTCAGCTGCTTGTGAGGTGAGTGTTCCTCACTATACTAGTTGGCTCGAAGGAACCAAGGCCAGCCCTTTGGATTGTTATCCAGATTATTGCGTGTGTGAGTATTGTAGTCATTTGTTAGATCTGTATCCTGATAATAGGATGATGCTATACTTAGTGATCTGTAAGATCTGTCTGCTTGCATGATTTTCTGGTTATATGTTTAATTGTTATGTATATTTCGACATGTTATCTGAGGGTGGGTTGAGGCGGACCTTCTTTATGCTGAAGGTCAACAGACCTAGGGTGTCCCGGATAGACTGATGGCCAGTGGGGCGTACCAGTCAGGTCGAAGGCTCGAAGAACATTCCAGATAGGCTGAAGGCCCAAGGTGGCGTACCAGTCATGCTGTAGGTTCTGTGAGCGTACCAGATAGACTGTAGGCCGGTGGGGGTGTTCCAGTCAGGCTGAAGGCTCTGAATGCATGCTTTTTGTGATATTATTCTGGTTTTGGTATTATGATTGGTATTTTGGGGGAAACTCACTAAGCTTCGGGCTTACAATTTTGGATTATGTTGTAGGTACTTCTGAGGACCGCGGGAAGGCGATGGTGTGATCGTGCACCTCCTCATATTTTTTTTATGATTTTTGGGATTTCTCTGATGTTGAGCTATTTTGAAAACAATTTGTAATGAATAATGGTTTTTGGATTTATTTAAAAGTTTTAAAATTTTCAAAATTTTATGGATGTTACAAGTTGGTATCAGAGCCTTGGTTTGAGTGCATTGGAGGAACACTTGTGTGAATCCAGTCTCAAACTAAGGAAAAGATTTTCAAAATGATTTTCAAATTACTAAAGGAGGATGCGATGTGTACGATCAGCCGAAGCCAGTAAGTAGACCCCAAAATACGATGTTATTATTTGATATTATGATATGTTAGAACAACATACTAGTGATAGGCTACAGATCTTCAGGGATTGCATGATAGAATTGATTAATTATATGATGCCTGATAGTCTAGGGTCTTTTCTTTTATGAAATTGACATCATTACTTCAGTTGCTTAGTGTATACATCATGGTTATATATAACTAAGATCTTATAGCCTGAGAATGTTTGGTTTGGCTTTATTTCCTATTCTTGTTTGATAAAGGGCTTAGGGTAGGATCAGATATTCGAATGTCTATAGGGTCTAGTGTTATGTATGGCTAGCATACACGAATGCTGCAGGGTTGGTGGAAGTTTCATGGATGAGTCGTGAGGGGTTAGTCAGCCAGTAGTGAGATGTTTAGCTTTTCCTCTAGGAGTGAGGACTGCACTTTCGTTTATGCTTATGAGTATTGTTAGGGTGTTGTGATGATCCTTGAGACAAACACGGGTAGGTGTGGAAGGTAGTATGTGCCCGTACTACTGAAAGCACATGACCTGTATGCGTAGCAGGGAAGTCACAACTGATGGGTTTTGGTATACTACGACATCCTATGGTACACATACAACCCCAAATGCTTTGGATCTATGCTTTCTCTAATTATACATGCAATATTGTTTCCAAAGCATTAAGCCTACAACTAGCATACAAATGACATAAACAACATAAAATACTAGTTAGGAGTTTACCTCTTTATGTAGCTTGTAGAACTTGTTGTGTTTGGCCTTTAAGAACTTAGCACTAATAGTATGAATGCCTCAAATGGAATCACAACACACTGTTGGGTCTTGAAGTGTTGCGTCATTGGGCCTTATGTCTAGGTCTATTATGTTCTCGGTTATGGGCCTGTCCAGCCGTTTACATTTATTAGGGTTTACTTTATATAGTGCATGCATGCACCTTGTTGAATCATAAAAAGTGACCCTCTTGAACTTCAGCTACCGCAACCTCTTCAGCTACCGCAGCCATATAGCACCCGCAGTCAAGCTCCTTCTTCAGCAACCGAATCCGGAGTCTCTACCTACCGCAGTCAGTTTACTAGATTAATTTACTTGTCTTTTATTGTAACACTATCTATTGTCCAGTATGCCTTGCATGGCTACTCTTAGAGAGGTAATCTAGTGTAGATCGTGAGTCTCTATAAATAGAGCTCATTCTCTTTTGTATTCAACACACTTACACGCATCTATCTATTCTGAATACACTTCTCTGAAGTTATCTTTTCTATCTCTCTATCTATTACGCATCACCTCTTACTCTCAAATCTTACTAGAATACAATTGATTATAACCTCTCTTCGGAGCAAGTCTTCTGTGACTTAATCACTAAGTTTGATCCTCCTTATTAACTTGGTTTGAATGCATTCCTTGTTATTAATCAACTTACGTGTATTCTTGATATAACAATTGTTGTCATTTCTATTTCTTTACTTTTCCGCAACTAACTCTCTAACTATCTAACTCTAACTTATTAATATTATTGTTGAGCTTTTAGATCCTTCGAGATTAACTATTCCGCAATACACTTGTTCTAACGTTTGTTCAAGTGTGTCTCTAAGTTTTTCTGTCAACAATTGGTATCAGAGGCATAGTGGTTGCTTTTTCAAAACGGAACTCTGATTTTCAAAAGGCCTTCTATACGACTAAAGCTCATTTCTTAAAAAAATTCAAAAAATGGCACAATCGTTATCTCTGAATGTTTCCAACAGTGTTGGTGGTTCTAACCGAGCCCCAATACTGGTATCAAATGAATATCATCACTGGTCACAAAGAATGGAAAGATACTTAAGGAGACTTGGTAGAGATGTATGGCGATCCGTAGAAGAAGGACCACATGTCCCAGTCCTTACACCAGTCCAAACTGACGACGCTACAACCAGACTAGGAGGAGGACAACCAGTCATGAGCCGTCCCACCAAGGATGATCTAGATAAAATGGAAAATAATGTTGTTGCTTTTTATGAAATCTCCTGTGGAGTTGCTCCTGACAACTTCGATATTATCATAAATTGCAAATCAGCAAAAGAGATCTGGGAACTTCTCAAGAATCTGTACGGAGGCTCATAACAAGCACAAGATAAGAAGCTTACTACCGCACTCAATGAGTTCAACAACTTCAAAGCTCATACCGGCGAAAGCTTGGAAGATTCCTTCAAAAGGTTCAACCTTATAGTCACCAAGTTATCCAATGCGGGCACCATCCGCAGTAACCATGAAACAAATCTTCAGTTTCTTAATGGTTTGGGAAGACATTGGACTACGGCTAAGATGATAGTCCAAGGCGATAGAAAGATTCATTCCTTGTCACTCTACAAGCTCTATGGAGAATTCCAAGCACAAGAATCCACCGTACTCAAAGACTGTGCTGACTTCGGAGGACCACTTGCTCTCATAGCACAAACTCCACATAATCAATCTTACTCTCCATCGTATGACACACCACCGTAGTCATACGAAGCTGATTCAGAGTATGATGATGAAGAAGAATTTCAGAAGGCTATTGCTCTGGTTAGCCAACAGTTCAACTGTCTACCACCTCCTTCCTTCCGCAAGAATTAACAGTTCAACAAACCTCCATTCAACCGTAACTTCAGTTCCTAGAACAACCATCCTCGATATCCTAAAAGTTCTCATCCACCACCGTAATCTCAAAATAATCAACCAAAGGAGGCACCGCAGTCTACCCCAACCACTGACTCCGGTACTACCTCTGAAGACAAGACTGATGTCGTGATTTGTCACAAATGCAACAAAGAGAATCACTTTGCAAGAGATTGTAAAGCCAATGTAGTAAAAGACAGAGCATTCTACCTTAGAATGGCTCAAGAGTTAGAAGATAAGGAAAAGGCAAGGGCATACGTAGCCCATGTCAAAAGAGACCATCAAGTTTGGTCATCCAGAGACGAAGATGAAGCCATCAGCAGTGTCAAAGGAAAAGGGAAAATCTGCATGCTGGCAACTGCGGATGATGATGGGTCTACAAAGATGGAAAAGAACTACTGCTACATGGCAAAAGATGGAACTCTAAGCATCGTCGAACAGGTAAAACTCATGATCCAAACTCTAAACTACAGCATGCATGACTGTCAACCATACATAGATGATCTTAATGACACTTGTGCTGCCGTCCTTACAGACTATAACAAAGCCTTAGATGAGAAGAACATTGCACCCCAAGAAATGTTCCATGTGAGAGGACGCCTGGATAACAAAATACTCAACATGGCTATGTTAGAAAAATACTTAGAGTTAGAAAAAGATGCAAGAATGTTGAGTGAAACACAATTAGAGATAGCTTTGAACCAGAAAGATTTAGCTCAGGGTGAAATTGTACGCTTAAATCTTTTAATCGAAAAATTGTTCAATGAAAGTGAAGCTATTGAAAATTTGGTAAATAATGGCACCGTGGACAATACATACAATTGGGGTTGGTCAAATGGATATCCTACCGCAATGGATTCCTCACGCCGGTTCAACAAAGACAGACTGTATATCCCTCCAGACCGAGAATTTCATTTCCCAATCAATGACAAGACCTTCCTCGAAGACATCAAAACTCACTTCGGTAGACTCCGTAATCTAAGCAATAATTGTGTCATTGAGGAAATTGTGCCTGAGCTTTCGGGTCACACAAGTGATCAAATTCCTATCTGTGGCACCATTTACCCAAATTCTCAAACCTCATCCGTAGTTGATGAAGAAATTCTCATTGAGGGCCCCGAAGTCTCAAAAGACTTTCCATCTCTGCCCTCAGACTGCATTGTCTCACACTATAGTCAAAAGTCCCACAAAAGTCCCAATGAAGCCCCAACAAAGACTTACTCTGCAGTAGTCAAATCTTCACTACCGCAGTCCTCAGTAAAAGGAACCGTGACCCTTCAGGTTATTCATCATGAATTACCTATAGAGAACTTTGAAGTGGGTCAATGCTCACAGACCCCAGAATCTTCAAGTTCGGATGACTCAAGCCCACGTTTTCAAAATCATTCTAAGAATTCCAGGAAACCGCAGTTGAACAACAATGACTGCGGTTCACCAAAATCCTTGGCCAAGAGGGCCTTCAAAGAGGAAATTAGATCTCGAGGCACAAATAGACAAACTTTTTCAAAAAATAAGAAGCATATCAGAATTCCAAAGTCCAAGAGTCCAGAAAAATTTGTTTTCTCACACTACTTTTCAAAAAACTCTCCCACCAAGAAAACAAACAAAAGGGAAAGTCCAGCTTCACAAGTCATTCCTACTTCTTCTGACACAACCCAAAAGGGTGTTCAATCTTTTCGAAACAATGGTTTTCAGGTCTATTCCTCAAATGATCCTAAATGGAAAGGGATTTTACCCACTCCAACACTTTTAAAGTCACTTCAAAATTTCAACAAATGGAAGGGTATTCTACCAAATCCACCAAAAAGAACTCAAAGATTTGCACGTACTAAACCTTTTCAAAAACAAACTTTTTCAAAATCCAACAACTTTCATGTCAGTGATTACCAACCTCGGACCGGTAGCAAGTCCAATTCATCCTATAGACCGCTGACCAAGCATAGTGTCAGATCAAAAGACAAAATCTCTTTTTGTAAATGTCAGTGTAGTTGTCAAAAGGATTCATCCTATGTCAAATCTAGTCGGAGTCAGAAACCTCGTATTTTTTTGAAAACTCACAACACTCCAATTTTGCACAAACATCCAGGACTAGGATTAAAAGTTGACAAGAGACCCGTCCCTGCAACCTCGGTCCATGCATCATTCTGCAATTCACCAATTGCCCCAGGCTCCAAACTAGTTTGGATGCCTAAACTAACCGTGTAATTCTCAGGCTTTGTGCAAGGAGGAACAAGAAGAAGAATGGTTAATTGACAGTGCCTGCTCCTTGCTCATGACCGGAAGGTTAGAATACCTTCGGGATTTCAGGCCTATATGCAATGGTGGAAATGTCACATTCGGCAACAATGCGAATGGGGTCATCCGAGGTTACGGTGTTCTCACTACGGGGAATTTCTCTATTCAGAAGGTTGCCTACGTAGAAAGCCTTAAACACAATCTCATCAGTGTTGGCCAACTATGTAAGGCAGGACATCGAGTTGAATTTGATGATCAGTTCTGCTATGTAATGACTAGTAACAGAAACACCTGTCTGATCAAATCTAGATCCGAAGGTACCATGTATCCTTTGGATGTCTCTCTGATCATTGGCAGACCACAATTGTGTTTCCTGTCCAAAGCTGTCTCCGAAGTCAGCTGGCTATGGCACCGCAAGCTAGCTCATCTTAACTTCAGGTACATCAACAACTTGGTCACAGGAGAACTAGTCAGAGGTCTCCCTATTCTCAAATTCAGCAACGATACTCTATGTCCGGCTTGTGAATGTGGTAAACAGTCCAAAGCAAGTCACCCTCTGGTAATGGACTCTTCAATTTCTGAACCACTAGAGCTATTGCACATTGATCTCTGCGGTCCATCTACCGTAGCCAGTCTCCATCATAAAAAATACATACTGGTTATTGTAAATGACTTTACACGCTGATGTTTCTGGACCATCTCTATCTGAAGTAGCATCTCTCAATACTTTCACCTCTCCGGTTGAGGGGGAAAGCTCTACCCCGGATCAAGCAACAACTGTTGAGGTTCCAGTACTTGATGTTGTTCAAGTTCCCATCCGCAGAGAATCATTACCATCAAACGTATCTTCGGATTCGTATGATGAACTCATAGAGAAGATTGACACGAGAACTGATCCAAGGATTATCACTCTCCCATCCGCAGTCCAGGGGGAACCTTCTCAGGTTCCAGAGGAACTCCCATCACCAATCCAGGGGGAACCTCTCGCAACTGCTCAAGAAAACTCCATTCTCGTTCCAACAAACCAAGATGACTCAGCAGGATGTTCTCAAGTCCAGGGGGAACTGCCATTTCCAACCGCAGAATCTTCTGATATTGAAGATATTCCCTCTACCGCAGCTGTTGATCATCTGCAGCCCCGTCTACACGTATGGATGAAGGACCACCCACCAGGTCAAATCATTGGCAACCCATCCGCAGGTATCCAGACTCGATCTTCCAAGGACCTATCTGATCACTGCCACTTCGCAGCATTTATGTCCTCGGTAGAGCCCAGAACGATCAAAGAAGAATTGCTTGAACCTGACTGGATAGCTGCAATGCAAGAAGAGCTAGAAGAATTTCAAAGAAACAAAGTTTGGCAGCTCGTTCCGAAGCCACGTGGTCACATCATTGTTGGCACTAGATGGGTGTTCAAAAACAAGTTGGATGAATCTGGTGTGGTAGTTAGAAACAAGGCAAGGCTAGTTGCAAAGGGGTATAGTCAACTTGAAGGCATTGACTACGATGAAACGTATGCTCCGGTTGCACGCATGGAAGGTATCCGGATCTTCCTAGCATACGCAGCCCACAAGAACGTCAAGGTACACCAAATGGACGTTAAGAGTGCATTTCTCAATGGGGAACTAAAAGAAGAGGTTTATCTTCAGCAACCTCCAGGTTTTGAAAATGTTGAATTCCCAGACCACTGCTACAAGCTTGAAAAAGCAGTTTACGGTCTGAAGCAAGCCCCAAGAGCATGGTATGAGACTCTTTCTGAATTCCTTGTCTCATCCGGGTACAAGAGAGGAGTAATTGACCCCACGTTAGTTAGAAAAGCAAATGGTAACCACCTTACGCTCGTACAAATATATGTGGACGACATCATCTTCGGATCAACTGATCAAGAAATGGTGAATGAATTTGTTAAGCTCATGACTAACAAGTTCCAAATGAGCATGAATAGAGAGATTAACTTCTTTCTAGGTCTTCAAGTGAAACAAATCCCACAAGGAATTTTCATTCATCAAGAAAAATACACCACTGAACTGCTAAAGAAATATTCTATGGACAATTGTTCTTCGGCTAAGGTCCCCATGGCCTTCAGTTATAAGATCTCTGCTGATCCCTCAGGAGAACCTATGGATCACAAGACTTATAGAGGTATCATTGGCTCTCTAATGTACATCACTGCAAGCCGACCATACATTGTCTTTGCAACTGGTGTATGTGCAAGGTATCAGGCTGACCCAAAAGTGTCACATATGACCGCAGCCAAACAGATACTACGGTACCTGAAAGGAAGCAAATCTCTTGGTCTATGGTACCCCGCAGGCAATGACTTCAGCCTGCAAGCTTTCACAGATGCGGATCACGCCGGATGCAGATTAGACCGCAAAAGTACCTCAGGAGGATGTCAATTTTTAGGTGGAAGACTGGTCAGCTGGTCATCAAGGAAACAAAGTTGTGTATCTCTGTCTACCGCAGAAGCTGAATATGTGGCCGCAGCCAGCTATTGTTCACAGGTCCTATCGATGAAGACACAACTTATGGACTACGGATACAGAATGTTGCGGATACCAATATATTGTGACTCTGAAAGTGCTATTGCTATTTCTCATAATCCTATTCAGCACTCCAAGACTAAGCATATTGAACTACGGTATCATTTCATCAAAGACCACATCTTAAAAGGTAACATTGAACTCATCTTTGTCCATACTCATGAAGAGATTGCTGATGTGTTCACAAAAGCGCTTGACTCCACAAAACTTAACACCTTCCTGCAAATGTTAGGAATGATGAATCCCGACCCGCAATTCTTTTTGAATTGATAGATACCGCAGACCATCCATCGCCTCCGTTGCGGTCCTAACTGAAAGTTACTTATGATAGATGGTTTTGGTACCGCAGTCTAGGTACCGCAACCATATATCATACTTATTTTTCATGGGTCCTTATTGTTTGTTATTACTAACTTTGTGTACAAGTGCTCTCCTCAGTTTCTTCTACTGCAGTCATAAATATACGCATCCGCAATGACATTTGTTCATCCGCAATGACACCTGGTCATCCGCAATGAAGTTTCCATCCGCAATCACGTTGATAATTTCTCAACTGTTTCATCAACCCTTGAATCTTTGTGTGTTATTTAATGATCCTTCATTAAATAAAACATTAAATAACAAAAAAAAAAACATTCCCTTGAGAAACTATCTCATTCTCTTTCTGAATAAACCTTGTGTCAGACCTATTTTTAGGTATGATGACAAAAAGAACGTTTTTCCATAATCACATCCTTAATTTGTCTTTTCCGCTTACCTAGAACGTCCCATCTGTTACAACTTCCTTTCCCCTCACCCCACGATCACCTAACGTGATGATGTACATCTGACTTTTCATTAAATGCAAACCCTCTTTCGGCAAATCTCAAAAATCTTTTTAATCCATTTCATTTTATGTGGCTGAGATTTAATCTCCGATTCAAAAGATTCCCCCCAATCGACGTTTTACCTTATCCTTTCTTTTTACCTAGGGTAAAAAATTTCATCCCTTCATAAACCCTTCTTCTTCCCCAAAATCACTTTACGCTTTCTGAACATTGAACCTTCCCTCTCAAATCCTTCAAGAACTCTGTTTTTCTACTCTTTCTCTCAAGATCCTACAATGGTGAAATCTGGTGCATCCAAGAAACAATCCAAGGCTTCAGGATTAGTGAACCCTACTGGTTCAGACTCTCCCACGATTGCATCAAGCAACTTCAGAGCAGTGTTCGAAGATCATCCATCTTACAATGCTCCAACCAAGCTGATGGTTAAGTTTCTGAAGAATCATCCCCTGTTTGGCCCCTTTGATGCTTTCACAGATGTTGTCCCAATCTCAACCCTTTTCAAATGTGCATTCTCCGCTTATCGCCCAATCGAAAACCCCCAAGAAGTTCATCTTAACCTGGTTAATGATTCTTTTGTCATTCTGTCCAAGGAAAAGTTTCTTTCTGCCATAAACCTCCTTGTTCATCCCTCCATCAAGATTTTCTCTCCATCCATGGCGGACGTTACCTCTGCCCTTTACCAAATGGGATATCAGAAAAAGATTAAAGGAATTGGCGAATTCAAGAAAAACCAATTGCCTGCGGTCTGGCAATTTGTTTTCCACTTCGTAATCTGCAGTCTATCCGGCAGAACCGGAGGCACGGATAATATGGGACTCAAGCTTCTGGAGCTGGTATGGAGTATATTCACAGGACACGATGTAAACTACGGGCATATCTTATTAGACGACTTTCTTCAATACATTCCCAAGGAGAACCCAAAGGAGAACCCAACTGAGCTCACCTTTGCAAGGTTCTGGTCACTCTGCATTTCAGACCTTCAGGCGGATGCAGGAATCGACATGGACAGTGACATCAATTTTTTTGTCACCAAGGATCTTAAAAGCTACAATCCCTCCTCTGATCAATCTAATTTTGGACCAATTCGAAGACTCCCTACCCACATTCTTTCCACACTTGGTCTTGAGATTGCTGATGTCTCAGATCATATTGAGGCTACGGAAGGTATTGCCCCATACCCTCCTACCCCGCCTCTTCAAAATCCATCCGCAACCATTAACCCTGAAGGTACTGCAGTCCCTTCTGCCACTACTCTCTCCAATCTTTCTCAAAGAAGAAAGCAATTGGCCACCAAGAAGAAACAAAGAACACCCAAGAAGGATGCTCCCAAACGAACCGCACCCACCAAGAAACATAAAATCAAACCAACCGCAACCACACCTGATAGTGATTCTGATGAGGATAGGCAACCAATTGCTATTCTTAAGAAAAGAAAGACCAATTCTACTGGCCATATGCGTGACCGGACTGATACCTCAGCCTCTCAAAAGACTCCGGTAGTCCTTGGGGTGGCCGCAGACCCATTCAACACCACCATGATTTTCCAATCAGACTCAGAAAGTGAGTCTGATTCACAACATCATGGAGCTCCCCCCAGTTCACTCCCAAGAGGATGACACTGGTGCACGCCCTAAGGTCTCTAGGGCTTCCCGACTGCATTTCTTTTCTCCTGAGGAGTTGCACTCCATCCTTTTGAATGTCACCCAAACACTTCAAACACCTCCCCAACCGCAGGGCACTTCTTCCACCCTAGCCAGAACTGAGCCGAGGCCAAACTTGACTACGGGTCAAGGACACCAAGGAAGCTCAGGAAATCCTACTCTGCTTACATCCGCAGCAGGTGGTTTAGGCACAGTGAGCACAAATGTGCAAGGATTCATGGACCCGAAGGACACTTTAGTGCGTTTCCAAGGATTTGACGGAGATGAATCAAACGACTCATGGTTACGCTACACTCCGGTAACTGAGTCAGAAATCAAGAATTATGCCGCTTTCAGAAGGGCATTCCAAGCCCGGAAGGAACAACAGATCAAGCAACAACAACAAAAGGAGCAAGAAATCCAGTCAGTGGCAAAGTATTGGGCAGACGCAATCAATAATGCCAATACCGTAGCCACCATTCTAAAGGTTCAAAACTGGATGACCGAGATAGCCAAAACAATCCTCAAAGCTCAAGCAACTGGTGAAGGTGCAGGTACCTCCAGAGTAACTCCAACTCCTACTCCAACTCCAAATCCAATTTCAACTCCAACAGTTCATGAATCACAAGACGAAGGAACCGCAATAGAAGTCAGTTCTGCTCCCACCTTCGGTCTTGATGATGAAGACATTCAGGAGGTAAATAAGCCCAGTCCTTCTGATGATGACCTCATGATGTTCGATGAAGAAGAGGAATCCAGTGGCTCTCACCATTCAACTTCAAAACCCAAAGAGAAGAAGAAAAGGAAGAAGAATGCGGTCACGAGAAAGGAGTTTCTGAGCTTACAAGCAAAAGTTGATCAAATCTTAGCTGCGGTCAGGCCAACCCAACCGCAACCAGAAGACTCCCCCGGACCGCAGTCACTGATCGAACGGATAGAACGCCTAGAAACACGTGAGCGTTTGGCTGCTGAGCGAATTTCTCTCAAAGTTGAAATGGGGATCCAGTCCCTTGACAACAACCACAAAGCAGATCACAAGGACTTCATGGCTGCTGCGGAACGCCTCATCTCTGAGGTGACCGCAATCAAAAAGGATCTCCAAGCAGCCATTGCGGATCAAGCTACACAGTCTCAAAAACTGATAGCTAAGACTCACACTGCGTATGAGTCCACTATCTCAGTTCTTCAAGCCACGTCAATAGACTGCAACGATCCCTGTCCTCTAACTTCCATGGTCCTGAGATTATTCAGCTCACCAAGGAAATTCATAGACTGCTCTTCAACCCCACCATTCCCAATAATCAACAGTTGGTCGATGCCCTTAAAGCTAAATTTGAAGACGTTTTTGCCAAGGTTGATGGCCTTAGAAAATGGCTTGAGGAAGGTCCTCCGTTGCATTCCTCAAGAGGGGGAAGTGAAGACGAAGTCCATCACAGTGAAGATGAAGTCCATCACTCCAATCATTCCATCTCACAACATCAGATCTCCCCATCATCACAGAAAAAATTCCTACACCGCAACCATCTCATCATACTCCACCTCATAACACTCCACCGCAAGAGAAGGTCACTCCTGAGAAACCAGAGACTCCCCCCACTTCAAAAACGTGGCTGAGCACATGTCCTCTCCAAGCTCAAATGACTCTCCTGCCACCACCCAAAGGAAACAAGATTGGAAGGCAGCCAAACTTGCAGAGCTCACATGGAGAGAATGCGGTTTTGATAATATGATGGACGAATCCTTGATAAACTCTTGGATCAATCCTCACCGCAGACTGCTGGACAAAGATTACAGACCCCACCTCACCTATGTTGAACCCCCTACTGATGGCTACTGGGATGTCCCAATATCTCCAAATGCCAAATACTTCACAGTTTTTGAGCAATTCGACCGCGGCCTTCCAGATCACAAAAGACTGCCAATGGAATTTAGAGACTTAGTCTTTTTCATGCTAAGCATGCCTCTTCCATTGAGAATATATGGTCTAACGATAGACCATCCGCAGTCAAGAACTACAAGATTCGGAAGTTCGTGAAGGCTGACTACATCCAGTATACCCTCACTAGAAAGGAGCATGACTATGTCCGCACCCAAGCAGACTTCCCTTGTATGAATCCGGAAGAAATCTTTCTCATTGCCAAGGTGTTCCAGAACAAGTCAGAGAAGCACCAGAAAATGAAGATTGCGCTTGAAAGGGCTAATACCTTTTTGAAGGAAACGGTCTGTGATTTTGCCAAGATCGACGCAGACATCTACCCCATCATTGCCAAGAAATTTGATATGCCACCACTTGACCCTGCACCAATGCCTACCGAAGGCTATCAAGAAAGATCCTTAGGCGCAACCAACTTTCCTGAACTTGGAGTCATTTTCAAAAGGAAGATCGATAATGTCAAATATTTCATTCCTATGACTGCCATGCATCGCCTCACCAAGAAGCAACTTGACATCTGCCGAACCGCAGTTGAAAGATCGAAGCACACTACCGCAGAAGTCAAGTTCGAGATCTTAAGGAGAATCATCTGGCTGGAAAACATCAGGAAGTTTTGGTGGATCCTAATCAAGATCCTCAAACTTGATAGTTGAACAAAAGTTAAAGAGGTCACTTAGGGGGAATTTGTTAAATCATAAAAAGTGACCCTCTTGAACTTCAGCTACCGCAACCTCTTCAGCTACCGCAGCCATATAGCACCCGCAGTCAAGCTCCTTCTTCAGCAACCGAATCCAGAGTCTCTACCTACCGCAGTCAGTTTACTAGATTAATTTACTTGTCTTTTATAGTAACACTCTCTATTGTCCAGTATGCCTTGCATGGCTACTCTTAGAGAGGTAATCTAGTGTACATCGTGAGTCTCTATAAATAGAGCTCATTCTATTTTGTATTCAACACACTTACACGCATGTATCTATTCTGAATACACTTCTCTGAAGTTATCTTTTCTATCTCTCTATCTATTACGCATCACCTCTTACTCTCAAATCTTACTAGAATACAATTGATTATAACCTCTCTTCGGAGCAAGGCTTCTGTGACTTAATCACTAAGTTTGATCCTCGTTATTAACTTGGTTTGAATGCATTCCTTGTTATGAATCAACTTACATGTATTCTTGATATAACAATTGTTGTCATTTCTATTTCTTTACTTTTCCGCAACTAACTCTCTAACTATCTAACTCTAACTTATTAATATTATTGTTGAGCTTTTAGCTACTTCGAGATTAACTATTCCGCAATATACTTGTTCTAACGTTTGTTCAAGTGTGTCTCTAAGTTTTTCTCTCAACACACCTTAGTATGTACGTTTTTTGAGAGTTTTATTCTTTTGATCGTATTGTAAACGTAGCATACCTCTACAGTAGCAATTCTTCATAGAGTTATTCTGAGGTGTGGCTTTTAATCATTCGACACAAGCATTGATTCATCTGGTGTTATTATTTTCATTGTGTTCTTGATTTATCTGTTTAAGAATCTTATCGATACAAACGTTTTAATCACATCAATTGGTATCAGAGCAGGAGAGTGTGTAAATCATACACATCTCTTCTGTTTGAAGAATATTTTTAGGGTTTCCACTTTTATTGAATCTGTTGAGCCGTCATCTCTTCATTGACATTGTTCATAGATCTCGATATTGCCCTAATACCGCTTTACAAGTCCGATTCTTGAAAGGTAAACAGATCAAGTCATTATGTCTCACGATGAATCTCAAACCAATCCCATTAACATCTCCAACAGCACTGGAGCGACTACAAGGATTCCAATCTTGTATACTCAAGAGTATGAAGTCTGGGCTCTTCACTTTGAAGATTATGTCCTGGGTTCAGAGGACAACGGATATTTAATCTGGGAAGCAATTACCGTGGGTCCTTTTTCTCATACTGGAACCGAAAGAACCATCAAGACTCAAAAGGAGTATAATTAGCTGATGATTGACGTGAAAGATGTTGCACAGGACGAGAAGGACAAGCTGCTTAGCAACATAAAAGCGATGAGGATGATTAGATTCGCTTTACAATCTGACACCTTTCGTCTGGTGAGTGCATGTACCACTGCAAAGGAGATTTGGGATCGCCTTAAGGAGTTGTATTCCACCGCTGAGGATCTCGAACATTCTAAGCAAAAGCAAGATGAAAGTCTCATTCAAACATTCGATCGTTACACTCATCTTCTCAGCAAGATGATCAAGCATGGAACTGGCAGAGAGGTGATCAAGCAGAAAGTCACCTTTATGAATGGTCTAAGGCCAGAATGGATGGCTGTGGTTTCAACTGTTAAAGCTCATGAACAGTTTAAATCCTATTCGTTGGCGAAGCTCGTGGGAATTCTCAAGTCTCATGAAAGTGTTGTGACCAATGAAACGAAAATGGTTTCCGAAATGGGATCATTGGCTCTTATCTTAAAGGGTAAGAATTTGATGGAAGAAGAAACAGAATCTAACCTTTCTGAATGTGATCCAACAGATGAAGAATATGCACTGATGGTATCCAATCCCAAGCGGTTTGCAAGAAAGAAGTTCCCAGCCAAGAACCGAAACTGGTAGGGAAGCTATAGTTCGGAGAAGGCGGAAGAGGAAATTAAAAGTGCTCCTCAGAAAGAAGAGGAAAAGAAAGAGAGAAAACTTGTGGCTGATTCGAGCTATGACTGCAATTATTGTCATGGCAAAAACCATCTAGCAAAAGAGTGAATGTTAAGAAGAATGAATGAGAAGAAAGAGAATGAAGACGATGAAACTTACCACACTCGTAACCTTAAAGAAGCCAAGAATTATAAATACATGCCCGTGTTACTTGTGCAGGAAAATGTTGAAGAAAACGAGTTCGGTGGAGTAGAGATCTGGTCTACTGATTAAGAAGATGAGGAAGTACGCAAGCCCACTCATGGCAGGGCATTCGTAGCGAAAGAAGAAGGTTCTGGTTTGGCAGGAAAGGGTCTGATGGTGACGGCTGGGGTGTCACAAATGAGAGGTTACACTACAGATGGCGAGGATGATGAAGCAAAAGAGAGGGAGGATAGATGCTTCACAGCGAAACCAGTTGGAGAACAGATCAACGAATGTGATTAATTGATCAAGAAGGTAAATTCTATTCTCATAACACTCAAAATACCCGTTTCTAACTATGAATAGGAATTAAATGATTTAAAATCTAAATTTTCTAATCTAAGTGGTAGTTACAACAAACTCGCCTCACAAATGCAAACCTAACTGATCAAATTAGCAGGGTGTCGTCCAAGAGTGAGGAGCGAAGGATGTGGATTGAGAAGGAGGAGTTAGAGTGAGTTAGGGCAAGAGATGAATTGATATATTTTCAAAGATACAATTTGAAATTTTTGAAACAAATAAATATTTTTTGTTTAATTGCTAAGCGTCTTTATATAAATATTACTCAGTTGCATCTAGATTGTGATATCGGCAAACAGATTCACAAAATGATTTTGCCTTTTCTTGAACTAAAGGAAGACGAAATAGATGCTGATTGTTATAATTGTGAATCAATTGTCTCATCAGAAGAAACCAATGATGCCTATAGGATTGGTCTGGACAAAATTGAGTCCTTTATTAAGTCAAAAGACCACAAGGACATGCTTAAAAACCTATTGGACGAAAATGATAAGTTGAAAATTAAGACCGAAACCATACAAATTTTTGATTCATTGAGTACCAAGTTAAGTTCAGAAAACAAGATTGATGTCAGGAATACTTCTGAATTTGAAGAGGACGATCATATGAGTGAAATTTATGTAGAGGACGTGGTTAACTGTTCTGAATTTGTTAAAATCGAACCCGAACTAGCAAAAGTCCTTATATCTGAAAACACTGTTGAGTTCGCTCGATCGTCTAAAGACCAGAACAAAGTCCTGAAAGAAAAGGATGTGGTATACCGAAAGGTACAAACTGTACCGAATCAAGTGTACGTCACCACTGGAGGTACCAAGAAGCAAACTGTTAAGCTAACTTCTTTGGTAGATGAAGGTAATGCTGATGGTTGTGATGAGTACTTTTGGTCATCCCCGATTGATAATGCAGATGAAACGAAAGGATTATCGGAACGAACCTCTTGGAGGGTGAAAGGAAGATACGTGGCTAAGCCAATCAATAAGCCATCTAACTTCTCTAAAGCAAGTACAAGTGGTACAAAAGAAGCTCAAAGCGAGACCAAAAGGACAAGCGAATCTTAGAAAGTAAGGAGCGAAACTCATGCAAGGAAACCGAAACCGAATGTGAATATTCACAAATCTTCCAAGCAAAATGCAGAGAAAAAGCGTCAACGAAACATGAGATATCAGAAGAATCTCAACGAAAGGAAGCAGTTTTGGCAATCCCAAAACTCTAACTATGTGCATAAAGAAAAGTCTTCCTCTCAAAGAGAGAAAGTAAATTCGCAGGCGAAACCCAAGCAAGGTTCTCATTGTCATTCTTCTGCTTCACAGAAAAAAAGGGACAACTTGCTCACAGGTCATTATCACCAAGAAAGTTCACCGCAACCCGAACCAGCTAAAGATGCTCATGACAACATAATGTTCTTATTGTCATTCTTGAGCATCTTTATGGACACGAAGAAATTTCTTTTCACTTTTTCTATTATGTGATCAAGAATGGGTTCGTACTTCTGCTCATTTGACAACAGAATGTTAGTCAGCAGAATCCAGTCATGAGGATTGAGATTCGGCAGATCAGTAAGAAAAAATTCATGAGCTGAATCATCCGAACGACGAGTAACCCGAAACTTCACATTAATAAATTTCCCCGCGGCAACTGGCTTCATAACCTTGACCGTAGTAATCTTCTTTGCACTCCAGGTCAAATACTGAGGTTACGAGAAAGCAAGGCAGTAATCGATTAGGTCTCTGTCAACCATCGGGTCAGGTGAGGGAACAGAAGCAGTTGGCTCAAAGCAATGAAAAACGAATGCCCTTCGAGTGATCGGCATATCGAATTGCGAGTCTTTAGAATTAACCAAGTCAAAGGAAATGAGTGGTTAAAGCCAATGAGTACTTGGGGATTCAATCGCTTCCTTCAGTATGTTTTCCAATGTCCATAATGGAAAAAGTGATATACTTCGTTCCAAAATGTCATGAGCATCTTTAGCTTTCCTTTCCCTTTCTTCTGTTTCACGGGTTGCTTTAACAACTCATCTTGATTCACATCTTCTTTTTTTCCACTTTCACCAACAATCTTCTTTCCTTTATCTTGAACAGTTGAACCCGAAGCTTCATTATCCTTCGGTTCTGTGGTGACACTTGGTTTAACAGGAGGAGGTGGAGGATTTTCGGTTGTTGGAGTTTGGCTTTTGGGGTTTTGTTTTGGTGGATCTTGACTTGCTTCTCCCCTTGTTTTGGAGGGACACCGGCCTCTGAAACACCTTCTATCCTGCTTAGAATTGCAAGCGTAGGACGCAATTTTTCAGCCAAACGTCTCCTGATGGTGATGGTGAGAACCGTATCATGGGCATCCAGGAGATCGACCAGAAGAGCATGAACATCACCAACACAGGTTTTCACCACTGCACGTTCGGTCTTGAGATCATCAATATCCTTCTTCGCTTGGGAAAGCATGACAGTTTGGGTTTTGATTAGAGTAGTTTGTTGAGCTAGCTCATCCATCACTATATTTTCGACAGCTAGATCAGCCTGAAGTTTGTCTACACGAGAGTTGATAGACGTATTGAGTGCCAAGTGCTCAGTTTGGATGTCAGAGCGAACAGTTTCAAACTTAATTAGTTCGGCTTGGAGAGAAGAAACAAGCTTCTCGACAGAAGAAGTCACTGTGTTTACATGTTGTTGCGACTCAGCTTGTAGAGACTGCAAAAATGCTTTAGCATCGTCCATTAGTTTATCGACTTTTTCGGTCGCTGTCTTAGTGGATTCATCGACGGCTTTGGTTGCTTTCTCGATTGAAGAATCATGCTGCTGGACCAAAGTGGCTACTAAAGCTTGGATAGCAGCATCAGAATATGCCGAAGTAGAGGATTGAGATGAAGAGGCGAGCAAAGTATCAAGCTTGTCATTTAACTCCTTGAGATGCCTCTTGGTGACTGGGATATCGTCATCATCATCACTTTGAACAGTGTAGGGACTGTAGTGAAAAGTATCAAACTCCATATCAGCACCACCAAGAACAGTATCAGATTCGTCTGAGTTGATTGGCGACAAAGGTTTTGAGGTATTGGGGGTTTCAACACCCGAAGTTTTTGCCCCCACATCAGATTCGTTGACAGGAGGGGTAGGTACAGTAGAAGTGGTGGTGGTGGTTGATTTGGTGAATAATGGTGGTGGTAGAGGTGTAGAAGTATGAATTTGAGTGGAAGTTGGAGGAGGGCATGGAGCGATTGAAATAGGAACAATGGTATGATGAGGAGACGGAGGTGGAGACGAAACAGTGTTAGTATAGATTACCTCTGGAGAGACTTCTCGGACCGAATCATCAGAATTATCTTTCTCCGACTCTTGTTCAACTTCAACATCTTGATCTGAAGGAACGTAGTCACTGTCACTAGATGATGGAGCTTTCGGCTTGTGTGCCACCTTTTTCATCTTGCGCTTCTTTGGAGCCGAAGGGTTTGCAGTGGAACCCTTTCGCTTCTTTGGAGTGACAGGTTTAAAAGAAGCCCTTCTTGAATTTCCTTCCTCGAATCCCCTTTCTTGCCCCGTTTGGCTGATTTATCAGCCATATCAAGCGATTGTTGCATCTCTAGGGTTAACGGTCTCGGTCCTGAGGCTGGAAGCTTTTTGTACTCACTGATTAACTTGCTGGCGTTGGAAACACACTGATACATGGACTCTTGAGGCTGGAAGCTTTTTGTACTCACTGATTGTTGCATATCAGCCACAATGATTTTTGTGGTGTGAAACGTAGCAATTGTAGACTTTAAGGAATCCGCCATAACTGGAACTTGGAACTTCTCCATTGCTCGCTGTGTGATAATCTTCCAGAATCTCCCATAAGAAATCCCAGTGTGACGAGATGAAAAATTCAAACTTTGAATTAACTGAACCCAGAGAACTGACCCATAATCAAGGTTGATTCCATGATACAGACCATAGAGAATGGTCATGAAACCCTTGCTCGCACCATCAGAACCTGCAACACGTTCAGAAAAACTCTTCGATAGAAGAGAAAACAATCCATTCCATTGAGGAGGAAGGCAGGAATTCTTAACCTTGGTAATCGTGGTAAAAATCCCATGTTATAGAACATCTCGAAGAGTTGTACAATGGAAATCGATTCGGGGTTCACTAGTGAATCTTGAGAAGGTAGCCCCTAAAAGAGAACAGAATCGAGCCTTCGAGACATAAGTCTTCTTATCCAAAATCTCAAATAAAATTCTTTCATCAACCTTGATGTATTTTGCAGGAATAGACCTTAGAAAGAAGAGACATTGGAACAACGTCGACTTTGGTAAGGGTATTCACCAATGGTGAGTATTTCAGACATTCGATCATCTGCAGCATGTACGGATCATAGGAGTACGGCACCAAGTTGATAATTAGATTCTGGTTGGGCTTGATTGTAAGGTGAGAGGATTGAGCGGTGTTATTTTGAATGGAAGAAGAGTCTGCCATTGTTGAAGCTTGGTGGCGAAGATGAAAAGTAAAAGAGAATAAATCGCTTTGTGAAGGTTGTAAAGATGAGAACAGAATGGAGGAAAACCGTTTATACAATTTCCAGGAGAGAGAAAGTTTCCTTAATGATGATGGCATGACGTACTGAAACGACGCCTGAAAAGTAGAGATTTGACAACTGTCGTTCCCCAAAAGGCGTGTCAGGCGGCGTGATGATAGGGTTAACGATTCAAATTCACGTGCCCTTTTCAAAATCTTATCCATTGATCTTCTCTTTAGAGTAACTAATCGTTTCAAATTCCCTTTCGAAACCAATTTTTCCATTTCGCCTTATATGCCAAAAAGATTGATTGAGCATCTGTCACTTCTTTAATAATAAGACCACCGTTGTGTTGTAGAAGCAAAACAACAATTTAGAAGATTGCCATTGAAACAACGTACCAGACTATGTAAGATCAAAAAGAACTTCGTGCAAGAGTGTGCCAAAGAAAAAATAAATAAAGAAAGTTATTTATGTGGGATATTAGTGATGTCTTTTAAAGACACAAAACTGTGGATCTCGGGCACAAATCTCTTCCTTCAAAGTCAAGAGAGACTGAGAAGTGTCTGTATGGTTTCCCGTTGAAGTATGATTAAATGCTTGTTAAGAAGCAATGAAATGCATCTTTTCAAGATTCGGTTATAAGGGTGGCTTTCGCTTCAACTGAACTACTGACCTTGATATAAGACCGAAAGTCGAGTGAAGTACTTGTGTGGCCAGTGTAGCCAAAAACATCAAGTAGGTGGGTTCATTTTTCAGTGACTTGGTGATAAAATAGAAATCTCAAAACAAAATTAAAACTGGATCTTTTTGGTAGAAATGTCCTTGTGTTGGAACATTTCATAAAGATCTCATAAAGTGAAATAAAAGAGATTTCATGGTACCGACCACAAATGTGGTTTCGTTAATACATGGGTGAAAACTAGAACATTTGATTGTTCACCGTCAATTCAGTTAAGGTATTGGATTGTGGGTTTCACTTAGTACGTGGTGAAACGAAACTTAGATCATTAACACAGATTTTGTGTAACCATAAACCTCAGTGGTAAATGCTGAGAGTCTCAAGGGTTACGATTATGAAGCGTAATGAGATGGAGAAAAGTATAAAGGTGGTTAAGGAACCGAAAGTACCTCTGCTATACAATAAGGACCGAGCAGATAACTCTTAACTCATGGAGAGAAGAGTAAGGTAGCTCATGACTTAAATGATATTTGTATCCTGATTGGGAAGAAACAGTTTGTATATACCGAATCAGTAAGGCTTCACTTAGAGTCTATGAGGCTTTGGTCAACATGCAACATGAATCAGCCGAACGTTTGCCTTAGAATAGATGAGGCGAAATAGACCGAGCGTTCGATTCAATTCGGTTACCAAAAAATCCGGAACCGAAATAGACCGAGCGTTCGCTCTATTTTGCTTGTTAAATTAAAAAGGCGAAAGCGAAAGTGAAGCTTAATGAAGCGAAGATGGGTTCGGTACAGATTCAGCTTCCATCATTCCTAAGCCTTAGAGAATTCTATTGAAGGTTGCTTTAGGCAAAGCTTTCGTGAAAATGTTAGCCAATTGATCAGAAGGATCGAACGAAGTAAACTTCGACATTACCATCTTCTACGTGATCCTTGATGAAGTGATATCGTAGTGCAATATGTTTCGTCTTGGAATGCTGCACTGGGTTGTGAAAAATACGGATTGCACTTTCTGAGTCACAATATAGGGGAATTTTCTTCATATTCAGGCCATAATCCCTAAGTTGGCTTTGGATCCAGACGACCTGTGAGGTACACGATGCTGCTGTAATATATTCAGCTTCAGTAGTGGATAGGGATACACAAGTTTGTTTCTTGGACTGCCAGCTGACGAGTTTACCATCAAGAAATTGACAACCTCCAGTTGTGCTCTTTCGGTCTAGACCACATCCTCCAAGATCAGCATCAGAGAATGCTTGAACAAAGAAGCCTGATTTGGATGGATACCATATCCCAGGAGACGAGGTTCGCTTCAGATACCAGAGGATGTTCTTAATAGCCATGATGTGAGGTTCGCGTGGATTGGCTTGGAACCTGGCACAATAACAAACAGAAAACATGATATCCGGTCTGCTAACTGTAAGATACATTAGTGACCCAATTATTTGTCGATAGAGAGTCATGTCAGCAGCTGGTTTATCCAGGGATGGTGTCAGCTTCGTCCCGAACGCCATTGGAACCTTTACTCTTGAGTCTCCCATCATGCCAAATTTTGCTAGCAGTGTTTTTGTGTAAGCCTCCTGGTTGATAAATATGCCTTCTGGTCCCTGTCTTATGTTTAGGCCAAGGAAAACGTTAATTAGACCCATTGAGCTCATCTCAAATTTAGTCTCCATCAATTTGCGGAATTCAGCTGTTAAGCTAGGATTCGTGGAACCGAAGCTGATGTCATCGACGTAAATTTAGACTATCATTAGGTGGTCACCCTCTTTCTTGCGAAAGAAGGTTGGGTCAACCGAACCTTGTTTGAATTTAGACATTTTCAGAAAGCGAGTTAAAGTTTCATACCAGTCTTTAGGGGCTTGCTTTAGACTGTAAACTGCTTTGTCAAGAATGTAGCAATGATCAGGATATTTCTCATTCACGAAACCCGGTGGTTGTTCAACATATACAGGTTCTTCCAATTCCCCACTCAGGAAAGCACACTTAACGTCCATTTAAAAAACTTCAAAATTCTTGTGTGTTGCGTATGCCAAAAAGATACGCACGGATTCTAACCTTGCAACTGGAGTGAAGGTTTCTTCATAATCGATCCCTTCTTCCTAGCAATATCCTTTCACTACAAGTCTCGCTTTGTTCTGTATCACATTTCCTTCCTTATCCATCTTATTACGGAATACCCATTTTAAACCAACTACGAATGCATCCTTTGGAAGAGGAATTAGTCTCCAAACTCGGTTTCTCTCAAACTCGTTGAGTTCGTCTTGCATATCCCCAATCATAAAGATCGAGTGCAGTGTAGACGGTTTTCGGTTCTATCTTGGAGACAAACGAATTAAACATGCAATATTCCACTTGTGAGAATAAAGCAGTTTGTTTTGCTTTAACTTGAGAGCGTGGGAGGACTCCCTCAGATGATTCACCAATCACTTGTGTTTTCGGATGATCTCTTGTCCATTTAGTGAGTGGAGGGTAATCTGGATTATAGGCAGGATGTAGTTCAGCATTCACTTCCTCTTCGAATTCTGTCTGAATGTCCGAATTATCATTTGTATTCTGATTCTCCCTCTCGAATGATGAGACGGTTTCAACATCAGGTTCAGTATTCTCCCGCTCAATTGGACTTTCATGGGTCTTGGTTAGAGATGAGTTCTCCCCCTGGAGAGGCGAAGTTTGTTCACTTGATGAAGGTGAATCCTCCCCCTACAGTGGCGTGCTCTCTTTTGGAGTGCTTGAAGCATGAGGTTCGCTTGGACTCTTGGGTTCACTTTCCATGTCTTTTGCAGCGTCATTGATTATTTTCTTTAGGTTATCGATTTTTTATCCGCGGCATTCGCTTCAAAGTGGATGGCCTTTTCTAGTTCATCAAAACGCAACATGTACTCTTCAAACAGGTTGGATATCGGTGCAGTGACTTTACCAGTAACAGGAAAGATTTCCAACGTGGAACCTTCGCTTGATTGGAATTTCTTCATGTAATTGTCATCAAACGTGACATAATAGGTTAGAGAGTACCCCAAGAAAATCCCTTCATCACCTTTCACATCAAATTTGTTTCGGTTCTCTTTGGAGTTGAAGATGAAACATCTGGAACCGAAGACATGAAAAAACTTTACGTTAGGTTTGCGATTATTAAGAATTTCATAAGGAGTGACATAAAATTGCTTATTGAGAAAGGATCGGTTCAGTGTATAGCACGCAACAGCGATAGCATCGGCCCAGAAATACAGAGGAAGAGAAGCGAAGCTGAGCTTGGTTCGGGCTGCTTCCCACAAGGATCGGTTGCGTCTTTCAACCACTCCATTCTTTTGAGGAGTGTAAGGAGCAGAGAAATTGTGTGTGACTCCCTTTTCGGCTAGAAATTCTTCAAACTCTTTGTTCTTGAATTACAATCCGTTGTCGCTTCTGATGTTACGAACTAGCTCTCGTAACTGAACTTCCACTTGCTTTATAAAGTTCTTCAGCTTTGGAGTAGCCTCTTATTTCTGTTGAAGAAAATATACCCAAGTGAAACGGGAAAAATCATCAACAATAAAAAGTATAAACTTACTATCGCCGATACTCTCAATCGCAGATGATCCACATAGATCAATACGAAGAAGCTCAAGAGGCTCGATGATCTTTGTATTTACAAGAGTTGGATGACTCTTTCTACTTTGCTTTCCCATTTCGCATGCAACGCATAGATTATCCTTATCAAACTTCAAGAGGGGAAGACCTCTCACATGATCACCAAGCACAAGCTTGTTGATATCTTTAAAGTTGAGATGTGAGAATATTCGGTGCCATAACCAACTTTCATCAGAGTGAGCCTTAGTTAGTAGACATACAACAGGCTTCCCTCGTATCGGATTTAGATTAAGTGGATACATCTTGCCTTTTTGCTGCGACTTCAGTAGAACCGTTTTCGTTTTCTTCTCTATGATTTCTGATCCTTCATCATCGAACGAAACCTTCAGACCAGTTCCCACAACCAATTGTGAAACACTGTTTAGGTTGTGTTGCAATCCTTCCACATAGGCAACTTTACGGATTGAGAAATCTCCATTTTTAATCATCCCGTAGCCTTTTATCGTGCCATAAGAGTTGTTTCCGTATTTGACACATCCACCATCTTTGAGAGCACGAAACTCCCTGAACTCTTCCTTCCTTCCTGTCATGTGACGCGAGCAACCACTATCAATACACCATTCGGCGTCAAACTGCTCGTCACGTATAATCTGCAAAAATTAAGCAGATTTAGGAACCCAAATTTGTTTGGGTCCTGGTGAGCCTTTTACAGGACAAGGAAAAGCAATAGAAAGATCAACCATATACATTCGTTTTATTAAAGTGGTTTCGTCTTTTCTTTTAATGGTGAAAACTTTGATTTTGTTATTTGCTTTGTTTGAATCATTTTGTTTTTCTTTAGGTTGACTCTTAACAACTCCTTTCGTATCCTTCTTAAGGTTAGTAGTCGTCTTCTTTATTTGCTATGATAAGTCATTCTGAATTGATCATAACAAGGAGGAAAGGAGTGTAGGATAATGTCAATAGCCAACTCTTCGTCGAAATTGACATTCAACTTTAGCAAGCGGTCCACATATCTTTGCATCTTTTGCAAGTGGGTCGTGATGGACTCTCCATCCTTTATTTTTGTTGTTATCATAGAGGCAATGATTTCATACCTTTCTTGTTGAGCACTCTGATGGTACCTTTCCATCAAGTCTTGGTGCATCTCGAAAGGCCAGAAGTCCTCGTAGGACTTGATGCACGACACCTTTGTCGCGTCCTTCTCATGAGCCCTGTACTCAGCCAATTGCTCTGGAGTAGCAGTTTCTTCATCAGTCTCCTTTAGCTCTTTGTCGAGGACATATTCCTTTTCCTTGTATCGAATGGCCATACGAATGTTTCGAATCCAGTCATTGCAATTCTGCCCATCGAAAATGACCCTCCCACATAAGTTCATGAGGGAGAAAGAGCCAGAAGCATTTGAGTTTGAAGCGTTGTTTGAAGCAGACATCTGAAAAAGAAAGACAAGTTTCATTAGATAGAAATTCCTTAACACCCAGATGAAATATTAAGGCTAGGACCCAAACACAATATTTCACAATTTGGAAGAGGGATGTCATAATCCAATTGCAAAATAGTCGAAGGTAGGTAAATGACGATTTACCAATTTCACCACCCAAAACTAAAATTTTAAAGAATTAAGTTTTATGAAATTCCTAGTTCTTTGAGATTCATTGAACTTTTTCAATGACATGTTTAAATCTCGATTATGCCCTTCAAGTTTGTGACTGTGATACCGAGGATCACAAACAAGGTGTGAATAACCATGCAAATATGTGTGGTACTCTTGATGTCATTTATCACCTAATCAATGTGCCGGTGAACCACACACGCTCCATTGATCTATGACAATAATCGAGCTACCCTTTGCCACCCTTGTTAGTCCAAATTAGTGTGTCGGTTAACCACACACACTCCACTAACGACTTGGCAAGGTGCAAAGTGCAAATTCATGGAATAGCACCATTTTCAAAATTTTCCTAAAGTAACTAAGATTGGGAATTTATGAAAAACATTTAGTTACTTTTATAATTATCATTATACTTTTTAATGAGAATTAATGTCCTATCCTACCCGTTCGGCTAACGACCCTCCACTAGTCAAGGGAGCGGTGGGTGAGAGTGGACACCCATTCAATCGCCATTTTATAGGCAATTTTCTTATACCCCTTATAGATCAGCTTCGTGAATGTGGCCTACTAATGGTACGACTGACTGTCTTATACACACACACACACACACACACACATATATATATATATATATATATATATATATATATATATATATATATAAGTATTAAGTTATTAATATTATAATAGTATAAGGGTTGAATTTTACACTTTTAAAACTCTAGGGTTTAGAATTTAAATATTTCAAAATTAAAACTTTTTAATCAATTTTTAAATTCCCAAACTTGAGGGCAAATTTTGAAACTTTTCAAAACTCTCTTGAATCAATTTGAAAATAATTAAATTAATCATATAATTAAATATATCACAAAATTGACCTAATCTAATTTCATATAGCAAGATGATTCAAATCAAATTCTACAAATAATTAACTTTTTCACAAAATCAAGTAATTATCTTAAAATTTGACAATCATCATTCAATTGGATGAGGATAATCTTACCTTATCAGAAAAATCTAATTTTATCAGCCAAAACAATTTTTGTGGTAATGATCCTAATCCAAATCTGGCCAAAAACTCGAAAAATCTGCCAACAGATGATCCAACTCGACGAGTCAGGCAATGGACTCGTCGAGTTGGCCCTACTCGTCGAGTTCCTTCATAGGACTTCTTGAGTCCAGCAGTTAGAGGCCAAAAATGAAATTTTTTCAACTTTGAAAACGATACAATTGTGTCACACCCCCAAACCAAGGATGGCGGAAACGTCCGGGGGTGGAGGACTTCATGTATAGTATCATAACAGCAATTGTAATAGTAATTCAAGCAAACACAACCAACATATATATAATTAAAAAAAATTTACATCATTGTATGAATTACATGTTTACGAATCAATTACAATATGTTGATAAAATATGAAATAGTAGACGCCTTAGCGTCCCATCCTCAAAAGCACTTGATTACCTATTTAATGATTTCCTGAGAATACAAGTTGTTTGAAAAAGTGTCAACACAAAGGTTGGTGAGTTCATAAGCTTTTGTTTGGTATTATTAAAAGCCTTTCGTTTGTAAAAGTAGTATTTGTGTTAGAAAAATCCAATATTTTCCTTAATGTGTAAATGTAGTCTTAAAACCCAAAGACCGAAATGTACAAGTAATTTGTCATATTTATAGTAAAACAATGCAAGTTTAAATCGACATAAACTCGTTAAATTTTAATGAAGTTCCCGTAAATTCCAATGTTTGTTAATACTTTATGTGAGTTTATTATAACCATACTATGACCAAGGTTGCCTAAAACGACGTTCTTCAGGCGTCGGAAATGTTATGACATTTGTCACCCCAGACCTATCGGTCTAACTGTTGCATGCAGTTTAGGTGTGGGTTTGTCAAACCCAATATAGATATATACACAAGTATCACGCTCTCCCTCAAGGAGACTCTGGTTACAATACAGGACTTAATGGTAATTTGAAGTAAATGTCTCACAAAGTCATTAACGGAATTACGTGTTATGAAAATTTGGTACCGTATGGCCGTACCTTGCTTAATGAAAATATCCTTTGTATAAATGTACCCTTTTTAAATGTATGTGTTATGTAATGTATCATAAACTATACCTATTATAGTTTATCAACCAAGGGTAGTACGTGGTAATGTATGCAAACTATATTCAAAATAGTTTATTTAATGTTTGAATGTATCTATTGTACTTTGATTATAATCACTTGTTATTCTTTGTATTTTATATGACCAAATCCATTTGTAAACTGATGTGTGTCTAAATATTAAGACAAAATGTCATATATTGCAGTAACATATAATCACATAAAGATATACACCTTGCTCAACATGTTACAAGGTGATATGAAATTAACAGCAACTTTTCGTTAAAAACAGTTTCTGTTACCGTTCTTAGAAAATTTATAGAAAAATCATCAAAGCTCTAAATCCAAATCCGCAAATTTTGAGAGTTTGGAATATGAGTCTAGTTTGTTCGTAAATTTTATCATGATTTTTAGTGATCTCTAACAGAGGTGAAAATGTTCATAATCACAGACTGGTCCAGGTTTACCTCTGAAATGACAGGCAGTTTTGTAAAAATCATCATAAATTGTAAAAAAATCATATGGAGATGTGCAAGTAGCCATTTTCAAGCTAAGAGTTTGAACTACTTGCACCTGAAACAGTTTTGAAAACTAAAATATTTAAGTTGACCAAAACAGTCTGTGATTAACGTCCATCTTTTCTGATGTAATCTGTTAGAAAAAGTTTAATTGTGTTCTTGATGATTTTACTTGTATTCCCCCCTTAAAACTTAAGAAAAACATGTAAGTGTATGGGTATGAACTCACCTTATGTGGTTTCAGTAGATGAAAGTGAGAGAGAGGAAGTGTTCAACTCAAGAACACTAAGAAGATGTCTTGATGATTCGAGAATCTAACACCGAATAAGATGGAACTTGTGTAAGATATCAATGATTTGAGTAGAATGGAGTTTAATAATTATGTGAATGATGAAGATACTTACTAATTGAAGAAAGAAATCCCTGGAGAAAGCCTTGAAGTTCTTGAAGTTAAGAGAAAAGATGAGAGAATTTTGGAGAGTGTTCTTGGTTGCTAAGTGTAGAATGAAAGAGTTTTATGGAGAATTAGGAGAGAGGATCAATCCTCCAGCTCTTAGAACGTGGGAAGAGCTGGAGATTGGCTGTAAAGGTCCACTAAGGAGACAAGGGGTAGTGGGAAAGAGTGGCTAATCATAGAGTGAGGTGGTAGTGGTTTGCTTTTGCCATAAATTAAGGAAAAGCAAATATTCCCTCAATAATTAGTTCAATCACCAATTCTTTTAATATATTTTATAAAAACCCTGGAGATTTATATATTTTGGGGCCTTAGTTTATAAAATAAAGTTTTGGGTGAAAATCCCACGTTAAAATAATGAAAAACGGAGTTAAAACGAAGTCGTAGTCGAAAAACCGGTAAATCGCTTCGGACTTCGGACCCTCGGACCTTCGCTTCGGACCTTCGGACCTTCGGACCCTCGCTTCGGACCTTCGGACCCTCGCTTCGGACCTTCGGACCCTCGCTTCGGATCAGAGGCCTCGGATGCGAGGCTTCGGATGCGAGGCTTCGGCCCAGAAGCTTCGGTTTCGGATCCTTAAAGCTATTTTACTCGTTTTTACCCCGTTTCAAGCGATTTTTGACCCGGTCAAGGGTCGAGATGACCCAAATGATTACAAAAAGTTAAAGTAACTTTTGAGAGAGATTTGGGAGAGATTTGGGAGAGATTTCAAATAGAAAGAGATAGAGCGAAAACGATTTAGAGAGGTTTCGTTTGTGATTAATTTGAGTGTCCGGCTTCACAACGCAAGGTTCGTAAACCCCATTAAACCGTGTTTTAGTGTCTTACACAATCCCGATGATTGTGTAATAGTGTTTTATCGCTTTGGTTCGTTGTTTAGCACTTGTTAAGGCTAAGGAAAATCAAACACATGAACTTTCCAAATGATGATTTCTCATTAAAATAGCGAATTGTATAGTGATTACATAACGTAAACCCTAGCATACAAGGGTTATTGGAGTTGAGCGGTTTGACTTGTTGACTTTGAATTGACCGAAATTTGACGGTTGTCACATCATCCCCCCGTTAGAAAGAATTTCGTCCCGAAATTTTCATTTTGACTAGGATTTCAAGAGTTTGGGAAGAGATGTGGATACTTTTGTTTCATCTGATCCTCGCGTTCCCAGGTGAATTCGGGTCCTCGTTTAGCGTTCCAACGTACCTTCACGATGGGAATACGACTTTGTTTCGTTCGTTTGATTTCCCGATCCATGATTTCGACTGGTTCCTCCACGAAGTGGAGATTTTCGTTAACTTTGATTTCGTCGAGTGGTATTACGATCTTTTCTGTAGTTTCCCTTATGATTTCAGGGCCAGTGAGGGTGCTATTAGAGACTTGCCCTCTAGCTAGCTGTGTATCCCCCACCTCAGCCCAATACAGGGGTGATCTGCATTTGCGACCGTAAAGAGCTTCGAATGGAGCGACTTTGATGCTAGTATGATAGCTGTTATTGTAGAAGAATTCGATAAGCGGTAGATGGGTATCCCATGCTTTACCGAAGTCTATCACACAAGCTCTTAACATGTCTTCCAATGTTTGAATGGTTCGTTCGCTCTGTCCGTCGGTTTGTGGGTGGTAGGCCGTACTCATGTCAAGCCTAGTTCCCAATGATTTTTGTAGGGACTGCCAAAACCGTGAGGTAAATCTACTATCTCTATCGGAGATAATGGATATCGGCACACCATGGAGTCGTACAATCTCTCTGATGTACGTTCTTGTCAGCTTCTCCATCTTGTCGGTTTCTTTCATTGGTAGGAAGTGTGCTGATTTGGTCAATCTGTCTACAATTACCCATATTGTGTCAAGCCCGCCCGATGTCTTAGGCAGCTTGGTTATGAAGTCCATGGTTATTCGTTCCCACTTCCACTCAGGTATATCCGGCTGTTGTAATAGCCCGGATGGTTTCTGGTATTCGATTTTGACCTTAGCGCAAGTCAGGCACTTGCTCACATAGGTAGCAATCTCAGCTTTCATGTTCAGCCACCAGTATAATCTCTTGAGGTCCAGATACATCTTATCCGACCCGGGATGGATGGAGTATCGAGTCTTGTGTGCTTCATTCATGACGACATCTCGGAGTCCACCGAACTTCGGTGTCCAAATCCGGTTCATGATATAACGTGCTCCATCATCCTTGACTTCTAAGTTTTTATCCATTCCCCTTAATGTCTCTCCTGCCACCTTTTCTGGTTTCAAAGCTTCCAGTTGAGCTTCCTTCATTTGTATGGTCAGCTGGGAATGGATTGTCATTGTTAAGGATTTTACTCGGCGGCCCGAGTACTCCTTCCTGCTTAGAGCATCGGCCACTACATTGGCCTTGCCCGGATGATAACGAATTTCGCACTCGTAGTCATTCAGCAACTCTACCCATCTCCTCTGTCGCATGTTGAGCTCTTTCTGATTGAGGATATGCTGAAGACTTTTGTGATCAGTGAAGATAGTGCATTTCGTGCCGTAGAGGTAGTGTCTCCAGATCTTCAAAGCGAATACCACTGCTCCTAATTCCAGGTCGTGCGTAGTATAATTAACCTCGTGCGTCTTAAGCTGTCTTGATGCATACGCGATAACCTTCCCTCTCTGCATGAGCACACATCCGAGGCCTTGATTCGAAGCATCACAGTACACTACGAAGTCCTCGGTTCCCTCTGGGAGAGACAAGATCGGTGCGCTGCATAGGGCTTGTTTTAACGTTTGGAAAGCAGTTTCTTGTTTATTTTCCCACTTGAATATCACACCTTTCTGCGTCAAGGTGGTGAGTGGTTTCGCAATCTTGGAGAAGTTTTGTATAAATCTTCGGTAGTAGCCAGCAAGCCCAAGGAATTGTCGAATTTCGGTTGGCGTCTTGGGTGCTGACCAATTCTCGATTGCCTTGATCTTGGAGGGATCCACATGTATGCCTTTCTCACTTACCACATGTCCAAGAAAATCCACTTCTCTAATCCAGAATTCACACTTAGAGAACTTAGCATAAAGCTTCTCCGCTCTTAGTGTCTCTAGCACTTGGCGTAGATGTAGGCGATGCTCTTCTTCGCTTCGCGAGTAGATCAAGATATCGTCGATGAATACGATTACAAACTTGTCTAGGTAGGGTCGACACACTCTATTCATTAGGTCCATGAATACCGCAGGTGCGTTTGTTAAACCGAAGGACATCACCACAAACTCGTAGTGCCCATAGCGAGTTCTGAATGCAGTTTTGGGAATATCTTCTTCTTGAACTCGTAGCTGATGGTAGCCTGACCTTAGGTCGATTTTTGAGAAGAAATTTGCTCCTTGGAGTTGATCGAAAAGGTCGTCGATTCGGGGTAGAGGATATCGGTTTTTGATGGTGAGTTTGTTTAGTTCCCGATAGTCGATGCACATGCGAAAGGATCCGTCCTTCTTCTTTACAAAAAGGACTGGTGCTCCCCAAGGTGAGAAGCTTGGTTTAATGAACCCTTTGCTCAAAAGCTCGGTCAACTGACTGGACAACTCCTGCATTTCTGATGGTGCGAGGCGGTATGGAGCTCTGGCTACGGGGGTAGCTCCGGGTATTAAGTCAATTCTGAAATCGACTTGTCGTGCGAGTGGTACACCAGGAAGATCCTCTGGGAACACATCCGGGAAGTTACACACTTCGGGGATGTCTTTGATGTCTTTCACGTCTTGTTTCTTGTCTACTACATGGGCTAAGAAGGCGTGGTACTCCTTCCGGAGATACTTTTGGGCTTTGATGCATGGGATGATTTGTAAATTCGCACTAGGTTTTTCACCATAGATGAGAAGGGTTTTGTCATTTGGTAGATTGAGGCGAACGGCCCTTTCGTAACATAGAATGTCGGCACGGTGAGGAACTAACCAATCCATCCCGATGATTACGTCGAAGCTTTTTATGGTGACTGGCATCAGGTCAATTTTAAATGTATGGTTGTCTATAGTGAGAGTACATTTTGAGTATATATCGCTAGTGCGTTCTACTTTCCCATTTGCCATTTCTACTACATAAGTATCCTTTAGTGATTGGGGATTTTGTTCAAGTAAATGTTTATATTGGTGGCTCACGAAACTCCTCTCCGCTCCACTATCGAATAGTACGCATGCATAAGAGTTATTGAGGAGAAACGTACCGGTAACCACCGTGGGATCCTCGACTGCTTCCCCATGTCCTATTGCCAGGACTCTTCCTACTCCACCAGCATTAGGGGCTTGTGCTTTGGGGCAGTCTCTTTTGAAGTGACCTGCATCTCCACAGTTGTAGCAGGTCCGGGTTGCCCCCGTACTGGCGACTTGGTTGATTGGTTGAGCCGGCGCTTTACAGAAACGAGCAGTGTGCCCCTTCCTGTCGCAGTTGTTACAGTGCATCTCCCTACAAGCACCATTGTGGTGAAAGTTGCACTTGTTGCACTTAGGTAGTTTTCCCGCATATGGCTTCGGTGGTGCTGGAGTGGTAGCAGTAGTGACAGTATTAGTGGCAGCATGGACAGCAACAATTTGTTGCTTCTTAGCGGGGTCCTGTGCTGGTTGGCTCTTCCTTTCGTTCCAGAACTTCCTTTTGTTGTTTCCTCCTTTTGATTTATCAGTGGTGGTGGTTGTAGTATTATGACCGGCTCGGTGGTCAACAAGTTGTTGTGCCAGCTCCCTGGCACTGTCAAAAGTAGTTGCCTTGAAGCCAGGACACTACTTTGCACGTGGAGAGACAGTCCCCAAAGGTATCGCTCCACCTTTTTCTCCTCCGGAGTAACCATTGTTGGGCAGAGGAGAGCCAATTCATTGAATCGGGTGGTGTAGGTTTCAAGGTCAGAGCCCGTCATCCTGAGGTTCCAAAGTTCTTGTTCCAGCTTTTGAATTTCACCTCTCGGGCAGTACTCCTTCATCATCAACGCTTTTAGTTCTGCCCAGGTTATGGAGCTAGCCACTTCGAGAGTAAGTGACTTAATCCGGCAGTTCCACCAAGTAAGGGCCCGGCCGGTGAAGGTGAAGGCTGCGAACTTAACTTTGCTCGCTTCGGGGCAAGAGCACACCTGAAAGACTACTTCGGTCTTTTCAAACCATTGCATCAAAGCGATGACTCCCCCGCTTCCATTGAAGTTGTCGGGTTTGCCATTTGTGAAGTCTTTGTATGAACACTCTTTTGCACGCCACGTACTGTCTCCGTGGTTAGAGTGTGTAGCTCCCGATCCCGAACCACCAGCTCCGTTGGTCCCTATCTGCGACATTGCGGCCGCTACGGCTGCTGTTACTGCAGCATGGAACAATGCGGGATCAAACTGTGGAGGCGGCGGCGGAGGAGGTGTTGCTGTGTTGCTGGAAGGTCTTGGTCTTCTCCTTGGCGGCATGATTCTGGCATAAGTCGTAAACCAATGTACTTTTAGTAAAAGTGTATTTATAGGGAGAGAAATCTTTTATACATAAAGTATATTATTACGTTGTTTTCCGGTATGTTTACGATACATACGATTTTATACTTTTTATTGACCCAATACATTGGGTTATGAGGTAAAATGAAAGTATAAAATATTTTTATTATAGTAACACAAAATACTCCTATAGTATTTGTAAATGTTTAGTTTTGAGTTCTTAAAGTATCCTTTGTAGTATGTTATTAGGTTTGTTAGATTTGTTGTCCATCCTGACCATCCCCCGGTATATGCAAGTCAATTCCCGGACAGATATAGTTGATCAGGCTATATCCTTCCCAGACTTGATTTACATATACCAAGGCATACCCATAATGTACAACTCCTCTTCTTTTATTTTATGTTTTTCTAGTTATGACACTATGTGAGCATGTATGCATGTATTTATACTTTTAATAAAAAAAATCATTTATTTTTCTAAAAGTATATTTATTTGAAAAATGCACAAATCAGAGACTATTAGTCCCAATTGTGTTTATAGTTTGTATATCTTATGTGGTTTGATATACTTAATTCACTATAAACTGTGCTCTGATACCAATCTGTCACACCCCCAAACCAAGGATGGCGGAAACGTCCGGGGGTGGAGGACTTCATGTATAGTATCATAACAGCAATTGTAATAGTAATTCAAGCAAACACAACCAACATATATATAATTAAAAAAATTTACATCATTGTATGAATTACATGTTTACGAATCAATTACAATATGTTGATAAAATATGAAATAGTAGACGCCTTAGCGTCCCATCCTCAAAAGCACTTGATTACCTGTTTAATGATTTCCTGAGAATACAAGTTGTTTGAAAAAGTGTCAACACAAAGGTTGGTGAGTTCATAAGCTTTTGTTTGGTATTATTAAAAGCCTTTCGTTTGTAAAAGTAGTATTTGTGTTAGAAAAATCCAATATTTTCCTTAATGTGTAAATGTAGTCTTAAAACCCAAAGACCGAAATGTACAAGTAATTTGTCATATTTATAGTAAAACAATGCAAGTTTAAATCGACATAAACTCGTTAAATTTTAATGAAGTTCCCGTAAATTCCAATGTTTGTTAATACTTTATGTGAGTTTATTATAACCATACTATGACCAAGGTTGCCTAAAACGACGTTCTTCAGGCGTCGGAAATGTTATGACATTTGTCACCCCAGACCTATCGGTCTAACTGTTGCATGCAGTTTAGGTGTGGGTTTGTCAAACCCAATATAGATCTATACACAAGTATCACGCTCTCCCTCAAGGAGACTCTGGTTACAATACAGGACTTAATGGTAATTTGAAGTAAATGTCTCACAAAGTCATTAACGGAATTACGTGTTATGAAAATTTGGTACCGTATGGCCGTACCTTGCTTAATGAAAATATCCTTTGTATAAATGTACCCTTTTTAAATGTATGTGTTATGTAATGTATCATAAACTATACCTATTATAGTTTATCAACCAAGGGTAGTACGTGGTAATGTATGCAAACTATATTCAAAATAGTTTATTTAATGTTTGAATGTATCTATTGTACTTTGATTATAATCACTTGTTATTCTTTGTATTTTATATGACCAAATCCATTTGTAAACTGATGTGTGTCTAAATATTAAGACAAAATGTCATATATTGCAGTAACATATAATCACATAAAGATATACACCTTGCTCAACATGTTACAAGGTGATATGAAATTAACAGCAACTTTTCGTTAAAAACAGTTTCTGTTACCGTTCTTAGAAAATTTATAGAAAAATCATCAAAGCTCTAAATCCAAATCCGCAAATTTTGAGAGTTTGGAATATGAGTCTAGTTTGTTCGTAAATTTTATCATGATTTTTAGTGATCTCTAACGGAGGTGAAAATGTTCATAATCACAGACTGGTCCGGGTTTGCCTCTGAAATGACAGGCAGTTTTGTAAAAATCACCATAAATTGTAAAAAAATCATATGGAGATGTGCAAGTAGCCATTTTAAAGCTAAGAGTTTGAACTACTTGCACCTGAAGCAGTTTTGAAAACTAAAATATTTAAGTTGACCAAAACAGTCCGTGATTAACGTCCATCTTTTCTGATGTAATCTGTTAGAAAAAGTTTAATTGTGTTCTTGATGATTTTACTTGTATTCCCCCCTTAAAACTTAAGAAAAACATGTAAGTGTATGGGTATGAACTCACCTTATGTGGTTTCAGTAGATGAAAGTGAGAGAGAAGAAGTGTTCAACTCAAGAACACTAAGAAGATGTCTTGATGATTCGAGAATCTAACACCGAATAAGATGGAACTTGTGTAAGATATCAATGATTTGAGTAGAATGGAGTTTAATAATTATGTGAATGATGAAGATACTTACTAATTGAAGAAAGAAATCCCTGGAGAAAGCCTTGAAGTTCTTGAAGTTAAGAGAAAAGATGAGAGAATTTTGGAGAGTGTTCTTGGTTGCTAAGTGTAGAATGAAAGAGTTTTATGGAGAATTAGGAGAGAGGATCAATCCTCCAGCTCTTAGAACGTGGGAAGAGCTGGAGATTGGCTGTAAAGGTCCACTAAGGAGACAAGGGGTAGTGGGAAAGAGTGGCTAATCATAGAGTGAGGTGGTAGTGGTTTGCTTTTGCCATAAATTAAGGAAAAGCAAATATTCCCTCAATAATTAGTTCAATCACCAATTCTTTTAATATATTTTATAAAAACCCTGGAGATTTATATATTTTGGGGCCTTAGCTTATAAAATAAAGTTTTGGGTGAAAATCCCACGTTAAAATAATGAAAAACGGAGTTAAAACGAAGTCGTAGTCGAAAAACCGGTAAATCGCTTCGGACTTCGGACCCTCGGACCTTCGCTTCGGACCTTCGGACCTTCGGACCCTCGCTTCGGACCTTCGGACCCTCGCTTCGGACCTTCGGACCCTCGCTTCGGATCAGAGGCCTCGGATGCGAGGCTTCGGCCCAGAAGCTTCGGTTTCGGATCCTTAAAGCTATTTTACTCGTTTTTACCCCGTTTCAAGCGATTTTTGACCCGGTCAAGGGTCGAGATGACCCAAATGATTACAAAAAGTTAAAGTAACTTTTGAGAGAGATTTGGGAGAGATTTGGGAGAGATTTCAAATAGAAAGAGATAGAGTGAAAACGATTTAGAGAGGTTTCGTTTGTGATTAATTTGAGTGTCCGGCTTCACAACGCAAGGTTCGTAAACCCCATTAAACCGTGTTTTAGTGTCTTACACAATCCCGATGATTGTGTAATAGTGTTTTATCGCTTTGGTTCGTTGTTTAGCACTTGTTAAGGCTAAGGAAAATCAAACACATGAACTTTCCAAATGATGATTTCTCATTAAAATAGCGAATTGTATAGTGATTACATAACGTAAACCCTAGCATACAAGGGTTATTGGAGTTGAGCGGTTTGACTTGTTGACTTTGAATTGACCGAAATTTGACGGTTGTCACAAATTGCATCTATATAACAGAAAACACCCTAGGCTTTGATACCACTGATGGGTTTTGAGCACTATAACAATCCTATGGTGCACATACAACCCTAATGCTTTGGATCTAAGTTTTCTCAAGTTATACATGAATTTTTCCTATTATCCAAAGCATGAACCCTAACTAGCATACAATTTTGAGATTTACAACATAAAACAAGTTAGATGAATACCTCTTTGTTGTAGCTTGTGGAACTTGGGCTTTCAAGAGCTTAGTACCTCAAATGTGATACCTCAAATAAGTCACAAACACCAAAAGCAAAAGGAGGCTTATGGGAGAGAGGTTAGGAAGCACCAAAATCGGCTAGGGATTCACCTTGGAAATGATTGGCCGGTTTTGGGAAGGCTAGGGGTTCAATTTATAGTGTGGAATCCTTAGGGTTTCTTACATAAAATCCTAATTTACTTAAGCCTTTAAGTATTAAAATACTCCATATGATAGGCCCTTTGGACTAACTCTTCATGGACTCTCACATAGATTTAGCCCATCCCTAATCAACATGGATCATTAGCCTAAACTATAAGTATTACTGATTTACCTAATCAGCCCCTGTAAGTTTAATCATTCTCTTTTGATCACTAAATTAATTCCAATTTAATTCTTGATCAATACCAATTAAATAATAATATAATTGATCAATTAATATATTATTCATATAATATATTAACAAATCACAAATAACTTCTTTCTCAAATATCCATCCTATCAAATTGCTCCGGTGAAAGCAACCCAAAAGGCCCATGCTACTATCGGGTCAAGTACATACCAATTATAGTTATGGGCTTAGACACCTAATCCAACATTCCATACTTAAAGTAGTAATATGTGGTTTTATTCATGTATAAAACCGTTTGAAGAAATGTGTTTTCGTGTCAAATGCACGTATAGTCGTTTCCCCATGTGAGTTTTTATAAACGTGCTTTTAAGATGCGGTGCCAGCCTCTTTGTTCTTCAGGCGCCGAGATATTTATGACATTTGTTACCCATAACCTGCCGGTCTGACTGTAGCTAGTAGTCAGGGTGTGGGATCATCAGTCCCGTATAGATCTATACACAAGTATCACGCTCTCGTATCGGAGATTCCGGTTATAAAAAAGGACTTTCATGTATACCTTAGTTAGGTACGATGAAGACAATGTCTCATAAATTTATTCAACGAGTGTACGTGTTTTTGTAATGAAACGTTTGTATATGTAAATATCCCCTCTTTCCAGGAATATACCGAAAATGTCGTAAAACAATAATATATGTACTTTATATAATTTTACCCTTTGCTCAACGGGTTACAAAGGTGATAAAACTGCGTAAACTATATTTACATAGTTTAATAAAAAGAACGTTTTTGTACTCCAAATATATATATATATATATATATATATATATATATATATATATATATATATATATATATATATATATATATATATATATATATATATATATATATATATATATATATATGAAGGTTGTAGAAATCGCTCGACGTAGGCTAATCGGTGGACTGGGGTCAAGGGATTAATCGGCTAGGCGGGGATTAATCGGTGACCATTAGTTATTAAAAAAATTTATAAATATATCATTAATCCTAAGAATATAACATTAAATACAACATTAATAAATATAACATTATAAATTTAAAAAAATATATTAAAAATTTAATAAATGTAACATTAGTAACATGAAACTATGATTACAAAAAATCCCTTTGATTCTTAATACAGTACATCTAAATAACCAACTACTGCATTGTTAATGTTGAGGGAACAGGTACATTTGGAGAAGCTTTCTTTCTTGGTCTCCCTCTTGGCTTCTTTGGTTGATTTGTTTCAAGATTTGTTTCTCCTTTCCTTTTTGCTTTGATTCCTTTTTCTTTGACTTTGAAGACTGTGATGAATGAGCAGCAACAGCAAGGAACTAGAATGCAATTTAGATTTCAAGTAAGATGGTATTCTACGACCATCAAAGCATTCTACGACCATCAAAGCATTCTACGACCATCAAAGCATTCTACGACCAAAATCGTTGAATGAGCAGCAACAGCAAGGAACTAGAATGCAATTCGTGTGAATGTTGTTGGACCATCAAAGCATTCTACGACCAAAATCGCTGAAATATCTCTCCAAGCATTTACACAAACACTTGGCATGCTAGTTATCAAACAACCATATCAACAATATCACTTCAAAATCAATGAAATCGTGATTCTCAGTGACCAAACAACCATTTACACAAACATAGTAACAACATAAATCAGCCTTCAATCGAGTGTATGGGTTTGTCTAAAATTTGTTTTAACAGCGAATCAAGTGTATATGAAGAACAAACCTTCGTATAGATTGAAGAACACTAAGCTGATTTTACCAATTTGAGTCGAGAAAGAATCCATTTTACCAACAAGAAGCACCCTAGAAACTGATCTGAGTATAGATTGAAGAACAAACTTCCGTATATGATAAGGACTGGGTCAGAGGGCTTCTGGAGTCATGGACGGCATTGGAGGAGAAGGGCAGCAACACTCTGAGTCGACAATGCAACAGGGAGGTTGGAGGGGGTGACAAACCAGAGCAAAAGGCGATAGCGTGAACGGAGGAAGAAGATTTCAACTTTTTGAATTTTTACTTCTTTTTTCGTTGAGTCGTGACAGAATCGACTTTACCAATTGTCGCGTTCGATCTAGCAGAAAATGGAATCACAGATCGAGTGAGTTTGAATTGAATCGATGGAGTTGTGAATCAATAGACAACACAGAACAAAGATGTATAGAATTGTTACAAGTTTCGCATCCCACATCGCTGGTGGGAAAATAAACAAAGGCACCCATATCTTATAAAAGGAGACGTAGGTTCCCTTAGAAAATCAAACCCAAGTTCTCGGTGTGCTAGCTGGTTCTTTTGAGCCTGATTAGCTAGTCCGATTTTGCCCAATTTTGAGTCAGAGTTGGAACGATTTAGTCCGATTTGGACCGAGTTGGACCGATTTTGACCGATATTGACCAAGGCCGATTATTTTACCCTCTAGCCCTTATTCGTAGGCGGATGGAGGCCGCCAATCGTCTAGGCGCTGATTAATCGGCCGCCTACACCGATTTTTACAACCATGATATATATATATATATATATATATATATATATATATATATATATATATATATATATATATATATATATATATATATATATATATATATATATATATATATATATATATGTATCTAAGAACAATGTAGTGTATTGTGTAACCATTTTTCGTATCTTTACGTTTTATCAAAACGTTGTATGTAAAAATATCGAGATCGGTAGTAAAGTCGTTTCGCGTATCAAACACCTTCCGTAAAAATAGTAAAATAACGTATTTAAATGTTTGCGTTTTAACGTAAATTTTCTTGTGTGTTACTTGTATCCCCCCCCCCCCTAAAACATAGAAAAAGTCTTGAAAAATGTAGGGATATGAACTCACCTCGACAGTGATCGTGGTTTGATAAGGAGGTTAAAATAGTGATCTTCGAGTTAGAATACGGGAAGCTAGTCGTATCCTAATAGTTTCAAACACACCGTAATGTGTGAATATATAAACTATCATGAGAGTGGTTTAAACACTGGATTGGTAATGAAATACATACCAAAAATTTCTTTATCTAACTTGGATAGTAAACCTTGAAGGGTTTGGACTTAAATCTTTAAGGGAATAAAGGCTTGATATTTGACAGAAATTAGGGTGAAATACGTTACTGTGAATGAGAGAATGAGAAGGAGTTCTAATTTGTGGTTTACATATGAGGTGAGGGATGTAAGTGAAGTGATGTTTGCCTTGGTAAATGTAATATATCACATTGGTAAGGAAATTACCAAATCAAGTTGCAACATTAGTGGACCAAGTGGGTGATTTCTTTATGATTAAGATAATATAATATCTTTCTAATCTTAGATTTTATTTTATGCAAAATGTGTTTTAAAGATTCAAATTTGGCATAAAATAGGAGTTTAGAGGGTCTAATTTATGAAAAATACGAGTTTGATGGAACTCCCGATGTCAAAATCTCTTAAAGTGAAGAGAAAGTCTGAAATGGCCAAAAATCCGGAGTGGGGTTCGGAATTGCGAGGGGTCCAGAGTCAAACAACAGATTCTAGAGTCGATTAGCAGGTTCCGGAGTCGAAAGGTGCAAAGTCAGCAACGAGGTCCGAAGTGGGTCAATGTTCCGGAGTTGCCTGATCTTCCGAGATGCGAGGTTTCCAAGGCAGCGAAGACTTCTGGAGTGAAATTATCCGGTTGAGAAGGTTCCGAAGCCAAAATAGCAGGGTTTCGGACCAAGAGGATTTTGGACCAAGAGGGTTCCAGACCAAGAGGAGAGGCTACGAGAATGAATAGTGTATTCCGAAATGAGCTTGTTCTTTTAGGTTTTCTCCTTCTGTTCTGAGCTGTTTTCAACAAAGGAAGGGATGGGATGATGTCGGTGTTTATGGGAAAGGTTATAAGTGTGAATTTTGTTATCAATAGGGATTTGGGAGAGATTTGAGATATAGAGCGATCTGGGAGAGATTTAAGATAGAGAGAGATCTAGGAGAGATTTGAGATATAGAGAGATCTGGGAGAGATTATATATATATATATATATATATATATATATATATATATATATAGACAGAGAGAGAGAGAGAGAGAGAGTTTAGAGAGACGGTGTTTGTAGCTTTTCTTATGGTTTTTGCCCCGTAGTGTTAGGATTATGAACTCCACTACGCCGTGTTATGAGTGTTCTTTATTCCCAAGGGATACATAGTTGAACTCTCCGAGTGAGACTTTGTATTAAAATTGTAAGTTGTAAGTTAGTAAAACATAACGTAAACCCTAACATACTAGTACTAGTTCGGTTGAGCAGGTTGAATTGTTGACTTTATTTGACCAAAATTGACGTTGGTCACATTTATGCTTTAGACCCTTGTTAGGACTTCTTTGAGTGTTTTAGCCTCTTTGTGTTATGCATGGACGTAAAGTTAGCAACTTTACGTGGCTTTCCAGCTCTTGGATTCCAGATCTGCATTCTAGAGCGTTGGAAGGGGAGAAAAAGGATTGAATGAGTTAAGTTGGGAAAACTCAACGAGTTGTTCTGGTAACTCGGCTAGTTGGCTCGAGTTTTCCCGTTATTCTGGATACTGTAGGAACTCGACGAGTTGTCTTAATAACTCGACGAGTTGGCTTGGGTTTTCCCCGTTTCTCTAAGTACTAAAGGAACTCGAAGATTTGGTAGGTGCGCTCGACGAGTTAGGTCAACATGGATTGTTGACCTTGACTTTGATCATGGTTGACCAAGTTTGACTTTGAGGGCATTTTGGGTATTTGAGGTTTTGATGGGTTTGTTATGCTGGTTGTAGGCTTTGAGTCGGGAGCTGGGATTCGGAGTTAGATATTATGATATGTTAGAACAACATACTAGTGATAGGCTACGGATCTTCAGGGATTGCCTGATAGAATTAACTAATTATACGATGCCTGATAGCCTAGGGACTTTTCTTTTATGAAATTGTGTGACACCCATATTTTTGCAAAAATTTTAAACTTTTAAAACGCATCTTAAATTAAATTAAAACAACTGAAATAGTCATAACATAATCCATCAACTTAATAATCATATAAAATAAGTGCGGAAGTAATAATAATAATAAGGTCCCAACAAAAATAACTAGTAGCGATGTCCCGGTGCTCCATGTAAATCCTTAGCCTCTTTAATCTTAACACCTGAAAAGTTATAAGGGAAACCGTAAGCACAAAGCTTAGTGAATTCAAACACAGACATTGTACTAACATTCATATTTACTAACCCTAATCCAGTTTCCAATTATAATTATATGATAAGGGCAAAGAACGAATCAATGCCTATAATACAAGAAGGACTTGTAGGTTTCAACCGCACCGAGAGGATCCTGTATCATTTGGCCCTAATCACCGCACCTCACGATGAGTATAACGTTGGTGATCTTACCTACCCACCGCACCGGTAAATCCGTATCCTTTGGTGGTGTCCCCATATCCATAATTAGTTACAGACAGTGCACATGTACGAATTAAAACAATGGTTATATAGCATGCCTTTATAATAAATTCAAATAATCACACACGAGCTAACTAGCAAACGCAAACATCAATACAACGGTGTGAGAGAACTCACCTTCAGTGAGTAGTAAGAATAGCTAACAATCAAATAATGCTACCAAGCTTGAGCAAACTTCAAAACCTCCCCTAAGAAGGACTAAAGGTTAGAAAGGAGAAGTAATGAAGCTATGAGTTGAGAAAAGAGTAATCACAGCATGGTCTCTAAAACAGACCTGCTGTTCAAAACGGATTTACTCCAAAATATAAAACAAAAACATAGCTTTAACTAAATTTTATAGGAAACTATGATTACTCAGGATTCCAGAACTATAAAGAACTCCTTCTAACTCCAAAATATGAATTAAATATGAATTTGACAAAATGGTGTATCACTTCTGTCTCCAATGAAAGTCTCAGAGTTGGAATTGAATCAAAAGCATCTCCCAAACTCCAGATATAAAATTTACATTGTGGACAATCACAGCACTAGCAAAAGCTGGTGCCTGCCCACTGATCTGGAGTGTGGATCCATTCTAACCAATTTATAATTTGAAATAACACCCCATCTGATCCAGATCTTAAATTCATAATATCAGGAACATATAGAAACTTGGAATCACTCTGGATCCTTTTCCAAGCCTTAGAAATGATGAAAACAAAATGACATATCAGAACAGACCCGGATCAGACCTAACAACAAAGATGCCATTCTTTCCCATAGATAAAGTCCTTATTAGTGAGGTTGTCCTGCTTACGAAAGTTAGCCAACTCAATTTGTGAACTTTGGGAACTGGTTTGGGGTCCGTTTGAGTTCTAGACCTCAAGATATGAGTTTTACAAAACGACCACAGATCTGATGGAAAACAGAATCGTAGCCACCCGTGATTCCTTGTTGGCTTATCCATCCTTCTCCCTTTGAAACACATTTTAAGATGTGTTCATCATCCCAATTTAGTCCCCATGATCATGGTGGTACTAAAAAAGGTTAGGTATCATTAGGATTTCATTTTACCACAAGATTGTAATAATAATCAACATGAAAATGAACATAAAGCACATAAAATCACCATTCTCCCTTTTAAGGTTTCCATGATCTTTTGCAACATGTAATCCCCTAGATCCATCATCCACCATATATGGGGTGAAGATAGGATCTTGAGATGATGTATAACATACAATTCTTTGCAAATAACAAAAGAGATACAAATCAAATAAGAAGGAGAAGAAGTGAAGATGAAATCATAAAACTAGAACAAGGTTATGAATCAAGTTGTAAGAAATGATAAGGAGGTTCATACCAATATGAATCAAGGCTGGAAATGAACAAGAATTAAGCTCCAAACAACAGCCCCTTGGCTGCTCTTGATCCCAAAGAGAGAGAGAAGGACGATGTGAGAGAGAGAGAGAGTAGGGTTTAGAGTGTTTTTCTTGTGTGTGTTCCAAATGACTCAATTAACACATTAAGTACTATTTACTAGATGGACTTTGCAAATAGGCCCATAGCCCATGGACTTCAATAAAAGGAGTTTACAAGATGATCAAAAGAGTCCAATAACATAAGAAATCAGACCTTGGTTGAATAAATTAACCCGAGGTTACAAGAATAATTAAATTAAAATAACCAAACGTACCGAGAAAAACTGGGGCGTTACAACTCTCCCCCACTAAGAACGGACTTCGTCCTCGAAGTCAACGCCAAGAAACAGATCCAGATAATGAGCCCGCATCTTGCATTCCGATTCCCAAGTCCATTCCGAACCCTTCCTATGTTGCCACTGCACCTTAACCAGGTTTATAGTCTTGTTGCGGAGACCTTTCGTCTTTCGTTCTAAAATAGCGATTGGTTTCTCAACATAATTGAGACCCTCGTCAATCTGTATGTCCTCCAGTGGTATCACAGCGGTCTCGTCAACAACGCATTTTCGTAACTGAGACACGTGGAACGTATTATGAATTAGACTAAGCTCGTCAGGCAGCTCTATACCCTAAGCCACCTTTCCCACACGGGCTATGACCTTGTATGGTCCAATGAATCGGGGTCCGAGCTTTCCCCGCTATCGAAATCGAATCACACCTTTCCAGGGGGAGACTTTGAGCAACACATAATCTCCCACCTGGAACTCAAGATTGGAGCGTCTTTTGTCGGCATAACTTTTCTGACGACTCCTCGCTATGACCAAATGATCCCGAATCACTTGGATTTTCTCCGTAGTCCGTAGCACGATATCGGTACTCCCAAGTACCCTTTGCCCAACCTCGCCCCAACAAACGGGCGTCCTGCACTTCCTCCCGTACAAGGCTTCATACGGAGGCATTTTAATGCTCGAGTGATAGCTGTTGTTATAAGAAAACTCAGCTAGATGTAGATGGTCATCCCAACTACCCCCAAAATCAATCGCACATGCCCTAAGCATGTCCTCCAAGGTCTGAATCGTCCGCTCACTCTGCCCGTCTGTCTGCGGATGGAAGGCGGTGCTAAAATGTAATCGTATGCCCAACTCCTCTTGAAACTTCCTCCAGAACCGAGAAGTAAATCGGGTTTCCCGATCGGAGACGATAGAAACGAGCACCCCATGTAATGAGACAATCTCCCGAACAAAGATCTCGGCTAATTTCTCTGCCGATGAGCTCTCCTTTATATCCAGAAAGTGAGCACTCTTAGTCAAACGATCAACAATCACCCATATCGTATCGGCTCCTCGGGCAGTTCTAGGAAGTTTTGTAATGAAGTCCATGGTTAGATGCTCCCATTTCCATTCAGGAATCTCCAATGGTTGTAACTTCCCATGCGGTTTCTGGTGTTCCGCCTTGACCTTCCGACAGGTCATACATTCTTCCACAAATCGAGCCACATCATTCTTCATTCCATGCCACCAGTAAGCCTCCTGAAGGTCCCGCTACATTTTAGTAGCACCAGGATGCATAGAAAATTTTGACTTATGATACTCATCCATTAGGGTTTTCCGATTTCCCCCGGTATATGGAACCCAAACCCTACCGTAGCGAGTCAGCAAACCCCGCCCGTCTCGTTCCATCTTAGGCAACTCTTTCCCAATCTTCTCACGCCTGATGTTTTCCTCCAGTATTGCTGTCTTTTGGGCGTCACGGATCAGATCTAACAAAGACGACACCATCGTGATCCGGAGACACTTAGCTCGAATCGGTTCGGCAGATTGTTTACGACTGAGAGCATCAGCTACCACTTTAGCTTTACCGGGGTGGTAGTGAATTTCACAATCATAATCTTTTACCACATCCAACCATCTGATCTGCCTCATGTTCAAATCCCGCTGCTCGAACAAATATTTCAGAGTCTTATGGTCAGTGTATATGATAAACTTCACTCCATAGAGATAGTGTCTCCAAATCTTAAGAGCGAAAACAACAGCCCTAAGCTCCAAATCATGAGTGAGGTAGTTTCGTTCGTGGGGTTTCAGCTGTCGGGAGGCATAGGCTATCACCCTATCTCGTTGCATTAGCACGACACCAAGACCCTGAAGCGATGCATCACAATAAACCACCATATCCTCAACCCCATCAAGTAAGGCCAAAATCGGAGCATCACACAATCGTTTCCTCAACTCATCAAACGCCAACTGCTTCTTCGGGCCCCAAACGAATTTCACTGATTTCTTGGTCAATCGGGTGAGTGGCAAGGCGATTTTAGAGAAATTTTCAATGAACCTCCGGTAATAACAGGCTAAACCCAAGAAACTGCGAATTTCAGAAGGTGTTTTTGGAATATTCCATTGTTTAACCGCATCAACCTTGGCTTGATCGACCTTAATACCGTGTTTGTTTACCAATGCCCCAAGAACTGAACTTCTTCCAACCAAAATTCACATTTTGAGAATTTAGCATAAAGCCTTTCTCTTGCCAGAGTTTCCAGAATCTCCCGAAGGTGTTGCTCATGCTCCTCATTGCTCTTAGAATAGACCAAGATATCATCTATGAACACTATGACCAAATGGTCAAGCATCGGGCTACACACCCGGTTCATGAGATCCATAAACGCTGCGGGTGCATTGGTGAGCCCAAAAGGCATCACCACGAACTCAAAGTGCCCATAACGAGTACGGAATGCTGTTTTCTCAATGTATTCTTCACGAACCAGCATCTGATGGTAACCGGAACGTAAATCAATCTTGGAAAACCAAGACGTTCTCTGAAGCTGATCGAAAAGATCGTCAATACGTGGCAACGGGTACCTATTCTTTATCGTGGCCTTGTTTAGCTCCCTATAATCAATACACATTCGCTGGGATCCATCTTTCTTCTTCACAAAGAGAATAGGAGCACCCCAAGGCGAGCAGCTTGGCCGTATAAACCCTTTATCACTTAGTTCTTGAAGTTGATCTTGGAGCTCTTTCATTTCAGGTGGTGCCAAGCGGTAAGGAGATTTCGCTACCGGAGTCGCACCTGGCACCAAATCAATGCGAAACTCCACTTGCTGAATAGGTGGCAAGCCAGGGAGTTCCTCCGGAAAGACATCGTTGAAGTCGGAAACGATAGGAACGTCGTCTAGTGCTATAGCAGAAGAGCAAGAAGCCATGGCCAGGCGGGGAATGTCCCCCTGAATAATAAGTTCTCCACCTCTAGGGTTTCGAACACGAACTTGCTTCTTACGATAGTGGATTTCCGCATCAAACGCATCAAGCCAATCCATGCCTACGATAACGCAGAGCTCTCGCATCGCAATAAGGATAAGATCAATGGGGAATTCAACTCCAGAAAACTCGAGAGTGCAACCCCGATAAACATCGGTGACATAAATAGTGCGGTTGTCGGCAACTTCGACAACCATTGGGCGAGCCAATTTTCCGATACTACGCCCCAAACGATTAATAAACGTGCGAGATACAAAAAAATGTGTAGCACCGCTATCAAACATAACAACAGCGGGCTCGGAATCTAGCAAGTAAGTGCCTGATTCACCACATACAATCATGTAAACAATTCTAACTAGCATTTATTAAATAATGCAAGGGTGGAAAGAAAGGAAAAAAAAGAAATTTACCTGCCACTGTCGCGGTAATCACCGACTCATCCGCAGTCATCTGGTGAGCACGACCTCGTGTCACCATAGTGGGTCCCTTAGAAGACGATGCAATTGCAGGATTTGTACCCCCGTCTCCTTTACCAGCCTTCAACTTCGGGCATTCGGGCTTCTTGTGTCCCATCTCGTTGCAGTGATAGCAGACGGGAGCAGCAGAAGTAATCTGAGGAACTGCACTCGCAGGGGGAGCCCTACAATTCTTCCAATGATGCCCTGGCTTTTTGCAGTTGTAGCATATCAACGGATTTTTCTCGCCCTGACCTGAAGACGGCCTGTACTCATACCTTGACTTACCACCCTGCTTTTGCTTTTTCTGGGCATCTCCGGATGTCTTGGAAGAGGTGTCATTGGCCTTCCTCTTCGACTGGGTCTGCAACTCGATTTCCCTCCTCCTCGCTGCATCCATGATCGTGGATAAAGTCAGGAACTCCTGCATGCTAATGAATTCCCGAATCTCGGTACGTAGAATGGCAGTGTATCGGCTGACCAACCAGGCCCCGTTCCCAGCAAACGAGGGACAAAAAGATAGCATCTCTAAGAACTTGGCGTTCAGGTCGCTAACGGACTCGGTAGTATGTTGTAAGGCCATGAACTCTTGCCGCATCCGCTGCTGCTCCACCTTAGGCACATATTGTGCCTCGAACCTCTCCACAAATTGGGCCCAAGACATGGCCCTCACTTCTTCTTCGTTTAATAGAGCGGTGATAGTGTTCCACCATGTCTTTCCCCTTTTTCGCAACTGATTCATGGCGATCACAACTTTGTACTGGTCCGGACACCCAACAGTCATGAAGGCGCCCTCAACATCTGACACCCAGTGCTTAGCAGCAACTGGGTCGGATTCACCGTTCCAAAGAGGAGGGCTACACTTGCTGAACTTCTCGAAGTAGTATGCCAAATCCCGAACGGGCGGAGCCGGTAACGCTCATCCAGAAGAGCACCGACTTGGTTGATTATGTCATTGGTCATACCCGGGATTAGTTTGTTGAAAGCGTTATTGAATTCCTCAGCGACAATCTCCCTAACTTGCTCCATTTGGAGCTGATTAAGTCGAGCAGGCGGAGCCATCTGTATCCGTAGAAGGAGGAAAATATTTAGAAATAATTCAGCCTAGATATTTCTAGGAAGATGAAACACCCAGCTTGCCAAAAATTTCTCAACCTTTCCCCGACCCGAAACCGGCACCGATGTTTCAAATAGTAGGGGCCCTTCTACTGCCTTCCACACAAGTTCCAATTTCGCATTCGCGTCTAGTTTCAAAATTTCCAGCTCGCTCTAGCCGTTAATTTTACAACTCTCTCACATGTTAACACTAAATAAGTGTGTAATCTAAGATTTTAAGACTAGTAGAACGCAATTCATAGTCAACAATTTAACATAAACATTTAACATCAGAAATAAGGCTTACTTGGCTGGCCGACTGGCACTCCACGGCATCTTCCACTACTAGTCTTCAGAAAGTTTGAAAAATCTTTTAAAAAGAAAATAAACTCTTATAGAGCCTCAAATTTGAGTCTAGAACATCCACAAGAATGCCTAGTTCCCTCAAACTGTGGCTCTGATACCAACTTGTGACACCCAAATTTTTGCAAAAATTTTAAACTTTTAAAACGCATCTTAAATTAAATTAAAACAACTGAAATAGTCATAACATAATCCATCAACTTAATAATCATATAAAATAAGTGCGGAAGTAATAATAATAATAACGTCCCAACAAAAATAACTAGTAGCGATGTCCCGGTGCTCCATGTCAAGCCTTAGCCTCTTTAATCTTAACACCTGAAAAGTTATAAGGGAAACCGTAAGCACAAAGCTTAGTGAATTCAAACACAGACATTGTACTAACATTCATATTTACTAACCCTAATCCATTTTCCAATTATAATTATATGATAAGGGCAAAGAACGAATTAATGCCTGTAATACAGGAAGGACTTGTAGGTTTGAACCGCACCGGGAGGATCCCGTATCATTTGGCCCTAATCACCGCACCTCACGATGAGTATAACGTTGGTGATCTTACCTACCCACCGCACCGGTAAATCCGTATCCTTTGGTGGTGTCCCCATATCCATAATTAGTTACATACAGTACACATGTATGAATTAAAACAATGGTTATATAGCATGCCTTTATAATCAATTCAAATAATCACACACGAGCTAACTAGCAAACGCAAACATCAATACAACGGTGTGAGAGAACTCACCTTGAGTGAGTAGTAAGGATAGCTAACAATCAAATAATGCTACCAAGATTGAGCAAACTTCGAAACCTCACCTAAGAAGGACTAAAGGTTAGAAAGGAGAAGTAATGAAGCTATGAGTTCAGAAAAGAGTAATCACAGCAAGGTCTCTAAAACAGACCTGCTGTTCAAAACGGATTTACTCCAAAATCTAAAACAGAAACATAGCTTTAACTAAATTTTATAGGAAACTATGATTGCTCAGGATTCCATAACTATAAATAACTCCTTCTAACTCCAAAAGATGAATTAAATATGAATTTTACAAAATGGTGTATCACTTCTGTCTCCAACAATACAGTAAAGTGATGTTGGCCAATTCTACCCAACTTTTGAGTAGAATTCGTCCAAACCAAAATTCAGCGAAGTAAAGGACATACAAATGAAAGTCTCAGAGTTGTAATTGAATGAAAAGAATCTCCCAAACTCCAGATATAAAATTCACATTATGGACAATCACAGCACTAGCAAAAGCTGGTGACTGCCCACTGATCCGGAGTGTGGATCCATTCTAACCAATTTATCATTTGAAATAACACCCCATCTGCTCCAGATCTTAAATTCATAACATCAGGAACATATAGAAACTTTGAATCACTCTGGATCCTTTTCCAAGCCTTAGAAATGATGAAAACAAAATGACATATCAGAACAGACCCGGATCAGACCTAACAGCAAAGATGCCATTCTTTCCCATAGATAAACTCCTTATCAGTGAGGTTGGCCTGCTTAAGAAAGTTAGCGAACTCAATTTGTGAACTTTGGGAACTGGTTTGGGGTCCGTTTGAGTTCTAGAGCTCAAGATATGAGTTTTACAAAATGACCACACATCTGATGGAAAACAGAATCGTAGCCACCCGTGATTCCTTTTTGGCTTATCCATCCTTCTCCCTTTGAAACACATTTTAAGATGTGTTCATCATCCCAATTTAGTCCCCATGATCATGGTGGTACTAAAAAGGGTTAGGTGTCATTAGGATTTCATTTTCCCACAAGATTGTAATAATAATCAACATGAAAATGAACATAAAGCACATAAAATCACCATTCTCCCTTTTAGGGTTTCCATGATCTTTTGCAACATGTAATCCCCTAGATCCATCATCCATCATATATGGGGTGAAGATAGGATCTTGAGATGATGTATAACATACAATTCTTTGCAAATAACAAAAGAGATACAAATCAAATAAGAAGGAGAAGAAGTGAAGATGAAATCATAAAACTAGAACAAGGTTATGAATCAAGTTGTAAGAAATGATAAGGAGGTTCATACCAATATGAATCAAGGCTGGAAATGAACAAGAATTAAGCTCCAAACAACAGCCCCTTGGCTGCTCTTAATCCCAAAGAGAGAGAGAAGGACGATGTGAGAGAGAGAGAGAGTAGGGTTTAGAGTGTTTTTCTTGTGTGTGTTCCAAATGACTCAATTAACACATTAAGTACTATTTACTAGATGGACTTTGCAAATAGGCCCATAGCCCATGGACTTCAATAAAAGGAGTTTACAAGATGATCAAAAGAGTCCAATAACATAAGAAATCAGACCTTGGTTGAATAAATTAACCTGAGGTTATAAGAATAATTAAATTAAAATAACCAAACGTACCGAGAAAAACCGGGGCGTTACAAATTGACATCATTACTTTAGTTGCTTAGTGTATGCATCATGGTTATTTATAACTAAGATCTTATAGCCTGAGAATGTTTGGTTTGGCTTTATTTCCTGTTCTTGTTTGATAAAGGGCTTAGGGTAGGATCTGATATTCGAATGTCTATAGGGTCTAGTGTTATGTATGGCTAGCATACACGAGTGCTGCAGGGTTGGTGGAAGTTTCATGGATGAGTCGTGAGAGGTTAGTCAGCCAGTAGTGAGATGTTTAGCTTTTCCTCTAGGAGTGAGGACTGCGCTTTCGTTTACGGTTATGAGTATTGTTAGGGTGTTGTGATGATCCTTGATACACACACGGGTACGTGTGGAAGGTAGTATGGGGCCGTACTACTGAAAGCACAGGACCCATATGCGTAGCAGGGAAGTCACAACTGATCGGTTTTGGTATACTACAACATCCTATGGTGCACATACAACCCTAAATGCTTTGGATCTATGTTTTCTCTAATTATACATGGAATATTGTTTCCAAAGAATTAAGCCTACAACTAGCTTACAAATGACATAAACAACATAAAATACTAGTTAGGAGTTTACCTCTTTATGTAGCTTGTAGAACTTGTTATGTTTGGCCTTTAACAACTTAGCACCACTATTATGAACGCCTCAAATGGAATCACAACACACTGTTGGGTCTTGAAGTGTTGCGTCATTGGGCCTTATGTCTAGGTCTATTATGTTCTTGGTTATAGGCCTGTCCAGCCATTTACATTTATCAGGGTTTACTTTATATAGTGCATGGATACACCTTAGTATGTATGCTTTTTGAGAGTTTTACTCTTTTGATCGTATTGTAAACCTAGCACATCTCTACAGTAGCAATTCTTCATAGAGTTCTTCTGAGGTGTGGCTTTTAATCATTCGACACAAGCATTGATTCATCTGGTGTTATTATTTTCATTGTGTTCTTGATTTATCTGTTTAAGAATCTTATCGATACAAACGTTTTAATCACATCAATTGGTATCAGAGCAGGAGAGTGTGTAAATCATACACATCTCTTCTGTTTGAAGAATATTTTTAGGGTTTCCACTTTTATTGAATCTGTTGAGCCGTCATCTCTTCATTGACATTGTTCATAGATCTCGATATTGCCCTAATACCGCTTTACAAGTCTGATTCTTGACAGGTAAACAGATCAAGTCATTATGTCTCACGACGAATCTCAAACCAATCCCATTAACATCTCCAACAACATTGGATCGTCTACAAGGATTCCAATCTTTTATACTCAAGAGTATGAAGTCTGGGCTCTTCACTTTGAAGATTATGTCCTGGGTTCAGAGGACAACGGATATTTAATCTGGGAAGCAATTACCATGGGTCCTTTTTCTCATATTGGAACTGAAAGAACAATCAAGACTCAAAAGGAGTATAATTAGCTGATGATTGACGTGAAAGATGTTGCTCAAGATGAGAAGGACAAGCTGCTTAGCAACATAAAAGCAACGAGGATGATCAGATTCGCTTTACAATCTGACACCTTTCGTCTGGTGAGTGCATGTACCACTGCAAAGGAGATTTGGGATCGGCTTAGGAGTTGTATTCCACCAATGAGGATCTCGAACATTCTACTCAAACTCTTCTACTTTCAGAGTTCGGTGGCTTCAAGCAAAAGCAAGATGAAAGTCTCATTCAAACATTTGATCGTTACAATCATCTTCTCAGCAAGATGATCAAGCGTGGAATTGGCAGAGAGGTGATCGAGCAGAAAGTCACCTTTATGAATGGTCTAAGGCCAGAATGGATGGCTGTGGTTTCAACTGTTAAAGCTCATGAACAGTTTAAATCCTATTCGTTGGCGAAGCTCGTGGGAATTCTCAAGTCTCATGAAAGTGTTGTGACCAAGGAAACAAAAGTGGTTTCCGGAATGGGATCATTGGCTCTTATCTTAAAGGGTAAGAAATTGATGGAAGAAGAAACAAAATCTAACCTTTCTGAATGTGATCTGACGTATGAAGAATATGCACTGATGGTATCCAATCCCAAGCGGTTTGCAAGAAAGAAGTTCCTAGCCAAGAACCGAAACTGGCAGGGAAGCTATAGTTCAGAGAAGGCGAAAGAGGAAATTAAAAGTGCTCCTCAGAAAGAAGAGGAAAAGAAAGAGATAAAACTTGTGGGTGATTCTAGCTATGACTGCAATTATTGTCATGGCAAAAACCATCTAGAAAAAGAGTGCATGTTATGAAGAATGAATGAGAAGAAATAGAATGAAGACGATGAAACTTACCACACTCGTAAGCTTGAAGAAGCCATGAAAAAGAAGTGTAACGATAAATCCATGCATGTGTTACTTGTGCAGGAAAATGTTGAAGAAAACGAGTTCGGTGGAGTAGAGATTTGGTCTACTGATTCGGAAGATGAGGAAGTACGCAAGCCCACTCATGGCAGGGCATTCGTAGCGAAAGAAGAAGGTTCTGGTTTGGCAGGAAAGTGTCTGATGGTGACGGTTGGGGTGTCACAAATGAGAGGTTACACTACAGATGGCGGGGATGATGAAGCGAATGAGAGGGAAGATAGATGCTTCACAGCGAAACCAGTTGGAGAATAGATCAACGAATGTGATCAGTTGATCAAGAAGGTAAATTCTATTCTCATAACACTCAAAATACCCGTTTCTAACTATGAAAAGGAATTAAATGATTTAAAATCTAAGTTTTCTAATCTAAGTGGTAGCCTAAAACAAACACGCCTCACAAATGCTAACCTAACTAATCAAATTAGCAGGGTGTCGTCCAAGAGTGAGGAGCGAAGGATGTGGACAGAGAAGAAGGAGTTATAGTTAGTTAGGGCAAGAGATGAATTGATATATTTGCAAAGAGACAATTTGAAATTTTTGAAACAAAGGAATATTTTTTGTTTAATTGCTAAGCGTCTTTATACAAATATTACTCAGTTGCATCTTGATTGCGATATCGGCAAAAATATTCACAAAATGATTTTGCCTTTTCTTGAACTAAAGGAAGATGAAATAGATGTTGATTGTTATAATTGTGAATCAATTGTCTCATCAGAAGAAACCACTGATGCCTATAGGATTGGTCTGGAAAAAATTGAGTCCTTTATTAAGTCAAAAGACCACAAGGACATGCTTAAAAACCTATTGGACGAAAATGATAAGTAGAAAATTAAGACCGAAACCGTACAGATTTTTGATTCATTGAGTACCAAGTTAAGTTCAGAAAACAAGATTGATGTCAACAATACTTCTGAATTTGACGAGGACGATGATATGAGTGATATTTCTGTAGAAGACGTGGTTGACTGTTCTGAATTTGTTAAAACCGAACCCGAACTAGCAAAAGTCCTTATATCTGAAAACTCTGTTGAGTTCGCTCGATCGTCTAAAGACCAGAACAAAGTCCTGAAAGAAAAGGCCACCATTGGAGTTACCAAGAAGCAAACTGTTGAGCTAACTTCCTTGGTAGATGAAGATAATGCTGATGGCTATGATGAGTACTTTTGGTCATCCCCGATTGATGATGCAGATGAAAGGAAAGGGTTATCAGAACGAACCTCTTGGAGGGTGAAAGGAAAATACGTGGCTGAGCCAATCAATAAGCCATCTAACTTCGCTAAAGCAAATACAAGTGGTACAAAATAAGCTCAAAGCGAGACCAAAAGGACAAGCGAATCTCAGACAGTAAGGAGCGAAACTCATGCAAGGAAACCAAAACCGAATGTGAATATTCACAAATCTTCCAAGCAACTTGCAGAGAAAAAGTGTCAACGAAATAGGAGATATCAGAAGAATCTCAACGAAAGGAAGCAGTACTCCCAGAACTCTAACTATGTGCATAAAGAAAATTCTTCCTCTCAAAGAGCGAAAGTAAATTCGCAGGCGAAACCCAAGCAATGTTCTCATTGTCATTCTTGTGCTTCACAGAAACAAATGGACAACTTGCTCACAGGTCATTATCACCAAGAAAGTTCACCGCGAAAAACAACCATCCTCGCTCTCAAGCGAATCAAACTCCTCTCAAGGATTTTAAAGGAAAGGGAAAGCTCATCTCCGATTCAGAATAGCAAATAAAGAAGACCACTACTAACCCTAGGAAGGATACGAAAGGAGTTGTTAAGAATCAACATAAAGAAAAACAAAATGATTCAAACAAAGCAAATAACAACATCAAAGTTTTCACCATTAAAAGAAAAGACGAAACCACTTTAATAAAACGAATGTATATGGTTGATCTTTCTATTGCTTTTCCTTGTTCTGTAAAAGGCTCACCAGGACCCAATGTAACAACCCAAAAATAGGACCCAAAAATTTTTGTTTCAACATTACTAAAAATCACAACATCAAACGTCATATCATAAAATCATGGAACGTGTATCTTAAAAAGTTATAATCAATGTATCAAATCATAAAATGTGTCAAATCATATCAAACTATCAGAGTGAACTCCCAGGCTAAACTGAAGCTGTGGTGTGTGCCATGCCATCATCCCGAGCTCTTTCCCTTGCTAGTGGAAGTACCTGAAACCAAAACTAAAACTACAAGCACAAAGCATAGTGAGTTCCCCCCAAACTACCACATACCATACAATAACATATAAAACAACTACTGGGCCTTGCCCACTGCGTCGGACCGAAGTCCGGAAACTGCATCGGACCGAAGTCCGGAACTAACCAGGGTCGTGCCCTCTGCATCGGACCGAGGTCCGGAAACTGCATCGGACCGAAGTCCAGAACTAACCAGGGCCTTTCCCTCTGCATCGGACCGAAGCCCGGAAACTGCATCGGACCGAAGTCCTTAACTAACCAGGGCCTTGCCCTCTGCATCAGACCGAAGTCCGAAAACTGACTGAACGTAGCATATCATAATAATATCTACTAGCATAAAAACATATACTGCATACTGCATCGAACCGAAGTCCGGAATACATAACACAATGACATGCTCGAATCACAAAGACATCAAGCACACTGAACTACTGCATCGGACCAAAGTCCGGGACTACTGCTAACTAAACGGGTCGGCATTGTGGCCGTAGACCCGTTCCTACTGAAAGGAAACTCACCTTGTAAGCTGGATGCTAAAAAAGCGACTCGGGAACTGTCTGCTGCTGCTCCGGTATCTCCCCAGCTACAATTCCCATAATATACTCAATCAAATACTGATAACTAAACTGAGGGTGAAATGACTATTTTACCCCCGGTCAAAGTCAACTTCCTGGTCAAAGTCAACTTTCAGTTGACCGGACTAGCCGAGTTGGGCCGCCAACTCGCCGAGCCCCTTTCATCCGTTCTAGTCCTCTACTCGCTTCTACTCGTCGAGTTTGGCGAAGACTCGACGAGTTCTTCTTCGATACATGAATCGAGTCTAACTTCATCCGACTCACCGATTTGTATAAAGAACTCGTCGAGTTCTCCTTCATCATATGAACACGTCCAGTCTGCGACTCGCCGAGTCGTAAGAACAACTCGTCGAGCCTGAAGAACAACTCGCCGAGTTGAAGAACAACTCGTCGAGTCCCAAGCATGCTATTACTATACAGTCGATTCTAATCTATTTCAGTGCTTCTAAATTATAGATCTGAGCTTCTAGGACTGGTTTTCCACGTAAAGTTTCCAACTTTACGTGCATGCACAAGGGTATGAGGCTAAAATACCCAAAATCATCAACTACTAAGCACTTAGGGTTTGGAACAAGGCCAAGATTGCATAAAGGTGGCTATAATGAGCTCCTGGAGTTCAAGAGGGTCTAGATCTGAAGTATAACTCGATCATAAGGCTTTATTACAAGAGATTTGGGTTTTTGAGCTTAATATCAACAATTTTGGGGACAAACTAGATCTATTAGATCAATAAACAAGATGGAGACTTTATTAATAGAAAAGATGACCACAAAGGAGTGTGTCCCGGATCTACTTCTTCTTCCTTGAACTCTTCAACCTTCTCCTTCTTCTACTTGCTCCAAAATGCACCAAAAGTTCCTTCACAAGGGAACAACCACTCACACACTCTTTAAGGAGGCTATGGTTTGATAAGAAATGTTCTGAGGGTGATGGAGGCGAGGTTGGGGCGCATAAATGTGTTTAAATAGGATGCAGACCCTTAAAATTAGGGCTTCATCCAGACAAGTGGACTCGCCGAGTAGCCAGCTTAATACGCGTGATCAACCCGTCTCTACTCGACGAGTTGGGCTATAGACTCGTCGAGTATCCTTAAGAAAATGAAAATTACTTTATTTAAATCACATACCAGAATTGGGGCGTTACAACTCTCCCCCACTTATCTTAGACTTCGTCCTCGAAGTCTGCTGCTGCTGAATCTATAAACAACTCTGGATAATGCTCCCTAATTTCCTCCTCGGCCTCCCACGTCCACTCTGAACCCTTTCGGTGCTGCCACTGCACCTTCACTAGCTGGACTACCTTGTTCCTCAGAGTCTTTGTTTTCCGATCCAAGATCGCAACTGGTCTCTCGATATAATTCAGGCTGTTATCAACCTGAATATCCTCCAAGGGTACAACCGCTGACTCGTCCACCAAACACTTCCTCAACTGAGAAACATGGAAAGTGTTGTGGATCTGTCTAAGCTCTGCTGGAAGATCCAACCGATAGGCGACCCGACCTACTCGGCCCAAAACCCTAAAAGGACTAATGAACCTGGGGCCCAGCTTGCCCCTCTTTCGGAACCTGATAACACCCTTCCAGGGTGATACCTTCAGGAGGACCATATCGCCCACCTGAAACTCCAAATCTGAACGCCTCCTATCGGCGTAACTCTTATGCCGACTCTGCACAGTCTACAGTCTGCTACAGACCTGCTGGATCAACTCTATGGTCTTGAGCACCACCTCAGTGCTTCCGATGACCCTCTGACCGACCTCGCCCCAACAAATCGGGGTCCTACACTTCCTCCCGTAAAGCATCTCAAAAGGAGGACGGTCAATACTGGCGTGGTAACTGTTGTTATACGAAAATTCCGCTAATGGAAGATACGTATCCCAACTGCCACCAAAATCTAGAACACATGCCCGCAGCATGTCCTCAGGAGTCAGAATCGTCCTCTCGCTCTGCCCGTCCGTCTGAGGGTGGAAAATGGTGCTGACGTGAAGACGAGTTCCCATCTCGTCATGAAACCGCTTCCAAAACCTGGAAGGAAACCGGACATCTCGGTCTGACACCACCGAGACAGACACTCCATGTCGTGCCACTACCTCGCGCACATAAATATGAGCTAGCTTCTCGGCCGATATACACTCCTGAATCGGTATGAAATGCGCGCTCTTGGTCAGCCGATCCACTATGACCCAAATCGAATCAACTCCACGTGCGGTCCTGGGAAGCTTAGTGACGAAATCCATGGTGATACCCTCCCATTTCCACATGGGAATGTCTAACGACTGCATCTTGTTGTGGGGTCTCTGATGCTCCGCATTGACCTTCCTGCAGGTCAGGCATCTCTCCACGTACCAAGCTACGTCCCGCTTCATGCAGGGCCACCAATAGTCGGGTCGAAGATCTTTGTACATCTTTGTCGCCCCTGGGTGGATGGAGAACCGAGACTTGTGGGCCTCATCCATCAGTACCTGCCGTACTCCTCCCCAGTACGGTACCCAAACTCTCCCATGAAGGGTCAACAATCCTCGACTGTCATAGTCAAAGGAAGCTACTCGGCCCACAATCCTCTCACACTTCTGTCTCTCCTCCTTCATGCCCTCAACCTGTGCCTCTCTGATCTGCTCCAACAATGGAGTAATCACTGTCATCCTCAGACAAATATCCCTGATCGGGGTGGCTACCGCCTTGCGGCTCAGGGCGTTGGCCACTACGTTGGCCTTGCCCGGATGATAAAGGATCTCACAATCGTAGTCCTTTACCACATCTAACCATCGGTGCTGCCTCATGTTCAGATTCGGCTGATCCATGAGGTACCTCAAACTCTTGTGATCCGTGTAAATGATACAACGGACCCCATAGAGGTAATGTCTCCAAATCTTGAGGGCAAACACTACTGCTCCCAACTCCAAGTCATGTGTCGGATAGTTAGCCTCGTGAGGCTTCAACTGTCTAGAGGCGTACGCTATCACATGCCCTCGCTGCATCAACACTGCTCCCATACCTATGATCGAAGCATCACAGTAAACTACAAAATCCTCTACTCCTTCTGGCAGGGTGAGAATCGGCGCCTCACACAATCTCTGCCTGAGGGTCTCAAATGCTGCCTGCTGCTCAGGCCCCCAGCGAAACACCACCGACTTCTTGGTCAGTCGGGTGAGCGGAATTGCTATCTTGGAGAAATCCTGAATGAATCTCCTGTAGTACCCTGCTAATCCTAGGAAGCTCCGAATCTCAGTTGGAGATCTCGGGACCTCCCACTGCATCACGGCCTCTATCTTGGCCGGATCCACTAGTATACCCTTCTGGTTGACGAGATGTCCAAGGAACTGCACCTCGCGCAACCAGAACTCGCACTTGGAGAACTTGGCGTAAAGTCTCTCCCTCCTCAGCGTTTCTAGCACCTCTCTCAGGTGCTCCTCGTGCTGCTCCTGAGTCTTGGAATAAACCAAGATGTCATCAATGAACACTATCACAGACCGATCCAGCATCGGTCTGCATACGCGGTTCATGAGATCCATGAATGCGGCTGGAGCGTTGGTGAGCCCGAACGGCATCACCACAAACTCATAATGACCATAGCGGGTCCTAAAAGCGGTCTTCTACACATCCTCATCCATGACCCGCATCTGGTGATATCCTGACCATAGATCAATCTTGGAGAACCAAGATGCTCCCTGAAGCTGGTCAAACAAGTCGTCTATCCTCGGAAGTGGGTAACGGTTCTTCACCGTTACCTTGTTCAACTCCCGGTAATTTATGCACATACGGTGCGACCCATCCTTCTTCCTCACGAAAAGGATCGGGGCTCCCCATGGTGAACTACTCGGCCTGATGAAACCCTTGTCTAGCAGCTCCTGCAGGTGCGTAGACAACTCCTGCATCTCTGGAGGAGCCAACTGATACGGTGCTTTGGCTATCGGAGCCGCACCCGGAACCAGGTCAATCCGAAACTCGACCTGTCTCTCCGGAGGCATTCCAGGAAAATCCTCTGGGAATACGTACGGGTACTCTCGTATTACTGGCACATCGTCAACCGTCACCTTACCCTTCTCCCGGGCATCTATGACATAGGCGACGTACCCTGCGCAACCCTGCTGAACATCGGGCCTCGCTCTCGCTGCTGAACACAGTATTGGTCCGCGTTGTGGCCTCTCGCCCTAAATCACTAACTCTCCCCCACTGGGAGTGCGAACCCTCACTAACTGCAGCTCACAATCAATCACTGCCCCATTGGGGCTCAGCCAATCCATACCCACTATAACCTTATTCCCTCGCAGGGGAATGGGAACCAAGTCCACTGAAAACTGCTCATCAAATAACTGCAGCGAACACGCCCTATGAACTCTCGCGACCCTGATGGTCCTGTCATCAGCTATCTCAACCTCTAGGGGGCAATCCAGCTCCCCCGGAGCTCTGCTAAACCTCTTGCTAAGCGCAAGAGACACAAATGATCGGGTAGCCCCCGAGTCGAACAATACTGTAGCATAAATGCCGTTCACTAAGAACGACCCTATACGAAAACATATAACCCTGAGAAACGATCAGTATCAATAAGGAGACAAAAGGAAAATATATACCTGTCACCACATCAGGAGTCGCTCGCACCTCCTCTGCTGTCAACTGGAAAGCTCTACTCTTCGCCACTGGCGTCTCACCCCGGCCCTGACGGCCGTCTGTAATCCTCAAGGTAGCAGGGGCAGGTGCTGCCACCTTCCCTGCTGCTGCTAAACTCGGGCACTGGGACTTTTTATGTCCCCTTTGATTGCAATGGAAGCAAATCAGATCAACTGCTGCGGTGGCGGTAGTACTAGCTGTACAATCTCTACTCATATGCCCGGTCCGGCCGCACTTATAGCAACCGGCACTACCTGCCTTGCACGCCCCATCGTGCAATCTCCCACACTTGCCACACCGACTGTGGCTCTGCTGTCCTCTGGATCTGTGATCTGACACCTTGGGCTTTTTGCCCGAACTTCCTGTACCAGAAGCCACCTCTGGCTTCCTCTTCCTCTCCATCTCCAGATCTATATCCCTCTCCCGAGCCCTCGCAAGCATATCATCCAGCGTTTTACAGCTGGACAGGCTCACAAACTGGCGGATATCACTCCGCAACATCTCATGAGATAACGGGCCTTATTCATTTCCTCGTCAGCTGCGTACTGAGGAACAAGAAGAGCCCTCTCCCTGAACTTGGCGGTAATCTCCGCCACTGTCTCTGTAGTCTGGGTGAGATCCTGGAACTCCCTGCCTAACTGTTGCACCTCAATAACCGATGCAAACTCGGCTCTAAACCTGGTAGTAAAATCAGCCCAAGTCATGGCATCAAGCGCTGTGTCATCCCTGATGACATGCCCGACCTCCTCCCACCAATCTCGTGCCCTATCCTTCAGAAGACAGGATGCTAGTCTGCCCTTGTCCCCCTCGGGACATATGCTGGTGCGGAACGCATTGGCGACATCCGCCAACCACCTGGTACTCACAATGGGATCCCGTGCCCCATGGTAATCTGGAGCTCCACAAGCCCGGAACTCCCTGAAGGTGAGTGTGTGCGACCCCATCATAGCCGCCACCTCAGCACGGAAGGTGCTCAACCTCTCGTCCATCAGCTCTAAAATACCCTCCTTGATCGAACCGAAGATCACAGGAGTCTGCTCAAGTATAGTGCGAGTAATCTCTGAAGAGAGAAACTCCCTAGTCTACTCGTCCAACTGCCTGGCCTCCGGGCCTGATCCTGATCCCTCTCCGGCACCTGAATTGCTGACTGCTGGTCTAGGGCGTAAAACCACCATTCTGAAAACACATCATGAAAAACGTCAGAAACACTGATATATCTCGAGGGATCGCTACTACTACCAATTTCCTGGTCTCATCTCAGCTTTCCTTGGTTCAAGTACGGATCCTCTGCTTTCAGTAGTACGGGCCCATACTACCTTCCACATCTATCGGTACTTTCCTCAAGTACTGCCTCGACTCCACCAAGTCACTTCTACTGCTACTGATTTCTGCCACTCTCATCCTAGGCTTTCCCTAGGGAAATCTCTGACTCCACCCAATCCAGTCCTCAGCTGCTGAAGGCCTCCTTGTAATGCCAATTAGCCATCACCTGAATACCATCACATGTGGCGAGGCTCAGATAATCCTTCGAGTAAAAAACTCGTCCCTACAACGGTTAGACTCAAACAAGAGCTGCGCAATAGGGCCAAATCTAGCTCTCTGAGATTGTTCAACCCTGTTCACATGTGACGTGTCGTATTCACCTAATGGCCAATTCCCATCACTCTGAGTCCCACAAAGCACGAAGCAAGCATCATTCAGATACTGGAGACTACTCAAGCAATTCTATCGTCATAACAAGAAACTGTACTAGCATACAATGCTAAGCTCATACTATCAGGCATAACCTAAACAGGCTATCCTACTGCTGTCTACTCAATACTAGCATGCAATTCTCATAAAGCTGAAACACATATAGCAGGCACATAAGGCATCCTCCTAGATCCTTAGTCCTATTCTAGCATGTTGTTCTACTGAAACTGGAACTGATATACATAACATAAACTTGTATGGGTAATTTGGGAGTACTTACTTGAGCTCGGCTGATCGCATGCACCACACCCTTTTTCTTTTCTCAAAACTCTTTTTCTTTTTAAGTTTCTTTTTCCAAAATCCTCTTGAAAACGTTTTTCTTTTGAAAATCTTTTTACCATTTCCTTAGTTTGAGTCCAGTCACACCCGAGAGTGTGCCTGAATCCCTCAAACCAACGCTCTGATACCAACTTGTAACAACCCAAAAATACAACCCAAAAATTTTTGTTTCAACATTACTAAAAATCACAACATCAAACGTCATATCATAAAATCATGGAACGTGTATCTCAAAAAGTTATAATCAATGTATCAAATCAGAAAATGTGTCAAATCATATCAAACTATCAGAGTGAACGCCCAGGCTAAACTGAAGCTGTGGTGTGTGCCATGCCATCATCCCGAGGTCTTCCCCTTGCTAGCGGAAGTACCTGAAACCAAAACTAAAACTGTAAGCACAAAGCTTAGTGAGTTCCCCCCAAACTACCACATACCATACAATAACATATAAAACAACTACTGGGCCTTGCCCACTGCATCAGACCGAAGTCCGGAAACTGCATCGGACCGAAGTCCGGAACTAACCAGGGTCGTGCCCTCTGCATCGGACCGAATTCCGGAAAGTGCATCGGACCGAAGTCCAGAACTAACCAGGGCCTTGCCCTATGCATCGGACCGAAGCCCTGAAACTGCATCGGACCGAAGTCCGGAACTAACCAGGGCCTTGCCCTCTGCATCGGACCGAAGTCCGAAAACTGACTGAACGTAGCATATCATAATAATATCTACTAGCATAAAAACATATACTGCATACTGCATAGAACCGAAGTCCGGAATACATAACACAAAGACATGCTCGAATCACAAAGACATCAAGCACACTGAACTACTGCATCGGACCAAAGTCCGGGACTACTGCTAACTAAACGGGCCGGCATTGTGGCCGTAGACCCGTTCCTACTGAAAGGAAACTCACCTTGTAAGTTGGATGCCGAAAAAGCTACTCGGGAACTGTCTACTGCTGCTCCGGTATCTCCCCGGCTACAATTCCCATAATATACTCAATCAAATACTGATAACTAAACTGAGGGTGAAATGACTATTTTACCCCCGGTCAAAGCCAACTTCCTGGTCAAAGTCAACTTCCTGGTCAAAGTCAACTTCCAGTTGACTGGACTCGCCGAGTTGGGCTGCCAACTCGCCGAGCCCCTTTCATCCGTTCTAGTCCTCTACTCGCTTCTACTCGTCGAGTTTGGCAAAGACTCGACGAGTTCTTCTTCGATGCATAAATCGAGTCTAACTTCATCCGACTCGCCGAGTTGTATGAACAACTCGTCGAGTTCTCCTTCATCATATGAACACGTCCAGTCTACGACTCGCCGAGTCGTAAGAACAACTCGTCGAGCCTGACGAACAACTCGCCGAGTCCCAAGCATGCTATTACTATACAGTCGATTCTAATCGATTTCAGTGCTTCTAAATCATAGATCTGAGCTTCTAGGACTGGTTTTACATGTAAAGTTTCCAACTTTACGTGCATGCACAAGGGTATGAGGCTAAAATACCCAAAATCATCAACTACTAAGCACTTAGGGTTTGGAACAAGGCCAAGATTGCATAAAGGTGGCTATAATGAGCTCCTGGAGTTCAAGAGGGGCTAGATCTAAAGTATAACTCGATCATAAGGCTTTATTACAAGAGATTTGGGTTTTTGAGCTTAATATCAACAATTTTGGGGACAAACTAGATCTATTAGATCAATAAACAAGTTGGAGACTTTATTACCAGAAAAGATGACCACAAAGGAGTGTGTCCCGGATCTACTTCTTCTTCCTTGAACTCTTCAACCTTCTCCTTCTTCTACTTGCTCCAAAATGCACCAAAAGTTCCTTCACAAGGCAACAACCACTCACACACTCTTTAAGGAGGCTAGGGTTTGATAAGAAATGTTCTGAGGGTGATGGAGGCGAGGTTGGGGCGCATAAATGTGTTTAAATAGGGTGCAGACCCTTAAAATTAGGGCTTTATCCAGACAAGTGGACTCGCCGAGTCCCAGCATATGGACTCGCCGAGTAGCCAGCTTAATACGCGTGATCAACCCGTCTCTACTCGACGAGTTGCGCTACAGACTCGTTGAGTATCCCTTAAGAAAATAAAAATTACTTTATTTAAATCACATACCAGAATTGGAGCGTTACACCCAAACAAATTTGGGTTCCTAAATCTGCTTAACTTTTGCAGATTATACGTGACGAGCAGTTCGACGACGAATGGTATATTGATAGTGGTTACTCGCGTCACATGACAGGAAGGAAGGAAGAGCTGAGGGAGTTTCATGCTCTCAAAGATGGTGGATGTGTCAAATACGGAAACAACTCTTCTGGCACGATAAAAGGCTACGGGATGATTACAAATGGAGATTTCTCAATCCGTAAAGTTGCCTACGTGGAAGGATTGCAAGACAACCTAATCAGTGTTTCACAATTGGTTGTGGGAACTGGTCTGAAGGTTTTGTTCGATGATGAAGGATCAGAAATCATAGAGAAGAAAACGAAAACGGTTCTACTGAAGTCGCATCGAAAAGGCGAGATGTATCCACTTAATCTAAATCCGATACGACGGAAGCCTGTTGTATGTCTACTAACTAAGGCTCACTCTGATGAAAGTTGGTTATGGCACCGAAGACTCTCGCATCTCAACTTTAAAGATATCAACAAGCTTGTGCTTGGTGATCATGTGAGAGGTCTTCCCCTCTTGATGTTTGATAAGGAGCATCTATACGTTGCATGCGAAATGGGAAAGCAAAGCAGAAAGAGTCATCCAAATCTTGTAAATACAAAGATCATCGAGCCTATTAAGCTTCTTCATATTGATCTATGTGGACCATCTGCGATTGAGAGTATCGGCGGTAGTAGGTTTATACTTGTTATTGTTGATGATTTTGTTGGGTTATGAGCATTCTAACACTCCTAAGTGTACATGCAACCCTAAATACCTTGGATCTATGTTTTCTCTATTATACATACAATTATGAACATCCAAGGTATTATCCTAAACTAGCATACAAAATAATAAATATAACAAGATAGAATACATACCTCTTTGATGTAGAATGTCTTCATGAAGCTTGAGTGCCTAGTGCCCCAAGTGTGACACCTCAAATGGTTCACACAACACCAAATACACTTGGAATAACTTGAGAGAAACTTGAACACTCCTTGAAATCGTCTAGCCCTCACACTCACACATTAGTGCACGATTTCTTGAGCCATGGGATTCTTTTATATGGTGGCTATTAGGGTTACACCATGTAACTCATAACTTTACCCATTCCTTATGCTCCATGGATTTTAACCTCCATGGAGTATCCATGGGTCACCCCATGGACTTAGTCCAACATAAGGAATCTTGGATCACAAGCCCACATATATAAGAATGAATGATTTACACAATCAACCCATATATTTAATTAGTCTCCTTTTCATCACTTAATTAATTCCAAATTAATTCTTGATCAATACTAATTAAATAACCTTATTAATATATTAGAACTTATAATATATTAACCAACCCTAAGTGTTATTTCTCTCATTATAGTCTATCCAAATGCATGATGCCATGCAACCCAAATGGACCATGTCGGGTCGGGTCAAGTCTTACCAATTATAGTTATGGACTTAGACATTAATCCAACAGTCTCCCACTTGGATAAGTCTAAAACTATTATTGTGTATGACTTCAGGAACCGATCAGCAATCGTAGCTCTCAAAATCTTCTGTCGAACTCTGACCTTGTCGATGAACTCTAACCTTTATCAATGACTTGTCCATTAGATAAGGGATCATATATTCCTCCATTCTAGATATCATATGGACTGAGACATGAATTATCAATCATTCTCTCTGTCCATTTGTTGTTTCCCGATTTCCGATTCATGATGACTGACTGATTGAACAAATCAAATCAGTCCTGGCTTGTCCAAGCACTCACATGTATCATCTTTAAATCATCGAGGGGCGCACAGATATCGCTTTTATCCCGAAGGTAAAAGGAATGGATAAACTTCGACTCATATGGCTTGTTCTACTACTTGTTGAATCATACACAAAGGCACGTTTTATAACATCGAGTTACCAATGCGTTTTCGTGCAATCAATGTATAACCAACTCATAGTAACAACTCATATCTCTAGGTTTGAAGAATATAAGATATTATCGTCTCATGATCACTCGTGATAAAATCCATGAAGTGATTCAAATGAGCGCGGGTTGAATCCAATACTCAGAACTTATGAGCACTCATGAGTGTTGTAGCACCACTTTGTCCACCAACTTGGACCTCTACAAACCAACCCATGACAGTCTTGATTCATATCTACTTCCAACATATGACCGACTGTGGATGGTTTGAATAACTTAATCATTCAGGAAGAGAGACTTAGTTATTCTGGAAGTCAAAACATGCAAAGTGAAACACAAGAATAAATGAATCAAATATGGTATCAAACCCTATGAATATAAATAAACACTTTTATTTATCACCATACTGATTACTCATTATTCATTGTTTCGGTTTTATCAACTTTATACATGAATTTAAAACAATAGTTGTCCCATGCTCCAAGCATGTACACTATGTTTTCTAAACACTAGTCATGCCATACACCAAGTATGCATACTATGTTTGTCTATGATCTTTACTTTGTAAAATAGATCAATTGAACATCACTCCAATGATCCTCTTTTCACAGTCCCAAATCCTTACTGCAAATGCAAGAATTCCAAATTCATGCCATTTACTGAAATCTGTTAGATTCTAAACTTATATGCATTGATCCTCTTAATGATTATGCACAAAGTCATAAAGACTTGACAACAATCATTACAGAGCATTCCAAAGGAGATCAGCTCCTTGGAAACATCCTTCTTTCATTAAGTTTCCTAATCTTACACAGATTGAATAATTTCTAACTTTGAAACATTTCCATATTCCATTTTGACTATCACTTCTGAACAAGAGTTGCCTCCTTACAGATTATGTCAATATGGTCCTTCCAGAACTAACATTATGCTTTCAACTGTCCTTGAGCAACCAATCTTTGGTAAACCTTAGATTGTCCTCGACAATTGCTTAATCATTTTAGTCATATCCAATTCTAGACCTTTTCCCTTCATAATGCCCCAGGCATTTGGAAAATTTTAGAAAGGATGAATATAGCACATGTAATTGATCCTATATCCGAAGCATATGGGACACGATTCATGATGTCTCACATAAAGACTAAACCAGTCTTTTGCTATAATATTTCCATTTCAATTTGCCAAGTTCTCAAAATTCAGATTACGAAAAGGGATGCCGTAATCATAATCGAATTTTAGAACGCAAATAATGGACCCATATATAGAATTTCCTTATGTTGAGCCATTCCAACATGAAATTCATATATATATCCTTGATTAAATACGATTAAAATCTCAATTTAAGCTTTTTAGAATTGAAATTAAGTATAATTTCCTCTCCCTTAATTATAGCAAAACAACTTTTTCAACCCCTGCAACCTCACGAATTGAAACTTTTGTTTTCTATAATTAACATTGCTAACTTGCAACCTTTGTTATAATTATCATGCTCCCACTAACATGATGATTATTAGCATAACACTTATGCACCCACTAGCTTTGACATGTACTCAGAAATCAGCTGACTTTCTTACCAAAGTTCAGATTTCTGATACTAGATTGTTTTGATAAAACTTTATCAAAATCATACACCTCTCTTAGATAGCTCACATGTGTGTCTAAACAATTTTAGAACTATGAAAAGGGATGCCGTAATCATAGTCTCAATTGTTTAGACCTTTGCCACTTCTCACAAGTCCATGTTAGTGTGCCGGTAAACCACACACGCTCCACTAACGACTTTGAGAATGCAAATATCACAATTGCTATCTAGCTAAAATCTACTTAGTGAAAGTGTTTCCTCACCATCATTTTCATGAATCGGAGAGAAACCTTATGACACTTAGATTTAATAGTGTATGTGTTCTTATCCATGTGAATTTGTCAAAACCATAATCACAAGACAAGGTTAGTGACAAATCCAAACTCATATTGATTAAACTTGTGCAATCTTAAATTCTTGCCATTTGGCAGCACAGGTGCCTGCCATTGCTTCCAAGTAGTTGTGCAACCAATTGAGAACTCTCAGAACTCCTATGCAAAGCCAACTTGAATAGGCACAAAAATTTCAACACGATAGGTTATAAACCTTAAGTCGTGTGCTAGTGAAGGACTGTAGGTTTTATTCTTGATTAAGTCTTGAAACTTTCAAGAGCTTTAAGACTCCCACTGTCCTCTTGACATATAAGACTCCCTTGTCAAATATTCAAGAGATAGTGCGGATTCTTTATCAAGACTAACACTTTACACAATTGGCCTAAGTTGGTCTCTGTTTTATCCAAAACGTCACAACTTACCAATTTCAAATGTACAAGAGTAGATAACCTTTTACTCTTACATTTGACTAGTGTTAACAAACCCTCTTTAAGATATGTCACTCAAGTTACAATCTTGGAGTATGACTCTAAGAATTGTTTTGGAACGAAGTATGACTCATCTTTTTGATTTAACCATTTCAATAATTCATGACTCCTCTTCTTGACTTTAGAGGACTAATTGTGATATGGTATCTTAATCATTAAGATGATCATAAACATGATACTAAAGTACTCTCCCATCTTTTCAGATTTGAGAAACTTTTATCTTTCTGCCATACTTTGATTCTTCTTATTCGTTCTGTCTCACATTGAAACTTCTCCAATGCTACAGACTTATACTTAAACTTATAAGTATAACCATATTTACTGAACTTAAGTAAATCATGACGAATAGTCTTCTTGATCTTTTGTGGTGGACTTGACCAGTGCACAAGAATGTGTACTCGATCCCTTAGTCCTTTCCTTATTCACATAAGGAATTAGTCTTAATTTTCCAAGCTGAAAGTTCTCATTCATCATACTATACAACTTGCATGATTCCAAGTTTCGGTCCAATTGAACCTTGGGTGATGAGAATCTTTCCTTATTTGGTAATATTAGACACTACCACAACCGAAAGAATCAAATCCATTTTTCCAATATTGCTATCAATGGAATCTTATAAGCAACAACTTTTCACAAATGCCATTGTAAGGATACTTAAAATAAATAAAATCAAAAACCTTTTTTCTTTTATTTTAAAACTTTGTGGAAAAACTTATCCTTACAATCCATATGAAAACCTTGTTGTTATCTATTCCTAAGCAATATAAATATCATAACTCTTAAGTAATAGCCCAAAATTCTGATCACCGAACCATGCGATTGAAATCCATCTTCGCGATCAGAATCAGCATGTACTTAATAGAGTTAGACAATGGACTTTACCTGAAGTAGAGCCAAACTTATTGACTTTAACATCCTTAGGTAAATTTGGCAGCTTCGTAACCAATGCCCCTTCCTTTGGCAATAGTTACCTATGGACCCTTGATAATGGGACTATCTCAGACTTCGCCTCTCTCTTTACCATTGGGTCAACCGAGTTGACTATGGCCGATCCCTTTCCATTGGGAAGAGAGAGCTTTACTGGATATCCAATGGCATCATTGTCAATGTCCATAGCATTTTAGGAAGTTGATCTTAGCAAATAGATAAGATCATTAAGGGTCTTGTCTTAGTCTGTTTCATAGGATTCCTAAAAGAACTCACTATGTGACTTAGAAAGTAGTTGAGTCACCAACTTTCTCAAGACTTTGACACCCAACTCTCCCGGCTTGTCAATATGTGACTACATCTCCAAGATGTGATCACACCTAGACCTTGCCTTGCCAATAGGGCTTGAGTGACCTTAAACTTTTTAGGAACTTATGGGTTAGGGAGAATAATTGGAGGAGGTGAAAGAAGTATGATATCCATGGGACATCATCTTCATTTAGGAAAGCTTGTTTCAAGAGATTTGGGAAGATCATAAATGTCTAGACCAGACATCTTTTTGGAAGATATTCAAGATAGTTGATTTAAAGTCCTTAATATGACACCCAATATGAAATATTAAGGCTAGGACCCAACAAACTATTTTATAACTTAGAAGAGGGATGCCGTAATCCAAGCTATAAAATATTTGAAGGTAGGTGAATGACGATTCACCAATTTCCACGATGAAAAACGAAATAATTTATTAGGTTTTAATTGGATTTGAAAGTCCTAAATCTTTGAGATTCATTGAACTGTTCAAAGGCATGTTTCAATCTCGAGTGTGCCCTTCAGGTTTTGTGACTGGGATGCCGAGGATCACAAAACAAGGTGTGAATAACCATGCAAATATACTTGGTACCCTTAATATTTACTCCTTAATCAGTGTGCCGGTTAACCACACACGCTCCACCGATACTATGATAAATATTAAGTTACCCTTTGCCTACCTTGTTAAGTCCAGGTTAGTGTGCCGGTTAACCACACACGCTCCACTAACGACTTAAGCAAAGTGCAAAGTGTAATTTCATGGGTTAGCACCAAATTCACATTTTCCTAAGTAACTAAGATTGGGTATTAATAAGAGTTTAGTTACTTAGTATTTATCATTAATACTTTTAATGAAAGGAGAATTATAGTCCTTGTCCTACCCGTTCGGCTAACGACCCTCCACCAGTCAAGGAAGCGGTGGGTGAGAGTGGACACCCATTAAACTGCCATTTTATAGGCAGTAACCTTATACCCCCCTTATAGACCAGCTTCATGAATGAGGCCTACTAACGGTAAGACTGACTTTACTCTTATACATATATATAAATATTATTAACTTATAATATTATAAAGTATAAGGGTTGAATTTTAACTTTTAAAATTCTAAGGGCTAACTTGGAATTAAAGTATTCATAAGTGAAAGCTTTTCAAATTCCAAAACTTGAGGGCAAGTTTTGAAACTATTCAAAACTAATTAATTCCATAACTTATGAGTTTAAAGTAGTTTTAATTAAAAAAAAAAAAAAAACAAAAAAAACTCTTCAAGTTCCATAACTTGAGGACATGTTATGGAAGACTTTAAACTAATTAATAAAAAAAATAACCTTTTTTTTATTGTAACTTATGGAACTAATTAAGGTTACATTTTTTTTTTAATTTAATGAAAAGACTTTTCATTTTGTAACCTTTGCCAACTTTTATGAGTTTTATGATTCTTAAATGTGACTTTTCATATAACTTGAGGACAAGTTACAAAAACACACTTTGGAATCAACTCTTAGATTAAAATGGATTGAAAACAACTATTTCACACAACTTTTCTATTAATCTAAGAACCTCATAAGAACAAGATAATTCAAATCATCAATCTTCAAGAAATTAGCATGAACATACAAACTAATACAAATCTTGAAATTATGACAATTATCTTTGAAATTGGATTAGCATGAACATTACCACATCAAAAACAAGTTTATAAGTCCAAAAACATCTTAGGGTAATGTTCCTAGTCCAATTCCAGCCAAAACAATCGAATATATGCATCCAACTCGATTTTTCAGCTACTTTTGCAAGTATAACAAGAAAACAAGCCTAGGCTCTGATACCACTGTTGGGTTATGAGCATTCTAACACTCCTAAGTGTACATGCAACCCTAAATACCTTGGATCTATGTTTTCTCTATTATACATACAATTATGAACATCCAAGGTATTATCCTAAACTAGCATACAAAATAATAAATATAACAAGATAGAATACATACCTCTTTGATGTAGAATGTCTTCATGAAGCTTGAGTGCCTAGTGCCCCAAGTGTGACACCTCAAATGGTTCACACAACACCAAATACACTTGGAATAACTTGAGAGAAACTTGAACACTCCTTGAAATCGTCTAGCCCTCACACTCACACATTAGTGCACGATTTCTTGAGCCATGGGATTCTTTTATATGGTGGCTATTAGGGTTACACCATGTAACTCATAACTTTACCCATTCCTTATGCTCCATGGATTTTAACCTCCATGGAGTATCCATGGGTCACCCCATGGACTTAGTCCAACATAAGGAATCTTGGATCACAAGCCCACATATATAATAATGAATGATTTACACAATCAACCCATATATTTAATTAGTCTCCTTTTGATCACTTAATTAATTCCAAATTAATTCTTGATCAATACTAATTAAATAACCTTATTAATATATTAGAACTTAAAATATATTAACCAACCTTAAGTGTTATTTCTCTCATTATAGTCTATCCAAATGCATGATGCCATGCAACCCAAATGGACCATGCCGGGTCGGGTCAAGTCTTACCAATTATAGTTATGGACTTAGACATTAATCCAACAGATTTTTCCCTTTCACTTGGGTATATTTTCTTCAACAGAAATCAGAGGCTACTCCAAAGCTGAAGAACTTTATAAAGCAAGTGGAAGTTCAGTTATGAAAGCTAGTTCGTAACATCAGAAGCGACAACGGATCAGAATTCAAGAACAAAGAGTTTGAAGAATTTCTAGCCAAAAAGGGAGGCACACACAATTTCTCTGCTCCTTACACTCCTCAGCAGAATGAAGTGGTTGAAAGATGCAACCGATCCTTGTGTGAAGCAGCCCGAACCAAGCTCAGCTTCGCTTCTCTTCCTCTGTATTTCTAGGCCGATGCTATCGCTGCTGCTTGCTATACACAGAACTGATCCTTTCTCAATAAGCGATTTTCTGTCACTCCTTATGAAATTCTTAATAATCGCAAACCTAACGTAAAGTTTTTTCATGTCTTCGGTTCCAGATGTTTCATCTTCAACTCCAAAGAGAACCGAAACAAATTTGATGTGAAAGCTGATCAAGGGAATTTCTTGGGGTACTCTCTAATCCAACATTAATCCAACAGTCTCCCATGAAAGTCCAATCAAGGGGGAGAATTCTAAACCTAATGTTGAAACCGTCTCATCATTCGAGGGGGAGAATCAGAATACAAATGATAATTCGGACATTCAGTCGGAATTCGAAGAGGAAGTGAATGCTGAACTAGATCCTGCCTATGATCCAGATTACCCTCCACTCACTAAATGGACAAGAGATCATCCGAAAACACAAGTGATTGGTGAATCATCTGAGGGAGTCCTCACACGCTCTCAAGTTAAAGCGAAACAAATTGCTTTATTCTCACAAGTGGAATATTGCATGTTTAATTCGTTTGTCTCCAAGATAGAACCGAAAACCATCTACACTGCACTCGGTCATTATGATTGGGTACAGGCTATGCAAGACGAACTCAACGAGTTTGAGAGAAACCGAGTCTGGAGACTAATTCCTACTCCAAAGGATGCATCCGTAGTTGGTTTAAAATGGATATTCCGTAATAAGATGGATAAGGAAGTAAATGTGATACGGAACAAAGCGAGACTTGTAGTGAAAGGATATTGTCAGGAAGAAGGGATCGATTATGAAGAAACCTTCGCTCCAGTTGCAAGGTTAGAATCCGTGCGTATCTTTCTGGCATACGCAACACACAAGAATTTTGAAGTTTTTCAAATGGACGTTAAGTGTGCTTTCCTGAATGGGGAATTGGAAGAAATTGTATATATTGAACAACCACCGGGTTTCGTGAATGAGAAATATCCTGATCATTGCTACATTCTTGATAAAGCAGTTTACGGTCTAAAGCAAGCCCCTAGAGCCTGGTATGAAACTTTAACTCGCTTTTTGAAAATGTCTAAATTCAAAAAGGGTTCGGTTGACCCAACCTTCTTTCGCAAGAAAGAAGGTGACCACCTAATGATAGTCCAAATTTACGTTGATGACATCATCTTCGGTTCCACGAATCCTAACTTAACAACTGAATTCCGAAAATTGATGGAGACTAAATTTGAGATGAGCTCAATGGGTCCAATTAACTTTTTCCTTGGCCTGAACATAAGACAGGGACCAGAAGGCATATTTATCAACCAGGAGGCTTACACAAAAACACTGCTAGCAAAATTTGGCATGATAGGAGACTCAAGAGTAAAGGTTCCAATGGCCTTTGGAACGAAGTTGACACCATCCCTGGATAAACCAGCTGCTGACATGACTCTCTATCGTCAAATAATTGGGTCACTAATGTATCTCACAGTTAGCAGACCGGATATCATGTTTTCTGTTTGTTATTGTGCCAGCTTCCAAGCAAATCCACGCGAACCTCACATCATGGCTATTCAGAACATCCTCTGGTATCTGAAGCGATTCTCGTCTCCCGGGATATGGTATCCATCCAAATCAGGCTTCTTTGTTCAAGCATTCTCTGATGCTGATCTTGGAGGATGTGGTCTAGACCGAAAGAGCACAACTGGAGGTTGTCAATTTCTTGATGGTAAACTCGTCAGCTGGCAGTCCAAGAAACAAACTTGTGTATCCATATCCACTGCTGAAGCTGAATATATTACAGCAGCATCGTGTACCTCACATGTCGTCTGGATCCAAAGCCAACTCAGGGATTATGGCCTGATTATGAAGAAAATTCCCCTATATTGTGACTCAGAAAGTGCAATTTGTATTTGTCACAACCCAGTGCAGCATTCCAAGACGAAACATACTGCACTGCGATATCACTTCATCAAGGATCACGTAGAAGATGGTAATGTCGAAGTTCACTTCGTTCGATCTGCTGATCAATTGCCTGACATTTTCACGAAAGCTTTTCCTGAAGCAACCTTCAATAGAATTCTCCAAGGCTTAGGAATGATGGAAGCTGAATCTGTACCAAACCCATCATCGCTTCATTAAGCTTCACTTTTGCTTTCGCCTCTTTAACTTAACAAGCGATATAGATCGAACGCTCGGTCTATTTCGGTTCCGGATTTTTTGGTATCCGAATTGAACCGAACGCTCGGTCTATTTCGCCTCATTTATTCTAAGGCGAACGTTCAGCTGATTCATTATGTATACTATTTGTACAATTAGTTTTCCTTTCTGTTTTTTCTTTTTTTTCATATTCAGAAATATCTAAAAATACAAAAATATTTTTCCTTCCTGTTTTTATGTCTTTTTCAGAAATAATCAAAAACACAAAAATATTTTCTTTTATTTTTCTATCAAACTTGCTGCTTGTCTCAATCATGAATTATGGGGAAGGTATATACACTCACTATGTATACTAGCTAAGTGTCCCTAGAAGCATGCTTTTGCATGTTGACCAAAGCCTCATAGACTCTAAGTGAAGCCTTACTAATTCGGTATATACAAACTGTTTCTTCTCAACCAAGCTACAAATATCACTTAAGTCACGAGCTACCTTACTCTTCTCTCCATGAGTTAAGAGTTATCTGCTCGGTCCTTATTGAATAGAAGAGGTACTTTTGCTTCCTTAACCACCTTTATACTTTTCTCCATCTCATTACGCTTCATAATCGTAACCCTTGAGACTCTCAGCATTTACCACTGAGGTTTATGGTTACACAAAATCTGTGTTAATGATCTTAGTTTCGTTTCACCATGTACTAAGTCAAAACCCACAATCCAATACCTTAACTGAATTGACGGTGAACAATCAAATGTTCTAGTTTTCACCCATGTATTAACGAAACCACATTTGTGGTCGGTACCATGAAATCTCTTTTATTTCACTTTATGAGATCTTTATGAAATGTTCCAACACAAGGACATTTCTACCCAAAAGATCCAGTTTTAATTTTGTTTTGAGATTTCTAAATTATCACCAAGTCACTGAAAAATGAACCCACCTACTTGATGTTTTTGGCTACACTGGCCACACAAGTACTTCACTCGACTTTCGGTCTTATATCAAGGTCCGTAGTTCAGGTGAAGCAAAAGCCACCCTTATAACCGAATCTTGAAAAGATGCATTTCATTTCTTCTTAACAAGCATTTGATAGTACTTCAAGGGGAAACCATACAGACACTTCTCAGTCTCTCTTGACTTTGAGGGAAGAGATTCGTGCCGGGGATCCACAATTTTGTGTCTTTAAAAGACATCACTAATATCCCACATAAATAACTTGGTTTATTTCTTTTTCTTTGGCACACTCTTGCACGAAGTTCTTTATCATCTTCCAAAGTCTGGTACGTTGTTTTAATGGCAATTTTCTAAATTCTTGTTTCGCTTCTACAACACAACGGTGGTCATATTATTAAAGAAGTGACAGATGCTCAATCAATCTTTTTGGCATATAAGGCGAAATGGAAAAATTGGTTTCGAAAGGGAATTTGAAACGATTGGTTACTCTAAAGAGAATATGAATGGATACGATTTTGAAAAGGGCGCGTGAATTTGAATCGTTAACCCTATCATCACGCCGCCTGACACGCCTTTTGGGGAACGACAGTTGTCAAATCTCTATTTTTCAGGCGTCGTTTCAGTACGTCACGCCATCATCATTAAGGAAACTTTCTCTCTCCTGGAAATCGTATAAACGATTTTCCTCCATTCCGTTCTCATCTTTACAACCTTCAAAAAGCGAGTTCTTCTCTTCTACTGTTCATCTTCCCCACCAAGCTTCAACAATGGCAGACTCTGCTTCCATTCAAAACAACACCGCTCAATCCTCTCACCTTACAATCAAGCCCAACCAGAATCTAATTATCAACTTGGTGTCGTACTCCTATGATCTGTACATGCTGTAGATGATCGAATGTCTGAAATATTCACCATTAGTGAATGCCCTTACCAAAGTCGACGTTGTTCCAATGTCTCTTCTTTCTCAGGTCTATTCTTCTGCAAAATACATCAAGGCTGATGAAAGAATTTTATTTGAGATTTTTGATAAGAAGACTTATGTCTCGAAGGCTCGATTCTGTTCTCTTTTAGGTCTATCTTCTCAAGATTCACTAGTGAACCCCGACTCAATTTCCACTGTATAAGTCTTCGAGATGTTTTATTACATGGGGTACAACGACATTCTCACCACAATTACCAAGGTTAAGAAGTCCTGCCTTCCTCCTCAATGGAATGGATTGTTTACTTTTCTATCGAATAGTTTTTCTGAACGTGTTGCAGGTTCTGATGGTGCTAGCAAGGGTTTCATGACCATTCTCTATGGTCTGTATCATGGAATCAACCTTGATTATGGGTCGGTTCTCTGGGCTCAGTTAAAACAAAGTTTGAATTGTTCATCTGATCACACTGAGATTTCTTGTGGGAGATTCTGGACGATTATCACACAACGAGCAATGGAGAAGTTCCAAGTTCCAGTTATGGCGGATTCCTTAAAGTCTGTAATTGCTACGTTTCACACAACAAAAATCATTGTGCCTGATTTCACCAAATTTTCTTTTATCGGTTAAATTCTGAAGTCCATGTATCAGTGTGTTTCCAAGGCCAACAAGCTAATCAGTAAGTACAAAAAGCTTCCAGCCTCAGGACCGAGACCGTTAACCCCAGAGATACAACATTCTCTTGATATGGCTGATAAACCAACCAAACGGGGCAAGAAAGAGGATTCGAGGAAGGAAATTCAAGAAGGGCCTTCTTCTAAACCTGTCACTCCAAAGAAGCGAAAGGGTTCCACTGTAGACCCTTTGGCTCCAAAGAAGCGCAAGATGAAAAAGGTGGCACACAAGCCGAAAGCTCCATCATCTAGTGACAGTGACTACGTTCCTTCAGATCAAGATGTTGAAGTTGAACAAGAGCCGAAGCAAGATAATTCTGATGATTCGGTCCGAGAAGTCTCTCCGGAGGTAATCTATACTAACACTGTTTCGTCTCCACCTCCTTTTCCTCATCATATCACTGTTCCTATTTCAATCGCTCCATGCCCTCCTCCAACTTCCACTCAAATTCCTACTTCTACACCTCTACCACCACCATTATTCACCGAATCAACCACCACCACCACTTCTACTGTACCTACACCTCCTGTCAACGCATCTGATGCGGGGGCACAAACTTCAGGTGTTAAAACCCCCATTACCTCAAAACCTTTGTAGCCAATCAACTCATACGAATCCGATACTGTTCTCGGTGGCGCTGATATGGATTTTGGTACTTTTCACTACAGTCCCTACACTGTTCAAAGTGATGACGATGACGATGTACCAGTCACCAAGAGGCATCTTAAGGAGTTAAATGAGAAGCTTGATACTTTGCTCGCCTCTTCATCTCAATCCTCTACTTCGGCATATTCTGATGCTGATATCCAAGCTTTAGTAGCCACTTTGGTCCAACAGCATGAATCTTTAATCGAGAAAGCAACCAAAGCCATCGATGAATCCACTAAGACGGAGACCGAAAAAGTCGATAAACTAATGGCCGATGCTAAAGCATTTTTACAGTCTCTACAAGCTGAGTCGCAGCAACATGTAAACACAGTGACTATTTCTGTCGAGAAGCTTGTTTCTTCTCTCCAAGCCAAACTAATTAAGTTTGAAACTGTTCGCTCTGACAGCGAAACTGATCACTTGGCACTCAATACGTCTATCAACTCTCGTTTAGACAAACTCCAGGCTGATCTAGCTTTCGAAAATAAAGTGATGGATGAGATAGCTCGACAAACTACTATGATCAAAACTCAAACTATCAAGCTTTCCCAAGAAAAGAAGGAGATTGATGATCTCAAGACCGAACGTGCAGTGGTGAAAACCTGTGTTGGTGATATTCATGCTCTTCTGGTCGCCCATGATACGGTTCTCACCATCACCATCAGAAGACGTTTGGCTGAAAAATTGCGTCCTGCACTTGCAATTCTAAGCAGGATAGAAGTTGTTTCGGAGGCTGGTATCCCTCCAAAACAAGGGGGAGTAGCAAGTCAAAATCCACCAAAACAAAACCCCAAAATCCAAACTCCAACAACCGAAAATCCTCCACCACCTCCTGTTAAACCAAGTGTCACCATAGAACCGAAGGATAATGAAGCTTCGGGTTCAACTGTTCAAGATAAAGGAAAGAAAATTGTTGGTGAAAGTGGAGAAAAAGAAGATGTGAATCAAGATGAGTTGTTAAAGCAAACGCGTGAAACCGAAGAAAGGGAAAGGAAAGCTAAAGATGCCCATGACATTTTGGAACGAAGTAAATCACTTTTTCCATTATGGACATTGGAAAACCTGCTGAAGGAAGCGATTGAATCCCCAAGTACTCATTGGCTTGAACCAGTCATTTCCTTTGACTTGGTTAATTCTAAAGACTCGCAATTCGATATGCCGATCACTCGAAGGGCATTCGTTTTTCATTGCTTTGAGCCAACTGCTTCTATTCCCTCACCTGACCCAAAGGTTGACAGATACCTAATCGATTACTACCTTTCTTTATCGCAACCTCAGTATTTTACATGGAGTGCAAAGAAGATTACTACGGTCAAGGTTATAAAGCCAGTTGCCGCGGGGAAATTTATTAATGTGAAGTTTCGGGTTACTCGTGATTCGGATGATTCAGCTCATGAATTTTCTCTTGCTGATCTGCCAAATCTCAATCCTTATGACTGGATTCTGCTGACTAACATTATGTTGTCAAATGAGCAGAAGTACGAACCCATTCTTGATCACATAAAGAGAATGTTGGTGTCGTATATACATGAAGTAGCGAAGCTTGATCAGGAGATCGCTTCGGCTCTGAGGAAGAAACCCACTGTCAGACCCATTGGCAAGGCTAGTGATGTGAACAAGCTGTGTATGGGCAAGATTGACACCAAACATCTAACGGTGATGTTTACTAAAGATGTTGGAGCTTCGGCTACTCCACTAAAGTTTCTGTTCACCTTGTCTTACAAGCATCTGTTTTCTACTGTTGCTCTTGAACATATTCTGGATATAATCAACAGATGTAAATCCAATGATGATGCTGCAAAGAAGATTTTCAATGACATGCTTCGGTGGTATATCAACTTTTAACGCACTATTCTCGCTATTATACCGAAGCTGTTCAAAACCGTAAAGAAGACCACACAGGTTCGGCAGCAGAAATCTCTCGCCTCAATTGACGCAAAGGGGGAGATTGTTGGGTCTTGAAGTGTTACGTCATTGGGCCTTATGTCTAGGTCTATTATGTTCTCGGTTATGGGCCTGTCCAGCCGTTTACATTTATTAGGGTTTACTTTATATAGTGCATGCATGCACTTTAGTATGTACGTTTTTTGAGAGTTTTATTCTTTTGATCTTAATGTAAACCTAGCACACCTCTACAGTAGCAATTCTTCATAGAGTTCTTCTAAGGTGTGGCTTTTAATCATTCGACACAAGCATTGATTCATCTAGTGTTATTATTTTCATTGTGTTCTTGATTTATCTGTTTATGAATGTTATCGATCTAAACGTTTTAATCTCATCACACACCTTAGACAAAGGATGACTTTTGAGAGAGTTTATGCACACTAAAATCGGTTATGGCTCTTCAAGAACACTCTAGCAAAACTTGTGCAACCAATTTTAGGCTCTAGGGTGTCATATATATAGTGTAGGAATCCAAGAGTCATGGGTAAACCCTAATCCATACACTTGGGCTTATTATCCATGATCCATGATTCAAGTGGGCTAACTCTTTATGGATTCATCCATAAACTTAGTCCATCATGTATCATAAGTTCAAACAATATATATATATATATATATATATATATCAATATATATATATATATATATATATATATATATATATATATATATATAAGTAATTTACATAATTAGTCCCTATTAATTTAATTAGTCTCTTTTGATCACTAAATTAATTCCAAATTAATTCTTGATCAATACTAATCAAATCATACGATTTCATATTAATATATTAGAACTTATAATATAGATTAATAAATCATAACTAACCTCTTCTCAAAAGTCCATCCTATCAAATTGTTGTGGTGATATGCAACCCAAATGGACCATGCTACTCTCGGGTCAAGTACATACAATTTATAGTTATGGGATTAGACACCTAATCCAACAACAACCCCTAGGGCTTCATTGGGAGTTGGTTCCCCGTTATTTATCTGGATTATCTGATATCTTCTAGGTGTATTTTCAGTATGGTGGTTACGAGACGATTTGAGACCGGATCCGGGTCGGTATCGGGAGCTGGCACTCAGGGTGGGCCAGCATGGACACAGGGTCATGTCAGGGAGAACATCTGTGAGGAGGTGATTGCTATTTTTTGGGGTCAGGTTCCAGATATGTTCGGTTCTATCAAGACCACGATGATGGAATTCTTTGATGATCGCTACACAGCCATTGCTGAGACGGCTATTGCTGCAGCCGTGGCGGCTGTGGGTGTTGGGACAAGACGGGTTTTTAGTATCAGGACTTTGATAATACGAAGCCCCCAAATTTCGATGTAGTCCAGGACCCGATCATATCCATGAGGTGGTTATCTGATGTGGATGGGTGCTTCTTCACGTGTTCATGTCCTGCTGATCAGAAGGGCAGGTGCGCTCTGAACCTCCTAAGGTCCGGAGTGAAGGATTGGTGGAGACTTGTTAAGAGATCGTACTCAGATGAGTAGAGGGCTACGGTATCATGGGATCAGTTCAGGGAGATGTTTCTCACTCGCTACATTCCTCGGGTCGAGCGGGAGAGGTTGGCTCAGGAGTTTTTAGACCTGAGGCAGGGATCGGAGTCGGTGATGGAGATCACCCGGATGTTTATTGAGAGGGCGATGTTTTGCCCTGAGTTTGCTTCGGATCAGGCTCAGATGACCCGTTATCTGAGCATGCTCAAGACGGACATCAGACAGTTTGTTTCTACTCAGCGGTGTGATACCTTGTTGGAGTTGAAGGAGGCCGCCAGGCGGCGTGAGTTTGATATTGAGTTTCAGTTGAGAGAGCAGAGGCAGGCCCCTGCGCAGTCACAACCGGCGCCGATTCTAGGTCCGGAGGTCAGTGTGGCCACACTTACGGGAAGTACGGGAAGGTTCATGTGGGAGCTTGTCGATCTGGTGGAGTGTGCCAAAAATGTGGCAAGTAGGGGCATTATGCGAGGGACTGCCGCCAGTCCGCTCCGGTTTAGGGTATGAGGATTTTCTATCATTGTGATCAGGTTGGACACGTGAAGGTCAACTATTCGTTGCTCGTCGCTAAGCCGGTGTAGGCCCACGCGCCAGCTACATTGAGGATCACTGACGGGAGTCAGGGCAGGGCAGAGCCCCCGAGGGCTCGAGGTCGTGCTTTCTAGCTCACTGCCGAGGAGGCCAGGACAGCACCAGATGGTGTGACTGGTATGTTTCTATCCCTTATCTTATTGATTATGTTTGTTTTTTTCTCATATGTTTGTACCTATGTTAGGTACGTTCCTAGTGATCTCCTTGCCTTCTCTAGTGTTGTTTGACTCGGGTGCGAGTCGGTCTTTTGTTTCTCGATACTTTAGTAGAGAGTTTGTTTTACCCATGGGGGAGTTGGAGTGTCCGTTGCGAGTTTCTATCGCCAATGAACACAAGGTTTCTGCTTCTTCGGTTTATCAAGAATGCGTTCGAGAGATCTTCGGAGTGTCCTTTCCGATCGATTTGATTTTGATTCCTATGGGGGATGTTTGTGTGATCGTGGTTATGGACTGGCTGAGTCGATTCGGTGCCATGATCGACTGCGAGGGTCATCGTGTGGTGGTTAGAAACCCAAGTGGCGGAGAACTGGTCATTTATGGAGAGGGAACCATGTTGGGTTCAGGGTTTTGTTCGGCAGCTAGGGCTCGACAGTATATTCAGCACGGGTGTGCAGGTTATTTGGCTTATGTGGTAGATACGCGGTTTGGGGATCAGGTGTCAGTTGCGGATGTTCTGGTCGTCAGGGAATTCGCTGATGTATTCCCGGAGGAGTTACCCGGTGTGCCTCCTAAGAGGCAGGTCGAGTTTAGGATCGACCTTGTGCCAGGTGTGGCCCCTATTGCCAAGGCATCGTATCGATTGGCACCACCTGAGATGCAGGAGTTGTCATCTCAGCTGCAGGAGTTGCTAGGCAAGCAGTTCATCTGTCCGAGCAGTTCTCCGTGGTGAACGCCGATTCTTTTGGTCAAAAAGAAGGATAGTTCCCACCGGATGTGCATCAATTATAGGGAGTTGAACAAGATGACGGTGAAGAACTGTTATTCCCTTCCGCAGATTGATGATCTGTTTGATCAGTTGCATGGAGCATCTTGGTTTTCCAAGATAGATATGAGGTTTGGGTACCATCAGGTCAGGGTGAGGGAGGAGGACATGGAGAAGACCGTGTTTTGGACTCGTTATGGTCATTACGAGTTTGTGGTTATGCCGTTCGGGCTCACCAATGTGCTTGCAATATTTATGGATTTTTATGAATCGGGGTATGCAAGCCGATGCTCGATCACTCAGTTATTGTGTTCATTGATGATATCCTGGTGTATTCCAAGACCAGAGAGCAGCATGAGGAGTATCTTCGCGGACTTTTGGGGGTTTTAAGGCGAGAACGACTTTATACTACGTACTCGAAGTGTGAGTTTTGGTTGCGAGAGGTTCAGTTCCTTGGAAACCTCGTTAACCAAGATGGGATTTTGGTCGATCCGGCCAAAATCGAGGCGGTGATGCAGTGGGAGATTCTGAAATATGCCTTGGATATCAAGAGTTTTCTGAGTCTGGCATGGTACTACCAAAGATTTATTCAAGATTTCTCCAAGATTGCAGTACCCCTCACTCATCTGACAATGAAGGGGGTGGATTTCCAGTGGGGCCCTGAGCAGCAGTCAGCATTTGAGACCCTTTGACAGAGACTTTGCGAGGCCCCAGTCTTGACCCTTCTGGAGGGAATTGAGGATTTTTTGGTTTTCTGTGATGCATCCATCACCGGCTTGGGAGGAGTCCTCATGCAGAGACAACGAGTGATAGCTTATGTTTTGCGGCAGCTGAAGTCGCTTGAGACTAGATATCCCACGCATGATCTTGAGTTGGGAGCGGTGTTTTCGCTCTCAAGATTTGGAGCCATTATGTTTATGGGGTCCGTTGTACCATCTACACGGATCACAAGAGTTTGAGGCATATTAGGGATCAGCCAAACTTGAACATGAGGCAACGCAGGTGGCTGGACGTGGTCATGTATTATAACTGTGAGATCCTTTACCATCCGGGTAAAGCGAACGTGGTGGCGGATGCCCTAAGCCGCAAGTCGGCTGGACCTTCTGTTAAGGTGGCATGTATGAGGATATCTATGTATTCTCAACTTGTGGTTTTGATTAGGGATGCTCAGTCTGAGGGTGTTCGAGAGGAGAATTTGTAGATTGAGAGGATTAGGGGCGAGTTTACCAGATTTGTGCTGGACATTCGTGGTTTGTTGACCCGTTGTGTTCGGGTATGGGTTCATGTGTCTCGTGGGGTCAGATAGATTGTATTTGAGGAGGCACATAAATTTAGTTTTTCTATTCATCCGGGGCCACTAAGATGTATCGGGATATAAGATTGAGTTATTGGTGGTCGTGCATGAAGAGAGAGATCGCTTGGTATGGTGAGAGGTGCTTGACCTGTAGGATGGTCAAGGCCAAGCACCAGAGGCCGCATGGCAAGTTGCAGCCTCTGGAGGTTCCCATGTGGAAATAGGAGCAGATTTCGATGGATTTTATCACCAAGTTTCCGAAGACGGAAAAGGGTTTTGATGATATTTGGGTCATCGTGGATCGAATAACCAATAGTGCCCATTTTCTGGAAATTCAGGAGGGCTCGTCGGCCGAGAAGTTGACCGATGTGTATATTCGCGAGATCGTTTCTCGACATGGGGTTCCGGTCTCTAATGTTTCAGACCGTAATGTTCAGTTCACCTCCTGTTTCTGGCAAAAGTTCCAAGAGGAACTGGGCACGAGGCTGCACTTCAGTACAACTTATCATCCACAGACCGACGGCCAAATCAAGCAGACCATTCAAACTCTCGAGGATATGTTGCGAGCTTGCGTCATCGATTTTGGTGGGAGCTGGGACTCCTACCTACCTCGTGCAGAGTTCTCCTACAACAACAGTTTTCACTCCAGTATTGGTGCTCCGCCTTTTGAGCTGTTGTATGGGCGGAGGTGTCGTACCCCAGTCTGTTGGAGCGAGGTTGGTCACAGGGTCATGGGTCGAACCGAGGTGGTTCTGCAGACTACAGAGATGATTCAGCAGATCAGGCAGCAATTGCAGACTACTCAGAGTCGGCAGAAGAGTTACGCCGACCGGCGCCGATCTGAGTTGGAGTTTTAGGTCAGTGACATGGTGTTACTGAAGGTCTCACCTTGGAAGGTGTGATCCGCTTCAGGAAGAGGTGGAAATTAGGTACCCGATTTATTGGACCATTCCGGGTTATTGCTAGGGTTCGCAAGGTCGATGAGCGTCTGAACTATGTTGAGAGGCCAGTGGCTATTCTGGAAAGAAGGGTAAAGGTTTTGCGTAACAAGGTGGTACCTTTGGTAAAGGTACAATGGCAGCATCGGAGGGGGTCCGAGTGGACCTGGGAGCCAAAGGCTGAGATGCGGGAGCATTATCCGGATTTGTTCACCGCAGCTGGCTTCGAGGATGAAGCCTAGATCAAGTGGGGGAGAGTTGTAACATCCCGACTCCCAGGTATGAGATTTATGGCTTAAAAGGCAAATTCCCCTTTGGAACTGGTCCAGTTGATGGCCTCAACTCGACGTGTTGGAAGCTCTTGGGCCGCACATATTTTTGGACCAACTCGACGAGTTGGTGGTTGATTATGAAACCGTAATTTTTTAGGGTTTTGCACCTTATTTAATGACCTTATGGCCCTTGGATGGTCTCTTTATCCGCTCCTCTGTCCACAGAAACCCTAATTCGTGCATTATCTTCGTTTTTGTGTGTGTGAGCTTGACGAGTGAATTTTTGGTGATCTTATGAAGGAGCTTGGAGTTTGAAGAGGTTTGATTGAGAGGAAGGTTGTAGATCCGGTATCTTCTCTGTTGTTGCAACCATTTTGAGGTATAAAGTCGATACCTTGGTCATTATTACTTATATCTTCCCCTTGGAAGTTTATTGTCATTTTGGCTCATATAGGAGTCATTCTTGGGTTTGGGCATTTCTTGAAGTTACACTTCAGATCTGGATGCTTTGTTGCCTCTTTGGGATTAAATCTTCAAGCTTTATCATGTAATAGGCCACCTTTATGCTTTAGACCCTTGTTAGGCCTTCTTTGAGTGTTTTAGCCTCTTTGTGTTATGCATGGACGTAAAGTTAGCAACTTTACGTGGCTTTCCAGCTCTTGGGTTCCAGATCTGTATTCTTGAGCGTTGGAAGGGGAGAAAAATGACAGAATGAGTTAAGTTGGGAAAACTCGACGAGTTGTTCTGAAAACTCGGCGAGTTGGCTCGAGTTTTCCCGATATTCTGGATACTGTAGGAACTCGACGATTTGTCTTGATAACTCGACGAGCTGGCTCGGGTTTTCCCCGTTTCTCTAAGTACTAAAGGAACTCGAAGAGTTGGTAGGTGAACTCGACGAGTTAGGTCAACATGGATTGTTGACCTTGACTTTGACCATGGTTGACCAAGTTTGACTTTGAGGGCATTTTGGGTATTTGAGGTTTTGATGGTTTTGTTATACTAGTTGTAGGCTTTGAGTCGGGAGTTGGGATTCGGAGGTAGATCTTACCAGTTCAGCTGCTTGTGAGGTGAGTGTTCCTGTAACACCGTAATTTTTCAAACAGATTTTTTCATTTTAAAATCGCATACTTTTCATAACATATTGTATAGAAATATCGTTTCTTCAAATTACAAGCACAACTCCATTAATAATCCAGGATCCTCAAAACATAACTCTTTCTCTGGTGTGTACAATCAAGCCGGTGTCGTCCCGCGATCCTGAGAAAATCCTGAAACACATAACACATAGCACGGTAAGCACAAAGCTTAGTGAGTTCCCCAGAATACCACATATAACACATATTAGCCACTCGAGGCTATAACTCTGTGGGCCCCCGGGCCCTAACTCGGTGGACCCTCTGGTCCTAACTCTGTGGACCTTCCGGTCCTAACTCTGTAAACTCTGGAATACACACAGCATAAATCACATAGAAATAATGCAGTGCAACACATCACATACATACCATATTAGATACTCTGTCACATAACTCTATTACCACTCTGGGTAAAGTATAGTGAGAAGACTCACCTCGCATGATGTCGGATACCCTCTCTTGCTCGATAACCCGACCTAGCCTCCTCCTATCAAAATGATAACATCTCTAATAAAAATCCTCTCATGTTCTCATCCCTAATAATGGGTAGAAGACCATTCTACCCTTCTCTAACCTCTCTTGAATCAGCTTGACCAAAACCCCGAGGTCAACTGAAGTCAACTCTAGTCAACGGTCAAACTTTGACCAGACTCGTCGAGTGCACATGGGTGACTCGGCGAGTCCAAGCGTGTCCCTTGAATCCTCCTATGGCCTCTCACGGCTCGTCGAGTTAACCCTTCACTCGACGGGTTACCACGGGTCACGAATCACGGGGCAAGCCGACTCGACTCGTCGAGTCCCCTTATGGACTCGGCGAGTTTCCTCCATGGCAACACTCAAAAGTCCTTCTGAGGTCAGATCTGTTTCTCTAACCTATAGATCTGACTTCCCAATGCTCAATAATCACGTAAAGGTCCAATCTTTACACTCATGCAACACACATAAGGCTTCTTTTGGTGAAATAGATTCTAAAATGGCAACCTAGACTCATATCTAAAAGGGAACAGCATAAAGTCGAATGATTGGGACTCTCTGGACCTCTTAAGGTCCAGATCTAAGACTTTCTCCACAATGGGACCTCATATGCATCATAAACTATCTAAGAAAGGGTAAAGAAAACCCTAGATTCAAGGAATTACACAAAAACAGAAGGAAAGGGGCGAAATACTACCTCAAAATGGAGATCCTTGCTTAGATGTCTCAGAATAACAACCTCCTTTGGTCCTTCAAGCTGAATCCCTTCACTTCATTTGAAAAACCACACCAAAATTACTTGATTTCATCACAAGAACTCTTCCTTGGCTCCAATGGCGATTTAGGGTTTCTCACAGGAGATATGAGGCGCACCCAAGGTCATAAGTTCCTTTAAATAGGCTCCAACCCCGAAACTTAGGGTTTTCTCTGCCCAGCACCTACTCGGCGAGTCCATCCTTGGACTCGTCGAGTCCGCTCATTAAATCCATGCGGCAATCTCGACTCGACTCGGCGAGTTGGTCCCTCAACTCGTCGAGTCCCTCCTCAAATCTCAAGATTAACATACACAATCATGTCCCTGGAAATCCGGTCGTTACAATTGTCCCCCACTTGAATTAGATTTTGCCCTCGAAATCGCTCCTCCTCCACATATAGATCTAATTCAATAACCAAACAGCACCATCGAAAGGGTCTCATACCACACAACTATCTTCCTCTCTGGGCACCTGAATCCAAACAAGAACTCCTCCCTGGAAAAGGACAAACCCATCTGCCACTATGCTACCCCTTCTGACTCTCAAGCATCTGGAACTCTAGTAGCCTGACACACAACCAGACCGCCCTCTCCAGTTGTCACCATGTTATTCGCTCCTCAAATAACAAACCACGATAGCTCACTGCCCCTCTGATTCTCTAGTGGGAACCGATAAAACAAGCCCATGCGCAGAACTGGCTACCGATCACTCGTCCCAGACATGATAAACAATCCAGATCATAAACCAAGGAGTGGAAGGATCACATCACACCAGGGACTCATCCACTGTACTGCAATCACAACCCCTCTGACCAACGAACCCTCAACACCCTGTCCTCAGACACGAACAATGACTATGCTTGTTCAAAAGCGTCCCCCGACATCTAACAAACATAAACCTCAGCTCCCTTCTCAATATCCTTTTCAAGACTGAGCACCAGGTCATCTCCCGATCCAGCAATTGAACCTCCAAAGGTTACCCATTGCGTGTACCAAGACGCCTCACTGACTTCCTTGTCAATGCAACTATCTCTGCCCTGTGTGACACACAAGTCAGGAAGTTCGCTTCACCTCAAGCGAATACGGAATTCGACTCACTCTCGACCTCTGCCGTCTACTGCTCATTAGTTCCATGCGTTTCGCGGTTTTCTCATACCAATGAATTGACCCACTCAGGTCTAAGACACCAGATGGAACCAATACCCCCTTCCAAAGGAAATTCATATCTCAATCCGGAATCTCATTTTGCCTACTCAATACATCACTAGGATCAAACTCAACTCGAGAGTCTGGTCCGGCATAGAGTTGGAATCACTCATCCCAACGAACCACTCAACTCATGACTCATGACCTGCAACCCATGCGTTCCCCACTTATCCACTTCCCTTTGGTTGCGACAACCACTACTCATTTCAAAATATAACGACTCCCGAAAAATATGGAGACCCTAGTCTCTTTCTTGATCTGGCCCCCAGGCTCCCGAATACTCAACCCAAATAAGGCTACTCAAGCCTAAGAACTCTCCTGCGTCATGCTCTGATCAACAAATAACGCGGCTCCCTGCCGCACCGTGACACCCTCTTACGGACTAGTGGGTACTACGGCTCCCCGCAGTATCACAACACCCCCTCGCTGACTAGTGAGTACTACGGCTCCCCGCAGTATCACAACACCCTCTCGCTGACTAGTGAGTACTACGGCTCCCCGCATTATCACAACACCCTCTCGCTGACTAGTGAGTACTACGGCTCCCCGCAATCTCACAACAACCTCTCACTGAATAGTGAGTACTACGGCTCCCCGCAGTATCACAACACCCTCTCGCTGAATAGTGAGTACTACGGCTCCCCGCAGTATCACAACACCCTCTCGCTGACTCATTGAAACTGTAGCTCCCCGTAGTCTTACCGCACTTACTCTTACCACTTCACAATCTCATCCTCAGGTTGACACTATACTGCGATCATTAACTCATGCTCTGCGGCCCAGCATAGATAGGTACACACACACCCATCCGGGCTAAGCATCACTACTTCGGACGACCACCGTCGTGATAAAACCTCTCTTTCTCGTTCCGATTCGCATTCTCAAATAAATCCATTTGATGCCAATTATTTGAAGGGCCCCCACCGGAACCATAGACACTTGATACACCACTCGTCATCTCAAACTCAAACTCAAAATAATCCGAGATTTTAGGACATTAAACTCGGATACCCCGGAATATCATCACAATGCCTCGCAGTGTCTTGACTCTACCACTGATCTCATACTCATGGCATCATACTCGGATACCGTATTGCTTACTTGGAACCTCGCAACCGGTCTTTCTCTCGTGCCACTTGTAACCCCGGAATACTCCATCTCCCAATTTAAAACACGGAGGAATTGCCAACGACTCAGAACACGAGTTGGCAATCCGAAACTTCCTTCTCTATTCCTCAACACTCATGCAAGAATACTCATAACGACCCTGAAGTTGGTTGCCCAATCAACTTCTTCCCTTCCCATACTGCATATAATAGCCCATACTCTGAACTAGAAATTCTCAACCGCTGAACTAATCTCACAAGCCAACCACCTCGAATTCACCGTTTTAGCCTTGAAGGATTCCTAACCACCATAAGGTCTCCGACCAACGGCCACTTGCCGTGGAGACACTCATCCTTTCTCAAACACGTACCACATGCACTATCTCACTCTGCACCTCTCATTGCCCACCAATAACCCTGGTCTCAGAAATCCGTACCGTGGGCCTCTCTATCCAGTTCTCTAATCGCTCTTGAACAAATCTCTTATCTCCTCAAAATGTACCCGGTTCTCCCCCACTCGGGGTTCGAACCATCACCAATTGGTTCGCCAACAATCTATCCCACATACTGTTTTTACCAATCACATCGCACCTACTCTTGGAAGGTGATACGCAATGCTCGATGATCTCCCCGATGGAGGTCAAGCAATTCCAAATACCCCGAATCTCCGATGAAATCCTCAGAAACTTCTCATCATGACTACCTCTAGTCTTTCAGAATCTCATACCATCCCACTACCGGACATCTCAACTGTCCAGTCGTAGCCCTGACTCTCAGTCTGAAAATAACGAACTATCATATTCCTCATCCTCGACTCTTCAACCAACGTTCCATCACGTGGGTTGTAATAAGAGTGGAGTCCTCATTACCACACTCGATACTCATCATAGACAATAAGAGCCACCGCCCCAATATTCTCTTCTTGATCGTCTGCCGCTGCAGCTAATACATGCCCTACTAAGCTCAAATAGGGTGTATCCTTGTCCTTAATCATCTCAGTCCCCGCTGACAACCTGCTCATGCCCTAACATTACCTCTCGGCAGACATACTGCCCAAATACTCTGATGAAAGATCGTAACCAAAGCTACCCCACAGGGCTCACCCCCAATCTTGGAAACCGAAAATCTCAATACCTCTCCTGTTCCCCACAGGAACAAAAATAACACCGCTCAGTTCACAGAAAATGACATCTCCACCATCGGCTGATTGCTCAACTCATACCGTAATCCTCCATAACCGCCATCTCTACTCATTCTTGAGTCTTGCGACTCCAATTGGCATCTCACCAACAATCCCTTGGAGCTAACTCGATTTCCCTTTTAAGGGATGCCTCACTAAAACTCGTTCGTCATGGCTCTCTAGCCCCATACTCTTTCACCTCTGATCTCGGTCTAACCAATCACCACGGAATAACTGGTAGAACCAATAACACTAACTGCCACGGGTCATGGTACTCGAACCATATGGCCACCTCTTGATCTGCTATGAATCATGGTACCCGAACCATGTTATCTCTTCTCAATCCGCTACTAATCATGGTACTCGAACCATGACATCACCTCTCCATCTGCTACAAATCATGGTACTCGAACCATGGAATCACCTCTCGGTCTGCTACAAATCATGGTACACGAACCATGGAATCACCTCTCGATCTGCTACAAATCATGGTACACGAACCATGAAATCATCTCTCGATCTGCTACTTAAAACCTCCGGAATGTTCCCTATATCGAGTATGGGTCCTCTGCTTTCAGTAGTACGGGCCCATACTACCTGCCACATCTACCCATACTTTCCACACGGACCATCCCCGAGTTCCTAAGTAGCTGCTCGACCTTCTCAATCACCAACCCCGTCATGCGTGTTCGCTCCTCTGCGAAATATCCTACTCTGTCAGCGTACTCATCTGACTAGGGTCACCCTTTCCTAGGCTCTTCCTAGGTTCTCACACTTCTCCGCCATCAGCTGCTGAAGAACTCCTTATGATGCCAGCCATCTACCTCCTGAATATCGTCATATTCACTTAGTAGCTGACTCTCATCATCAAGAGTTCCACAAAGCACGAAGCAAGCAGCATTCGGGCATCGAATAATCTCTACCAACATGCAAAACCACTCTAGGTCATTACTCACTTGCTCTCCTCATACTCAAAGGATACCACTGAACTCAAGCAACTATACACCACGCGGGCATCTGACTACTCCCTCAGTAGACTCCTCAAATGCTTATCTAGGTATCTCTCCTAGATTACTCCTCTACTCAAATCCCTCTCTAGGGGATTTCTGCTGGATACTCTTACTCGACACATCACAGATAACAGTAACTCCTAGGCTAAGGTATCACAAATCAGGCCACTCTAGTCCTAACATATGAAATACCTAGCCTTTCTCTAGCATGCATAATATCTCATAGCATATCTCATAAATATCTCATAATACAAACGTAAGGGTATTTTGGGAAATCACCGTTCGGGCTCTTGCTGATTGTACACACTGTTCCAACTCGTATTCTTTTAGAAACTCTTGCTCGCTTTAGAAAAATCATTTCTTTGAAATAATTTTCTCAAATCCTCAGTTTGAGTCCAGATTTGCCCGAAGGCGCATCCGAATCCCTCAAACCAAGGCTCTGATACCAACTTGTAACACCGTAATTTTTCAAACAGATTTTTTCATTTTAAAATCGCATACTTTTCAAAACATATTGTATAGAAATCTCGTTTATTCTAATTACAAATACAACTCCATTAATAATCCAGGATCCTCAAAACATAACTCTTTCTCTAGTGTGTACAATGAAGCCGGTGTCGTCCCGCGATCCTGAGAAAATCCTGAAACACATAACACATAACACGGTAAGCACAAAGCTTAGTGAGTTCCCCAGAATACCACATATAACACATATTAGCCACTCGAGGCTATAACTCTGTGGGCCCCCTGGCCCTAACTCTGTGGATCCTCTGGTCCTAACTCTGTGGACCTTCCGGTCCTAACTCTGTAAACTCTGGAATACACACAACATAAATCACATAGAAATAATGCAGTGCAACACATCACATACATAGCATATAAGATACTCTGTCACATAACTCTATTACCACTCAGGGTAAAGTATAGTGAGAAGACTCACCTCGCATGATGTGGGATACCCTCTCTTGCTCGATAACCCGACCTAGCCTCCGCCTATCAAAATGATAACATCTCTAATAAAAATCCTCTCATGTTCTCATCCCTAATAATGTGTAGAAGACCATTCTACCCTTCTCTGACCTCTCTTGAATCAGCTTGACCAAAACCCCAAGGTCAACTGATATCAACTCTAGTCAACGGTCAAACTTTGACCAGACTCGTCGAGTGCACATGGGTGACTCGGCGAGTCCAAGCGTGTCCCTTGAATCCTTCTATGGCCTCTCACGGCTCGTCGAGTTAACCCTTCACTCGATGGGTTACCACCGCTCACGAATCGCGGGGCAACCCGACTCGACACGTCGAGTCCCCTTATGGACTCGGCGAGTTTCCTCCATGGCAACACTCAAAAGACCTTCTGAGGTCAGATCTGTTTCTCTAACCTATAGATCTGACTTCCCAATGCTCAATAATCACGTAAAGGTCCAATCTTTACACTCATGCAACACACATAAGGCTTCTTTTGGTGAAATAGATTCTAAAATGGCAACCTAGGCTCATATCTAAAAGGGAACAGCATAAAGCCGAATGATTGGGACTCTCTGGATTGAGAGTTTACCAGATTGAGAGGATTAGGGGCGAGTTTACCAGATTTGTGTTGGACATTCGTGGTTTGTTGACCCGTTGTGTTCGGGTATGTGTTCATGTGTCTCGTGGGGTCAGACAGATTGTATTTGAGGAGGCTCATAAGTTTCGTTTTTCTATTCATCCGGGGCCACTAAGATGTATCGGGATCTAAGATTGAGTTATTGGTGGTCGTGGATGAAGAGAGTGATCGCTTGGTATGGTGAGAGGTGCTTGACCTGTACGATGGTCAAGGCCAAGCACCAGAGGCCGCATGGCAAGTTGCAGCCTCTGGAGGTTCCCATGTGGAAATAGGAGCAGATTTCGATGGATTATATCACCAAGTTGCCGAAGACGGAAAAGGGTTTTGATGATATTTGGGTCATCGTGGATCGAATAACCAATAGTGCCCATTTTCTGGAAATTCGGGAGGGCTCGTCGGCCGAGAAGTTGACCGATGTGTATATTCGCGAGATCGTTTCTCGACATGGGGTTCCGGTCTCTAATGTTTCAGACCGTGATGTTCAGTTCACCTCCTGTTTCTGGCAAAAGTTCCAAGAGGAACTGGGCACGAGGCTGCACTTCAGTACAACATATCATCCACAGACCGACGGCCAAAGCAAGAAGACCATTCAGACTCTCGAGGATATGTTGCGATCTTGCGTCATCGATTTTGGTGGGAGCTGGGACTCCTACCTACCTCTTGCAGAGTTCTCCTACAACAACAGTTTTCACTCCATTATTGGTGCTTCGCCTTTTGAGCTGTTGTATGGGCGGAGGTGTCGTACCCCAGTCTGTTGGAGCGAGGTTGGTCACAGGGTCATGGGTCGAACCGAGGTGGTTCTGCAGACTACAGAGATGATTCAGCAGATCAGGCAGCGATTGCAGACTGCTCAGACTCGGCAGAAGAGTTACACCGACCGGCGCCGATCTGAGTTGGAGTTTTAGGTCAGTGACATGGTGTTACTGAAGGTCTCACCTTGGAAAGGTGTGATCCGCTTCAGGAAGAGGTGGAAATTAGGTACCCGATTTATTGGACCATTTCGGGTTATTGCTAGGGTTGGCAAGGTCGATGAGCGTCTGAACTATGTTGAAAGGCCAGTGGCTATTCTGGAAAAAAGGGTAAAGTTCCTGCGTAACAAGGCGGTACCTTTGGTAAAGGTACAATGGCAGCATCGGAGGGGGTCCGAGTGGACCTGGGAGCCAGAGGCTGAGATGCAGGAGCATTATCCGGATTTATTCACCTCAGCTGGCTTCGAGGACGAAGCCTAGATCAAGTGGGGGAGAGTTGTAACATCCCGACTCCCAGGTATGAGATTTATGGCTTAAAAGGCAAATTCCCCTTTGGAACTGGTCCAGTTGATGGCCTCAACTCGACGTGTTGGAAGCTCTTGGGCCGCACATATTTTTGGACCAACTCGACGAGTTGGTGGCTGATTATGAAACTGTAATTTTTTAGGGTTTTTCACCTTATTTAATGACCTTATGGCCCTTGGATGGTCTCTTTATCCACCCCTCTGTCCAGAGAAACCCTAATTCGTGCATTATCTCCCTTTTTGTGTGTGTGTGAGCTTGAAGAGTGAATTTTTGGTGATCTTATGAAGGAGCTTGGAGTTTGAAGAGGTTTGATTGAGAGGAAGGTTGTAGATCTGGTATCTTCTCTGTTTTTGCAACCATTTTGAGGTATAAATTCGATACCTTGGTCATTTATTACTTATATCTTCCCCTTGGAAGTTTATTGTCATTTTGGCTCATATTGGAGTTATTCTTGGGTTTGGGCATTTCTTGAAGTTGCACTTCAGATCTGGATGCTTTGTTGCCTCTTTGGAATTAAATCTTCAAGCTTTATCATGTAATAGGCCACCTTTATGCTTTAGACCCTTGTTAGGCCTTCTTTGAGTGTTTTAGCCTCTTTGTGTTATGCATGGACGTAAAGTTAGCAACTTTACGTGGCTTTCCAGCTCTTGGGTTCTAGATCTGCATTCTTGAGCGTTGGAAGGGGAGAAAAATGACTGAATGAGTTAAGTTGGGAAAACTCGACGAGTTGTTCTGACAACTCGGCGAGTTGGCTCGAGTTTTCCCGCTATTCTGGATACTGTAGGAACTCGACGATTTGTCTTGATAACTCGACGAGCTGGCTCGGGTTTTCCCCGTTTCTCTAAGTACTAAAGGAACTCGAAGAGTTGGTAGGTGCACTCGACGAGTTAGGTCAACATGGATTGTTGACCTTGACTTTGACCATGGTCAACATGCAAGTTGCAGCCTCTGGAGGTTCGCATGTGGAAATAGGAGCAGATTTCGATGGATTTTATCACCAAGTTGCCGAAGACGGAAAAGGGTTTTGATGATATTTGGGTCATCGTGGATTGAATAACCAATAGTGCCCATTTTCTGGAAATTCGGGAGGGCTCGTCGGCCGAGAAGTTGACCGATGTGTATATTCGCGAGATCGTTTCTCGACATGGGGTTCCGGTCACTAATGTTTCAGACCGTGATGTTCAGTTCACCTCCTGTTTCTGGCAAAAGTTCCAAGAGGAATTGGGCACGAGGCTGCACTTCAGTACATTTATCATCCACAGACCGACGGCCAAAGCAAGCAGACCATTCAGACTCTTGAGGATATGTTGCGAGCTTGGGTCATCGATTTTGGTGGGAGCTGGGACTCCTACATACCTCTTGCAGAGTTCTCCTACAACAACAGTTTTCACTCCAGTATTGGTGCTCCGCCTTTTGAGCTGTTGTATGGGCGGAGGTGTCGTACCCCGGTCTGTTGGAGCGAGGTTGGTCATAGGGTCATGGGTCGAACCGAGGTGGTTCTGCAGACTACAGAGATGATTCAGCAGATCAGGTTGCGATTGCAGACTGCTCAGAGTCGGCAGAAGAGTTACGCCGACCGGCGCCGATCTGAGTTGGAGTTTTAGGTCAGTGACATGGTGTTACTCATGGTCTCACCTTGTAAAGGTGTGATCCGCTTCAGGAAGAGGTGGAAATTAGGTACCCGATTTATTGGACCATTCCGGGTTATTGCTAGGGTTGGCAAGGGCGATTTGCGTCTGAACTATGTTGAGAGGCCAGTGGCTATTCTGGAAAGAAAGGTAAAGGTTCTGCGTAACAAGGGCGTACCTTTGGTAAAGGTACAATGGCAGCATCGGAGGGGGTCCGAGTGGACCTGGGAGCCAGAGGCTGAGATGCGGGAGCATTATCCGGATTTGTTCACCGCAGCTGGCTTCAGGGACGAAGCCTAGATCAAGTGGGGGAGAGTTGTAACATCCCGACTCCCAGGTATGAGATTTATGGCTTAAAAAGCAAATTCCCCTTCGGAACTGGTCCAGTTGATGACCTCAACTCGACGTGTTGGAAGCTCTTGGGCCGCACATATTTTTGGACCAACTCGACGAGTTGGTGGCTGATTATGAAACCGTAATTTTTTAGGGTTTTGCACCTTATTTAATGACCTTATGGCCCTTGGATGGTCTTTTTATCTGCCCCTCTGTCCAGAGAAACCCTAATTCGTGCATTATCTCCCTTTTTGTGTGTGTGAGAGCTTAAAGAGTGAATTTTTGGTGATCTTATGAAGGAGCTTGGAGTTTGAAGAGGTTTGATTGAGAGGAAGGTTGTAGATGCGGTATCTTCTCTGTTGTTGCAACCATTTTGAGGTATAAAGTCGATACCTTGGTCATTTATTACTTATATCTTCCCCTTGGAAGTTTATTGTCATTTTGGCTCATATTGGAGTCATTCTTGGGTTTGGGCATTTCTTGAAGTTGCACTTCAGATCTGGATGCCTTGTTGCCTCTTTGGGATTAAAGCTTCAAGCTTTATCATGTAATAGGCCGCCTTTATGCTTTAGACCCTTGTTAGGCCTTCTTTGAGTGTTTTAGCCTCTTTGTGTTATGCATGGACGTAAAGTTAGAAACTTTACGTGGCTTTCCAGCTCTTGGGTTCCAGATATGCATTCTTGAGCATTGGAAGGGGAGAAAAATGACTGAATGAGTTAAGTTGGGAAAACTCGACGAGTTGTTCTGACAACTCGGCGAGTTGGCTCGAGTTTTCCCGCTATTCTGGATACTGTACGAACTCGACGATTTGTCTTGATAACTCGACGAGCTGGCTCAGGTATTCCCCGTTTCTCTAAGTACTAAAGGAACTCAAAGAGTTGGTAGGTGCACTCGACGAGTTAGGTCAACATGGATTGTTGACCTTGACTTTGACCATGGTCAACATCCAAGTTGCAGCCTTTGGAGGTTCCCATGTGGAAATAGGAGCAGATTTCAATGGATTTTATCACCAAGTTGCCGAAGACGGAAAAGGGTTTTGATGATATTTGGGTCATCGTGGATCGAATAACCAATAGTGCCCATTTTCTGGAAATTCGGGAGGGCTCGTCGGCCGAGAAGTTGACCGATGTGTATATTCGCGAGATCGTTTCTCGACATGGGGTTTCGGTCTCTAAAGTTTCAGACCGTGATGTTCAGTTCACCTCCTGTTTCTGGCAAAAGTTCCAAGAGGAACTGGGCACGAGGCTGCACTTCAGTACAACTTATCATCCACAGACCGACGGCCAAAGCAAGCTGACCATTCAGACTCTCAAGGATATGTTGCGAGCTTGCATCATCGATTTTGGTGGGAGCTGGGACTCCTACCTACCTCTTGCAGAGTTCTCCTACAACAATAGTTTTCACTCCAGTATTGGTGCTCCGCCTTTTGAGCTGTTGTATGGGCGGAGGTGTCGTACTCCAGTCTGTTGGAGCGAGGTTGGTCACAGGGTCATGGGTCGAACCGAGGTGGTTCTGCAGACTACAGAGATGATTCAGCAGATCAGCCAACGATTGCAGACTGCTCAGAGTCGGCAGAAGAGTTACGCCGACCGGCGCCGATCTGAGTTGGAGTTTTAGGTCAGTGACATGGTGTTACTGAAGGTCTCACCTTGGAAAGGTGTGATCCGCTTCAGGAAGAGGTGGAAGTTAGGTACCCGATTTATTGGACCATTCCGGGTTATTGCTAGGGTTGGCAAGGTCGATGAGCGTCTGAACTATGTTGAGAAGCCAGTGGCTATTCTGGAAAGAAGGGTAAAGGTTTTGCGTAACAAGGCGGTACCTTTGGTAAAGGTACAATGGCAGCATCGGAGGGGGTCTGAGTGGACCTGGGAGCCAGTGGCTAAGATGCGGAAGCATTATCCGGATTTGTTCACCGCAGCTAGCTTCAGGGACGAAGCCTAAATCAAGTGGGGGAGAGTTGTAACATCCCGACTCCCAGGTATGAGATTTATGGCTTAAAAGGCAAATTCCCCTTTGGAACTGGTCCAGTTGATGACCTCAACTCGACGTGTTGGAAGCTCTTGGGCCGCACATATTTTTGGACCAACTCGACGAGTTGGTGGCTGATTATGAAACCGTAATTTTTTAGGGTTTTGCACCTTATTTAATGACCTTATGGCCCTTGGATGGTCTTTTTATCTGCCCCTCTGTCCAGAGAAACCCTAACTCGTGCATTATCTCCCTTTTTGTGTGTGTGTGAGCTTAAAGAGTGAATTTTTGGTGATCTTATGAAGGAGCTTGGAGTTTGAAGAGGTTTGATTGAGAGGAAGGTTGTAGATCCGGTATCTTCTCTGTTGTTGCAACCATTTTGAGGTATAAAGTGGATACCTTGGTCATTCATTACTTATATCTTCCCCTTAGAATTTTATTGTCATTTTGGCTCATATTGGAGTCATTCTTGGGTTTGGGCATTTCTTGAAGTTGCACTTCAGATCTAGATGCTTTGTTGCCTCTTTGGGATTAAAGCTTCAAGCTTTATCATGTAATAGGCCACCTTTATGTTGTAGACCCTTGTTAGGCCTTCTTTGAGTGTTTTAGCCTCTTTGTGTTATGCATGGACGTAAAGTTAGCAACTTTACGTGGCTTTCCAGCTCTTGGGTTCCAGATCTGCATTCTTGAGCGTTGGAAGGGGAGAAAAATGACTGAATGAGTTAAGTTGGGAAAACTCAACGAGTTGTTCTGACAACTCGGCAAGTTGGCTCGAGTTTTCCCGCTATTCTGGATAGTGTAGGAACTCGACGATTCGTCCTAATAACTCGACGAGCTGGCTCGGGTTTTCCCCGTTTCTCTAAGTACTAAAGGAACTCGAAGAGTTGGTAGGTGCACTCGACGAGTTAGGTCAACATGGATTGTGGACCTTGAATTTGACCATGGTCAACATGCAAGTTGCAGCCTCTGGAGGTTCCCATGTGGAAATAGGAGCAGATTTCGATGGATTTTATCACCAAGTTGCTGAAGACGGAAAAGGGTTTTGATGATATTTGGGTCATCGTTGATCGAATAACTAATAGTGCCAATTTTCTGGAAATTCGGGAGGGCTCGTCGGCCGAGAAAATCATTAAGTTTGCTTTAAAAATAAGTAAACATTATTCTTTTGATTGTCTTTTTTTTTAATTATTATTTTTATATAGTTGATGGGCTAAAACTCTTTTGTTATGTATAGATATAGATGACCTAATTTTTATGGAGTGAATTATTGTTTTGGATTTATAAAGTTGATTATATATTCTTTTTGGAATAATTATTCTACCTTACTTGTTAAAGTTTCTATCTTTATTTCTTTCATCTAGGTTTTATATGATTTAGATTATCAATCTGATTATATTAGCTTGTATCTTAATAAGTTTGTGACGATAAACTGATAGGACTAGTGATTGATCAAATTCTAAGCTTAGGTAACATTAATTGATAACATAAAGCATTTAAGAGAGCATTAGTTCACCAAATTATGCTTGGTCTAATTCCTATGAACGTTAAGATTATAACTAGATTAATCTCTCTATAGTAATAAAAAAGTAGTTTTTTTTCCATGTGTTACCCTATTACATCTCCTAATTAATTTCATGTCATTTGTCAACCTATTGATTCTCCATATCAAATTTCAAATTTTAAATTTTCTACTCTAATTACATTAAATTAAAAGTGTAGTTCTTTTGTCATGTGTCTCCCTATTAGATCTACTAATTAATGTCATGTCACTTGTCAACTTATTGATTCTCCATTTGTATTTTTCTTCGGAATTCTAAGGTTAGCCTTAATTGGATGATGTGGTCACAAATTCCAATCTGGGCTTAATTTGTATTTTTCTCTAGCTCATTGCTAGAGGCTCGGTTTTTTAATATGATGTTGTTGTTCTAAAAAATAACATTAGAATAAAAAATAAAATTAAATTAATAGAGATTATAAAGTGATATAATTTCACGTAATTATCTGAATCAATGATTATAGTTTTATATAACTATAAAAAAATTAATTAATAATTTATTTAAGATAATTAATAATTTTGAGTTTTTACTATAAAAGTTTAATTAATTTTATAACAATGGTTCCTATAAGTTATAAACTAGTTCATTATTTAGTAACTATTTACATGAAATTGTACTAGTAACTTTATAGTCATCAACATTAATTAATCCGAACAAGGTTGTTAATCATCTTACAAAACGGTTATCACTTTATTAAATCTATTGCACTTTTAATAATTCAACCATAAGAAAGAAGGAGATTCAAATTCTAAACAAAAGTAATGCTTAATTATTGTCTTATTCAAGGTTTTAGTTTTGTTTGATTGTGTTAATTGATATATGGAAATCAAGTTTGAAATAACAAAAGTCCCCTTTATTATATGTTTTAAGGATACTTCAAATATAAATCAAATCATAATTGTTCCCCAAGAGCTCGACACCTTGTTTATCCTAACTATATTATTACACGACTAGGTACACTACTTGTTAGTGTGTTACCGTGTAGTTGAGTTAATTGAGGATTTATAAATTGAAAAACCTGATTATATATATATATATATATATATATATATATATATATAAATTTCAAGTTTTTTGCATCGTTGTCGACTTTTATCATTTTCAGATTTAATTAGGCATTTGTAATTCAGTTAATAGATTGTTATTTTCCGTTTAGTTAGTTTTTTTTTTCCAAATCATTCGATTTTAGAAAACGCGGTCTTCAATAGATAGTGACGCGAACATCACTGTGTTTTTAACCGACAAATCTAATCTACTCCTAACTTAACACCTAATTTCACTCATGTTCACAACGAGAATTGAACCCTTGACCTTAAAGAGGGAGGGAAGCACCTGATATCGCTAGACTAGAAGCCCTTTGATGCGAACATCACTCTTCCAGATTAAATTTTGTCTACGTTGTGTTCATTTTTACTTGTTTGTTTGTTTTTGTTTGTGTATTTCAGTTACTATACGACTAGAGGATTAACATGTGAAATTACTTTGCCTTTCGAAGAACCCGAACATGAATTCCATAAGAGAAGAAAATAAAACTATCAAGTGGAAGGTTACGACTTGAAAGAAAGCAAAATAGAAACATGAGAGCAAAGAGAAAACGAATATATGGTTCACGAGGCAAAGCTGACTTTGGAAGAATATGCAAACTGGACAAGAGATGGCATTTACCCATGTTTGGTTCAACCCACAATTCTACCAACAACGAATTTCAAGCTAAGGGGGGCATTTCTCAACATGTTAAAGTAGACACCTTTGTATGGTAAGGATCATGAAGATACGAATAAACACGTTGATGAAGTGATAGAAATTGCAGACTACTTAAACTTAAAAGGAGTATCAAAAGATGCAGTCATGTTATGAGTACTTCCGATCACTTTCAAAGACGCAATGAAGAATTTGATGAAATCTCTACCACCAGATTCCATTAAAACTTGGGATGCACTCAAATCAAAATTTCTCGAACAATTCAATACACTGTTAAAAATTGCAAAGCTCAAGGAGAAGATCATCACGTTCCAAAAACTAGATACGGAAATAATTTTTGAAGCATGGGATCGATACAAAACAATACAATAAAATTGCCCGCAACACGACCTAAATGCACACCAAGTGGTCCAAACCTTTTATAAAGGTATAAGTGCTTATACGAGACAACTGGTCGATTCTCAAGGCCACATCATCAAGAAGAATCCAACGAATGGAAAGGATAAGACATGGGAAAACACTCTCTTGAGTAGGATTCACCAAGAGATGAAGTGTTACGAGGAAGACCTAGTGTTGAAGGATCCAATGGTTTAGCATATTTGAAGGCAAAGTTGGATAAAATGGATAGAAGAATTAAAAAGAACAATCAAACTCAGTGCAATTCAAATTGTAGTTCTTCACACTTGACATTTAGACGATAACAGGAACAAAAAGTTTCAAGTGTGTTACTCAAGCGGTAATAAGTATGATAAAGGCTGGAGGCCCCGAATAAAGAATGGAAACCATATGATGAGTAAAAGAAAAGGTGACAAAGTATTGACAAGTTGGTCAAGGGTTGTATCAAAAGGACCAAGCATCACAATAAAAGAAACTGGACCTAGAGGGTATTATTGCTCGATTCTTTGAATCTTCGAAACAACATCATAATGTCACCGACGCAGATTTAAAAGATCAACATGCATCAATCCTTAATATATAAATGGGATGGATTTCCCGACTCATGAATGTCTTCCAGGCACGTTACAAAGAAATACCAAAATGATTCCAAAGGCTTAAGTCAAGGAAGTTACAATAGTAGGCAGTACATCATCTAATCTCTTAAATTTTTTTTGTTATAATATATCAGCTAATGTTCATTCAAGAACCGAAAATGAGCCAAAAAGCAACTCAGACACGATATCTCGGTACGATACCCTACCGTCCACAACGCAACCTACCTGAAAAAGACAATAAGTTGAAGATACAAAACTATTTTGCCTACTTCTACCATATCCAGCTAGAAAGATGCAGAATGAAATGGAAGAAGAGCATATGAAGTTTATGGAACAAACTGCTCAAATTTCTAGCAAGATTCCTCTTAATGATGCGCTTATAAGGATGCCAAAATATGCCTTTTTTCTCAAAGAGTTAAGTAGTAATCGAAAATGCTTAGAAGCATTGTCATGTATAGCCCTCAACAAGCAACAATTAGCCAGTGTGTTCAACAAAATTTTGATAAAGTATGAGGATCATGGAAGCCTCATACTTCCTTATGAGTTCGAGAATTCGATGATGACACATGCACTCACCGATGTTGGTGAAAGTGTAGAATTGATGTCATACACCTTTTTCTTGATGTTGGAACTACTGGAACCTACATGCACAAAGATGAAAATTCATATGGCAAAAAAATTGTCACTTACCCAAAGGGTATTGTAGAAGATGTTTTAGTAGCAGTCAAGTCTTTTATCTTCGCAGTTGACTTTGTAATTCTAGAAATAGAAGAAGATTTGGAAGTTCCAATCTTTTTAGGACGACCATTTCCTAACACATATCATGCTTTGGTTGATGTGAGTGAATCCAAGTTAAATTTATGGGTTGGATCGAAAGAGATTATTTTTGGAGTGGAAGAGTCGAAGGATGTAAAGAAAGGAAAACATAAGATTTTTCATGTTCACACAATTAAGGAAGAGCTATGGGATGATGAGAGATTTGAAGAAGAAAAGTGAGGAATATGTAAAGAAGAACTCTCAGATGAAGAAAGGTTTGAAGAGGATATGTGACTCATTGATGAAGAATGGGAGATAATGGAGAAATTAGAAGCAGATGAGAAATCGTGACGCGATCCCACACGATATCGCGGTGCAAATTGAAGATATGCCACAGTTTAAACTTGAGCAACCAGACTTATCACGAGGCAACCCAAATACCTTTAGCGATGCAAGATCCAATGATTTCAAAGATAATGTTGAAAATCATATTTTGTTGTGTTAGAAACATATTTTGGTGTAATTATTATTAATAACGAGATAGGTCGAGCTTCATTTACTAACTGAGCTTGGAGGTGCGGGGTGCACACTTAGTGTGATAATTGTGAACTCAGGAATACAGGGATCCGGGGGCAGCGCCCCTGGGTGGAGGGTTCCAAGGGGCTACAACCCCTTTACGGGGTCTTGGGGCAGAGCCCCTAACAGGGTCCAATGGGCAGATTTACCAGCGGTGATGCAAGCGTTAGTTATGTCTCATAACTTCCATCCAATTTTCCGCCTAGACGGATTTTACATTGGCTCCATGCAATTTCCTGCAAAAACTCTCCTGACGACATCTTGATGATCCAAGCATTAGTTATGTATCATAACTACAAGTTTTGGCGCCAAATCCAGAGGAACTTCTATAACCACTTTTCCCTATGGTATAAGAATATTCTTCTTGTTCAAGAAAACGGGTTACAAACCATATACTCTTAAAAATATGATTTTAATATTTTTTTTATCTCACAAGAACACATTAATAGGTATTCTGTGTTTCTCAATCTAAATTTGGCCTATAATTCAGATCGGTTCATTCTTGGATTATCCCACTTCTAAATTATTGTACCCCAAGCAAAAGGGACGAATTACAGATTTTGGAAAGTGTTCGATAAAAACGATCCTTGAATCTATCCAAGTTTATACATATTGTTGTTATTCTATTCCATTATTGTCTAACATTCAAAATCTGTAATTTATGTGAAAGAATAACAATTGAAAAATCTGTTAAAGACATGACTTCCAAATTCGGGATGTTGGATAAGTTTGAAGGCACCGATTTTCGTTGCTTGCAGAAGAAGATGCATTTCCTTCTTAACACCCTGAAACTTGTTCACGTTTTAAGCACTCCTGCACTAGAACCAATGGACAATGAAACTATTGAACCGTCCTTCTTCTTCACAAACAGAATCGGTGCTCCCCACGGAGAGCTGCTCAGACGAATAAAACCCTTGTCTAGCAGCTCCTGAAGCTGCATAGACAACACCTTCATCTCTGGTGGTGCCAGGCGATACGGTTCCTTGGCTATCGAAGCTGCACCAGGAACCAGATCAATCTGAAACTCAACCTGCCTCTCATGAAGCACTCCTGGTAAATCCTTAGGAAACACATCGGGGAAATCCCGAACAATAGGCAACCCACTCAATGCCGACGTGCCCTCAACTCGAGTGTCTGCAACATAATCTAGGAACCCAGAACAACCCGGCTGCAGATATCTCCTGGCCCTCGCAGCTGAACAGATAGTTGGTCCATGCAAAGCTCTCTTGCCAAGAATAACCAGTTCTCCCCCACTTGGTGTTTGAACTCCCACTTACTGCCACTCGCAATCAATCATGGCCCCATTGGGGCCCAACCAATCGATCCCGATGGTAACCTTAGATCCTCTCAAAGGAATCGACACCAAATCAATAGAGTATCTCTTACTAAATAGATTCAGGACAGACCTGCGGTGAACGCTTGAAGCACTCACGGTACGGTCATCCGCAATCTCAACCACTAGTGGAAAATCCAAAGTCCCGGGAGCATCAGAAAACTTCTTGCTAAGTGCAAGAGATACAAAGGATCAGGTAGCACTTGAATCAAACAGAATATGAGAAGTCATGCCATTGTCCAAAAAGATCCCTATACAAGATCAAAATAATCCTGAGCATAAATAACGAAAGCAATAAGAGATAGAGATAAAGTACATACCAGTAACCATATCTGGCGTTGCACAGGCCTCATCGGTGGTTAGCTGAAATGTCCTGCTCTTAACACAAGAGCCTCCAACTTGTCCTGAAGGCCATTAGTAATTCTCAAGGTGGCTGGCGCAGGCGTCGCCACTGTTCCTCCTGACAATCTTGGACAATCGGCCTTTTTATGGCCTGTTTAATTGTAATGAAAGCAAATCAGAGCACTCCTGAGGTAGTCCCTACTCATGTGGCCTGGATGGCCATAGCCAAAACTAATGAAACAATAACTTAAAGATCGATGGATTCCATACAGAAAATTGAATCACACAGAATTAACAATGATCGAATGTGTGCCGAATGCTTTATAATTAATTCCTTAGAAGAGATCAACGAGAACTTTTATGTAAAGACAATATAGGACAATACAAAACGATTCACCGTAGAACGATACATGCATGCACTATATATTGTCTAACCCTAGCATCATAATGACAGATGGACAGGCCCAATCCTTTAATAATAAAGACTAAATACATACATAGTGAATTTGACACAACACATTAAATGACCTAACAATCTACCACTTTGTGTCAAATAAGGAGTGGAGATTCTTCATTGTTCAACCTTCTGGAACTTAAACAACTTGGTCATCAAATTCAAAAGCTTGTTCCGAATTACGATATATCAGTTGATCACGTCTCCAAAGCATTTCAGATCTCCTTTGTTCAACTTACATTCTACAGTTAAGTCCATGATATGGGTCAATGCATTGGTGGAGTATAAATGTTTGTCTAAAAAAAAGAACAAACATTTCTTGACTTTATCACTTTCTCTTCTCTTATAGACCACACTCCAATCCTTTTTCTTTATCTTACCCAGCTTTCTCTTCTAAAAGTCTGTTGTTTCTTCTTTCGGATCCACAACAGGTTTCTTCTTCAACACCGAAGCAATTTCAACATCCAGCTTTGCTAATTCGTGAATGTAATAGATCAACATTCTATTCAAATGAGAAACAATCGGCTCATACTTCACTTCATCCTTGGATAAAATCATAAACAATGAAATCCAATCGTTCGGATTCATAGAGGGAAGATCAGCAAGTGTGAAGTCCTCCTCGGTGCGAGCTGCTCCACGAAAACCTTTAAACTTGACGTTTGTGAAGTGTTCAGTGGGAAAAGGAGCATAAAATTTCACAGAAAAAAGCTTCTTCAAGTTCCAAATCTTATACTGAGGTTGACCATACTTGAGATAAAAATTGAAAAGCATGTTGTTAACGTCGAAATCCAAAAGAGGAGACTTCTCAATATGAGCAAACCCTCAGAATAGGAAAGCTCTCGGAGTGAGTGGGAAATCTAGCTGAGAATCCGCGGTATTATCCAGCTCAAAAGATACCGACGACTCTAAGCAATGAATGCTCGGATCATCGATTGTTGCTCGCTGAATTCGCTCTAAGGTCCATGGAGGAAAAAGGGTTTATCGACTTGAAAGAGTGACTTTCGCAACTTCTTCTTCAGCTTCTTTAGCTTCTAATTTTTGGCGAAGAGTCAAAAGATCATCAAGCATCTTGTCATGACTCTTTCTTGTCAGCTTTTCCCCTTCAGACAATTCTTCTTCAATTTTATCATCATCATCTATCAGCTTTTCTTTTCCTTTAGATCCTGAAGCTTCATTAACCTTCAGATCTATCTTCAGTTTATCCACATGTTGTTCATCAGTGGGCTTCTTAACCTGAGGCTTGGGTTCTCGAGGATTAGGTTCCTGAGGCTTGGGTTCCTAAGGCTTTGGTTCCTGAGGTTTAGGTTGTTATTTTCCCTTAACAGCTTCTCCCCCTTGTTTCAGAACAACAATGCTTTCTGAAACACCATGTAGTTGATTGAGCATGGCAAAGACAGGCTTGAGTTTTTCCAAGAGGTGATGGAGAACAGAAACCGTAAGCATTGAGTCACGAGTTTCAATGAGATTATGCAAGTACTGATTTATGTCGGAGACACAGCTTCGAAATATTGCTTTCTCGGATTCCATGTGTTCCAGACACTTTGTTGCGTAACTAAGCTTGACAGAGAGAACCTTAAATTTTTCAATTTTCTGAGACAATGTATTTATGAGTGTGTTTTCAATAGTGAGATCCTTCTGAAGCTGCTTTATCTTGGAGAAAACAGAAGCAACCATTTCAGCAGAATCGGTTTGCAGTTCACCACAAACACGAGAAAATGCTTCTCTTTCAGTTTGTAGAGTTGAGCCAAGACTTGTAATTACCTTGTTTGCTGCGGTTGTGTTCTTATCAGCAGAGGCTCAGAAATCTTCCATGAACTGTGTGACTTCAGATTCTAGTTTTCGACTTTTTCGGTTGTATCAACAATTTCCTTCTCAGATGCCTTGATTACCTTGGTTGAGTTTTCAAGGACTTTAACATTTTGTTTGGTGAGAGTTTCAACAGTTGCTCGATGTGATTAGAGCATAAACTCAAAATTTAAAGAGGCAAGAGAGGACTCCAAAAGTGAATATAATTTGGAATTGAGCTGCTTGAACTGCCTTTGAGTCATAGGGGCTTCATCATCATCGCTTGTTGGACGGACTATGAATGGACTAAAGACAAAATTTTGAAGGTCATGTTGATCATATCCATACATAACATCCGGATCATCTTCCCTCAAAGGTGAAACCGGAGAGGCTTTATGTAACATACACGTTCAGTTATCGTGTTTTGTAACTTTTTAAAAATGAATAATACTATGAAATATTATGTGATTTTGAGCGTTGAGTTCTAACAGATAGTTTTTACTAGAAATGAAGTAAAACTATGTTTAGAATCACTCGGTTTCCGATCGTGATACTCGCTTTACTTCTCATTTCTGGGCGAGTATACAACGTGAATTAGGATCTCGGATCGCTCTCAGCACAGCTTATCATCCCCAGACAGATGGTCAGACGGAGAGAACAATCCAAACAGTAGAAGATATGCTTCGTGCATGCGTCTTGGAGTTCAGTGGTAACTGGGATAAGTATTTACCTCTTGTTGAATTTTCATATAATAACAGTTACCACGCTTCAATCAAAATGCCACCATATCAAGCATTAAATGGTCGGAAATGTCGTACTCCATTATGTTGGCGTGATATAGGACAGAAAAACCTTGGAGGCCCTGAAATGATTCAAGACACCACTGATAAGATTCAAATTGTACGAGAAAGAATGAAAGCAACCCAAGATCGACAAAAGTCCTATGCAGAAAGGAGGAGACGACCCATAGAATTCCAGGTGGATGATTTTGTAATGCTGAAGGTATCCCCGTGGAAAGGCATTATGCGATTTGGGAAGAAAGGAAAACTAAGTCCTAGATTTGTTGGTCCATTCAAAATCATCCAGAGGATTGGTAAACAAGCATACCGCTTAGAATTACCTGAAGATTTGGCAGGTATACATGATGTATTTCATGTGAGTTATCTGCGTAAATGTTTAAGCATATACGATGAAATGGTCCCGTTATCCGAGGTGAAACTGGATAATAAGTTAACATATGTAGAAGAGCCTGAAGAGATCGTAAACGAAAGAACGACTAATCTACGTAATAAAGAAGTGGAGTTGGTGCTTGTCAAGTGGAAACACCATCGAGGCCCAAATTATACTTGGGAAAATAAGAATGAGATAAGAGCGAAATATCCCCATTTGTTTAAATCGTTGTGATTTCAGGGACGAAATCCTCAAAAGGAGGAGGTATTTGTAACATACACGTTCAGTTATCGTGTTTTGTAACTTTTAAAAAATGAATAATATTATGAAATATTATGTGATTTTGAGCGTTGAGTTCTAACAGATAGTTTTTACTAGAAATGAAGTAAAACTATGTTTAGAATCACTCGGAAAATATTGGAGGTCTTATGAGATTCCAATCTAATGTAAAACATTAAAATTTAACGAAAATATAAAATTTGAAATAAGTAAAATTTTATTATTGAAAGTTGTAGATAATTTCGTTAGAAACATTTAGGCGAAAACCTCATAGAAATCCGAGTTATAACGAAGAAGTTATGACTATTTGAAGTTTCGCTACAGAACCGACACGACGCCGTATGACGTAGAAAGTGAGTTTTCGATAAACTAATTTTTAGCCCTTATGATCTAAATGAAAGTCGTAGTATTCGTTAAACCAAGAATCTTCATAAAAACAACGTCCAAATCTGACTTTGTATAAGGAAGTTATGATTTTTCTAAGATTCGATATAGCAATAGACAGTTAAAAACTTGATATAAAGATCGGGTGATTTTTAGCCAATACAACCTAAACGAGAATCGAAGGTCTCGTTAATAGTAGTAGACCGGTAAAAAGACAGACGAAAACGGACGCCGGATGAAGAAGTTATGAATTTTTAACGGACTTTTCATGTCCCGGCATGTTAAAAATATAACTTTAAAAATGAAGTCAAAATAAGCCGACGGAGTCTAAACGAAAGTTGTAGAGTATCTTCTCACCTGCGCGTGGATATCAAGAACATCAAAAACGGAGCTCGTATGTAAAAGATATGGATTTTATAAGTTTGGAAAATTTGTGTACGCCCGGCGTACATAAGTACGCCCAACGTACTCGTATGTGTGAACCAGAGTTGGCCACGTAGCCCAAACCCTTGCATGTTTCACGTATCATACGGACTCAACACGTCTGATGCCACGCATCATGCTACGCGCAGCGTACTCGGTGTACGCCCACCGTACTGAGCCACAATACATTACGCCCCGCGTACTTGAGGATTACACCCAGTGTATATTGGGTTTCAGCCCCTATAAATAGTGAGCAAGACCTCCGGGCTTTTGTTTACAAAATCTATTCCCTCTCACTCTCTACTTCTTCTCTACCTACTTTTAACCCCCTGAAGCCCCGATATCATCACCGACATCCGAAGCAAGCCCCGACGCTCCGAAGTTCCCGAGAAAATCATATTTTCAAGTCGAAACTCTGCTCGAGTAAGACCCGGTTTTCAACTAAAATCCCCGGTTTCGTCACAGAAAGTCATATTTAAAGTCGAAGTGCTGCCCAAATTAATTCTTTAATCCCCGGTTATTTCACGGTGAGTTCAATATAGGGATAATTGTATGTTATGTGTTATATGTTCAATGTGTTTTCCCATGTTATTATGATAATGAGCTATACCTTTGACCACGAAGTGTATGACATAAGCATCACTTGGGTATTGGTATGTAGCCTTGGGCCATGAAGTGTATGACATAAGCATCACTTTGGCATTGGTAGAATGCTAAGATAGGGCTGAAAGCCTGTGTATTCTAGCAAAATGATATTCTGAAATTATATTTTCTGCGCCACTTGAGCTGAAGTCTTGTTGATGTATATCAAGTATTGAAATTGTTATTTCTCATTGATTACAAATCCTTGAATCAGATTATTCATTGATATGGAAAGCCTGTCATATGATACTCATTTGCCTTTCTTGTTCTTTGTCCCTCTTTGCTTATGTCATATTGATATGTATCTGACATAATGTTATATTGTAACTGTTATTGAACTCACTAAGCGTCACCCGCTTATCCCTCTCAATGTTTAAACTATTGCAGGTGATAAGCATCCAGTATAGTCATGTACTGGTAGAAGATGTAGAAGAGATAATATTATAGCTTTTGTATTGTATTCCTGGGAAAGTATGTAATATATAAAACTTTGTAAAAATCTTAATAGTCGGTTTGTATCCAGTCTATGTAAATGCATGTAGCATGTTTTGGAGTATTATGATGTAGTTTTTATCGAAAGGGGTTCTTTCACGTTAGGACCAATTGTAACACCGAAAGTACCTGCCCCCGTAACAGATACGTTGACAATCATTGAAGGTGAACTCATGGTGGCGGTTGTTGTTATTGTAGTGGAATCTGTATAGAGTGGAGTGGTTTAGGCTAATGAAATATGTGGTTGAGAGACACCAACATACACATTCAAGAATGGAGCAATGGTAGCTGGTGTAGAAGTAGTGTTCGTAGAAGTTGGAGGAGAAGGAACGTGAAAGTAATCATCTTTTAAAGGAATAGAAGTTGAGATGGGTGATGATACCTTCAGAGTAGATTTAGTAGGAATTGGTTCCGAGACCAAAAGTTCCGTAGTCGCAGCAGTACCTTCAACTTCCTTCTGAACTTGTTCAGTCCTCCGAATATCCAAAAAAGTATGGGAATCCGAATCATCTTGAGCGACAGGAGAAGGAGATCTTTGTTTATGAGCAGTCTTCTTAACCTTCTTTTTCGGAGTCTGAGCTGGCTCGGAAGGTCCAGCTTTCCCTTTTCGCTTTCCTCCCTTTTTGGGTTTATCTCCCTCCTCGAGTGCCTTTTGCAAATCGTCTGGCATCGGATAAATGCCAGATGCAGGCTTCTTTCGGTATGCATCGATAACCACATTGTCAGCAGGAATGTTGAGGAGCATGGCTTCCAGAATGGAACCAATAAAATCAAACTTGCTAGGATCAGATACCATAAAGTTGGAAGTGTGAAGAATAGGAATCGCAACAAGAACATAATCACTTTGAACTTGAACCTGGAGATGAACAATGGCACGTTTGACGATGATTGACCAGAATCATGCACTAGAAATCTCAGAATCTCTTGTTGAAGAAAGGGTACTCTGAACAAGTTGTGCCCAGAGAATTGAATCGTAATCGAGGCTAATCCCATTGTATAAACCATAGATGATTGTGCAAAACAGCTTGCTGGCACTGTCTGACCTTGTAACTCTTTCAGAGAAGCTATTGAACAGTAAAGTGAAAAGGCCATTCCACATAGGTGGAAGATTTGGCTTCCTGGACTTTGACAACAGGGTTATATTCTCAAGATAACCCATTTGATAGAACATCTCGATAATAGCTGATGAGGAAATCGATTCAGGATCGACGAGTCTTTCTGTAGCAGTAAACCCTAGCAACCTGCAAAATCGGTTCTTGGAGATGGAGGTTTTGTTGGAGTCGACTTCAAAGGTAATCACCCCTTCATTTGGGTTGTAGTTTGCTGATGAGCATCCTAAATTCTCGTACACATAAGGAAGAATAATAACCATTAAAACATCACACACAATTGGGGTACATGCAACCTAAAAACCTAGGTTCATTCCAATCTATATAAGATATGTAATTCCCTAACAAAGTACTTAAAATCACAAGGATTAACTCACCTTTATCAAAATGTGTCCTCTTTATACTTCAACTCTTGTAGGAACTGAGGTTTCAAACCTTCCCTAAGTAAATCACAAATAAAAGGATTACTAGAAGTTTACATGAACACAGAATACCAACTTACTACCAAAAACATGCAAATTAGTTATTAGGCCAAATTCTCAGATTTTAACCTGAAACATCAACCTGTTCAAGGCCACTTGAGCACCACTTAAACCTACAGAATTTAAATTTACCCTCATATGAAGTAGTTCAAACTTTTAGATTTTTAGAAAGCGTTTTCACAAGTCCATACAATTTTTCTAGAACTTTCTATGAATTTTACAAAACTGCATATCGGTGCAGCTAATTTCTGACCAGTCTGGGAAAAGGACGATTTTCACCTCGGTTAGAGAAAACATCACGTCCTGGGAAAAATCAGGGACAAAGTAGACTCAAATTGAAAACTTTGAGAGTTTACGAATCCCTAATCCAACTCCTGATAATTTTTCTATATTTTTTAAAAAATAGGGGCAGAATAGACATTTTCCTACAATTCCCAGCTTTGAGTTATCATGGTTAATTGACAACTTAACCCATTAATCCATGACCAAAAACGACTATAAAGATGGAAATTGAGTTCATAAAATTATCAAAATTTGAAGAAGTCAAAAGTATTATCTCAATCACAACCCATGACTCAAAGTAGACTGCTTTTAGGGAAAAACAAAGTACATTGCTAAAAGAGAAAACATCGTTAAGTCTTGAGTTTCCTCCACCATTAAGCTTTATATAAAGACCTTTAGGGAATGTTTTGAAAACCTTTTATATGGTTTAAAACATGTTCATTATATATGAAAATTAACTCATATAAACTCACTAGAATTGAGATAACAAAAAGCAAGAATTTCAAGACTTTTCGAGCTAGTTGGTTGACATCTTTTTGCTAGAATAGCAAGGTACTTTGCAAGAAAATTATAGATTGTTTTTAAGGACCTTATGTATGGTTCAAAACATAGAATTTTGTTTAGGAAATCACTCATTGAAATCCACAAGTTTTGAAGTGAAAAATGCATGATCATTGATACCAAAGAAAAAGCAATTCAACGTCAAGATTGCAACCAGTTCTTAAACACCAACAACAATATATAGGAGAGAATTTTTTGGAGACTATTAACAATAAAAAATAGACTAGAATGCACCCAATGTGGATGGAATTCAGCTATATAAGAAAAAATAAGAGTTGAAGTGAATGAGAACGCGATTAGGCAACAAACGGGAATCAACTCGACTTCATAACACTTCCCACAACAATAGAAATGGAAATTCAATCACATTATGAAGGAGACCAAAGACTTAGAAAATGAAAATTTTATTTTAAAAACCTCATTTTCGTCCTTTGTGAAGTCGACAGCCATACCCATAATTCCCATCTCTCGCTCATCTTGCATTCGTCCCTCCCCACACGTACATTTTTTTCGTGCTTCGTGATCGCCATAGCCTTAATCCACTTCTCCCTCATGATCAAAGCTTCCTTTTCCCTCTTTCTGGTCGATGACACAATAGCTAAAAGCCATGAGCGTTGGGCTTGTTTTCTTCCCCTCTCTACTCTCTCTACTCTCTCGTTCATCTCTTTATTTCACGGCTATATTGACGATGCAATTGCCCCAACGGGATTCTTGAAATTGATCCTGATAACCATGCAAAAATCCAAGGGATAAAAGAAATGGATGAGACCCAAAACAGCTCGTTGGTCGATCTTCATGGGGAGGTTATATCTGATTTTTGCAAAACAATCCCCGTACTTTCATGATTTAATTCCTAATAACTTGACATTTTAAGTTTCTTTTTATGACATTTTAGCCCTTAAATATTATTTATACAATTTGATGATGAACTACTGCCATATGTTGGTCCAACCATGAAGCTAGCAACCACTCTGATAGCAGCCATTTGGGCGGCTAAGAATGTAGAGACCCAAATAAGAGAGAAGGGTATGGAGAGATTTGAAAAAGGAGAGATAAGGGATTTTGAAGGATATTCAAGGTCCAATAAAAAAGAATGGATTTTCGAAGTCTGGTCTCAACGACAAGAAGTCTTGGAGTGATAACGAGGTGAAGTGGTGTGAAAAATGTAGAAGGACACATTTTGGGCAATGCAAAGAAGAAGTAACATGCTACAAGTGTAGAAAGGCCAGGTCATTATTCTGATGAATGTGGGTACACTAAGAAGGTATATTTTGAGTGTATAGAAGAACGGTATATCATGAAGGACTACCCAAAGAAGAGAGGAGATGCAAGGATAGACATGCAGCCAAAGCCAAAAGCCTGAGCATTCCAGATGATCCTTGAGGTAACAAAAGCTGATGTAGATGTTGTTTCAGGAAATCAAGAGTAGGAAGTTGCTTATCCAGAGTTCAAGATATGAAGTGATCATCCCATACAGATAGTATTATATTATGCATCATGATATAAGAGGCATGGATTATGGTAAACTTTGAAAATTATTGTAATCGTTTTCAGAGTTATGAAATCCCTAATTATGTTATACTGATTAATTTGTGTTTAACTACTGTGATCCGATGTTGAACGTCACATAATCTGCCGTTTCCATCAAGGGTCGGTGTGTGACAATGACAAATTATGGTTTTCACATAATTTATTGGTTAGGCACCAATAATGCTGATATAAGTAGTTCGAGGAAATTCTTATGTATAGAACTAACTCAAGAACTGCAAGGAAATTCTTAAGATGAGTATGCATAGGTGTGAAAGGTAGTATAGGTCTGTTCTACTAGAAGCACAGGATCCGTACTTGAATCAGGAAGAGTCACCCTATTACTAAGGCACTAATTGAGTTAATTTTGTCTATTTTAATTATTTACCTGTGTTTTGGTGATAACTAGGAAAATGATTTTTGTTTTGACCCTAGGGGTAATGTAGGATCGAGTCCGATCAAAGTAAATTTGTGAAGTGAGTTGATTAGTTCAGAGGACCATGTACAATGTAGAGACTGACTTCTGTCAAAGATTTAAGAATGAGATAATCGAATTGATTGACAAAATAATTACAACCTTCATTAGGATTAAGTAGCCAGTAGCTAGAAATGCTACCTGCTATGATGTGATTGTTCCACATTAGAACATGAAGGAAGGTGTATTTTGTGGTAACTTTTTACTTGTGGGGATAAAATTCTAGTTCATTACAATGTGTAATGTGAGGTCATTAGAATGTGACCATTCGACTTGTTATTATAGCCAAGGTGAAGACCTTATCTTAGGGTTCAACTTATGACCCAACTTAAGCAAGAGCATGAGTCTCCAATGAAAATCAAGTTAGGAAGGCGAAGTTGAGGACTAAAGGTCCAGCAGAGGATGAAGAGTGGGTATAAGTTTGAGCACTGCCATCAACTAAGATGTCTAAGAGTTTGACACTCGCCATAAGAGTTGTTGTTATAGAGAAGATGGAAGAGCACACAAGGATGTTTGTGTTGCATCTGCATTTAGATGTTTCAGAGGTGGTCATGATGATCAAGTGGAGTGTGACAAAGTTGATTGTCCCGGAAAAGAGGAAAAGTAAATATTGAGTTCAAAAACTATCTTTGTTTCTAGTATTACAACCCTCTTATACCTTTTTGTACGTGTTTATGGTGGTGGAAGAATTTGCTCTTTTCATAATCTTGATTAGATCTTACTTGTGGTATACGAGAAGATCACTCCTTGTAAGTGTAAGCAATGATGCTACGTTGAGGAGGATCTTACCTTTGGTCTTATCATCAAGTATCCCAAGATGATGTAGAACCATGATATCCTATGAGTCAAAATTGACCAAGTGATAAAATTATGTCTTTCTAGGCATTACATACATGGAGAATTGATCTATAGAGAATGTTTTCGAAGACTCATCATCACGAATAAGAAAAGATCATGATTTAAGATTATCATATGGTTATCTCAAAAATATATATGCCAAGTGATAATGTAATTTTTTTTTAGAGTTAGACCAACAAAGTTGAAACTCAAGAAAGGCACAGATCAATTAAAATTTTTAATTGTAACATTTTTGGATAAGGAGAGTAGTTATGTGACGAAATCGACGTAAAAAGTCACTTATATGAAGCCATAATCAATAGAGTTTGTGTTATGAAAGTAGGTCGACAAACTGATAAACCGTCACGAAGGAACCTAAAATGTTATGTTTGAGTAAGTCGGTTTACTATTGTAGGTGCATGGTACAGAAACAAAACCCTTACTTAGGGATCAGAAGGAGACTTACGGAACAAACTACACTGAGTTATTTTATTGTTGAATGATTTTGGGATGTAATCATCCTAAGGGGGAGATAATTGTAACACCCGCGAATTCGGGTCAGAAATATTAAGAAATTCTAAATCATATAAATTAAATTTAAATTGCCTACATATTTTATGGGAAACTATCATGTTCTTATAATATTTGAATAAAACTTTAACATTATAAAATTAAGAAATTGCAACAAACAAACCTCTAAAAATAAAAGAGTATTTAGGATAAATAGTCTTGATAAAAATTTTAGTGGCCCTAATGACAATTTTCTTGATATAAGGAGTGCTGAAATCTAACTTCGTATGAAGAAGTTACGATCGTTTGAAATTTCACATTCAACCCTATACGACAAAGTGTGTCATAAATAGTGAATCGGAGATGGGTTGCTTATTAGCCAAAGTAATCTAAACAAAATTTCGTAGTAATTGTAGAAATGACAGTGTGCATATAGAGAATGCCCAAATCTGACTTCGTATGAGGAAGTTATGATTTTTCAAAGTTTCGGCACAACAGTGTAAACATAGAAATCGAAATTAAAATCGGTTGACTGTTAGTAAAAACAATGTAAACGATAATTGAAGATATCATGAATGGGAATGCATCGATATACAGACAGTCTAGAATGGAGTCTGTATGAAGAATTTATGAATTTTACGCGGTCTTTTGTAGTGTAATGTACATAGACTGTTAAATTTAAAATAGAGCGAGAAATAGCTGACAGAGTCTAAATGAAAGTTGTAGTGCAAGGAAATACCTACGTGTGGATGTAACGAACATCAAAGACGAATCCCGTATGTGAGAGATATGATTTTTTTGAAAATTTGGAGGAATGGATTGACAAAGTGACATGGCACCATACATTGAGCGGCACGTGTCACGATTCTGGAGGTGGCCTGTCTAGGTGTGGGGCACTTTGCCCGAATTCATCTTATAAATAGAACCTTCATCCCCTCATTTCCTGATAGTAATTATTTTTACATTTTCTCTGATTTAATGTCCGAAGTTTTTTTAGTTATTATGAGTTTTTAGTGAAGCCCTATGGAATTGGAGATCCCGAAAAATAGAAGCTTTCAGGTCGGAGTTATGCCTATGAACTTTCCTGACTTTTTCCAGAAAAGTCTTTAAGTTAAGCTACACTTGTTTTTCTTTAAGTGTAATTTATATTTATATTCATAATCATTATTATGAACCTATAAATAAGATTTATTAGTGATTCCATCTCATAATACTGATTGATCTACTTAGTGGCATATTTAAAGTGGAATTTCCAAACAGTATATGTAATATCCCGGAATTTAGGTCAAAAACTATGAACAGTCAACTACACAGTAAAGCTCTTTGTCATCTGATTTATTTAGTTTTAATGCATCTTTTGTAAATTAAATGAGTTCATTTCAACTATTATAAGATACTAGATGCTATCTTACTTCCAAATATGTAAAATGACAAACGAATCAAACAGCTCAAACTGCAACCTTAGGTAATGCGTTTGAAAAACTGAAATTTCATATTAAGCTGTTGTGAGAAAAAAAAACACTCTAGTCTCGTAGTACATGTTTCCTTGTTTCCAAAAATATAAAGAACGCCCAAAACGGAGTTCGTATGCAAAAGATACGAGCGTTTTAAGAATTCAAACCAGTATAATACTGATTTTCTTAAAACCGTTTCTATCCGTTGAGGGACTTGCACACCTCAGATGGAAATTTCGAGAACGTTTTTGGACTCGGGTCATAGTCTATTATTTAGTTTCATACTTGAAATATTTTTAGTAAAAATATTTATAAAAGTCAAAAAAACATCATACGTTTTGAACGAGTTTCGTGGAAATCATAGCATCACACTGAAATGAGCATGAAACCTCAAGTTATTAATTTTAACAATTTTTTACTATTGGAAAATCATTCCGAACATAAATTAGAAATCCAATACGGCTGATGTGGATTGTAACGATAGAAATAGACATATTTTTCTAAATGTGTGTACAAGTATATAAGTGTTTTAGTATAGTTTTTTTTTTTATAAATATACAACATATTGTCAAATGCACATCAAAGAATCATAGTATATATGTTAAATAATAAAAACATTAATGTATATACATGTATAGATGTATGTAACAAAGAGAGCTTTAAAAGACCAAGACATAATAAATTAGTATTTTTAACACTTTTAACATATAGATTTTGATTTATATATATGTTACATACATGACAACATGATTAACTAGTAACATATATATATATATATATATATATATATATATATATATATATGTATATATATATATATATATATATATATATATATATATATATATATATAACCAATAATACATACACTCTCAAAGTATCTAGTACAGAAAATACACCCAAAATACATTCCAAAAATCTGCATTATACAATTGCACACTCAAAGCTTCCCTTACACTCAAAATGGATTATGGTCAAAATATATATCAAAAGTCTTTTAATAGTTCAACAAGCTTGGAGGAAAAGCTACCCACTTCCTCACAGAATTCATCACTATATGATTCATCTCTTTCTCTCGTTCTATCATTCTTCCCTCTTGCTTTTCTTCTCTGCTTTGATTGTTGTGAAGAACGACCAAATATGGGTGATCCTCTGGCCACCATAAAAGGGCAAATTCCTTTTTTTCTCTTTTTTTTTACCTGCTGCCATCGAGAAACACCACCCACAAATACCTCTTACCTTAATTATTCATCTCCTTCGATTGACTGCCAAGGAACTGTTGGGTTTTATGTACTATAACACTCCTATGGTGCACATACAACCCTAATGCTTTGGATCTAAGTTTTCTCTAGTTATACATGCAGCAAAATTTATCCAAAGCATGAAACCTATCTAGCATACAAAACTGGTACATGAATCATAAAACTAGTTAGAAGAATACCTCTTATTTGTAGCTTGGAGTTGTTGGCCTTTTAAGAGCTTAACACCTCAAGTGTGATGCCTCAAACAAATCACAAACACCATGAACAAATGGAGGACTTTGAGACAGAGAGAGGCTAGAGCCACCAAAATCGGCTAGGGTTCTCTTAGAACCCTTGGGGTCCTGAATTTGGAGCTAAGGGGTTACTTTTATAACGTTGAATTCCTAGGGTTTCAACTTCTAAACCCTAATTCATTCATTAGGCCTTTAATCCAATAATCCATATGATAATCCTTATGGACTAACACTTCATGGACTCTCACATAAACTTAGTCCATCACTAATGAATCATGGATCATTGGCCCAAACCATATGTATAACTGATTTACTTAACCAGTCCCCTTAATTTAATTAATCTCTTTTGATCACTAAATTAATTCCAAATTAATTCTTGACCAATATTAATTAAATATTATGATTTCTCAATTAATATATTATACTTATAATATATTAATAAATCACAAATAACCTCTTTCTCAAATATCCATCCTGAAAAATTGTTCTGGTGAAGGCAACCCAAAATGCACCATGCTACTCTCAGGTTAAGTACATACCAATTAGATTTATGGGCTTAGACACCTAATCCAACAGTCTCCCACTTGGATAAGTCTAATAACTACAACTGCAAGTACGACTTCAAAACCCGACTACCAATCGTAGCTCTCAAAAGCCGCTATCGAAATCTGACCTAGTCAATGACGCATCCATTAGATAAGGGATCATATATTCCTCCATTCTAGATCTCGTATGGACATGAGACATGGATTATAATCATTCTCTCTGTCCATGTGTTGTTTCCCGATTTCCAATTTATGACAACTGACTAATTGAACAAATCAAATCAGTCCAGGCTTAGCCAAGCGCTTAGGGTGTCATCACTAAATCATCGAGGGGCCCACAGATATCGCTTTTATCCCTCTTAGGGTAAAAGGAACGGATAAACTTTAACTCATATGTTTGCTCTATTTACTCATCAAATCACACACAACAATACGTTTTATAACACCAAGTTACTGGTGTGTTTACCCATCATCAATGTGCAACTGACTTGCAAACTACAACTCATATGTCTCTGTTTCAAGAATATAAGATATTATCGTCTCACAATCACTCGTGATAAAATCCATGAAGTGATTCAGATGAGCGTGGGTTTAATCCAATACGCAAGTCTTATTACAGGATTACTCATGAATACTGCAACAAACTTGTGCTATGTTTAACATTTAGACAATCTACAGACGGATTCATGACAATCTTGCCTCAATACCTACTTCCAAAGTATGATCGACTGTGGATGGTTTGAATAATCTTATTATTCGGGAAGTCAAAACATGTGAAACGAAACACAACAATAATCGAATCCAATATGGTCTCAAAACTTTTGAATATAAATAAAACACCTTTTATTTAATCACCATATCGATTAAACATTATTCATTATATAATGTTTCGAATGATCAACTTAATACTTGAATTAAAAAATAGTCATCCCATGCTCCAAGCATGCACACTATGTTTACATATGGTCCTTACTTTGTGAAATAAATCAATTGTAAATATTTCCAATGACACTCATTTCATAGTTCCAAATCCTTATCGCAAGTGTAAGAATACCAAGTCCTTGCCACTTACTGTAATCTGTTAGATTCTAAGCTTATATGTTGTGATTCTTTTGTAACGACTATGTACACAAGTCACAGAGATTTTGCCAATTACAAAACTTTCCATTGGAAATTGTTACAAGACAATTCCATAGATACGAAGTCTCATATTCAAAGCACATTCCTTTGAACATCCTTCTTGTATAAAAGTTTCTAACTTACTCAAAGATTCTTGATATCCAACTCCCATTATGGAAACATTTCCATATATGCCATATGATAATTCATTATTAATAGAATCCTGTTTATTCATAATAATGTCAATATGGTCCATCCATTACTATACTTCCAACTATCCTTAAGAAACCAATCCTTAGCGAACCTTAGATCGTCCTTGACAGTTGTTTAACTACCTTAGTCATGTCCGGTTCTAATCCTTTTCCCTCTTAATGGCCTAGGCATTTGGAAGAACAGAACACGTGAATATTATAGCATATGCAATCGATCCTATATCTGAAGCATATGGGATACGATTCATAATGTCTTACATATAGACATGATACTTGACCGGTCTTTTACTATAATATTTCCATATATAGAATTTCCAATGTTGAAACACTTCAACATGGTATTCATATATGCACAATATTAAGCTTGATTAATAGTTCAATCTAAGCTTTTAGATTTGAAATAAAGTATAAGTATCATTTCCTTTATTATAGCGAAACAACCTTTCATATTCTGCAACTTTGCAAAATTCTTAATCTTTGTTTCCTATAACTAGTATTGCTAACTTGCAACACTTCACATAATAATCATGCTCCCACTATCATGATAATTATATTCTTACCAGCATAACACTTATTCTCCCACTAGCTTTGACATGTATCCAGAAATTAGCTGGACTTCTATAAATCAATACTTATTGACTTTCTTACCAAAGTTCAGATTCTGATACAAGATGCTTCGATAAGCCTTTATCTAAGCTCCTACACCTTTTATTAGAAAGCTCATATGTGTATCTAAACTATTCCGAACTTACAACAGTAAGTTCCGAATGTTCAAACTCTTTGCCATATCTCACAATTCTAATTACGAAGATGGATGCCGTAATCATAATCGAATTTGAGAACGCAATTAACACAACTGCTATCTCCTTAAAATCTACTTAGTAAAAGCGTTTCCTCACAATCATTTTCATGAATTGGAGAGAAACCTTATGTCACTTAGATTTGATGGTGTATGTGTTCCTATCCATGTGAAAATGTCATTTCCAACCATCATCATAAGACAAGGTTTATGACAAAATCAAACTCATATGGACTGAGCTTACACAATCTTAGTTTCTTGCCACTTGGCAGCACAAGGGCCTACCATGTCTTCCAAGTTGTTAAGCAGATCACCCTTACTGATCAATGAACTTTCACTATAAAGGTGCCTTGCCTTATGCAAACAGATGAGAACTCATAGAACTCACATGCACAGTCAACTTTAACTGGAATGGGCATAGAAACAAAAATATGTCAACACGATAAGTTACAAAACTCAAGTCGTGTGCTAGCGATAAACGATAGGTTTACTCTTGATTAGTTCTTGAAACTTTTCAAGATTTTTAAGACTCCCACTGACCTCTTGACATATAAGATTCTCTTGTTAAGAAACATTCATTGACAAACAAATATCCAAGAGTTAGTACGGATTATTATCAAGAATGACACTTCATATAATTGGTCTCAATTGGTCTTTGTCTTATCCAAGACATCACAACTACCAATTATAAATGTGCATGAGTAAGAAAACTTTTCTACTCCACATTTCATGATGTGCTATAAACCTACTTAGGACATGTCACTCAAGACACAATCTTGGAGTATGACTCTAAGACTTGATTTTGGAACGAAGTATCATTTATCTTCTTGATTTAACCATTTCAACAATTCACGATTCCTCTTCTTAGCCATACAAGTGCACTATGGTGTTCTTAGAGGATCAATTGTGCTATGGTTCTATAATCATTAAGATGATCATAAAACACGATACTAAAGTACTCTCCTTTCCTTTCAGATTGGAGAAACTTTTATCTTTCTGCCTAATTGATTCTTCTTATTCGTTCTGCTATGCATTGAAACTTTTTCAATGATTCATAATTACACTTAATCTTGTAAGCATAATCATATTCACTAAACTTTTAGTAAATCATGACGAATAGTCTGGTCGTTCTTTGTGGTGAACCTGACCAGTGCACAACAATGTGTACTTGATCCCCTAGTCCATCACTTGACTCACATCTATATGTGAACAAGGAATTACTCTTTATTTCCCAAAGATGAAGGTTCTCATTCATCATACAATACAAGTTGCATGATTCCAAACTTCTGTCCAATTGAAACTTGGTGATGAGAATCTTTCTTTATTTGGTAAATTTAGACACTACCACAAACGAAAGAATCAAATCCATATTGCTAAAAATAGAAACATACAAACATCAATTTTCACAAATGTCATTGCAAGGAAATGTAAAATAAGATAAAATAAAAAAAATATTTACAAAATGCGGAAAACTTATCCTTACAATGCAAGTACATATGAAAACTACGTTTCTACATATTCCTAAGCAATCTATCATAACTCCTAAGCAGCAGCTAAAAACTCTGATCATCGAATCATGCGATTGAAATCCATCTCTTCGCGATCAGACTCAGCCTTCTCTTCCTTTAAGCTTCCTTTCTCTTCTTCGATCCTTCAAAACATCAAAACGTGATCTCATCACATCATGTATTAAGAATCTTCAAATAGGAACTTAATAGAGTTAGATAGTGGACTTACTTGAAGCAGAGTCATACATTTTGACTTTACCATCCTTATGGTCCTTCAGGTAGATACGGTAGCTTCGCATCCAATGCCCCTTCTCTTGGCGATAGAAACAAACATACTCTTTAGGAATGGCACGTGGGATAATCTCAGACTTAGCCTTTCTCTTTACCATTTGGTCAAACTGTTTGACCTTGGCCAATACTTTCCATTGGGAAGAGAAGACTTTTATGGACTTCCAATGTTTCCATTGTCAATGTCCATGGAGGTTTGGGAAGTAGATCTTCCATTCAAATTTACTTTACCAGTGCGCCAAATCATTGCCGATTCAGAAGCAATTAGCAAATAGGTAAGATCAATAAGGGTCAGGTCGTGATCTATCATATAGTAGTCTTTAACAAAATGACCATACGACTTGGTAATTCATTGAAGAACCAAGTCAACAGCCAACTTCTTTGACACAACGACTCCTAACATTCCCAGCTTGTCAATATGTGACTTCATCTCTAAGACATGTGTACACACAGACCTTCCATCTTGGTGTTTGCTTGCCAATAGAGTTTGATTGACCTTGAACTCTTCAAGTCGACGAACATGTGGGTTAGGAAGAACAATTGGAGGAGGTGGAGGAAGTGAAGTTTGATATTATGGAATATCATCTTCATGTGGAAAGTTTTTTCCAATAGGATAAGGCAGACCATAGTTGTCCGACCTAGACATCTATAAGGGGAGAAATTCAAGTTAGTTGATTGAAGTCCTTAATATAACACCCAAAATGAAATATTAAGGCTAGGACCCAACACAATATTCTACAATTTGGAAGAGGGATGTCGTAATCCAATTGTAAAATATTTGAAGGTAGGTAAATGACGATTTACCAATTTCCACCATGAAAAACGAAAAAGAGCATTAGGTTTTAAATGAATTAAAATTCCTAGATTCTTTGAGATTCATTGAACTTTTTCAATGGCATGTTTAATCTCGATTATGCCCTTCAATTTTGTGACTGGGATACCGTGAATCACAAACAAGGTGTGAATAACCATGCAAATTAGCTTGGTACTCTCGAAGTCATTTATCACCTAATCATTGTGTCGGTTAACCACACACGCTCCATTGATCTATGACAAACTATGAGCTACCCATTGTCATCCTTCATTAGTCCCATATTAGTGTGCCGGTTAACCACACACGCTCCACTAACGACTAATAAGGTGCAATGTGCAATTTCAAGGGTTAGCATCAAAAATTCACATTTTTCCTAAGTAGCTAAGATTGAGAATTTATAAAACATTTACTTACTTGGTATTTCATTATACTTTTAATGAGGATTTAAGTGTCCTATTCGGCTAACGACCCTCCACTGGTCAATGGTGCGGTGGGTAAGAATGGATACCCAATGACGGTCATTTTACAGGTCGCTTCCTTAAACACCCCTTATAGACCAGCTTCGTGAATGAGGCTTACTAACGGTAAGATTGACTTTTAACTTATACATATATAATATATTAGACTTTTAATGTTATATAGTATATGGGTGTATTTTACTCATTTAAAATACTTGGTGGTTAAATCTATTAATAAATTATACTCTTAATTTAATTAAACTTAAATCATATCATTGTGGATTTAATAATACTCTCTTAATTAAACCTTTAATTAACTTAATAAAATCCATAAGAGTGTAATTGAACTATTAAAAAAACATCAAGATTATAAAAATTCAAAATTAAAAACTATTTAATTAATTTTTAAGTTATGAACCCAAGAGTTGCACCTTTTTGAAACTTTTCAATTACCAGATGTTTTAGAATTCAATATTTCAAATTAAAACCTTTTAATTAAACTTTTCAAATTCCAAAACTTAATTCAAAAACTCTTGAATTCCAAACTTGATGGCAAGTTTTGTAACTCCTTAAAAACTTTTGAGTTCCAAAACTTGATTCCAAACTTGATGGCAAGTTTTTATAACTCTCTTTAGTAATAAAAAGAGACTTTCCAAGTTCTATAACTTGAGGGCAAGTTATGAACTTCTTCAAAGCCATTTAGATCAAATTTTTAACTAATAAAATAATCATAATTGTATCCTTTTACCAGTTTGACCTAATGCAACTCTTATAGTAAGATAACTTCAAATCAAGGAATTACAAACAATTGGCTTATCATGTAAACTAGTAATTATCTAAAGATTTGACAATTTATCTTTTAATTGGATGAGGTTAATCACTACCATATAAAAAAACAAATTTTATGATATAAAACAGTTCATGGTAATGATCCTAATCCAATCTTGGCCAAAAAAAACTCGAAAAATCTGCCATCTAATGATCCAACTCGTCGAGCCAGGCTATGGACTCGTCGAGTTCATGGTCATGAGAGCCAACTCGTGGAATCCACTCATGGGACTCGTCGAGTCCAATAGTCAGACAACAATTTTTTTCATGTTATTGAACTTTGAACAATTAAACAATGCATCTATATAACAAAAAACTACCCATGGCTCCGATACCACTGTTGGGTTTTATGTACTATAACACTCCTATGGTGCACATACAACCCTAATGCTTTGGATCTAAGTTTTATCTAGTTATACATGCAACAAAAATTATCTAAATCATGAAACCTATCTAGCATACAAATTTGGTACATGAATCATAAAACTAGTTAGAAGAATACCTCTTATTTGTAGCTTGGAGTTGTTGGCCTTTCAAGAGCTTAGCACCTCAAGTGTGATACCTCAAACAAGTCACAAACACCATGAACAAATAGAGGACTTTGAGAGAGAGTCTAGAACCACCAAAATCATCTAGGGTTCTCTTAGAACCCTTGGGGTCCTGAATTTGGAGCTAAGGGGTTACTTTTATAGTGTTGAATTCCTAGGGTTTCAACTTGTAAACCCTAATTCATTCCTTGGGCCTTTAATCCAATAATCCATATGATATGCCTTATGGACTAACACTTCATGGACTCTCACATAAACTTAGTCCATCACTAATCAATCATGGATCATTGGACTAAAGTATATGTATAACTGATTTACTTAAACAGTCCCCTTAATTTAATTAATCTCTTTTGATCACTAAATTAATTCCAAATTAATTCTTGACCAATATTAATTAAATAATATGATTTCTCAATTAATATATTATACTTATAATATATTTATAAATCACAAATAACCTTTTTCTCAAATATCCATCCTGTCAAATTGTTCTGGTCAAACACTCCCCACCTTAGACGATGACAACAACCAGCAGTTGTCGTCTCCACTCCTTCTCTATTGATTATCGTCTCTTGCTCTCTCTCTCTCTCTCTCTCTCTCTATCGCCATTTAAGCCTCAGAAACCATCATCTTCACCCACCACCTCTTGTGTTTACTCTGATTTGCCTCACCCTCGCCCTCCCTTTGAGCTTCCATTTCTGAATTTGAAAATAGAACCGACGAAGCAGCCCCTCGCAACTGTTGTCGGTGATAGCAGCAACTTGCTGCTTGCATCTTCTTCCCTCGATTGACGTTCGTCGATCAGCCATCACCAAGCATTCAATCTACTCTGTCATTCCTTCCTCGAGTGACCCAAGCAACACCTCTGATGTCAACTATTGTTGCTGCTTTGGGGCTACCGATGACGGGAGAGGGACCACACAGGGTCATCGTAGATTGGTCCTTCCTCCCCCGTTATTTCGTTCGTTTCTATTTCATTTCCCTTTATCCGATCAGTCAAATGACGAAACACAAAACATAAAAGCACTAAATCCTTTTTAGTTTCAAGAAATGACTAAGGTGTTGTTTCTTTTTTGAAGCAAAAATTCATGAAGTCTGCGAACCACCTCTGCAACCCTCTGCAGTAGAAAAGGTGGACCAAACGGCTGCAGACTGTAATAAGAAGCGTGTTTGTTTTTTTAACATTTGCATGTTGCTGCAGATATTAAAAAATTAAAATAAACTGATTTTATAAATCGAAAATAGTTTTTTAATACCGAAAATTTAATAATGTATGATATTCCAGCAAGAATTTACGATATTTCAGCAAAAAATAATGATATTTCAACAAAAATTAAAGATATTTTAACAAAAAATAATGATATTTCTTCAAAAAATTATCATTATTCAATATAAAAAAACGAAAAAAAAATCAACAAGAATAAAAAAAAACAAAAACAAAAGGTAAAATAAGATTTTAGCAAGATATAATCAATATTTCAGCAAGAGTAAAGAAGTATAAGAGGTTGAAAGAGACAATACAAGTGTTGCGCCAAACAGAACACGCACAAAGGTTTTTTTTTTACTCTGAAGACTTCTAAAAAGCAAATAGTTGCGAGATTAAAAGTGATGCGCGTGTGCTGCGCCTCACAGCAATAAGAGGTCTGAAGAGGTTTTTTACAAAAAATAAACAACACCTAAATAACCCCTGCTGCAACATTCCCTTTTAATATAAGTCCCAACCCCCAAACCTTGACTCCATTTATTCAAAACAACCCCTCCCTTGATTTATTTTTAACCAAATCAGTCCAATTTTAGTTAATTAAATTACCAAATCGCTCCTATAGTTTAGTGAAGTTATAAATCAACCCCTATAGTGTAAATTCGTTACAAAACGGTCCCGGTAGTATTTTTAAAGTTCAAGAAACATGGCTTTTATGGTTTCTCATGACAAGTTCCTCAAAATAAATTGATTTCGTACAAATCGAACTCACGCTTCAAGGGTGAATCCTTACGGCCCCTTTTTAATAACTTTAATTATTACCCCGGGGGGGGGGGGGGGGGGAGGGAGGGGTGGGAATACATGTGCCTATATACTTTATTTATACAAATATTATATGCTATGCAAAATTTCAATAAATCTAGTTTATAAAAATGTTATTTAACAATTAACATATTATTACAAATAATCTAGTATAAACTTTTCGGGTACGTATTATGGTTACTTTATCGTGAAATAACTAGTCCACACAACAAATGCTACATGATACAAAAATATATGATTTTTATGTGACATTGTATATCATATAAAGCATGTCATAAAACTTTGTAGTATTTCAAGGATTCGAGCTATTACTATGCATGTATAATTATATGTTTAAATATGTAACGTTTATACATGTACATATGTCCATTACTTTGGAACGTACTTCTTTATAAAAGCGAGTACATTACACTTTTATATACTTATCAAGCATACTCGACTTTTATAAACTTTATACAACAAAATTCATTATGCCTAGTGACTTAACCACAATTAAGTTAGGGCTAAGAGTTATTCACATACTTTGGTTAAGGGATTTTTAGTGAGACTATATTCATTAGTTGAGTCTAAACACTCATCATACCCACACTACTATAACGGTTAATCTTTAGAGCGAGATACGTATGTATAGATCTATACGGGGTTGACATCCCCACCTGTAGTTGCTAGCTACAACCTCTAACGATCAATCGAAGCGGATGATAAGTGTCTACAATTGTTACTACAACGTCCAATGAAGAATTGTAGGGGGTACACTCAGTCACATAGCTCGGTTATAGGACTCACTATAAACATTAACTGGAATCTCTCTCTCTTTCTCTCTCTCTCTCTCTCTCACTACAAACAATGGGCTTGGTTGCTTTCAAAACTATTTTAAGTATGGAATTACTTTTGTAACAGTACAGTTTGGTTTTCAAGTATATTCAAGGAATATTTACAAACACGGTTTTAAGTATGGATTTACTTATACAAAGATACATTTTGGCTTTCAAGGACTATTTGCAAACACATTTATAATTATTGTTATACATACAAATATAATACTTTTTAGACTTTTTAAAAGTATTATTTTTGTTAGCAGAAAACCTGTAACTCTCACCAACCTTGTGTTGACCCTCAAAATTACATGTATTCTTAGGAAATCACTAAACAGACATTCAAAACAGATTGGATTACAGGTGACATAGTTTACTTGCTGGTGTATTATATGTCTATCGATTAAGGCAATTCATGTACTATTATTATTTTTGAAAACCTTGTATTCAAATATCAAGATGAACACGAATGATATTTTTTATTATTATTGTACTTGTGCTATATATTCAGTTTACCTGTGATCCATGAACTTACTCGCACAACTCGACGTGTTCCGCCGCCTCGGTCGGGGGTGTGACAGTATACTATGTATACCAAACCGACCCTACCCTCAATATGATCTTACCTAGTTATTCATTTTCAGCTATAGATAAGTATTCATTGGGATTGATGAGAACTCTAGACTATCGTTATTATAATCGTGAAAACTATGAAACAAAGACTAAGACTTAGTGATAATTATATTTAGGTCTTTCAAAAGGAAAAGCTAAGGTGTTTGGCGAAATGCTGCCAAAATTGCAAGTTATCCACTTCTAACGAGTGCATAATTACTTTTGACTTACACATAGATACAAGTATTCTAAATGCTTAAATGTTATGTGTGCTCTTTGGTTGTGTTTAAAATATCTATGCAACATGATATGGTTATTACTTGATTAAAACTTATATTTATTTTATCATGTTATTGGGTAGTGAAGGGTTGTGCAAAATAATAATGAGAAGTCATGACCATAGTACTATTGTACTGTTGTGAAAGTCATCTTGGGGAGTATAGATGACGACCACTAACCATTCTAGACTGTCATGTAGAACACTAGCAGGCTCATTACCTGAAGGTGTTATTGAATTATACATTCATTCACTATACTCCATCCCCCAAATGGTTGCCTTATTGACACATATTGCTAACGAAAATCCTAAAGCAGTATTGTCTACTCGTTGCTTACAAAGATCCTTTAGGCTCGGTCCCTCGAGATCATCAGTTTAGGATCAGGAAGTGAGGACAACAGGAATAGGTAATTGGGTTATTTTATTGTTGTGGAATATAAAAAAGAATATAATATTGTGGATTGAAAACCCTATGTGCTCACTAGGCTCCCAAGCCTAACCTACTCTGTTCATTTGTGTCACAGGTAGCGGTACGAAGAAACAAGAATATTGAAGTTTGAATCTTCTGTGAGATTTAAGGAGTTTTATGCCAATTAATAAATCTTTATAAGGCCTGTAAAGACTAGTTTATGCTTATGTTTTTGTATCGATTATGATATCCCAAGTTTTTTAATATTAATGAAAAATGTTTCTCTAGAAATACTTTAATATGGGTATTATCTCACATTAATAATGTTATGGGTCAAATTTCGCACAAATAAAAGAATGCTCTATTTTAAATAAGCATAAAGAAAAAGTATTTAATTGGCCGTAAAATTGGAGATGTCACATTCTTCGTCGTGTGTTATTGGGGACAATGAAATGTTGCTAGACGTTCACCACCGTATTTAATAATATATGATGAGTTTTCTGCAAGAAGGAGATTGAAAAATCTTTATGCCCAAGAGTCATTATAGAATGTTTGCTAATGAAATATGATCATATAGGGTCACACTTTATAGCAAATTACTACTTATTGATTATTTATTAGACTAATTTGATTATTAATAAATATAATAAAGACTTGTATTTAATTGAAAAATTATTACTTTGTATAAATAATACTTTAACATCAAATTGGGAGTTATTGTTTATAGGAAATAATAATAATAAAAGAGAACAAGAACTAGATATATTCATATGGTATGAATATATATATATATATATATATATATATATATATATATATATATATATATATATATATATATACATATATATATATATATATATATATATATATATATATATATAGGGTTAAGATCAGTTGAGAACTCAAAGTTTCTCGAGAACCCGAGAACTAAAAGTGGAGCGTTGGATCAAAAGTAATTCGTTAAGGACATGATCGTCATCTTACCAATCTCATTTAATGTTTAATTTTTTTGTGTTATTTAATATATTAATATAAATGTCTAAAAATTTATATCATAAATCAAATTTTCAGATTTTTCTAAAAATAGTATTTTTCGTTTTTTTTTAAATGTAGATTTTTTAATTTTTTATAGAAAACATGTATTTTTGAAAAAAAAAATTGAAAAAAATATTTTTTTTTAAAAACCGCATTTTTTTTCGAAAAAACTGCATTTTTTTTTTCAAAAAAACTGCTATTTTTTTAAAGAAAACTGCACTTTTTTTCAAAGAAAACTGAATTTTTTAATAAAAAACTGTAAGTTTTTTAAAGAAAGTTACATTTTTTTAAAAAAAACTGCATTTTAAAAAAAAAAAATTAGATGCATATATGCATATTTTTTCAAATGCATATATTCATATTTTTTATACTATAATATTTGTAAGTAGATCATAAAAAAAAACTCATTTTATTAACAATCTATAAACATAATATAATAAGTATTTTATTCGATACAAAAAAATATTAAAAACAAGAAAATGTACAAAATTTCAAAGCATTTTTATGTCTTCGTGTCAATATTTCCATATTTTTTCTTCAATTTATCATCTTCACCTCCTCAATATTCATCACAATTTCTTCCAAATCTACAAAAAAATTAAAAAAAAATTGATTGATGCAAAAACACTCACAAAAATACATATGTGATTAACATATGAATCACAGACGATTCACGTATGAATTACATATGATGTATATGTGAATTACATGTGATTTACATGTGAATCTCATGTAATATGTAATTCATATGTGAATTACATGTGATTTACATGTGAATCACATGTAATTCATATGTGAATTACATGTGAATTACATATGAATCACATGTAATTCATATATGAATTACATGTGAATTATATGTGATTTACATGTGATTTACATTATATGAATTACATGTGAATTATATGTGATTCACATGTGATTTACATGTGAATCACATGTAATTCATATGTGATTTACATGTAATTCATATGTGAATTACATGTGAATCACATGTAATTCATATGTGATTTACATGTATTTCATATGTGAATTACATATGATTTACATGTGAATCAGATGTAATCCATATGTGAATTACATATAATTCATATGTGAATTACATGTGATTTATATGTGAATCACATGATTAAAACTAGGTAATTTTGTGAATTTATATTGAAACTAGGGAAAAGCTTACTTTACAGACCTGATTTGGTGTATTCAGTTTTTAGGTTCATGATTTGCAATGTATCCAGTTTGTGGTAATACACTCATTCCAGGTGAATCTTCCGACAGTGCCCTTGAAAACACATCAGATAAAAACACTAGTTATTTCAAGTTATTCAGATTCAATCTAAAAAGAGTTAGTACTTTAACAAATCTAAGTTCTTCACAATATCTCATAGAATAAAAAATGGCTACAAAACATACCCCACAAATACAAATAATAATGAATAACAATTTGCTTCAAGGTTGACATAAAATCAACCATTCAACCTTGCCTCATGCTTCAGTGTGTAAACTTGTTGTACCACAACAACAAACATCTATACGCGTGAATTACAAATAAGATGAATAAATAAATATGTTGATAATAATATTAGTAAACCAAGTTACAATGAAACTTCATTGAGAAGGCTTATCAATTCAAGCATACACTTTTTTAAGAATAAATCTCATTAAATTATGTTTACATCAGTCACCTGATAAACCTATTAAATTACTTCCTTACATTTCAAGATACGAAACCATATACATTTTTCCACCTTTAGTTATATCATTTCAAAATATACTTTGTTAGTCTCTACAGGTGTACAAGGAGGAGGTACGAAAATTACAATATGATGCAAGGGTGGTTGAACACTAAAAGTCAAAAAGAGTTGACCAAATTTACCATTTCCGCTTTTCCACTTTATAAGATCCAGAACCAGTTTTAATAATGACAGCGGTATGTGTTCAATCTCTGAGTGAATGAGGTTAATAAACAATGATAACATCACAGATGATGCTTCAGGTATGAATTTCAAACCAAGCTCTGCATGCACAACTATTAACCTCCTTGACATGTCAAATATGCATTCTTCTCCACCACAATATTTGTGAATATCTGTATACAGTGAATACACCATGTCTAAAAGTTCTGCTTCACATACTTACTTAAATAATTTATTCATGGCGCACAAATTTAACATCAAAAATATCTATAAAATTACTATCTGACAGAATAATTGCACATATAAATAGATTATAGTGTGTAGATATTAATTGAATCTAGCAAAGACTAACTAAAGCAAATCTTACACATTAACAGTTAGCTTAAATAAACATAGCATCCAAACCTAAGTCTTCTCTATAGACGCATAGTTAACAATAATTGAAACTTGAAAACAGAGTAATCAAAATCAGAGCTCAAATCAGAACCAGAACACCAAAATGGAGGCAAATGAAATTAAATTTTAAACCTGTTTAACAGTAAGAAGCTCTCCAGAATCGAGATTCATGCCCATATACACTTGACCAAAAGCCATGCACCCAATCAATTCACCCTTACACAACCTGATAAGAGGAACTTTCTCATCATTCTCTTTTACCACACGACAGAAATGAGGAAATTCTGGAGAAAACTCTTCACTTACGAATACATGAATGGATTTTGTCGGCTAGGGTTTCGGGATTGCTGCCTTCGGGAGCACGAAAAATCAAAGATCACCGGACAAATCCTAGATCGCGGTGGTCGTTGACAGAGGTAGGGTGGGCGTTACAGGCGGAAGGAGGAGGGAGATGATCGATGGAATTAGGGAGGACATCAATGGAGTCGTTGAAGAATGGGGAGAAAGAACGAGCGATAAAAAGAGACTAGGATCTGATATGTTTATTTGGGCTAATTTCTAAATCCCCTGAATGCCCTTATGTTATATTATTAAGATACCCTCCCGTGTTTTTATTCCCATGTATTTACAAAAGTGCCATAAACAATCTTAGCTCTTAATTTTTTTAATCTGACTGTCCACTTTTAGTTCTCGGGTTCTCGTGAAATTATGAGTTCTCAAATGATCCTTCATATATATATATATATATATATATATATATATATATATATATATATATATATATATATATATATATATATATCATGTACATTTGTTTGGAAACTTTGAGTGATAATTTAGCTAGCATATGCAACTAGTTAGTTATAATCTTAAGTAAAAGACACGCCATATCCTATCCTTCCACCACAAAGTCATAGATCCTTCATGGAGTAGGAATGATGGTTTGTTCAACTTGTCTTGCACCACGCTTATTACTTGCACTTTTAATTAAGGTATGGTCCTTACTTTATATGTGTAAGTATAAATGGAGGTGTTATGAGAAAAACTAGGCTAGTTTTTATATCACTTCTTTTTCTTCCTCTTTCTCTCCCGAAAACATAGATTTTCTACCTCTCCCCCTCTTGCTTTCTTTTGAAGAACACTTGGGTATTTGGTGGTTTGATAAGTTACTCTCCTTAAGCCTAATTTGGTATTAGTTTCTTAAGGCTTAAGAATCTTATAATATAAGTGAAGACTAGCATCTATTGTGGTTTACTCTTACTTGGTGGATACATATAGAGAGCTTCTACTTTAGAGTTTTTGCCTCACTTCATCAACTTACAATATCCCATGAGAATCAAAGTCTTCAAATGTTGTAGTTATTTTTCCTTCTATGGTTGATTTAATCTTTCCATGCTTTGCAAAATGATCCTAGGTGGGTTAAAATGGTTTTAATTTTATTCATTTTAAAATCTTTCTGATGCTAAACTTGTAGTTAGTTATAGACTATTTTGAATACAACCCAACATGCTTTAGATTGTATTACTGAAATATATCTCAACTTTATATTTGAAAACCTTAAAATATTTCACATATATCTTTTATAATATAGAATATAATTACAACTACTACAGTCACTAATAAAGTTGATGATGTATCTTGTACTAAATCTAAACATTCATTAGAATGGAAGTGATATATCATAGTGTATAGTTACTTAATAATTATTTTGTCTACATTTTAGTGAAAATGAAATTAGTAATACTTTATATACAAATATGATTCACATATGTCAAATAAACTACATTATTTGCCTTCAAAAATCCATTTCTTGAAGTTGCAATATTTGTATTTTATTTATATAATAAATATAACAATGTCATAGATAAGTTTGATTCAAATCATGTTTGAGTCAAAAATGTTTGCCTATAGAACTTATTATTTAGAAAACATTGACATTTCCTTTATAATTCTGTTAAGAGATCTAGTTCTCAGAACAAAATTTAATCATTTCAGAATATGAATGTGATCATTATGAATAACGATTAAGTAAATGATTAATCATCTAATAAATTAACTGAGACATATATTTAGACATGCGAAATTCAAAACATACATTGTTCCAAAAAAAACATTGTTTTACAAATACAAGTAATTTACGTTCTAAGCATAAATAATAAATTCTAAGAGTGAAGTTTCAACTTGCTTGTGCTCAGCTATTTACTCTTCTGCTATGGATGTAAACGTTTACAAATATTAGGTTAACAAAAAGTATCAAGTACTAGAGTGTTAAATGAAAAGTATAAGTTTGTTTAATAGATACCTGAATTACTGGTTCAACCATTATTTCTCAGATAAGAGGGACAGTTCCTCTTCCAGTGTCATGTTTCTCAACAATAGAAACAAGATCCTTCTTTATGGCGATTTCTGGATCTTGGGCATATATGTATCATTTCCATAAACCATAGGCGTCTTAGAGCACACATGGTGACTTTTTCATCCTTGCATTCTTCCTGTCTTTAAACTGACTCAAACCAAATATCATTGTGTTTTAGGGATATCTGGTTAACTTAACGGAACATATGATATGCTTCTAAGTTTTTCCAATTCCTTTCAAAGGTCAGTAATAATTGTTCCTAGTATGATGTAAGAAACATCTTTAGCGTCACAATGATGCTTCCGTCGGGTATCATGTTCTGGTCTTCTGCTCAAACCAGGTTGTTCAGGAATAGGGCCTTCAAGAATATACAAAATTGACATCACTTGAGATTATCTCTCAATGTACAAACTCGTTCCTTGAATTGTATCCATCGAATTTATTATTTCAAGTACATATAAGCTAGAGAAACATGATGCATGGTAATTACATTGGATTTTGTTTTCATCTACAAAATTTTAACAAAATGCATTTACTATTTTCAATACTTAAATCTTTAATAATTAAGACCATATAAGTTTCTAAAACATTAATTATCAAAGTCTAGAATCTAAGTTGCAAAAAAATAAATGGTTAGGTATCCTTTATCCCATTCATTGAATCCAACTAGGTAGATAGCATTTATCAATTATATTCTAATATATAAGTCCTAGAGTTATGGGATCGCTAATAGTGTATGTTAATAGACATGTTTGATCTCATCTATCCCTCAGATCTCTCTTGATTGGGTGATCTTTCTCACAAAAGTTTTCCGATCAAATCATCAAGTTTGAGGAATATATGTAATCGGCCTGTAACTTGGTTATAAAAATCGCAAATACACCTCGGCCATCAAAAGATACCATTAGCGGTAAGATGACCTTTATCCCACTAGGTTATATAAATGACATGTGAGTGCTTTCAAAATGGATGGCATAGATCTGCGTTTAATAAGGGGTCTTTTAATGTTTTTATAAATTTAGTTTAAAAAAATATGATATCATGTTTATTGCATGCATGCAATAAGCCAGAGTATAATTTTATTTAAAATCACATTTTATCAATGTTCTTTAATAAAATCCATTTTTACATAAATGACACGATCAAATTCAAAATTAATATCTGGTATTAACTTTTGATGTTTGAGCGCTAAATAACATTTATAAACATTTTAATAAAACTTCTTTTATAAAATAAGGTTTGGAGTTTGATAAGTCTCTAAGATCCCAATTTTAAACTTATAAAATTTTAATAGACGAAATTTGCCGTTAGCTAGTTTTAAACAATAAAGCTAATTTTATTTTAAAACAATTTTACCATCTTATGTTCAAAGACAAATTTTATTAAAACCAAACTCATTGTGATCATTTTATGTTTAAATTATTATCTACCATTTTAAAATCCAATTTTACATACATGCGTAATATAACATAAAACAAGCATCACAAAACATAAAAACATGTTCATAAACCACCCATAAACTAATGACATTTTGTGTTCCATCATAAAACTCTCAAGTCCATTCCTAAGGGACACTAAGAGACCAAAAGTTCTTATGATGTCTTCATGCTCTCACTTTCTTCAACACATTGTAGAAAGTTAACAAAATTAATTTTATAAAATTTATGAAACTTTAATAAAATTAATTGCATGAACTTTGATCTTCAAAATGACCACCATCTTCATTCTTATTACATTTTTATAAAAATAAATTATTCTAACTAATCTATTACTTAGAAATATAAACAAAATGAAAACTATATATTTAATTATTACATACAACATGATTAAAAAATATTACAACCACTTTAACAAATCAATACAAATAACATCACAAATTGTCTATGGCTAGTTTATGCACATACATACACATACATGCATACATACAAGCACACACACAAACATATATATATATATATATATATATATATATATATATATATATATATATATATATATATATATATATATATATATATGACAAAAAAGATGCATGTAAACTTGTAATCATAAAAATACAATTATAAACATTTTAAAGTTGTCATAGAAAATATGTATGAAATTTTCTTATAAAAAGAAAACCATCCATGTTTTCCAAAAACAAATTTTATACCAAATAATCTAATAACTAACCATGCTTGCAAAAATGGCTCTGAAACCAACTGTTGAATTTTATCAAAAAATAATTTATAATAAACTACTAATTTAGCAATAGATGGATTTTAAAATGAATAAACTTAAAAGCATTTTAACACACTAATGATCATTTTGCAAAGCATGAAAATATTAAATCAACCACATAAGAAAAAAGAACTACAAGTCTACAACCTTTGAAGACTTTGCTTCTCATGGGAGATTGGAAGTTGATGAAGTAAAGAAAAAACTCCAAAATAGAAGCTATCTACATATATCTACCAAGCAAGGGTAAACCACTTAAAGAACTTATACCAAATAAGCCTTAAAGGAGAAGCGCATTAAACACCTAAATATAAACAACATTTTCGTAGAATGACGAGAGGGATAGAGCACACTTGTTCTCGATTTTAATAAGGAAGAAGAGAAGAAAGAGACTTGGAAAAACTTGTCACAAAGTCTTGTGAATCTTCTCTTTAAGTACGTGCATGCATCTAAGAAGGTTCATACCTCTTAATGAATAAAAACATGGTGAAAGGAAGATACATGATGGTGTAAGAGGTTGCTTCACAAGCAAACTCACCCATACCATGGGGGACCCATGGTAATGACCACCAAAACTCAAAGCTAGTTTGTCTTTTATTCCATATTATTTTGTAACATTATATAAATGAACTTTAACTAGTCCTAAATAATATACACAACTTATAAATTCATAACTTATGAATTATTAGTTGTTTTCTCTCTAGAAAATATTATTTCCATAAAATAATAATTTCCAACTAAATATTATTTTTTACAAAATAATAATTCCGCAATTAAGTACAAGAGTTGATTATACTTATTAATAATCAAATTACTTTAATAAATAATCAATAAGTAGTAACTTGCTATAAGTTTTTCCCCTATAGGACCATATAGCATTAGTAAATATCATTCTATAATGACTCTTGGATATATAGATCTTCCAAAATTTGGGTCCAAAACTCATGTACTCACGAGACATTTCAAATGACTAACGATTTTTCGTTTAAATGACATGTGTGCTAGATATCACGTCAAGTTGGAGTCTGCATTGTAGTTAGCTTTTGTGAAACCATTAAGTAGATTGAATATTAGCAAGAATGGAGCACTAGAGTGACATGCAATACAGGTCTTTATATTTATTTTAGTGCTTCTCTAGTTTTTTATTGTAACCTACATTTGATTATATTGTATTGTAATTTAAAAAGAAGAAAAAAGTTGGACCATAATTTCGCTAGACTTCGACATCATACCAAGTTATGTCATTTAGTAGCTAGTTATGACAACCCGAAAATTTTTGCCTTGTAAGTCCAGCCATTCAATTCAACCGAGTGTCAGACCCGTTTCTGCTATCTTTTTGCATCGTTTAGAGTCTGTTTAAGAGTTCTAAGCTCAGTACAATCAAGCTATGGGTTTAGGGATGTGTCAGCTAAAGTTATTCGCGTTGCAATCGAGCCGAACACTCCATCCAAGGCAGTGTACGGCCGTACACATGGGTGTATGGCCGCACACCCATGTTGACCATATACCCACCCCCATATGTAGAGTATCCATTCATTTCTAGTCATTTCTCACACTTCCAAGTCTAGAAAATCGATTCTCTCTCAAGTATCATCGAGTTCTTCATCCTAGATCTTCAAAAACATAAGTGATTCTTCCATCTTTGAGTTGTTATCCTTCTTAATCATCTATCATCCTTTGATTTCATCCATGAAAATCATCTTTTTGGGTAGATCTTCATCTTTCACCAAGAACACACACTTGTTCTTGGTGGTCGTGAACCCTCTTTGAGCCTCCAAATCGTAAGTATCCTTTTCATATGCTTAGTATACGTTAGATACTCTTGTTTAACACCTTAGAATCGACCATTTAGCTGGAACAAAAGGAGTGTACGGCGGTACACCCTTGCATGGCCGTACACACCTCAAAACACCCCAAAAGGGCCTCCAAAATGAGAACCTAGTTCATAATCTTGATGAGAAATAGACCCACAAGCTTCCCCATGGTTCAAACACCCTCTTGTGCATGTTTTACCATGAGTGTATGGCCGTACACTCCATGGCCGTACACCCATGGTCGTACACTCCATGGTTAGGCCGTATACACCCCTTTAGTGACACATGTGATTCTAACACTTAGTCCAAGTGTTTCCTAGTCCCTAAGGGTATTTCCTTGCATGTTAGTTGCTTTTAAACACTAGTTACATGCCTATATATGCCATGTTATGTCATTTAGGAATCGTTTGTGTCTTGGGAATTCATCCGTGGAACTTATCATCCTTACGCGCATATTCGATTGAATCACCCACATAAGGTGAGTTTATACCCCTATAATCAATCTTTTAAACTGTTTTAAATGCTTTTAAGGGGGGAGGATACAAGTTGAACACAATTATCATTGTGTAAATGTTTTGTTATAAACATCATTTTAAAGGATTGTTTATGTTTTCATGAGCGATCAAAATATTTCAAAAACTCTTTTTAAGTTATGTTACTTTACAGTTTATAAAACTCCGTTTTTAAAGTACAATCATAACTTAGTAGATAAATGAGTCTTTTCTTCAAGTCAATAACAGTTCAAAGTAAAGATACTAGTAAACTATAATAGGTATAGTTTAGGGGTTCAGTTCACCCTAGAACATAGAGAACATACTATAAAGAGAAACAGGGAGGTAGATACAATACACGATAACATAGAGAACATACTATAAAGAGAAACAAGGAGGAAGATACAATACACGATAACAGAAAGAACATACTAAATACTATAACATAAGAACAAATCATGATTAACAGCATTATACCAATGATCACTAACGCATTGTTCTAAACAAAATGTGATAATAAATGTGGTATAAAAATAACTTTAATGTGAGATTATTACACGGCTTAGCAATTCGTTTGCTGAAGTCGCGTTTTGTAACCAGAATCTCTTGCAGGGAGAGCGTATAGTATGGGTACAACCACATCACATTATGATCATAATAAAATAAACTAAATTTAAGGTAATCAGTACTTCAGTATGAAAGACAACTGAAAACTTACATCAATACAAGCGACGAACAGAACAGTCGAGTCATAGTACATTCAGTAGAAAGGGGCCTATAATGATAACTTTATGATTCCTTAGTTTATACATCATGGATATATATTAATTGGATCTGACAGGTAGTAGGATGTGTGCTTTCCGCTTCATTTCCTGTTCCTTGTTTGGTTGTGGGCTTAGAGCAGATTCACCCAACCTACTATCTATCCGATCTTAGCTACATATATATTCTGTATACACCAAGTAATCATAAGGAGTACGAGGTATGGGCCAGGTCATAGTATACTAATTCAATACACCATTTTCTAGTACAAAAACATACTTTTCAAGTAGAACATTTGGTAGACAAAACTAGAAACTTACCACTAAAAGAGTTTAATCCATTTTATTAAACCAGTATAACTTAAAGGACCTTAGGTGGTTAATTCTATAATACCTTAGTTTATACATCAGGGTTATATCTAATTAATACTCGACTCGTAGTTGGATGTGTGCTTTCCACCTTACTTCCTGTTCCTTGTTTGGTTGTGGGCTTAGGGCAGATTCACACAATTAACTATCTGTTCGATATTAGATTATATATAGCTTGTATAAACTAAGTGATTATAGAAGGAACTATTGTGGTTACCATTTTTACTAAAGAAAATAAGGGTTTTTCTTAAAGAATGTATTCATCAAATATAAAGGAACTATTACAGTTACCTCCGTGAGTACCATGTGAATACGTCAGGGTTATATACAACAATGATCAAACAAACAATGGGATGTGTGCCTTCCGCCGCATTTCATGTTCCTTGTTTGGTTGTGGGCTTAGGGTAGATACACACAATAGATTGTTTGTTTACTCTGGGTTTTATATAACTTGTATCCATTTAGTACTCATAGAAAGGATTGTAGAGTCATTTTACTTATATTTCATCAAAGCAGAAAATATAGGATTTTCTGGAGGAACAAACGAAATTTTCTAAAAGAACTTTCAACTTAATTTACATCACTAAAATACTTATGAACTCACCAGATTAAATGCTGATCTACGCTTTCAAAATAACTTGTATTCCCAGAAAACTAGTAGACAGGTATGCGCGCTGGGATACAGAAGATGGAGCATAGTAGCTTAATGTCTTGTTTTGTTATTTACTTTTGGATTCAATCTTTTATGAGTCACTACTTGTAAACACTTTAATATTAATACAATGGTTGTTTATTACTTTGATTACTATGATGCATGTCTTGTGATACTAAACATGACGTCCTCCGCCCCCAAACGTTTCCGCCGTTCCGGTTCGGGGGTGTGACAGATTGGTATCAGAGCATTGTTTATAGTGAACTAAGTATATCAACCGATAAAAGATATACAACTATAAATACAATGGGGGCCTAAGTGCTCTGAATAATAATATATTTTAAGAATATAACAATACTTTATAAAAGTATACATACGTGCTTCTACATATATACATACTAGAACAAGTATCACAAGAAGAACAGAACATAAGTATTTAAATTTTGAACACTGCGGTCAAACCTGGACAGTTATGTAATCATATATGGAATCAATATAGCCTGATCAACTATATTCATTTGAGATGTGACCGACATGTGTTTGGGAGTGATGTGGTGTTGTAACAGTCTTAAAACTTACCTAACACTATTCAAGGGATTTCTAGATCAGTACACAAAGTTAGAATACTATGGGAGTATTTTATGATACTACAAAACATCAACAAGTTTAAAACATACCAAGTACATTATAATAAAATACTATAGGAGTATTTTAGGCACTATAAATAACTTATGTGAGAACCTAAAGACCCTTCTGGTAGGTCTATGATTCTGGAGTGTATACTTCTAAGGTTTTATATAATTGAGGTTTTATAGACTTAGAATTTGTGATCTATGCTTCACTACCTGTTCCTTGTTTGGTTGTGGTTTTGGAGTGGGATCACTTATTCGAAGGTCTATTTAATCTTGAATTACATACAACTTGTATATATTGCGCAATTATAGGAGGACCAGGTAAGGATCACCCCATAAAGTTACAGTAAATCTCATAGATTCTTTAGACACTTCCATTCTCGTACGACAAACCCGGATAGATGTAACCACTTCCTCATAGCGGTCAACAGAAGAGTCAAGGAGGAACAAGAGCAAGTTCATGAGAAGTTTCCAGTAAGTGATCAGCCAGAGAAACTAAAAATGTCTTATGCGTCACACTAATAAATAATAACCTTAATTGACTTTGTGAGTTAGTGAATACACTACTCACACTATGTGTTAAGATTATTACTTTTCTTGCAGCCAGTAACAGATATTCAGTTCACAGAAATTCATTCGAGGATAACCACTTCTGATTCATGAAGTTTATTTTATATATAGACTTCCATTATGAATTGTTTTCCAGAACCCTATGAAAGTCAGAACTAGATACATTCAGAACTAGGATAGCTTAGTCTTTCAGCTTTCGGCTTATATCCACTGCTATAGACTTATTTCCATCTCATCTTTGTATTCTTTTTAGCAAAGATGCCTCCTCGTAGATCAATCAGGTGCACTACTCCGATAACTCCAGTTGAAACTCCACCACCTCCTCCTCAGTTCGACCCTGCTGCTCTCCAAGCAGCAATATCAGCCGCAGTGGCAGCTGCTCTAGCGATCATCAGCGAAAGTGGTACCAGTGGAACTGGTAGCGATACCCACTTAACAAACCCCGGAGTTACTCACGGACACCCAAGGGAATGTTCGTACAAGGACTTCATGAACTGCAAACCCAAAACCTTTAATGGAATTGGGGGAGTCATTGCTCTGACGCGATGGTTCGAGAAAACAGATTCGGTCTTCGCAATCTGTTCGTGCTCAGAATGGAGCAAAGTTAAGTTTGCTGCCTGCACTTTCTCCGACAGAGCCCTGACATGGTGGAATAGTCATGTTAAGTCACTGACCCTATCGGTGGCTAACTCCATAGGTTGGGAAAACCTAAAGGAGTTGATGTTGGAAGAATACTGCCCTAGGGGCGAAGTTCAAAAGTTGGAACAAGAGCTATGGGAGCATACCATGGTCGGCTCGTACATAGTGACCTACACTGACAGGTTTAGCGACCTGACAGCACTGTGTCCAGGGATGGTTAACACGGAGAGTAAGAAGATAGAAAGGTACATCTGGGGTTTATCTACCCTGATTCAAGGAGATGTGCTGTCTTCTAACCCAACTACGTTCGATAGTGCCAAACGCCTGGCCCAGCGACTCATTGACCACGGAGTCCGCCATGGCGTGGTGGTCCCTGTTCCCGAGCCATCAAAGGGAGGGGACTATAAACGAAAATCGGGGAAAAAGAGGAAAGAGCAAACAACCCAGGAAACCCCGCAGGAGCAACAAAAGGGTTCTATATACGCCGCCACAACACCTGCTACTCCAGCACTTGCCAGTCGGTATGCTGGAACTCTCCCGAAGTGTGATGGGTGTAACTACCACCACACCGGAGTATGTCGGGAAATGCAGTGCCTGAACTGCCACAGAAAGGGACATACAGTCCGTTTCTGCAGGGCACCGGCTCAACCGATCTCCCAAGTCCCCGGTGTTGAAGAAAACCAAGCCTGCTATGGCTGTGGTGAGATTGGACACTACAGGAGGGACTGCCCGATAACAAAGAACTCAGGAGCGGATGGACGAATTCTGATGATCACCGCAGGAGAATCTACCCCGGAGTCGCCAGAGAACAACGGTACGTTTTCAAAATAAACTAATTACTTTAAAAATTAATTTATATTTATATAAGATTAAAACTTGGGGAAAACATTTAAAAGTAATTATTATAACTCACTTATCGGACCAAGTCACAGTATTCAAGAGAACTAAAAGATCCGTTCATAGAAGCTATGATGGCTTAGTATGTACATCAGGGTTGTGCATAGCTAAGATTTTGCAGACTTAGGGTGAGTGATTCCACCTTAATTCTTGTTCCTTGTTTGGTTGTGGATTTGGGGCAGAGTTACTCAGTCGACTGTCTTATTCATCTTAATTATTCATAACTTGGATATGCCAGGCGATCATAGTGGTACCGAAGAGGATCGTAGTATAAAGTATCGACACTAGTTATCAAAGCACTTTCACTGTATGTACTCGCTTATCGCGGTACGATACGTGACAGTGTTAACATCAAGGAGAAAACAGAAAGCACTAGAAAGTATACACAGGGTACATTGTCGAGCACACTAGGGATACATCATCGTATAACAGACGTTTCTTTCAAATCGGCCAAACTTTTGTTCAGTAAAGAGTCCGTTGCTATCATTCGTCATGAGTTGGCGTGGTCTTCACCATACTAAGTTCATATGTTTCTATCGCCTTAACCGTCAAATTCGCGAAACTTTCGTCATTTCGTAACGACAGTCCGACCCAGACCTCGGAATCGTCTACCTCGTATTCTAAACCCTGAAGTACTCGTGCGAAGAGTACTTTGCCCTCCGAAACCTTGCCGACGTATGTTCAGCAAACCTTCCCGAAATACCACTCATTCAGCAGACCAAGTTCAAGCGCAGAGGCTAAGGACAAATACAGCCCACCTATCACTAATAAGTGTATATGCGAGAGTGGTATATAATTATGATTATGCAGATTTAGTATGTGTGTTTCCACCTTATCTCATGTTCCTTGTTTGGTTGTGGACCTGGGGCAGATGTGATAACTCAAAATAAAAATATATAATATATAATCAGATTATATTAATATAAAATAATGATTAGTTTAAAGTTAATGAGTTAATTAGAGGCAAATTATTAAGATTAATGTCAAAAAAACCATCACCTTCATTGGGGCATTAAATACGAGCAAATGAGAGGTCTTCATCGGTTATACTCTTAGGCATTATAAGTAGCACGGAAAATCAACTAGAAACCCCACAGAAATTTCTGAGATCGGTTGAGAATCAAAGGAGAAGTAGAGATTGGGAGTTCTTGAAAAGTTTTCGGAGTTTTCTTGAAATCAAGGTATGACCACTCGATTTTGAGTTTGATATAGTTGCTTACCTAGGTTTATATACATGTTAAACGTATTTTGGTTCAACCTACGGTCTCAATTTCGTCCAACTAAAAACAATTTGACAAGGAATTTTAAGGAACGGTTTTTTATAATTTGTCTAATCCACTCCGTTATGGAGTATGATTTTGAAAATTGCTTATGGATAGTTGTTAGTATGAAGTGGAGATAATTGATGGCAGTTTTAGTTAAGCATTTAAAGTAATTTTAGAAGCTTCATCGTTTTAAAAAAAATGGCTACAAATGGTTAATTTTCGGGTTAAGAAGATGAGAATTCGGATCAACAACTTTTAAACCAAAGTATAAGTGGGCCTCTGTTTCCTATTTTCTTTGTTTTCTTTTTCTTTTTCACAACGGCAGTTTCAAACGTGTTCTTTTACTTTTAATTGAAATGATATTTACATAGGTGGTCCTTACATTTTAAATGATTTGCTAAACTTAACCCTAAGCCATATAAAACAAACCAACCTAATTGTTGAAAGATTTGAGTTCATGATATTGCAACTTTAGTCCTCGGAGTTTTTATAACATGCTATTTCGTTAGAAATTACATTCTGCAATTTCACACTTTTATATTTTCTTTATTTGGGAAAAGATTTTTACAAATTTGTAAGGGTTAAACCTTGTTATTATAGCAAGTAAATTATAGGTGACATCATACATTAATATATACAATTTATGCAATGTTGGCACCGACGATATATATATTTGGGATAAAATGTCGTAAATATGTTAAAAAAATAATTATTTGCTTGGCGAATGAGACATATGGGTAGTTGAACCAAAATAATCACATAGGATGCTTTCCTAGGATTACAACCTTAGAAAATTTGTTGGTGGAATATAGGGTGCAGGTTAGCAACAAAGCTTCGGTTAGGACTTATCGGTTGCAAGGTGAGTTTTTTTCGTGTTCTGTGGTTGCTCGCACATAAATGTTTGTCATGCGATTTATATGCGGTTTTCAATTATTTATTAACAATATATTTTATGATAAGTATGGTTGCGTAAAAATGTTATTTTGGATTTGTTATCTACTGGGTGTGTTTTTGGATGACATGTTTAGCGGGAACGGGTGGGTGTTTATTCGCCGTGAGCATGACGGATGTGTGTGATCGGCGGGGATAGGAATTGAGAGTCATACTCATTTCCTTGGATATTTAAAATACTTGAGTACAATGGATGATAAATTGTCTCAAAGAGAAGGGAAATGAATCTTTGGTTCTTTCTCTGGATAATTAATCGTTCCCCTAAATTATGTCGTCGGGTGATATGTTTTGTTATGATTTATTGAACATATATGATAAAACTATTTTTTTTAAGTGATGGACATGTATGTGCAACACGAACTCACTAGGTCATAGGCTTACCCATTTAGAAACTTTAAATGTGCGCAACCCAGAAAACTATTTAGCAAGTGGCAGTAAGAAGGCAAGGAGAAGGATTTTACAACAAGACGATAAAGGAGTTCCGCAAAGACGTAACACCCGAAGTTCTTCAATTGAAGATTTTATTTTATTTTATTTTGCTTCCGCTATAGTTTAGTCTATACGTAAGTTTAGAATTGATCATGGGAGATGTTGGAACGATTATTTGTCATTTAATCGATAGTTGAAAATCGGGGTGTTACAGCAGAGTCGCGCATCCGACCATCTTACTAATCTTAATTATATACGACTTGTATACACGAGGTAATGATAGATGGACCAGGTATGAATCCTATCATGGACAGTAGGGAAAAGTTTCCCAGGTCTACGAATGGGTATTCTGCCAATCAGAGGAGCACAACCCAAGTAGTACTGCTAAGAAAGCTAATTTCGGGACGAAATTCCATCTAACGGGGGGATGATGTGACAACCCGAAAATTTTTGCCTTGTAAGTCCAGCCATTCAATTCAACCGAGTGTCAGACCCGTTTCTGCTATCTTTTAGCATCATTTAGAGTCTGTTTAAGAGTTCTAAGCTCAGTACAATCAAGCTATGGGTTTAGGGATGTGTTAGCAAAAGTTCTTCGCGTTGCAATCGGGCCGAACACTCCATCCAAGGGAGTGTACGGCCGTACACATGGGTGTACGGCCGTACACCCATGTTGACCGTACACCCACCCCCATATGTAGAGTATCCCTTCATTTCTAGTCATTTCTCACACCTCCAAGTCTAGAAAATCGATTTTCTCTCAAGTATCATCGAGTTCTTCATCCTAGATCTTCAAAAACGTAAGTGATTCTTCCATCTTTGAGTTGTTATCCTTCTTAATCATCTATCATCCTTTGATTTCATCCATGAAAATCATCTTTTTGGGTAGATCTTCAAGATCTTCATCTTTCACCAAGAACACCAAGAACACACACTTCTTCTTGGTGGCCGTGAACCCTCTTTGAGCCTCCAAATCGTAAGTATCCTTTCCATATGCTTAGTATACGTTAGATACTCTTGTTTAACACCTTAGAATCGACCATTTAGCTGGAACAAAAGGAGTGTACGGCGGTACACCCTTGCATGGCCGTACACACCCCAAAACACCCCAAAAGGGCCTCCAAAATGAGAACCTAGTTCATAATCTTGATGAGCAATAGACCCACAAGCTTCCCCATGGTTCAAACACCCTCTTGTGCATGTTTTACCATGAGTGTACGGCCGTACACTCCATGGCCATACACCCATGGCCGTACACTCCATGGTTAGGCCGTATACACCCCTTTAGTGAATCACATGTGATTCTAACACTTAATCCAAGTGTTTCCTAGTCCCTAAGGGTATTTCCTTGCATGTTAGTTGCTTTTAAACACTAATTACATGCCTATATATGCCATGTTATGTCATTTAGGACTCGTTTGTGTCTCGGTAATTCATTCGTGGAACTTCTCATCCTTACGCACATATTCGATTGAATCACCCACATAAGGTGAGTTCATACCCCTTTAATCAATCTTTTAAACTGTTTTAAATGCTTTTAAGGGAGGGGGATACAAGTTGAACACAATTATCATTGTGTAAATGTTTTGTTATAAACATCATTTTAAAGTATTGTTTATGTTTTCATGAGCGATCAAAACATTTCAAAAACTCTTTTTAAGTTATGTTACTTTATAGTTTATAAAACTCCGTTTTTAAAGTACAATCATAACTTAGTAGATAAATGAGTCTTTTCTTCAAGTCAATAACAGTTCAAAGTAAAGATACTAGTAAACTATAATAGGTATAGTTTAGGGGTTCAATTCACACTAGAACATAGAGAACATACTATAAAGAGAAACATGGAGGTAGATACAATACACGATAACATAGAGAACATACTATAAAGAGAAACAAGGAGGAAGATACAATACACGATAACAGAAAGAACATACTAAATACTATAACAGAAGAACAAATCATGATTAACAGCATTATACCAATGATCACTAACGCATTGTTCTAAACAAAAGGTGATAATAAATGTGGTATACAAGATAACTTTAATGTGAGATTATTACATGGCTTAGCAATTCGTTTGCTGAAGTCGCGTTTTGTAACACGAATCTCTTGCAGGGAGAGCGTATATTATGGGTACAACCACATCACATTATGACCATAATAAAACAAACTAAATTTAAGGTAGTTAGTACTTCAGTATGAAAGACAACTGAAAACTTACATCAATACAAGCGACAAACAGAACAGTCGAGTCATAGTACATTCAGTAGAAAGGGGCCTATAATGCTAACTTTATGATTCCTTAGTTTATACATCAGGGATATATATTAATCGGATCTGGCAGGTAGTAGGATGTGTGCTTTCCGCTTCATTTCCTGTTCCTTGTTTGGTTGTGGGCTTAGAGCAGATTCACCTAACCTACTATCTATCCGATCTTAGCTACATATATATTCCGTATACACCAAGTAATCATAAGGAGTACCAGGTATGGGCCAGGTCATAGTATACTAATTCAATACACCATTTTCTAGTACAAAAGCATACTTTTCAAGTAGAACATTTGGTAGACAAAACTAGAAACTTACCAGTAAAAGGGTTTAATCCATTTTATTAAACCAGTATAACTTAAAGGACCTTAGGTGGTTAATTCTATAATACCTTAGTTTATATATCAGGGTTATATCTAATTAATATCTGACAGGTAGTTGGATATGTGCTTTCCGCCTTACTTCCTGTTCCTTGTTTGGTTGTGGGCTTAGGGCAGATTCACACAATTAACTATCTGTTCGATATTAGATTATATATAGCTTGTATAAACTAAGTGATTATAGAAGGAACTATTGTGGTTACCATTTTTACTGAAGAAAATAAGGGTTTTTCTTAAAGAATGTATTCATCAAATATAAAGGAACTATTACAGTTAACTCTGTGAGTACCAAGTGAATACGTCTGGGTTATATACAACGATGATCAAACAAACAATGGGATGTGTGCCTTCTGCCTCATTTCTTGTTCCTTGTTTGATTGTGGGCTTAGGGTAGATACACACAATCGATTGTTTGTTTACTCTGGGTTTTATATAACTTGTATCCATTTAGTACTCATAGAAAGGATTGTAGAGTCATTTTACTTATCTTTCATCAAAGCAGGAAATATAGGATTTTCTGGAGGAACAGGCGAACTTTTCTAAAAGAACTTTCAACTTAATTTACATCACTAAAATACTTATGAACTCACCAGCTTAAATGTTGATCTACACTTTCAAAATAACTTGTATTCTCAGGAAACTAGTAGACAGGTACGCGCGTTGGGATACAGAAGATGGAGCATAGTAGCTTCATGTCTTATTTTGTTATTTACTTTTGGATTCAATCTTTTGTGAGTCACTACTTGTAAACACTTTAATATTAATACAATGGTTGTTTATTACTTTTATTACTATGATGCATGTCTTGTGATACTAAACATGACGTCCTCCGCCCCCGAACGTTTCCGTCGTTCCGGTTCGGGGGTGTGACACTAGTTCCCATGGTTAAAGGTTAGGGTATTACAATTGGAAATAGTTGTGTGTTTTTAAGTTGAAAAAGTCTTATTTGGGGTAAAACATATTATGAAAAATCTTACAAAATTAACTTATATAACTCACAATAAAACACTAATGTTTGTTGTTATCGAGGAATTTGGCAGGACGTCATCCGTGAATAATGCCAATCTAAAAGGGTGTTTGGGATTTCATTTTGATCCCCAAAAGGACTTATTGACTTATTGTGGTAGGAAAATGTGTTTCAAAAAAAAAGTGTTTTGATTATTTTTGTGGTGGGAAAAAGTCAATAAATCAATAATTTGGTTTTTAAAAAGTGTTTGTCTTAGCTTAATAATATTTTAAGGTAATACTGACTTTTACAATTCAGAAATTCATAAGGAGATTAAAAAGTTACAAATTCTAACTTCTTAAAACTCACTTTTTTTAACTTGTTGACTTTTCAAAAAGCCAATAAGTCAATAAGTTGTTTTGATAGAAATCCGAAACCCCCTCTCTAAGCTTTTGGCAACCAACTATTGCAGTCTAGTTATATAGTATGTTGAACATTTTTGCTTTAGACTCTACTCCACAAATCACATTCGAAATTCTTCAAACAAGAGTTCTCCAAGCTTTTAAGTATTAAACAACTCATTTAAATGACCAAAAGAAAAAGAAATCACAAAATCTTGTTGAGAGTTGTGTTTAACACAATGTCCTTAAAACAAATTCGTTTGTAATCGAAAAGAGTGTTAAGAAGCATGAAGTCTATCTAATAGGGGTTGTATTTGGACAACCAACAAACGTAACTTGCAAAAATGTTTCTAGTTATGTCCAACCAGTGTTGCATTCATGCCCCACGAGACGCGTGATTGCACACAAGTTCAGTGAACTGAAGTCATTTATGTTTCTATTTGCACTCTATTGCACGCATAAGAAAAAAAGTCTTGATTTTAAAAGTGTTACAAGGCTTATAGTTCTTTGTCTTATAAATCCAATTCTTTTTCCTTCTCATATTTGTGTGGGATGACTAAAAATTCACTTAACCTTTTTTCTCACTTTGTCTTGCAACCTCACTTTAAGGATTAATTTATCATTCATATTAATTTTGGTTTGGGCATATAATATAACAAAACGAAGGTATCACGAAGGAGAACACAAATATATAACCATTTATCCATTTAATGATGTTTATCGTTCGAAATTTATGTTCAAACAGGAAAAAAACCATTATATTGGTTAAACCAAATTTTCCTAACAAACTTTACACATCATCATTTCCAGCTACTTGTTCCGATTTTTTATGGTATGACTTTATTCAAAGTCCTAACACTACTTATTACCGTTGTGTTTGAAAGTACTCATTACCAACTTTGTACGCACGATTTGAGACCATATTTAAAAGTCTCTAATATTTTGAACAAATCACTATCGGTAAATGTAATCTTTGGTTGTAGGGTCCCGATAACTAGAAATACGTGTTAAATCTTATTCTCGTAATTTTTACTATTCTACATTTAAATAAATTTGTAATTTTATAATTGTTTTTTCAAAAATGTTATATACTTGAGCTATTTTTAATTATATGAATAAAAATATTATGTTTATCTTTATAAATTTTAATTTTGTGCGTTCAAAATTTTATAAAGCTTCTATAAAGTTGTCGTGAAAACATCCGCTCCAAGACGCTCCAATAATATAGATTTAGGGTGTGTTCGGCAAATTTAGCTGGTAGCGGGTAGCTTGTAGTGAGTAGTGGGTAGCTTGTAGCTTGTAGCGTTTTGTTAAACGCTACATGGAGAAACATTTGAATTTGGAGCGTTTTGTTTAAACTAAACGCTAGAAGCTTGTAGTGCCAAACAAGGCTTTCTGTTCAAAATGGAGCGTTTTGTCAAACGCTAGAAGCTAGAAGCTCTCAAACGCTCCGTGCCGAATACACCCTTAGAAAGAGGGTTATCACTCAACATAGGATAAAAACTTTTTAGAATCTCTTCAATATATTTTTTATATTTTATATTTTATTTTTATTTTTTGTATATTTACCTTGCTATCTTTGGTTGAACAAAATCTTTCTAATTTTACCAAAGGGCTTCTAGCCCAGCGGTATCCGATGGATTTAAAATGTAGTTTAGAAGTATATTAGATTTGCGGTTTCAAAAAAAAACTTTCTAATTTTATACTTTTGGTTCAGAGTTTAAACTTTGTTACAAATTGACAAAATTGCAAGAATGGTCCCTGTGGTTAGGTCGAAATTGCCACTTTGGGCCAAAAGGGTTTGGACTAGCACTCATGGTCCAAAGGTTTTTATTTTATTGTCACTTTGGTCCAATTTACTTTAAATTTTTTATAATGACAATTTTACCATTGGTTTTTGTTTTTTTATTTATTTAAATACTTTTATATTTAAAAGAAAATAAAAAAGAAAATCTCTCTCTCTCTCTCTCTCTCTCTCTCTCTCTCTCCCATCGTCTTTCAATGGCACCACCGCCTCCCCAACACTGCCATCACCATCACTACCTGTTGAAACCATAAGTCAGAAAACTCTGCCTCAAAGGTTGCTATCATTCAGGCCACCCAGTTCCCCCAACAAAACTTTGCTTTCAATCCTCACCCTCGTCTTGTTCAGGCACCATGAGTCCACATTCAATTGAAGCAAAATATCCAAAATCAAAATGAAAAATCGTTGCACATGTTCTTTAATTAATCTGAAACCCAATCGTTGCACAGGTTTGTCATTGGAGAAGGAGATTGACAAAGTCGTTGCCGCCACCACTACAAACCCTAGCTTCGATCTATGTGTCGCCGCCTGAAACTTTAAGGTTAGTTTTTTGTTGCGGGAGCTTTGATCTGAAATCCCAATGGAGGAATAGCTCCGATTGACAGTCCCAGTTTTTACAAAATAAATTAGGGATTTCACAACTTCGGCATTGTCAATCAGTGGTTTGTTATCGTTGAGGAGAGATAGATTAAGTAGCAATGTAACGACGTGCTCTTGAGTCCAAGGATCGGCGTGTTCTTGTAACGACATGCCCTAAGCGAACTTCAACCGTGGTACCGGAGGCGGTGGTCGTTGATTGCGTTTGGTGGTTGATTGTGGTCTATAGACCATATGTTGAAGATTTATCGTGGTACTGGAGGGTGTCGTTGGGGTGGGTTTTCCGGTGACAGTGAAAATCGAGCCACAAATGGAGAAGATGAACTGAGAAGGGGGTGGTGCTGTAAACCGATCATGACTGTGATGAAGAACACAAACATATATGAAAACAGATGGAGAAGACGAACATATCTGAAAACAGATGGATAAGACTAACCCTAGATATGATTTCTCATTCTCTTTTCTCCATCTCCATTGACAACCGACGAGTTCAACAATTTTTTCAGGGTGTTTTTTTGTTTTTGGTGTTTTTTTTGTTCATCTGGAAAATTTTCAGGAAGAAGAAGGGGTATTTGGAGAGAGAGAGAGAGAAGAGAGAGAGAGAGAGATTTTCTTTTTAATTATAAAAGTATTTAAATAAATAAATAAAACTGAAAAATAAAATCCAAGGGTAAAACTGTCATTACAAAGAAAATTAAAGTAAATTGGACAAAAGTGGCAACAAAATGGAAACTTTTGAACTATTGGTGCTAGTCCAAACCTGTTTGGCCCAAAGTGACAATTTTGACTGGCCCAAAGTGGCAATTTTGGACATACCACAGAGACCAATCTTACAATTTTGTCTTACAAATTTGGTCCAAACATTAAATTTTATTAAAAATTCATCTCCAATTTAGTTTAATTTACAAATTTGTTTTTCTACAACTTTTATTGATTATTTTACAATTTTACAATTTTTTTAGTTTAATTTATAAATTTATTTTTCTACAACTTTTCTAATATACATGCTTTTAAACAAAAGTATTTAGTAAATGTTTTTAAAAACAATAAAAAAATTTACGTTTTTACTTGAAGTTTCTAAGCGTTTTTTTTTATAATTTTATTAATACAATGTTTTAAACTTGTTTCATAATTTTTTGTATTTTTTATATTTCATACGACTTATCTTTCACGAAAGTATTTTTAATTGCTAAAAAAAATATAAAAACTTTATAAACATTCTATGAAGGTTTTTTAAATGTTGCAAAAAAATTTTAAAAATGGTTGTATGAAAGTTACAAAAACAGTGCAAAATTTTCAAAGGGTTGTATGGTAATAAAATATCTATAAAAAATTAAGAAAAAAAATCTTCAAAAGGTTGTAAAAAGTTTTAAAAAAATCTTTAAAATGTAGAAAAATAAGTTTGTAAATCAAACTAAATTTTTGATGAATTGGTAATAAAATTTAATGTTTGAATTAAATTTATTATAAAATTTAAAATCTAGACCAAAAATATTAAATTGAAAAGATGAATGAATGTTTAATATGAAATTGTAGGTAATAAAAAAAATATTAATTAATTATCTTTTAAAAAATAAAATACTGATAACTCAAATATATTTTAAAAAGTTTATTTATAAAATTGAGTGATAACCAATTATCAGTTTATAATCATACCCTTCTTGGAGACAAGATATAAACAGTTATTGGAATTGTCTTTTTGGATGTTTTCTAAGCATTCCAAAATAATTAATCATCAATATTTCGATTCATGAATCATGATTGAATAGTTTTACATTTGTTTTTTTCTGATAAGTGGTTCATTATTCTTGAATAATCGAATGCTTCATGCACAACTTTATTTAATAAGTAAATGTTGAAGATAGATAATTATTAGAGAAAAATGACCACAAATAGGCATATTTTCCAAAAAAAAAAATATTATAAAATACCCAAAAATATGAATAATACCCAACATAGTCACGAGTTTCGTTGGACATTAGTTGCGAAAATCATGGTGGCTTGTAAAATTTTTTGAACCAAACCGATATCGTTTTACAAACGTTGACTACAAAAACGCTTGTTTTGACTGCAAAATTCTTTTTGGGTCGTAGAAAATTCATAGGGCTAAGGCCCGATTTGGTTTCAAGCATATATAAACCAAATTTTTTCCACATTTTAATTTAACTTTTTCACAAGCATATACAGTTTTTCTCTGAAAACATTGGATGGAAACAATGAGGATCTACCCAAATCAGTTAATTATTTATCCATGTCTGCGTACATTAGGTTTATCGCCCGAAAATTAAAACTCATTGGAATTGGTGGTATATTTATGCAGGTCGTCAACGGTTTTAACATGTCTATATTGTACACATATATTTTTGAGGACTATACCTATGAAAACATAGATTTTTCCAGGTCTATACCTTCAAAAATATAAATTTTTGCAGGTCTTGAACTACAAAAATCTATATTTTCGAAGGTATTAACCTACAAAAATCTATGTATTTTTTTTTTTTAATTTTGTCATATAAATGGTCTATGAATACAAAAGTCAATGTAAGAAAAGTTAGAGATATTGTACATCACTTGACAGGTAGATGGTTGGACTTATTTATTGGGGTTTTATTCATAATTTTGGTTTAAAAAACGATAAATATGGCAACGAAAACATTTTAACTTTAAATAACGTAAAATTATTTTAGACCAACCAATGATCATTTTACATGAAAATGAAAGAATAAATCATACCATAGAACGATTAATAAATCACAATATTTGTAGACTTTAAATTCTTTTAGGAGGTAGGAAGTTGGTGGAGATGGCCAGAACATAAAATATAGTTTCTCTAGAGGTATCTACCAACAAGTAATAAAGACTTTTGGATGCTAGTGCATAACTTGCAATATGAAACTCTTAAGCTTTTAAGAACAAATCACAAAGTGTCTTAAAAGAGAGTTCAAGTGCCAAGCTTCTTCCTTTAGTCTTAACACCTTAATAGAGAAAGAGAAACAAAAATATTATCTACGGTTTTGGCCAGAGGGAAAGAAGAGGAGTGAAAGCTTTTAAGCATTTTATTCCAAGTCATCACATTTTGTGTCTAAACACTTTAAGACACATGCTTAATGATTTAATCAAACCAGGCTTCTAAAGTATGTCATGCTTAATAAAATAAGCAAAAAGGAAAAACCTTGTCCCCCATGCTACCATGGTTTTGATGACCGAAAATAGGTTGAAGAAAAGTCTCACATTTCTTCTTACTTCTATATGGAATGTACAATTTTAATACCATGACTATTTATGTCCAAAAAGATGTACATTACATTATAAATCATAACTTATGCTATTATTTTGACACTAACATTGAAAATTATTATTTTCACAAAATATTAATTTCCAATTAAAATTGCAAGATTTATTAATATTTTTCAAGAATAAATTCTTATAAATAACCAAGTTGTGTCTGTTTATTATTGGTGTGATCCCATATTATCATATGCTATTGATAATATCTTTCAAAAATGAGTCTTAAACATAGAGATTCATCAATCTCTCACTTGCATTAGATTTATTATAGATTGATATAGATAGTGATGAACGTATAACAACATTTCACCACCCCCTAACAACACATGAAGAGGTGCTATTCAATAACATCCAACCCCCAAAAAGCTCACATCTTCAATTGATGTATCCCTGAGCATAGAGATCCTTCAATCTCATCTATTGTTCAAATTGTAGTAAGATGCCTTAGATGTGTAACTCTTACCACATAAGAGGGAAACATTCTCATCGTGACTACAAATGCCTCGTTTGTAGTTCATATTATACCTAATAATGGCCTTTATAATTTTCTGACCAAAGAATAACATTTAGACATATCAAAGCATACTATTCCCTACACTCAAGTCCCAAATATGTATCTCATATCTAATGATGCAAAGATATTATCTTTATCAACTATCACTCGTCACAACAATCCATGAACTAATCTTGAACATGGGTCATGTCCAATACTTGTTCTGTAAAAAAATACCTATGAACTTGGTTGCAACGCTTTGCCACTTTCATCCTATAAAAGTCAACCAATCGATTCATATTAGTTTTACTTCATGATAATATTATGGATTAAAACAAGTATTAATTAAAATATCATATTCCAATATATCAAAAGAATATGATAATATTATTATAAAGTTTTAATATCCAAATATTAAATCCAAATCAAATCCCATTACTAGAATAATGAAGTCCTGTTGCTCAAGTGCGACCCTCGTGCTAAGCTTATGGAAGAGCTTCGTGAATGGTTCCAACTAAATTCTGACCTATGTAAATTTTGTGAATACAATCATCTCCTTATTTAACTGTATTTTGAATATAGTTAAATCTCCAGAGTAAATTATTGGTGTACAGATGTGACTTAGGGTCCTTCTCTTGTATAAGTTCACCCTCATTGTCATAAAATGTTTCTAGCGGATCCTGAACGCAAAGATTCATCCTAGTTTTTCAATGAACTCCTTCATCCAATCATATTCTATGTAGTTTCTAAAGAAACAATGTATTGTTATACTATAGTTGATTGTGTAACCATACTTTGAAGCCTATTCCAACAAAGTGCTTCTTCATTCATAATTGTAAGTCCCTAATCTGCTTGTGTATCAATCAGATCCGTTTGATGGTGCGGAATCCCAATCAAACGGATGATGTCAGATCAAATAGAAGAGAATGAGAAGAAGAATAATATGAATCTCAATGTATTAATGAATAGAATGATGATCCTTTACATGAGATTCACACACACTAACACACACTTGTTCTTCTCTCTCTCTAGAACACCTTCAAATGCACACACTTAAGCTCCTCTAGTCTATGTGTTCATCAATCTATTCCTCACCCCTTACACCTATATTTATATATAAGAAACATGGGCTTGGTGAACATGGGCCGTGAATGGGTTTACGGTCGTAAAAGGGTTTACGACCGTAAACACCCATTGGGCCGTAAACAGGTTTTGACGGTCGTAAACCTGTTTACGGCCGTAAACACCCACCTGGCCGTAAACTCATAAAATATTACATAAAAATAGATTTTCCTAGAAAAGAAAAGTATAAACCATATTTTGACCCAACAATCTCCCCCTTGGTTTATAGCTTTCTTTTCTTTTCTTAAATGACCCAACAAGCTCCCCCTAAAAAGTAGCTGGCTTTCTTGATAATCTTCATTGGGAGCTTTGGCTTCAGCTTTAATCTTCGAATTCTTCACAGCTTCAAGATGAACATGATGAATCTTCAATAATTGACTTCATCTTGAGCAGTTGGGCATTTCTTCAGAATTTGGCATTGAACGCACATTGGGTGAGGAGGCTTGACGTACTGATTCTTGAAAGATAGCGCTTTCAGCTTGAGAATCTTCAGAGAGAACATCAGAGAGAACTAATCTTCTGGATCACTTCAGCAGGTACAAGATAGCAGCAGACTGATTGAGGAGGCTTCAATGCAATCCGTCACATAATCTTCAGTTGCAGCTTCACCTTGCTTCTGGGGTTGAAGGATTGAATGTCGAAAGAATAATCTTCATTTCTTGCTCCTTCGAATGAGAATTCTTTGATGATCACGGATGAAGCCTTGGCTCAGAAATCTTCGACACAAACTTCCATGAGTTTCATTTTCACCTGAATTCACTATTCAAGACAAAACAAAACTAAAAGAAAAATTTAGCACACAATATTTTTGGATTTTTCATTTTCTGATTTTTGTTTGGTTTTTTTTTTAAAATTTTTAATTCTCCCCTAATATTTAAATTAGAAGAAAACTATGAACAAATTTAACAAAAATAAAATGATATCTAACTTTAAGAGTGATTTGGGATCAAAGTTTTTAGACAGCCTTTATCTGTTTATCAGTACCTCTCCCTTCATGAATAGATCTGGTCAATCGCCGGTATTGTGGTCCACTTAAACACGAGAGATTGTGACAAAATTAGGACATACTATAAGTTATAAGACAAAGTGATCCTAAGTTCTTAGATACTATTTCTTAAGGACCATTCAGCTGACGACGACCAGGGATATTGTTGTCCACCTAAATTGAGCAGCGAGATCTATAGACAATCTGTAAGTGTTCAATTTTTTAATTGTACTAGAACATGGTTCCCGCTTCCTGATATGCTCCAGTAATCAAGGACTTCCAGAATACTCCTTACATCGGGTGAGCAGATAATTATTGAGAGAGAAGATAGATTTAGAATGCATATGATATACACCCAGGTCGAATCTCTTCCAATCACGTAGAGGGTGAAACATATGACTAACTGAAGTTTTAGAGGGATTGAGAAGTAGAATGTTGCATATACTGTGTACCAGGTCGGATTGTGAGTCACGCAAAGGAGACAATATATGGCTAACAGATAGAAAGAATTGCCTAGATAGAGGATGCAGAGAAATAGAGTTGCATATGCTACATTCCAGGTCGGATCTTTCGATCACGCAGAGGAGGCAACATATGACTAACAGATAGAAAGAAAGAATATAACCTTCTACAGACCTAATTTATCGGAATTCACCAGTCGCCCCATCAATACCGGAATTAAGGACAGAATCCGCACATCGAGGAAGAGTTAAACCACAGTTCTAGATACGGATTACTTTAATGTGACCGGTGGATTATCATGTATATCTCCCTGCTCAACCTATCCAAGCGTCGTATTGTCAGGCTAAACGGATTTAACTAGGTCAAAATTTGTCAAGTCTATGAATTCCTTAAGTTCATTAATGCCTAGTCAAGTCCATTTTAATCTCTCGTGCCTACCAGCGCATCGAACACAGAGCCTAGACAATTCAGATTCAGTCCCTTACACAAATTCAAACTGCCTGTTATCACATGATTATATCACTTCACAAAACATCTCCCTCAAGCACATTTCATTAACACCATATATTTTTTTTATAACTTTTCTAATTTTTGTTTTGTTTTTATTTCTCCCCCTAAATTTGTGCATAGGAGAGAAACGAAAGTAAATGCGCAAATTTAAACTATCCTAAAACAAAAAATTAGTCTTTAAAGCGAATCAGCTTAAAAAAAACTCAGGAGTATAGAGAAGAAAACTCAAACCGTAAGTCACCGATTGAATTTGCAGCCAGAAGGTCTGAGAACAGCACGCGTAATCTCAGAACAGATCCGAAAATTCTTCATGTCATTAAGCACTAACCCCGTTTGTGATCTCTTCCTTTCTTCCTTTCCCGCAAAGGACACATACTCTCAAACAAAGATCTGAATGTTGTGCAGTTGAGAGATGTCCCCTATCATGTGCCTGGAGCAGCCACTACCAACAAACCGAAGTCTGATGATATGCCTCCATAGCTGCTCCGACACAGAGCGGGATCAGTTGGTCTTTCGAACCCAGTCCATTTTGAAACTGGGTCGACCTTTTTCATCTTTGCACGGTACTCTCTCCCAAGACATATCCTGTTTATCACAAACAGAAGATGAAGAAACGTTAGTAGCATTAGGAGATTTGGGAGAGTGAGCCTTTGGAACCCATTTGTAGTTGGGTTTAACCCATTTCTTTTTTGATCTGATGGGTGCCTCAGTACTTGCTTTTGAACTTGAGGTCTGTTGTCGAGATGACGTTGACCTAGCCGGTTTTGGTTTCGTTGGAGCATCTCTTGGATTGGGCTTCTTGGCCGACATTCCCTTCTTGTCCTTGGGAGTTAGATTCCTGGCCTTGTGGGTTTGATTCTTGGCCTTCTGCGCGTTCCAGTCATCATTGTCTGAACGTGACCTTGAGGGGTTTCTTTTGAAGTATCTCCCTCTTGGCGCGTTTTGCCATCCATGTGCGTAGTAGGGAACGTATGCGCGATTTGGACAGTTTCGGGAAATGTGACCAGGTGTTCCACAGTGAAAGCATTGATGGGTTTTTGAGCATTCTAACACTCCTATGGTGTACATGCAACCCTAGAAACCTTGGATCTATGTTTGACTATGATACATGCAAATAATTATTTTTCCAAGGTTCTTATCCTATCTAGCATGGCATGGGGAACTTGAATCAAATAAAGCTAGTAGAATTACTTACCTTGTAGTTGTAGTTGATTGCTTGGAGTTTTAGAGCCTAGCACCAATAGTGTGGATGCCTCAAATAGAAATCACAAATCACCACAAACTTGGAACTTTGAGAGAATAGTAATCACCTTCTTGAAATCGGCCCTCTTACTTTACTCACCACAACTCGTGTGATTTCAAGAACCAAAGCCTCCTTTATATAGTGTGGTGGATTAGGGTTACATTCATGTAAACCCTAATACCCATGTCTTTTCATTTCCATGAGATCCATGGGTTAAAGCTCCATGGAGTATCCATGGACTTTCCATGCAAGCCTAGCCCATTCCAAATAAGCATTAGCCCACACTATATAAATACAAGAGCCCATATTTAATTAGTCATACTTTTGATCTCTAAATTAATTCTAGATTAATTATAGATCAATACTAATTAAATAATATGATTTTATATTAATATATTAGGACTTATAATATATTAATAAATCATAACTTATACTATTCTCAAACGATTATCCATAAATTGTTCGGGTGAAGTGCAACCCAAATGGACCATGCCGGGTCGGGTCAAGTACATATCAAATATAGTTATGGACTTAGACACTATATCCAACAGTCTCCCACTTGGATAAGTCTAATAACTATAGTTGCAAGTATGACTTTAGGAACCGATCAGCAATCGTAGCTCTTTAAATTCGGTTGAACTATGAAGCGCCATTTTAGATAAGTGATCATATAATCCTCTGTTCTAGATATCAGCCGGACAAATACATGGAACATGGTCTTGCTTATTGTCCAGCATTTGTTTCCCGATTTCCGATTTGTTTGACATAGAACTTAACTGAACACATCAATTTAGTTCTGACCGGGCCCGGTACATAGGTCAAAACAAAATCATCGAGGGTCCCATATATCGCTTCTAATCCTAGAAGGAACAGATAAACTTCGACTCATATGTTTGCTCTACTACTTGTTGAATTACACACAAAAGCACGGTTTATAACATCGAGTTACCAATGCGTTTTCGTACAATCAATGCATAACCAACTCATAGGCAACAAATCATATCTCTAGGTTTGAAGACTTATATGATATTACCATCTCACGATCACTCGAGATAAATTTCATGAAGTGATACAAGTGAGCGTGGGTTGAATCCAATACTCAGAACTTATGAGCACTCATGAGTGCTGTAGCCCCGCTTTGTCTAACATCTTAGACCTCTACAAGCCAACCCATGACAGTCTTGATTCATATCTACTTCCAACATATGACCGACTGTGGAGAGTTTGAATAATATGATATAAACCATAACATAATTATTCTGGAAGTCAAAACATGCAAAAAAGAAATAATAGTAAACTATTGACAAGAGATAGCAACACTTTACTCATAAATAACAGCTTTTATTTATCATCAAATGTCAATTACATTTTACAAATTTCAAGATTATCTAACTACTAAAACTAATATCATCCTTCAGCCCTATGCTCCGAGCATGCTGGAGATGCTTAGCCCGAGTCAGTCCCTTCGTGAGGGGATCTGCTGGGTTCTCATCCGATGATACCCTCTTTGCCACGAGGATTCCTTCTTCTATTCGATGTCTAATGAAGTGATATTTTCTGTCAATGTGTCTGGATCTCCCATGATCTCTTGGTTCCTTGGCTAAGGCAACCGCACTATTGCTGTCACAGAAAATCTCCATTGGCTCCTTTATAGCTGGTACAACTCCAAGGTCTCCGATGAAGTTCTTTAGCCATATAGCCTCCTTTGCTGCCTCGCTTGCTACTATATACTCTGATTCACAAGTGGAATCAGCCATTGTCTCCTGCTTGGAACTTTTCCAAGTAATTGCCCCTCTGTTTAGAGTAAAGACCCAGCCCGACTGAGAACGGAAATTATCCCTGTCAGTCTGAAAGCTAGCATCACTGTACCCTACAACTCTCAAGTCCTCACTGCCACCGAGGGTAAGGACCCAGTCCTTAGTCCTCCGTAGGTACTTGAGGATATTCTTTACCGCAGTCCAGTGTGCCTTGCCAGGGTTCCCCTGATACCTGCTAACCATGCTCAAAGCAAAGGCTACATCAGGTTGAGTACACGTCATAACATACATGATCGATCCTACAGCTGAAGCATAAGGTATTCGACTCATTTCTGCTATCTCAGCCTCAGTACTAGGGCTTTGTGTCTTACTCAATCTGGCGTTACTCTGGATGGGTAACTCTCCTTTCTTGGAGTTATGCATGTTCAACCTTTTCAACACTTTGTCCACATAGGTGCTTTGACTAAGTCCAATTAGTCTTCTACTCCTGTTTCTCAAAATCCTTATCCCTAGGATATAGGCAGCTTCTCCAAGGTCCTTCATAGCGAAACACTTCCCAAGCCAGGACTTTACTTCCTGCAGGGTTGGGATGTCATTTCCTATGAGTAGTATGTCATCCACATACAGTACCAAAAAGCTGACTATACTCCCACTAGCCTTGATATTGACACAAGATTCATCTTCACTCCTTGAAAAGCCAAATTCTTTGATTTTCTCATCAAAGCAAAGATTCCATCTGCGAGGTGCCTGTTTTAATCCATAAATGGATTTCTCGAGCTTACACACTCTACTGGGGTACTCTGTACTGACAAAACCATCTGGCTGAACCATGTAAACATCTTCAGCCAACTTTCCATTAAGGAAAGCGGTTTTGACATCCATTTGCCATATTTCATAATCATGAAATGCAGAAATGGCTAACAGAACCCTAATAGACTTAATCTTGGCCACTGGTGAAAAGGTCTCATCATAATCAACTCCCGGAGTTTAAGAATAACCCTTTGCAACCGGTCGTGCCTTATAAGTGTGTACATTACCATCCATGTCGGTCTTCTTCTTGAAGATCCATTTGCACCCAACTATCTTACGATCAGGTACATTGTCAATCAAGTTCCAAACTTGATTGTCATACATGGACTGTATCTCGCTATCCATAGCCTCTTTCCATTTAGTAGCCTCAGGGCCTGCTATGGCTTCTGTGTAGCTGTTAGGCTCATCCAGATTTACCAGTGTGTTATCACTGATAAGTGTCTCACCTTCTACAGTAATATGAAAACCATAATAATGCTCAGGTGCATTCCTAACTCTGGTGGAACGCCTCAGAGGTATAGATTCTTCAGTCGGCTCAACAGGAGTTTCCTCCTCAGGTTGAGGGCTAGGGTTTGAGGTTCCTTCACCACTTGACTCTTGAATTTCCTCAAGGTCAATTTGCCTCCCACTGTCTCCTTGGCTCATGAATTCTCTCTCTCGAAAGAATCCTCATCTTGCTACAAAGACCACATTATCACTGGGTCTGTAGAAGATGTAACCAAAGGATTTCTGTGGGTAGCCGATGAAAATACACCTTTCGATTCGGGGTTTGAGCTTATTGTGAGTCTCGCGTCTCACGAAAGCCTCGCAACCCCAAATCTTGATGTGGTCTAGATTGGGAACTTTTCCAGTCCACACCTCGTGAGCTGTTTTTGCAACCTTCTTTGTAGGGACTAGATTAAGGATATGGGCGGCAGTCTCTAAGGCATACCCCTAAAATGAGATTGGTAGCGAAGCTCGACTCATCATGGAACGAACCATGTCCAACAAGGTCCGATTACGCCTCTCAGCTACACCATTCAACTGTGGTGTCCTAGGATGTGTCAATTGTGAGACAATCTCACATTCCTTAAGATAGTCAAGGCACTCAGTACTAAGATACTCACCACCACGATCGGATCGAAGCATCTTAATGTTCCTGCCCAACTGATTCTCCACTTCTTGCTTAAACTCTTTGAATTTCTCAAAGGTTTCTGACTTATGCTTGATTAGGTAGACATATCCATATCTACTAAAATCATCAGTAAAAGTCACATAGAACCGATTAGCATCTCTTGTGGCGGTTCTGAAGGGTCCACACACATCCGTGTGTATGAGGTCCAACAAACCTTCACCCCTAGCACAAGTGTCAGTAAAAGGTGACTTTGTCATTTTACCAAGCAAACAAGATTCACAACTATCATCTGACTTTAGGTCAAATGACTCCAATACTCCATCCTTTTGGAGTTGGCCTATGCGTTTCTTGCTTACATGTCCAAGACGACAATGCCATAAGGATGCTTTATCTAAGCTAGTGGAAGAGTTAATATACAATACATTATTTCCTAGATTATCTACAATAGATATAGTTTCATACACGCCATCACAAGGTAATGCTTTAAAATAAAGAACATTATTAAAGAAAGAATCAATACTACCATTATTATTATCAAAATAAAAGATAAAACCTTGTTTATACAATGCATGAAAGGAAATAACATTTCTTGCCATTTCTAGCGAATAATAACATTTATTCAAATCTAATGTAAACCCACTATTTAACACTAAGGAATAAACTCCTATCTTGGTGACAGGTGAAGCTTTCCTGTTTCCCATGATCAAGTTTATCTTTCCCTGCTCCACATTCTCACTTCTTTTTAGTCCCTGCAAATCATAACATATGTGAATACCACAACCTGTATCAAGGACCCAAGACTTAGAATGAGGTGAGTTATTAGACAATATAGTGTATATACCTGCATGGTTGGGTTTTACTTTCCCATCCTTCAAATCTTGCTGGTACTTTGGGCAGTTTCGCTTCCAGTGCGACTTTTCATGGCAATAGAAGCATTCAGCCTCATTAGGGTTAGCAGAAGGAGTGACAAAACCTTTCTTGGTTTTGCTTGAAGAGGAGCCTTCAAGGGTCTTACCCTTGGTACCCTTAGAAGGGTTCTTTCTCTTCTTCCCTTTGCCATGCCCGATTTCCAAGACATTGGCCGCAGTTGGAGTAGGAGTAGGAGTAGTAACAACCGACTTACCCTTTAGACCACTTTCGGCGGTCTTCAAGAGTCCTTGAAGTTTGCTGAGGGTGACTTCTTCCTTGTTCATGTGATATGTCATGCGGAACTGATCATAACACGATGGCAAGGAGTGAAAAGTGATGTCTATTGCTAACTCCTCAGGGAAGTTCACATTCAGCTTCAGTAAACGGTCCACATACCTTTGCATTTTCTGCATGTGGCCTGTGATGGGTTCACAATCCTTCATTCGGGTTGTTATCATGGAGGAGATTATTTCATATCGCTCTTGACGAGCACTTTGATGGTAGCGGTCCATCAAGTCCTGGTGCATCTCAAAAGGATAATAGTCCTCATAGGACTTTTGGAGCTCGGCTGTCATGGTGGCCATCATGATGCATGCCACTTTTGTAGCATCTCTTTCATGTACCTCATATTCAGCAAGCTCTTCAGGAGTAGCAGTTGGCTCGGGTACCTTCAACTCCTTGTCGAGAACATATTCTTTGTTCTCATACCGAGTGATCATCCTTATGTTTCTGATCCAATCTGTAAAGTTGGACCCATCAAAGATGACTCTCCCACAAAGATTCATGAGAGAGAAGGAGCTAGTAGGGTTTGAGCCAGAAGCATTGTTATTGGAAGACATCTGAAAAGAAGAGAGAATAGATTAGATTAGATATAGAGATAGTCCTTAACAAAACACCCAAATGTAATATTAAGGCTAGGACCCAACATAATATTTTATAACTTAGAAGAGGGATGCCGTAATCTAAGCTATAAGATATTTGAAGGTAGGTGAATGATGATTCACCAATTTCCACCATGAAAAACGAAATATTTAATTAGGTTTTAATTGGTTTAGAAATTCCTAGATTCTTTGAGATTCATTGAACTTTCTTCAATGGCATGTTTCAATCTCGAGTGTGCCCTTCAAGTTTTGTGACTGGGATGCCGAGGATCACAAAACAAGGTGTGAAGTAACCATGCAAATTACTTGGTACCCTTAATGTATTACCCCTCAATCGATGTGCCGGTTAACCACACACTCTCCATCGATACTATGATAAACATTAAGTCACCCTTTACCTACCTTGTTAAGTTCAAGTTAGTGTGCCGGTTAACAACACACGCTCCACTAACGACTTAAACAAAGTGTAAAGTGTAATTTCATGGATTAACACCTTATTCACATTTTCCTAATATAACTAAGATTGGGAATTCAATAAAGTTTAGTTACTTTAGTATTATCATTATACTTTTAATGAGAATTTATAAGTCCTTGTCCTACCTGTTTGGCTAACGACCCTCCACCGATCAAGGAAGCGGTGGGTGAGAGTGGACACCCATTAAGTTGCCATTTTATAGGCAACAACCTTATACCCCCCTTATAGACCGGCTTCGTGAATGAGGCGTACTAGCGGTAAGACGACTTGATATTATACAGATATAAATATTATTAAACTTATAATATTATAAAGTATAAGGGTTGAATTTTAACTTTTAAAATTCTAGGGGTTGGAACTAAAGTTTTTAATATGACTTTACATGTTCCAAAACTTGAGGGCAAGTTTTGTAAACTTTCAAAACTTTTCATTTCTCATAACTTATGAGTTAATGGTTATTAAAAATGAAGACTCTTCATTTTTTGTAACCTATGTGTTCTTTTAATGGTTATTTATAAATGTGACTTTTGGTTATCCATATCTTAAGAACTAGTTATGGACTCCATTAAAACACATAAAGATCAAGAATTAATCTAATCAATTATTAGCACATAATTTCTATGATCTTCTAAACTCATATGTTTATGAATGTTCATATAAAAAATTTCAAGAATCGTAAGTACATATACAAAACTTGAAATTTTGATACGAGCTTTTGAACAAAACTTCGATTTTCAAGTTTTTTTTTTTTTTTTTTTTTTTTTTTTTTTTTTTGCATCAAGTATCAAATAAACAAACCTGGCTCTGATACCACTGATGGTTTTTTGAGCATTCTAACACTCCTATGGTGTACATGCAACCCTAGAAACCTTGGATCTATGTTTGACTATGATACATGCAAATAATTATTTTTCCAAGGTTCTTATCCTATCTAGCATGGCATGGGGAACTTGAATCAAATAAAGCTAGTAAAATTACTTACCTTGTAGTTGTAGTTGATTGCTTGGAGTTTTAGAGCCTAGCACCAATAGTGTGGATGCCTCAAATAGAAATCACAAATCACCACAAACTTGGAACTTTGAGAGAATAGTAATCACCTTCTTGAAATCGGCCCTCTTACTTTACTCACCACAACTCGTGTGATTTCAAGAACCAAAGCCTCCTTTATATAGTGTGGTGGATTAGGGTTACATTCATGTAAACCCTAATACCCATGTCTTTTCATTTCCATGAGATCCATGGGTTAAAGCTCCATGGAGTATCCATGGACTTTCCATGCAAGCCTAGCCCATTCCAAATAAGCATTAGCCCACACTATATAAATACAAGAGCCCATATTTAATTAGTCATACTTTTGATCTCTAAATTAATTCTAGATTAATTATAGATCAATACTAATTAAATAATATGATTTTATATTAATATATTAGGACTTATAATATATTAATAAATCATAACTTATACTATTCTCAAACGATTATCCATAAATTGTTCGGGTGAAGTGCAACCCAAATGGACCATGCCGGGTCGGGTCATACCAAATATAGTTATCGACTTAGACACTATATCCAACAAGCATGTCTTTTTCTTCACTGTGAAGTTGTTTCTTCCTGCCCCTGGTGGCGTATCTTTGCCTTGTTTCTTATTGTTCCCACAAGCACAATTGCAGGAGGCACTCTGTTTCACTGGAATTGGTGGTCTGTATTTCTCAACAGCAGGTTGATCAGAAGCAGTTGAGTTCGAAGCAACAGATTCAGAGCTCAAGGAGATGTTGGTTTGTTCAGTGGTGTTCTCCTTGTTCTCATCTTCTGCTACTTTACCTACATATGAAGTAGATGTGCTAGAAACAGGAACATCAGTATTTTCAAACAAATAATCAAATATGTCAAAAAAATTTAACTCAACATGATGCGATGCAAAAGCATCAAAGGCATCACCAGATGTATCATCAACTTTAATATCAGAAACAAAAGGTTGTTCATTGGAAACAGAAACATCAGGTTCAGGCTCAGTTTTGTTATCAGAAACAGATCCTTCAACTTTGTGCTTTGACTGATCTAAGGATTGATCTGCAGGGGAAGTAGAAATGTTAGTACTTTCAACATTAATAAATCCGCCTGAAACGAAACCAGACGGCTTTCCATAAACCATAAATGGTTTGTTGGCAATCTCATCCTTGGATAGGGGTTGATACTGATATGTATGATTATAAGGAGGAGGTACACTATCATATCCTAAGCCCTTTTGTTGGTTTCGTTTGAACTGCATGCTGTGATCAATCATGTTGGCAACTACCTCGCTTGATCCATCAAATTTTCTAAAATCAAAATTTGCAGTTTCAAATTGTCTTTTCAATGTATCAAGCTCGGTAATTAACTCATCATTTTGTCTCTTAACATAATCATAAAGCTCACATTTTTCACTGTATTCTGTCTGAATTCTTTTAAAATCTTTTATTTTTGTCTCTAACTGGGCCTTAAGGGGTTTCTGTCCTTTCTTGAGTTGATATCCTTCATATCTCAGGTCCTCAACTTCTCTTTTTAATAAATCAATTTGTTCCAGAAGAAATTTAATCGTAGTTTCACAAGATTGAGAACATGAAACTTTATTGACTGGAACGTTGTAAGAACTCATTGTTTTTTTTTTTAAATATGCCCTTTGACTAAAAACTCAAAAGTCAACCTCAAAAGTCAAATTTAAAAAGTCAAACTCAAAAGTCAAACTTGAAAAGTCAAACTTGAAAAGTCAAACTTAAAAGTCAAACCGAAAAGCTAAATTTGAAAATTTAAAAGTCAAACGAGAAAGTCAAAGTTTAAAGTCAAAGGTCAAACTTTAAAGTCAAGGTCAAAATTTTAAGTAAAAAGTCAAAAATTAAAGTCAAAAATTAAAAACTAAAGTTTTTGGATGAAAATGGAATTTTAAAATAAAAGAAATTGAATTTAGGGGTTAAAAGTGACAAAATTTCGAAACTGGATGCGACAGGGAGTGTTTATGAATTAAATTGAGAAGGTTTGTAGCATGTGATATGTTGGTTCAACTGGTAAGGCGGAGGGCTGATGAAGTAGAGGTCGTAGGTTCGATCCCCGGCACCCCCGAAATCCGTTTCAATTTTTGAAGTCCGAAGGCGAGGACCTGGTGTGAGGATTCTGATGCGAAGCTTGCTGCTGCTGAGCCGGCTTCCCTAGCCGTTCACCGAGCCGAGGCCGCAAACTCCGGCGACCGTAAACTCCGGACCGTAAACCCTTCAAAGACCGTAAACACAGCTTCAGATCGCGAAAAAAACGACGTTTTTCACCATTTTTGCTCCAAAACTCGATCAAAAACTCGTTTTTATGAAAAACGCGAAGAACAAACCCCCCCTAATTTTTAGAGATCTATCCAAAAACGCAAGAATCTTTCCAAAATAAGATCAAATCGGCTCCAGATCTGAAAAAGATGACTGATACAATCCAAGCTCTGATACCAATTGTAAGTCCCTAATCTGCTTGTGTATCAATCAGATCCGTTTGATGGTGCGGAATCCCAATCAAACGGATGATGTCAGATCAAATAGAAGAGAAGGAGAAGAAGAAGATGATGAATCTTGTATGTATTGATATGAATGAAGATCCGGATACAAGATTCATACAAGATTCTGACCGAAACACCAAGCTGTTCACGGTCCAAGACACAAAAATACATTTTCCTAGAAAAGTAAAGTATAAACCATATTTTTGACCCAACAATAATGAAGACTGTTAGACGCATTTTATATGCACATATTAGCATGTTTTGGTCATTATTTTTTTTATTTTATAAAATGCTAACTATTTCCCTTGTTTTGCTATAGATTGTGTGTTTCTCATTATGTTTGCAAAATGCCATACTACTGACTTTTGTTATGATTTTCAGGTCAAATTAGCAAGGATTAAGAATACGACACATTGAGGATGCATTGGATGGAGCATTGGAGCTAAATTGGAGGTTAGAATTAATAGAGGATGCTGAGGAATGTTTGGAAGCTGCTTTAATCGAGGAAAAATCGAGTTTCGGTCAGAATTCAATAAATTCGATCGAATTATCCAGAAATTCGATCGAATTAATGTTTCGAGGATCTACCAGTACATTTTCAGTCGGAGAAAAAAAAAGCAGAAAAATTCGATCGAATTTCCAAAAAAATCGATCGATTTAACTCTTCGATGTTAGAAATTCGAGAAAAATCAGAAACTTGGAATTCGAGCAAAAATTCGATCGTGGAGAAAAAATTTGATCATGGCGAAAAAAATTCGATCGAATTTATAACTCGAATTTTTCAGATCGTATAAATAAGCCTCCTTAACATTCCTACAACCCTAACTTTCGACCATTCGTAATTCCAGACGACTGAGAGGCGACTTTCAGTGGTTTCTGAGTGCCAAACACAAATCCGAAGAACTCGATTCAAGTTTTATTTTTGTTTAGTAAGATTTATCAAATAGATTTCCTTTTTACTTCTTGTAATTCGTTTTTAGCCATGTCAGGCTAAAAACCTTAGATTTCGGTTTCGCAAACGACTCGGCTTTTTGTGCAAGTGGTCATTGAGCATAATTTTTTACTGTGTTTACTGTTTAGTTTGATTAGTTTTATGTTTAACTAAACGTTTGATTTTGATTCAGTTTTTGTTGGCCACTTTAATTGTTAATAAATCATTACGGTTATCTGATTTATTTAGATCCGTAATTGTCCTTACTAATCAATAAAAGTAAAAAATATTAGATTAATTGCGTGATAGGGTTAACTCTAATATAAGCTGATCAAACAAGTCTTTACGCTTCCGATCTTGTGAGAAGTATTGGACTTTACTGGGAATTTTACACTATGCTTAATGTTACTTTTCTAAATTAATTAAGAGCTTATTTGGTTAATTTAGTAAAAAGTAAAGTTTAATTCAAAGTGATTGTTTTGGTTAAACATTTTAGTAAAAGAAAATTGTTAGAACTTATTAATGATTTTCAGTACCAGTTTAAACAGTACACAATTGATGTATCGTGTTGAAGGTTATCCGTATGATTAGGAAAGTCACCGTGAAATTGAAATTGCTTTTACCTTCTGAATTTTATTCTAGTATTTAAATTGCGTTCTTCTTTTATAAATTTATGTCAAAATTAGGTTTAATCATTCAACATATCCCCCCCCCACATTTTAATTTTTGTTGATTTAGTGAACAAGAGAGACATAAACCTTAGGACGTGTCCCTGTTGATTCAACCATGCTTTCCCGTACTACCCCTTAGTACATTAGAGCATCATATATATATATATATATATATATATATATATATATATATATATATATATATATATATATATATATATATATAATCTTATAAAGGATATATAGTTGAGGGTCCCACAATTTTTAAGACAATGTCTTAAAAAAACAAGGGGGATAAGATATTGACCCTCCATTATCAATCCAATGGTCTAAATTACATCCCACACACTCACACGGATCGACCTCATGGCTCTAATTAGGCGGTCAATTCAAATTTTTTTGAAATCACAATGAACCCAAAAGGCGTCTCTCAGTCTCTCTTCATTCAACACTAATTCTTCCCCCAACAAGAAACTTTTATCATTCTCAAGAAACTCATCTCGAGATGTTAGCGAAAGGCATCACACCCCCATGAACTTCCAGATCTTTCACCTTCAGATGCTCTCCAAATCTTCGTGATCTATTTGTTGTTAAAATTTCAATCTTATATATTTAGTTAATTCTTCGATGTTGAGTTTTTGTTGTAGCAACATATGAGTTTTTGAGGAAGAAACAGATCTTAAACTGGTTAGCGTGAGATGGAAGATGAAGATAGAGGTATAGATCAACTCTTTTGATTTTAGTTTTTTTTTTTCGGTTACTTTGTTAGTTGATTTTAAAACTTTCTTTTCTCTCCCAAACCGTAATCTCAGCACCAATAACCGCATCTAAGAGATACTCCTATGGAATTTCTGTACAAACACATACGCAACAAGGGGGATCAAACACGGAAGGAGAAAAAAGATAGAAAGTTTAAGCAGAGGCCATATTGGGTGATTTTGAATTTGGTGAGAAGTTCTAGGAAGAAGATTTTCCCTCAAACGATACCTTTATCGATCTGTAAACCCCAAAACATCTTCAATCTGAAAAATCAAAATGAGTAGCACCAAGGTCTCTCTCTCTCTCTGAACATTCACTATCTACACATCTGTTTTTAACTATGTATGTGTATCGATTTCATGGATTTGGATCTAAATCTGGACACCAGAAACATCAGTTTTATCTCTATTTGATTTAGGTTTTATTTGGATTTACAGGTACGGTTTGCACAACTTAGGTATGGCCATTTTGGTCAACGAAGGAATTACGAGTAAGTTGTAGAAGGAGGAGGAACAACCATTGATGCAGTAAAAGTAGGTAATTTTTTTTAATTTGTATAATTCTTTGTTTTATGGGTATGGGTGTTTGTTTTTCGTTTTTGTGTGTTTAAGGGAAAAGACCTAGCTGATGTGTATTTTTTTTATTCTAGCACACTGGGTGTTTGCTGAAATGCCTACGTGAATCTATATGTCAAGAATCAAGATGATGCATCTAACCCATTGTAAAATCTTTGATGTCGATTTAGGGTGTCCCATTCTACTTGATGTTTTTTATTTGTCAATTTCCAGGGTCAAAGAAGTGTTTTTCGGTTTTCAGGGGTGAAGAAGTGTTTGTTGTTTAAGAATCATGAACATAGGGTTTTTGTTTACGCATTATAAGGTAAATGTTTTTATAAGCAATCTCAACTCCATGTTCTTTTTTCAGATCTGTTTTAGGGTTGAAATCAATAGAGTATATATATTGTAATATTATCGATAGATAAGTGAAGTTGTTTGGGTGTTTGAAGGTTAACAAGTTACAAGTTAACAAGTTACAAAGGGTTAGTGACGTTTATTTCATTCCATTGCTCCATTTCAATTCGCTTTCACTTATTTTTTTGCTGAATCATTTTTTTCTTCATGGGTTTTTATGATTCTAATGTTTCCAGGTCAGTGTGGTGAACAAGTGACATAAAGTTTTATGTTGACTGAAAGTAGACGGGAAGATCATCTGATTAATGTTGCCAATCAACACGACTAAAGTGATTTTCAGGATACACAGGGTACCTGAAGATTTTTGCATTGATGATGATGATGCTGATTAGCACGCTTTTGGAAGAAAGTTATTGGCTGTTTTGTTTGTATTCTGTGTTATAAATTTATGTGATGTTATTGCTGAACAATTGTTAGCTTTCTTTGTTTACTAATTTTGGATCGATGATTTTTTTGTTTTGTATTTTTATTATTTGTAAATAATGGTTTTCCTAAGCTGCAATTTCTTAATTTTGAGATGATAAGTGAATTGGTCTTGATATCATGTTTAAATCAATCAGGGTTGGTCTTTTAAATGAGGGAAAAGTTGTAGACTTTGTTGGATGACTTATTTTCGGCAGTCTGAACTGTGTAAGGAAGTATCTTGAAGAAATGGAAGGAATGGGAAACAAGTATCTAGTCGAATATTATTCTGGTTTTCTTTTAAATTGAGGGCATGTGTTGATGTTTAGTTTGTTTCCAAAATGAAAGGAGGTCATAAATTGTATGGGATTGTTTATAGAAAACTAATAAATTTGAAAGATTACTTAAAGGTTGAAAAGAATCAAATGGCCTAAAGAATTAAATGACCTTGAGTTCCTCGAAGATGACATTTTAAATAGATTGGTGATTCAAAAGTTATATGTGGGTTACAGGGAGGTATAAATCTAAATAACACATCAAAAGATAAGGTTTAGTTATTTTAAGGCCATATAGAGTGATTTATTTCAAATGAAGGTTAGAGGTATAATTATCAAAAAATCAGTAAGAGGTAAAATACTAAGTTTTATTTTGTTTTCATTTTTTTGGCTTATACTTATATATAACGTTTTATTTGATATCTTAAGGTGGTTAGTCATTATTGTAAAAAGTCTCCTATTAAAATAAAATAATAAATTATTCATCAAAATAAAAGATTTTGTTATGAGCCTAAAGGAGAGAATGAAAGGTGTTTAGAGGTTTGAGAATGACTGACATATGCATTATTATATTTTATTAGTGGAATGAAATCCATAACTTTGATTTGGTGCAAACATAGATGATCATTTAATAAACTGGAGAGTTTGGAATCTAGGTCATTTTCTTTGTTTGTAATTTTTCTTGTGTTTCCTTTTCATGTTTTGTGCTTCTTCTCTTGCATCGTCTTGATGTGAGGTTTTTTTTAATATATTTTCCGTTTAAAATAAAAGTTTGGCTTTATAAATCTCAGTTGTACATAAATGAGCATCAACTTTAGAAATTAATACTTAAATCTGTAGGTGAGATAAGATGGTATCACTAACAAACATAAGATAGAATGGTATGAAACATGCATTTCACTTAAATTTAAATATATATTTTTTGTAGAAAACATATTACCTCAAATGATGTCGTATGAGATGAGTATTTTTTTTCTTTATATTTATCTATTCATATTGGGTATTAAATTCTATCATAATTATTATTATTACTATTTAATTAATATATTTTTAAACTATACATTTTGTTTGAAACATGCCTTGAACAGTAAACTTTTAGTTAAGATATTTTTCCACCAACAACTAATATCATAGCTACTACAGTTGGATAGAAACTATTTGATGGAAATTAATTAAATTAAACAAAAAGGATATCATTCCAATTAGGATACCCGGTCCGGAACCAATCTGATCCGAACCAATACTAGATAAACCGAAAACGAATAAGCCTGAAACTAAGAAGCGAATATAGTGGTATTCGACACATGCGTTTAATAAGTTCCTCAATTAACCCAGAACATTCATCAGTTATATTGACGTTGATGGTGATTTAGATCATTTGTTAAAATAAACAAAAAAGAGTCTCATAGTAGGTCATACAAAACAAAGAACGAAAAACTATTGACTGACTATCGGAAATAAATTAAATGCCGAAAAATAAATATTCACCGTCATTGGTATTTGCAGTCCGCTGCATCGCGCGGGTACGCTACTAGTATATATATATATATATATATATATATATATATATATATATATATATATATATATATATATATATATATATAATTTGTTTGTTAGGCATTGCGAGATACTGTTAACAAATTGGCGCCGTTGCCGGGGACACGACAAACACTAATCGTTTTATGCCAAGATCTACACGTACAGGTACTCCACTTGTAACGTCGCATTTTCACAACAAAAAATTTTCATTTTATTTAAGTAAATCTTCCCAATTATAAACCCGTTATGCAGAAACCGTTTATTCCAAATACGTTTATAAAAATCATAGTAATATTAAAGCGCAGAATCTTCATTGTTGTTGATGAATGTGTACAGTCACGCCTTCGCCTTCCCATGATGACCGATGATACCTGAAACAATAAACAAATGGGTAAGAACAAAGCTTAGAGAGTTTCCCCCAAAATACCCCATACGATAAACATACAAGCATGCATAACGGCCACTCTTCGGGCATTCGGCCAGACTGGACCGCCTCGCACACCTTCAGTCTATCCAGCCCGGAATACAGGGTTTGTTGGCCTACCGCCTCAACCCAACCACTCCTCATGAGCCTCTATGCCTTTGGCTTTCAGTCGGCCCGCATCGTGTATCTTGGCGTACAACACAAAGCAGGACCGCCTTAACCCACCACTACCATATGTCGACATATAAATAATCAAGGATAAAGTAGGCACATAATACAGGAAAACATCAATCATACAACTCAATACCACCTACTAGTCCTCTTACAACATACAATCTGACTACCAGCTAACCTCCATGAAATGCATAACCATAAGTAACCCGAGGTGAGATAGCCACCCGAACTGATGATCCTACTCTAGAGCCACAACCAACCAAGGAACATGTAACATCCCTAAATTATGAGGTAAAAAATTCGATTTTCATTCAACCAAAACATTAATTATCTTTAAGTCAATATTCAATACTCCTTTGCTAAATATTCAAAAGTACTTTGTAAGAAAGCAGTTATCAGAGTACAATCCTAAAATAATCATAATGCGGAAACATGGGTGGATGCGCTGCGATCAAGCCGGGCCCTTCCTTTTGAAAACAGAAGTACCTGAAACATAAACTGAAAAAACCGTAAGCACAAAGCTTAGTGAGTTCCCAAAAATACCACATACCATACATATCAACATATACTTAGCCCCGCTTGTCATCGAGCCCTAACCGGCATCAGACCCCGTCCGACATTGGGCCCCGCCCAACATCAGGCCCCGCCCGACATCAGGCCCCGCCCGACATCAGGACCCGCCCTACATCGAGCCCCACTCGGTATACAGATTTGTCAGTCATCAGGCCCCGCCTGGCATCGGGCCCTGCCCAGTATAAACATATAAACATATAAACATATAAACATATAAACACACAACACATTCCATAATCACAGAGATAAATAGCATACAAACTATCCTTCGGACCCCGCCCGACATCAAGTCATACCCGGTAATCATAAAAACACATACATATAACTAGCATACAATATACACATCAGGCCCCGCCTGGCATCGGGCCCCGTCCGTCATCGAGCCCCGCTCGGTAAACATAAAACACATAACACATGCAAGACTCACGCAGAAAACAAGCATACTAAGCATAACAAACCATGGGCCGGCATTGGTGCCTTCGACCCACTAAATATAGTGAGGAAACTCACCTCAGTCTGCTGATAACCAAATAACTGCTCGGACCGTTGACCCGGATAACCTCGCGCCAACTAACAAAAGAAATACAATCTTAATCAATAATTAACCCGATAATCAAAAAAATCTGAGGCCCACTCCATAAACCAACCTCCTAAAGGGTAAAAGACTATTTTACCCTTTTCTCACTTGTTCCATAACCAAGGCCCAACCCAAAATGCATAAAAATCCCAAACCCTAAAATGGAAATCCAAATCTTAAATCAAAAGCAACAAAAGCCCATTATGGCCCAATAACCCGATTAGGCCCCAAAACCAACATGGACCTACTTCCAAGAAAACCCTAAGTTCTTAACCCAATAAGACATCATAATTCTTGCATAGAAGGGATAGACGTGCCAATATCACATTTTTATAGTTCATAATAGCTTTATAATGGATAAAGTTTCCAACTTTATCCATTAGAATGGTCCCAACAAACAAGATCAAGTCTTTAAGTCTCAAAGGGACCCAAAATTCATCTTTTTCAACTTAATCCATTAAGTAAAAGTCTCCAACTTTCAGATCTGAATCAAAATAATGTTTAGATGGATAAAGTTTCCAACTTTATCCATAACAAGGTCACAAACTTTCAAGATCTAAACTTTATGCACTAAAATGACCAAAAGCTCATAGCATCCAAAACTAGATAGATCTAACAAATGCATCGTCAAGATTCAAACTTTATACCTCTAGTAGATAGATCAAGGTGAACAAAGTCCAGATCTACAAGCTCCAAACCAACCAACACTTCTCCAAGAAGTTCCTTCTTCTACAAGGTGCACCATGCATACTCCAAAGCACTCAAAAACACCTTCTTTTAGCACACAAGGCTCAACTAGGGTTAGGGTTTTATGGAAGGGGTGTTCGAAGGGTGGAGGCTAAGAATGGAGTGGGTTTGGGGAAGTTAAGGAGCTTAAATAGGGCTCAAACCACGAAAATAGGGTTTGGGCACTGATTGCGTACACCGAACGTACCCAGTATACCCATCATACGCCCCTCTGTACGCCCAACATACTCAACATAACCCCAAACCCACCAAACTTCAAACGGGCATAACTTCTTCGTCCTAACTCCGATTTTGACGTTGTTTATATCCACAAAAAGGTATTGACGAGCTCTATAATATTATCTAAATATATTGGACTAAAACCTTCTCGAACAAAAATCCATATTTCATGCAAGAACCCGACCTATGACTTTTCCCGTTTTACCCATTGACTCCAAAATACAATTCAAAGGTTTAGATCTCATAACCATCATTACCTCCTTCTAAAAGGTCTAAACATCGCCTCCATAAGGCCCAAAGCCTTTACACAATCAAATTTCGGCCCGCGGCCCTAAATTACAGAATGATACTGAACAAGGTGTTACAACTCTCCCCCACTTAAATTAGAGTTCATCCTCGTAATCACTCCTTACTACTCTCCTGGAAACCAACTCTTCGACCAAAACTGATCCCAAAACTGCCGATCCAACACGATACGACTAAAATTCCAAAATCCCATCACTTTCCTAACCTCCACACAGGTGAAACCAATCTGAAACATAATCAAAAGATTCACGACCAAAAGCCAACTCGATACATAAATCATAAACCAAGATCCAAGGATTAACACTTGCATTTCACCCAAAACCTTCTGATTCACTGCATCCAATCACTAAATTGGGATACAAATATTCTCAAACTACTGCTGAGACTACCATTCTCACACCTAGCTCAGCAACCATGTTCCTAAGAATCTAACCGATAAGGCTATCCTCGCCTATGCACCACACCATGCCGCTCCCCGGCCATATAATCATTCCACTAAAACCATAATCCATTTCCCTGACCCAACCGATCTCTACTAGGTCTCACTTGCATTGCCAGAGACACGTGGGCCTCGCCCAAGAGTCCCACCTAGTCTATACCAATAAATGGGCCACGCACATGGGTCTCACCCCATAAAGAGCTACACAGGCCCAACCCACCTCGGACCCCAATGGTCCTATTCCCATAACAGAGATTTGCTCTCCGACCCCGCTGACTGCCTTGCCCAAGGCGCGAGCTGATCCTCCTTCACACTTACGACCACCCCAACGATGGTCTACTTGAATCTGGCGAACGCTACGATCCCATCAAAGACTTACAACACTTCCATACCATATGCCAATCCAGTGAATGCTACAGCCACCCCACAGTCTTACGACATGTCTATCCCGCCATGGTCATCGCCCATGGTCTTACCACACCTCTACGATATCAAACACAATCATTCTGAGTCAAACCATCATCCGACTGAATCCCAATCAGGTGTTACAATCATGCTTCGAACCCCAAAGACTTAACCAGACAAGAACAGGCAGAGAGGCTCTAACACTACCCTCGACCCGAGTCCATCCACATACACACCGTGCGCCGCTACTTATGTGCAATGAAACATGAATATGATTTCTTGTGCAACCCCTTAGACCAAAAGATTCCCCCCACTTGGATCCACTGCACTCTTCCAACCTCAAGATTTGATGAATTTCCAATCCATCTTGTAACCCTACCATTCAAACTGTTGACAAACGGAGCTTACAAGGGTTAGCATTCCATTACTAGCCAGACTTGATGATCGTGCAACCACCCGAATTCCAGATGAACACTTCCCAAAATCTGAGCATGTCTGACAACCAGAAACAATTCCCATGGTACAACACCAAATCCTTAATCCCTTTATGCTGGTAACAAAGACCATAACTCTTGCTCTGAACTGGTGAACCTTCGCTCCAACTACCCATCCTCAGAAGAGTCTCTGAATTCTAACCATCTTCAACCCTTGCGATTATGAAATTTTCCCCCTGGCAATTCCAATGACCAACAACCTCATGATACTGCCACCACCAACTTCTTGCTACCGCTCCTTCCCTAGCAGCGGTAGTGATTTGGACCCAAAGGCCCTTCCATAGACAGTTGCCGATCCTACCGGAACAAGTGCTAACACTTCTGAACTTTGAATTCATTAGAGAACTTGTAGGGTTTCAAAGTACTCCATAGATTATGGCAATGGGCCCCCTTGATGAAGTGTAGGTTAAAAGCCCAAGACTTGTCTTTTCCCTATAAATAGTCATGTATTATTCATAATTAGGGTTAAGAGTGAGGTAAAATGTAGCCGCCACGTTGTGAACATTACAATGTGATGAACCAGATCTATCTTGCCCAATTTCATCTTATTTCGATTGAAGTTGTTGTGGTGCTCCGATTTAATTAATCAATCCTTATTCTTGAATCGACTTGAGTAATTCATAAGTTTCAGTTTAGTTTTGACTTGGATTGATCTAAAAATCAATTTAGAGAAGATAGTTTTGGTGTTCTTGAGTATCTGGTAAAGTTGATGAACTAAGGATGAACAAATGAAGAACTGGAAAATCATTGTTGAATCAGTGTGTTTAATCTGAAATATTGATTGGAATAATGGTTTAGTTGTTTATCGATTGTGGTGAAATTGATGGCTTGCTTCTGATTCAAACTCGATGGGTCAAACGAAAAGTCAAAATCAGAATCGTGACTACAATCGGAACAAATAATATTGAATTTGGAATCGGAATGGTCGTGTTCGCAATTGCTTGTCATCGATTAAAGTCAAAATTTTGTGTTGAGGAACAAAATCGATTCGTAATTGCTTTGAAGACCTATTCACAATCGTCAAGTGGGTCTCGTAATCGGGGCTTAAATCAATTGGAACTGAGATTGTTGAATAGAAGTGAACCGACTCGGAATCAGAAATAATACTGGACTCGAATTCGCAACTGTGTGCTCGGAACGAATGATTGATTCGGAGTTTGATTCCTTGGATTCGTGGTTGACTGGGATTCGCAGCGAGATTGAAATCACTTGATTCATAGTGAAACGATTTGAAATTGAGACTGCGAATGGCTTGGATTCGCAAGTTTGCGCTCGGAACGAAAGTAGAAATGGGAGTTGTTTGGATTCGTGTTCAAATTACGAATGTTCGCTGTTTGGAACTATTGGATTTGGAATTAAGTCACCGTTCCAGTCGTGTTCTTTTAATAAGGGGTATTTGGGAAGAAGATATTCAAGTTATGTTTTTGGTCCCTGAAGCTTCAATGATTTGACACTTTTGATCCATGTTGTTTTCAAAGCTTGGCATTTTTGGATCAATTCCAGAAATTGTTACAATTAAAAGGGAAATTGATGCAGAGTTACATTTTCAGTCCCAGAATTTCAGAAAAGTGACAGTTTCAGCCTATTTTCCGAAAAGTTTGCAAATTTAAGGGCTGGTGAACAGTTTTAGATTTTTAAAGCACATATTTTTTCGTGAACAGAAAATTAAGGATCCCATCAAGTCTTGGCGGTTCGGAAAGTCGTTTTTCGTGATAACGTCAATTTTTTTCGACTATTTCAGATTTTATACTTCATCGTTTATATCATTTTGTCGCGGGGGAGCATAGTAATTTTTTATCCATTCAAGATCATTCTCATGACCATTTGAAGGCTTTATAATCATGTTTTTGATTATAAATCGGGGGAGAATTTGGTATGGCCATTCAAAATTGGATTTGTGACTTTTCAAATTTAAAGATTTTTGATAAAGCTTGTGGTAGAATTATGAAGGTAGCTTTTACAGTATCAGTTCTTCATCGAGCTCTTCTAAAGCTTTTACAGAGAAGTATCCTTTACAGTGGCAGTTCTTCATCGAGCTATTCTAAGGACTTGTTATATATCCGACTTCTAGTATTTTCTCGATCAAGTGGCGTTACAAATCTTAAATTTTGGGTTGTTACATGATAATTTTTGGTGTCTTATATCATCAGATTATTTGAAGATCATTGTGACTTGGAGGGGGAGCTCTTCAAAGACAAGAAGTGATTTGTTTTCTTAATTCTGAAATTGGTTTTTATGGCAGGTTTGGCTTTATTGAAGATCTTTGGGATTACATTAGAAAATGAAGTTTAAAAACATTACTTCGATGCTTGGTTTATATATCCTAGAACCCGTTTTTGAAGACTATTGAAGAATCAAGATTCGTGGATTGCTTCAAATATTTCTTGTTGCGAGATCATTTCTTATTTGCTAGATGCTTGTTTGGAAGTTGAAGCATTGTCATCCATTCCATAGTTTGAGGGGGAGATTGTAGGGTTTCAAAGTACTCCATGGATTATGGCAATGGGCCCCCTTGATGAAGTGTAGGTTAAAAGCCCAAGACTTGTCTTTTCCCTATAAATAGTCATGTATTATTCATAATTAGGGTTAAGAGTGAGGCAAAATGTAGCCGCCACGTTGTGAGGTTTCTTGTAGTGTTCGATTCTTATTCTTAAAGTGTAATTTGTTCCTCATAATTGAATAAAGAGTGATCATTCGACATAATCTTCATATTTGTGTTTGTTCTTATTTTCCGCATCTTGTTCATCAAATCACAATTAGGGTTTTATTCCTAACATAACGAAACAATTAATCCGACCATAAACCTTCCAGACGATGCCCCTGAATTGACCCCATCAAAGAACCGGAACAACAACCGAAAAAATGGAACCCGCTCAGAAAGATACGAACAACTAATGACTCTTGGCATGCAAAATGGCATATAACAATTCTTGATGATATAGCCCAGGAAATAACAGAGAACCAAACCAAAGATAATGCTTACCCATACTAAAACAAGATCCCAAGGAAAATATAAATACTGATAATAAACATGAAGAACACAAAAGATAACATATTCGCAACAACATCTGATGAAACTCTGACATCCACTGACCGACACTGCAATGCTCGACTCTTCGTTGTTGGGGCTCCCGCCTTACCCTCATGACCACCAGTGATCCTCAAAGTAACCGGAGCAGGTACACTCACTGCTCCAGCCCTCAACATCGGAAAGTCGGTCTTTTAGTGGCCTACCTGGTTGCAGCGAAAACACATCAGATCCGACTCATGAGGCAATCCCGACTAAAATGACCCATATGATCATAACTGAAACATCCTCAGCTTGACTCCTGACATCCTCCCTCATGGGTCCTCCCACTGCTTGGCATAACAGCCTCGACCCTGATGGCCTCTCTAACATGAATCCTGAGTCATGGGCCTCTAGCAATCATATCATTCAGGGTTTCACACCATGACAACTCACAACTCCCTTATGTCATCCCTTAACATGCCATGATACCTTACCTTCTTCATTACCTCGCAAACATGACAAACATTTACCAATAGTACGAGAATGCCATATCTGCTAACCATCTCTCACTGGAAATGGGGTCTTTTTCCCCAAAGAACTCCGGAGTCCTAAAAACACGAATCTCACGGAAGGAAAGAGTGCGAGTTCCAACAATAACCATAATATCGGTACGAAACTCGCCCCGACGCTCACCTAAAATCTCCAAAATCTCCTCCTTGACCGTACCAAAGATCACAGGAGTCTGCTCCAAAACACCACGGGTAATCTCCGACAAGATGAACTCTCGCATCCGCTTATCAATCAGCTCAGTATCCGCACCTGTGCTTGAACCAGAACCTGAACCACCTCCTAGTGTGCTCATCACCGCACCAAGACAAATCACTTGATGTGCAGAAATTATGCCTATCAACTTTTAAAGTTATAACCTACCAAACTTATACTAACAATGCACCTATAGGCAGTGTACCTAGTCAGATTATAGTATAGCTTGGGTAAGTCGGGTTTCGATCACAGGGAACAAATTTAATTAACTAATTTAAGTACTAAAAAATAATCTAAAACAAGCAAAATTTAATTGGGTTTTTATCTGATTTTGCAAGTTCATACAAACTTAATCACTTAACTATCAAATTCAATCAATTACTAAAACACTTCTGTTAGTTCGAATCCACTTTTCATCTATGGTTAGCTTCTTATTAAGGATTATTAAAGTTGGTTAACAAATTTTATATTATTAGTAATTTAAGTCCAAATTTACTAACGTTTCACTAATTCATGTAAAACTATTTATGATCACACACAATCAAACACATAATGAGTTATGGATTATGAATGGGCTATGTAAGATTTGTTTAACAAACACAATTATGGTCATAATTTATGTTCTCCAGCACAACTAAATTTAATTACTTCAATTACTTATCTAAGATTGGGTCGATCCTAGCTCTAGCAATTCAATGGTTACTAAATCACTAGGTGTCAAGTTCGTGTAATTTAATAGTCACTAAGCTACACAAAACATGAATTCAAGCAATTAATGTATATACTATTAGCATGCTAGGTATTAACAATCAAACACAAGCACATAACCAACTATTAAAAATCCATAATTAATTAAACTAATCCATAAAGTTGAAGCTTCATCAAGCTAAACATAAGCAGCTAGATTCAGCTACTCATGGCTGAAATCATACACTCAAATTCAATAAATAAAGACATGCTTAAATGTACCAAACTAAAGTGATGATTATAATCTTCAATCTCTGAACCTTTAATCAATTCTCCTTCCTTCAATGCTTGGACTTGGTTTTTCTGATTAAACTTCCTCTGGGAATTGTTCTCTAAACCCTCCAAGTCCCTCTAGAAAAAACTCTCCCAAATCGTGAGTGCCGAGGACTTTATATATTTTTGTAAAAGCTCGGCTCACGTCGTGAGATGGATTACTCACATCGTGAGCTTAGTTGTAATCCGTATCAAACACGGACTCTGTCCTCCAAATGTCTATCTTCTAGAAACTTGAGGCTCACGTCGTGAGAAGGGTTCCTTACGTCGTGAGGTTGACGTTTCAACTAGATTCTTCTCATTTTAAGCTCCAATCTTCTAAAGTTCCAATTCTTGTCGCTTATAGTCCTTTATCTTCAAGAGTGTCCTTTTGGCTGCAAAATATAATTCAATCTCATAAGTACCCTATATCTTTGCAAATGAAAAAATTATTAATCAAAATGCATTAAAATATTGCCTAAAAATGTGTATAAATATGGCAATATCAAATACCCCACACTTATCTTTTGCTTGCCCTCAAGCAAAACTAATTAACTTTAAGTCAAACTTTCATCACCAATATCATATAAAACAATCCATTTTGAACTCAGCCATTATACCAAGACCTCAATGTGTATATTTGTGTCTATCTTCTAGAAACTTGAGGCTCACGTCGTGAGAAGGGTTCCTTACGTCGTGAGGTTGACGTTTCAACTAGATTCTTCTCATTTTAAGCTCCAATCTTCTAAAGTTCCAATTCTTGTCGCTTATAGTCCTTTATCTTCAAGAGTGTCCTTTTGGCTGCAAAATATAATTCAATCTCATAAGTACCCTATATCTTTGCAAATGAAAAAATTATTAATCAAAATGCATTAAAATACTGCCTAAAATGTGTATAAATATGGCAATATCAAATACCCCACACTTATCTTTTGCTTGCCCTCAAGCAAAACTAATTAACTTTAAGTCAAACTTTCATCACCAATATCATATAAAACAATCCATTTTGAACTCAGCCATTATACCAAGACCTCAATGTGTATATTTGTGTCTATCTTCTAGAAACTTGAGGCTCACGTCGTGAGAAGGGTTCCTTACGTCGTGAGGTTGACGTTTCAACTAGATTCTTCTCATTTTAAGCTCCAATCTTCTAAAGTTCCAATTCTTGTCGCTTTTAGTCCTTTATCTTCAAGAGTGTTCCATTTGGCTGCAAAATATAATTCAATCTCATAAGTACCCTATATCTTTGCAAATGACAAAATTATTAATCAAAATGCATTAAAATATTGCCTAAAAATGTGTATAAATATGGCAATATCAGATACCCCACACTTATCTTTTGCTTGCCCTCAAGCAAAACTAATTAACTTTAAGTCAAACTTTCATAACCAATATCATATAAAACAATCCATTTTGAACTCAGCCATTATACCAAGACATCAATGCGTATATTTGTGTCTAAAATCCTAACAACTTCCTAATCCTAAATACTCACAATCCTTATGAACCTTCACCCCTTAGTTTATCAGACACTTATTTTTGCAACCCTCCGAATCAATCCTCAGAAATCTTTCTTAGCCTCAAGGTATTTTTGGTTAAGCTACCCAAACATACATAATCTAGAAAAATTACAACTTTGATACCATAATGGAGCTCTTGGAATTCTTCACATCTTTGATATTTGCTCTTTGATATCTATGAATTCACCACCTTTATTGTTTGATTGTTGGTATCTTCAACTTTTTGATTCTTCAGAATTTTGATCTTTGATCTTCATACTTTGACAGCTCCAAAAATTTTACAACTTTTTGCTAATTTCTCTCTTTTTCTAATTAACACACTATTTTCGCTCAAATCCTACATGCTTAAGGAAGGGAGCTTAGCTTCAACCTTTATTGGTTAGAGTTATTAGCCTAAGTGCAATGACTACATAAGCTCTCCTGGATAGATTTCAGGTACAGGCTGCAAAACTTTTTATGCCATATAAACTACTAGATTACCGTTCATATCTCATGGCTTTTCACTAGGACTTGGGAAGCCACAAATATACTATAACATATGTTGGCTTAATTAAACATTTGAGATCTCATTGGATCATCACACATAACACTAGCAACTCAAGTTTTAAAATGTTAGTAGATTCAATTTTTAGACTATTATTTCAAATCTATTTTTAATTTTTAAAATTTTAATTTTTAAATTTTCTAGCAATTTACTTTTTCAACCCCTACCCCACACTTATTACATACAATGCCCTCATTGTATGCATAAAATAATTTAAAAGCTTGAAAATGGAGAAAAAGGAACAGACTCCTCTGGGGTAGTAGTGGTGAGATCGAATTCTGAAAGTGTGTGAAAATTTGAACATCTTGAATTTGTGAATGGAACTTGGATCTTCTGAGATATGTGAATGTGCCGGCAAAATGTGAAGCAGAAACTCGCATCTTCAACAGGTGTGGTGTATATAATCTTCAAAGCAATGCATCGTAATGTGGGAAAGAATACATCACATTTTATTGTTGAGAGAAAAAGTAATAACCAGATTTGTGATATCTCCAGTCATGATAATAGGGAGCCATGACATGAAAATGGAATAAAAGGCTTCCAAATCGTAGAAATATATGACCCATGATGTGGGGTATGAAGCTCACGGCGTGGTGTCGTAAGAAATTGAGCTCTGAATTTTACTGTCTTCGAGCTTACGATGTGAGGGATTAATGCTCACGTCGTGAGAACTGGGTCTCACGGATGGGAACTTTGTAAATTTTTTTTCTAACGAGTGCAATGCAACTAAGTGTCTTAATATATTAAGATCCTTCTACGACTCTATATTTGCTTGACTCTTTCCTCATTGTTATACTTGTTTCTCTCACAAAATTAACCCCACACTTATTAAAAATTATGGGTCTCGACTCTTGACTCTAAACGACACGGCTTAACTTGTATGCTCTCTTATCTCTATATCTCTATTTTCTCTCACGATTTTCTGCAAACAAGGAACCAAAATGTGGAAGGAAGCAACATAATCATCAAAAAGTTTTGTTAAACAATCTAAATAAACCAAATAAAAACAAACACGCAAAAAATTACAATAAAATAAAAAGAAGTCTAAAATAAAAATAAAAGGATATAAATTCTTCAAACATCGGGTTGCCTCCCGATAAGCACTTCTTTTTATTGGAGTCATGAGCCGGACTCCGTGCCACCTCATGTTGAATCTTTAGGATTTTCAAACACCAATTGCACCTTTTGATCCTTCCACCGTTTCTTGTACGCTTGCATTCGTCTCAGATAAGACTTTGTAGAATTATCTTTTTTAACCTTAGCATCACCTTCTTCAAGCTTTTTTTTCACCCCTTTATTTTTCACGATAAGCTCACGTTCGTTATCTTCTTTTCCTTTACTTTTTAGGTCCATAATGGCAATCTTCTCATCAACAAAGGTTGGTGATTCCAAAACTTGGGTAACTTCTTCCTCATCACTCGATACCAAATCTTCGTTACATTCCCCACTTACTAAAGACGTTGGATTTGTGTAAACAAATACTTCAAAAACCATCGGAATTGATGCTCTATGCTTTGTACACTTTACTTTATTAATGGATTGAATATGTTCTTCCATTAATTTCTCCAATTCCCCAAGCTCGTTTCCATTAACCAAATTGAACACTTCATTTTGAGCATAGGCTTCTTTAAATACATCTTCCACTCCAAACGTCATTTCTTCATCTCCCACTCGCAATATAAGTTTTGACTCACGTATATCCACGAAAGCTCGAGCAATATTGAATAAGGGCCATCCAAGGATTATGGGAACATTTTTATCTTCTTTCATATCCAATACAACAAAATCAATTGGAAAAACAAATTTCCCAATTTTTACTAATATGTCCTCCACTATGCTTCTAGGATGAGTCACTAAACGATTGGCCATGTGAATCGTCATTCTTGTAGCCTTCAAATCTGGAAGATTTAGCTTCTGATAGAACGAATAAGGCATTAAATTTATGCTTGCTTTAGAATCGGCTAAAGCATATGTCTTCATATTATTCCCGAATTTACAAGGAAGTGTAAGGCGTCCATGATCTCCCATCTTCTTTGGTATTTCTCCCAATATCACCCTGGAACTCTTCTCACTAAGGATCACTTTGGAAGTCTTTTCTAGTTGTTGGCGAGTGTCTAGTAAGTCTTGAAGAAACTTCGCATATTCAGGTACTTGTGCCAAAGATTTAATAAAAGGAGTATTTATAGAGATACACTTGACTTGCTGCATGAACTTCAAATGTTCTTGCTCTAGTGGATGAATCTTAGCTCGAGAAGGAAATAGAAATGGATGACGAAAAGCTTGAACATCAGCCAAAATTTTCTATTCAGACTGGCCCCACGTCGTGAGAATAGGATCCTCACGACCTGAGATCGAGGATTCAGCAGAAAAATTTTCTTCGATCTTCGACTTCTTCGGCCGTCGTCCGGGCTAATGTTGATCTACTTCTAGGGATTCTAGGAACTCAGAAATAGTATCTTCTTCAGTATCGATGACCATGACATGTGGTTGTGGTTTCATATTGTGAATTTGTGGAGATAATCGCTCATTAACCAAGGTAGTTAATCGACGAAGTTAAGCTTCGATGTTTTGGATCGATGCTTGATGATTCCTTAGCAAAGCTTCCTGGTCTCTCATGAGAATTTGCTGGTCTCTTATCACCACATCGGTCTCATCATTTCGTTTTTCCAAAGCCTCCATGAATCTATTAAGCATGGACTCTAAATCAATTTTCTTTTCCGGTTGTGGTTGCTCTTTTTGGTAAAAGCCTCCGCCAGTTTGCCTAAAATTTTCTTCTTTTTGCTTTTTATATTCATCATATGTCAACCACTCTTTCTTTGGCGTCCTCTAATCTTCATCGTATTTGTCTCCATTATAGTATCATACTTGAGACTTCTTATTCTCGTTCTCGTCCAAGTGGAAATCTTTAGTCAAATGTGGACCATTGCATCTTTCACAACCCACACGAATAGCATGTAAGGATTGGTCCATCTTAGTCATTCTTCGCTCCATAGTATTTAGCATAGCTAAAACAGCTGCCATGTCCTCAGAATTTCCACTCCCAATTCCTTTTGCTCCAGCATGTTGAGGATTGTGGTATTCACGTGAATGCTTAGAAAACTCTTCAATTAATTCCTTAATCTCACCGGGATTTTTCTTTGTTAAAGGTCCTTGAGAGTCAAGGAGTTGCCTTGTAATCACATTTAACCCATCATAGAAGACTGATACTTCTTGTTGCTCATTTAAATCTTTTTGGGGACAATTCCGTATTAACCCCTTGTATCTCTCCCATGCCTCGTAGAGTGACTCATCCGGTTGTTACTCGAAGTTTGCTATGACCTTCTTGAGTTTAGCAACTTTAAAAGGTGGGCAAAAATGTTCTAAAAATTGTTCACGCATTTGCACCCATGTAGTAATTGCACCGGGTGGAAGTGCCTTTAACAAATCCTTAGCAGCTACTTTGAAGGCAACTGGAAGAATTCTCAATGACACCGTCTCTCGTGGAACATTCAGGATGTCAAAGTAATCAACTATGTCATTGACTTCATCAAAGTGTTTATAAGCATCTTCATGATCTTTCCTGGAAAATGGGACTTCCTTAAGCGCAAAAAGAATATGTCCTTTAAGCTCGAATGTTGCGGTAGCGGGAATTGCAGGTTGCACTAGACCGGGAACGGTGTCCTCTAGGATTCTTTTCTTGTATGCCTCCATGGGCATGTTTCCAATGTTCTCCATCTCGTTTTTCGGCTCGTCTTCGTGTTCGCTACTTTCTTCGGTTTTTTGATTCTGAATCAGATTCTTGAGGATTAGGATTTTTCTCAAAGCTTTCAACCTCACTTTCGTCTTTTGAGGAATTGCGCGATTCACCTACGTTCTTGCCTTTCTTCTTTCCAAAAGCTGATTTAAGATCCTTGAAAGGTGACTTCTTTGGTGGTTGGGTTTCTCCTACATTCTTATCCGTCTTTTTACGAAGGCTTGACAATGGATCTTCTAGCGGTGGTATCAAAGGTGTGCTGGATCCACAGGTCAAGTACTACTGCAACAAAAACAAAAACAAAAACATAAAATTGAACAAAAACTATATAAAAATGCCTACTGACGGATCACCACGACGTGGTAAGGGATACCACCTCGTGTTGTCGCAACAAAAAACGAAAGAAAAATATGAAATAACTAATCTCACGTTGTGAGGCTTAATGCTCATGTCGTGAGTTTGGTTATTCAGAAAAATCAACTAAGACTAAAATTTAACTTTTTGTAGGTTTAACCCCACAAAAAGGATCGATCAAACTAAATCAATTAAATCAAAACTAAACTTGCCGTTCCTTGGAAACGACGCCAAAAACTTGATGTGCACAAATTATACCTATCAACTTTTAAATTTATAACCTAACAAACTTATACTAACTATACACCTATAGGCAGTGTACCTAGTCAGATTATAGTATAGCTTGGGTAAGTCGGACGTCGATCACAGGGAACGGATTTAATTAAATAATTTAACTACTAAAAATTAATCTAAAACAAGCAAAAGTTAATTGGGTTTTTATCTGATTTTGCAAGTTCAGACAAACTTAACCACTTAACTATCAAATCCAATCATTTACTAAAAACACTTCTGTTAGTTCGAATCCACTTCTCCTCTATGGTTAGCTTCTTATTATGGATTATTAAAGTTGGTTACCAACTTTTATATTATTAGTAATTTAAGTCCAAATTTACTAATGTTTCAGTAATTCATGTAAAACTATGTTTGGTCACACACAATCAAACGCAGAATCAGGTATGGATTATGAATGAGCTATGTAAGATTTGTTTAACAAACACAACTATGGTCATAATTTATGTTCTCCAGCACAGCTAAATTTAATTACTTCAATTACTTATCTAAGATTGGGTCCATCCTAGCTCTAGAAATTCAATGGTTACTAAATAACTAGGTGTGAAGTTAGTCACTAAGCTACACAGAACATGAATTCAAGCAATTAAAGTATATATTCTTAGCATGCTAGGTATTAACAATTAAACAGAAGCACATATCTAACTATTAAAAATCCGTAATTAATTTAACTAATCCATAAAGTTGAAGCTTCATCCAGCTAAACAGAAGAAACTAGATTCAACTACTCATGGCTAAAATCATACACGCAAATTCAATAAATAAAGACATGATTAACTGTACCAAACTAAAGTGATGATTATAATCTTCAATCTCTGAACCTTTAATCAATTCTCCTTCCTTCAATGCTTTGACTTGGTTTTTCTGATTAAACTTCCTCCAGAAATCGTTCTCTAAACCCTCCAAGTCTCTCTAGAAAAAACTCTCCCAAATCGTGAGTGCCAAGGACTTTATATATTTTGTAAAAGCTCTACTCAGGCCGTGAGATGGATTCCTCACGTCATGAGCTTGTAATCTATATCGAACACGGACTCTGTCCTTCGAATGTCTATCTTATTGAAGCTTGAGGCTCACATCATGAAAAGGATTCCTCATGTCGTGAGGTTGACTTTTCAGCTAGATTCTTCTCCTTTTAAGATCCAATCCTCCAAAGTTCCAATTCTTGTCGCTTTTAGTCCTTTATCTTCAAGAGTGTTCCTTTTGGCTACAAAATATAATTCAATCTCATAAGTACCCTATATATTTGCAAATAACAAATATATTAATCAAAATGCATTAAAATATTGCCTAAAAATGTGTATAAATATGGAAATATCAACACTCATATCAATAACTAGAACATACCCAAGAATCCACTTCCCACGAGCTTCCTAGATTCTCCAAGACTCTCCACGATTCGAGTATGAATCATGTGCTTTCAGTACTACGAGCCCAATACTACCTTCCACACCTATCCATACTTTCCTCAAGAATCATCCCAAATCTTCTGAGTCACCTTCTCAAACTGATACTCGTAATGCTCGCTAAACAGCACAACTAAACCCACTGAAGCACTTCCTAGGCTTTCCTAGGTTCCGACCTCACCTTGCTGTCAGCTGCTGAAAAAATCCCCATAACTTCAGTTAACTACCTCATGAATGCAATCACATGCGACAACGCTTAGATAATACTTTGAGTAAAAGACTCATCCCTACAACGGTTTGACTCAAACGAGAGCTGCACAATAGTTTCAAATCCGTAACTCTGAGTTTATCCAACCTTTTCCACATGTGACTTAACATATCCACTTAATATTTAACTCACATCGCTTAGGAGTTCCACAAAGCACAAAGCAAGCAACATTCGTGCAGTAACACTCCAAGTCACAACCAAACGAAGAACATCTCAATTCCACTTTCTATCAGGAAGATTCCAGATCTAACATAACATCTAATCCCTCTTAGGCTACAAGGTAGCACATATTAGGCCAATCCACCCAGTCGTCTGAAATCCATACTTACTACCCTTGATGTCACAAGGCTCCCAACACTAAATCTCTTCCGAGGCTTCCCTAGGGCAAACACTACACCATTGTCTGCCATTAGCTGCAGAAAGAACTCCCACTATCTGCCTCTAACTATCTCACGATTAGAATTACATATCACCAAAACCAGATAATTATTCGAATGAGAGGTCTTACACTACAACAGTTAGGGTCAAACGAGAGCTGTGCAATAGAGTTAAAAACTAACCTTCTAAAATTATCTAGTCTCAGTAATATGTAACTTAACATATTTGCTTACTAGTTAACTGAAACTAGTGAGAACTCCTAAGAGCACAAAGCAAGCAACATTCGAGCATCAAGTAATCCGAACCAAGCATAACCTAATCAAGCCACCCTATCACTGACTGATCAGTACTAGCATGCAAGTCTACAAGCTCATACAATAACCATACCAATCCATCTCTCCTAGCATTCTATCATGCAAAAACTGAGCAGATCCTTAGCCCTAGGTAGCATGCAATTCACAAATTCACAAATCCAACCATATCAGATAACACGTACGGGTATTTTTGGGAAAACTTACTTGAGCTCGGCCGATTGCACGCATCACACCCCGTTGGTCTTTATAAAATCCTTTTTAGAAGTTTCTTTCCTTTTAAAAAAAAATATTTTTAAAACTCGTTTCTATTTTAAGAAAAATTTCCAATTCCTCAGTTTGAGTTCAGTCACACTCGAGAGTGTATCCGAATCCCTCAAACCAAGGCTCTGATACCAACTTGTAACATTCCTAAATTATGAGGTAAAAATTTCCATTTTAGTTCAACCAAAACATTAATTATCTTTAAGTCAACGTTCAATACTCCTTTGCTAAATATTCAAAAGTACTTTTTAAGAAAACAGTTATCAGAGTACAATCCCAAAATCATCATATTGCGGAAACATGGGTGGATGCGCTGCGATCAAGCCGGGCCCTTCCTTTTGAAAATAGAAGTACCTGAAACATAAACTGAAAAAACCGTAAGCACAAATATTAGTGAGTTCCACAAAATACCACATACCATACATATCAACATGTAACACCCATAAAATTTACGCCAAATTTAAACTTTTCAATCATAAATAAAACCCAATAGTATTGTTTACAAAAATGTTTTCAAATCTTTATTCGATCAGAGTGTCCCAAAATCCAGATCATAAGGATGAGGAGCGGTATGGTCACGCCTTCGCCTTGCCATGATCTCCTGAAGTACCTGAAACAATAAACTAAAAACTGTAAGCCCGACGGCTTAGTGCGTTACCCCCAAAATACCAATACCACACTGATAATACCATATCCGTAATAATCAATCAATCAACATGCATACTGGGCCATCGGCCTGACTGGACCGCCCTACAGGGCCTACAGTCTAACTGAATCTATACCGAGCCTTCGGCATGACTAGACCGCCACGTGGGCCTACAGTCTCCCCGGACCGCTCATAGGGTGTGTTGGCCTTCAGCACAAAGCAGGACCGGCTCAACCCAAGCAAACAAGCAATTAACCATGTGCGCATAACTAACATATACTGGCATATACAACCATCAAACATATCTATCCCACTGATCACCAAACATAGCAATCTCTCATAACTAGAGCACTGACCTAGCAGGTCACTAACATATTAATCCCTACGGATCATAAGAGCATAACATACTGTCTATCCTGATTCCGATCTAACAGATCATATCCACATGTAACATACCATAACGATAACAACTAAAGGGCCGGCCTTGGTGCCTTAGACCCTATCGATATATTGAGGATAACTCACCTTGCAGATGTAGACTCGGTAGATAAACTTCAACCCTCGGATCACTGCCACAAACTCCACCACCTATTACCATAGTATGAATATACCCATAAGTCCTCAACCTTACAAGGTACTCCATAAACCTACTAGTCAACCCTTGGTCAAAGTCAAAGTCATCAGTCAAGGTCAACAGTCCATGTTGACCTTGACTCGCCGATGTCAAATCCAAGCTCACAATGGGGGTTTCATACTCATAGAGGCTTCATACATGACCAAATTCGGGGCTTTATGACTATAGAACCCCAGAAGGGTCCAGATCTGAAGTTACAACTTCAGATCTAGCCCACATCCCACTTCATCTTCTCAATCAAACCATAAAAACCCTAGATCTCAACGAAAAGAGGTCTAGAAGGAAAAGAAGAAAAGGTGGCTACTTGATACCTCCAAATGATGCTATCTGAGGTAGATTTCTGATTTCCCATACTTCCTTGCTCCTAGCCTTTTGTTCTCCAAGCTCTTCTTCTAAAAAGATCTCCTCTCCAAAGCTTTAGACACACAAGAATGAAACACCACATGAATTAGGGTTTTCTGAGCTCTCAAAGGACTGCAAAGAGGCCAAAGGAGGCTTATGCTTCCTTAAATAGGGTGCAAAACCCCGAGATATAGGGTTTCATCTACCAGCTCCTACTCATCGAGTTCCTTCATGGACTCGGCGAGTAGGCCATTAAATACACGAACCAAGCCCGTTGCTACTCGACGAGTAGGGCAACCAACTCGTCGAGTAGGCCTTGAAACCAATTAAATTATTATTTAAGCAATACCTGAGAATCGGGGCATTACAGTTCTCCCCCACTTGAACTAGACTTCGCCCTCGAAGTGTGCTGGAATAAACAACGCCGGGTAATGCTCTCGCATTTTTGCCTCCGGCTCCCACGTCCACTCGGATCCTCTCCGGTGCTCCCACTGCACTTTTACCAAAGGTATTTTTTTGTTCCGCAAAATCTTCTTTTTCCTTTCCAAGATGGCTACAGGCCTCTCCACGTAATTCAGGCGCTCATCGACCTGTATATCATCCAGCGATACTACTGCCTCCTGATCCATAATACACTTTCGCAATTGCGAAACATGGAACGTGCTATGAATTGGGCTGAGCTCCTCCGGTAGCTCAAGCCTATAAGCCACTTTGCCAACCCTGGAAATAATCCTGAATGGCCCAATATAACGGGGACCCAATTTTCCCCTCCTCCTGAAGCGGATCACACCCTTCCAGGGCGATACCTTCAGAAGTACCATGTCACCAACCTGAAACTCTAAATCCGATCGGCGTCTATTAGCGTAACTCTTTTGCCGACTCTGAGCGGTCTGCAGCCGCTGTCTGATCTGCTGGATCTTTTCGGTAGTCTGCAAGACTACCTCCGTCCGACCCATCACTCTGTGTCCAACCTCACCCCAACAGACCGGGGTTCTACATCTCCGACCATATAACAGCACAAAAGGCGCGGCGCCAATACTGGAATGGTAGCTGTTGTTGTAGGCGAACTCTGCAAGCGGTAGATGGGAATCCCAACTCCCACCGAAGTCAATGATGCACGCCCTCAACATATCTTCGAGGGTCTGAATGGTTCGCTCACTCTGTCCATCGGTCTGCGGATGGAACGCTGTACTAAAATGCAGTCGCGTACCCAGTTCCTCATGGAACTTCTGCCAAAAACGGGAAGTAAACCTGATATCCCGATCGGAAACAATGGAGACTGGAACCCCATGGCGAGAGACAATCTCGCTGACATACATATCGGCCAATCTCTCGGCCGACGAACTCTCCCGTATGGCCAAGAAATGGGAACTCTTGGTCATCCGATCCACGATGACCCATATAGCATCGAACCCCTTCGCCGTCCTCGGCAATTTCATAATGAAGTCCATCGTGATCTGTTCCCATTTCCACATGGGAATCTCCAGAGGCTGCAGCTTACCATGCGGCCTCTGATGCTCGGCCTTGACCATTCTACAGGTCAGGCACCTCTCAACATACCAAGCGATTTCTCGCTTCATACATGGCCATCAGTAGCTCAAACTCAGATCGCGATACATCTTGGTGGCCCCCAGGTGTATAGAAAAGTGAGACTTATGAGCCTCCTCCATCACTATCTGCCGGACCCCTCCGGACATCAGAACCCAAACCCGACCGTGTCGGGTCAATAATCCGCGGCTATCCTGAACAAACCGGGTGCTCTCGCCCTTAATCCGCTCCAACTTCCAGTTCTCTGGTCTCATGCCCTGAACCTGAGCCTCCCTAATCAAACTCACAAGCGCGGAATCCACCGCTATCCTCATACACCTTGCTGGGGTAGTAGACCCAGCTGACTTGCAGCTCAAAGCGTCCGCAACCACATTCGCTTTACCAGGTTGGTAAAGGATCTCGGAATCATAGTCCTTGACTACATCTAGCCACCTGCGCTGCCTCATATTCAAGTTCGGCTGATCCATGATGTGCCTCAAGCTCTTGTGGTCCGTGTATATAGTACATCGGACCCCGTACAGATAATGCCTCCAAATCTTGAGAGCGAATACCACTGCTCCCAACTCAAGATCGTGCGTAGGGTATCTCGTCTCATGCGGCTTCAGCTGCCGCAATGCATAGGCTATCACCCGTCCCCTCTGCATGAGGACCGCCCCCAGACCTGTGATGGACGCATCACAAAACACTACGAAATCCTCGACTCCCTCGGGGAGCGTCAACACTGGCGCCTCACATAAACATCGCCGGAGGGTCTCAAATGCCCTCTGCTGCTCAGGGCCCCACCGGAAATCCACCCCCTTCCTCGTTAGACGAGTGAGGGGTACTGCAACCTCGGAAAAATCTCGAATGAATCTCCAGTAGTACCCTGCTAATCCCAAGAAACTCCTGATGTTTGAGGGAGACTTCGGAATCTCCCACTACATAACCGCCTCAACTTTGGCCGGATCGACCAAAATCCCCTCCTGGTTAACGAGATGTCCGAGAAACTGGACCTCTCGTAACCAAAACTCACACTTCGAGAACTTGGCATACAACTGTTCTCGTCGCAGAGCCTCCAGAAGCTCCATAAGGTGCTCCTCGTGCTGCTCTCGGGTCTTGGAATACACCAAGATATCATCTATGACCACAATGACCGAGCGATCGAGCATCGGTCTACAGACCTGATTCATCAAATCCATGAACACTGCCGGAGCGTTGTTGAGCCCAAACGACATCACCACGAACTCGTAATGACCATAACGAGTCCGAAACGCGGTCTTCTCCACGTCTTCCTCCCTCACCATGACCTGGTGATACCCGGATCTCAAGTCGATCTTGGAAAACCAAGATGCACCCTGCAGCTGATCGAAAAGATCATCTATCCTTGGGAGTGGATAATGGTTCTTCACCGTTAGCTTGTTCAACTCCCTGTAGTCGATGCACATCCTGTGTGAACCGTCCTTCTTCCTGACGAAGAGGATCGGTGCTCCCCATGGGGAACTACTTGGACGAATAAACTGCTTACCCAGCAGCTCCTGCAACTGAGATGACAACTCCTGCATCTCTGGCGGTGCCAGTCGGTACGGCGCCTTAGCGATAGGGGCCGCACCCGGCACCAGATCAATCCTGAACTCCACCTGCCTCTCCGGAGGCACTCCAGGTAACTCCTCTGGAAACACGTCAGCAAACTCTCTAACCACCGGGACCCCTGAAACTGACGTCTGATCCCTGACCCGCGTGTCCACCACACACGCTAAATAACCTGCACATCCGTGCAGAATATACTGCCGAGCCCTGGCGGCCAAACAAAACCCTGATCCTACTCTGGTGCCCTCACCATATACCACCAGTTCTCCCCCACTTGGGGTTCGAACTACTACTCGCTGTCCCTCACAGTCGATCATGGCGCCAAAACGGCTGAGCCAATCCATCCCTACGATCACACATACTTCCCCCATGGGAATAGGAATCAAATCTATCGGAAATGATACCCCGAAAATCTTTAGCTCGCATCCCCGGTAAACCGAAGAAGCAGAAATCCCGTGCTCGTTAGCGATCGAAACTCGCAACGGACACTCAAGCTCATCCATCGACATACTGAGCTCTCTACTGAAAGTCTGAGATACAAACGACCGACTCGCCCCTAAGTCGAATAAAACCAATGCAGGCAAAGAGTTTGCTAAAAACATACCTAAACACAGGTACCAACGATAAGCACAACATAGATAAAATAACCGAGACAAAAAACTAGAAACATACAAGCAACCACATCCGGTGCTGCCTTGGCCTCCTCGGCCGTGAGCTGGAAGGCGCGCCCATGAGCCTTTGGAGGCTCCACCTTGACTGGCCTCCCATCTCCCATCCTCAAAGTAGCCGGTACGGATCCCTACGTCGGCTTGGCGGCGAGCTGCGGGCAGTTGGTCTTCACGTGACCAACCTGATGACAATGATAACAAATCCTCATATCTGCTGGAGGGGCGGTGGCGACAGTCCCTGGCATAGTGCCCCTCCTTGCCACATTTGTGGCAACCACCTCCTGCTCGACAAATCCCAGAATGACCACTGCCACACTTTCCACAAGTGCGGCTCTGCTGATCCCCGGTCCGAGTATCAACGGTCTTGGACCGCTTAGGTTCCGGCTGAGACTGTGCCGGAACCTGACGCTGCTCCTTCAACTGCAGCTCTATCTCCAACTCACGCTGCCTCGCGGCTTCCTGAAGATCCAAAAGAGTCTCACAACGTTGCGTAGCAACAAACTGTCGAATATCAGTCTTGAGCATACTCAGATAATGAGTCATCTGAGACTGCTCTGAAGCAAACTCTGGGCAGAACATAGCCCTCTCCGTGAACATACGAGTGATCTCCATCACTGACTCTCCACCCTATCTCAATGTCAAAAACTCCTGAGCAAGCCGCTCCCGCTCAACGCGTGGAACGTAGTGGGTGCGGAACATATCCCAGAACTGCTTCCAAGTAACAGCAGCTCGCTGATCATCAGTGTACGACCCTGTCGTCAATCTCCACCAGTCCTTTTCCCCAAGCCTCAGCAGGTTCAGGGCACACCTGACCTTCTGGTCAGCAGGACATGAACACGTGAAGAAACATCCCTCCACGTCAGATAACCACCTCATAGCCCTGATCGCATCCTGTGTACCATCAAACGTCGGGGGCTTCGTGTTCTCGAAGTCCCGGTACTGGAAAGCCCTGCCGACTCCTCCTCCAATCCCTGCCGCAGTTACAGCCGATGTGGCTGCAGCGGCAGCTGTCTCTGCTAGAGCTGCACATCGCTCATCAAAGTACTCAACCATCGCGGTCTTAATCGACCCAAACATCTCTGGCAGCTGCGCTCGGAATGCCGCAACAATCTCGTCGTGCATAATCTCCCGGATCCTGGCATCCAACTCCTCTGTCCCTATCTGTACCACGGGCTCAGGTGCTATCGGCACCTCCAACCCTCCGTCTCCCGATCCTGATCCTGATCCTGATCCTGACCCGGATCCAGTAGTAAAACGTCTCGTCACCACCATACTGAAAAATGTACTCAAGTCGTCAGATAAATAACATAATATCGGGAGACCAAAACCCACAAACCCTAGGGGTTGTGACTTCCTTGCTACGCGTATGGGTCCTGTGCTTTCAGTAGTACGGGCCCATACTACCTTCCACACCCACCCATATTTGTCTCAAGTATCACCACAACACCCTAACACTATCATCAACATACTATGCGCTCAACCCTTACTCCTAGGGAACATCGCCTATCCCACAACTTATCTCACAGCTCCTCATAACCCACACATCCATGAAACTTTCATCAACCCCTGCAGTGCTAGTGCAGGCTAGTCGCACATAACACTGGACCCAATAGACTTTCGAATATCCAATCCTATCCGAAGACTGAATCAAAAATTCTCAGGCTATAAGATCTTGATTATGCGCAGCCGTGATGCCTACACTAACGACTACAGTAATGATGTCAATTCCATATACAAGAAACCCAAGGCTAGTAGGCATCATATAATCAGGCAAGTCTATCATTCGATTCCTGAAGATCCCTAGCCTAGCACTAGCATACTATTCTAACATATCATAATATCAATAACTGTTTGGTATTTTGGGGTTTACTTACAGGCTCCGGCTGATCGTACCCTCTGCATCCTCCATCCTTTATTTTGAAAACCATTTTAGAATTTATTCCGAAAATTTCCTTGATTTGAGCCTGGGTTCACACGTGTGTTTCCCCCAATTCACTCAAACCAAGGCTCTGATACCAACTTGTAACACCCATAAAATTTACGCCAAATTTAAACTTTTCAATCATAAATAAAACCCAATAGTGTTGTTTACAAAAATGTTTTCAAATCTTTATTCGATCAGAGTGTCCCAAAAGCCAGATCATAAGGATGAGGAGTGGTACGGTCACGCCTTCGCCTTGCCATGATCTCCTGAAGTACCTAAAACAATAAACTGAAAACTGTAAGCCCGAGGGCTTAGTGAGCTACCCCCAAAACACCAATACCACACTGATAATACCATATCCGTAATAATCAATCAATCAACATGCATACTGGGCCATCGGCCTGACTGGACCACCCTACAGGGCCTACAGTCTAATTGAATATATACCGAGCCTTCGGCATGACTGGACCGCCACATGGGCCTACAGTCTCCCCGGACCGCTCATAGGGTGTGTTGGCCTTTAGCACGAAGCGGGACCACCTCAACCCAAGCAACAAGCAATTAACCATGTGCGCATAACTAACATATACTTGCATATACAACCATCAAACATATCTATCCCACTGATCACCAAACATAACAATCTCTCATAACTAGAGCACTGACCTAGCAGGTCACTAACATATTAATCCCTACGGATCATAAGAGCATAACATACTGTCTATCCTGATTCCGATCTAACAGATCATATCCACATGTAACATACCATAATGATAACAACTAAAGGGCCGGCCTTGGTGCCTTAGACCCTATCGATATAGTGAGGATAACTCACCTTGCAGATGTCGACTCGGTAGATAAACTTCAACCCTCGGATCACTGCCACAAACTCCACCACCTATTACCATAGTATGAATATACCCATAAGTCCTCAACCTTACAAGGTACTCCATAAACCTACTAGTCAACCCTTAGTCAAAGTCAAAGTCATCAGTCAAGGACAACAATCCATGTTGCCCTTGACTCGCCGAGTACCCTCGGCTACTCGCCGAGTTCCTTGAAGTACTAACTCACTCTCCGAGTCACCTGAGTGACTCATCGAGTTCCTTTGGTTTACGATCGAGACCCTAAGGCCACTCGTCGAGCTTCCTTCTTGCAACTCGACAGCTACCCGCGCATACATAAATTGGGGCAACCTTATCCGACTTGCCGAATTGTTCATCTACTCGTCGAGTCTACGATAATCTTTATCGGACTCGCCGAGTTGTTCTTCCAACTCGCCGAGTCCATGCCTATCTTCATATGACTCGCCGAGTCGACCATGCGACTCGCCGAGTCCCTTCAGTCCCTTTTGCCATACAGACTCATTTGAGCCATGCAGCGGCTCCAAACTACAGATCCAAGCTTCTAAGGCATGCTTTTCATTTAAAGTTGCAAACTTTACGTGCATGCATAGCTACAAAGGCTAGTAATGTCAAATCCAAGCTCGCAATGGGGGTTTCATACTCAAAGAGGCTTCATACAAGACCAAATTCGGGGCTTTATGACTATAGAACCCCAGAAGGGTCCAGATCTGAAGTTACAATTTCAGATCTAGCCCACATCCCACTTCATCTTCTCAATCAAACCATAAAAACCCTAGATCTCAACCAAAAGAGGTCTAGAAGGAAAAGAAGAAAAGGTGGCTACTTGATACCTCTAAATGATGCTATCTGAGGTAGATTTCTGATTTCCCACACTTCCTTGCTCCTAGCCTTTTGTTCTCCAAGCTCTTCTTCTCAAAAGATCTCCTCTCCAAAGCTTTAGACACTCAAGAATGAAACACCACACGAATTAGGGTTTTCTGAGCTCTCAAAGGACTGCAAAGAGGCCAAAGGAGGCTTATGCTTCCTTAAATAGGGTGCAAAACCCCGGGATTTAGGGTTTCATCTGCCAACTCCTACTCGTCGAGTCCCTTCATGGACTCGGCGAGTAGGCCATTAAATACGCGAACCAAGCCCGCTGCTACTCGACGAGTAGGGCAACCAACTCGTCGAGTAGGCCTTGAAAGCAATTAAATTCTTATTTAAGCAATACCTGAGAATCGAGGCGTTACACAACATATACTGGGCCCCGCCCGTCATCGAGCCCTGCCCGACATCGAACCTCATTCGACATCAGTCCCTGCCCAGCATCAGGCCCCGCCCAACATTGAGCCCCACTCGATATACATATCCGTCAGTTATCCGGTCCCGCCTTGCATTGGGCCCCGCCCGGTATAAACATATAAACATATAAACATATAAACATATAAACATATAAACACACAACACATGCCATAATCACAAAGATAAATAGCATACATACTAGCCTTCGGGGCCTGCCCGACATCAGTTTGTACATGGTAATCATATAAACACATACAAATAACTAGCATACAATATACTCATCAGGCCCCACCTGGCATCGGGCCCTGCCCAGCATCGAACCCCGCTCGGTAAACATAAAACACATAACACATGCAAGACTTACGCATAAAACAAGCATACTAAGTATAACAAACCATGGGTCGACATAACCTCACGCCAAATAACAAAAGAAATACAATCTTAATCAATAATTAACCCAATAATCGAAAAAATCTGAAACCCACTCCATAAACCAACCTCCTAAAGGGTAAAAGACCATTTTACCCTTTTCTCACTTGTTCCATAACCAAGGCCCAACCCAAAATGCATAAAAATCCCAAACCCCAAAATGGCAATCCAAAGCCCAAATCAAAAGAAACAAAAGCCCATTAAGGCCCAATAACCCGATTGGACCCCAAAACCAACATGGACCTACTTCCAAGAAAACCCTAAGTTCTTAACCCAATATGACATCATAATTCTCGCATGGAAGGGATAGAAGGGCCAAGATCACATTTTTATAGTTCATAATAGCCTTATAATGCATAAAGTTTCCAACTTTATCCATTCGAATGGTCCCAACAAACAAGATCTATTCTTTAAGTCTCAAAGGGACCCAAAAGTTCATCTTTTTCAACTTAATCCGTTAAGTACAAGTCTCCAACTCTCATATTTGAATCAAAATGATGTTTAGATAGATAAAGTTTCCAACTTTATCCATAACAAGGTCACAAACTTTCAAGATCTAAACTCTATGCTCTAAAATGACCAAAAGCTCATAACATCCAAAACTAGCTAGATCTAAAAAATGCATCATCAAGATTCAAACTTTATACCACTAGAAGATAGATCAAGGTGAAGAAAGTCCAGATCTACAAGCTCCAAACCAACCAACGCTTCTCCAAGAAGTTCCTTCTTCTCCAAGGTGCACCATGCATACTCCAAAGCACTCAAAAACACCTTCTTTTAGCACACAAGGCTCAACTATGGTTAGGGTTTCATGGAAGGGGTGTTGGAGGGGTGGAGGATGAGAATGGAGTCGGTTTGGGGGAGTTAAGGAGCTTAAATAGGGCTCAAACCACTAAAATATGGTTTGGGCATTGATCACATACGCCCAGCGTACTACTGGTACGCCTAATGTACTCAGGGTGCCTCAGTACGCCTAGTGTACTCCCCTCTGTACGCCCAGCATACTCAGTATAACCGAAGGCCCAAAGCCTTTAAACAATCAACTTTCGGCCTACAGCCCTGAATTACAGAATGATCCCGAACAATGTGTTATAGTACATGCAAGAAAGCCTAGATCAAGAGTTCTCAGGAAATCCTACATGACCACTGATAGTCCCTAGGCTACTTCACTAGATGATAACCAGCAAGTACAGATAACATATAGATCTAACAGATCACTACAACATAGCGTCATACTCGATACCAGGATATAAATCTAACAGATCACTACATCATAACAACATACTAAATATCAGTGTTGTAAATATCGGCCTAGGCGGCCACCTAGGCGCTTGGCGGTCAGCAACTGATTACGATTAGGAGTGCTTGGCGGAAATTGGTCAATATCGGTCAAACTCGGGCTAGGCAGTCCTTGGCGGGAAGATTTTAAAAAATTCAAAATTTCAAAATTTCAAATATTACAGCAAAATTTATAAAAGTTCAAAATTTTAAATTTTTAAATATTCAAAATTTCAAATATTATACCAAATATTTTAAAATTTAAAAATTTTAAAATTTTAAATTTTCAAATACTATTTTTTCTTAGGATATATTAAGTTTTAACATAGTTTTATTAGTAATTTACTGTCCCCGATTAATCCCCGCCAAACCGATTAATCGCTTGACCCCAGTCGACCGCTGAGCTACCGCCGAGCGATTTTTACAACCTTGCTAAATATCAACAATCCAAGGAATGCATGACCGTATACACTCACAGGTGAGATAGACACCCGGACAGGTGATCTTACTCTAGAACCACGACTAAACAAGGAACAGGTAAAAGAGCCTAGATCAAGAGTCCTCAGTCTACCCTACATGACTATATATACAGTCCCTAAGGCATCCCTTTACTAACAGATAACCAAAACTACTGGGCCGGTATTGGTGTCTTCGACCCACGGGTATAGTGAGATGAAACTCACCTGAAATGAAGAAACCCGAGAAAACTGTGATATACTCCCTGCTGCACTGCTTGCTCCTGCAGATCCACTAACATCGGAACCTTAAAAGATCTTAATCACCAATCAAAACCCTCAAGTTTGACCTAAAGTCAAACTTGGTAAAAAATTCAACGGTCAACGGTGTAACGTCCCAAAATTGAAGGCCAAAAATTTCATTTTTTAATTATAATAAAAACCATCCTTCGAAATATATCCGTAAACCTTAATAAAATCAAGTATGATCAAAACATCCAAATACATCAGAGTAAAGTAAAATGCTAAACATCGTGGTGTGTGCGATGCGATCACCCTGAGCTCTTTCCCTTAAATCCGGAAGTACCTGAAACATAAACTAAAAACCGTAAGCACAAAGTTTAGTGAGTTCCCCAAAATACCACATACCATAAATATTAAACATATAACGGGCCCTACCGTCATCGGGCCCTTCCCGACATCGAGCCCCGCTCGGAACAAATCTGTCATAAATATGAGATGGGCCCCGCCCGGTATACATATAAACATATAAACACATGCAAAAAATCACAAATATAAATAACATACAATATAGTCATCAGGCCCTGCCCGATATACATATCAAATATGATACATGCAAGAGTCATGCATACAACTAGCATCCTAATCATAATAAACCATGTGCCGACATTGGTGCCTTCGACCCGCCAAGTACAGTGAGAAGACTCACCTCAAACTCTTGAATCTCTCAGATAAATGTTGGGACTATTGATCCAGAAAAATCCCCACGCTATCACCACCAAATAATATCAAATCAATAATTGGGTTACAACCCAAAACTGGAATCCTAGTCCAATTGTCGAACACTCAGGGTAAAAGACCGTTTTACCCCCTCCTAACTTGGCCTAAAATCCGAGGCCCGATCCAAAACACCAAAAAGCTCACTAAGGTCCAACTTCCTAATTGGGCCCAAAACCACTCATGGTCCTAATTCTAATAAGGCCCAAGGCCTAGCCATGACCCAAAATCAGAAGGCTAATGGCCCAAAAGGCCCAACAATCCTCTAGCCCATAAACGACCCAAGCCGAGAAAGTCAACCAAAGTCAACGGCAGATGAGTATGCCCGACGTACTTAGGCTTACGCCCAACGTTCTACAAGGACTCCTAGTACGCGTTACGTACGAGTTGGGTACGCCCAACTTACTACCAAACGAGCCAAGACCGGGGACCTGGCAGCATAAGCGCAGTGTATACATACGTACACCCAACATACGTGCCCATTAAGTACTTTTCTATTAAGTGCTTAATACTTGCAACCAAAAGCCCAAACTTCAGATCCAAGTCTTAACAAACGTCTTAAGCCATAAAGTCATGAACTTGGAGCCTTTGTATGGCTTAAAAGGACCCAAACCTCACTTTTAGCATACTACTTCCACTATAATGACCTAAACTCATGAATGGTTGATCCACAACCATCAAGATGCTAAGTTTATGGACTTAGGACCTCAGAAACATCAAGAGAAGCAACTCCTAACTTCTGGAGCGGAAGGAATCTGCTAGATCTCAACATATAACCAAAATGGGACCAAAACTTCATAACGACTAGATCTAAGTAAGCAAGGAGCAAGTTCCAAGATTTATACCTCAATGAAGCTGGAAATGATGTGAGAAATCTTAATCTACAAGCCCTCCTTTGATCAATGCTCCTTCTTCCAACTTCTTCTTATTCTTCAAGTCTCACCCTCACACACTAAAACACACACAAGAAGGTTTAAATCTCTTGAGAAGCGGCTAGGGTTTTGAAATTTGACTCAAAGGGCTTTGGGGGCTGAGAAATGAGAGATCCAAGGTTCATAATGTTGTTTAAATAGGGTCCAAACCCTAAATTTTAGGGTTTGGACCCTGCATGCGTACACCCAACGTACGAAGAATATGTACGGCATACTATAAGTTTGGCGGAAATAGAAAAACTGCACCCTAGGATCTAAATCTGCAAATACTTAACATACCAAGTGTCAAAAATGAATATACCTCGAGTCGGGTGTTACAACTCTCCCCCACTTGAATCAGACTTCATCCTCGAAGTCCGCTGTCGCAAATAACTCTGGGTAGTGCTCCCTCATCTCATGCTCAGGATCCCACGTCCACTCAGACCCGTTCCAGTGCTGCCACTGCACCTTCACCAACTTGAAAACCTTGTTACTCAAAGCTTTCGTCTTCCGATCAAGAATCGTCACCGGTCTCTCGATATAATCCAGACGATCATCCACCTGAATATCCTCCAATGGGACCACTGTGGAATCATCGACGAAATATTTCCGCAGCTGAGAGACGTGAAACGTGCTATGGATCTGAATAAGCTCCTTAGGAAGATCCAAGCGATAAGCAACCAGGCCCACCCAGGCCAAAACCCTAAAAGGACCGATGTACTTGAGGTCCAACTTGCCGTTTTTCCCAAATCGGATGACACCTTTCCAAAGCGACACCTTCAGGAGAACCATATCTCCAACCTGGAACTCTACGTCTAACCGGTGCTTGTCGGCATAGCTCTTCTTTTGACTCTGTGATGTATGAAGTCTACATCGAATCTGCTGAATCAACTCGGTAGTCTTAAGTACCACTTCGGTAGTCCACATGACTTGCTGACCGACCTCACCCCAACATATCTGGGTTTTGTATTTCCTACCATAGAGCATATGAAAAGGAGGACGATCGATGCTGGTATGATAGTTGTTTGTTATAAGAAAACTTCGCCAAAAGGAGATATGTATCCCAACTCCCATCGAAGTCCAATACACATGTCCACAATATATCCTCTAAGTTATGGATAGTCCGCTCACTCTGTCCGTCAATCTACGGGTGGAAAGTCGTGCTGAAGTGCAGACGAGTACCCAACTCCTTGTGAAACCTCATTTAGAACCTCAAAGTAAACCAGCCATGCCTGTCTGAAACCACTGAAACCGGCACCCCATGACGTGCCACAACATCCCTGATGTAAATCTCGGCCAACTTCTCCGCAGAGATACTCTCCTGAATCGAAATAAAATGAGCGCTCTTGGTCAATCGATCCACGATAACCCAAATTGAATCTACTTCGTGCGTTGTCTGAGGCAATTTTATGATGAGATCATGGTAGTCTCTTCCCATTTCCAAACGAGAATGTCTAACGGCTGCATCTTTGCATGAGGCCGCTAATGTTCGGCCTTGACTTTCCTGCAAGTCAAGCACCTCTCTACATACCAAGCTACTTCCCACTTCATACAGGGCCACCATTAATCAGGACAGAGATATCTTTACATCTTTGTCGCTCCAGGATGGATATAGAACCTCAACTTGTGCGTCTCCTCCATCAGAACCTAACGCGCACCACCCCAATAAGGAATCCACAATCTCCGATGGACATAACCCCCGACTTGATGGGTTTTGAGCATTCTAACACTCCTATGGTGTACATGCAACCCTAGAAACCTTGGATCTATGTTTTACTAAGATACATGCAAATTTGATTTTTCCAAGGTTCTTAACCTAACTAGCATGGCATGGGGAACTTGAAACATAAAAGCTAGTAGAAGAACATACCTTTCTTGTTGCTTGGATTCCTTAAGAACTTTGTGAGCCTAGCACCCCAAATGTGATGCCTCAAATGTTTCACACAACACCACAACTCTTGGAATAACTTGAGAGAAGTACACTATCACTCAAAATTGGCTAGCCCTCCTTGTTTTTGTCTATGTGCCGATTTTGCTAGCCTATGGGGTCTTTATATAGTGTGTCACAAAGTAGGGTTACACCATGTAAACCCTAATTGACATAGCTTTTCATTTCCTCCATGATCCATGGGTTTTAACCTCCATGGACCATCCATGGAGCACCCTATGGGTTTTAGCCCAATCCAATAAATCTTGGATCATTAGCCCACTATATAAGAATGGATGATTTACACAATCAATCCCCATATATTTAATTAGTATCTTTTTGATCACAAAATTAATTCCAAATTAATTCTTGATCAATACTAATTAAATAATATGATTTCATATTAATATATTATAACTTATAATATATTAACAAATCATATGTGTCCTTCTTCTCATTTTGTCTATCCAATTATCATGATGCCATGCAACCGAAATGGACCATGCCAACCTGGTCAAGTACATACCAGAAATAGTTATGGACTTAGACACCTTATCCAATAGTCTCCCACTTGGATAAGTCTAATAACTATAACTGCAAGTATGACTTCAGGAACCGATCAACAATCGTAGCTCTTTCAAAGTCTCGCGGAACTAAGATGACCTGCCATTTAAGATAAGTGATCATATAATCCTTTGCTCTCAAGATATCAATCGTACAAATACATGGAACAATGTCGTACTTATTGTCCAACAGTTTGTTTCCCGATTTTCGATTTGTTTGACATAGAACTAAACTGAACACATCAATTTGGTTCTGACCGGGCCCGGTACATAGGTCGAAAAAAATCGTCGTCGCTTCTAATCCTCTAAGGACTAAAAAGAACAGATAAACTTCGACTCATATCTTGTTCTACTACTTGTTGAATCATACACAAAGGCAAGTTTTATAACATCGATTTACCAATACGTTTTCATACAATCAATGTATAACCAACTCATAGTCAACAACTCATATCTATAGGTTTGAAGACTTATATGATATTACCGTCTCACGATCACTCGAGATAAATTCCATGAAGTGATATAAGTGAGCGTGGGTTGAATCCAATACTCGAATCACTACTCCAGGATTAATCATGAACACTGCAGCCCCTTTGTCCCAGACAAATTGCAAACCCATTCATGACAGATGGTTTGAATAATATGATATACCATAACATAATTATTCTGGAAGTCAAAACATCCAAAATTGAAATGATAATAAACGATTGACAGGAGATAGTAACACTTTACTTATAAATAAATAACAACTTTTATTTAATCATCAAATGTCAATTACACTTTACAAATTTCAAAAGCTATCTAATTTCTAAAACTAATATCATCCTTTAGCCCAATGCGCCTCGCATGCTGAAGATGCATAACCCTACTCAGTCCCTTCGTGAGGAGATCTGTTGGGTTCTCATCTGATGATACGCTCTTTGCTACGAGGAGTCCTTCTTCTATTCGATGTCTAATGAAATGGTATTTTCTGTCGATGTGTCTGGATCTCCCGTGATCCCTTGGTTCCTTGGCTAAGGCAATAGCACTTTCACTATCACAAAAAATCTCCATAGGCTCTTTTGTAGCTGGTACTACTCCAATGTCTCCAATGAAGTTCTTCAGCCATATCGCCTTCTTTGCTGCCTCGCTTGCTGCTATGTACTCTGATTCGCAAGTTGAATCAGCCACTGTCTCCTTCTTGGAACTTTTCCAAGTAATTGCTCCTCCATTTAAGGTAAAGACCCAGCCTAACTGAGAGCAGAAATTATCCCTATCAGTTTGGAAGCTAGAATCACTATACCCTACTACTCTCAAGTCATCACTCCCACCGAGGGTAAGGACCCAGTCCTTAGTCCTCCGCAGGTACTTGAGAATGTTCTTTACCGCAGTCCAGTGAGCCTTGGCAGGGTTCCCCTGATATTTGCTAACCATGCTCAAAGCAAAGGCCACATCAGGACGAGTACAAGTCATAGCATACATGAACGAGCCTACAGCGGAAGCATACAGTACTTGACTCATCTCAACTATCTCAGCCTCTGTACTCGGGCTCTGAGTCTTACTCAGTCTGGCGTTACTCTGGATCGGTAACTCTCCTTTCTTGGAATCCTGCATGCTGAACCTATTCATCACCTTATCCAGGTAGGTACTTTGACTAAGTCCAATTAGTCTCTTACTCCTGTCTCTCGAAATCCTTATCCCTAGGATATAGGCAGCTTCTCCAAGGTCCTTCATAGCGAAACACTTCCCAAGCCAGTACTTCACCTCCTGTAGAGTTAGGATGTCATTTCCTATAAGTAGTATGTCATCCACATACAATACCAAAAAGCTAACTATACTCCCACTAGGCTTGACATATACACATGACTCATCTTCGCTCCTCGAAATACCAAACTCTTTGACTTTCTCATCGAAACATAGATGCCATCTGCGAGGTGCTTGTTTCAATCCATAGATGGATTTCTCAAGCCAACTTTCCATTAAGGAAAGAGGTTTTGACATCCATTTGTCATATTTCATAATCATGAAATGCAGCAATGGCTAGCATAACCCTAATGGACTTAATCTTCGCTACTGGTGAAAAGGTCTTATCATAGTCAACTCCCGGAGTTTGAGAAAAGCCCTTTGCAACCAGTCGCGCCTTATAAGTGTGTACATTCCCATCCATGTCGTTCTTCTTCTTGAAGATCCATTTTCACCCGACTGTCTTACGACTTGATACATTGTTAACCAAGTTCCAAACTTGATTGTCATACATGGAATGTATCTCGCTGTCCATAGCCTCTTTCCATTTAGCAGACTCGGGGCCTGCCATAGCTTCCGTGTAGCTGTTAGGTTCATCCAAACTTACCAGTGTACTATCACTGATAAGTGTACCACCTTCCGCAGTAATATGGAAACCATAGTAGTGCTCAGGTGCATTCCTAACTCTTGTGGAACGCCTCAGAGGTACAGAATCGTCAGTTGGATCAACATGAGTTTCCTCCTCAGGTTCATTGGTAGCGTTTGAGGTTCCTTCACCACTTGACTCTTGAATTTATTCAAGGTCATTTTGCCTCCCACTGTTTCCTTGGCTTATGAACTCTCTCTCGCGAAAGACTCCTATCCTTTCCACAAAGACCACATTATCATTGGGTCTATAGAACAGGTAACCAAAGGATTTTTGTGGGTAGCCGATGAAAATACACCGCTCACTCTGAGGTTCGAGCTTATCGTCAGTCTCGTACCTCACGAAAGACTCGCAACCCTAAATCTTGATGTGGTCCAAATTGGGAACTTTCCCAGTCCACATCTCATGAGGTGTTTTGGCAACCTTTTTGTTAGGGACTAGATTAAGGATATGGGTGGAAGACTCTAAGGCATACCCCCAAAATGAGATTGTTAGCGAAGCCCGACTCATCATGGAACGAACCATGTCCAACAAAGTTCGATTACGCCTCTCAGCCACACCATTAAGCTGTAGTGTTCTGGGAGGTCTCAATTGTGAGACAATCCCACATTCCTTAAGATAGTCAAGGAACTCTGTACTAAGATACTCACCACCTCGATCAGATCGAAGCATCTTAATGTTCCTGCCCAGCTGATTCTCCACTTCCTGTTTAAACTCTTTAAACTTTTCAAAGGTTTCTGACTTATGCTTGATTAAGTAGATATAACCATATCTACTGTAAAAAGTTACATAGAAGCGGTTAGCATCCCTTGTGGTGGTTTTGAAGGGTCCACACAAATCTGTGTGTACAAGATCCAACAAACCTTCACCCCTAGCACAGGTATCAGTGAAGGGTGATTTTAACATTTTTCCAAGTAAACAAGATTCACAACTATCATCTGACTTTAGGTCAAATGACTCCAAGACTCCATCCTTTTGGAGTTGGCCTATGCGTTTCTTGCTAACATGTCCAAGACGACAATGCCATAATGATGCTTTATCCAAGCTAGTGGACGAATCAATACACAACACATTATTTACTAGGTTATCTACAACCGACACAGTTTCATATACACCATCACAAGGTATTGCTTTAAAATAAAGAACATTATTATAAAAAGCATTAATACCACCACATTCATTATCAAATGAAAAGGTAAATCCTTGTTTGTACAAACCGTGAAAGGAAAAAATATTTCTCGCCATTTCACATGAGTAACAACATTTATTCAAATCTAATCTTAACCCACTACTTAGCAACAAAGAATAAACTCCAATCTTGGTGACAGGTGAAGCTTTCCTATTCCCCATGATCACGTTTATCTTCCCATGCTCCACATTCTCACTTCTTCTTAGTCCCTGCAAATCAGAACATATGTGAATACCACAACCTGTATCAAGGACCCAAGAATTAGAATATGGTGAGTTATTAGACAATATAGTGTAAATACCTGCATGGTTGGGTTTCACTTTCCCATCCTTAACATCTTGCAAGTACTTTGGGCAGTTTTGCTTCCAGGTCGCCTTTTCATGGAAATAGAAGCATTCAGCCTCTTTAGGGTTGGCAGAAGGAGTGACAGAACCACCTTTGGTTCTACTTGAAGAGGAGCCATCAAGAGAATTTCATTTGGTACCCTTCGAAGGGCTCTTCCTCTTCTTCCATTTACCTTGCCCGATAGTCAGAACAGGGGCGGTGGTAGGAGTAGGAGTGGTAACAACCAATTTACCTTTAAGACCACTTTCGGCGGTCTTTAGAAGTCCTTGAAGTTTGCTGAGTGAGACCTCCTCCTTGTTCATATGATAGGTTATCCAGAATTGATCATAACAAGAAGGTAAGGAGTGTAATATGATATTAATTGCCAACTCCTAAGGGAAGTTCACATTCAACTTCATTAGACGGTCCACAAACCTTTGCATTTTCTGCATGTGGCCTGTGATGGGTTCACCATCCTTCATTCGGGTTGTTATCACGGAGGAGATTGTTTCATATTGCTCTTGACGAGCACTCTGATGGTATCTTTCCATCAGATCCTGGTGCATCTCAAAAGGATAAAAGTCCTCATAGGACTTTTGGAGCTCGACTGTCATCGTGGCCAGCATGATACATGCCACTTTAGTGGCATCTCTCTCATGAGTCCTGAAGTCAGCGATCTCGTCGGGAGTAGTAGAAAACTCATCAAGTTACTTCAGCTCCTTGTCGAGGACATATTCCTTGTCCTCATAGCGAGTGACCATCCTTATGTTCCTAATCCAATCATTGAAATTAGTCCCATCAAAGATGACTCTCCCACAAAGGTTCATGAGAGAGAAGGAGCCGGTAGGGTTTGAGCCAGAAGCAGCATTGTCGGAAGAAATCTGAAAAGGAAGAAAGACAAGTTTAGATTAGATATATAGATAGTCCTTAATAAGACACCCAAATGTAATATTAATGCTAGGACCCAACACAATATTTTATAACTTAGAAGAGGGATTCCGTAATCCAAGCTATAAAATATTTGAAGGTAGGTAAATGACGATTCACCAATTTCCACCATGAAATCGAAATGTATTATTAGGTTTTAATTGGTTTTGAAACTCCTAGATTCTTTTGAGATACAATGAATTTTTCAATGGCATGTTTTAATCTCGATTGTGTCCTTCAAGTTTTGTGACTGGGATGCCGAGGATCACAAAACAAGGTGTGAATAACCATGCAAATTAACATGGTACTCTTATTGTTTATCACCTAATCGATGTGCCGATTAACCACACGCGCTCCACCGATCTATGATAAACCTTAAGCCACCCTTTGCCAACCTTGTTAAATCCAAGTTAGTATGCGGGTTAACCACACACGCCCCACTAACGACTTAGGCAAGGTGCAAAGTGTAATTTCATGGGTTAGCACCAAATTCACATTTTCCTAGAGTAACTAAGATTAGGAATTTATAAAACATTTACTTACTTTATAATCATTATACTTTTAATGAGAATTAAAGTCATTGTCCTACCCGTTCGGCTAACGACCCTCCACCAGTCAAGGAAGCGGTGGGTGAGAGTGGACACCTATTAAGCTGCCATTTTATAGGCAACAACCTTATACCCCCCCTTATAGACCGGCTTCGTGAATAAGGCCAACTAACGGTAAAACGACTTGATCTTATACATATATATATATATTATTAACTTATAATACTATAAATTATAAGGGTTGAATTTTAACTTTTAAAATTCTATGGGTTGGAACTAAAGTTTTCTGAAGTAACTTTACATGTTCCAAAACTTGAGGGCAAGTTTTGTAACTATTCAAAACTTTTCAACTTCATAACTTAGGAGTTAATGATTTATTAAAATGAAGACTCTTCATTTTATGTAGCCTATGTGTTCTTTAATGGACTTTAAAAGAAAAGACTTTTGGTAATCCATAACTTGAGGACAAATTATGGACTCCATTAAAAACATTTAGATCAAGAATTAAACTAACAAACAATTTGCAAATAATTCCTATGATCTACCAAACTCATAAGTGTATGAACATTCATATCAACAATTTCAAGAATCATATACACACATATAAAACTTGAAATTTTGATAATAACCATTGAAAGTGGATTAGCATAATCATTACCACACCAAAAACAGGTTTTACAAGTCCAAAACAGTTTAGGGTAATGATTCTAGTCCAAAACTGCACACAGGGCCTTTTACTCGTCGAGTGGAAGAACCTACTCGATGAGTAGGATGCTTTTACACTTGGACTCGTCGAGTCCCCCCATGGACTCGGCGAGTTCACTCAGCAGAATGCAAATTTTTCGATTTTCTTTTACAATTTGCATCAAGTATCAAGAAAACAAGCCTAGGCTCTGATACCACTGATGGGTTTTGAGCATTCTAGCACTCCTATGTTGTACATGCAACCCTAGAAACCTTGGATCTGTGTTTTACTAAGATACATGCAAATTTGATTTTTCCAAGGTTCTTAACCTAACTAGAATGGCATGGGGAACTTGAAACATAAAAGCAAGTAGAAGAACATACCTTTCTTGTTGCTTGGATTCCTTAAGAACTTTGTGAGCCTAGCACCCCAAATGTGATGCCTCAAATGTTTCACACAACACCACAACTCTTGGAATAACTTGAGAGAAGTACACTATCACTCAAAATTGGCTAGCCCTCCTTGTTTTTGTCTATGTGCCGATTTTGCTAGCCTATGGGGTCTTTATATAGTGTGTCACAATGTAGGGTTACACCATGTAAACCCTAATTGACATAGCTTTTCATTTCCTCCATGATCTATGGGTTTTAACCTCCATGGACCATCCATGGAGCACCCTATGGGTTTTAGCCCATTCCAATAAACCATGGATAGTTAGCCCACTATATAAGAATGGATGATTTACACAATCAATCCCCATATATTTAATTAGTCTATTTTTGATCACAAAATTAATTCCAAATTAATTCTTGATCAATACTAATTAAATAATATGATTTCATATTAATATATTATAACTTATAATATATTAGCAAATCATAAGTGTCCTTCTTATTTTGTCTATCCAATTATCATGATACTATGCAACCCAAATGGACCATGCCAACCGGGTCAAGTACATACCAAAAATAGTTATGGACTTAGACACCTTATCCAACACGACTGTCCTAATCGAAGGAAGCCACCTGACCCACTATGCGTTCACTCTTCCGGTGCTCTTCCTTCAGAGCCTCAAACTGAGCCTCTCGAATCTGCTCCAATAGTGGAGTAATCATTGTCATCCTCATACATATATCTCTTATCGGATCCGCGATCACCTTGCGACTGAGAGAATCGGCCGCCGCATTGGCCTTCCCTAGATGGTAAAGGATCTAACAAATGGTAATCCTTCACCACATCCAACAACCTATGCTGCTTCATGTTCAAATTCGGCTGATCCATCAAATACCTCAGGCTCTTGTGTTCCGTGTAAATAGTACAGCCGACCCCAAAGAGGTAATGTCACCAAATCTTGAGGGCGAACACGACAACCCCCATCTCTAAATCATGTGTAGCATAGTTTGCCTCATGAGGCATCAACTGCCTCGAATCGTAAGCAATAACGCGAACCCTCTGTAACGCCCGGGTTTTGGGGCTAAGCATTTTAGACGATGTAATAGTCTAGTTCAACTATTGTAACTCTTTTGATATAATAAAGATGAAATATTTGAGTATTTTGTGAATTATGTGAATTTATGTGCTTATTATTTAATTATAAATGTATAATTAATAAAGAATAAAAATAAGCGTCAAAATTAAAGTATGAGATAAGCCTGATATCTTTACATAAAGTTGTAGTGGTCGAAACAAGGATTCCGGAGATATAAAGAACGCTGAAATCCGAGTTATAACGAAGAAGTTATGACCCGTCGAAGTTTCGTGATGGAACCGGCACGATACCGGGAAGCGTAAATAGTGAATTTATGATAGATCGAGTTTTAGCCTTAGTGATCTAAACGAAAGTCGTAGAAAACGTTAAACCGAGGGCGTCCATAAAAAGAACGCCTAAATCTGACTTCGTATGAGGAAGTTATGATTTTTCGAAGTTTCGGCTTAGTAGTGTACAGCCCGAAGTTCGAATATTAGACCGATCGGATTTAGCCGACACAACCTAAACGAGAATCAAAGATCTCGTTAACAGTAGAATAACGATAAAAAGACAGACGAAAACGGACGTCGGATGAAGAAGTTATGAATTTTTAACGGACCAATCCTGTCCCGGCCTGTTAAAAATATAACTTTTAAAATAAAGTCAAAATTAGCCGACGGAGTCTAAACAAAAGTTGTAGAGTACGTTCCCGCCTACGCGTGGATATAAAGAACGTCGAAAACAGAGCTCGTATCCAAAAGTATGATTTTTAGAAGTTAAGTGTTCAATTTGCGAAACTGTGATGACGTGGCAAGATCCTAGCCGTTGCTTGCTCCCCACGGTCTCGCATCCGATGAACGCCACGTCGCCTCGCTTCGCCCTACGCCCCACGTCCAAGGCTGGTACGCCCAGCATACCTTCGGACCTGATCATCTTGCGAGTGTGAGCCAGCTGTGCGAAGCTGGCACCCTTATCCGAAGTTACGCCCCGCGTAACTTGCTAAACGCCGCGCGTAGATCCGAAGTTCCGACCCTATAAATACCTTGCGAGGGCTGCCGAGGAAATCACACATTTTCACAACTCTTTCTCTCTCTCTACTTTCTCTCACTACCCCTTTAACCCCCCTAAACCCTAGGAAAAATCCCTAGCACCCAAAGGAAGCCCCGAGGCTCCCGGAGTCCCGAGAAAAAGGGTCTTTCGATTTGGAAACGCTGCTCCGAGCAAAGCCCGGTTTTCTTTAAAATCCGCTGTAAGTGAGCTACGCCTATGAGATTTTTAATATAACTTTTAAATAATTATAGTAATGTTATTAGGTCCTTAAAATAATTATTTGGGCTATTATTATGAGTTATATTGAGTGTTATTTAACGCTTATATAATAATAATAATAGCTAGACTATTAATTAGTCGCGGTTAACGTTAAAACTAAACCCTTGTGGTATTGATACTAGGTTTTGTTCAAGGAAAAATTGTTTTGAGATAACGAAGCGCTGTTCAAGTACCGAGTCACCACCTAATCAGGTGAGTGCATAGTTACTTTCATCTTACACATAGATATGAAGTATTTTATATAAATTACGTGCTATGTGTGCATATTATCTGAATACTTGCTGTCTATGTTGGATGAATGATTTTATACACGTTTTTCATGATTTAAATTGTATATGTATTTTATATCTACAAAAATGTTGGGGTAAAACATGGGTAGATGTAATAAGACGATGTGTGATAAAATGATGAGAGGCCTCGATGTTGTTGGTGATTCAGTCATCTAGCGGAGTATAGATGACGACCACAGACTCTTCTAGACAGTCCAGTGGAACGCTAGCAGGCTCGCAACCTGTAGGTGTTTGTGAACGATGTGTTCACCGGTGTACTCCATCCCCCTCATGGTTGCCTTTAGGACATTTATTGCTGAGGAACCCCCTTAGCAGTAGTGTCCGTCCCGATGATGATCCTTAGGCTAGGTTTCTTATGATAGGTATTTAGGGACGTAAAGTGAGGATAACAGGAACGGGTAATCGGGTTATTGTTGATTGATGAAATTAATAAACTTATTTATGGTGGGTTGAAAACCCTATGTGATCACCAGGACCCCAAGCCTGACCCACTCAGTTTCATGTATTACAGGTAGTGGCGCTCCAGCATAGATGTGATGTTTTGGATGAGGGATTACGGATATAGGCCTGTAGATATGAAATAATGTGGTAAGGCTTATGTTGTACTGTTTATGCTTTTGATCTGTATCGAACATGACATCCCGAGTCTTTTAATGAAATACATTTCCTTGGAAATGCTTTTGATAAATCTTTATCATATTTTGTTTTGGGACAAATTCTGCAACACTTTTATTTAAAATGTTACTCTGATTTTCAAACAAGCATAAACAAAATCGGTCTTTCCTGGCCTTGAAAATGGGCATGTCACACCCTCTACATAAGAACCGCATGAAAACACGCGATCGACGCATCACAATAAACTACAAAATCCTCGACACCCTCCGACAGAGTCCGAATCGGCTCCTCACACAATCTCTATCTTAGGGTCTCAAAACTTGCTTGCTGCTCAAGCCCCTAGCGAAAAGTGACAGTCTTCTTCGTCAACCGAGCCAGAGGAAGCGCTATCTAGGAGAAATCTTGAATGAACCTACGGTAGTAACCTCCCAACCCAAGGAAACTTCGAATCAAAGAGATACCTCAGAACCTCCCAGTTCTATCACGGCCTCGACCTTGGCCGGATCAACCAGAATACCACTTTGGTTGGCAAGGTGCCCTAGAAACTACACCCCATGCAACCAGAACTCACACTTGGAGAACTTCGCATACAGTCTCTCCCTCCTCAAGGTTTGCAATACCTCCCTCAGATGCTCCTCATGCAGCTCCTGAGTCTTAGAATAGACCAGTATGTCATCGATAAACACAATCACATACTGATCCAACATCGACCTACATACGCGGTTCATGAGGTCCATCAACGTGGCTGGAGCATTGATGAGCCCAAAGGGCATCACCACGAACTCGTAATGACCATAACAAGTCCTGAAGGCCGTCTTCTGCACATCATCCTCTCTAACCCTCATCGGATGATAACCTGAACGCAGATCAATTTTGGAAAACCAAGATGAACCGTGAAGCTGGTCGAACAAATCATCAATCCTCAGGAGCGGATAACGGTTCTTCACCGTTAGCTTAAACAGCATCGATGTTCCCCATGGCGAACTACTCGGTCGAATGAATGCCTTGTCTAACAGCTCCTACAGTTGTATATACAACTCCAGCATCTCCGGAGGAGATAACCGATATGGTGCTTTGGCTATCGGAGCCGCACCAGGAACCAAGTCAATCCTAAACTACACCTGCCTCTCTGGAGGCACTCTAGGAATGTCCTCCGGGAACATATCCGGGTATTCTCAAATAATCGGCACATCATCCACAATCTCCTTAGCCTTCTCCCGGGTATCCATAACGTAGGAACATATCCGTAACAACCCTGCTGAAGATAGCATCTGGCGCTAGTTGTTGAAAAAAGAATCGGTCCACACTGAGCACTCTCTCCCTGAACCACTAACTCTCCCCCACTTGGGGTCCGAATACGTACCATTTGATGCTCGTAGTCCACCACTGCCCCATTAGGGCTCAACCAGTCCATCCCTACAATAACCTTGTTCCTGCACAAAGGAATATGTGACAACCGTCAATTTTTGGCCAAGTCAAAGTCAACTAAAGTCAACAAGTCAAACCGGTCAACTTATCTAACCCTTGTAGATTAGGGTTTCCATTATGTTTCTTATTGTACAACTCGTAATCCTCATACAAATTATCACTTAGAGTTTTCACGTGTTCGGAAATTCTAAACCCTAATCAGGGTAAGTGATGACTCTACTCGATAAAACATTATTCCTTAACTCTCGGGAGCGTATAACATTCATAACAAGGCTTAACAGAGTGTAAGAACCTTGCGTTGCGAAGCCAAACACTCAAAAAGGTCACAAAAGAAATCTCTCCAAATCTCTTTCACTCTAACGCTCCTAAAACTCTCTAAGTAAGAGAAATCTCTCCAAGAATGTCAAATCTCTCCCAAATCTCTCCAAGTATGTGAAATCTCTCCCAAATCTCTCTCTGTATGAGAAATCTCTCCAAGAATGTCAAATCTATCCCACATCTCTCTCTGAATGCCAAATCTCTCCAAGTATGTGAAATCTCTCCCAAATCTCTCTCAAAATCTCTCTCAACTTTTTATAATCACTCGGGGCATCCCGAACCTCGAATTTGGCGAAAACAGCCCAAAAACGGAAGTCTACGCGAAAAACGGACTTAAGGAGCCGAAACTCCTCTTAGGACCCGAAACCTCTTGGAACCGAACCTTCTCGGACCGAAGCTTGCTGAGAACCGAACCTGCCTCTCGGACCCGAACCTCGCCTGGCCCGAACCCGAAGCCTCTCGGACCGAACTTTACCTTCGCCTTCGCTCCTAAACCTTTCGGTCCATTTCGCTTCTTACTCCTTTCGCCTTATCTCGCATTCGGGCCCAACAGCCTTGGGATCGAACCTCGGCCTAGCACCGAGAGGTCTCGCAGGTTGCCATTTTCTTCCCGGTTTTCGACTAGTTTTGCGTTCTAAGCCCGATTTTAATTATTTTAACGCAGGATTTTCACCCAAAACTTTATTTTAACATATAAGGCCCCATATTTATTAATTAATCACGTTTTTGGAGATAAATCTTATCCAAGATTTAGTGGGTGAAGTACAAGAGGTGGAGTGTTGACTTTTCCTTAGTTTATGACACAAGCAACCACCCACACCCACTCTATGACCAGCCACACCTCCCCACCATACCTTGTCACTTCCTTGTACTTTTTCCCTCTCTCACAAGTTATTCCCACGTTCTTAGAGTTGGACACCCATCCTCTCTTCTCATTCTCACTCACTTGCTCTCATTTCACCAAAGATCAAACACAACTTTTCTCTCTAACTTTCTCCCTCAATTTCGGGATTTCAAGGCTAATCATCAAGCTTTCTTACACTCTTGGTAAGTATAATTCATCCTTTTTGTGATAATTACACTTCAGTCTACTCCAATCATAGATTTCTTACACAAATTCCATCACTTTGGTGTTAGATTCTCGATAATCTTCTAGGCATCTTCAAGTGTTCTTGAGTTGAACACTTCTCATCTCCAACACTCACCTACTGAAATCACTTAAGGTGAGTTCATACCCCTATATTTTCACGTTTTCTTATGTTTTAAGGGGGGGAATACAAGTTAAAACACCAAGAACACAACTAAATTCTTCTAACAGCTTTCATCAGAAAAGTTGGACTCCATTCACAGACTGTTTTGGTCAACTTAAACATTTTTGTTTTCAAAACTGTACAAGTTGCAAGTAGTTCAAGTTCTTAGCTTTAAAATGGCTACTTTCACATCTCCATAAGATTTTTCAACAATTTATGGCGATTTTTACAAAACTGCCTATCATTTCAAACATCAATCCGGACCAGTCTGTGATTATGGACTTTTTCACACAAGTTGGAGGTCATTAAGAATCATAATAAAATCTATCAACAAACTAGACTCATTTCCCAAACTCTCAGAATTTATGGATTCTGATTTGGACATTTGATGATTTTTCTACAAATTTTCTAAGAACAGTAATAGAAATTGTTAACAACAGAAAAATGCTATCAATTTCATTACACCTTGTAACATGTTGAGCAAGGTGTATATCTTTATGTGATTATATGTTATTGCATTATATGACATTTTGTCTTAGTATAAGGACATACAACAGTTAACAAATGGATTTTGCTAGATAAAGCATAGAAATAACAAATTATTATAATCAAAGTACATCCATTACATACAAACATTTGGATAAACTATATTAAGTATAGTTTACATACATTACTACTACTACCCTTGTTTTGATAAACTATAATAGGTATGGTTTATGTTTCCATCAACACAACAAACACATTTCGGAAGGTTTTATTCCCACAGAAAAAGGTTTTACGCTCACGCACACCACACGTAAACTTGTTAACTTAAATTGTGAGACATTCTTATCAGTACTCCTAGAGTACGGGTTAAAATTCCTGGTAGTTATAACCAGAGTCTCTTGTAGGGAGAACGTGACAGTTGTGTATAGATCTATATTGGGTTTGACACCCCACACCTTGCTGCTAGCTACAGTGGGACCTGCAGGTCTACGAGTGACAAATGTCATAACAATTTTCGGCGCCTGAGAAACGTCGTGGCAGGTTCATTTAGTCATAGTATGGTTATAGCGACTCACATAGGGATTTAACAACACATAAAGTTTATGGGAATTTTTATAAATCAAAAGGGGTTTTATGTCGATTTAAAATCACTTTTATTATCAATAAGTACGGATATTACTATACACTTTCAGTCTTGGTATTTAAGACTACACAACATCCATTACGGGATTTTTCTCAACTTAAAAAGGGTTTTATGCCGATTTAAAACCACTTTTATATCTTTAAGTATGACAAATACTTGTTTATTCTCGGTCCTGGTATTTAGGACCACATAACTTTTATAAGGAAAATATTGGATTTTTCTTGGTAACATACAACTCATTACAAAGATCGGTTTTCAAACTCTTACTATCAAAAGCTTATGAACTCACCAACTTAATTGTTGACACTTTTTCAAAACTACTTGTATTATCAGGAATTCAGTGAAACAGGAAATCAACAGCTTTTGAGGATGGGACGATAAATCGTCAAACAGTTCATTTTGTCATCATAATGTAATTGATTTGAATCATGTAAACATATGCTTTAGTGTAACTTTTTCAATTATATTTATGATTGGTTGCAATTACTTTGAGCACTATTATACTCGTTGTTGTGATACTATACATGAAGTCCTCCACCCCCGGACGTTTCCGCCATCCTTCGTTTGGGGGTGTGACAGAATATGAACCAAATAAATTGGATACTGCTTGCTGAACATCTCTAGAACACAACCCCGATGAACACTCGATGCCCAGACAGATCGATCATCCGTAATCTCAATCGCTAATGGACAATCCGGCTCCCCCGTAGCACCAACAAACCTCTTGCAAAGTGCAAGAAATAAAAAAGATTGGGTAGCCCCCGCATCAAACAATATCAATGTAGAGATACCATTCATGAGGAACGATCCTAAAATAAAACACACAAATATAAGCAGAAAAATCAATATAAATAAACAGATAAGGAGAAGATACATACTCGTCACCACATCAGGCGTTGCACGAGCCTCCTTGGCTTTCACCTAGAAAGCCCTTCTCTTCGCAACAGGCGCATCCACCTTGCCCTGTCGGCCATTAGTAATCTGTAGAGTCGCTGGAGCGGGTGCCACAACTAGTCCTCCTACATCTATGCTCGAGCAATTGACCTTCTTATGGCCCCTCTGATTGCAATGGCAACAAATCAGGTCAGATGTCTGGATGGTGGGGGTAGTAGTAGTGTAATCCCTGCTAATATGACCCATCCTTCCGTAATTGAAGTAGCCAGAACCACCCACCCTGCACGCCCCATCGTGCGTCCAGCCGCACTTGCCACAACGGTTCCGGCCCTGCTGACCTCTTGACTTCGAATAAAAAACCTTGGGCCTCTTGCCCTAACCCTCTGAACCCTGAACCTGCTTTGGCTTCCTCTTCCTCTCCATATCCAATTCAATCTCTCTCTCTCTCTCTCTCTGGCCTTCTCTATCATATCATCTAATGTCTTGCAACTGGATCGACTCACAAACTGCCAGATATCACTCCTCAACATATCATGGTATCTCGCCTTCTTCATCTCCTCATCCGCCACATACTGCTGAACTAGCAATTCCCTATCGCAGAACATTGAGGTGATCTCAGCCACCATCTCAGTAGTCAGGCAGAGATCCTGAAACTCTCGAGCCAACTGTTGGACCTCAATCACAGGTGTGAACTCAGACTAAAACATCTTCACAAAATCCTCCCAAGTCATGGACTCAATCGCCTCGCCTCTCAAGGAATGTCTTACCTCCTCCCACCAGTCTCATGCTCTGTCTTTCATAATACAGGAAGCAAGTCTGACCTTTTCCCAATCAGGACAAATACTAGTACGGAAGGCAGTAGCGACATCCGCTAACCAACATCTGCTCACAATGGGGTCCTTCTTCCCGAAGAACTCTGGGGCTCGACATGCCCGAAACTCACAGAAAGTCAAAGTTCTAGCTCCCATCATCGCTACCATCTCAGAATGGAATGAGACAAAACTCTCCTCCAAAACCTCCATGATAACCTCCTTGATCCTACCAAATATCACAGGAGTGTGCTTGAGTATGTTGCGGGTAATCTCAGACGAAATGAACCCGCACATCTGATCATCCAAGTGTCCGGCTGCAGAACACCAACCTAAACCCTCACCAGTACCAGAACCACTACTCGGTCTTCCTCAAAGGGTCACCATACTGAAAATAGATCAATCAAACCATTAGAACATGCATAAATATATATCGAGGAGTCTCATACTCTACCAAGCTTCATAGGGACCAAAACTTCATAAGGACTAGATCTATGTAAACAAGGAGCAAGTTCCAAGCTTTATACCTAAATGAAGTTGGAAATGAGGTGAGAAATCTGATTCTACAAGCCCTCCTGTAACATCCCAATGATGAGGTACTTCTAATTTTGATCCTATATTTGAATAATATTACATTTTGTCCCCCCTGAAATTAGAAAGATTGCAATATTGGCCCATAGTGGCATTGTAGTAATTTTTGGACTAGGGGTTAGTATGTTGAGCGTACGATGTGTGTGATGAGCATAAAAAGGGTGCACCCTAGTATGCTGGGAGTACATCTCGTATGCAAGGCGTACGTGTAGGATATCCAAACCCTAATTTTTAGGGTTTTGGCAATATATAAACACCATTATAACTTCATGCCGCACATCCTTAGTAGCCTCCCTCTTTGAAAATTATCTCCAAGCAACCCTAAGTGAGAAGAGTCCATTTTTGAATCCATAGGAGTGTTTTGTAGGTGTGTTTGAAGAAGAAGAAGGCGGTGAGAAGAGCTTGAAGCCTGGAAGCATTTTGGATTTGAGATTCCCTCCTTGTTTGCAACCTCCAGGAAGTATAAAGCTTGCAAATTTATCACTCCATCTTGTAGGTCTAAACATTTCATTCTATTAAGTTACTTTATGTCCCAAAATGGTGATTCTTGAGCATAGCAATTTCTTGACCAATTAAGTCGTCCTTTTTAACCTTAAGAAGGGTCTTAAGTCACAAAAATGTGGTCTTGATGGTCAGTTTTGCTCCATGCATTCTTTAGAAGGTCTTAATGTGTTAAGATGTTGTACTTTGGGGTATTGGGCACTTAATGAACATGCAAAGTCATAAAGTTGGAAACTTTATGACTCCTGAGGGTAATTTAGCCTTGAATATGAAGTTTTGACGTGAATGCTCAATGTATTAAGCACTTAATGGGAAAAATGAGATTTTTGGTGTACACCATGCGTATGCGGTCCACTCCCCCACTTTTTCCAGTCAACTGGAGTATGCCCGCGTACCTCTGGAGTACGCCCAACGTACTCGCCCTGAGTCGACTCGGTTGGGTTGACTCAGTTAACTTATTAGTTATGACCAAGTTTGACCAAGGGTAATTCAGAAAATTGTGATTATTTTATTAATTGGAAAGGTTTGGGCATTTAGGACTTGGGTGGAGCCAGTATTCAGGATCAGAGTATTGATCAGTTTTTCGTCAGGTTGTGAGGTGAGTTTTCCTCCCTGTACTTACAGGCCGAAGGCACCAAGGTTGGCGCATTGGATTGATATCCTGCTATACATTGATATGTTGAGTATATGATAGATCTATGTGATTATATGCTAGTTGCTGATATGCGTAGACCGGTAGATCTGTAGGACTACCTGTGATTTCTGACTGCATGATTATTTTTCTGTTGATTATGTCTGTTATCTGTTATATGTCGACATATTGTGTTGGGTTGAGGTTGTACTGCTTTGTGCTGTAGCCAACAAACACGGGAGAACTCCATATATGAGCTGAGGGCCGATTGGCATGCCAGACTCATACTGAGGGCTCATGAGTATTCCAGACACGAGTTGAGCGCTGGTTGGTATGCCAGACTCATACTGAGAGCTTGAGGATATTTCAGTCCGATGACTGAGTGGACTTGATGTATATTGGCATTCCAGTCCGATGACTTATTGGGCTAGGGGTAATCCAGACCGATGGATGTGGACCCGGGGGTATTCCAGTTTGATGACTGATTGGACCCAACATGCTTGTTCATTTATGATATGTATGCTATGTGGTGGTACTTTGGGGGAACTCACTAAGCTTTGGCTTATGGTTTCTACTTTATTGTTTCAGGTACTTTTGACGATCGCGGGAAAGCGAAGGCGTGATCGTACACATCCTATGTTTTATGGCTTTATGATTTTGGGATACTCTGATAGTGATATACAAATTGGAAACAATGATTTTGTAAACATTTTATCACTATGGGTTGTTTTTAAAAGTTTAAATTTGTTGTGATTTTTGAGACGTTATAGGTTGGTTTCTGAGCCTTGGTTTGAGCGAAATGGAGGAACACCCGTGTGAATCCAGTCCCAAACTAAGGATATACAAAGGTTTTAAAAAATATTTTCAAAATTGTTTTCAAAAATAATCAAGAAAGGATGTGATGTGTACGATCAGCCGGAGCTAGTAAGTAGAACCCAAATTTCTACACCGTTATTTGATATTATGACATGTTAGAACATCATGCTAGTGATAGGGTAGAGATCTTTTGGAATTGCATGGTAGAATTGCCTGATTATATGATGCCTGGTAGCCTAGGGTTTCTTTCTTATATGGAATTGACATCATTACTGTAGTTGCTTAGTGTATGCATCAAAATGTACATAACTAAGATTTTATAACCTGAGAATGTTTAATTTAGACTTATTTCCTGTTCCATGTTTAGTTTTGGGATTAGGGTAGAATTAAGTATTCGACTGTCTATAGGATCCGGTGTTATGTATGATTAGCATACACGAGTGTCGCAAGGTTGGTGAAAGTTTCATGGATGAGTTATGTGGAGTCAGTCGACCCGTCGATGGATGTCTAGCCTTTCTCTATGAAGTGAGAATAGGGTATATGTGTATTCCAGTGAGTTTTGTTAGGGTTGTTGTGATGATCCTCTGAGACAAATACATGTAGGTGTGGAAGGTCGTATGGGCCCGTACTACTGGAAGCACAGGACCCGTATGCGTAGCAGGGACGTCACAACCCCTAGGGTTTTATGGGGAACGGTCCCTGTGGTATTATATGCGTTTTATCTGATATCCCCCTGGTTTATTTTCAGTATGGTGGTAATGAGACGATTTGGGTCGAGATACGGATCAGGAGCCGGAGCAGGTGGTCAGGATGGGCCATGATTGACTGAGGATCGGGTTACGGAGATCCTTCGTGAGGAGGTTGTTTCTATTGTCCTGGAGCAGATACCATAGATGTTTGGGTCTATCAAGACCGCGATGATGGAGTTCTTCGATGATCGATAGGCTGCACTTTTTAAGGTTGTTGTTGTCGCAGCCACCATAGCCGTTGTTGCTGCGGGGATTGGCGTTGGGAGGGATTTCCAGTACTTGGACTTAGAAAATACGAAGCCCCCGGTGTTTGATGGAGTTCAGGATCCGATCATAACCATTAGGTGGCTGACAAATGTTGAGGGATATTTCTTTACTTGCTCTTGCCTAGTTGACCAGAGGGTCAAGTGCGCTCTGAACCTTCTTAGCTACAGAGCGAAGGATTGGTGGAGACTGATTACTAGTTCTTATACTCCAGAGTAAAGAGATGCAGTATCATGGGAGTAGTTCTCTGAGATGTTCCGCTCTAGGTATGTTCCATTGGTAGAGCAGGAGAGGCTGGCTCATGAGTACTTGGATCTGATATAGAGGACCGAGTCGGTGCCGGAGATCACCAAGATGTTTATAGAGAGAGCTATGTTTTGCCCTGAGTTTGTTGCTTCTGAGCAAGCTCAGATGACCCGGTACTTGAGCATGATCAAGAAGGACATCCGACAGTTTGTGTCTACACAATGTTATGGTTCACAGGTGGAGTTGCAGGAGGCGGGTAGGCAGCGGGAAATTGAGATGGAGCTCCAGACTAGGGAGTAGAGGCAGGCTCCGGTGCAGTCGCAGCCTGCGCCAAAGCGGTTCAAGGACGCTGATGTTAGATCTGGGAGTCAGAGGGGTCGCACTTGTGGAAGGTACGACAAGGCTCATGATGGTGCTTGCCGATCTTCTTCTGGATGCCAAAAATGTGGCAGGCATGGCCATGTTGCGATGGATTTCCGTCAGCATACTCCAGTACCCAGCACGAGGATTTACTATCACTGCGACTAGGTTGGCCATGTGAAGGCCAACTGTCACTTGCTTGCTGGTAGGCCAGCGCAGGCTCCAATGTCGGCTACTCTGAGGATCACAGATGAGAGCTAGGGTCGGGCAGAGCCCCCGAGGACTCGAGGTCCCGCTTTCCAGCTCACAGCAGAGGAGGCCAGGGTGGCACCAGACGTCGTGATGGGTATGCTTATATTTATTTTTCTATCGATTATTTTATGGTATGCTTATATTTATGATTCTATTAGGTACCTTCCTAGTGAATTCTTTGCGTGCTCTTGTGCTTTTTGAATCAGATGCGAGTCGATCTTTTGTATCTCATACATTCAGTAGGGAGTTTGATATGCTTCTTGGGGAGTTAGAGTGACTGTTGCGGGTTTCTATCGCCAATGAACATGGGGTTTCTGCATCTAATGTATATCAGCGTTGTATATTGGAGATTTTCAAGGTGTCTTAACCAATTGATCTGATCCCTATTCCCATGGGGGATGTGTGTGTGATAATAGGTTTCGATTGGATTAGCAGGTTTGGTGCCATGATCGATTACGAGGGCCAACGAGTGGTAGTTCGAACCCCAGTGGGGGAGAACTGGTTATATATGGAGAGGGTACCAGGGTTGGATCAGGGTTTTGTTCGGAAGCCAGGGCTCGGCAGTATATTCAGCATGGGTGTGGGGGTTATCTGGCTTATGTGGGTAATACTTGGGTAGGGGAGCAGGTTTTGGTTTCAGATGTGCCAGTTATCTGGGAGTTTGTCGATGTATTCCCGGTGAAGTTCCCCGGTGTGCCTTCCAAGAGGCAGGTTGAGTTCAGCATTGATCTAGTTCCATGTGCGGATCTGATTGCAAAGGAATCGTACCGCTTGGCACCACCTGAGATGCATGATTTGTCCTCTCAACTTCAGGAGCTGTTAGGCAAGCAGCTCATCAGACGAGCAGTTCTCCATGGGGAACACCGTTATTGTTCATCAAGAAGAAGGATGGTTCACACCGGATGTGCATTGATTACCAGGAGTTGAACAAGTTAACGGTGAAGAACCGTTATCCCTTTCCGCGGATTGATGACCCCTTTGACCAGTTACAGGCTGCTTCTTGGTTCTCCAAGATCGATCCCAGGTCCGGATATCACCAGGTGAGAGTGAGAGAAGAGGACGTGGAGAAGACCGCGTTCAAGACTCGCTATGGGTATTACGAGTTTATGGTGATGCTATTTGGGCTCACTAATGCGCCTGCAGTGTTTATGGACTTGATGAATCGCGTGTGCAGGCCGATGCTCGACCGATCTGTTATCGTATCCATTGATGATATATTGGTGTATTCCAAGACCATAGAGCAGTATGATGAGCACCTTCAAGAGCTTCTGGGAGTGTTGAGGCGGGAAGGGTTGTAGTACTGTAATGCCCGTGTTTCTAGGCTAGGCATTAATATTGATGTGATAGTCTAGGTTAACCTTTGTAACTCATTTTGAAGAAATGAAAAGGAATTATGTGAATATTATGTGTTTTATGTGTTTTATGCTTAATTCCTAGGATTTAATTAATTAAGAATAAAAATGAGCGTCGAAAATAAATATTAGATAAAGCCGATATCTATTAAGAAAGTTGTAGTGGTCGTGACAAGGATTACAGATATATAAAGAATACCAGAATCCGAGTTAAAACTAAGAAGTCATGACTTGTCGAAGTTTACCGACAAAACCGGCACGGTGCTGAATGTCGTAAAAAGTGAGTTTTTGATAAGCTACTTTTTAGCCTTAGTGATCTAAACGAAAATCGTAGTGTTTGATAAACCGAGAGTATGTATAAAGAAAAAATTGCCCAAATCTGACTTCGTATGAGGAAGTTATGATTTTTCTAAGTTTCAGCTTAGCAGTAGACAGCTAAAAACTCGAATTTTAGATCGAGTGATTTTTAGCCGACACAACCTAAACGAGAATCGAAGGTCTCGTCAATAGTAGCACAACGGTAAAAAGACAGACGAAAACGGACGTCGGATGAAGAAGTTATGAATTTTTAACGGATTTCCTGTCCCGGTCTGTTAAAAATAATAATATAAAAATTAAAATCAAAATTAGCCGACGAAGTCTAAACGAAAGTTGTAGAACGTAATTTTGCCTACGCGTGCTAATAAACAACGTCAAAAACGGAGCTCGTATGCGAAAGTTATGGATATTAGAAGTTTTTGCACAAAAATCGAGAAATTTCGCATAGGTGAACTTCGGCCACGTCACCCTCGCTCAAAACGTGCCACGTGTCCGAAATTCATTTTGTGTTTTAGAAATTATATTGTTATCGTTCAAACAGATCGAAATATATTTTTTAGTAAAATCGATAAAAAAAAGTATAATTAGTTTCCGACAAAACCCTTTGAAAACGCTCTCCCACAAATACATATGAGTGGGTGCCTAGTTAGTGAAATGAAAACAATCTAGATGTTGAATTAAATGGAACTAGCTAACTAAATTTTTAACAAAAGTATTATTTCAATGATTTAATAAAGTATTAAATGAATGAGATAAGGAAGAATGAACCTTTCAATCTCATTTTTTTTAGTGGATGGAAAAAACTATTTAACAAAAGAAAGGATTGAATGGAAGGACGCAAAGAAACTAATACCAAATAATAATAAAACAGAGCATTGAATGGAACCACAAACAAGATCTGGTTTTAAAGTCATAAAGGGATCAAAAGTGCATCTTTTTCAACTTAATCCATTAAGTGCAAGTCTCCAACCTTTAGATCTGTATCAATATGATGTTTAGATGGATAAAGTTTACAACTTTATCCATTACAAGTTCACAAACTTCCATGATCTAAACTTGATGCACTTAAAGAAACCAAAAAGCTCGTAACACCCAAAACTAGTTAGATCTAACAATTTCATCATCATGATTCAAACTTTATACCTCCAGAAGAAAGATCAAGGTGAACAAGGTCTAGATCTACAAGCTCCAATGCAACCAACACTTCTTCAGCGAGTTCCTTCTTCTCCAAGGTGCACCAAGAACACTCCAAAGCACTTAAGAACACCTTCTTTTTTCATTTTAAATAACCAAATCATTTCCATAAAATATAAAATTCCAATCACATTTGTTTTCAAAATCCATAACATCAGAAAAATCATTCATAATATCAGAGTGTCCCAAGTAAAATGCCAGAGAGTGCATACCGCGCCATCATGTCGGGCCCTTGCCCTTAGATCCTCAAGTACCTGAAACAAGCAACAAACTGTAAGCTAATGCTTAGTGAGTTCCCCATAACATACGCCACACAATCCACATAATCATATAAAACATATCACCTATACAAGCCATGCGAATAAACATATAGGGATGTCATTGACTCCCTCAGGGTCTTACTCCAGGATGTCGTGGGCTTCCCCCAGGGTCTTATACCTATGTGCCATGGGCTCCCCCCACGATCTTTACCTAGAATGCCATGGGCTCCCCCACATGGTCTGATACCAAGTGCCACGGGCTCCCCCTGGGGTCTTCCATGCAAGTATCATAGAGACAATTAGTATACCACATCTCACATAAACAACTAGTATACCACATATCACATAATCAATTAGTATACCACATATCACATAATGGGCCGGCCTTGGTGCTTTCAACCCATCGGTATGGTGAAGAGACTCACCTCTCAAGAAATGATGAATTGGTAAGATCAAATCCCAACTCACAGCTCCGAACTCAACAACCTATAACCACCATGTGACTAACTTCATCAAAATCCTGAAATACCAAAGATACCCTTAAAATCAAACTTAGTCAACCTTGGTCAAAGTCAAAGTCAACATTCAAGGTCAACAATCCATGTTGACCCAACTCGTCGAGTGCACCTACCGACTCGTCGAGTTCCTTCAGTTCTCAGAGAACCAGGAAAAACCCTAGTCAACTCGCCGAGTTATCACAATAACTCATCGAGTTCGATCAGTGACCAGAAGATCGGGGAAACCCGGGCCAACTCACCGAGTTGGAAAGGCAACTCGTCGAGTTTGCCCAGTCCTAAGATATTCAGCCATTTACTAACCGAGTCTAATGCTCCAAACTATAGATCTGATCCCTTAGGGATGATATACCATGTAAAGTTGCTAACTTTACGTCCATGCATGATATTAAGAGGGCTAAAACACTCAATCATAGCTTATAATGGGATTTAGGGCATGAAGGAGGGCCAAGACTTGATAAAGATGGCAACTTTAAGTGCAAAGAGGCCATGAGATGTCTAGATCTGAAGTTATAGCTTCATGACATGCTCAAATCCAAGAATAATCCCAAAAAAAGCTAATAATGACCATAAACTCTCAAATGAAGAGATTTATCAAATAAATGACCAAGGTATCAACTTTATACCTTAATATGGCTGCCTCAACATAGTGGACACCGGATCTACAGCCTCTCCCTTTAGCTATGCATCACCCACTCCGAGTTTCTTCAAGTAACCATAAAAAAATGCACTCTTTAAGTTCTCACACACTCAAAATGGTATAACAAGCACGAACTAGGGTTTCTATGGGAAAAGGGGGCGATAAGGGAGGCTAACGATGAGGCTTAAGGCCTTTAAATAGGGTGTAAACCCTAAAAATTAGGGTTTCATGTTCAGCCTTCAACTCTCTTGATTTTGAGGGCAAACACAACCGCCCCCAATTCCAGGTCGTGAGTGGGGTAGTTCGCCTCATGAGGCTTCAGTTGCCTCAATGCATGCGCGATCACATGCCCTCTCTGCATCAACACTTCCCCTAATTCCGAAATAGACGCATCACAATACACCACCAAATCATCCAATTCCTCGGGTATGGCTAAAATAGGGGTTTACATTACCTCTGCCTCAAGGTCTTGAAAGCCAACTGCTGGTAGTCACAGTCTTCTTGGTCTAGCAAGTCAAGGGTACGACGATCTTGGAGAAATCCTTAATAAATCTCTAGTAGTACCCCGCTAAGCCCAAGAAGCTACAGATCTCCGATGCATTATTCGGTATTTCCCATCGCATCACTGCCTCAATCTTGCCTGGATCAATCAAAATACCTTCTTGGTTGATGATGTGCCCAAAAAACTGCACCTCACGTAGCCAGAAATCGCACTTTGAGAATTTAGCATAAAGCCTTTCCATCCTCAGTGTCTTCAATACCTCGCTCAGATGAGTTCTGACTATCCCCAGGGTATGCCCGAATCCCTCAAACCAAGGCTATGATACCAATTTGTAGCAACCCAAATTTCCGATAAAATTTTTCATTTTAAATAACAAAATCATTTCCATAAAATATAAAATTCCAATCACATTTGTTTTCAAAATCCATAACATCAGACAAATCAGTCATAATATCAGAGTGTCCTAAATGGACTGCCAGAGAGTGCATGTCGCGCCATCATGCCGGGTCGTTGCCCTTAGATCCTTAAGTACCTGAAACAACCAACAAACTGTAAGCTAATTCTTAGAGAGTTCCCCATAACATACCCCACACAATCTACATAATCATATAAAACATATCACCTATACAAGCCATGCAAATAAACATATAGGGATGTCGTGGACTCCCTCCAGGGTCTAAATCCAGGATGTCGTGGGCTTCCAACAGGGTCTTATACCTATGTGCCATGGGCTCCCCCCACTGTCTTTATCTGGAATGTCATGCGCTCCTCCACATGGTCTGATATCCAAGTGCCACGGGCTCCCCCCGGGGTCTTCCATGCAGGTATCACAGAGACAACTAGTATACTACATATAAAATATACAACTAGTATACCACATATCATATAATCAATTAGTATACCACATATCACATAATGGGCTGGCCTTGGTGCCTTCGACCCATTGGTATGGTGAAGAGACTCACCTCTCAAAAAATGACGAACTGGTAAGATCAAATCCCAACTCACAACTCCGAAGTCAACTACCTACTACCACCATGTGACTAACTTCATCAAAATCCCGAAACACCAAAGATACCCTTAAAGTCAAACTTGGTCAACCATGGTCAAAGTCAAAGTCAACATTCAAGGTCAACAGTCCATGTTGGCCCAACTCGTCGAGTGCACCTACCGACTCGTCGAGTTCCTTCAGTTCTCAGAGAACCAGGAAAAACCCTAGTCAAGTCGCCAAGTTATCACAACAACTCGTCGAGTTCGAACAGTGACCAAGAGATCGAGGATACCCCGGGCCAACTCACCGAGTTGGAAAGGCAACTTGTCAAGTTTGCCCAGTCCTAAGATATTCAGTCATTTACTAAGCGAGTCTAATGCTCCAAACTATAGATCTGATCCCCTATGGATGATATACCACGTAAAGTTGCTAACTTTACGTCCATGCATGACATTAAGGGGGCTAAAATAGTCAATCATAGCTTATTAAGGGATTTAGGGCATGAAGGAGGGCCAAGACTTGATAAAGATGGCAACTTTAATTCCAAAGACACCATGAGATGTCCGGATCTAAAGTTATAGCTTCATGACATGCTCAAATCCAAGAATGATCCCAAAAAAAGCTAATAATGACCATAAACTCTCAAATAAAGAGATCTATCAAATAAATGACCAAGGTATCAACTTTATACCTTAATATGGCTACCTCAACAGAGTAGACACCTAATCTACAGCCTCTCCCTTCAGCTATGCACCACCCAGTCCGAGTTTCTTCAAGTAACCACAAAAAAGGCACTCTTTAAGTTCTCACACACTCAAAATGGTAGAACAAGCACGAACTAAGGTTTCTCTGGGCAAAGGGGGCGATAAGGGAGGCTAACGATAAGGCTTAAGGCCTTTAAATAGGGTATAAACCCTAAAAATTAGGGTTTCATGTTCAGCCTTCAACTCGTCGGGTAGACCCTAAAAGATACGCGGCCGGAAAGCTCTCTACACGACGAGTTGGAGCCTTCCAACTAATCGAGTAGACCCCAAATCCGCTTTATCTTCCAGTTCTCTTTCTTCAATCCCTCCACCTGAGCCTCCTCAATCATCTCCAACAAGGGGGAAATCACCGTCATCCTAAAAAAAACATCCCTAATCGAAGCAGTCACCGCCTTGCGGCTCAAGGCATCGGCCATAACATTGGCTTTCCCTGGGTGGTACAAAATCTCACAATCATAATCTTTCAGTACATCCCACCACCTCCTCTGCCGCATGTTAAGGTTCTGCTGATCCATCAAATACTTCAAATTTTTGTGGTCAGCAAAGATGGTTCACCGAACTCCATACAAGTAATGCCTCTAGATTTTGAGGGCAAACACAACCTCCCCCAATTCCAGGTCGTGAGTGGGGTAGTTCGCCTCATGAGGCTTCAGTTGCCTCAAGGCATGCGCAATCACATGCCCTCTCTGTATCAACACAACCCCTAATCCCGAAATAGACGCATCACAATACACCACCAAATCATCCAATTCCTCGGGTATGGCTAAAATCGGGTTTACATAACCTCTGCCTCAAGGTCTCGAAAGTCAACTGCTAGTCCGGGCCCCACAGAAAAGTCACAGTCTTCTTAGTCAAGCAAGTCAAGGGTACGAAGATCTTGGAGAAATCCTAAATAAATCTCTAGTAGTACCCCGCTAAGCCCAAGAAGCTACGGATCTCCGATGCATTCTTCGGTATTTCCCATCGCATCACTGCCTTAATCTTTCCTGGATCAATCAAAATACCTACTTGGTTGATGATGTGCCCCAAAAACTGCACCTCACGTAGCCAGAAATCATACTTTGAGAATTTAGCATAAAGCCTTTCCGTCCTCAGTGTCTTCAATACCTCGCTCAGATGATGCTCATGCTGCTCCTTGGTCTTAGAATAGACCAAGATATCATAAATAAAAATGATCACAGATCGATCCAACATTGGCCTACACACCCTGTTCATGAGGTCCATGAACGCTGTTGCGGCACTGGTGAGCCCGAATGGCATTACCATAAACTCGTATTGACCGTACCGATTCCTGAAAGCTATCTTCAGTATATCCTCATCCCTAATTCTCATCTGATGGTACCCTGATCGAAGATCGATCTTGGAAAACCAAGATGCACCCTGCAGCTGATCGAACAAGTCATCGATCCTCGGAAGCGGATAACAGTTTTTAACCGTTAGCTTGTTCAGCTCCCGATAATCGATGCACATCCTGTGTGACCCGTCCTTCTTCTTAACAAACAGGATCAGTGCTCCCCATGGTGAACTGCTCGGACGGATAATCCCTCGGTCTAGCAGCTCATGAAGCTGCGTAGACGGCTCCTTCATCTCGGGCGAAGCTAACCGGTACGGTACCATGGCTATCAGAGCGGCACCCGTCACCAAATCAATGCAGAACTCTACTTGTCTTTCCGGAGGCACCCTAGGTAACTCTTCAGGAAAGACATCCTGAAACTCCCATACAACCGATACACTGCCCAAATCTATCGTGGTCTCAATCCTCGTATCCGAGATATATGCCAAAAATCCCAAACAACCCTGATGGAGATGTCTCCTAGCCGTCGCAGCCGAACAGAGGGTTGACCCCTGCGAGGCCCTCTCCCCATGAATAACCAGTTCTCCACCACATGGGGTTCGAACTCTCACCGGCTGGTGCTCGCAATCTATCATGGCCCCGTTGGTCCCTAACCAGTCCATTCCGACGATCACCTTCAGCCCTCGCAACAGTATCAGAACCAGATCGACACAGAACCTTTCCCCAAACACATTCAGGACACTGTCCCGATATACCCTCGCATCACTCTCAGTGCGATCATCCGCAACCTCAACCTCAAGCGGGGAATCCAAGGTCGCCAAAACATGCCGGAACTTCTTGCTGAGCGTAAGAGATACGAACGATTGGTAGCTCCCGAATCGAAAAGAACATGAGCCGACATACCATTAACCAAAAAGGTCCCAGCCACAACGTCTGGTGCTGCCCGAGCCTCCTCGGTAGTCAATTGAAATGCACGGCTCTTCACCGCAGGAGATTTCGCCATGACAAGGCGGCCATCAGTGATCCTCGCTGTGGCGGGCGCAGGCGCCGCCACTTCTCCTCCTCCTCCCTGCAACCTCGGACAATCGGCCTTTTTTATGGCTGGTCTGGTTGTAGTGGAAACAAATCAAGCCCTTCTTGGGGCAATCCATGCTCACATGGCCCGGCTGGCCACACCCAAAACATCCCGATCCTGCCGCTCGACAAGCCCCACTGTACGGCTTAGCGCACTTGGCAAACCGGCCACGACCCTGTTGGCCCACACTGGAAGAATCAAAGGTCTTAGGCTTTTTAGCCTGACCTACATCCGTCTGAACCTGCTCCGACTTTCGCTTCGTGCGGAGCTCCAACTCAATCTCCCGTTCCGAGGCCTTCTCCACCATCTCATTCATGTTTTTACACCCTGAAAAGCTAACGAACTATCGAATATCATCCCTTAGTCTGGAATGATACCTCGTCCTCCTCATATCCTTATCCACAGTATACTGCAGAATCAATAGTGCTTGCTCCCGGAACTTGGCAGTGATCTCTGCCACATTCTCGGTGGTTTGTTGTAGCTCCTGAAGCTCCCTCACTAACCGGTGCACCTCAATGGATGGTGCAAACTCCAAATCAAAGCTCCTGAGAAACTCCTCCCATGACATCTCCGCCACTCCGGATGATCCCACCTGGCTGGTCACCTCTTCCCACTAGTCCCTGGCTCGGTCCCTGAACATACACGAAGTAAACCCCACCTTAGCCGCCTCAGAGCAAAGGCTTGTGCGTTGGGCATTCTCCATGTCTGCCACCCAGCATCGACTAGCTATGAGGTCCCTGACCCCAAAGAACTCAGGCGCCCACACGCCTTGAACTCGCAGAATGAGGGAGTTCGGGCCCCGACCTGGCCCACAACAATCTCGGCTCGGAAAGACCTGAGCTGCTCCTCCATGATCTCCATCATCCTCTCATTAACGGTCCCAAAAATCACTGGGGAAGTATCAAGGATGCCCCTCGCAACCTCGGCTGCGATAAGCTCGCGCAGCCTCTCGTCAATAGGCTCTGCACCATAGCCCGACCCAAATCCAGATCCTGATCCCCCCTGCTCCATGACGCGTCACCACCATTCTGAACTGAAAATACCATACAACAGAATGATCAAGATATTCAAAAGGGGAATCTTCCACACTGGTCTCCTTAGAGCTAACAGATCTAAAATTGGTCCGGGTACAGGTCTTGTGCTTTCAGTAGTACAGGCCCAATACTACCTTCCACGCCTACCTGTACCTTCCCTAAGGCTTTACCGGTTAACTCTAATTTGTCCCATAACAAAACATATCTCACAAACTACCGCATACTCAAATCCTAGGGTATCCTAAGATTTTCACAGCCCCATCAAACCAGAATCCTAGCAGACACAACAGGTTGCCCTATGCATGCAAGTTATACACAAATAGAACCATATAGACTTTCAAATAAGCTTCTACCCTAGACCACAATCCAGACAAGGAACAGTAATAAGGCAGAATTCATCATTCTAGGGCTATGCAATCCAAAACGTATACAACTTTGAAAGCATACACATAGCAAAATCCATCTGATTATCAAATTTCAAATATCAATATAGCATGGCTAACTTATTTGGGAACCACTTACTTGAGCTCGGCCGATTACGCGCATTACACTCCCTTTATTTTTTTATTTTTTTTAAAACGATTGTTACCATTTCCTCAGTTTGAGTTCTGACACACCCGAGGGTGTGCCCGAATCCCTCAAACCGAGGCTATGATACCAATTTGTAGCAGCCCAAATTTCCGATAAAATTTTTCATTTTAAATAACAAAATCATTTCCATAAAATATAAAATTCCAATCACATTTGTTTTCAAACTCCATAACATCAGACAAATCAGTCATAATATCAGAGTGTCCTAAATAGACTGTCAGAGAGTGCATGTCACGCCATCATTCCGGGTCGTTGCCCTTAGATCCTGAAGTACCCAAAACAACCAACAAACTATAAGCTAATTCTTAGAGAGTTCCCCATAACATACCCCACACAATCCACATAATCATATAAAACATATCACCTATACAAGCCATGTGAATTAACATATAGGGATGTCGTGGACTCCCTCCAGGGTCTAAATCCAGGATGTCGTGGGCTTCCCCCAAGGTCTTATACCTATGTGCCATGGGCTCCCCCACGATCTTCACCTGGAATGCCATGGGCTCCTCCACATGGTCTGATATCCAAGTGTCACGGGCTCCCCCGGGGTCTTCCATGCAAGTATCACAGAGACAACTATATACCACATATCACATAATCAACTAGTATACCACATATCACATAATCAATTAGTATACCACATATCACATAATCAACTAGTATACCACATATCACATAATCAATTAGTATACCACATATCACATAATCAACTAGTATACCACATATCACATAATCAATTAGTATACCACATATCACATAATGGGCCGGCCTTGGTGCCTTCGACCCTTTGTTATGGTGAGGAGACTCACCTCTCAAGAAATGTTGAACTGGTAAGATCAAATCCCAACTCACAGCCCCAAACTCAACTACGTACAACCACCATGTGACTAACTTCATCAAAATCCCGAAATACCAAAGATACCGTTTCAATCAAACTTGGTTAACCATGGTCAAAGTCAAAGTCAACAATCAAGGTCAACAGTCCATGTTGACCCAACTCGTCGAGTGCACCTACCGACTCGTCAGGTTCCTTCAGTTCTCAGAGAACTAGGAAAAACCCTAGTCAACTTGCCGAGTTATCACAACAACTCGTCAAGTTCGAATAGTGACCAGAAGATCGAGGCAACCCCAGGCCAACTCGCTGAGTTGGAAAGGCAACTCGTCGAGTTTGCCCAGTCCTAACATATTCAGCCATTTACTAAGCGAGTCTAATGCATGCCATTAAGGGTATCCCCTAGGGCTGAGATACCACGTAAAGTTGCTAACTTTACGTCCATGCATGCCATTAAGGGGGCTAAAACACTCAATCATAGCTTATTAAGGGATTTAGGGCATGAAGGAGGGCCAAGACTTGATAGAGATGGCAACTTTAAGTCAAAAGAGGCCATGAGATGTCCAGATATGAGGTTATAGCTTCATGACATCCTCAAATCAAAGAATGATCCCAAAATAAGCTAATAATGACCATAAACTTTCAAATGAAGAGATCTATCAAATAAATGACCAAGGTATCAAATTTATAGCTTAATATGGCTACCGCAACAGAGTGGACGCCAGATCTACATCCTCTCCCTTCAGCTAGGTACCACCCACTCCGAGTTTTTTCAAGTAACCACCAAAAAGGCACTCTTTACGTTCTCACATAGTCAAAATGGTAGAACAAGCACATACTAGGGTTTCTATGGACAAAGGGGCGATAAGGGAGGCTAACGATGAGGCTTAAGGCCTTTAAATGGGGTGCAAACCCTAAAAATTAGGGTTTCATGTTCAGCCTTCAACTCGTCGAGTAGACCCTAAAAGATACGCAACTGGAAAGCTCTCTACACGACGAGTTGGAGCCTCTCAACTTGTCGAGTTCCATTCCAAAAACTTGATAATTAATATATTTATTTCATACCTGGACCAAGGGTTACAACAAGGGTCAATATAGGGTTAGGGTTTCAAGAGTGGGTGTTGGAGAGGTGGAGGCTAAGAATGGAGTGGGTTTAGGGAAGTTAAGGGGCTTAAATAGGGCTCAAACCAAAAAAATAGGGTTTGGGCACTGATCACGTATGCTGAGCGTAATCCTGGTACGCCTAAAGTACTAGGTATGCCCTAGTACGCCTAGCGTACTCCCCGTACGCCCAATGTACTCCCCGTATGCCCAACATACTCTGTTAACCCGAGAATCGTCATAACTTCAAATGGTCGTAACTTCTTCGTTCCAACTCCATTTTAGACGTTCTTTATATCCACGGAAAGGTGTTGAAGAGCTCTACAATATTATCTAAATATATTGGACTAAACACCTCTTGAACAAAAAGCCCTATTTCATGCAAGAACCCAGCCTATGACTTTTCCTTTTTACCCTTTCACCCAAAACACAATCAAGGGTTAGATCTCTCAACCATCATTACCTCCTTCCACAAGGTCTAATATTAACCTCCTTAAGGCCTAAAGTTTTTACACAATCGACTTCCAGCCCACGACCCTGAAATAAGAAATGACGGGAAACAATATGTTACACCACTACAGTTTGATCCGGAGATAGAGAGGACAACAAGGAAACTTAGAAAAGAAGCACTTCAACAGAAAAAGTTAAAGGGTTTATTCATATCAACATCTTCTCCAGCTTCAGCGAAAACAAATCCACAAGGCACTCCCTTGTGGAACGAGCCTGAAACAACCTTCTCATCTTTTCCCAAAGTACCTCCATCCTCACCTTCCCACAGTCCATTTAAAAATTACTCCCACATCTTCCATCAAATCCAAAACACCTGAGCCCTCTGATTCAAATCCTGAAACAAAACCAGCTATGAGCAAAACGGAGATATCCTGAAAAGGCTCTTCGAGAGTGGGCGACACAAGATGTTACACAACAGCCTTTGTGTATCACTTTCCCTGAAGCTCAGAACTTTGAGCTGAAGTATGGTCTGATTCATGTACTTCCGACCTTATGAGGCCTATAGAATGAAGATCCACATAAGTTTCTCAAGGAGTTTCACGTATTATGTTCTGGGATGAAACCACACGCTATAACAGAAGACCAGATCAAGCTAAGGGCATTCCCCTTTTCTGCCCAAGACGCAGCATGGTTGTATGATCTCCCTTCTGGATCAATCACTACATGGAATGAGTTATCTAAGCTCTTTCTGGAAAATATTTTCCAGAAGCAAAAGTATCCAACCTTCACAGATAAATCCTTGCCATAAAGCTAGGAAAAAGAGAAGCCATTTATACTTATTGGGAGTGTAAGGTCCTAGAAACAGGATCTTAACTAGTGATCAAGCCATCTAACAATCAAATAAGATGAGAAATGAGTAGAAGGAGAATGAATCAAAGCTTGCACACGTTTGTATTTAGAAAACGTCTGGTACAACTCTGGCAATGACCGTAAACTCTGTGGATCATCAACAACCACTAACAGACACAGACTGATCCTATATATAGGGGAATAGACATGACCGCAAACTGGACTTGGCTGTAAACTTGTTTACGGCCGTAAACACACTCTTGGCCATAAACACACCAAAACACTTCTATTACAAGACTCAAAGTACAAATGACCTATACATCCAAAATCCTAGCCCAAACCACAACTTGGACCCTTCAATCTTCCCCTTGGTTTGGGGCTAGTTGTGACTCAGTCCTTCTCAATTACAAGTACATCGGACCCTCCCATTGCCCCTTGCCACATCTATTTTGAAATAATCTCGGCAACCATTGTTGTGTACACTTTAGCAGCAGGCTCGAAAATATCTTCAGCTACCTTGATCTGATGTAGGGCCAAATGATGAATATCCCACTTCCCAAATTGAAGTAGGTCTTGTTTGTCATACAGGCAAAAGCAGCCATCTTGGAACTTGATGACAACAGACGCAGTAGTTTCATCATAGACCCAGTAATGCATGTTTGCGAGAGATCAATCACTGAAGGTCTGCAGCACTAGAATTTGTCTGACTTGATTGGTTGGCAGCCACATAAAAATCTGAAAGGGCTTATTGGTCTTGGGATCTAGCACGTTAGGAAAGTGTTTGATGAAAGACTCAGCAATCTTCATGCCAGTGAATCCCTTCTTTACTTGATCCTCCAAGAAAAGCTTGAAATGTGTAGCCCGTGGATCCCCTGATAGATTGGCAAAAGGAGCACTGGAAAATTCTGTGAGATCAACCCTTGTCCAGGAATTAAAGTCATGGAAATCGTTGTAATACTCCACATTTTTGCTTTTGCGTTTTACAATCCACATGTTCATCCTTTCATGAAAGCCCCATGAGACAATTCCCGTTCTATCACCGTACCTGTGACCAAATTTTTTCTATTCAAGATCAGTGATGTTGATAGTGGGTTTATTTCCAGGAGCATTCTGATAAGAGGTTTTCTTGAAAAGAAGTTGCTTTTTCTTGTCAGAAGCTGCTAACTTGGCACGCTTAAGTGCAACAACGCTTGGTGCTTGAGCTGGTTCCTTATCGAAGCGATCGACAATCGTAGTTCTTCTTTGAGTAGGTGGGTCAACAGGGGGGTCTTGAACTTGTTAATCAGAAGACTGGCCAACGTTGAAATGTTGAACTGAAGACTTGAATTTGTCGCCAAATTCTTCTGCCAGCTTCTTCTTAAGATCAAAATAACTTGCAGTCAAGGATCCCAGATGGGTTTGCAGATCTGAAATTTGATGAGTTTTTAGAGTTTTATCCGCTTCAAGATATGCAACCTGAATTTTAAGTTGGACCTTTTCAGCTTCAAGATCAGCCACCCGGATATCAAGCTCAATATTCTTCTGATTAAGCATGCTGATTTCCTTTTGAAGTCTAGTTATGGTGGGATCATCCTCTTTTGAGTGGCCTTCCTCAATAAAAAATTCCCTTAGCTCGGGAGGAAGGCACTGAGCTTTGTTTGTGGGCCAAATGTAGAGCAAACCTCTCATAGGCAACATCATGATATGGCCTAAGAGGAGATGATCCCGAATGAACTGATGAACCACCAGCTTCATAAAAGGTTCTCGGTCCTTCATGGGATGGAGTAGGTGAAGTAGCAATAGAAGTAGATATTGGTGGAGTCGACAAGACTTGAGATAGTTCTGGCACAAGAACACCCGGTCTAGGATCAAGTCTTCTCCTTTTCAATGAAGGCGAGGAAGTCTGAGTTGTCAGTGGTTCATTCACTGTTGGCTCAATAGTAGGAGGAACATTCTCAGAGGGAGGAATCTCTGAAGATGTCTCCATAGGAGTTGAAGTTTCAGCCATTTGTTTTGGAGAAGGAGGTTTAGTCTCAAGAACGTCATCTGACTCCCTTATCTCCGTTGCTGGATGAGCAACATCATGGATAGTGTCAAAGAAAGTGTCAAGATCCTCATTTGACAAGAAATTTACATTGTCTCCAAGATTCAAGGGAATATCATCCTTGTCAAAGCCCAAAAGATCCAAATCCTCAAAGGAATCATTTTCATTTCCATCATTCTCTGTCGCATCCTCTGATTGTCCCTTGTTGAAATCACTCTCAACATTTACAGAGTGTAAATCATGCTCTTTAGCTACCATCGCAACAGGAGTAGCTTCAACATCTTCGTGATGGGAAACCGGAATAACATCGTCTTCGGAAAAGATATCATCTTCAGAGGTCACACGGTCAGATGAAACATGAGACTCAGATGCCTCACAAGAATCGGCAAACAAGCCAAACTTCACCAAGGGAAACTTTCCTTGAAAAGTAATTTTTCCGTTTCTGTTTTGCTTCATTAACCCGACGTTGTTCGGCCCAAGAGACTTCATGTCGAGGACTTCTCCATCTTTAGCCATATCGGGAAATTGTTCATCAATGAACACTTGAATGAACCTAGGGTACAACAAGAACTTGTCCCTAGTTTTTCCTTTGATGTTTGAAATCAGTTCTTCGAGAATAAACTTTGAGAAGTTGTAATTCAGTCCCGCAGCCAGAGCGATGATGATACCAGTGTTTCTTAGAGAAATCTCATTTGTGCGGACTTTCAACTGGAAATGCAGCTCACGAAGACATGAGCTAAGAATCTCCAAAACGGTGGCAACAACTTCTTTATAGTTGGAGGGAAGACACCTTCATATCCCATTTTGACAAGAAATTCTTCAACTTGGGAAATCTCGATCTCAGAGGAGATGGTTGATTGGTCGTCAATTTTGAGCGTACTTCTGATGAACTGTTCAGTGATGATGATTTTGCAGTTTTTGACTGAAGCCTCAACAGAAACAACTCCATCATTTCCTTTCTTCACCTTTGCTGACCTCCAGAATTCCTTGATCAAGCCTTGATAGATGTCTGGATTAACGGTCAGAGCAGTAGACAAGCAACACTCTCGCAGTCCATGCATCATTGACTTGAATTCTCCGTGGGCAATCGGAGGATCAACCAAGAGGATAGCCAGGTTGTGACTGTCAGCAAACTTGAGCTCTGTCATTTCAATCTACACTAAAACAAGCCAAATGAGAAAACAATATATTTAAACATTTAAAATTAATGTTTTACTCATGTTTGCAGTTCAAATTGGCTTTCAAGTGAAACACACGAAGAAAAATCAATTTTATTGACCAAAAGGGATTTCACGACCGTAAACAGCCTAGCCGGAAACAGCGTGGCCGTAAACGGCTTGGCCGTAAACTGCCTGGCCGTAAACGCCGACATTTGATTTTTCATTGATTAAACCTTGAAAACGTGTCAATTTGATGCGAAAATAGCATATTCCTGGTCGGAATCAGCATACCTTTAAAGGTATCGGATCAATTTCACTAATTTTCACGAAAACATTTTAGAGAGAGAGAGAGAATCTGGAGAGTTTGCGGCCAGGAAATTGAAAATGAGAAGTAAACTAGGGTTCACGGCTATTTCTTCTTTATATACTTGGTCCATAAATTAATGGGCCGCAATCCACAAGATAAAGTCCAATACCCGAAAACCTTTATAAAAATAAAATTTTTTGAGGACAAAAATAAAATAAAAATAAAAGCATAATAAAATGAAACTAATTTCTAAAACTAAACTTTTTTTTTTTAATTTATCAAACATTTTATCAAAATAAAAATTAAAAATAAAAATAAAAATAAAAAATAAAATCGAAATTCACTCAGAATTAAATAATCTAACACTAAAAATATTTTTTAGACACTGGGATCAATGTTATTAGACAGCCTTACTCCGCTTATTGGTATTTCTACCTTCATGTCTATATCTGGTCGATCGCCGGTATTGTGGTCCACTTAAACACGATAGATTGTGACAAATTTAGGATATACTATAAGTGACAAGACATTAGATCCTATGAACTTAGACAATTTTCCTAAAAGACCATTCAGCTGACGACGACCAAGAATATTGTTGTCCACCTAAATTGAGCAGTGAGATCTACAGACAACCTATAAGTGTTCAATTTTAATTTTATTAGAACGTGTTTCCCGCTTCCTGATATTCCCCAGTAATCAAGTTCTTCCAGAATACTCCTTACATCAGATGAGCAGACAATTATTAAGGAAGAAGTCAGATTTAGAATGCATATGTTGTACACTCAGGTCGGATCTCTTCCAATCACGCAGAGAGTGAAACATATGACTAGGTAGAGTTTAGAGGGATTGAGAAGTAGCAGGTTGCATATGCTGTGTACCAGGTCGGATTGTTAATCACGCAAAGGAGACAACATATGGCTAACATGTAGAAAGAATAGCATAGAGGAAGATGCTGAGAGACAGAGTTCCATATGTTATAGTGTAGGTCGGATCTTTCGATCACACAGAGGAGGTAACATATGACTGACAGGAAGAAAGAAAGAAAATAACTTTCTATAGACCTAATTTATCGGAATTACCCAGTCGCCCCGTCAATACCGGAATTAAGGACAAAGTCCGCACATCGAGGAAAAGTTAATCCACAGTTCTAGATACAGATCATTTAGTGTATCCGCAGATTCTCATGTATATCTCTCTGCTCAACCTACCCAAGCGTCGTATTGTCAGACTAAATGGAACTATCTAAGTCAAGATTTGTCAAGTGTCTAAACTCCTTACGTTCATCTGATCCTAGTCAAGTCCATTTTAAAACCCTTCGTGCCTACCAGCGCATCGAACACAGAGCACAAACAATTCGACTTTGGCACCTTACACAGATTCAGATTGTCTGTTATCACATGATTATATTACTTCCCAGCACATCACCTACAAACAAAAACTATTAACAACATATTTTTAATTTTCTAATTTTCTAATGTTTTTGGGTTTTTGGAATATATTCTGAAAAATTAAAACAGAAATAACACTATTTTTGGATTTTTAATTTTCTAATTTTTGTTTGGTTTTTGTTTATTTCTCCCCCTAAATTTGTGCATGGGTGAGAATGAAATTAAAATGCGCAAATTTAAACTAACCGAAAGCAAAAATTAGTCCTCAAAACGTAGCATTTTCAAAAGTCTCACAAGCACATCGAATCGAGCTTTGTTAAACGGCTTTGTGAACAGATCCGCCACATTATTAGCAGTGGGAACCTGTTCCAGCCGAATGAGCGAACGCTCATAACAATCTCTAATGAGATGAATTTTGATGTCAATGTGCTTGGTTTTCGAATGCTGGACTGGATTTTTAGCAATCTGAATCGCAACCTCATTATCACAAAATATAGGGGTTTCTAAGTTATTCAAACTGTAATCCAACAGCTGATGTTGGATCCATATAACTTGAGAACAACAAGCAGAGGCAGCAACATATACCGCTTCTGCTGTTGAGGTTGAGACGGTGTGCTGTTTCTTGCACTGCCAAGACACTAGCCGGTCACCAAGGAATTGACACCCCCCAGACATAGATTTCTTGTCAAGCTCACAGCCTCCATAATTACTGTCAACAAATGCATATAAGTGAAATTCAGAATGTTTCCGATACCAAAGACCCAATTTTGGCCTGCCTTTGAGGAACGGAAAGATTCTTTTGACAGCAATAAGATGTGAAAGTTTAGGATTAGTCTGATAACGTGCGCATTGACAAACTGCAAACATGATGTCTGGACGACTTGCAGTTAGATACATCAACGAACCGATCATTGATCTGTAGTGAGTTTGATCAACGGATTCACCATCACTATCTGGAATCAGCAGGGGTCTCTCGGCCATTGGCGTCAAAGCAGGTTTTGCGTCTTGAAACCCGAACTTCTCAAGTATATCGACCACATACTTTGCTTGATGGATCAGGATTCCGATTGATCTTTGTTGGACCTGAAGCCCCAAAAACATGGTCATTTCGCCTAAGGAGCTCATCTCGAACCTCTTTTTCATCACTCCTTCGAACTCTGTGCAAAGCCGTGGACTTGTAGACCCGAAGATAATGTTGTCAACATAGATCTGGACTAGAATCTGATCATTACCCACATGCTTGATGAACAAAGTTTGAACGATAGTGCCGCGAGAATATCCATGTTCGAGCAAGTGCTTTGTGAGAGTTGCATACCACGCTCGAGGAGCTTGATGTAACCCATACAACTCCTTGTCCAACTTGTAGACATGATTGGGAAACTTCGAGTTAACAAACCCAGGGGGTGGATCAATGTAGATTTCTTCCTTCACCTTACCATACAAGAAAGCCGTCTTGACATCCATCTGATAAATAGTGAAATTCATGTAGGAAGCATATGCAAGGAAGATACGGATAGCCTCCAAGCGAGCCACCGGAGCATAAACCTCAGTCTAGTCAAGACCCTCGATCTGTCGAAACCCACAAACCACCAATCTCGCCTTATTACACACTATTACTCCAGAATCATCCTGATTATTGCGGTATACCCAACGTGTGTCAAGAGACTTTTTGCCCTTATGAAGTTCAACCAGCGTCCAAACCCCGAGCTTTTCAAATTGATTTAACTCTTCGTACATAGCATCTACCCAGCTGGGCTCATTCAAAGCCATTTCAACGTTCTTTGGCTCTATTTGAGAGATAAAGCAAGAATAGAGACATGTATTAACATCTCCACTCTGGCTTCTTGTTCTAACACCATCATCCAGCTGTCCAATGACATTATCGATCGGATGATCGCGTTGAATGCGTGAAGGTATCTCATGGCTGATGTCATTGAGTGAAACAGGAAGATTGTGAATGTTTATAACTCCATCATTTGCTGAATGATACGCTTCAGACGAACCGATCTCATTAGTAGGATCTGCCACAAACTCATTTGCGATTTGCTCAGGAAAGAGAAGTCCATAAAAGTTTGAGTAACAGCCGAAGCATCTCTGGTCATGAACTCTCTTTCATCAGGAGTAAGAGGTGTAGCATCAGCATCTGGAGCATGTTGTTGACAAGGAGATTCTGGACAAGTGATTGGAACAGATGACTCCACCGAAGGAATTGCAGAAGAAACTATCGGTGGTCTGTAAAAAACGTCTTCGTCTTCATCTTCAGGTTCAATCTTCGAACTAGAAGTAGAACCAGATAAACTATCTGAACACACATTAAATGATTTGAACAAAGATGTGTAATCAAACAGCCAATCAGGACCCACTCTAGCATCCGTTTCATTCTCCTCCAGCCAGCACACATCGAAGGATTCTACAATTTTCTTTGTTCTTTTGTTGTAAACCATGTACGCAGTGCGAGCAGCATACCCCACAAAATAACAGTCATCAGCTTTGGCATTAAACTTCGGGTTGGACTCCAGGTGAAGAAGGGTACAAGGGCAGCCAAATACGCGGAAATGGCTTACAGATGGCTTGTGATCGTATAGAATTTCGTATGGAGTCTTCATCTGGGCTTTTTTGATCAAAACACGATTCTGAACATAGCAAGCAGTGTTGATCGCCTCAGCCCAAAAGAAAACTGGTAACGTTGAATCACACAGCATCGTCCTTGCAGCGTCTTGCAGCGTTCGATTTGTCCGTTCAGCAACACCGTTTTGATGAGGCGTGCGAACTGAACTGTATTGACGCACAATTCCCTTTTTTGCACAAAAGTGGTCAAGAACTGCATTCTTGAATTCTGTTCCATTATCAGTTCGAAGCGCCTTCACCCGGTTATTGGTTTGGTTCTTTATCATTACGATGAACTTCTTGATCAAATCAGATACCCCAGCTTTGTTGGATAAGAAGAAAACCCATGTGAAACGCGAGAAGTCATCGATCACAACGAGACAGTATGAATTCCTGTTGATGCTTAGGACATTGACCGGACCAAATAAGTCCATGTGCAATAATTGGAGCACCTGGCTGATTGAATTGATTTGCTTTGGCAGGTGTGGTTTCCTGTCATGCTTTCCTTGGGCACATGACACACACTTTTCAAATGTTATGAAGTCTCTGACAGGCAGGTCACGCACCATTTCGTTTTTAGCAAGACAATTCAGATTCTTAGCGTTCGCATGACCGAGTCGTCGGTGCCACATCATAGCATTTTGTTCTGAGACTTTTGAAAAGAGGCAGGTGACTTGCTTAGGAATGTTTCTATTCATGTCTATAATATAAGCATTTCCATCCCGCTTTGATTTAACAAGAATCCACTCATCCGGGATGACAATGCCTGGCTTAAAGATCAGATACTTTTTATCAGTAAAATGCGTTGAATAACCCTTGTCGCAAATTTGAGAGACGCTTAACAAGCTATGCTTTAACTCGGGAGCATAGTTGACGTTCTCGAAACTCAGCACTCCGTTTGTCATAGTTCCTCTCTGAGTGATTTTTCCGCCTTCATCGCCCGCAAAGGAAACGAATCCCCCATTAAAACTCCGAATGTCGGTCAATTGGGAGATGTCTCCTGTCATATGCCGGGAACAGCCGCTGTCGACATACCATGGTCTAACGACATTCCTTCGCAACTTTCCCTGCAAAATGAGCGGGATCATTTAGATTTGGGGACCTAAGTCATTTCTTTCTTGGGTGGACCCTTAACATTCACTGATTTATCTTTTAATCCTTTTGATTTTGAATCATCATGTAAAACATTTTCAGAGGATGATGATGATCGATTGGAAGATAATTTGGGCACCCACTGGCATTTAGGTTTCTTAACACCCACGAGTGATTTTGAAACAATTTTCTTTTTAGTTTGCTTTGAGCATTTGGATTTTCTACCCGAAGGGGTTGAAGATCCAGATTCTCTCTTTGACGAAACCGATCTTGGCTTAGCCGAGCTCGATTTTGGCAAACTGTTTGTGACTTTGTTATTGAAAACCAGTTTGTTCTTTTGAAAAACTGCCCTTTTCTTGATTTGATTAGCCTTCCAATCATCATCTCGAGGACGAGATATCGAGGACTTTCTAGTTAAAGACCTTCCTCGAGACTCGTTCTTTCCTCTTTGAGACGAAAAATGCACAAATGCCCTATTAGGACAATTCCTAGCGATGTAACCGGCAGTACCACAGTTAAAACAAATCTGTTTATTATTATTGTAACTGGTACTGCCTTTGTCTGATTTGCTTTCTTTACTGACACTCTTACTTTTTCCACAAGAACATGTGCAAGAATCAGATTGTGTGATAGGTGAGGGTGAATCTGGTTGTGTGATTCGTGAAGTGGATGTGGTTGAAACAGGAGCATCGAATTCAGGAACATCAGAATTATCGAACAAATCATCAAATATGTCAAAAAAAATTTAAATCAACATAATCCGATGTAGAAGTATCACAAGAAGTATCATTGATTTTAACATTAGAAACAAAAGAGTCATTTTTTGAAACCAAAACATCAGGTTCAGAAACATTTTTATTTTCAGAAACACATCCTTCTGCTTCTTGCTTTGAGTGACATAAGGATTGATCTGCATGGGAAGTAGAAACATTAGTATTTTCAACATTAATACTACCTCCTGACACAAATCCATATTTCAGAAATGGCTCTCTGTCTATTTCCTCTTTTGTCAAAGGATTATTAGTATAAGTATGATTAAAAGGAGGAGGCACTTTATCATATCCTAAACCCTTTGACTGAATATTTTTGAATTTCAAATTAGTTTCTATCATGGATGCAACTACTTCACTTGACACATCAAATTTTCTAAAAGTGAAATCTGCATTTTCAAATTTGTTTTTCAATGTGTCAAGCTCAGCAGTTACCTCAGCAAGTTGTTCAGTCACATATCTATAATGCGCACTCTTAGTACTATACTCTTCCTGAAGTTTTCTAAAGTCTTTGGTTTTTGCTTCTAATTCAGCCTTCAGGGGTTTCTGTCCTTTTCTAAGTTGATATCCTTCATATCTCAAGTACTCATTTTCTCTACGTAATAATTCTATATGCTCAAGAAGATTTTTAACTTTATCAATACATGTTTGAGAACAAGAAGACTGACTTACCTCATTCTTTTCAGGTTCTATAGTAGAAGATACCATGAAAGCAAACTGCAACTCCATCATCTCTTCTTGAGGATCAACTTCAGCTTCTTCCACAGGAGTATCATTGATTTGAGCCAAGTGAGAATTTTCAGGTCCTGAAATATTCAGTGCCTGAATCTGGTCCTCCTAATCAAAGGACTGAGCAACCACAGCTAGATTAGCAGTCTCACTGTTGACAGCGGCATTTCCATGACCATTTCCCACTGGAACCATTGTTCGATCACTACTTACTCTTCTGTCTAGTTTGGGACACTCACGAGCAAAGTGACCCGGCTCGTGACAGTTGTAGCAACGGAACTTTCCCTTGTTAAACCTTACTTTCTTATCCGCATTCATTCCCCAATTATTCTTTCATGTCTTCTTAGCAAATTGCTTTGCCCTGAATACTGCCATAGCTATTTGCCAAGTAATGTCCATTTCTTCCATATCCTCTGGATGAATTTGATCCAGGTCAGCAAATGAGAGTTGAGGTGGAAGCTCTCCAGCTACAAAAGCATTGTAGCAATTGACAAGTCTAGTGGAAAGAGCTAAATTTTCATCTTTTTCTTTGGAACGGGGAGTGGGAACCATAACTGGTGCATTTGAGGAGGAAACAGGTAGAGGGACAACGAAAGACTGACTTTGTGGATGAGAAACAGATGCTGAGGCAACAAATGGTGCAATGGATGGAGTAGTAAAGGTTTGATTCTGAGGTTGTTGAACAGCAAAAGCTTGACTTGGAGAGGAGGTAAAGGATGAAAAGGCGTTGTTTGAAGAAATCCCAAGATTTGCAGTCGAGTAGGAATTCACATGATTAATCTCTCGTTGCTTGTCATCAAGATCACAGGCTTTGATGATTGCCATTGTTTCAGCAAGACTAAGACGATTGAGATCTTTTGTCTTCTTGATAACATTTACATTCATATCCCACGACTTCGGAAGTGAATTCAACAACTTTTTGTTTATCTCAGACTTAGTCAAGTAAATCCCAGCTGTGCTCAACTCAGTAGTGAGAGCAGTAAATGGCTGCAACTGAGCTTCCAGGGTTTCTCCAACGACATAATTAAACATGTTGAATTTTTGTCTTAACATATCCTGACGACTTCCCTTCATATCTTCATTTCCCTCGTAGACCTCAATCAAAGCTTCCCACAGTGCTTTGGCTGAAGTATATTCTCTGAAGCCTTGAGCAATATCGGGTGATAAAGCCATAGTCAAAGTAGCCAGTGCTCTTTCTTGTTCTTCAAACTTTTTGAAATCCTCATCAGTGTAATCAGCGTATAACTTGTCAATTACTTGTCCAGTTGGAAGATTCGTAGTGATTCTGACTGGTCCTTTGAGAATGCTTCTCCAAACCTTGAAATCTTTCATTTTGATGTATTTCTCGATTCTGTATTTCCATTCTGGGAACCCTTTTGCAGTTAAGAATCGGGGAATGCGAGTGGTTGTTCCCATGATGGAATCCAATTTATGATGAAGTACTTGACCTTGAGAATCCATTTTTTTTAATTTTTTTAATTGAAGATGACTTGAAAAATAAACTAAAATGCCAAAAAAATAGTTTGCGGTCACACGATTACGGTCAATGTTTACGGTCAACGTTTACGGTCAACGGTTGAGTTTACGGTTAAGGGGAGTTTACGGTTGAGCGAGTTTACGGTCTAGGAGAGTTTACGGTTAAGGGAGATTCCCTGTTTACGGTCAATGAAGATTGCCTGTTTACGGTCGTGAATGGGAGTTTACGGCCGTAAACACTTGACCGTAAATGCCCAGAACTTGATGAAAATGCGAATTGTAAGCATATTTGATCCCCTAAAGTCACAAAAACACCAAATACAGTCTCGAAGAATGATGAAACTGAACTAATTGTAAGGTCCTAGAAAAAGGATCTTAACCAGTGATCAAGTAATCTAACAATCAAATAAGATGAGAAATGAGTAGAAGAATGAATGAATCAAAGCTTGCACACGTTTGTATTCAAAAAAGGTCTAGTACAACTCTGACAATCACCGTAAACTATGTGGATCATCAACAACCACTAAAAGACACCGACTGATCCTATATATAGTGGAATAGACATGAACGCAAACTGGACTTGGCCGTAAACACACTCTTGGCCGTAAACACACCAAAACACTTCTATTACAAGACTTAAAGTACAAATGACCTATACATCCAAAATCCTAGCCCAAACCACAACTTGGACCCTTCAAGGAGCATTTCAAGAAGTTGTTGGTCCGACGCCCACAACATGGGATCAGTGACTATCGGTTATATCAATGTTTCTGTAAAGCCCTTACTCCAATGGAAAGGCGACTGATCAACCCTTCGAGTGGTGGTTCGCTTGTAGATATGACACCAACTAAGATCCGAGAATTAATAGAGAATCTAGCAATCGAATCAAAACACTCAGCAAATGATGACGAATGGTACCTAGATCAGTCGCGAAGAGTGAAGGTGATTAGTAATGCCCAACTTGAGTCCCAGATTTCAGAATTAACAAAAGTTGTTCTTTTACTTACAAAAGAAAAAGGTGTTGAACCAAAGTTCAGAACTTGTAGGATATACACGAAGACTGGGCATCCAACAAACATGTGCCCAATATTACACGAAGATACTGTAGCTGTACATGCCATGGGAGGTTATCAAGCACATTAAAGACAATTTTATCAACCGTGCAACAACCAAGCTTGGGGAGGCTTCCAAAACCACTTCTAACCAAGACCCCAACATAATTTTCAGCAGAGAAATCAATACCAACGTCCACCTGGCTTTCAACAAGCTTTTCAGCAAAATCAGCATCAAACCAATTTTCAACAACCACATGTTCATCAACAAGCTAGTAGTTCCAACATGTCTCTGGAAGACAATGTTAAAAGTCTTGCTACCAGTACCCAAGCTTTTCAGAATGAGATCAAGTCTAGTATCAAAAATCTGGAGCAACGGGTATCACAACTCGCGAACTCTATGAGAAAACTGGAAGCACAAACACAAAGAGAGTTCCCATCTCAGACTGAGAAAAATTCAAAGCACAACAATTGTGATGTGACTCCCAGAAGCGGTAAAAACTACAAAGGACCACATCAACAAGTATATGAGGAAGAAGAGATCGTAGTTGAGCAAGAATCTGAGGTGACGGAAGAGGTACAAAAAAGGACAAACCTGTTGAAGCTGAGGTAAAAATTACACCTCATTTTCCGTTAAGACTGAAAAATAGGAAAAAAGAGAAGGAGGACAGAGAGATGATGGACTTTTCCACAAAAGTAGAGGTAAATATTCCCCTTCTTGATGCTATAAAATAGCTACCCCGATACGTAAAATTTTTGTAAGAACTGTGTACTTCAAAAAGAAAATTGAAAGGTAACGAAACAATTAAGTTTAGCGAAAATGTTTCAGCTGTTTTACAAAAAAGGCTACCCCCAAAGTGCAAGGACACAGGAGTATCTACCGTTCCTTGCAATTTGGGGTACCTTTTAGTGCCACGCATCATGCTGGACTTAGGCGCCTTAATAAATGTTTTTCCATATTCACTTTTTAAAACTATCGGGGTAGGGCCATTAAAAAGAACAGGTTGATGGGTTATGAGCATAACTACAATCTTATGTGTTCATGCAACCCTAATACTTTGGATCTAGGTTTTCACTAATTGAACATGCAACCTTGAATACAAAAGAGAAACCCTAATATGCATCTATGAAAATCGAAATTAACCAAATCAATAGGGTTTAGATTCATACCTCAATTGCTAGTAGTAATAACAATTAATCCTTGTAGATCTTTAGCTCTTGAAAGCAAGTGCCTCAAATGTGACACCTCTAATGGCTTACAAACACTCTTCGCAATAGGATGAGAGGAGAGAGGAGGAGGCACACAAGAATTTTCGGCTCCTATAGGGTTAGGATCAAGTGGACAAAAATCCAAGGTGTTACCCTCCTTATATACTTGTGGTTGCTTAGTCCCAAAGCTAAGGTTTTCAAGTGGAAACCCTAATTTCCTTCTTAAGGCCTAAGCCGCCCATGGACACCCTAATTAGAAGCGTTGGACGAAAACTTATAGGTCCTCCCTATAATTTTTGTCCACTCCTATCTTGGGAGTCCAAGATCCCAGTTTCACAACTATCAATGATTGGCAAAACAGCCCCTGCACTTTCAATCGGTTCCTTTAATCCCAAAATTAATACCGAATTAATTTATAATTAAATACTAATTAATATTATGATTTCTAATTAATATATTATTCTTATAATATATTAATAAATCATTTTATGCACCAATTTATTATACCAAATCATAAATTCAACTTCTCTCCAAAAGTCATCCTGTCAAGTTGCAAGAGTGAAGGCAACCCAAAAGGACTATGCTACTATCAATTGATGTATATATCAATTATAGTTATGGGCTTTGACACCTAATCCAATAGTCTCCCACGTGGATAAGTTTAATAACTATAATTACAAGTATCACTTAAAAAATTGATCAACACATTGTAGCTCTCAAAAGCCGCTGTCGAACTCTGACCTAGTCAGTTACATGTCCTAAGATAAGGGATTATATGATCCTACGTTCTGCAAGATATCATGTGGAAAAAAAGACATGGAACATAATCATTCCCATTGTCCAACAGTTTGTTTCCTGATTTCTGATTTGTAATGACAGAGAACTTAATTAAACACATCAATTCAGTCCTAACCGGGCCCGACACATAAGTCAACACCAAATCATCGAGGGGCCAAAGATATCGCTTTTCCCCTTAGGGAAAAAGGAGCAGATAAACTTTGACTTATATGCTTGTACTATTTACTCATCAAATCATACACAAAAATACGTTTTATAACATCAAGTTACTGATGCGTTTACATATTATCAATGCACAAGCAACTCATAAACAAGAACTGATATATATCGGTTTAAAGATCATACGATATTATCATCTCGTAATTACCCGTAATAAATTCCATGAAGTAATTCTATGAGCATTGGTTAATCCAATACTCAAATCGCTATTTCAGAAGTAATCATGAACGTTGCAGCAAACCATTGATATGTCTGAACACTTATACAATCTACAATCCAATTCATGACAGTCTTAATTCAATACTTACTTCCAAAGTATGATCGACTGTGGATGTTTTGAATAATCCAATTATCTGGGAAGTAAAACATACAAAGTTGAAACACAAAGATAAACAATTGAAAAAAGATAGTAAACAATACTCATAAACAAATCTCCATTTATTTAATCATCAAATGTCAATTACAATTATTTGTTACAAATTTCTAAATATCTATCTAAACACTAAAACTAATATCATCCTTCAGACCAATGCTCCTCGCATGTTGAACGTGCTTAACCCTACTAAAGACCCTTTGTGAGGGGATCGACAAGATTATCTTCTGATGATACCCTCTTAACGATGAGGTGTCCTTCTTCTACCCGATGTCTGATAAAGTGGTATTTTCTGTCGATATGTTTGGATCTTCCATGATCCCTTGGTTCCTTGGTTAAGGCAACCGCACCTTCATTATCGCATAAAATCTCCATCGGCTCCTTAAAGGATGGTACAACTCCATGGTCTCCAATGAAGTTCTTCAACCATATAGCCTCCTTTGACGCTTTTCTCCCAGCTATTGACTCTGAATCACATGTTGAATCAGCTATGGTTTCTTGCTTGGAACTTTTCTAAGTCATTGCTCCTCCATTAAGGGTAAACACCTAGCCTGACTGAGAATGCAAGTTGTCTCTGTCTGTCTGAAACTGGCGTCGCTATACCCTGCAACTCTTAAGTCATCACTGCCACCACGCACAAGGACCTAGTCCTTCGTCCTTCACAGATACTTAAGAATGTTCTTAACCGCTATCCAATTAGCTTTACCTGGATTTCCCTGATATCGACTAACCATGCTCAAAGAAAAAGCCACGTCATAGCGTACATGATCGAGCCAACGACGGAAGCATACAAAACTCGACTCATTTCTGCTATCTCTGCATCGGTACTCGGACTCTTAGTCTTACTCAGCTTGTTGTTACTCTGGATAGGTAATTCTCCATTCTTTGAATTTTTCATGCTTAAATGCTTTAGCACCTTATCCAAATACGTACTTTAACTACGTCCAATTAGTCTTCTACTCCTATTTCTCAAAATCCTTATTCCAAGAATATAGGCAGTTTCTCCCAGATCCTTCATAGCAAAACACTTTCCAAGCCAGGATTTAACTTCCTGCAAGGTTGGAACATCGTTTCCTATGAGTAGTATGTCATCAACATACAATGCTAGAAAGCTGACTATACTCCCACTAGCTTTGACATTTACACAATACTCATCTTCACTCCTAGAGACCAAATTCTTTGACTTTCTCATCAAAGCAAAGATTCCATATGTGAGAAGCTTGCTTCAATCCATATATTGATTTCTCAAGATTACACAGTCTATTGGGGTACTTAGCATCCACAAAACCCTCTGGTTGGCTCATGTAACCATCCTCAGCCAACTTTTCATTAAGGAAAGCAGTTTTGACATCCATCTGCCATATTTCGTAATCAAGAAACGCAGCTATGGCTAGCATAACCATAATAGATTTGATCTTAGCCACTGGTGACAAGGTCTCATCATAGTCAACCCCTGGGGTTTGAGTAAAGCCCTTCGCAACCAGTCGTGCCTTGAACGTGTGTACCTTCCCATCCATGTCGATATTCTTCTTGAACATCCATTTGCACACAACTGTCTTACGACCTGGCACATTGTCAACTAAGTTCTAAACTTGATTGTCATACCTGGACTGGATCTCGTTGTCCATTGCCTCTTTCCATTTAGCAGACTTAGGGCCCGTCATGGCTTCCTTGTAGTTAGAAGGCTCATCCAAATTTACCGGTGTACTATCACTGATAAACGTATCACCATCTGTAGTAATATAGAATCCATAAAACTCATGTGCTATTCTAACTCGACTGGATCGTCTAAGAGGTAATGAATCGTCAATAGGTTCAACAGGAATTTGTTCCTCGGGTTGAGCGCTAGCGTTATAGGTTCCTTCATCGCTTGACTCTTGAATTTCTTCTAAATCAATTATACTCCCATTGTCCCCTTTTCATATGAGCTCTCTTTCTCTCTCTCTCGCAAAAGACTCCCCTTCGTGCTACGAAGACCAAGTTTTCACTAGGTCTGTAGAACAAATATCCAAAGGACTTCTGTGGATAGCCGATGAAAATACATTGCTCACTTCGAGGTTCAAGCTTGTCATGAGTCTCTCGTCTAACGAAAGCTTCACAATCCCAAACCTTGATATGTGCCAATGAGGGAACCTTCCCTGTCCACATCTCGTGAGGTGTTTTGGCAACCTTCTTTGTTGGAACTAGTTTAAAAATATGGGTGGCAGTCTCTATGGCATACCCCCAGAATGATATTGGAAGCGAAGCTCGACTCATCATGGAACGAACCATGTCCAACAAGGTTCAATTACGCCTCTCATCCACTCCATTAAGTTGTGGTGTCCTAAGAGGTGTCAATTGTAAAACAATTCCACATTCCTTGAGGTAGTCGTGGAACTCGATACTAAGATACTCACCACCCATATCAGATCTGAGCATCCTGATCTTCCTGACCAATTGATTTTCGACTTCATGGTTAGACTCTTTGAACTTTTCAAAGGTATCTGACATATGCTTGATTAAGTAGAGATATCCATATCTGCTATAATCATCGGTAAAAGTCACATAAAATCAATTTGCATCCATTATGGTGGATCTGAAGGGCCCACACACGTCTGTGTGTACGAGATCCAACAATCCTTCACCTCTTTCACAAGAACCAGTGAAAGGTGATTTAGTCATCTTTCCAAGCAAACAAGATTCACATGTATCATCTGACCATAGGTCAAATGATTCCAACACTCCATCCTTGTGGAGTTGGGCAATGTGCTTCTTTTTGACATGTCCAAGACGACAATGCCACAAGCATGCTTTTTCTAAACCATTAGACGCATCAATTTGTAACACATTATTTCCTAAATTGTCTACAACCATCACAGTTTCATATACACCATCACAAGGCAATGCTTCAAAATAAAATACACCATTATAGTAAGCATTAATAGAACCATTCTTATCATTGAAAGAATATCTAAAACCTTGTCTGTACAAACCATGAAATGAAATAATATTCCTCGTCATCTCTGTCGAGTAGCAACAATTATTTAAGTCTAAACACAACCCACTACTAAGCATTAAAGAGTGAACGCCGATCTTAGTAACAGGTGATGATTTCCTATTGCCCATTATCAGGTTAATCTTCCCAAGCTCCATATTCCTACTTTTTTTTAGTCTCTGCAAGTCAGAGCACATGTGAAAACCACATCCTGTATCAAGGACCCAAGAATTAGAATGTGATGAGTTTTTAGACATAATAGTGTAAATACGTGCCAGGGCAGCTTCTTTTCCAATGCCCCTTGTCTTGGAAGTAGAAGCACGTTGCCTCCTTTGGATCTGAGGCTGGAGGGGGAGCAGTACTGGATTTTCCTTTGGTTCCACTACTAGAAGACCCTTCATGAGACTTTCCCTTCCATTTTTGCTTTGAGGGAGCTTTCCTCTTTTTCTCCTTCCCCTGTTCAATAGCCAGGACTGGAGCAGCAGCAATAGGAGTGGATTCAACACTTTTTCCCTTTAATCCACTCTCAGCGGTTCTCAGCAACCCTTGAAGTTGACTCAACATGACTTCCTCTTTGTTCATATGATAAGTCATTTTGAACTGATCATAACAAGGAGGTAAAGAGTGCAAAACTATGTCAATAACCAGCTCCTCATCGAAGTTCACATTAAGTTTCAGGAAACGATCCACATAGCGCTGCATACGGAGCAGGTGAGTCGGGACAGACTCTCCTTCTTTCATCTTGGTGCTTATGAATGACTTAACTATCTCATATCTTTCTTGACGTGCTCTTTGATGGTACTTCTCCGTCAAGTCCTTGCACATCTCATAAGGCCAATAGTCCTCATAAAACCGTTGTAGCTCAAGAGTCATAGTTGCCACCATAATGCATGACACTTTTGTAGCATCCTTGCATTGGGCCCTATACTCAGCTATTTCTTCAAGATTAGCTTTGGATTCATCTATCTCGTTCAGCTCTTTGTCGAGAACATATTCCTTATCCTTGAATCGCAAGGCCATCCTAATGTTGCGCATCCAATCATTGAAGTCGGAGCCATCGAAAATGACCTTGGCACAAATGCTCAAGAGTTAGAAGGAGTTTGAGGAGTTGTTGTTGTTGTTGTAACGAGAAGCGTTGTTCGAGATAGACATCTGAAAAAGAAGAAGAACAAGTTTTTATTTGATAAGGAATCCTTAATATAACACCCAGATGAAATATTAAGGCTAGGATCCTACACAATCATTCACAATTAAGAAAAGGGATGCCGTAATCCAATTGTAAACTATTTGAAGGTAGGTAAATGACGATTTACCAATTTTACCACGAAAAACGAAATTTAAATGAATTAGGCTTTAAATGAAATTCCTAGATCTTTTGAGATTCATTGAACTATTCAATGACAAGTTTAATCTCGATTATTCCTTATCCATTTGTGACTGGGATACCGAGGATCACAAACAAGGTGTGAATAACCATGCAAATTAGCTTGGTACTCTCGATGTCATTTATCACCTAATCAATGTGCCAGTTAACCACACACGCTCCATTGATCAATGATAATTTACGAGCCACCCTTTATAAGTCCATATTAGTGTGTCGGTTAACCACACACGCTCCACTAACGACTTTTACAAAGTGCAATGTGCAATTTCGTGGATTAGCATCAAATTCACATTTTTCTTAAGTAACTAAGATTGGGAATTCTATAAAATAATTTAGTTACTTTATGTATTTCATTATACTTATTAATGAGAGTTTAGTGTCCTATCAAACCTGTTCGGCTAACGACCCTCGACTAGTCAAGTGTGTAGTGGGTAAGAATGGATACCCAATGGCGGCCATTTTACAAGCCGCTTCCTTAAACACCCCTTATAGACCAGCTTCGTGATTGAGGCCTACTAACGGTAAGACTGACTTTTCTTTTATATATATATATATATATATATATATATATATATATATATATATATATATATATATATATATATATATATTAGACTTTTAATTTTATATATATTATAAGGATGTATTTTAAACTTTTAAAATACCAGGGTTCTAAATTTAAGATTTCAAAGTTAAACTATTTTATTAAATTTTAAATTATAAAACCAAAGGGTGTATTTTTAAAACTTTTCAAAAATACTAGGTCAAACTTTTAAATAATTAAATTAAAAAAATTAATTTTATCTTTATCTAAAAATTCAACCAAATCATAAATTATGATAAGGATATTCAATTACATTTTTAAAAAATTCAATTTTAGGCAGAAAAAACGAATTAAGGTAATTATCCTAATCAAACCAAGATAACAATTATCAAAACCGAAAAACAGGGATCTTATAGGCCAACTCGTCGAGTCTTTGCAATGCACTCGTCGAGTTGGGCCAACTCATCGAGTTCCACTAATGAACTCGTCGATTTCTATGAAGAAAATGATGATTATGCTCCCTTCTCCTTTGAACGATTCACAATTACATCAAGTTCAACTGAAAAACATCCTAGGCTCTGATACCACTAATGAGTTATGAGATAACTACAATCCTATGTGTTCATGCAACCCTAATACTTTGGATCTAGGTTTTGACTAATTGAACATGCAAACTTGAATACAAAATAGAAATCCTAATATGCATCTATGAAAATCAAAATTAATCAAATCAATAGGGTTTAGATTCATACCTCAATTGTTATGTAGTAATAATATAACATACACGTTTTGAAATCGTGTTTTAAGTAAATAATATTATGTGATATTGAGTATTGTGTTCTAACATATAGTTTTTACTAGAAATGAAGTAAAACTATGTTTAGAATCACTCGGAAAATATTGGAAGTCTTATGAGATTCCAATTAAAAGTTAAAATATCGAAATTTAACGAAAATATAAAATTTGAAATAAGTAAAATTTTATTATTCAAAGTTGTAGATAATTTCGTTAGAAACATTTAGGCGAAAACCTCATCGAAATCCGAATTATAACGAAGAAGTTATTACCAATCGAAGATCCGCGACAAAACCGGCACGACGCCGAATGACGTAACAAGTGAGTTTTTGATAAACTACTTTTTAGCCTTGGTGATCTAAACGAAAGTCGTAGTATTTGTTAAACCGAGAATTTTCATAAAAAGAACGCCGAAATCTTACTTCGTATGAGGAAGTTATGATTTTTCTAAGTTTCATCTTAGCAGTAGACAGCTAAAAACTCGAAATAAAGATCGAGCGATATTTAGCCGAAATAATCTAAACGAGAATCGAAGGTCTCGTCAATAGTAGTGCAACGGTAAAAAGACTGACGAAAACGGACGTCGGATGAAGAAGTTATGAATTTTTAACGGATTTTTCTGTCCCCGTCTGTTAAAAATAATAATATTAAAAATAAAGTCAAAATTAGCCAACGGAGTCTAAACGAAAGTTGTAGAGCATAATTTTACCTACGCGTGCATAGGTCAGATTTCGGAAGTTATGAATTTCGGAAGTTTTTGGCACAAAAACCGAGAAATCTCGCATGGATAAGGTGAGATTTCGGACACGTCACCCGGATTCTCGCAGCTTTCCCCGTCTCCGACCCGCGTGTCGCGTTCTTCTCGAGTCTGGGGTTCGGTCCAATCAGATGTTGACGCGTGTGGCCTCGGTGGCGAGCCCTTGCATCCGAAGCGTGGCCCAATCCGAGACCGACGCGTGTCTCTATCCGAAGCGCGCCGGCTGTCCTCCTTTCCTTCGCGTGTCCGAGCCTCGCACCCGCCACCTGGAGCCTCGCATGCGAGCAATCTGGCGCCCCTCGGTGATGCCGCGTGTCCACCTTCGGCCGAAGCCTCCCCTATAAATAGAAGAGCTGCGAGCATTGCCGAGTAATTTTGAGAAATTGCCATTTTCACCCCAAATTTCATATTTTTACTATTTTAACATTCCCCGAAGCCCCGATATTATTTTTAACACCCGAAACACGCCCCGAAGTGCCCGAGAAAATTATCTTTTCGGTTTGAAGCCCAACCCTCGCAGAGCCCGGTTTTCAAGAAAACTCTCGGTTTTCAACGAAGAAAGCTAATTATAGTAACGAAGTGCTGCCCAAATTACTATTTTAACCCCCGATTATTTCACGGTGAGTTCAATATATAGGAACAATTATATGTTATGTATTATATATGCTATGTGCATTTCAGTGTTATTATTCAGGGTTATTTTCCCGTGTTATTTTTATTTCTGCTATTTATGATAGCAAAGCTATACCTTTGACCATGTGATCAGTGAAAGGACTTAGATTCATGGTGGTACTAGTACGTAGCCTCTGGCCATGTAGAGCATGTCTCCGTAAGAGAATGACTTCTATTGTATGGCATTGGCAGATGGTTAGACATGGCTATAAGCCTAAAATCTACCGAAATGTTTAAATCAGAAAGTGTATGTCTTCTGTGCCATTTGGGCCGAAGCTTTATTGATCGTATATCTTTGTATCAAATCATTGATTGATATGGAAGGTTTGTCTCATGATTCACATATTCCTTTGTGGTTCCTTGTTCCTCTTTGCTTCTGCCATATTGAGGTATATATATGGCATAACGTTATGTTATATCTATTATTGAACTCACTAAGCGTCACCGCTTACCCCTCTCAGTGTTTAACAATTGCAGGAGATAAGTAACCAGTATGGTTATATACTGTCGGAAGATGTAGAATAGTTTTTACTATTACTTTTGTATTTCGGTTTATGTTTGTATAAAATTACAATATCCTAGGTAGTTATGTAAAATAATAAAACATAGTCGGTTTGTATGCAATCTTTTGAAATTACTTTATCAATGTAAGATATTGTTTTATAAATATGCATGTAGCATGTTATGGAATGACAATGTCTTTAGTACAAAAGTTAGGGTCTTTCAAATAACAATTAAGCCTTGTAGATCTTTAGCTCTTGAAAGCAAGTGCCTCAAATATGACACCTCTAATGGCTTACAAACACTCTGTGCAATAGGATGAGAGGAGAGAGGAGGAGGCACACAAGAATTTTCGGATCTTCTAGGGTTAGGATCAAGTGGCCGAAAATCCAAGGAGTTACCCTCCTTATATACTTGTGGTTGCTTAGTCCCAAAGCTAGGGTTTTCAAGTGGAAACCCTAATTTCCTGCTTAAGGCCTAAGCAACCCATGGATACCCTAATTAGAAGCCTTGGACGAAAACATATAGATCCTCCCTATAATTTTCGTCCACTCCTATATTGGGAGTCCAAGAGCCCAGTTTCACAACTATTAATGATTTGCAAAACAGCCCCTACACTTTCAATAAGTTCCTTTAATCCCAAAATTAATACCAAATTAATTTCTGATTAAATACTAATTAATATTATGATTTCTAATTAATATTTTATTCTTATAATATATTAATAAATCATTTTATGCAACAATTTATTATTCCAAATAATAAATTCAACTTCTCTCCAAAAGTCATCCTGTCAAGTTGCAAGAGTGAAGGCAACCCAAAAGGACTGTGCTACTATCAGTTCAAGTACATACCAATTATAGTAATAGGCTTAGACACCTAATCCAACACAGGTGTCATCATTCAGTTGGTTGTCCGTTCACTAGTATACCTAAAAGGTGTGCTGGAGGACGTTCTGGTCCAAGTGAATGAGCTGATATTCCCAGCTGATTTTTACGTCATAGATATGGGAGATGACTCACCGAATTCCGGTTCTATTCTTTTGGGGAGACCATTTCTAAAAACTGCCAGAACTAAAATATATTTTTATGATGGTACCCTCTCCATGGAATTCGATGGTGAAGTTATCAACTTTAATATCTATGATGTCATGCGTTATCCAGCTGACGTTTCAGCTCTTAATTTTATTGATGTAATCGAACAATTAACCGCTGAATAATTTGAGATTACTAATATATTGTGACTTGTTTTAGTGCTCCAAAAAAAATTGTCTGTTAATACAGCCCATGTTTTATCAAAGAAATATGTTCTTGATAAGCAAGTAAAAGAAATGGCAGCCCACATGGATCAATAAAGGAAATTCAGGTATGATAATCAGCATCTAAAGTTACCTGATCCGAACTCCAAGCTTTTTCCTTCTGTAGTGCAAGCACCCATCTTGGAGCTGAAGACTCTACCAGAACATCTGAAATACGTGTTTCTTGGAGAAAAAGAAACACTCTCATTCATAAAATCCAACAAGCTTTTAGAAAAAGAGGAATCTGAACTGATTGGGATTCTAAAGTAGTACAAGAATGCGAATGGATGGACCATTACTGATATAAAAGGACTCAGCCCATCTTTATGCATGCATAAAATACTAATGGAAGAAGATTTGAAGCCTTCAAGAGAAGCCCAACGAAGACTGAACCCAACAATGATGGAAGTGGTAAAAAATGAAATTATGAAATCTCATGGATGATTTTACTGCAATGCACCTTCCACCTTCCAAAGGTGTATTCTCTGAGTATGTAAAAAATATCATAGAAGTCTTCATGGATGATTTTACTGCCTATGGAGATTCCTTTGATACTTGTCTTAAAAACCTCATCAAAATTCTTCAAAGATGTATTGAAATTGACTTGGTCCTAAATTTTGAAAAATGTCACTTTATGGTTGACCAAGGTCTGATTTTGGGTCATATTGTTTCAAAAAGAGGTTTAGAAGTAGACAAGACTAAAATAGATATTATCAAAATCTTACCATACCCGAAGAGTGTTCGAGAAGTGCGTTCTTTTCTTGGCGATGTAGGTTTTTATAGGAGATTTATTAAAGACTTCTCAAAGATCACAGTTTCCATGTGTCAGCTACTACAAAAAGATGTAGAATTTGATTTTAATGAAGAGTGCAGAAAGGCTTTTGACTTGCTGAAAATTTTACTCAATTCTGCCCCCATTATTCAGCCACCAGATTGGAGCTTGCCTTTCGAGATCATATGTGACGCGAGCAATTGTGATGTTGGAGCTGTGTTGGGACAGAGGAAAGATCGTGTCCTTAATGTTATTTATTACGCCTTGAAGACTTTGAAAAGCGTGCAAGAAAATTATTCCACCACATAAAAAGAGTTGTTGTCAATTGTTTTTGTGTTGAAAAAATTCAGAAAATACTGGCTGGGGACGAAAGTCATAATTTTTTCTGATCACGCAGCCATTCAATACCTTCTCGCCAAGAAATATTGAAAGCCAAGGCTGATCAGATGGATTTTGTTGCTACAAGAATTCGATATAGAGATTAGAGACAAAAGTGGGAAAGAAAATCTGGTAGGCAATCATTTGAGCCGACTAATACCACCTGAAGACCTGACATCGATCCGAGAAACCTTTCCTGACGAGCATCTTTTTGCTGTTCAGAATCCACCATGGTTTGCTGATATATTGAATTACTTAGTCTCCAGAGAACTCCTTTCAGATCTCACTCAAGCTCAGAAGATAAAATAAAGAAGGAGGCGAAAAGATATGTCTGAGATTAGCCATATTTACGAAAACACTGCGCTAATCAAGTTATTAGAAGATGTGTGACCCAAGATGAAGTAAAATCAATTCTGAACATTTGTCATTATGAAGCTCGTGGAAGGAATTATGGTCCACAACGAACCGCGCGCAAAGTTTTATACAACGGTTTTTATTGGCCTCATATTTTTCGTGATTCGTTCCTGTTTTGCAAAACCTGTGACCGCTGCCAAATGACTGGGTGTTTAACATCTCTGAATTAGATGCCACTCACCCCAATCTTAGTATGTGAAATTTGTACGTTTGCGTCATAGACTTCGTGATTCCAATTCCACCATCCTTTGGTTTTGTCTACATCTTGCTAGTTTTGGATTATGTATCAAAATGGGTTGAGGAAAAAGCTACTCGGACAGATGACACGAAAGTTGTGGTTGATTTCATTAAAACCAACATTTTTGCTAGGTTCGGGACACCAAAGGTCATCATCAGCGACCGAGGCACGCATTTCTGTAACCGCACCCTTGAGGCTATTCTAAAGAAGTATGGTGATACGCATCAGGTGTCAACTGCTTATCACCCACAAACCAACGGGCAGGCTGAAGCTTCTAACCGGCAGATTAATGGTATCATTGAAAAAAAGATCTACCCAATAAAAAAGGATTGGAGTATTCGGTTAGATGATGCATTATGGGCTCACAGGACGAAATATAAAACTTCAATAAGAATGTCACCCTATCGAATCGTTTTTGGGAAGCCATGTAGACTTCATGTGGAGATAGAGCACCGAGCATATTGGGCTGTTAATAAACTTAATATGAGCATGAATGAGGATGGAAAGTAAAAAAGGTTGGATGTTCAGGAGTTGGAAGAAATCTGGAACGATGCTTACGAGAATGAAGTAATTTATAAGGAAAAACGGAGGCTTTTCACGACAAGATGATCTCGTGAAAGGTATTTACTACCAGTCAAAAGGTACTCTTGTATCATTCTCGTTTTACACTTATTTCCGGTAAATTAAGGTCTCGTTGGGTGGGACTTTTGTTGTTACTAATGTGTTTGATCAGGGTGCCATAGAGATTAAAAGTGAATAAACAAGTAAAAATTTCCAAGTTAATGGTCACCGACTCAAACCTTTTTATCAAGGTTTTCAAGTCACGAACGAAGAATTGGAGCTTGTAGAGGTCCCGACTTACCGCAAATGAACGAACCAAGTAACAACATCGAGTCAACGACAGTAAAAACGGACAGCTTACCGGGAGGCAACCCGAGTGTTTGAAGTTTTCTTTTTATATATTTCTTTTTGCAACATTTCTTTATTTTTGGTGTGTTTTTAAAAACTTTATGAAATTGTTTTTAAAATGGAATTGTGTTTTTCAAAGCAAGGGAGCAAGGGAGGTTACTGTTTTTATTTTTAAAATCGAAAAAATGAATTTTTGAAAAAAATTTGATCGAATTTTTCACCCAGTTCGATCGAATTTAGTCATCGAGGTTTTGGAAGTTGAAAAAATCGAAAAATAGAAATTTGAAAAAAATTAGATCGAATTTCCCAATAAATTCGACCAAATTAATGCATCGAGTTTTTTGTTCGGAAATAAAAGGGAAATTTTTTTTGATCGCTACAGTAACAAAAATTCGATCGAATTTTCAGTCGAATTTTTGGAACTGCTATAAATTCGACCATTTTCCTTCATTTTCTAACCCTCACCTCCAGAAATCTCTTCGTTAGTCTCTGAAATTCCTCTAAACTCGAAAATTCTCAAGAAATTCAACAAGATTCTCATCTTTTGTTGGATTTAAACGCGGAATGTATCAATCTTTTTCTTTTTACTTTGTCTACACTTCTAAGCCTCCAAAAACAACATTAGAAAGGTTGAAAAATTCATATTTTCGGAACTTTGTTTTTCAAAAATTTGAACATCTTCTTCAAATCTACGCTTTGTTAGGGTGGATCAGGACCCGAGCTTTTGATCGTTTGTTCTACACTACAAACAGAAGAGGGCCATCAGAGCAGAAACTGAAAAAAAATAGGGCGCGAAAAATTGACTGCTGCTCAGCGCACAGTCTGGTATATTTGTTCTGAGGCAAATTGTCAGAAAAGTCCCAATATTTCCAGAAAAGTTACACTTTATTCCTCGGATTTTTTTTTAATGAAAAAAATCCTAAAAGCATGCAAAAATTTACATTTTGACCCTTTTTGACCGGTTGGAACCGGTACCAACTTAATTTTGGACTATTTCGTAAACTAACCCAAAGTATTGAATTTTCTGTAAACAAAAATATTAGGATTTTTCTGCAAACAAAACCATTATTATTATTATTATTATTATTATTATTATTATATTATTATTATTATTATTATTATTATTATTAAAAATATAAATAAGAATTTTTTTTGAACTTGTATTATTAATATTGTTAATAATACATATAAATGCATTTAAATGAAAAACTAATATTCATGACATTGTTTAAGGGTGGAGGTGGAGGAGATGGTGATGTTTTTAGTATTGAAATCATGAATGTCTGCTTGTAAATATTTACTTTGTATATGGTTATTTCGTTATTATTATTTTCAATTCAGAATATTAATACTTAACAATATAAAAGAAGTTGTATATTTATAAAATTGTTTATAAATAGTTTAAGGTAGAAGGATTTCTCACTTTGTATATAAAATTGTTTAAGGTAGAATGATTACTTTCAAAATCCAACAGATCCACTACAAACATCTACATAGGTAGTCCATATCAAAATTCAAAAGTATTAATTACAATATCTTGTTTAATAAAAAGTAATAGGACATGTTTTTTGGATTAATACTTTTGAATTTTGATTAATACTTTTGAATTATTCCTATTACTTTTTATTAAACAAGATATTGTGATTAATACTTTTGAATTTTGATATGGGCTACCTATGTAGATGTTTGTAGTTGATCTAATGAATTTGGAAAGTAATCCTTTTACCTTAAACAATTATATATACAAAGTGAGAAATCCTTCTACCTTAAACTATTTATAAATAATTTTACAAATATGCAACTTCTTTTAAGTTGTTAAGTGTTAATATTCTAAATTGAAAATAATAATAACAAATATGAAATTACCATATACAAAGTAAAATATACAAGCATACATTCATGATTTCAATGCTAAAAACATCACAATCTCCTCCACCTCCACCCTTAAACAATGTCATTAATAATATTTTTTCATTTAAATACATTTATATGTATTATTAACAATATGAATAACAACAAGTTCAAAAAATAATATTCTTATTTATATTTTTAATAATAATAATAATAATAATAATTATAATACTAATAATAATAATAATAATAATAATAATAATAATAATAACAATAATAATAATAATAATATTAGTAATAATAACAATAAT